>NC_089224.1:59035277-60257735 GCF_963924675.1 Phocoena phocoena | reverse complement strand
GGAGACTCTAAGAAACCATGTAGAATGTACTTCAGAATTGTCTCTCCAGAAAACAGAAGGCAACCTCATTTGCTGAGGGTTGCCTCAAGAGGTTAATTGCCCTGTACTTACAGTCCACTCTGGGAGGGCTGAGAAAGCTTCTCAGCTTTGATGGAAGCTCTGGAAGAGCGCTTGAGACTGCAGTTGGTACTTGAGTTGGGAAGCCTTGAGCATGCATGGAAACTGTCCCCACAGCTGCAGCTGAGGTTAGGACTGAGGGGAGTGACCTAGGGCCCATTGATATCTATAACTGATGTCTTTCCATAGTAGCACGGATAGATCTATGTCATTCTTTTTTTTTTTTTTTTTTTTTTTCTGTACACGGGCCTCTCACTGTTGTGGCCTCTCCCATTGTGGAGCACAGGCTCCGGACGCACAGGCTCAGCGGCCATGGCTCACGGGCCCAGCCACTCCGTGGCATGTGGGATCCTCCTGGACTGGGGCACGAACCCGTGTCCCCTGCATCGGCAGGCAGACTCTCAACCACTGCGCCACCAGGGAAGCCCTATGTCATTCTTGTAAAGGCTGCATGGCATTCCCTGGATGTACCATAATTAAATTAACCATAATTAACCAAGTATGGGCATTGAGCATGTTTTCTCTTTCTTTGCTGTTAAAGTTATACTCCTCTATCACATTCTGACCAACGAGGCCAGCTGAAAGTCTTGAGTTGAAGTACCACAAAGCAGCTGAAAATGGTGTGTTGAAGTATTTGTCATTCTTCCCAAAGGAAGAATAAATATCATCTTTGACTGGCCCAGGTATCTGCACGGCAAATGGAAAAATATACTGAAATTGAGACCAAAGACAAATCATTCCAATATTCCAATGTTTGTACTAACAAAGCTTCCCATTTGATTTATCTATTCATTTGTAGAGTATAAGACAGAGTGTTTTACAACCTCTTAATAAATGATAATCTACATCCCTTCCAAATTATATAATCATTCATTTGGACTGTCCTTTAATGTCTACCCCCAGCTTTTGTCTCTAAGTGCTAATATTTTCTCTCCAGTGTCTTTTAGCTTTTAGGCATAAATAATCTGCTATTGGGCATATTTATATTCTGATCTGCTCTCACTAAAAAATATAAATAAGGAAAGCCCAATACTCTTCACAATATTAATTTGTGTTTTATCAACCAATATTAATCATTGACTGTATGCCAGGTACTGGGCTAGGCCCAAGGTCACAGTTATCTTTTTACTTTAAGAGGTGGAATCAACATTCAAACCTGGGCCCAAGTGACCCCAAAGCTTCTGGTTTATAATTTACCAAGATTTGTCATCTGTGAAACAAGTGATGTTATTAAATTGGGATGAACTACATTTGGAATAAGAAATTGGCTTAAAAATGGATTCAGAACCACGTTTCCAATATTTTCTTTAAAGAATAAAAGTTCTCCCAGCTCTGAGATCAACTGTACCTGGTACTTGGTCAGACCTTAAGCCTCTGGAATTAACTTTATTTATCTATAAAGTAGGGTATTGGATTACTTTAATATTTTATTACTCCTTTAGGGACCTTTATACTGAACTGAATATATGTTGAAACTGGCAAGTAAAGATACTCCAAAGACCATAATCCTCATTAAGAATTTAGGACTTTTTTTAAAGATTTAATTAATTAATTAATTAATTAATTAATTTTATTGGCTGCGTTGGGTCTTCCGTTGTGGTGTGAGGGCTTTTCACTGCAATGACTTCTCTTGTTGTGGAGCACAGGCTCTAGGCACACAGGATTCAGTAGTTGTGGCACATGGGCTTCAGTAGTTGTGGCTCATGGGCTCAAGAGCGCAGGCTCAGTAGTTGTGGCACATGGGCTTACTTACTCCGCGGCATGTGGGATCTTCCCGGACCAGGGCTTGAACCCATGTCCCCTGCATTGGCAGGTGGATTCTTAACCACTGCACCACCAGGGAAGCCCAAGAATTTAGGACTTTTAAAACCCAATGTATGTTCAAAAGCCATTACAAAGTTCTTAGATACAGGAATCAAAGATGCATGCTATATGCCCCAGAGTGTCTCCTAAGGAATTCATATGCATTATCTCATTTAACCCTCACAAAATAATGGAGTTAAATGATATTATTGTGATCCCCATTTTTTAGTGATGGAACCTGACACCTGAAGAGATAAAACAATTTACCCAAGATCACACAGGTAGTAGGTGCCAGAACCAGTAACCATCCCAAGCCCGCTAGATTCCAGAGCCCAAGTTCTTAATCTGTATAGTAACTTTATTCCAAAGAATAATTTAGATTAAAGTTTAAAATCTTTTGCCTCCAAAGATAATTGTATTCAAATAGAGAGAGACTCTTGAAGATGGAAAGGATTTAGTTAGAATGGTGGAATATCAGACTGGCAGAGATTTTTCTTGTTCCTCAATTTACACCAACTCTGATTATTTTCTCCTTTTTTTTTTTACTCTACTTTGCAAATTTTTGGTATTGTGTATATATTATTAACATTTAAAAAATGTAATTCATGCCACCAAGCCACCTGATTAGCTCAGGCTTCTGTCCCGTAGGTGCCTGGCACTGGCTGGTGGTAGATGAGCTGGGGTGGGCTTGCCCCTTCCCCACACAGCAGAGCCAGGCTGCCCTCTAGCTCTCCAACCAGGGCCAGCAGCAGGGCATGGGGGCCTCAGGTGTCCCAAGCAAGGGTGGTGCCATCTGAGAGCATGTAGACATCGGCCAGACCCAGTGCAATGCACAGCAGCTTGTAGCCAGTGCCCAAGGCCTCCCAAATCCCAAATCTGTACAAAGTCTAGTGCCTGCTGCAGACATCTTCTCCCCTCCACTCAGCAGGGAGCACCCCTGCCCAAGCCCACTGGGAGGGGCTGGATCAGAGACCTGCCACTAGCTACATGTTTGGGAGGGAAGTGAATGCTGGACCACCTCCTCTGAGGAAGAAAGAGGTGACACCACATCTGCCCTCAAGGAGTTTGCGGTTTTGCAGAGGAAATGACATCAGAGAAACATTTTGGAGAACAGGATATGCCAGAATATGTGGTGAAGTCTCAGTTCCTGTACTCCATGGAACAGATCATCTCTGCAAAGCTCCCCAGCTTGGCCCTCCTCATCCCTACACAACCTTCTGCCTTCACACCTGGGCCCCCAGTTTCTTCCCTCATTCCAATACAGCTCCCCAGCCCAACTCTGTCCTTACACCCAGTGCTCCATCTAATCCAAAGAGGAAACCAATGTCCCTCTGGTCTGCCTGAGAAGCCCAATCATGTTCATCCATGTATTCAATAAACATTATGTGTGCCAGGAAAAAAAATTAAAAATAAAAAATATAATTCATTTGTTAGAGAGATTTTAGGTTCACAGCTAAGCTGTGCAGGTGGTACAGAGATTTCTCATATACCACCCCCTGTAACCACTTGGCCTAACCCTCTCTATCATCAGCACCTGCTACCAGACTGGTACACTTGTTACAATTGATGAGCCTACACTGACTCATTATTATCACTCAAAATCCATAGTTTACATCAAAGTTCATTCTTGATGTTGTGCATTCTATAGGTTTGGACAATGTATGACATGTTTCCACTATTATAGTGTCATACAGAGTAGTTTCACTGCCCTAAAAATTCTCTGTGCTCCACCTGTTCATTCGTCTCTCCCCACCTAACCCCAGGCAACCACTGATCTTTTTACTGTCTTCATAGTTTTGCCTTTTCTAGAATGCTGTATAGTTGGAATCACACAGTATGTAGGCTTTTCAGATTGGCTTCTTTCACATAGTAATATACATTTAAGTTTCCTCTGCATATGCATTATTTTAAAATGGGAAAATATATGATATTCTTTTTTTTTGAAAAAAAAAGGACCCTTCCTTAGGTGGCTGTTCTGTCTGTAAGATGGGTACCGCTCTGATTTTGCCAAAAGACTAGAGAGATGTCAGGCTAGAGCTATTTGAACCATTAGGCCAAGCCCCCTCTGAAAGGAGTTTGCAAAGTTGCTCTCAGAAAAAAGCAAGCTAGAGGGAAAATCAAGCCTGCTGGTAAATGAGATGGGGTATGTAATCAAAGCTGACTTTAGAAGACCTATTTTTAGAAGAGTTCATGGCTCTCAAGAAGACTGAGTGAATGGCAGTGTTTTACTGAGAATAATAGCAAAGCCAGCATGACAGGAGCTTGGAGAGAAGACCTATGGAACTTTTAGACCTTCTAGAAAACCAGATGATATTCCCTGAGTGGAATACGTTATAGCAATTTTAAATTGTGATACGTGGTGGCAGGTGCAACATGGTGTCTCGGGCTCTCTCCCAAGGTCACAGGTAGGAAGAAGTTTTTCTTGCCTTTGCCACGTGCTCCTCTTCAGGGGCAGCTGGGTTAGGCTAGGCAAAAAGAGGAAGAAGTCTAGGTGTTTTCCATACCCCCTCCAGTCCTTTCCAGGAAGCTGAAAGTGACCTCTGCTCTCCATGTAGCTGGAAACGCTTTTAGTTTCTGTAATGAATTTCCAGTTCAGTGGCCCACATCTCTGACCGCTTGGCCTGCCAACTCCCTGGCTCTCCTGTGTTATCTTTTCTCTCCTCAGATCCTTCGTCAGCCCTCAGTCTTGTCTTCCTCCCTACTCTCCCCTCGTCCCACACACAGGGCTTGTGGGACCAACCTGCCAGCTTGTGCCTTTAGCTTATCACTCCCCCACAGGAGCTCAGAAGAAATGAGAAGTTTCTGTCAACCTTAGAGGTGCCCTCTGCTGGTTGTTGGCAATGCAACATCAAAATTAATGTTTGGAAATAGAGTTGTTTCATTTATTTAATAAAAATTTGGGTTGGAGACACTAGTAGGTAGGATAAAACACAGAAGAAAAGGCTGTTATGAATTATAAAAGTTTCTAAATGCCACTGAATTGTGTTTGATTTACTGTGGCGTGCAGTAGAGCAGTGGTTCTCAAATGGGAGGAGTTTTGCCCCCAAGGGGACGTGTGGCAGTGTCTGGAGACATTTTTGGTTGTCACAACATGTAAGGGGGGGTCTTCTACTGGCCTGGGGGTGGGTAGAAAAAAGGGATGCAGAAGAGAGGCCTCCCCCCACCCCCCAACAGATAATTATCCAGTAGAGTGGACCTAAGTTAGATATGCCTGAGAAGGCTGAAATTAGACTTAATAGAATTTTGGGATTTGAAGCGATTTAAAAATTAGTTGAGCCATTCTCAACCTTGATAGCCCATAGGATCACCTAGGAAGCTTTAAAATACTGACACTTGGGTCCCATTCCTGGAGATTCTGATTTAATTTAATTTCTGGTTTGAGTGTGGCCTGGGCATCAGAATTTGTAAATCTTTCCAGGTGATTTTAATATTCAGCCAAAGTTGAGAACAATCAGTGTTGTCCAAACCCTCATTTTTTTGGATGAGGCATCAGACCCTGGGGGATCAGGTCTCAGTGTTACATAGTGGCAGAACTGGGACTGATACACAGTCTCTTGAGGAAAAGAAGATAAGGTGCCACTAGCTTGACTACACATCACACTTCAAAAGCAAAAACTGAAAATATCTCATCACTTTTTTGAAAACTCTAAATCTTTTTTATGATCTATTCTTTTTTTAGTAGTTTCCAAAAATTTTTCTAAAAATGACGTATTTCTTTTTAAAAAAATCATGCTTAGGGAAATGCAAATTAAAACTATGAGATGTCACTGCACACTTATAGTTAAAAATTAAACGCACACACAAACACACCCAGATAACTAACAATACTAAGTGATGATGAGAAAGCAGAGTGAATGGAACTCTCACATTGCAAATGGGAATGTAAAATGGTACAGCCACTTTGGAGAACAGTTTGGCAATTTCTTATAAAGTTAAACACATACCTACCATGTGAACTAGCATTCCTACTCTTAGGTATTTATTCAAGAGAAGCGAAAACTTACATTCACACAAAAACCATTAATACATTAATGTTTACAGTGTTTTAATTCATGATCACAAAAATAGGAGCAACCCAAATGTTCTTGAACGGGTGAATGGATTAACAAACCATGGAACGTCCTTACAATGAAAGTCAGTACTAAAAGTGAACAAACCACTAATACAACAGTGTAGTTGAATCTCAAATAGATTATGCTACGTGAAAGAAGCCAGACTCAAAAGACACATACTGAATTATACCATTTCTAAGAAATTATGGAAAAGCCAAAATTATAGGAAGAGAAAATGGGTTAGTGGTTTGAGGGCCAGAGAGTGGGAGGAGGGGTTGAATGCAAAGGAGGCTCAAGAGGGAAGTTTGTGGGGTGATGAAACTCTTGCATGTCTTGATTTTGGTGGCAGTTACATGACTATGCATTTGTCTGAACTCAAAAGAACCGTATACCAAAATGGGTGAATTTTACTCTATGTAAATTTTAAAAGTGACTAAAATAATGCATTAAAGGTTGGGAAATATAGAAAAATAAGAAGAGACAAAAGCAGCGATTCACCCCATCCCAAAATGAGGGGGGCATTTGGTTAACTTATTTTCAAATCTCTCTCTCTCTCTGCATACAGATGAGAAACAGAAAAGGATCGGTAGAAATAAATACACCTTATACTCTGGAGTTCAACTCTATAATTGTGTTATAAATAGTATTGCTGTTTAATGTTACTTGAATTATACATAAAATCACACTATAAATAGTACTTTAATTTTATTCGAATTTAACAAAAGCAATAGAAACTGAAGGGGTTGGTAAATTTCAGATAATGATTTTTTTCACTACAAGGAATATTTTCTAGACTATCCCTCTAGGGTTAAGAAAAGAAATTATGAAAATCATTAAGTTGGTAACTTGTAAAATAAAATATGCTTAACTTTAGACAGTACAGATGGACTCTTTGTTGGGGGAAAGGAGGTCCTATGGACGCTTGTATTTTGCTCCCACATCCCTTTGCATTTACCTTCTGATTTTTGTTGCTCATGTATTTCAACATTGTTAAGAATGTTAACATTTGCATTCTGGTTTACGATTGTAATTCCCCCAGTTGTTTAGTCTTCCTTGTTTATTTTTTGTTTTCCTAAGAATTTTTAAAATTTAATTAATTAAAAATTTTTTACTGAAGTATAATCAACTTACAATACAGGTATACAGGTATACAACATAGTAACTTGATATTTTTGTACATTACAAAATGATCACCACTGTTCAGTCTTAATTTAATATATACAAGACTTCTGTAATCACCATTAACCCTTTTACCATGACTTTTACATTTCTGAATTTAGTTTGAGTCAAATTTGGTTGGCTGGACTACATAGTTAAATAGTTTTTCCGAGAAGAGTTTTATGGATTCTGTGTGATCTGAGTTTTCTAAAATTTTGAGAAATAATATCTGCCTGTTTAAACAAGAACTTTGCAGTCTGTGATATTTCTGGGTTACCCTTTCCATAGAACTTTGTAAGTATTATTCTCTTAATGTTGCTAAAGAGTTTTTTGAGACTAACTCAATTGTGTCCCCCAAAGTTGACAATCATTTTTCTCTTGGTCTATCATCTTTTGTCTTAACTTCCTTAATTTCTCTGTGTTTTTCTTCAGCATTAACTCTGATTATCTTTTCCTTCATGCCATCAATTCAAATTGTCATTGTTTCCACCTTCACTGGGAAAAGATTATCTTTCCCATTCCACCCCTTTTAGGAGCAACATGTTGCTTTCTATCCACTTTCTGAAAACCAAGAGTGTGGGTATGGGTGTAAAGGAGGAAAGAGCTAGTCTGGACCAAGTACAGTCTTTAGCTGGGTTCTTATACGTCTGCTGAGATTTTGCGGAACCTCAGAAGAGTGAGATCAGAGCTCACTCCATTCGGCCAGTGGAATATCCTACTTCCAAGGGCTCTTACTCATTCTTTTGACTCAGCACAGCACCCTGGAAAATGACAAGCCCCAGCAGACCTTCCTATCTCTGCAAACCCTGACTTTGACTTTTCCCAGGACTGCTTATTTATCTCTCACTTTATTTACAAATTGAGGATAATTAGTGAGTTCTTACGATGTCATTGACTTAACTTTTCCTCAGTGCTATGCTTCTGTTTTTCTCTTGGTTACCAACCAAGTTTTGAAGTCTATGGCATAAGATCAATGTTCTGTAAGATTGGAAGTATCCACAGTGCTCTCTCATGTTTGGTACATTTTTAGATTTTCTTCTCTTTTTATTCATTTCAATAATGTTGCCAGTGAAGATTCTACAGTCCTGCTTTGTTGTACCATCTTTTCCTGAAATCTGTTTGTTCCACCACTTAATATCTGAGGTCCATTTTCTCATCTATACAAATAGGAGGAGAGCCATCACTAACTGGTAAAAGGTTAAACGAGACTTAAGAAAATTCTAGCTCTCTCTCTAAATTATTTTGGGCCTAGTCACCCAACAGTGGCTCCCACTAAGGAATTCTGTCGTTTACTTATTTGATCTCAAGAGCTTAGAGGTCTGTCATAAATCAGCAGTATATTCCAGATGTTGGCAAACTTTTTCTGTAAAGGGCCATGTAGTAAATATTTTAGACTTTGCAGGCCACACAGTCTCTGTAGCAACTACTTCATGGTGTAGTATGAAACAAGACAAGATGTAAGTGAATGAGTGGCTGTGTTCCAATAAAACTTTATTTATAGAAACCAAAATTTGAATTTCATATTATTCTCACGTCACAAAGTATTATTCTTCTCTTGATTTTTTTCCAACAAATAAAAATATGCAAAAAAAATTCTTTCCTCATGGGCCATACAAAAACAGGTGGTGGGCCATATTAGGCCCACAGGATATAGTTTTCTGATCTTGGTATACCTTCAGCACTCCAGGATTTTGCTAGAGAGAATAATCTGGATCTTCACAGCTCCTATTAAAATCCCCTTTGAGAGGAATGAATTTAGGAAACAGAACTCAAAGACATACTATCTATACATTCTTCTATTAACTTTAAATTCTGCCTTTGAGTCAGGTTCAACTCCTGAAAGACTATTAACTTGGCCCAACTCAGCTCAACTCCGAACAGAATCTCCTTCACTGAATTAAATTTGAATATTATGCTTTCTAATTTAATCAGTTGTTACTACAAGATAAAACAGTTTTATTTCAGCTTTTGCACTTGCAAAACAACTCCAACAAATCACTCAGTTTTCCTGTATACGGTATCCTGCAAGGAATTTGTCTCAGAATTCATTACTAGGAAAACCTTTTTCCTTTCAGGCACTTTCACGGTTTTTTCTCTCAGCTAACTACACACAATTCTTACCAAGCTCTCCTCTTTACACTGGCTTCTGGGGATCTTAGAGTCAGATTTGATTCTCAATCACAGCAACAATATTCATCCAGGGCCCCTAAATTAGGAGGCTAGTGCAGACATTTAGGTGAGAAAACTGATCTCTGGAAAAGTGAAGGCCTTCTTTCTAATCTGAGTCTGGACCTACTTTGAAGGCCTTCTTCCCTCTACCCCTTACCCAGCTGTCTTTTATGCTTCCCTAAAATAGATTATTATATTCTCTTAGAAAAAGATGGCAAAGGACACTTTCTTAGAGGAAGATGGTAAAGGTCTCTCTTGAAGCTCACCTTGAAAGGACTCACTTTCCATGTTGGGTTAACTGCACAGAGAAGTGCTAGGAAAAAGCTAGAAGAAGAAACACTTGTCAGAACCTGGCAGGCCATTACTCTACTTTCCTTATGTCAAACCTAAGACAGAGGGCACCTGTTATTTGCCCTAGACTCTGAGAGGCCCTAGGTCATACAGGTCCTACCCTTACTATCCCATGAACACATGACTAAGCTTGTGCAAGATCTGATAGTTTACACAGAGGTACTCTGTAAATTTCCTAGGAAATGGTATTCATTGACTCCTCAAGCATTTCACTAATCTAAACCTTTTAGTGGTTAAGGAATAATTTTAAATAGTATTTGGACTAATACCTCCAGAGTTCAGAAGCTAGTAGGGTGTGTGTGTGTGTGTGTGTGTGTGTGTGTGTGTGTGTGTGTGTGTGTGTGTGTGTGTGTGTAGATTTGAAAAAAAATCCTTCTCTATCCTCATCTACTTTGAATTAACACTGTCTCCACGTCTGGGTGAAAGGCTACCTCTTTGTTTTCTTCTTCCTCTCAAAAGCACCCCATTGTCTGTCCTGAGATCTTTCACAGTGGGACTCTGGTTGGTTGCTCTGAATTAGGTATCAGGCCTTCTGTACTTCTGGCTACCTAGATCAGCTGTCAGTGGGTCAAAGGAAAATTATGATTTGTTTTCCCACTTCTGGGACTTGTCAAATGCCTCTAGGGACTGAGCATTTTTACTTCTATTCCAGTTAGTTTTACTCCATGAATCGAACGTATTGGGACAGTTTAAATCAACGGTTATAAAGGGCTTTCCCCATATTTGGAGTTAGGATCCATGTTCATTATCCTTTGAGTCCAACAGTTTTTCTTGAGCTGTTGGCATTATCCAGCCAACATTTGCTTCATCCAGCCTGTTTGTGGCTCACTAATCTACTTTGGCTTGTCTCTTGGTCATCTGGGCCCCTACATGCTGTTGCACTGAGAGGCGCCTGAACCCTCTATTTGGGGAAGAAGTGTACCCTATACCCACCCTTAGAAAACCAGATCAGAACTAGAGAAATGGAGGTCTGTGGGCTGCAACTCCAAGACTTCCAGAGAATCTCTCTTTTTCTATTTTTCCTTTTGGGTTATCATACCTCCTTTCCATGAGTGGTGGGTCCAGGGGAATCGGGCCAAGAAGATGATTTTGCCAAATTTCTCTCCAAGCCACCCAACTTGCTTCTAGCCTAGACAAATGGACTCCTTTAGGTCTTTAGGTATAAGGGTGTAGAATCAATAACCAGCTAGTAAGAAAAGGCAAGTGTATGTTTAGAGTCATCTTCATTTTTTCCTCCAGCATCTGTGGTCAGTAGAGATGTCAGTAATCTGGGATCATCAATCTTCAACCCTCTACCATCTTTCCCCCTTTCCCTCTTCTTTTCTCTCCCTCTCCCATTTTCTTCTCCCTCTCTCTCTTTCCTTCATCACTTAGAAACATGGCTCACCCAGTGTATCATAATCCCTCCCAGTCGTGCTCCTCCTGTATTGCCTGTCACAGTGAATGGCACCACCCTTCTGCCCAAACCAGGCCCTGCATATTATCCATTCCTCTTCCCTGCCCACGTCTTACTCTTTAGTCATCAAATCTCATCAATTTTACCTCATCTTTAACTCTTACACCCTATACCTCTCTCATTTCTACCAGCTCCCATTTCTAGTTCATTTTCTCTCCCGCCCACAACAGCTTCTGTCCTGCCCTGCCCTTACTCATCCTTCAGGTCTCCATTACTCAGGAAGTTCATCCCATTCCTGCAAGACACTTAGGGGACTCTTGTCTGTGCTTCTACAACATCCTGTACTTATTCATTTTATAAGTAGAGTCTCTTCCCCCACTGAACAGCAAGCTCTTTTTTTCTCCTTCACTCTTGTATCCCTAGTGCCCAGCCCAGATCTGACACAGTAGATGCTCAATAACTCTTTGATAAGTGAATGAATGAGATATATAAAAGAAATTTGGAAAGTTGTGCTTCTAACTGCAGAGAGATATTGAGGCTAAGATAGTTTGTAATGTTTTTCTTTGCACAGATTTTGAGACATTATTAGCATTTCTACCTGTCTTTATTTTTTTTCCAAGTTTTACACCATTATATGGAACTGATACTTTTTTATAATTATGAAGTGCTTTGTTGGTTGTTTTTCATTCTGTAATCCACATTTTATTGAAAGAGACACTTGGAAAGAAAGCATGTGTTTTGAATTCCCTTGATTCCCATGTGACTTTCATGCTGTCTTCCGCAGTGCCAGGACCAAGGCTGGCTTGATCAGATCTGGGCAGTGGAGGAGAGTTGGCTCTTGGAGGAATTAGGCAGCTTTCTGGATTCACTAGGTGAGAATGGTTCTTAGTAAGGATGCCAGTAAATGTTGGAAAAAGATCAGTGCTGTGGAGCCAAAGTGGAGACAGCAAGCCAGGAACTGGGAAGGAGATGGACCACCTCATGCACACAAGGCCTCTCAGAGATTCGGATTCAAACAATAGCAGCAGGGATTATATGACAGGGTCAGTGAAAGGATCTCATATCTGAACCAGGATTAGGCTGTACACTTTGATGCTGGTTTATGCAAATGCTAAGGAGTCTTTTAAAAGCGTGGCCCAGGGAAGCCTGCCTGGCCCTGTCCAGTCTTAAAAGAGCCCATTCTGAGGATGGCCAAGGATTTCCAACAGGTCTGTACAATTTGTTCTATTTTATTAGATGTCATGTTCAGATCTGCATTTATACTGATTTATTTTTTATGATATACTTTCAAAAAAGGATTTGAGGTGGCTTAGAATAAAAGCACAAATACACTAAGACAAACAACCAATAATACAGCTTAAAAGGCAGAAATACAAGTAAGAGGGGGAAAATAAATACTATATTAAAAAGTTGTGGCTGAAGAAAAATGACATCATTAAGATCAAAGTTTGGCCCTGAGCTTTTTTTCTTTTTCCTTCTTTTTTTTTTTTTTAAAGCTATTGCATTTTTGGACTTCGCTGGCGGTGCAGTGGTTAAGAATCCGCCTGCCAGTGCAGGGAACACGAGTTCGATCCCTGGTCCTGGAAGATCCCTCGTGCTGCAGAGCAACTAAGCCCGTGTGCCACAACTACTGAGCCTGTGCTCTAGAGCCCGTGAGCCACAACTACTGAAGCCCGCACGCCTAGAGCCTGAGCTCTGCAACAAGAGAAGCCACTGTAATGAGAAGCCCGAACACCACAACGAAGAGTAGTCCCCACTCGCTACAACTAGAGAAGGCCCGTGCACAGCAACAAAGACCCAACACAGCCAAAAAATAAATATAAATAAATAAATAAATAAGCGATTGCTTTTTTCATTTATTTATTTAGGCTGCGTTGGGTCTTCGTTACCACACGTGGGCTTTTTCTAGTTGTGGAACGAGTGGGGGCTACTCTTTGTTGTTGTGTGTGGGCTTCTCATTGTGGCGGCTTCTCTTGTTCAGTAGTTGTGGCTCGCGGGCTCTAGAGCACAGGCTCAGTAGTTGTGGTGCATGGGTTTAGTTGCTCCACGGTATGTGGATCTTCCTGGACCAGGGATCAAACCCGTGTCCGTTGCATTGGCAGGTGGATTCTTAACCACTGCGCCACCAGGGAAGTCCCTGGCCCTGAGCTTTCTAGTAGCCACAACAAAACAGGAACTACATGGATTTTGTATTTTAAATTGTTCTGAAATAGCACTAAAGTGGTGTATAGCTAAAAAAGAGTATCTGTTCATCAGGAGAGGAAATTCTGTCTTGGGTGTGAGCTCTGAGAGGAATTTGCCATGCAAATCTTTAAGAGGCACTGAACAATATAATAAATTATTCATATATAATATATGCAGTATCCTTATTAATGCTCAATCTTTTTGATAGTGTTCTGAAAGCAATGATTAAAATCTTGGTTGAATCTTGGTCATGGTTACATTTCTACTTTATTTTTATGTTTTTACTTTAGGTATTTGTTACTATATTTGCAACATACATTCAGGATTTTTTTTTGCATTATTTATTATGGCTTCTATTAGTATTAGGTCCTTATTTATTGCTCTAAGTGCTGACTCTCAATGCTTTTTGCTATAAAATTGACATTATCAAATATGATAATTAAACCCTTAAATTGTCATTATGAGTTTGCTTAAGTTAGCCATATTTTACGTAATTATTATCACAAATATTTGCTCAGTTGGTTTGATTCTCTTCTGTTCCTCCCATCGATGTTTTTAGATTTTATACCGTCTTTACATGCACATTGCTATCATTCATTCCTGCTGCACATTTCAGGTTTATGAACTTTTAGTGGCTCTTGAACTATGTATTTTCTAGATGGACTCTGCCAGTTAAACTAGGATTGTATGTACCAACTTCAGGCAAAAGTTAATTTAGAGTGAAGCTCTGAAATTCCTCTTCTATTCTCCTTGGTTTATATATGATCTGAAAAGTTGATGCTAAAAGTGAACTGTGTTTTGTAATAACTCCTATTTGCCACCCCTTCTACAAATGCCTCACCAATGAGTTTTTCAAACCTCTGGCTGCTAATATTTAAATTCCTAATTGTAATCATTACTGGAGACCTCATGCATTTTGTTTAAGATCCTTTGGAGCCAGAAGTCTCCACATCTTCTCTGTCAACAAAAGTGTATGATGCAATCACTTTATTTATAAATAACTGGTATCATTTTACAATTCATTTCCTTGCGAGTCTTAAATATACTTTTTCAACTTTATTACTGCTCGATATTGGGAAAGGGAATGATTTTGACATCAGTAGCAAAGCTATCAAGATCTTGTATAATTTATTCTTGTGTTATCAGGCACAAGTCTCACTGAAATGTTGATAGTTATATTTTATATACTGCAACCAAGATGTGGAATTAACTTTAGCTCATTAAATGGATATTTCTGGATTCATACTCAGATCTACAGGAACATGTGAAATGAGACAAAAACGGAAGTGATAATAGGAAATATTCAGTAATTCAAGGTAGTTGATGATAACATCTGGGCCTTTGGAGGAAGGCCATGGAGGAATGTTTTATTAGGCTGAAGAAATATAGGTAATGAAAATGTTAATGGATATAAAGACCTTCCTAATAATGAAGGTTGTTAAGTCTTAAAATCACTTTTTAAGTGCTGATGTAATTTTCTTTGTTAAAAGGATAGATACATAACCGGCCAGGATGAGTCTTAGGGAGTTGCTACTCAAAGTGTGGTCCACAGACCAGCAACGCTAGTACCACCTGTGAACTTGTTAGAACTGTGGATCCACCACAGGTCTACCAATCAGAATCTGCATTTTAACAAGATGTCCAGATTCTTTGTATGCACATTAACATCTGAGAAGCAAATTGCCTTGGAGCACTCTTCCCAAACTTTGCTGCATATAGGAATAAACTGGGGAGGTTTAAAAAATACTTATGCCGGGACTTCCCTGGTGGCGCAGTAGTTAAGGATCTGCCTTCCCATGCAGGGGACACGGGTTCTATCCCTGGTCCGGGAAGATCTCACATGTCACGGAGCAACTGAGCCTGTGTGCCGCAACTACTGAAGCCCATGCGCCTAGAGCCCATGCTCCGCAATAAGAGAAGCCACTGCAATGAGAAGCCTGTGCACCACAATGAAGAGTAGCCCCTGCTCGCCACAACTAGAGAAAGCCCGTGCACAGCAACAAAGACCCAATGCAGCCAAAAATAAATAAATTAATTAATTAATTAAAAAAAAAAAATTATGCCAACCTCCAGAGATTCTGATTGACTAGGTCAGAGATGTGGTGCTGACAGTGGGAATTTTAAGTGTTCCCCAGATAATTCTAATGTGCAGCATTTTCCACTGCCTTAGAACTATTTTAGTGGCATATGGAAATTCACTGAAACCCTGGACTCAGACATACTAATTTTTTTTTAATTGTGGTAAAAAAATACATAAGATATAGTTTACCATTTTAAGTGTAAAATTCAGTGGCATTAAGTACCTTCACAGTGTTTTGTAACTATCATCACTATCCATTTCCAGAACTTTTTCATCATCCCAAATAGAAATTCTCTACCAATTCAGCACTTATTTCTCATTCTCACCAACCCTTATTAGTCTTCTTTCTTTCCGTATTTATTATTCTGGAATGTTTCATATAAATGGAATCACACAGTATGCGGCCTTTGTGTTTGACTTATTTCACTTAGCATAGTGTTTTCAAGGTTAATCCATGATGTAGCACATACCAGAATTTTGTTTCTTTTTATGGCTGAAGGCCACTCTCCCCGCTTTCTGATAGCAGTGTTCTGAACCTCCACAAGGCTGAGGTTGCATGGGAATTTCTTTAAGGTTGGAGACTGCCTTACCTGGTTGGGGCCCAGCAGCCTGTGATGCAGATACAGAGTGATTGGGCTTTTGTTCACAAGGAGACTCACTTGAATTATCACAAGTAAGAAGGAGGGCATTTTAAGGATACAAGAGAGGTTGCATCCTTCACCATTCAAGGGAAAACAAGACACCTTGATCCTTGGGGAGACAAGAGCTTTGGGTTGGTTCTGCATCCCGAGAGGCTCTGGAGACCTCTCTCTTGAGTGAATGGAGCTTTCCTCTGGTGTGCCATCATCAATGGATCCTAGCTACTCTTTGTATGCCTGCTTCTTTCTGTTATGCACTTGTATTCTTTCACTTTTTGATGACTATATTTCCTCTACCGCAACTTCTGCTTCTTACAAATTCATTTTGCATAAGGCTTACCAAGGCTTCTTTGAGCTCGTACAGCTGCCATTGCTAACCACCTCGTTCTCTCCAGCAAAATTCTCTAGAGATACCAGAAATCTGATTGGTCCAGCTCAACTTTCTGTACCAGATAATGTCTATCACTGTCAAGCAGTGGTCCTTCTGGTCCAGTGATTGTTTCATAGTCTCCTTGGGCGGGGTGGGGTGGGCTGTATAGGGCAGTTGTACTTGGAAGTTGCTGGAGTGGAAAGGCAGACACTATTGGTGTGTCTAAAATAGCATGTGACTCGGAGTTGGCCTCTCTGTACTTATCACTTGTGTGCTCAGGTTGTTAGTGAACATATTTTTACATGGGAAAGTACTGGTTAATCATGAAGCCTGACTTTCCTACCCAGTTGTAAAGGCAAGTGTATTCTTGAAAACATATTTAAGAAACAGTGAAAATAAGACATAGGACGCTTTGTTAAATTTGACCTTCAGGTAAACAATGAATAAATTTCAGTTGAGCAACATCAATGTTTGTGACATACACTAAAAGATTATTCATTGTTTTTGTTGTTTTCTAAATCAGGCAACCCTAATGACAGATTTTTCAAAGGAAAAGCTATTCCTCAGGTATGTTATGAAAAAGTCTGAGAATTAGGAAATGGTCTGTGTCTGAGATATTCTAGCTACGTTCTGCAGGTAGGGGAATGTATTGCATTACACCGTGTAGTTTGCAGTGTCTGTAAAATTCATTGGGTGCTTAACTTTATGCTCCAAATAATCTTAACTATGGCTGCTGCTGCTGCTGGGGTTGCTACTGTGGTTCCCTGGCTATTTTATCACATGATGCACGCCAGCTGGGTAATCTAATGAGAGTTTAACAAAGGGGCTATTTACAGTCCTGTGGGAAGTGTGTAGGAAACCACGAGGGAGACTGCAGTAACCCCAGGCAGGCACGGTAACCTCATCTAGGCCTGATGGCTATGTGAACAGGACCACTTCATAGGCTTTGTGGCCACCTGTCAAGGGACCTCGACAGTCCCATGGCTACCTTGCAGGTAGGGACCTGGAGAATATACATCTCACCTTCACTCTCCTTCCTTCCTTCCTCCCTCCGTTCCCCTGCCAGGGCTCTCAGGTGACTAAATCCAGGCAGAAGGCACACAGGCCAGCCTCCCCAGTGCACAGGGCGGGTGGAGAGGAGCACAGAGTGTACGGAAGGGCAAATGGAAGACTCAAGCTCAAATGCTTCCTCTGCACAGACCCTGTTAATCATTTTACGTAGTCACCTCACTTGATCTCACAGCAGTTTTATGATGAAAGTACTATTAGTGCCCCTGTTTTACTGATGTGGTTAAAGGATTAGTAATATTGAATAACTTGCTCAGGGTCACATAGCTAGTAAACAGTGTGAGAATCTAAAACTATCTATTCACCTCCATTTCACTGTACAAGACTTCCTGGTGACATCTTTTCATTGTTATTCTTTTTTTTTTAACTTTCATGGTGTTTAAAATTTTCATTGTTCACATGTCATGTTGCCAACTATTGAAAACTCCCCCCAGATCTAGTTTAGCAGCTTGTATACAAAATGTGGTCACTCAATGTTTGTTCATTTTCTGTTTGACTTCTGGTTTGGGGTGGCAGCAGAATCAGGGAGCCCAGGTTTAAGAGTTGGGTCAGTCAGTTGTTTCCTTGCAGAAAAGCTGATAAAAGAAGACACCTGACTCAGAATCCATGGTTCCTGTGGCACAAGTGAAGTCCTGACAAGTCAAGACTCTCAGACATCCCAAAGAGTAATTTTACAGAATCTTAGGTTTGGAAGGGCCCTTAGAGGTCACCTACAACCTCGACCTAATGTGTGACTCCTATTCAAGATTCAGTCCATCTCTTCGTCCCTAGGGTTGTCCTCTAAGTAAATACATCAAGAGAGTGTCTGACCAAGAGATTTTGCGAAGGGTCCATAATTCCCTTGAGTGATCTTTTTTTACTAGCTAAGAGTTCCATTTCACTGCTGAACTTTGGTTTGCCCACTGATAAGACAGTGGTGGGTAATATAAAATATAATAATCTCCTTAGTCTCCTTGAAAATTTGCAGTGCTTCCTGAAGAAAGTGCCAAGTTGTGCTGTTGAAATAAGTAGGAGCAAACTTAGACTCCCTAAGTTAATTTAGCTAAATTCCTGATATATAAAAGTCAGGAGAAGGAAATGTGGGTTCGAATTTTAATTATGAGACAAAACATGAAAGATGATTCAGTTAGTGTATAATGTAATTCAAAAAGTGGAAATAATGGACTAGAGACAAGTGTTTACTTCTGGAAAGTGAAACAGAAAGAGATAAAAGCCAAATGACTTTTTTTCTATAAAAAGCCAAGCCCATTACTCTCAAAAGCTGAAATCTTGGGCTTCCCTGGTGGCGCAGTGGTTGAGAGTCCGCCTGCCGATGCAGGGGACACGGGTTCGTGCCTCGGTCTGGGAGGATCCCACATGCCACGGAGCGGCTGGGCCTGTGAGCCATGGCCGCTGAGCCTGCGCGTCCGGAGCCTGTGCTCCACAACGGGAGGGGCCACAACAGTGAGAGGCCCGCGTACCGCAAAAAAAAAAAAAAAAAAAAAGCTGAAATCTTCCCATTTATTTGGATTTTTTTTTGTTTGTTTTTTGGTTTTTTTTGCTGTATGCGGGCCTCTCGCTGTTGTGGCCTCTCCCGTTGCGGAGCACAGGCTCCGGACGCGCAGGCTCAGCGGCCATGGCTCACAGGCCCAGCCGCTCCGCGGCATGTGGGATCCTCTTGGACCGGACACGAACCCATGTCCCTGCATCGGCAGGCGGACTCTCAACCACTGCGCCACCAGGGAAGCCCTGTATTTGGATTTTTGAATCATTACACCCCTAGAGAAATAGTTTTTGAGTTTGCAGTTCCCATAGGATTGCATAAGTTATTTACACTATTAAATTTACTTTAATTTTATATAATTTATATATATATTTTTTCTTCCAACTTGTATGTTTAGGGTTTTTCTAATAGTCAAAGAAGGTAGTTTGAGTTTAAAACTCGGTTTCAGAGGAAGGTTAGGTTAAGTGGGGAGAATTCTGCTGTTAGGATATGGCTTTCTCTCTCAGTCTATTATAGGAGCACAGGTGTCGTGGGCCTAAATTCTGTGCTTGCCATGACTATCCTGCCACCCCTGACTTCCCTCAGCTACTATCAACCGGGGTTCCCCCTTTCTGCTCCTGTGACACCTTAGGCATGCGTCTTTATGGTACTTGTATAGGTCCTTGTACTTGTACAGTACTTGTAGAGGGTCGTGTGTGTAGAAAGGACATCTCATTGATCTTAGTAACCGCATGTAGTAAATGCTTAACAAATGCTTGTTGAAAGAATGAATGGATTCTTTCACTCTCTAATGAAGCCTTCCTACCTGCAGGAGCTCCACAGTACCCTCTGCATGATTGCGGGGTGGGGGAGGTAGTTGCCTGAGTGAACCTGGGCCACTACAGATTTTCTGCTGCCAGTACCTGTGCCTGAAATTTCTCCCTTTGTTTCTATTTTCTTTGACTTAAGACAAATAGAAGCTTTAGTCCCACTTAAAATGCATATGTCCTTTGAAGAGGTAATGCTTTAAACTTTATGAAGATATAAACCTCATTCTAAACCTTACAATTTAGTGTAAGTCCACTTGTGACCTCCAGTTCTTGGAAGAGGGTTTGTTCTAGGAGACAGGAGAGATAGAATGAAGATACCAACAGCCTGAAGGGGGTGCAGAGAAGGGGAGGCTGGGGATACAGAGGGAGACCTCTAAATAATTTTGTGTCATCCTCACCAGACTGGTTTTTTATGTTTTTCAAAAGGTTCTTTGGGTTATGCGATAAGAAGAAAGTCCTAGAAGCATCTTCCTTTCCAGGTTTGGGCTTTGTAGCAAAGTCCTTCTAAAGATAATGCCTGGGCCTTTGATGTCTAATTCTAGTTGAAAAGAAAAATAATGTAAGGAATGACTCTAATGGTGGAAATTGCATGTCAGTAAAGAGGATAGTGCTATTAGAGTCTGGGGTAATTTGGGAGACACAAAGGCATTTCTGATAGCTCTTAAATTGTACAAAGTCAATGGCAGTTAGCTTAATCTGCCTGCTTGTAAGATCGGCCCTGGATAATGCCGTGACTTATTGGTGGGAAATAAGTAGAATTGTCTTGGTTTGTCTGGGACTGTCTCCATTTTAGCACTGAAAGTTCTCCGTATCTTGGGAAACCCCCAGTACAGGTCAAACCACAGTATTTGGTCACTCCAAAGGACTCAAAATTGAAGGTGCCTTATGGTCTCTTAATTTTAACATTAATACAGCTTCTAACTTGGTCTCCAGTACCTGTGGGAAGAAGATAACATTTTTAAGTAAGTAAACAAGTCACCCAGTTTAGGAGGATGTCAGCTCTCCTATCTCATTTTGATAAGACAATCTCATAATCAGCAGAGAACTCCCAAATGTGGCTATAAAAATAGCAACAGTTACATAATTATACTTACCTGGTTTAAACCACTAATAAAACATTGCCAAATTTTAGCTTAGTGTGTGAAGATAAATATTTTTATCTGCAAAGATAAATATCTGCAGATGATATACCTTCATCTGCGAAGATGTTGCATTACATGCACAAGAAGAGTTTTATTTTTCTGGCTTAGCATACTTTTGTTTTAATTACGGCTTCCATCATTTTTCACCACATTAACAGACCACAGTTGATTTATTGTTGCAGGATATAATTTCAATGGACACCTATTGCTTTTGTTTACTGAAAGCACTATACTGTGTTATTTATTTTTAAAATATATTTAATGAGGCATCCTCTCATTTATAGATCACCTGTACTTAATATAAACTTTTAAGAGTTAGTGTCATTTACAGAGCTCTAAATATATAGAGAAGAAATAGAGAGGGGAGAGAGAGCCACCAGATGCCTGCTGCCTTCTAACACCTAAAGTGCTACATTTATTTATTATGTGAATATAGAGACAGTAAGACGGTTCATGAATCACAAATCAATAGTATCCACCAAAGCCATGCATTAAAAACAAATTGGACTTCCCTGGTGGCGCAGTGGTTGAGAGTCTGCCTGCCGATGCAGGGGACACGGGTTCGTGCCCCGGTCCAGGAAGATCCCACATGCCACGGAGCGGCTGGGCCCGTGAGCCATGGCCCCTGAGCCTGCGCGTCTGGAGCCTGTGCTCCGCAACGGGAGAGGCCACAACAGTGAGAGGCCCGCATACCGCAAAAAAAAAAAAAATCAAAACACATTACTAAGTAACTCTTGGGTTAAGGAGAAAATCAAATGGAAATTAAAAATCATGTAAAGATGAATGGACACAGAAGCATTACAAAATCTGTGTAAAATCTTTACAAAATCTGTGGTTTACGGTCAACATGCTACCCAGAAGGAAACCTATAGTGTTATGTATATAGAAAATAAGGGATATTGAAAATAAGAGGACTTCCCTGGTGGTGCAGTGGTTAAGAATCCGCCTGCCAACGTGGGGAACATGGGTTCTATCCCTCTTCCAGGAAGATCCCACATGCCGCAGAGCAACAAAGCCCATGCACCACGACTACTGAGCCTGTGCTCTGGAGCCCACGAGCCACAACTACTGAGCCTGTGCACCACAGCTACTGAAGCCCGTGTGCCTAGAGCCTGTACCCCGCAATAAGAGAAGCCACCTCAATGAGAAGCCCGCGCATTGCAATGAAGAGTAGCCCTCACTTACCGCAACTAGAGAAAGCCCGTGCACAGCAACAAAAGTAAAAAATAAATAAAATAAATAAATTTATTTAAAAAAGAAAACAAATTAAGCAAACTTTCAAATCAAAAGTTAACCTCCCAATTCAGCAGTCAAACAAACAAACAAAAACCCCAAAATGAACACAAAAGAGAATGGAAAATGTAAAAAATGTAATGGCAGAAAATAATGCAATAGAAAATGATAGTAGAGGCAGCTGAACTTGAGAAAGTTCTCCTTTTACATTAGAATCTCAGCTGTCTGTTCTCTGATTTGGATACTCACCTCCCGGGCCAATGAATATGGATTATGGACATTGAAACAGAAACAGAAGAAAGAGAGCAGGAAATCCATGATTACCTTTTTCTGGGAGACTGCAGAGGGGAGAAAAATAACTAACATTTACTAACATATATGTCAGACATTATGGTATGCAGGCTATATACATTTTTTGGTTTAATAATATATCTTACTCATTTACAGATGAGATATTGAAGCTCAGAGTGGCTTAGTAATTTCTTCAACTTGACCAGACAGTAAGTAATGGTGCTTGAACTTGAATTCTAGAAAGGTTATTAATTGGAGTTTAATTTACCAAGTGTTGTCAGTTAAAGATGCCATTGGTTTTAGAAACACCTTGTTTTGAAAACTCATATCTGTCTGGGAAGGTCATGGGGCTACCAGTCATTCACATTTTAGAGTGAAGTGGTTTAAACAAATTGCTTTCCTCTCAACACTTAGCTGAGGTTAGCTTAGCTGTATTAAAAGAATGGGACATTTGAAATGGTTGGAGAGGGAGGAGTAATGAAGTAGGAGTGGTCCTGCTTGGAGGCTGAGGTCTGGATGAGACTGTAAGCAAAAGTACAGAAAGGGAAGTGGGAAGATGCCAACGATAGAGTCTGACTATTTCAAAATTCTGGCTAGGGTCAGCCCCACCCACAAGAAGAGCAAGATAGGTTCTTCCTCTTCTCTCTCCTATACAAATCAGTCCCTATTCCTGGGACAAGAGGTCCAGGTCCAAGGGCTGCTCTAGGGAAAATAGAGTTGGAATGGACTTTAGAGGCTATGCATGCTACTCCCCATCAGGCTTCCCCCACACCCATACAGTACCCCAAACTATCCCTGACATCCTTGCTGGACCAGAGTGATAAGAAACTTGCTCCCTCAGAGGACAGCTCATATCCACTTTGAGTTTGAGTTTATTGTTAGAAAATCCTTCCTATCATTAGCAAAAATCTTGTCTCCCTTCAACTTCCCCTCATTGGTCTTACTTCTGCCCTCTGGAATTGCCCAGTCTGTGTGGTATTTGTTCAAATGGAATTTGATCTGTCATGTACTGTTGTTTTTGGCTGATTTGCTAAGTTGATTAGATTCCTCTATAAACTCAATGTTTTGGATCAAGGTAAATGTGGTAAAATGTTCTAGCAATTATGTTTTCAGAATGACTGCCGCTGCTTTCTTAAAATAAGAATGCTCCCAATTTACAGATTCATTTTGTGAGAACAGGCTTATATACAAATCCATAGACTAACCCACATAAAGCATCCACATAAAAAAGAAACAATCAGTATATTTTTCCTGTTGATAGGCACTGCCTGAAAGCTACCTCTGTTCTTGTGTGGCAAAGTAAAATAACTAGATATTGAGAAGAGATCATCTAGTTAACCAGCTTGGGAAAATGTTCCACTTCACTTTTGATTTTAAAAAGTAACAATTAAAATGATAATGAGGTACCTTTTTTCTTCCATTCATTTAGCTACAAAACAAAGCAACACCCATAGTAATATTTAATATTTGTTGGGAAGAAGTAAAATTAGTACTCTCATCCATTACCATTAGTATTGTAAAAATCTTCTAGAAATCAATTTAGTAATATCTGTGATTTTAAAATATCAGATCCTTTGGCCCAGTAGAATCTTCTGGGAATTTGTACTAAGGAAATAATCAGAAGATTTAAAAATATGTGATGAAAATTTGCAATCTGTTACAGAACAATTATTTGTAATGGCAAAAAATGGTTCACAACGTAAAAATCCAACAATAGGAAATGGTTAATTCGATTATGGCACATCCGCTCAGTGGGAGATTAGGCAGCCATTACAAGTAATGATTACAAAAACAACACTTGGTGTAATCCAGATGGTCCTAGAGGAAAAATCTTGAGTAAGTCATTGGGGTGGAAGCAGAAAAATGCTGAGACTCACTAGTTTGTAGCCACATAAAAAATTCTTGCAGTATATAAAAAATCATGTATACAAAGAAATACACTGAAATTATTTTTATGATAGAAAGTTTTATAATAGTTTAATAATTAATCAAGATAATGACCCAGTGCCTCATTTTTAAACCAAAAAGTGCTGTATAAATTAATTTTCATCTGGACTGTTGCCAAGAACTGCGTCACTAACCTTGAGCAGCAGAAATATACAACTATTACTATAACCTTTTGGGGGATGTGTCAAGAATATAAATGTAAAAGCCTCTCTCTGAAAATAAGCATCTTAGGTATATACCCAACCCCTAATTTCTTCCTGTGCTACTCCTCTAACAAAACTGGAGGAGACCACAGAGTAGAAAAGGAGCTTTTCCAGAAGCAGAATTTTGAAGTATCAATAAGATGCTAACAGATAAACCCCTTCTCCTCTTCTCTAGGATACCCTGCTTACTGCCCTGAACTCTGGGAGGAAAAAGTACTAATGTGGCTAGTTACAAATGAAGGAGAGGAAAAGGGAGGAGTTGCTGGGAGAGTAAAACACTCTGGGTCCTCTGACACCCAGAGGAAAATTCAGAGCTGGACTACATTGCTGATTCTTTGGCCAGTGGAGCAGAAGGCAGATTGCTTGGTTAAATACAAACTTTCTTTCCTGCTCTTGCTGTTTCTATTGGACTTTTACAGAAGCTAGGATTTTCGCACATTTTGGCTGACTTCTTTATTCTGTTTTTCTTCTCCAACTTTATTATGGAAGGTTGTCTAGTGTTTCCTGTTTGTCTGAGGTCCCCATTGGTAGTAGCAAGAAACACTAGTTATTGGGATGTGCTTGATTATTTGAGTCTCCAAAGCTCCTGGTCATTGCAGATTGTGGGACCAAGAGTTAACACAAGGATATGACTGTCAGTCAGTTTTCAGATACGTGTGTGCCACTGGGCACACCAAAATGTGGGATATATTAGTCAGCTGTTGTTACACTAAATCTGAGTAACAGCCTCACAACTTAGTGGCTCATAAAAAACAAGAATTTATTTTCCTTGTTCATGGCTCATAGATGAGCTAGCACTGCCCTGTTTCTGCAGGTCAGCTAGGCTTGTATCAAAGCTTCAGGTTGGGATCAACTGTGCTCCACGTGTCCTCAAAATCCCATTAGCTACAGGAGGTACATTCTTTTCCTGATGGGTCACCAAGCACAAGAGGCAGGCCAAGTCAAACCACTCATTTAGGGCCTGTACTCACATTTGCTGTTATTCAGTGGCCACAGCAAGTCACATAATGACTATACCCAAAGTCATTGGGATGGGGAAATAACTCTCATTAGATGTTCATATGGCAGAGGGAGGGGGTGAAGAATTGAGAACAATTATCTCATTTACTATAAGGAACAATGTGTAAACAGATTAATTCAAATACTTCAAAAGGAAAACCCACTGACTTGCAGAATAAATAGCATTATTGCCATGTGTGAAAAATATTCCATTTTTCTAATTAGACTAATGAAAACAATAAAATATCTCAGTTACCTCATATTTCTTTTAAAGAATGTACAGGCTCACTACATTTTAATGACAATTCCTGCTTATGACTATGTTGGGTGTCTGGCCAAGTAGGAGTTGGTTCACTTGTAGGTGAGTTTCTGATTTTCGATTTTACACACACCAACCCACCCACAAACACACACACACACACCCCACTTGTTTTTAGGAGTTTGTAATCAGTGAGTAAAATGTACCCTGAAAGGAAATCACTTGGTAAGCCGAACTGCTATGTGGTAAGTAAAGGTGACTCAAGAAAAGAAGTTCCTTGTGGTTGTAAACTTTACTATGTTATGGATCTCTACAAAAATAAGCCTTCTTTTAAAAAAGAAGCTGATTTAAGGCAAAAGTTTTAAACTGGAGGTTTCTGTTTTAATTTTTCAAAATGAGAACACTTCTTAAGAAATTTTTGCATTTGTTTTAATGTAAAAAGCAAAGGCAAGGGATAAATAAAATCTGAGTTCAAGCTAGATAGGTTTCAAAAACAACTATATTTATTATTTTTTTTGAAAGCTAAATTCTTTTAAGATATTTTATTTATTTATTTAGGTTGCGTCGGGTCTTAGTTGCAGGCACATGGGATCTTCGTTGAGTCATGCGGGATCTGTTTGTTGTGGCGTGCGAGCTCTTCCTTGAGGCACTTGGGCTTCTCTCTAGTTGTGGCGCATGGGCTCCAGTGCACATGGGCTCTGTAGTTTGTGGCTCTTGGGCTCTCTAGTTGAAGCTCAGTAGTTGTGGCACACGGGCTTAGTTGCCCCGCGGCATGTGGGATCTTAGTTCCTGACCAGGGATCAAACCTGTATTCCCTGCATTGGAATGCGAATTCTTTACCACTGGACCAACAGGGAAGTCCCACAACTTTAAACTCTAGGGAAAAAGAGCTGATAGCTCAGAGTAAAAGCAAGTAATAGATTTAAAGAAAACTGGTTAGGGAATTTTTTTTTGTCTGATTTTTTTAATTAACAGCGGCCTTTCTTCATATTTTTCCTGATTTTTTAGATTCAGATTAGAAGTTGTATAGATATGAAGGATTAGAGAATTGGTCAATAACAGAGAAAGATGGAGTAATTTCAGTTTCAGAAAGTTCATCTAGCTTTGCCTAGATGGATAAATGGGGCCACTAAAGCATGAGTCTGACATTTCTTGTCCCAGCTTAGTGGACTTCCTCCTGAAGTGGAACTGGCACTTTAAAGCACATCTCTTTGCCTTTTTTCTAAAGAAAAAGGAAATTACATATTCTTATTAACCAGCAATTATCCCTCATTAATGAAGAAAGCACAATTTTCAACACTCCCGCTACTTGGCACTCTGGAAGCAATCAAGTGAGGCAAGATCCCTATAGCCTTAAGGGCTATTTTTTCTTGAACAGACAAAACTAGGGTAATTTAACGAGTAATAGCAATCATTTTTTACAATCAAAAGATTGCAGGATTTAATTAATTCTTTGACTAATGCATAAAAGTAATATTTATGCTTTTCCAAAGGCCAGTATTCAGCATGGACTAAGAGAGGAATGTGTTTTAATAATGTCTCAGCAGAGTTTTATGACTTTAATTTTTTAAAGTGTCTTTATATCCATCATTCTATTTTATTTCATAGTATTTTGGAAAGTGAGTCAGGCATTTTAATAGCCATTTTAAAGATATCTCTAATAGGTTACATTTTCTAAATAAAGTGACAACTGCTTAGTATTAGCGCCATAGTCGGAATGTGAAGCTCTTGAGCACATCTAAACTCTGACCCCTGAAATTCATATAATGCCCTATGACTGCTCAAAGAAAATGTGCTTCAAGTAATTTATCCTTATTAAAATGATTTAACTATGACAATAAAGTTCATTTTCTCATGTCTTTAACATTTAAAATGGATTGTTTAACTAGAAAGTTGTATTACACTGATTAGGATGAAAAACACACCTATTTGTTTCTTCCTCAAGGAAATGTAGGAAGTTTTAAAAATACGAAGTACATTTTTTTGTTTAAGATTAATATGCAACATTATAAATAACATGAAGAGTCTTCCAAAGTTGCAACATCTGAATTCAATTGTGTGTTTCCTATCAGGCTTTTTTATACATAGTTTTTTTCCAACATTTTATTAGGAAAATTGTCAAATATACTGAAAAACTGACACATCTACACGGTGAATTATATATACTCGTCAACTAGATTCTACAATTAGCAGTTAATTTGCTTTATCACATATTGATCCAACCATCTATTTATTGATCCCTCCATCCATCAATCCATCTTATTTTTTGATGCATTTCAAAATAAGTTTAAACATCAGTATACTTCAGCTAGTACTTCAGCATACATATTATTAATGAGTTCAATATTTATTTATGGGTTTTTTTTTTAGCTAAGATTTACATATTGGGAATTCACCATCTTAAGTGTACCACTCAATGAATTTTGACAAATGCATATGCTTGGGTAACCTAAACCCCTATCAAAATATAAAATATTCCCACCTTACCAGACAGTTCACTCATGCTTCTTCTCAGACAATCCCCACATACCTATCCCTCAAAAGGCAACCACTACTACGATATTTTTCAACACAGCTTAGTTTAGTAGCAGTATATAAGCGTTTCAGTTGTTATACATCTTCACTGATATTTGGTTTTGTCAGTCTTTTTATTTTAGCTACTCTTATGCATTTAGAGCAGTATATCACTGACTAATGATTTTGAGCACTTATTCATGTATTTATGGCATTCCTATATCTTCCTTTGTGAAATCTCAGTTTAAATCTTTGGTCATTTTTAATTGGGTTGTTTGCTTTTTAAATATTGAATTGTAGGATTTTATATATTTTGAATAAATCTTTTGTCAGATATATAATTTGAAAATCTTTTCTCCCAGTCTGTATCTTGCCTATTCATTTGCTTAGCAGTGCCTTTTGATGCAGAATATTGGTTTACTAATTTATGTAGACCTTTCAAACGTTGACACATCTGATTATACAAAATTTAAAAGATGACATTTATTCATAGCACTATCAATCTTATCAGAAAAGTTTTTAAGTATTGAAAAGCTGTCAAGCTAATAATGTTGGCAGATACTAGGGTTCCAAAATTCAAGAAAATGTCTGCCATTACCCAATTCCAAATAACCATAGTTTATTAGTCATTCATTTTTTTATATACAATTTTATTTTATTATTATGTTTTTGGCTGCGTTGGGTCTTTGTTGCTGCATGTAGGCTTTCTCTAGCTATGGCGAGCAGGGGCCCCTCTTCGCTGTGGTGCACGGGCTTCTCCTTGCAGTGGCTTCTCTTGTTGCCGAGCATGGGCTCTAGATGCGTGGGCTTCAGTAGTTGTCCCGCATGGTCTCAGTAGTTGTGACATGCGGGCTCTAGAGCACAGGCTCAGTAGTTGTGGCGTACGGGTTCAGTTGCTCCGCAGCATGTGGGATCTTCCTGGACCAGGGTTGGAACCCATGTCCCCTGCATTGGCAGGTGGATTCTTTTTTTTTTTTTTTTTTTTTGCGGTACGCGGGCCTCTCACTGCTGTGGCCTCTCCCGTTGCGGAGCACAGGCTCCGGATGCGCAGGCTCAGCGGCCATGGCTCATGGGCCCAGCCGCTCCGTGTCATGTGGGATCCTCCCGGACCGGGGCACGAACCCGCGTCCCCTGCATCGGCAGGCGGACTCTCAACCACTGCGCCACCAGGGAAGCCCCTGGCAGGTGGATTCTTAACCACTGCGCCACCAGGGAAGCCCTGATTTCTTTTTTGATGTAAGCATTTACAGCTATAAATCCTACCCTAGGTCGGGCACCCGCTCTGTGGCTGCTCCCCCAAATCCCAGGGAATTCCTAGCTACCAGCCAAGGTTCTGATGGCCTTGGTAGGAGAGGGATACAACTATTTTAGATTGACAGAAAAATTGAGTGGAAAGTACAGAAATTTCCCATACACCCCTGTTCCCATATAGGCACACAAAACCACCCCATTATCAACATCCCACACCAGAGTGATGCATTTATTATAATCAGTGAGAATACATTGACACATCATCACCCAAAACCTATAGTTTACCTTAGGGATAACTCTTGGTGTTATACATTCAGTGGGTTTGGACAAATATACAGTGACATGGATCCACCATTTTAGTATCAAACATAGTTTCACTGCTCTAAAAAAATCCTCTGTGCTCTATATCTATTCATCCCTCCCCCTACAATCCCCTGGCAACCACTGATCCTTTTATTGTTTTGTCTTTTCCAAAATGTCATATTGTTGGAATCATACAGTATGTAGCCTTTTCAGACTGGCTTTTTTATTAGTAATATTCAAAGTAATAGTAATTTCATTAGTAAAATTCATTAGTAATATGAATTTAAGTATCCTCCGTGTCCTTTCAGGGCTTGATAGCTCATTTCTTTTTATCACTGAATAATATCCCTTTGTTCCAATGTACCAGTTTATTTATTTATTCACCTACTAAAGGACATTTTGGTTGCTTCCAAGTTTGGGCCATTATGAATAAGGGTTCTGTAAACATTTGTGTGCAAGTTTTGGTGTAAATTTTCAACTCATTTGGGTAATACTAAGGGTCATGATTGCTAACTATTTGGTAAGGGTATGTTTAGTTTTGTAAGAAAATGCCAAACTGTCTTCCAAAGTGGCTGTTCCATTTTGCATTCCCACAAGCAATAAATGAGAATTTCTGTTGCTTCACACCCAGTATTGGGTGTTGTTAGTGTTTTGGATTTTGGTCATTCTAAAATGTGTGGAGTGGTATCTCATTGTTGTTTTAATTTGCAATACCCTAGTAAATCTATGTGTCTTTGGATCTAAGATGGGTTTCTTGTGGACAGCATACATTGGATCTTGTTTTTTGGTCCACTTTGACACTGTCTATCTTTTTAATTGGTATATTTATACCATTAATGTTTAAAGTTATTTTTGATATAGTTATATTAATATCTACAATATTTGTTACTATTTTCTATTTGTTGCCCTTGTTCTTTGTTCCTATTTTTGTCTTCCATTCTTTTTCTGTCATTTGTGGTTTTAACTGAGCATTTTATATGATTCCATTTTCTCCTCTTTCTTAGCATGTAGGTGGAACTTTTTTTAAAAACTATTTTTAGTGTTTCCCCCTAGAGTTTGCAGTATACATTTACAACTAATCCAAGTCCACTTTCGTATAACATACCTCTTCATGTGTAGTACGAGTACTTTGTAATAACAAAATAATCCTAATTCCTCCCTCTCATCTCTTGTATCATTGCTAGCATTCATTTCACTTATACATAAACATGCATAAGGATATACGTATATATGTTATATATTACATATATGGACATATATATTCAAATACACTGTTGCTATTTTTATTTTGAACAAATTATCAGATCAATTAAGAATAAAAAAATTAAGTTTTTATTTTATTTTCACTTATTCTTTCGCCAGTGCTCTTTCTTTCCATATGTAGATATAAGTGTCTGACATATATCATTTTCCTTCCCTCTGGGGAGCTTCTTTTGACATTTCTTGCAAGGCAGATCTGTTGGTGAAAAATTCCCTCAATTCTGGTTTGTCTGAGAAAGTTTTTATTTCTCTTTCACTTTTGAAGAATAATTTCACAGTGTACCAAATTTTTAGCTGGTGGTTGTTTTCTATTAACACTTTAAATATTTCACTCTACCCTCTTCTGCTTCAATGGTTTCTTTGGCAAAGTTGTATATAATTTTAATATTTGCTCCTCTCTATATAAGGCATTTTTTCTTCTGGCTTCTTGTAAGATTTTGTCTTTATCTTTGATTTTCTTCAGTTTGAAAATGATATGCCTGGGAGTAGGGTTTTCTTGTTTATTTACTTGTTTGTTTTGGCATTTACCCTGCTTGGTATTCTCTGAGCTTCCTGGATATGTGATTTGGTATCTGATATTAACTGAGGAGAATTTTCAACAATTATTGCTTCAAATAATTCTTCTGTTTCTTTCATGTGTTATACCTTTAATAGTTGTTCCACAGTTTTGGCATATTCTGTGCTGTTTTATTTTTTCCAAATCTTCTTTTTGTCTTTGCTTTTCCATTTGGGGAGTTATACTGACATATCCTCAAGCTCAGAGATTTTTCTTCAGCTGTGTGCACCCGACTAATGATCCCAGCAAAGACATTCTTCAATTCTGTTACAGTGTTTTTGATCTCTAAAATTTCTTTTTGATTCTTTGTTACATTGCCCATATGTTCATGCATGCTGTCTACTTTATCCATTGGAAGAATGCTGTCTACTTTATCCTTAGTGTATTAATCATAATTATTTTCAATTCCCAGTCTGGTAATTCCAGCATCCCCACCATATCTGAGTTTGGTTCTGATGCTTGCTCTGTCTCTTCAAACTGTGTTTTCTGTCTTATAATATGTCTTATAATTTTTTGTTCTTGTTGTTGACAGCCAGACACAATGTATTCGATAAAATAATCTCTGGTAAATAGGGCTTTAGTGGTGTGGTGGTAAGGTATGGGAGGAGGGGAAGCATTCTATAGTCCTATGATTAGGTCTTAGTCTTTTAGTGAGCCTGTGCCCCTGGACTGTGAACCTCACAAATACTTCCCAGTCTCTCCCTACTCCTGCCATGTTAGGTGGGACAGGATGGCTAGAGTGAGCTAGAATTGGGTATTTCCTTTCTCCCACGTGGAAGGCTACAATGGATTGGAATTGGGTATTTCCCTTCCTCAGGTCAGTTAGGCTCTGATAAAACCCCAGTAGTTTAGGCTCTGGTAAAATAGTTCCTCTTGAGGGTAGGCCTTGTTAAGAACAGTAGAATGCTGTGCCATATTTGAAAATGGTTACTTTCTACCTGCCGGAAGCTAGGGGGGACTTTTCTCCAATATTCGCTGTGAGAACAAAGTTAAGCTCTTGGAGGTAAAACTTGCGAAAATATGGTGGCCCCCTGACTGAGTTTTGTCCCTCAGGCACCAAACCTCCAGCAATTTGTCAGTTACAGTTTAGGTTTTCCTAACCTGGCACTGGTTCCCTTGAAGGTTTCTACTTGAGAGTTTCTGTTCTAGTAAGCTTTGATTGTCTGTATCTGCCACTCTGTCACTCCAGTGTTTTGGGTGGCAGTTTGCTCTGTGAGTTCACTTCTCTGATGGGTCAAAGAAGAGTTGTTGGTCTTTTGTTTGTTCAGCTTTTTACTTGTTGTTAAGATGGAATGAGGACTTCCAAGCTCCTGGAAGTTTCTCTTTCATTTTTGAAGCATAGTTTTGCTTTTTTTTTCTTTCAGCTCTTTAAATATGTCATCCCACTGCCTCATGGCTTCATGGTTTTCAGTGGAAATCAGATTATCAGATTAATCAGATTATCAGATTATTATGGATTCCTTGTACATAATGAGTTTCTTCTCTCTTGCTGCTTTCAAGATTCTCCCTTTATCTTTGGCTTTTGACAATTTGACTCTAATATGTTTCTGTATGGAACTCTTTAAGTTTATCCCACCTGGAGTCACTGAACTTCTTGGATGTGTGGATTCATATCTTTCATCAAGTTTAGGAGGGTTTTAGCCATTACTTCTTCAAATATTCTTTCTGCACTTTTCTCTCCTCTCACTCCAGGACTTCTATTATGTGTACACTTGATGCTCCACAGGTCCCTTAGGTTCTGTACATTTTTCATCATCCTTTTCTCTTTCTGCTCCTAAGACTGGATAATTTCAAATGACCTATTCAAATTCACGAATTCATTCTTCTTCCAGTTCAACTCTGCTGTTGAACCCTTCTAGTGAATTTTTCATTATGGCTATTTTAGTTTTTAGTTCCAGAATTTTAACTTATATTTCTGCTATGAATTGAATGTTTGTATTCTTCCAAAATTCATATGTTGTAATGGAATCCCCAATGTGATGGTATTTACAGGAGGGGCCTCTGTTAGGTAATTATGTCATGGGAGTTGGGCCCTGTGAATGGGATTAATGCCCTTATTAGAAGAGGCCAGATAGCTTGCTCACTCTCTTTCTGCCATGTTGAGGATACAATGAGAAGTTGGCAGTCTGCAACCTGGTAGAGGTTTCTCACCAGAACCTGATCATGCTGGCACCCTGATCTCAGACTTCTAACCCTCAGAACTGTGTGAGAAATAAATTTCTGTTGTTTATAAGCCATCCAGTCTATGATACTTTGTATAGCAGCCCAAACTGACTAACACAGTTTCTTTTTATAGTTTCTACCTCTTTATTGAGAGTCTCTGTTTGGTGAGAAATCATTCTCCTAGTTTTTTTTTTAGCAATTTGAGCATATTAAGATGTTGATTTAAAGTCTTTGTCTAGTAAGTCCAATGCCGGGGCTTCTTCACAGACAGTTTCTATTAATTTCTTTGTTTCCTTGAATGAGCCATACTGACTTGTTTCTTTCATGCCTCATAATTTTTTTTTTTTTTTTTTTTTGCGGTACGCGGGCCTCTCACTGTTGGGGCCTCTCCCGTTGCAGAGCACAGGCTCCGGACGCGCAGGCTCAGCGGCCATGGCTCACGGGCCCAGCCGCTCCGCGGCATGCGGGATCTTCCCGGACCGGGGCACGAACCCGTGTCCCCTGCATCGGCAGGCAGACTCTCAACCGCTGCGCCACCAGGGAAGGCCCCATGCCTCATAATTTTTAAAAAATTAATTAATTAATTTATTTTTGGCTGCGTTGGGTCTTTGTTGCTGCATGCAAGCTTTCTCTAGTTGTGGCAAGCAGGGGCTACTCTTCATTAGGGTGCACAGGCTTCTCATTGCAGTGGCTTCTCTTGTTGCAGAGCACAGGCTCTAGGTGCACAGGCTTCAGTAGTTGTGGCACATAGGCTCAATAGTTGTGGCTTGCAGGCTTTAGAGTGCAGGCTCAGTAGTTGTGGCACACGGGCTTGGTTGCTCTGTGGGATATGGGATCCTCCTGGACCAGGGCTCGAACCCGTGTCCCCTGAGGCTTCTTACTGCATCTGTGAGGTGGAGGTGGAAGAGAGGCAGGTGTGTCTTTGGAAGGCACTTTTGTCCTCTTTCCCTTGGAATTAGGATGGGAGGGGAAAGGAGAGGATCCTAAATAATCCCTCCCAGTTTGCTGTGGAGGAAGACCAGGCTCTTTTCCAGCCTCTTCTCCCAGGCCTCAGGGCCTCAGCTTCTGATTTTTCTGGAACTCACGCATGCCGCATAATTTTTTTTTGTTGAAAACTGGACCTTTTGAATATTATGATATGGCAACTATAGAAATATGATTCTACCCCCTCTCCAGGGTTGTTTGTTGTTCTTTGTTATGGGTTGTTGTTATTTGCTTATTAACTGACTCTTCTAAACTATTTTCTAAAGTGTGTATTCTTTGTCATGTATGGCCACTGAAATCTGTGTTCTGCTACCTAGTCATTGGTTGTGTTTTTACAGAATTACCTTAAGTGCCTGGAACCAATGAAAGAAAAAAAGAGGGAAAAAGTCCTCTTCTAGTCTTTATAGATTGGCTCTGTGTTGGGGCACTCTGTCAATGCCTTGCCACATGATTTATAACCCTGCCTTAGCCTTTAATTTTTGCTTGCATAGAATTTGCAGGCCAGCTGAATGTGAAAGCTTTGGATCTTCTTGGGCCTTTCCTGAGCATGTGTCTTGCCCTGTGTATGTTCATGGTCTTCTGATTCTCCAGTATACATGGGAGCCTTTACAATCCCTATTCTCCTATGTATCTCCTTTCCCAATCCCTTTCTTTCCATGGCTCTCATTCTATTTCTTATCCCAAGTGTTGTCCCTTTCTCAAGGTTGCTGTGTCTAATACCTTTGACTTTAAACGCTTTCAGCAAAAACTGCTCACGAAGTGGCCCCAGCCCAGGGAATGCTCTAAGTAGGATGAAACAAAGGGAAGCCTTTGTGTAGGTCCTTGATGGAGCTATCAGAGAGGTCAAGACCCATAACCATAGAAGTTTGAGAATAAGGTTTATACTGCTCCCTCTGGCACTAGCAACCTGCCATCCTCACCACCATTTTTCATTTGTTTGTTTGTTTTCTTTGTGGAAAGACTTTTGAACTCCAGATTAAATTTTGTATGGACATTGGACTATTCAGTTTACTCCTTCTTGAGTGACTTTTGGTAGTTTTTTCTGTTTCATCTAAGTTATCAAAATTACTGGCAGTATGCTGTTCATATTATTCTCTTAATACCCCTTTAACTATGTGGTATGCAGTGATGTCCCCTTTCTTATCAAAATGTTGGTAGTTTTTGTCTTCTGTTTCTTCTTTCTTATTCAGTCTATCTACAGGCTTATCAATTTTATTTATTTTTAAAAATAACCAGCTTTTGTGTTTATTGGTTTTCTCTGTTGTCTTCCTATTTTTAATTTCATTGCTTGAGAGTCTTATCTTTATAACTTTCTACCTTCTGTTTGCTTTGATTTTAATTTGCTCTTTTTTTCCTATTTTAATAAAGTGGAAACTTCTATTATTTTTTATTATTTTTTTAAAACTATAATTTTTCTATTCACAATCAGATCTTTTTAAAAAAAATTTATTTATTTTTGGCTGTGTTAGGTCCTTGTTGCTGCACATAGGCTTTCTCTAGTTGCAGCGAGTGGGGGCTACTCTTCGTTGTGGTGCATGGGCTTCTCATTGCAGTGGCTTCTCTTGTTGTGGAGCATGGGCTCTAGGTGCACAGGCTTCAGTAGTTGCAGCACATGGGCTCAGTAGTTGTGGCTCGTGGGCTATAGAGCACAGGCTCAGTAGTTGTGGTACATGGGCTTAGTTGCTCCGGGCATGTGGAATCTTCCCTGACCAAGGCTCGAACCTGTATCCCCTGCATTGGCAGGCGGATTCTTAACCACTGCACCACCAGGTAGGTCCCCAAACTTCGGTTATTTATTTGAGACCTTTTTTCCCCCTAATATAATCAACTGATGGTATAAATTTCCGTCTAATAACTGCATTCGCTGTACCCCACAAATTTTGATATGTAATTTTAATTTTCAGTCATTAGGTTATTTTCTGATTTCACTTGTGATACTTTTCATTGATCCATAGATGTACTTAAAATTGTGTTTGTTGAATTCCAGTTCTTCAGTGGTTTTCCAGATAGTTTTCCGTTACTGATTTTTAGTTTTAATAGTTCAAAGCTTATTGATTTTTCTTTATATGAGAGAAGGGTGTGGGTATGTAGGCACGATTTCATCTATTCACAGGGGATGCCGATCACCATGTACACATCTATCCCACCAAGGAAGACTCTCTCAATTTCCTACTGATCCTCAATCATTTATCACTGTTAATCTGGGGCATGGGGTATGGTTGATGGGCAATTTAAAACATTGCAGCCCTCTCAACATAAAGGAACAACTTTTTTCTTCACTAAGTTTTCTGGTTGTTGTAAGTTTTTGACTAGGTTACAGAGTTCTGCAGAAGTTGATTATGACTTATTTTTTTAAGATTTATTTTTTACTGAGGTAACATTGGTTAATAACATTATATAAATTTCATGTGTACATTATATTTCTACTTCTATATACACTACAGAATGCTAACCACCAAAAATTTAGTTTCCATTCATTAACATACAGTTAGTCCCCTGTACCCCTTTCAACCTATCTCCTCCTCTGCCCCTTCCCCTTTTGTTCTCTGTATCTATGTGTTTATTTTTGTTAGGTTTGATTAGTTAATTTATTTTGTTTTTTTGTTTTTATATTCCACATATGAGTGAAATCGTGTGATATTTATCTTACTTCATCTGACATTTCAGTTAGCTTAATACCATCAAGGTCCATTCATGTTGTTGCTAATGGCAAACTTTTATCTTTTTTATGGCTGAGTAGTATTCCATTGTATATGTATACCATATCTTCTTTATCCATTCATTTATTGATGGGAACTTAAGTTGTTTCCATATGTTGGCTATTGTAAATAACACTGATGAACATATAGGAGTGCATATACCTTTTCAAATTAGTGTCTTTGTGTTCTTTGGATAAATACCAAGAAGATAGTGGTCTAGTTCCTTCCACCTATCCTTCCTTCCTTTTTTTCTTCCCTTCCTTCCTTCCCTTCTCTCTCTCTCTCTCTCTTTTTTTTTTTTTTTGGTATGTGGCTGTCAAGATTTTCAACACCATTTACTGAAGAGGCTATCCTTTCTCCATTGCATTTGCTTTGCTCTTTTGTTGTAAATTAATTGTCCATGTATGTGTGGGTTTATTTCTGGTCTCTCAATTCTGTTTCATTGTTCTGTGTATCTGTTTTTCTGCCAATACCATGCTATTTTTTTTAATACCATGCTATTTTAATTGCTATAGCTTTGTAATATCGTTTGATTCAGGGAGTGTGATACCTCCAACTTTCTTCTTTTTTCTCAGGATTGCTTTAGCTATTCAGGGTCTTTTGTGGTTCCATATAAATTTTAGAATTTTTTGTTCTATTTCTGTGAAAAATGTCCTTGGATTTTGATAGAGATTGCATCATATCTATAGATTGCTTTAGGTAATATAGACATTTTAACAATGTTAATTCTTACAATCCATGAGAACAGAATATCTTTCCTTTTATTTGTGTCTTCTTCAGTTTCTTTCAACAGTGCCTTGCAGTTTTCAATATACACGTCTTTACCTCCTTGGTTAAATGTATTTCTAAGTACTTTATTCTTTTTGTTGTGATTGTCAGTGGGATTGTTTTTCTAATTCTCTTTCTGCTAGCTCATTGTTAATGTATAGAAATGCAACAGATTTTTGCATGTTGATTTTGTGCCTTTATTATATGCATTTATTAATTTCTAACAATTTTTTGGTGGTATCTTTATGGTTCTCTCTATATAAAATCATGCTATTTACACATAGTGATAATTTAACTTCTTCCTTTCCAATTTGAGTGCCTTTTATTTCTTTTTCCTGCCTAACTGCTCTGGCTAGGACTTTCAATACTAGGTTGAATAAGAGTGGCGAGAGTGGACATCCTTGTCATGTTCCAGGTTTTCGAGGGATAACTTTCAGCTTTCACCATTGAATTTGATGTTAGCTCTGGGCTTGTCATATATGGCCTTCATTATGTTAAGGTATATGTCAAACTTTGTTTTTTTAATTAATTAATTTATTTTTGGCTGTGTTGTGTCTTTGTTGCTGCCCACAGGCTTTCTCTAGTTGTGGCAAGTGGGGGCTACTCTTCGTTGCGGTGCATGGGCTTCTCATTGCAGTGGCTTCTCTTGTTGCGGAGCACGGGCTCTAGGCACACGGGCTTCAGTAGTTATGGCACGCAGGCTCAGTAGCTGTAGCTCATGGGCTCTAGAGCACAGGCTCAGTAGTTGTGGTGCATGGGCTTAGTTGCTCCGTGGCATGTGGGATCTTCCTGGACCAGGGCTTGAACCCATGTCCCCTGCACTGGCAGGCAGATTCTTAACCACTGGGCCACCAGGGAAGTCCCTGTACTCATTTTGTTATTGAGAGTTTTTGTCAAAAATGTGTGTTGAATCTTGTGATTCTGACTGTTTTAGCCAGCTCATAAGTTGCTTTTGCAGAAGGACAGAATCCTGGAGTGCTCTACTCTACCATTTTCACTCCATGATATATATTTTAATGAACAGAATTTTGGTTGTTGAATAATATTCTGTCTGGTAGATTGCCATAATTTATTTATAATTTTTCTATTATTGGATTGGACTTTTAATTTGTTTCTAATTTTTTGCTGTTTTAGATATATCTACAAGGAACATCTTTTGTACATAAAGCTTTTATCATTTCACTGGATTCTTTCTTTAGGATACATTTCAGAAGTGTAGTTACTAGGTCTGCAAGTATAACCATTTTAACATTCCTGATACTATTACTAAATTGTCAAAAGGATTATACTAATTTGTACTCCAACCTCATAAGTAATTTTAAACTTTGAATTTTTCTGCAGTGGTTCTGTAACTGACAAAAGACTTTTCGAGAAGTAATATATACTTTTACTTTCTCTTAATGTTTTAGAGAGTGCTTCTCAAACTGCAAAAATGTGCCTAAAAGTTACCCCCAGATCTTGTTAAAATGTGAAACCTGATGCAGTACACCTGTGTGGAGACTAAGACCATGTTTTTCTAACAAGTTCCCAAGTTGTTCTGATGCTGCTGGTCTGATCCCACTGTGAGTACTAAGGCTTGAGGCTTAAGCTGTGACAGAAAAGGAAGTAGGAGAGCCTTTCCTGAGTTTTAAAAAATAAAGCAAGTTTGAAAAATCTCATTTAAGAAAATGTTCCAAAGAAAGTAATCTCCCCAAATTATCTAAATTAGTTTGAAGATTAGGAACAGGATGAAAGTTTGTTATTGATATTAGTAAAGGCAAAAGAAAAAAGAAGTAAAATTAGACACACTGCCTGTGGTTATGACTAAAAAACCCAGCTTGAGAGCTCCTCTCTTTAAGGAGTATGTTGAGGCTTAAAGCCTGATATTAAAATTAATGTTAAAGATAGTCTTTTATCCAGATAAGCAATATTTTCAGTTTTGTCATTCATGTGCATAGGCCTCTTTGGTATCATGGATTTCTCTGCAGAAATTTCACGTAGTATACAAATGTGTCTAAGAATATCTTTTCCATATTAAACATGTGTTCATCAACACCTTTATTTTTCATTAGGTCAATTTTAAAGATTACTGCTAGTCTAAATAAACTCAAATTTCTTAATAGGTATTTAGATATTTACTCAAGGTATACAACCCACCCTCACTCAAGACATTGGATAATTCAATCATTTACTTAATGTCCTGGAAAATAAAGGATAAAATTATGTAGAAAATTATTTTAAGTTTATATAATTGAGCCTCATAATTTATTTATCCATTATCATCATTAACATGATAGAGGAACTTTCTTTTTTGTCCTCCCTGATGGGAGTGCTGGAAGAGTCGGGTAAAAGAGTTCTGGACATGCCATTTGGCTTTTCTGTATCTCAAGTCAATTCAATAAGTATGTATTGAGAGAGTGTTTATTGTTCTACCTTTGTGAGAACTACAACAACTATAAGATAAAGTCCTATTTTTCAGTTGCTTCCAAATTACTTTGTGAAATAATTACCATGTATTCTTGTTCAGAGAGGAACTTGGCAAACAAATCACTGTGACAGTCTACCTTTCAGTATTCTACAAGTTGTTTTAGGTTGGGATTTATATGAAGCACTAGAGATTTCAAGGTGAAAAAAAATTATTTTAAGTTTATATAATTGAGCCTCATAATTTATTTATCCATTATCATCATTAACATGATAGAGGAACTTTCTTTTTTGTCCTCCCTGATGGGAGTGCTGGAAGAGTCGGGTAAAAGAGTTCTGGACATGCCATTTGGCTTTTCTGTATCTCAAGTCAATTCAATAAGTATGTATTGAGAGAGTGTTTATTGTTCTACCTTTGTGAGAACTACAACAACTATAAGATAAAGTCCTATTTTTCAGTTGCTTCCAAATTACTTTGTGAAATAATTACCATGTATTCTTGTTCAGAGAGGAACTTGGCAAACAAATCACTGTGACAGTCCACCTTTCAGTATTCTACAGGTTGTTTTAGGTTGGGATTTATATGAAGCACTAGAGATTTCAAGGTGAAAAAAAATTGAATGCCACTCTTTACTAGCCATATTTCTGATCACAAAAACAAATGTCAAATGTTCATTCAAGAAACAAGAAATCTATTCTGAGAAATGTCTATGTAGGTCTTCTGCCCATTTTTGGATTGGGTTGTTTGTTTTATTGTTATGAGGTGCATGAGCAGCTTATAAATTTTGGAGATTAATCCTTTTTCAGTTGCTTCATTTGCAAATATTTTCTCCCGTTCTGAGGGTTGTCTTTTGGTCGTGTTTATGGTTTCCTTTGCTGTGCAAAGGCTTTGAAGTTTCATTAGATCACATTTGTTTATTTTTATTTTTATTTCCATTTCTCTAGGAGGTGGGTCAAAAAGTATCTTGCTGTGATTTATGTCATAGAGTGTTTTGCCTATGTTTTCCTCTAAGACTTTGATAGTTTCTGGCCTTACATGTAGGTCTTTAATCCATTTTGAGCTTATTTTTGTGTATGGTGTTAGGGAGTGATCTAATCTCATACTTTTACATTACCTGTCCAGTTTTCCCAGCACCACTTATTGAAGAGGCTGTCCTTTCTTCACTGTACATTCCTGCCTCCTTTATCAAAAATAAGGTGACCGGGCTTCCCTGGTGGGGCAGTGGTTGAGTGTCCACCTGCTGATGCAGGGGACACGGGTTCGTGCCCCTGTCCGGGAAGATCCCACATGCTGCGGAGCGGCTGGGCCTGTGAGCCATGGCCGCTGAGCCTGCGCGTCTGGAGCCTATGCTCCGCAGCCAGAGAGGCCGTGGCGGTGAGAGGCCTGCGTACTGCAAAAAAAAAAAAAAAAAAAGATAAGGTGACCATATGTGTGTGGGTTTATCTCTGGGCTTTCTATCCTGTTCCATTGATCTATCTTTTGGTTTTTCTGAAAGTACCATACTGTCTTGATTACTGTACCTTTGTAGTATAGTCTGAAGTCAGGAAACCTGATTCCTCCAGCTCCATTTTATGTTCTCAAGATTGCTTTGGCTATTCAGGGTCTTTTGTGTTTCCATACAAATTGTGAAATTTTTTGTTCTAGTTCTGTGAAAAATGCCACTGGTAGTTTGATAGGGATTGCATTGAATGTGTAGATTGCTCTGGGTAGTAGAGTCATTTACACAATGTTGATTCTTCCAGTCCAAGAACATGGTATATCTCTCCATCTGTTTGTATCATCTTTAATTTCTTTCATCAGTGTCTTATAATTTTCTGCATACAGGTCTCTTGTCTCCTTAGGTAGGTTTATTCCTAGATATTTTATTCTTTTTGTTGCAATGGTAAATGGAAGTGTTTTCTTGATTTCAATTTCAGATTTTTCATCATTAGTGTATAGGAATGCCAGAGATTTCTGTGTATTAATTTTGTATCCTGCTACTTTACCAAGTTCATTGATTAGCTCTAGTAGTTATCTGGTAGCATCTTTAGGATTCTCTATGTATAGTATCATGTCATCTGCAAAGAGTGACAGCTTTACTTCTTCTTTTCCAATTTGGATTCCTTTTATTTCCTTTTCTTCTCTGATTTCTGTGGCTAAAACTTACAAAACTATGTTGAATAAGAGTGGTGAGAGTGGGCAACCTTGTCTTTTTCCTGATCTTAGTGGAAATGCTTTTAGTTTTTCACTATTGAGGATGATGTTGGCTGTGGGCTTGTCTTATATGGCCTTTATTATGTTGAGGAAAGTTCCCACTATGCCTACTTTCTGCAGGGTTTTTATCATAAATGGGTGTTGAATTTTGTTGAAAGCTTTCTCTGCATCTGTTGATATGATTATATGGTTTTTCTCCTTCAATTTGTTAATATGGTGTATCATGTTGATTGATTTGCATATATTGAAGAATCCTTGCATTCCTGGAATAAACCCCACTTGATCATGGTGTATGATCCATTTTTTTTGTTTGTTTTTTGTTTTTTGCGGTACGCAGGCCTCTCACTGTTGTGGCCTCTCCCGTTGAGGAGCTACAGGCTCTGGATGCACAGGCTCAGTGGCCATGGCTCACGGGCGCAGCCGCTCCACGGCATGTGGGATCTTCCCGGACTGGGGCACGAACCCGTGTCCCCTGCATTGGCAGGCGGACTCTCAACCACTGCGCCACCAGGGAAGCCCTGTGATCCTCTTAATGTGCTGTTGGATTTTGTTTGCTAGTATTTTGTTGAGGATTTTTGCATCTATGTTCATCAGTGATATTGGCCTGTAGTATTTTTTCTTTGTGACATCTTTGTCTGGTTTTGGTATCAGGGTGATGGTGGTCTCGTAGCATGAGTTTGGGAGTGTTCCTCCGTCTGCTATATTTTGGAAGAGTTTGAGAACTATAGGTGTTAGCTCTTCTCTAAATGTTTGATAGAATTCGCCTGTGAAGCCATCTGGTCCTAGGCTTTTGTTTGTTGGAAGATTTTTAATCACAGTTTCAATTTCAGTGCTTGTGATTGGTCTGTTCATATTTTCTATTTCTTCCTGATTCAGTCTTGGCAGTTTGTACATTTCTAAGAATTTGTCTGTTTCTTCTAGGTTGTCCATTTTATTGGCATAGTGTTGCTTGTAGTAATCTCTCATGATCTTTTGTATTTCTGCAGTGTCAATTGTTACTTCTCCTTTTTCATTTCTAATCCTATTGATTTGAGTCTTCTCCCTTTTTTTCTTGATGAGTCTGGCTAATGGTTTATCAATTTTGTTTATCTTCTCAAAGAACCAGCTTTTAGTTTTATTGATCTTTGCTATCGTTTCCTTCATTTATTTTTCATTTATTTCTGATCTGATTTTTATCATTTCTTTCCTTCTGCTAACTTTGGGGTTTTCTTGTTCTTCTTTCTCTAATTGCTTTAGGTGCAAGGTTAGGTTGTTTATTCGAGATGTTTCCTGTTTCTTAAGGTAGGATTGTATTGCTATAAACTTCCCTCTTAGAACTGCTTTTGCTGCATCCCATAGGTTTTGGGTCGTCGTGTCTCCATTGACATTTGTTTCTAGGTATTTCTTGATTTCCTCTTTGATTTCTTCAGTGACCACTTCGTTCTTAAGTAGTGTATTGTTTAGCCTCCATGTGTTTGTATTTTTTACATATCTTTTCCTGTAATTGATATCTAGTCTCATAGCGTTGTGGTCGGAGAAGATACTTGATACACTTTCAATTTTATTAAATTTACCAAGGCTTGATTTGTGACCCAAGATATGATCTATCCTGGAGAATGTTCCATGAGCACTTGAGAAAAATGTGTATTCTGTTGTTTTTGGATGGAATGTTCTATAAATATCAGTTAAGTCCATCTTGTTTAATGTATCATTTAAAGCTTGTGTTTCCTTATTTATTTTCATTTTGGATGACCTGTCCATGGGTGAAAGTGGGGTGTTAAAGTCCCCTACTATGAATTTGTTACTGTCGATTCCCCCTTTTATGGCTGTTAGTATTTGCCTTATGTATTGAGGTGCTCCTATGTTGGGTGCCTAAATATTTACAATTGTTATATCTTCTTCTTGGATCGATCACTTGATCATTATGTAGTGTCCTTCTTTGTGTCTTCTAATAGTCTTTATTTTAAAGTCTATTTTGTCTGATATGAGAATTGCTACTCCAGCTTTCTTTTGGTTTCCATTTCCATGCAATATCTTTTTCCATCTCCTTACTTTGTCTGTATGTGTCTCTAGGTGTGAAGTGGGTCTCTTGTAGACAGCGTATATATGTGTCTTGTTTTTGTATCCATTCAGCCAATCTGTGTCTTTTGGTTGGAGCATTTAGTCCATTTACATTTAAGGTAATTATCAATATGTATGTTCCTATTCCCATTTTCTTAATTGTTTTGGGTTCATTTTTGTAGGTTTTTTCCTTGTCTTGTGTTTCTTGCCTAGAGAAGTTCCTTTAGCATTTGTTGCAAAGCTGGTCCAAAGCTGGAGAGTTCAGCATACATTCTGAAGCCCATGAATCAAGGAGTCACTTTGACCTCAAGCCTTATAAGAAATACATTTTGTAAGGCTATAGCTACTCCTCTGATGGATCTGGGCCAAGCCAACTGAAAACCTTCTGGGAAGGATTGACCATTCTAGATGCCATTAAGAACATTCATAATTCATGGGAAGAAGTCAAAATATCAACATTTACAGGAGTTTGGGAGACGTTGATTCCAACCCTGATGGATGACTTTGAGGGGTTCAAGACTTCAGTGGAGGAAGGAACTGCAGATGTGGTGGAAGTAGCAAGGGAATTAGAATCAGAAGTGGAGCTTGAGGATGTGACGGACATGCTGCAGTCTCATGACAAAACTTTAATGGATGAGCGCTAACTTCTTATGGATGAGCAAAGAAAGTGGTTTCTTGAGATGGAAGCTACTCCTGGTGAAGGTGCTGTGGAGATTGTTGAAATGACAACAAAGGACTTAGAATACTATACAAACTTAGTTGATAAAGCAGCAGCAGGGTGAGAGGATTGACTCCAATTTTGAAGGAAGTTTTACTGTGGGTAAAATGCTATCAAACATCATTGTGGGCTACAGAGAAATAGTTCATGAAAGGAAGAGTCAATCAATGTGGCAAACTTCATTGTTGTCTTATTTTAATAAATGGCCACAGCTGTGCCAACCTTCAGCAACCACTACCCTGATCAGTCAGCAGCCGTCAACATCGAGGCATGATCCTCAACGAGCAAAAATATTACGACTTGCTAAAGGTTAAGATGATGGTTAGCATTTTTTAGCGATAAATAAGGTATATACATTGTTTTTTTAGACATAATGCGATTGCATAATTAGTAGACTCCAGTATAGTATAAGCATAACTTTTATATGCTCTGGGAAGCCAAAAAATTTATGTGACGTGCCACCACAGCCAAAACCTCAACATCTTAGAGGTACGCCTGTAATCGTGAAGCAAAAATATGAGGAGGGACTGTGTGAGAGAAGACTTCTCGTGGCTGCTGAACTCAGACTAGGTCAGCAGATGATAGTCCTCCAAAGCATGAGGCACAGGCAAAACCTGTTTGGAGTATAGTCGGCCCTCTGTATCCATCGGTTCTGCATCCGTGGATTCAACCAACCACAGATTAAGAATATTAGAAAAAAAATACCAGAAAGTTCCAAAAAGCAAAACTTGAATTTGTCACATGCAGGCAACTATTTACATAACATTTACATTGTATTTACAACTATTTACATAACATTTAGATTGTATTAAGTATTATAAGTAATACAGATGATTTAAAGTATACAGAAGGGTGTACATAGGTTATATCCAAATTCTATGCCATTTTATATAAGAGACTTGAGCATCCACAGATTTTTGGTATCCGAGGGTGTCCTGGAACCAATCCCCCTTGGTTACTGAGGGATGACTGTAATAGGAATAGAGCTGGAAAGCTGACAGCAGAAGCTTCCCTGAAACCCTACTACCTTCTGTAGTTCCACCTCCTTTGTTTCTAGGTCACTCTCTCAGGTACCCTAACTCCAAGAGTCCTTCAAACAATTCCCTACTGGACAAACCACTAATTCTTTTCTGTTGCTGTCACCTACCTCATATCTTCACTTCCTTGCTTACCGAATTAAAATTCCATGATCAACTATTATAATCAGTTATTTGCATACACCCTCAACTTCCTTGCCTCTTTTTCACTTCCTCTTACTCATCCAGGAAAACTTCAACACTGTTTTAATTAAGCTTTCTCTATTCTGAGCTTTGTCTCATGCAGCTGAATGTGGGTGGAGAAAAACCCACAACCATGCTGATGAGTCTAACTTTGAATTCTTGCCGTCTAGTGGGCTCTTAACACTGCCTGGTTTTCAAACTACATCTCCTTGGTCTTTTCATCCTTCTATTCTTGTAGATAACTTCTTCATGCCCTCTCTTTTATCTTCAAACCTCAACATCTCTACCCCCTCCCACCCAAATTCACTGTCAGTTGATGATCTTGCTTCCTATGCATAGGAAAAAAAAATGAGAATCAGTTGGTGAACAGAAGCCTTAGCTGTCCATATTGTACCCATGTAACCTGCTTTCTTTTACTTTGGGCAGCCATGGAGGTGCTCTGCTGAAGGGAACCTGCTGGGAGGTGTGGAGTTGGCTTACGGCCTCCTGTTGGTCCACTTTTAGTTTTACTGCAGAGTTGACACTGAGAGCCCTCCCCCCAAGCTCTCTCAGGCTTCTCCTAGCCAGTGACTCAGCATGGTAGGAGTACCAGAGATGGGTCATTTTTGCTCCACGTGCAATTCCTCTAATAGGCAGTCTCTGCTTGAAGACTCCCTATTGACCCGGTCAAGACTTTCTGAGTGGTACTGCAGTTTTGAGTCTTGCTACCCAATCCTCTATTTTTCTTTCTCATTTAAAAAATCTTTATGGGGCTTCCCTGGTGGCGCAGTGGTTGAGAGTCCGCCTGCTGATGCAGGGGACACGGGTTCGTGCCCCGGTCTGGGAAGATCCCACATGCCGTGGAGCGGCTGGGCCCGTGAGCCAAGGCCGCTGAGCCTGCGCCTCCGGAGCCTGTGCTCCGCAACGGGAGAGGCCACAACAGTGAGAGGCCCGCGTACCGCAAAAAAAAAAAAAAAAAAAAAAAGTCTTTATGGAGATATAATTCACATACCATACATTTCACCTATTTACAGTGTACAATTCGATCATTTTCATTCTATTCACAGAGTTGTACAACCATCACCACAATCAATTTTAGAAAATTTTCGTTACCCCCCCCGCAAAGAAACCCATACCCTTTAGCTGTCACTCTCCAAATTCCCCATCCCTCACAGCCTTAGACAACCATTAATTTACTTTTTGTCTCTATAGATTTGCCCCTTCTGGATAATTCATGTAAGAGCAGTCATATACTACGTAGTCATTTGTGACCGGCTTCTTTCCCTTAGCATGTTTTAAAGGCTCATCCACGTTGTAGCATGTAGCCGTACTTCCTTTTTATTGCTGAAAATATTTAATTGTAGGGATGCACCACAGTTTATTTATACACCCATCATTTGATAGACATTTGGGTTGTTTACACTTTTTGCCTATCATGAATAATATTTTTGTGAATATTTGTGTACAAGTTTTTGAAAGGATATTTGTTTTCATTTCTTTTGTGTCTATACCTAGGAGTGGAATTGTTGGTCCATATAACTCTGTGTTTAACCCTTTGAGGAACTACCCAATCCTCCTTTATTCCTTCTATTTTTTATTTTTTAAAGAGAGTCATCAGTAGTGAATTCCCCTCTTTATTTTATTTTTTAATTTTTTTATTATTTTTTTTTACAGAATGGTTTTTAATTTTATTTATTTATTTATTTATTTATTTATTTATTTATGGCTGTGTTGGGTCTTTGTTTCTGTGCGAGGGCTTTCTCCAGCTGCGGCAAGCGGAGGCCACTATTCATCGTGGTGCGCTGGCCTCTCACTATGGCGGCCTCTCTTGTTGTGGAGCACAGGCTCCAGACGCGCAAGCTCAGTAGTTATGGCTCACGGGCCTAGTTGCTCTGCGGCATGTGGGATCCTCTCAGACCAGGGCTCGAACCCGTGTCCCCTGCATTGGCAGGCAGACTCTCAACTACTGCGCCACCAGGGAAGCCCCATATTCCTTCTATTTTTCACCAGGTCTCAGGTTTTCATCATTGTCTGAAGGCTCTTCCCATCTACTCCTGCTCTCTTTTCCCTTTACCCTTCACAAATGTTTCTCCTAATAAATCTCTTGCACATCTAATTTTATCCTGGCATCTGCTTCTCATAGGACCCTAACTTATATATCCTAGTTCCCCTGAGCCCTTCTGGGGTGTTTTTTTTTTTGACCACACTTCACAGCTTGCAGGATCTTAGTTCCCTGACCAGGGATCGAACTAGGCATCAAACCTGGGCCCTGGCAGTGAAAGCACCAAGTCCTAACCACTAGACTGCCAGGGAATTCCCTCCTGAGCCCTTCTAGAAGAAACTAAAGGATGAACTGAGAGATGAAGAAACTATAGCAGAATGACTGATGAATGTTGAATCTCTTTTACTGTAGAACTAAGAATAGAGTAAACATGAAGGTTATAGCTACAGAACACAATGTAAATTTTTAAAAGAAACAATATAAGTTATGAAAATAGTCCAGTACTACCCACTTTTTAAGCTCAAATGACATCCAGTTTAAGAGGACATCTTTGTGAGAAGGCAGAGCTAGCTTCAAATAGCAACTTTAATATTGGGTTGGCCAAAAAGTTTGTTTGGGTTTTTCCGTAAGAGGTTATGGGAAAACCCGAATGAACTTTTTGGCCAACCCAATACTTAGTGGTTATGTTGCTTTGGGCCACTTAACTTTGCTGAGTTTCATTTCTTGTCTGTAAAATAGAGATATTACTTACCTAATAGAATGTATAGCAAAAATATACATGAATGAAAAGTCCACTCATTCAATAGATATTTATTGGCACCTACTATGTACCATGCACTGTCCTAGGTGCTAAGGCATATAGTATGAATATAACAGACATGGAGCTCACTTTCTACTTGAGGGAAGACAGACAAACAAATAAATGAAATATATTGTATGTGAACTGGTAATGAGTGTCATGGAGAAAAACAAATCAGGGTACTGGTGTAGGGAGTGCTGGGGGCTGGGAGATATTGCATTTTCAATTACATCTCACCTGAAGGACATGATGGAGCAAGACGTGTGGATATAGGAAGGTAGGGAGGGGCTCAGGGAAGGTCACTACCCCGATTCCTGGCTGCAGCGATGGTTACTGTTGTAGCTCTTGTAATGACCCATTTTGGCTTCCCTGAAGCAGCAACTCTGACTTCTACAACTTCAGACCAGGGTCTTCCAGTGGGATATCTCCCTGGTTGTGATCTGTAACTGAGCCACAAAAAGCTCTACCTTGAGCTTTCAGATTCTTATAAAAGCCCTGGATATATAAGTATTTTATTTGACATGTTCTTGATTACAGTCCTCTCTCTCCATTCCCTTCCTGACTGTGACACAGGTGCTGGATGGCTGGGCTGGAGGGCAATCTAGAACAACAGCATCCTGTGCTTAACTCAGTTATCACTCATCACACTTCCTGATACTCAGTCATTTTCTCCAGACTAAACTTCTGAACCTCAAATTCTTTCCTGAAGGTGAGTTACTTCCATATCCAGACCTCTGCCCAGGGAGTAAAGTGGTAACTTTTTTCCTGTTAGCTTAGGGTATTATTGGTACAGAGGATTTGGTCACTGAACGCTCATATTTGTCCTGCCATTGTTCTTTTTCATTAATTCACTTATATGACAAGATTTATTTAGCACCTATGACATGTCAAACTTTGATTGATACTGGATATGTGGTGGGGAAAGAAACAGATATATTTCCTGCCTTCACAGTCTACAGGTGTACCTTTGAGTGCTTATGCAATAGACTCTTCCTACTCTACTGTCAAAAAATAGGTACATTGCTTGGACTGCATCATCTTTGCAGCCTCTGTAACTTGTAGAATATGATATTTAGACTTGATGATTTTATCTTCTCAGTGATCTATATGATCTGTAAGGTTATTCAGCATCAACCCTTTCTGATTTTAGAATTTGATTTGTATTGTTTACTCAATGCTATTGATTTAAATCCATTGCATTATAACAATGTAATCTTAATAAAACTAGGGGCTCCTTTATGGTCTAGGCAGTATACAGTAACTGTATTCAAATAAGTACAAGTTAATAGCCAAGAGTAATTGAAGAGAAAATTTGAGGGTTTTTTTAAGGGTATGAAAGTGTACCCAATTTATAAAGCAAAATGTTTTGAAATTCTCTTTGCCATCCATCTCTTATTTCCTTCCACATACTATAGAAACTTGAAATAAAGATCTCTTCTTTTTGTTCATCCCTCAAGTCAGATACTATACCTGAGCCTCATGCATCTTTCATCTTTCCTCGCTCCCTCTCTTCTGTGCATGACTTATTATGAATGTCATCCTAAGCTCTCTGGCTTACTTTTTTTCTTTCCATTTCACCCATTACATGGATTCCCTACAATAGTGGGGTTTTTTTTTGTTTTGTTTTGTGTTTTGAGTGGAGAAAGCATTGCTTCCAATGCTAAGCAAGGAGAACAGAACAGCTCATGCTCAAAAGACCTGGACTCAGTGGTTCTTAACTTTAGCATGCCTCAGAATCATATGAAAGTCTTGTTTAGAACACAAGTGACGGGGCCTCACCTCCAGAGTTTGATACAGGAGGTCCGAGTTGGGGCTCAAGAATTTACATTTCTAACAAGTTCCCAGGTAGCACTGTTACTGCTGGTCCAGGGATCACATTCTGAGAACTAGTACTCTACAACATAGGAGCCAGCAGCTGTTCCAGCAGACAAGAATTTATCCCTGGGTAAAGAAGACTTTGTTACACATTATATATAAATAATGTTACCTGATTCCTTATATGTTAATACAAAGCTTAAGAATTTAATGATTCTCAAACTCTTCCAAAATATAGCAGAGGGAGGAACACTCCCAAACTCATTCAACGAGGCCACCGTCACCCTGATACCAAAACCAGACAAAGATATCACAAAGAAAGAAAACTACAGGCCAATATCACTGATAAACATAGATGCAAAAATCCTCAACAAAATACTAGCAAACAGAATGCAACAGCACATTAAAAGGATCATACACCATGATCAAGTGGGGTTTATCCCAGGAATGCAAGGATTCTTCAATATTTGCTAATCAGTCATGTGATGCACCATATTAACAAATTGAAGGAGAAAAACCATATGATCATCTCAATAGATGCAGAAAAAGCTTTCAACAAAATTCAACACCCATTTATGATAAAAACCCTGCAGGAAGTAGTAGGAGGCCATAATAAAGGCCATATTAAAGGCCATATGACAAACCCACAGCCAACATCGTTCTCAATGGTGAAAAACTGAAAGCATTTCCTCTAAGATCAGGAATAAGACAAGGTTGTCCACTCTCACCACTATTATTCAACGTAGTTTTGGAAGTTTTAACCACAGCAATCAGAGAAGAAAAAGAAATAAAAGGAATCCAAATTGGAAAAGAAGAAGTAAAGCTGTCACTGTTTGCAGGTGACATGATATGATACATAGAGAATCCTAAAGATGTAACCAGAAAACTACTAGAGCTAATCAATGAATTTGGTAAAGTAGCAGGATACAAAATTAATGCACAGAAATCTCTGGAATTCCTATACACTAATGATGAAAAATCTGAAAGAGAAATTAAGGAAACACTCCCATTTACCACTGCAACAAAAAGAATAAAATACCTAGGAATAAACCTACCTAAGGAGACAAAAACCTGTATGCAGAAAACTATAAGACACTGATGAAAGAATTTGAAGATGATACAAACAGATGGAGAGATATATCATGTTCTTGGATTGCAAGAATTAACACTGTGAAAATGACTATACTACCCAAAGCAATCTACAGATTCAGTGCAATCACTGTTAAACTACCAATGGCATTTTTCACAGAACTAGAACAAAAAATTTCATAATTTGTATGGAAACACAAAAGACCCCAAATAGCCAAAGCAATCTTGAGAAAGAAAAATGGAGCTGGAGGAATTAGGCTTGTGGACTTCAGACTATACTACAAAGCTACAGTAATTAAGACAGTATGGTACTGGCACAAAAAGAGAAATATAGATCAATGGAACAGGATAGAAAGCCCAGAAATAAACCTATGTACATATGGTCACCTTATTTTTGATAAAGGAGGCAAGGATATACAATGGAGAAAAGACAGCCTCTTCTATAAGTCGTGCTGGGAAAACTGGACAGCTACATGTAAAAGAATGAAATTAGAACACTCCCTAACACCATACACAAAAATAAATTCAAAATGGATTAAAGACCTAAATGTCAGGTCAGACACTATCAAATTCTTAGAGGAAAACATAGGCAGAACACTCTGTGACATAAATCACAGCAAGATCCTTTTTGACCCACCTCCTAGAGAAATGGAAATAAAAACAAAAATAAATGGGACCTAATGAAACTTCAAAGCTTTTGCACGGCAAAGGAAACCATAAACAAGGCCAAAAGACAACCCTCAGAATGGGAGAAAATATTTTCAAATGAAGCGACTGACAAAGGATTAATTTCCAAAATTTACAAGCTGCTCATGCAGCTCAATGTCAAAAAACCAAACAACCCAACCCAAAAATGGGCAGAAGATCTAAATAGACATTTCTCCAAAGAAGATATACACATTACCAACAAACGCATGAAAGGATGCTCAATATCACTAATCATTAGAGAAATGCAAATCAAAACTACAGTGAGGTATCACCTCACACCAGTCAGAATGTCCATCATCAAAAAATCCAGAAACAATAAATGCTGGAGAGGGTGTGGAGAAAAAGGAACCCTGTTGCACTGTTGGTGGGAATGGAAATTGATACAGCCACTATGGAGAACAGTATGGAGGTTCCTTAAAAAACTAAAAATTAAGCTACCATATGACCCAGCAATCCCACTACTGGGCGTATACCCTGAGAAAAACATAATTCAAAAAGAGTCATGTACCACAATGTTCATTGCAGCTCTATTTACAATAGCCACGACATGGAAGCAACCTAAGTGTCCATTGACAGATGAATGGGTAAAGAAGATGTGGCACATATATACAATGGAATATTACTCAGCCATAAAACGAAATGAAATTGAGTTATTTGTAGTGAGGTGGATGGACCTAATAACTGTCATACAGAGCGAAGTAACTCAGAAAGAGAAAAACAAATACCGTATGCTAACACATATATATGGACTCTAAAAAAAAAAAACGTTCTGAAGAACCTAGGGGCAGGACAGGAATAAAGACACAGACGTAGAGAATGGACTTGAGGACATGGGGAAGGGGAAGGGTAAGCTAGGACGAAGTTAGAAAGTGGCATGGACTTATATATACTACCAAATGTAAAATAGATAGCTAGTGGGAAGCAGCCGCATAACACAGGGAGATCAGCTCAGTGCTTTGTGACCACCTAGAGGGCTGGGATAGGGAGGGTGGGAGGGAGATGCAAGGGGGAGGAGTTATGGGGATATATGTGTAAGTATAGCTGATTCACTTTGTAATAAAGCAGAAACTAACACACCATTGTAAAGCAATTATACTCCAATAAAGATGTTTAAAAAAAAAATAAATAAAAGTTAAAAAAAAAAATTGACCAGAATGTAAAAAAAAAAAAAAAAGTAGGTGTGGCACATATATACAATGGAATATTTCTCAGCCATAAAAAGAAACGGAATTGAGTTATTTGTATTAGGTGGATGGACCTAGAGTCTGTCATACAGAGTGAAGTAAGTCAGAAAGAGAAAAACAAATACTGTATGCTAACACATATATATGGACTCTAAAAAAAAAAAAAGATTCAGAAGTATCTAGGGGCAGGACAGGAATAAAGATGCAGATGTAGAGAATGGACTTGAGGACATGGGGAGGGGGAAGGGTAAGCTGGGACGAAGTGAGAGAGTGGTATGGACATATATACACTACCAGATATAAAGTAGATAGCCAGTGGGAAGCAGCCACATAGCACAGGGCGATCAGCTCGGTGCTTTGTGACCACCTAGAGGGGTGGGATAGGGAGGGTGAGAGGGAGACGCAAGAGGGAGGGGATATGGGTCTATATGTATTCATAGAGCTGATTCACTTTGTTATACAGCAGAAACTAACATACCATTGTAAAGCAATTATAGTCCAATTAAGATGTTAAAAAAAAGAATTTAATGAATCATCTTCTATCAGCATATTTAACATCCTGTAGGTAGGGATGTGTATCGCATAGACTCTGGTATAATGCTCGAAGAATAAAGGAAATAATATTTATTGCTTGATTACCTCTACAGGAGACAGTATAGTGGAGTTGGTATGAGAGTTATCTCTGAAGCCAGGTCTTCTGGGATTCAGTCTTGCCTCTGCAGAGTTTCCGGAAGGCCCTGGGAAAGTTCTTCTCTGGTCTCAATTTCTTATTTTTGAAATGAAGATAACAGAGGTAGCCATCTCCTAGAGCTGTTGTGAGGCTCAAATGAGTTAATACCTATAAAGCTCTTGAAGAGTGACTGGCGTGTTGCACGCACTCTGACGTTACCTATTACCATCAGGAATTTGTTGTTTTCTCTATGTTATCTCATTAAAACCTGAAATTAGTTCTAAAAGGTAGGCACCCATATTATTCTCATTGTGGAGACTAGGAAACAAAAGTTCAGAAAGGTTGAATAAAGATCCCCAGCTAGGGGACTTCCTGGTGGTCCAGTGGTTAAGACTCCATGCTCCCAATGCAGGGGGCCCAGGCTCGATCCTTGGTCAGTGAACTAGATCCTGCATGCTGCAACTAAGATCCTACGTGCCACAACTAAGACCCAGCACAGCCAAATAAATAAGTAAATAAATATTAAAAAAAAAAAAAGAATCCCCAGTAAGTAAAAATCTCTGGCCTTTGTTATTCCACCAGCATTTTCCCAAAGGAATCATTTTCTCCCATAAGAAAAATTGTACAAGGAAGCTAATTTCAAAACTATATTTGAATATGATTGAATAATTGCTTGATCAAGATAGTTGGTGAATTTTATAATTTAATGTTATGTCTACTTTAAAATGTATTAAAGAGGCAAGGATAGGTAGAATAGTGGCTCTGTAACGAACTAGTGAGTGTCTAACATTTGCAGACTACCTGTCATATAATAGGTGTTTTTAAAAATATATGTTGATCAACTGGAATGAATGTTATTTGGAATTTAAAATACCTAAAATTAAAGATTCATAATATCCAGAGTTAGTGAGATTATAGAGAAATGGGCATTGATATACTAGTATGAGATTTTTGAAAGTCAATTTGGCAATAGCCACCAAATTTTTTTTTTTTTTCTTTGCGGTACGCGGGCCTCTCTCACTGTTGTGGCCTCTCCCGTTGCGGAGCACAGGCTCCGGACACGCAGCCTCAGTGGCCTTGGCTCACGGGCCCAGCCGCTCTGTGGCATGTGGGATCTTCCCGGACCGGGCACGAACCGGTGTCCCCTGCATCGGCAGGCGGACTCTCAACCACTGCGTCACCAGGGAAGCCCCAATAGCCACCAAATTTTAAATATATATTTATTTTGGCTCAGGGAGTCTACTTGTCTATCCTAGGGAATACTTTTGTGCCCATGGAATGTATGTACAACGACGTTCAAATTTAGCACTTTTTTAAAAAAATTAATTATTTATTTTTTATTTTTGGCTGCATTGGGTCTTTGTTGTTGCACGTGGGCTTTCTCTAGTTGGGGTGAGCGGGGGCTACTCTTTGTTGTGGTGTGCGGGCTTCTCATTGTGGTGGCTTCTCTTGTGGAGCATGGGCTCTAGGGATGCGGGCTTCAGTAACTGTGGCAGGTGTGCTCAGTAGTTGTGGCACGTGGGCTTAGTTGCTCCGCGGCATGTGGGATCTTCCTGGACCAGGGCTCGAACCTGTGTCCCCTTCATTGGCAGGCGGATTCTTAACCACTGCACCACCAGGGAAGTCCTAGCACTGTTTTTAATTGTGAAAATTACAAACCTAAGTGTTCATAAATGGGGGAATTATGTGGTAAGTTATGATGACCCATTTTGTTGAACACTGTGTAAAAAGTTTAAAAGAATGAGGGAAAGCAATAAATGTTGAAATGAATGGTCTCCAGAAGGTGTTAAGTGAAAAAATGGTAACACAAAAAGTATAGAATTATCTATTTGGTTTATAGAGTTCAAAACTAAATCTATAGGAAATAAGTAGGAAAATGCTTAGAAAAAATTCTGAAAAGTTACACACGAAATAGTTATCAGTGGTTACCTCTGGGAAGTAAAGAGGGCTAGGAAAAGAGGATCAAGAGGAACATCCACTTTGTATACTTTATCTTCCATATTAGTTGGATTTACCACAAGTAGTATGTATTAATGTTTACTTTGGAATCAAAAAGGAAAAAAGTAGCTTGCTCAACAAATATAAGCCCTTTAATGAGGATAATAGATGCTAAAATGTACAAGACAACCTTTCAAAAGCCTTAAAACATGTCTATTCCAGTAATTAGCAGTTATTTTAAAAATTTTCCAAAGTTATCATTCCTACTAAAAACTTTATCACTTGTAGTGCTGTTGATCCCCAGAGCATTTCCTATGGGTAGTAAAAGAGCTGAATTGGTATCTAAGTGGAAAGCACTCAATACTAAAATTCTTGTAGCATTAGAATACCTAGCCAGAGAGTTTGCCTGAGGACTATTACATCATTTCATGCTTGATTTATAACAGATGAAGGCGACAGAGGAAAAAAAACCAAACCAAAACAAAACAAAAGTCAGAAAAACAAAACCACTATTACACAAAAGGAGAAACCAAAGAAATAGTATTTGTTTTTTTTCTCCAAATGAATGGTTGTATCAGTGTTCAGTGGGAGACAATATTAGGTGTGGATGAAAGAAGAAAGTTATTCTCCTGGTTTTTCTCAGTTTCAGTTTGAGGAATGTAGGGTAGTATATTAGTATATAGGAGTGGAAGGTAAAATTGAGAACTATGACATGCAGCATTTTCTGGTCCATTTATGTATTTCATAGGTAACACTGAAATTCAGAGTATTTAACCACATCATTATGATGCTTTAATATCAAATCAGATTTTCCTTTGGTCAGTAGTGTAGATAGCGTGGAGTGACCACAGCAATTATTATAACTATGGCCCAGAAGACTCATAAAATTATTGTTAAAGAGAAGGTAGAGTGAAGCAACTTAGAAAAGAAAATTGAACAGTGGTGACAGGAGTGATGTTTTATAGGAGTAGCTATCTTTATTTTCTGCTAACCCATGGGTTCTGTGTAATGTCTTAGATTGTGACTAATACTTGTATAGTTATGCTTGACCTTATGATTGAAGATAGAATTCCAAAATTCGTGGGTAAATTGGATTTTTAAAAGACACACAGTACAGCACATGGAATATAGCCAACGTTTTATAATAACTTTAAATGGAGTATAATCTACAAAAATTTTGAATCACAAAAAAATAAATGAGAGGAGCTCATATTACAAAAAAAAAGATACACATTTTCCCTGTTGTAATTTGAAGAATATTTTTTTCTTTTCTTTTTCTTTTCTTCTCATCAGTGTACTATAATATCTGTTTCACTCCAGGTTATTTCATTGCAAGTACTCTGACACTACTAGATCTGACACTACTACATCTTGTTCAGGTAAAAAGGGGAAATTTGTCATACGGAAGTATTTTCAAGATACCAAATACAGGAAGTTTCTTTGGGCCTTATAAGGAAGAGGAAGCTGAAAAGCTAAGAGGATTCATTCCTGGTGAACTCTTTTTTTTTCTCTCTTCTGTCTGTGTCAATTCTTTTCTCCCAAAGCAAGTCAGCTTTCTGTGCAACTCCATGTACATGAATACAGATGGCAGCCATAATTTTAGAGCATGGGTAACTTCACTTTAAGAGAACAAAAAAGTCTGAGCAACTGTCTTTGAATCCCAGTTCCAACTTCCTCAGGAGGGAGATCATGAATGGCTCAGCTTGAGTCAGGTGACAACTCATGGTGCGATCAAGGAGTGTGGGTAGCAGGGTCACAAACCGTAACACAGGGGCTAGAGGCTGACTACTCTGGGTGAAGAAGATAGTTCTCAAAGAAAGAAGGCAGAATCCTTAATCTAAATAAGGACTCAGGAATTAACGCTCTGTACACTGATAATTATGCGAGGGGAATTTCTATTTTGAAGAGTGAATCTTGGTATGGATCCTTTTATAAAGAAAAATAGTTTTAGTGAATTGGTACTATACCTCAAATGTTTTAAGTTAAATTTTTTTGTAAAGTACAGCATAATTATAATAGACATTTTGCATATTTTGCCAAATAATCGTCCTTACCTGAAGGAGGTTATTAATTCCTGGCTTACAGATGGGGAAATTATTTTAGTTTTTATGCACCAACATTAAACTTATTCAGTTATCTCAAGGGAAGGAGGGACCTGCTTGCCAGGAACACCTTTTTCTTTGGGACTATAATGAAGAGTGAAAGAATTGATGTAGAGATATAGATATGATAAAGGGCAGAGGAAATTTTGAAAAAAATTTTTGCCATATCCAACCTAACTTTGAAATGAATAGTCCTAAAATATCTGGATGATTCAAAGTAAAAAACATTGCTTGCTTGTCTGTCTACCTGATTCACACTCCTGACTTTGTCTTTCGGTTTATATTACTAGACCTGGGATAAATTAGCCTCTCTCCATAGCTGATGCCTTCAGAAAAGTACATCTTCTCTACCCTGGAAGGAAACAATCTAACTTGTGGATCTATCCCCAGTCTTTTGCTTGAGCCTGTTTCCCCTTCCAAGGGGAAGAACTTTCCTATATCTTTTTCTGCTCTCACATTTATGCTCCTCTTGAGAATGTTTTCATTATTTCATCAGTTAATGGCATAGTTTTGTTTTTTTTTTTTTTTTTTTTTTTTTTTTTGCAGTACGCGGGCTTCTCACTGTTGTGGCCTCTCCCATTGCGGAGCACAGGCTCCGGACGCGCAGGCTCAGCAGCCATGGCTCACGGGCCCAGCCGCTCCGCGGCATATGGGATCTTCCCAGACCGGGGCACGAACCCGCGTCCCCTGCATCGGCAGGCGGACTCTCAACCACTGCGCCACCAGGGAAGCCCTGTTTTTTAAAAAATACAATTGCAGGTCTTTGCGTTTATCTCTGTTACAACCCAGCCCTTATCATTCCTGCCCACACAGTTTCGTGTCACACAATAAACTGTGACAAATGCTTCAGGATTACTGAGAAAATCCAGCGTATTTCTCATACCCCCCAGCTTGGGGATATCTATAAATTGTCCCCACCACAACCATAATAGGCATTTAATAACGGTGCTAAGGGTTTAAACATACTTTTTCATCTAATCTTCAAAACAGCTCTTCAAAGAAGATATTCTTATCCTCATTATACTGATGACAAAATGGAAGCTTAGAAAATTTAAATGACTTCCTTGGTGAAAACAGTGATTCAAACCTGAGTCAGCCAGACTCTCAACCTTAAGTTCCTAAACGCTGAGCCATGGATTTCCAACCTTTGCACTGAAACCACTTAAGGACTTTAAAAAGAAGTGAATGCCAAAGCCCTATCTAACACATTCTGTCAGTCTTGTTGCAGGTGTGGGTTAGGAATGGCAGTCAGGAGCCACTGCCACCATATTCGACTGCAGTAGAACGACAGAACTTGTGGCACAACACCCCATACTTGACACCTGGCTGCTAATTTTTACTTCGAGATACGGCCATACAATCAGTTTTGAATCTAAATGTTTTATCATCCAACCCAACTCACATTTCTTGTTTCTCCATGTTGTGTGAAAGAATGTCTTGAAAGACTTGGTCAAATGTCTTGGAATCCTCTTTTACCATTATCAAAGAATAGAGGAAACTTTCTGAAATATTCGCCCTGGGAGCAAATTTCTAGTTATGTCACTACCAGGGATCACATAAAGAGTTAAAAAGTTCTCCAAAGAGTGAAAAGAGCTAAACATTCCAGGGTAATATTGGCTTAAAATCATAGTATTTTTGGTAAGGAGAGAGGCTTTCACTAGTAGAATGACACTAAGCAAGTCACCTTATCTCTCTGTATGGGTAGATTGATTTCTCGTCTACAAGCCTGTGATTAATATATTTCCCTTGCCCACCCTGTCTTCCCTATCCAAATCACTATTATAAAAAAGAATCCCTTCCCCCACAAGAAACCCTCAATATTTACTATTTCCAAATGGCCTTTCCCTGCAAAAAGGCAGTGGAGTAACAGATACCATGCCTGGTTGAATAAACACATCATTACAACATATAGAAACATCATTTACTACAATGAATGTATCTGTACTGTTTAGAGTTCTTAAACAGGCTTTTGCCCCCCACCCCTCCCAAAGAGAATGCTTCCATTTCCACAGTTCAGACGACTTTCATTTTAACCCTAACATTAAAGCCACCTTCAGCACTTTATGTTCTTTGGGTCTGTGTTCTGGTTTCTACTCCAGTTAACAGTTTTTGTTTGCAGGAAAAGGGAACTCTCATGGTGGTTGCTGCTTGTAATTTCAACCTTAACATTCTAAGCAGATTTTAGATTTGCTGTTGAGTCACAACTCCTATTTCTAATTTCTTTTTAGAAATTAAACAACGACAACAACAACAACCAAGAACTCTCCAGCATATTTTGCTTGTCAGACAGTAGCCATAGGAATGCAGTTTCCCTGTAAATCCCTTCTTAGGAGAAAACAGGGCTCTAGTTCACTACTTACTTTAAAGAAGTCAGTGTGAATTCAAGTCATTTCTGATCCTGCTATCATTTGCTCAAAGACCTTTTGCAATGGGTCTTATGTAAGAAGAAATGCAGGAGTTGCTTTGGTGAGGTTTATTTAAAGAAACCATTAAATACAAGCTTGACCTGAATCACAGCATCATTTGTATGGGGAAACAGGGGCTATAAATGCATGGTTTTTTTTTTTCAGATTGACAGAAAGAAGGCTGATGATGAGTGAAAAAGGCCCTACACAGTTGGGTCACAGGCTACTTCTTCGGCCTCACCTCTTACCACTGCCCCTTCCTTTGCTGTCCTCCAGCCAGTGACCTCTTTCTCGGTCCTTTGAACTTGCCAAGCACCTTCCCTTCTCAGGGTCTTTGCCTTTGCTAGTGTTTCTGCATGAAACTCTTTTCCCAGATAGCTCATTCTCATCCTTCGGATCTCTGCTCAAACGTTAGTTTCTCTGGGAGGTCTTTCCTGGCCACTATAACTAAAATAGCACACTGCCTCCTCACTTCCTGCTCCTTTACTTTTCCTAGCGGCAGTTATACTCTGGCACATTATACTGATAAATTAAAAGCATTTTTGTCGCGTTATCAGAATACAAGCTCCCGTGGGGCAAAGAGTATGTGGGTTGTGTTCACATATCATCCTTGGGGTCCTACAGCCTGGCACACAGTAGATGCTCTGTAGATATTTGTTGAATGAATGAATGAGGCTCTTTGGGATGGTGGAAGTTGTTTCTCCTCCTTTGCCAGGCCTTGCCGCCATTCCACAGGCATCTGGGCACCTCATTCCACCCTCACCCCTTTCCAGCAGAGGTGACTGGTTGGAATCAGGCGCACGGAATTGCATTGGCGCGAAACGGTGCGTATGAACGCGTTGCCCCAACCCTCGGCGCTACTTCTCTCGGCCTAGCGGCCTGGACTGTGGAGGGGCAGGTTTGCTGCACCCCCAAAGTGGGAGCAAAAGCAGAAAAAGACAACAGTGCGCGGGAGGGGAAAGTCTCTGTGCGGTGCCAGGTTGTGCGCCGAGGGCGCCTTCCCGGCGTGGCTTACTCATTCCCAGCCGCCTCCGGCCACGCACACGGCCATCTGCGGAGGGCCCAGCCAGCTCAAGTCCCCCCGCCCGCTCACGCCCAGGGGCCACCGCGGGAATCTCCGCGCACGTTCGCTGGCTTCCCGAGAAGCCACGGTCTTGCGTAGCCAGGCCCCGTCGGCCCCTCCGCGCGCGCCGGGGAAAGCGCGGCCTGGGTGGAGAGGCACACGCGCGCACGCGCAGACCGGGGGCGCACGCCAGGCGCCCGCGCCCGCCCCCGCCCCCGCCCCGCCCCCGCCCCGCCCCCGCCGCGTTCAGAGGCTGCCTCAGTCAGCCGTGAACCGGCCGCCGGACCCGAGGCCAACTGGGAGGCTGAGTTGGACGTAAATAGGACGTCCCAGACAGTGTCGCCTGCGGCGCTGAGAAGACGGTGTGGCTTGGAAGAGGGTGGAGACGACGACTGTGACGGGCTTCCCGGCTGCCCGAAGTGGGAGTGGTGTGGGCTGCCGGAAGGAGAGAGGAAGAGGAGCAGAAGGGGGCAAGCAGCGGCCTCCGCTAACGGCCTCCCGGGGCGCTGAGAGGCTGGGCCGGCTCCCGGCTCGCTCGTCAGTTCGTGCCGCCGCCTCGGCCCCTCGGCCCCGGGGCCCGGACTTGCGGCGCGCGTCGGGGCGGAGGGCTGCTATCGCCGCGCAGGGAGAGGCCCGGTCCTCGCCGCCGAGGGATGTGAGTGGGAGCAGAACCCGCACGGGAGGGCCACCGAGGGCCCAGCCTGGCGGACGCTCGGACCCTTGCCCGCTCCAGGGGCTTCGAAGATCGTGGCCGGGCGGAGGCGCCGGGTAGGAGCAGTCCCTGCGGCCTCGGGGCGCGTCCTCGTCGCCTGATCCGTGCAGCGGGTGGGTGTTATTACTGCCTGGGCTCCGGCAGCAGTTCTCTCTTCACCCTCCCTCCCACCTCCTGATCTCCGCTTTCCCCTCGCTAGTGGCAGTAAACTTCTCGGCAAGAAAATCCTCCTCTTTAAAAGGGAACCTACAACGGAGTGTTTTTCGTTGCTATTTGCATCCTTATGTGTCTGATATTCCTCCTCCCTCTTTACTTATTCCTCTTTAAAATTTTCTAGATATCTGAACAGCCTGGAAAAGAGCATCAATTTCCCCTGGATTTCTGCGGTACTAACTGCTGCTTTTTTTTTTAGGTTTCGGAAGCAGGCAAGGCAACAAGATGTGACCTGTTTCTCTTCTGCAGAAGAGGCCCTTCCTCCCCTTCCCGCGAAGGTGGGTATGCGATCCTGGCTGCTGTCTTTTTTCGCTGCAGTAAAGACGAGGGTGTCTCGAGCTGTTGTGCGTAGGAAGGTTGGAAGCGTGTGTCGACGGGCAGGGCTCATTGTTGCTTACTCCTTTGAAAATGGCAGTACTGAACTTTGAATATTGCTCTGGGAGGGTAATTTTGGGGGTTATTGTTGCTCTTGGATCCTTTAAGAAACGTTAATTGTTTGTTTCTCTGCTGATTGTACATTGTCTTTCTTTGCAGAGAAAACGTTGTCCGTTACCCTTTCTCCTCAAGCAGCCAAAGATTGTTAATCTTTGAACGAGGAACATTTTCAAGTAATAAGAGATACCTATTGAGAGGACACGTTAGCTGCTCTTGCTGGGGTTTCTGCGACCACACTGAATGCTTCGTGAATGGTTTTATCTGCTTAAGTTTGCTGTGTCGGTTGAATTTACCCATTTTGCTTTCCGGTGGTTATTAATCTGTCAGAAGAAACTCCTTTTCTCTGAATGAAAGGATAGAGGCAGCTGAGTATGTCACAGAGGGGAGGAGAAATGTGGAGAAGGAAACTACAAGTGGGAATAAGAGCGATGACGATTGCTTTTGGTTTCATAATAGGTTTGTACAAGTGAGTTGTTGGGCTATTGCAGATATTCTGATATAACACCCAATAGATATGAAGATGAATAATCACCCTTTGGCCTACCTTTCCCTACCCCCTTCACCTTTTACCACTTTAGGTATGAGAATCGCTTGCTTGTATGTGCACATATCTTTTAGTGTGTAACATATCTGCAAAGCAGATGTGTCCAACATTTGCCTTAACAAGTATTTACCTGTACAGGAAAGCTACAGTACTTGCTGACTAGTTAAGCATATAATGCTTGTTTTGGCTCTGAGTGTCCTGTGTTTGGAGTTATTTAGCATGTTTTAGGGACCTGTTAAGGAATAGTTTGTTTCATTTACTGGTTTTTCCTAGTGATTTGAGACAGGTGTCTCAGGTATAGGATGGGAACATGATCTTTTCTCTACTTCACCTGGTTATTGCTGAAAGGTGAGATACTTTTGAGGCAGAATAGGGAAGGACATTGGCTTTGGGGTCAGATCTGGGTTTGAATTCTGGTGTTCCTGCCACTTAATAGTGGTATTATTTAAAATCTCTTTGAGTCTCACTTTCTTATAAGATTGTTGTGAGGATTGAGTAAGATTATGCATGCAAAGTAGTACATTGCTTGGCTACTGTGAAAGTCATGGCTGGGCAGGCAAAGGATATTCAGAGAAGGGCACAATGACTGCATAAGGTGATCTGCCAGTGACCAGTGTTTCTTCCTCTGTAGTATAAGGAGAAAAAGGACTTTTATGTCTTGAAGTGGTTAAGGGGTCTTAGAGCATTTTTATGGAAAGGTTTGACCCTTATCTCTCCGCACCCCCCTCCCTGCCACATTTGTGCTGCCCCTACCAACTGTTGTGCTGCCCTCTTGTGGTTAACCATGCTAATAAGAACTTTCTTTTGCTCCTCTCCCATTATTTTTTATTCTTCTCTTTTTTAGGCCCCTTCCCTTTGCTCCCAGTTTCCCAGACTGTGTGCTGAGGTGGCCCAGAGTGCCATTGAACCCAAGCATGAACTGATAGTTTGAGGTAGTTCACAGTTTCAACATTAGATTGACACATTCCTTTCTACAATGTCATGTTTTTGCAAAGCTATATTTTTAGAGGTTGCTCTGATAAAAAGCAACTACTGTATGAAACAGGATACTACAGTATCATGTTGTCCAATTTGATTCCAGGTTTGAGAGTTTGTACAGTGTCCAACAAGCACTAAGTTATAAGGACATTAACACTTAAGTGGTTTGAACCCAGCTACTTAAGTATTTCTTTTGGCCTAAGGGTGCTATGAAAAAATTACTAACACTAAGAACTTCCTAAATAGAGAAAGTTTGGGAACCTTTGCCTTAGCTTTTGGTTGGCTTTTCTGATAAATTTTTTTAAATGGGAAAACTGCATTTTTTAATGTTGGTCACTAATTGCTTCCCCTCCCCACCAAAATTATTGATACAATTATTGATACAGCCAGTTATCAATTTATTGATAAAACCAGTACTAGCTGATCATAGCTTAGTATATTTACTCTCCTATTTAATATCTTTATAGCTTCTGTCTAGCTTTTTCGTTTTAGGCTAATCCTATTGATTGTCATTCTAGTTACTTTCTGGTTTTTCCAGTACTGTTTTTCTACTAGTATTTTTGACCATCTCCTTAAACATAACATACCTTAAATGAAAATCATCTTTTTATACCCCTTTGTAATTTCCTTCTCTCCTAGCCATATAGGCTTTAAATTAGATGTCATCTTTAAACTACCTCTTTCATTTACCTCATATATTAATCCATTCAACATGTCCTATTCATATTTATTTTGTCATTCATATTTCTGCTTTCCCCACTTTTACCACCTGAATTCCGGGACTCTTATCCTCAGCCTAGCCTAGAATATCGAAAGTCATATCAACCTCTTAGAATCCAGAGTAGTAAGAAATCACATTGAAAATGTGGATTGGAATTAGATTATGGCTGGTTTCAAGTGCTAGGATGAGAAGAATGTATCAGCACTTTGCTTCATAGGTAATAGACAAGCTTTAATAGTTTCAGATTGAGAAGGAACTTGCTTAAAAAAGTATTTTAAGAAAATCACAGTGGCACCAGCATTGGGTAGAGTATGAGTTGGAAAGAGAAGTGATAAAGCTAGGAAAATAATCTGGGCCTGAGGTAATGAGGATTTGGCTTTAGTGAAAATAAGACTGGAGAGATGTCACACAAGGCTTAATTCTGGACTGAATAAGAAAGGAGGATGTAGTGCGGGGAGGGAGAGGAGTAATCAAAAATGACTGAAGTTTTGATCCTCAGTGACAGAGGAAATCAAAGAGTGTTGAAACTCTTAAGATATCTGAGAACATGTGCATTAGGAAACCCAGAGAGGTTTAAAAATGTGGCCAAAGTTACTCACCTAGTTGGTGACAAAAAAGAACTAGGGTTTTATTAATGACAGTACTGACAGAAATAGGTATGAGGTATTAGTAGCTGGTTGACGGGATACAGACAACTGGGCTTATATTTTGGATATGTTGAGTTTGAGGTGACAGTGGGGTAAATAAGTGAAAATAGATAGCCAGACAGTGGGACAATATGACTAGAACGTAATAGAGAAATTTAAGGCTGGAATTGTGCTTAGAGAGAAGAGCAGTGCATCTGAGATTGAGCCTTGGGAACTGCACATAATTAGAGAATGGGTGAAAGAAGAGGAATTGGCAAAGGCGACAAAGATGGAGCAGTCAGTGTGTGAAGCAGGTGGGTGGGTAGGTTAAGCAGGTGGGATTGATTAACAAGTTTACCATTGTTGATCACTGCCAAGAAGTGAGAAGAATCAGAATTTTAAAAGGTCTTGGGACTTCTCTGGTGCCGCAGTGGTTAAGAATTCACCTGCCAATGCAGGGGACACGGGTTCGAGCCCTGGTCCGGGAAGATCCCACGTGCCACAGAGCAGCTAAGCCCGTGCGCTACAACTACTGAGCATGTATCTAGAACCCTCGAGCCACAACTACTGAGCCCACGTGCCACAACTACTGAAGACCGTGCGCCTAGAGCCCGTGCTCCGCAACAAGAGAAGCCACCACAATGAGAAGCCTGCACACCACAACGAAGAGTAGCCCCCTTTCACCACAACTAGAAAAAGCCTGTGCGCAGCAATGAACACCCAATGCAGCCAAAAGTAAATTAATTAATTAATTTTTAAAAAAGAAAGAAAAAGGTCTTAAAAATGTGTACTGCTGTCTTTCCTAATATAAAACCTAGAAAAGCAGAAGAAAGAAGAAAATTGCTTATGGTTTCCCCATGCAGAAATAACCATTGCAAATATTTTGTTCTCTCTAGTATAACAAAAAACCATTGAATTTGACTTTTGGTTGATCAGTGGAGACTTCTATTCAAAGCTCTCCATCCCTGGGACTAATGATGAGAATTTTAGACACAATAAAGACTAGGAGGTATTTTTTGACAGAATGTTTGTCATTCATCTGTGTCGTCTCATATCATATTACACAGGGACCCATATTCCTTATGGGTATTAGCCCTGCATTTATATTATTTGAATGAGTAGACATTCAGTGGTTAGCATTAGACATTCATTGGTCTGTCAGTTTAGACAACTAACCTCTAGGTGCAATTGTACTGGTAAGATCTGAATAAAATGATAAGGTATTAATTGCTAAAAGGAAAGAGAAATTCTTGGTTGATAACTTATAAAACTGAAGGTAGCATAATTAAGAGTATTCAGATTAGGAGAATTGGAAAGGACAAAGGAAGTGTTATCTGTTTTTGAAGCCTGTACAGTATAGCTATTCTAAAGGTGAATGAGGTAGAGATAGTCCATGGGCTATTTGTTTTGCTTGAATGAGTATTTTGATCTTCACAAGGACACTCTTCTGCCTTTTTTGGTATCAGTCCTTGAGAATAGGGCATTCATTATTGCTTACTAGGTTATTTTAATAAATTCTGATTATGAAATATGCCAGTAGGTAATATTTTTATAATATAAAAGGTAGTGTGATGTGAGGAAGTACACTGTTTTGGAAGTCAGGGGATCAAGGACTGACTGCTGTCAATATGGTGTGTGATTTTGAGCAAGTCACATAATCAGTGAGTCTTGTTTTATCCTCATTTGGAAAATGAAGGAGTGGACTAAATTTTTTAAAAAACTGTTTACTTTAAAAAGGTGAAATCACATGGTAAAGTGTGTATAAAGTTTAAGTAAATGGTTTAAATGTTTATAACAAAAAAACAGCAGCCCCTTGCCTCTGCTCCCCTCCCCGCATCTCTGATTCTTGTTCTCCAGGAAACCACTTTCAAATCTTAAAACAGTGTCTTCTGGTACTTAGCTCCATATGTGTAAATAACACAATCCACCATCAATAGGCCCCTTTCCTCCAATTCTGTATCTGTACCTGTACTCTGCCCTTCCCTCCTTTACAATGTATGTACTATTCAGTGTCCCATGTAAGACTTCTTCATCTATTTGGGTAGAGGAAACCATCCCCTTTTGCCTTCAAGGACTTTAGCACTGTATTTCTCTCTCCTTTTTTTGCATTCTCAATTTTTCCCTCTACTGGATCATTTCCATTAGTATGTATTTTAGTTGCTATTACTTTGTGACAAAACCACCCCACAACTTAGTGATGAAAAATAACTACTTTATTAGACTCATATTACGCGTCAGTATTTCAGATAGGGCACACCAGAGATGACTTGTTTCCACTCTACAGTGTCTAGGACCTCAGTTGGGAAGAGTTGCTGGCTGGGGGTAATTTGGATATAGAGGGCTAGAATCATCTGGAGGTGTCTTCACTCACATGACTGGTAATTGACACTGGCTGCTGACTCAGATCTCAGCTGGGGCTCTTAACTGGAACATGTACATGTGGCTTGGACTTCCTTAAAATATCGGGGCCTCAGGGTAGTTGGCTTTCTTACCTGGTGAGTCAGGGTTTAAAAGTGAGTATTTCAGTGAACATGGCGAGGTGGGGGTGGGGAATAGACTGCTTCTTGTGTTACCGAACCAGGTTCCTTTGCCTGATGTGCAGGAAGCCACATGCTGAGATGCTGAGGTTTGCAGCAGAGAAAATGTTTACTCATGGGGCAGCCAAGTGAGGAGACTGGAGAACAAATCTCAAATCTGCCTTCCCGAAGGTGAAGCGCTTGGGATATTTATGGAATAAAGGAGAACAGTGGTCTGAGGCATGGGGAAAGGTGATTGGAAGCAGGAAAAAAGTGCAGTAATTGAAGTTCTGCACAGGCACAACTGAGCTACAGGCTTCTTCATGGGGTGCATGTTCAGAAAATGGTGGCATTAGTATGATCTGAGGGTGGAGCTTTGGGTCTTCTGACATGAAAAGGTGATCCATTGGACAATCAGGCAATCCCAGTTGAATGGGTGGTAGTCTCAGCTGGGTTGAGCTGGTCAAGAACTAGCTCCTGAAAAACAACTTAGGCAAGCATTATTATAGTGACTTATAGTCTAAGGTGTTATCTATGAGAAAGCTATTGGGAGTTTAGATATATTGCTTGGCTAATGACTGTTAGCTATATGGATTTTAAAATCAACTAAAGGCAGGCGATTAAAAGCAAGTGAGTCAGGTTAGGTTTGGTGGACCTAATCAGGTTAGCCCTCGGTATAAATTGGGGAGTGGCAAGGTCACATTGTGGAAGAAAACATGGGATAGGAGATTTTGTTATGGCTGTCTCTGGACAATATTATTGCCATAATTGCCATTTTGCCACACTTCACATCCCTCCTATGTCCAAAATACACTAACCCCTTCCTCAGAGACCTCTAATTCACATCCCATAATGACATCGCTCAAAATCCAGTATCTCATCATTGAAATCAGGTCCAGATGAAGATGAGGTTCCTTGGGTATGGTTTCTTGAGAATGATTCCTCTATAACTGAAGACCTGTGAAAAGACAAGTAATATGCCCCCACATAATTAAACTACAAGATTGGAAAGGCATGCATTAACTGCATTAGACATTCCTGTTCAAAAAACAGGGAAAAAAGGAGTCACACGGCATTCTATAGCAATTCCAAAATCTGGCTATGTGCATGATGGCAGTTCCTTGATTAGAGTTCAGTCCTGTTCCCTGGAAGTTGTTCTTAGTGGGCCGTGGCATCTTCTTTTGGTCTTTGGCTTCACCTTCTGAATCATTTTTTTTTCCCCAGAAGAACTGATCTTGTTTGCCACTGAGTAAGTTTCTGAGCTTGCTTCCTGCCTGTAGTAGTTTGGGGTCCAAATGCTTCCTTTTATTTTATATTATTACTGTCCCTTTCATTCTAAGCTAATGTGACTCCAGTAAAAACTTTGTGGACTTCCTGTGTGTCAGTTCATAGTCTACTCCATCAGACAAAAGTCATACCCACAAATCTGTTTTGAGAGGAACTTTTTGCTACCTTAGGCTTCTGTGAAGCTGCTGTAGAACAATATCCTTAAGATCCTAAGGTAATCTCTTGTTTGAAAGGATATGTGAGGTAGTGATTCAGATCTTTCTGAGGTCTGAACAGTGGTCCCACTCTAGATTTGGTTTTTGCCTTGAGGCCCTTTCTTTAAGAACATTTTGCTGGCTGAAAAGACTGTTTTTAGCCCTTTACATTTCATTGAAATTCCACTCAGAAAGCAAATAGCTCATTTTTTATTTCCTCTTGCTGCTCTTCCACTTATAAAGGCAGATAGAAGAAGCTAGCTGTTTCTTCAACATTCTACCTAGAATCTTCTTAATTTATTAAGTATATGTTTTATTTTCCATGTTACCGTAGGTGATAGTTTTGCTAAACTTTACTATATAACAAGAATCTCCTTTTATTTAGCTTTCAATAGAATTTTCCTCATTTTCCTTTAAGCCCTCACTGACAGCCTCCTTGAGGCCAGTTAAGTTTCCATTAAATCTCTTCAAGGCCCTTTAAATTTGTGAACACAAACTCCAGATGGGTCCCTATCTGTTCCTGGCCTTACTAGAACCATTCCCTTACCCAGTAGTTCTTTTTTTTTTTTTTTTTGCTGTATGTGGACCTCTCAGTGTTGTGGCCTCTCCCGTTGCGGAACATAGGCTCCAGACGCGCAGGCTCAGCGGCCATGGCTCATGGGCCCAGCTGCTCTGCGGCATGTGGATCTTCCTGGACCGGGGCATGAACCCGTGTCCCCTGCATTGGCAGGCAGACTCTCAACCACTGCGCCACCAGGGAAGCCCCCCTAGTAGTTCTTAATCAGAATTACCTAGAGGTCTTGTTTACACACAGATTGCAGGGCCCCGTGCCCAGAGTTTCTGATTCAGTAGGTCTGTAGTGGGACCTGAGAATTTGCATTTCTGATAGGTTCCCAAGTGATGCTGATGATATTGGTTTGGGTACCAAACTGTGAGAGTTACTGATTTAAACCAGGATTTGGCAGTATTTCTCTTAAAGAACAGAGAGTAAATATTTTGGGCTTTTCAGGCAAGATTGTCTCTGATGCAACTACTCAACTCTACCATTGCGGTGCAAAAGCAGCCATAAATGAAGAGACATGTAAAGCTTTATATACAAAACAGGCAGTTTTGTAAAGCTTTCTTTACAAAAACAGGTAACTGTCTGAATTTGACCTGTGAGCTGTAGTTTGACAATTCCTAATTTATACCATTACTTGACTCCATATTGTCTTCAAGCTACTGCCCCATTTCTACTGCCTTTTGAAGCAAAGCTCTTTGGAAGAGTTGTCTCTTCTTTTTATTCTCTCTTAAAATGTTTATGTCCTGCTACCTGGCTCTTTGGTGGGGCTAATGGTGGACTCTGGGAGGGCTCACGCCAAGGAGTACTTCTCAGAACTTCTGCTGCCAGTGTCCTTGACCTCATGGTGAGCCACAGCCACCTGCCACCTCTGCAGGAGACCCTCCAGCACTAGCAGGCTGCACCACAAGACTTGCAGGATCTTAGTTCCCCCACCAGGGATTGAACCTGCGCTCTCTGCAGTGGAAGTGCGGAATCTTAACCACCGGACTGCCAGATGAGGACACCACGTTAGTTAAACTGGCAAAGAAGGATTCAATCCCAGAGAGTTAAATCAGCAAGGTCACCCACCATCCTAGAAGTCTTGCTCCTGGTAGCTGCCAAGCCTACATCTGACTAAATTTAATTCATCTTCTAAAATCTTTTTTAGAAACTCTGAGCCCTGGTCTTGACTATGATGGACAAGTCTTCAAGGAGGATTCCAAACAGAACTAATATGGCACTCAATCTCAACTTAAATATAGAAATGAGCTGAAAAATGGTTCCAGTAAAAGGATTCTTCATGTTGAATAATCAAGCCATTATTATAGCATTATGACAAAATGAAGACTCATCTTGGTCTAATATTTAACTGAAGGTAAAATCAGAATATTTATGATGACTGGAAATTTATTATATCTAATTTTTTAAGTACTAGGTTCCCAGAGTTCCTTCAATAATTTTTCTGGGATAGCCTCATCCACCAGAGGGCAGACAGCAGAAGCAAGAAAAACTATAATCCTGCAGCCTGTGGAACAAAAACCATATTCACAGAAAAATAGACAAGATGAAAAGGCAGAGGGCTATGTATCAGATGAAGGAACAAGATAAAACCCCAGAAAAACAACTTAATGAAGTGGAGATAGGCAACCTTCCAGAAAAAATTCAGAATAATGATAGTGAAGATGATCCAGGACCTTGGAAAAAGGATGGAGGCAAAGATCGAGAAGATGCAAAAAATGTTTAACAAAGACCTAGAAGAATTAAAGAACAAACAATACAATAAATGAAATGAAAACTACACTAGAAGGAATCAATAGCAGAGTAACTGAGGCAGAAGAATGGATAAGTCACCTGGAAGACAGAATGGTGGAATTCACTGATGGCAACAGAATAAAGAAACAAGAATGAAAAGAAATGAAGACAGCCTAAGAGACCTCTGGGACAACATTAAACAGCAACATTCGCATTATAGGGGTCCCAGAAGGAGAAGAGAGAGAGAAAGGACCCAAGAAAATATTTGAAGAGATTATAGTCAGAAACTTCCCTAACGTGGGAAAGGAAATAGCCATCCATGTCCAGGAAGTGCAGAGAGTCCCACACAGGATAAACATAAAGAGGAACACGCTGAGACACATAGTAATCAAATTGGCAAAAATTAAAAACAAAAATTATTGAAAGCAGCAAGGGAAAAACAACAAATAACATACAAGGGAACTCCCATAAGGTTAACAGCTGATTTCTCAGCAGAAACTCTAGAAGCCAGAAGGGACTGTCATGACATATTTAAAGTGATGAAAGGGAAGAACCTACAACCAAGATTACTCTACCTGGTAATGATCTCATTCAGATTCGATGGAGAAATCAAAAGCTTTACAGATAAGCAAAAGCTAAGAGAATTCACCACCATCAAACCAGCTTTACAGCAAATGCTAAAGGATCTTCTCTAGGCAAGAAACACGAGACAAGGAAAAGACCTACAATAACAAACCCAAAACAATTAAGAAAATGGGAATAGGGACATACATATTGATAATTACCTTAAATGTAAACGGATTAAATGCTCCCACAAAAAGACACAGACTCGCTGAATGGATACAAAAACAAGATCCATATATATGCTGTCTACAAGAGACCCACTTCAGATCTAGAGACACATAAAGACGGAAAGTGAGGGGATGGAAAAAGATATTCCATGTAAATGGAAACCAAAAGAAAGCTGGAGTAGCAATTCTCATATCAGACAAAATAGACTTTAAAATAAAGACTATTACAAAAGACAAAGGAGGACACTACATAATGAACAAGGGATCAATCCAAGAAGAATGTATAACAATTGTAAAAATTTATGCATCCAACATAGGAGCACTTCAATACATAAGGCAAATACTAACAGCGATAAAAGGGGAAATCGACAGTAACAAATTCATAGTAGGGGACTTTAACACCCCACTTTCATCCATGGACAGATAATCAAAAATGAAAATAAATAAGGAAACACAAGCTTTAAATGATACATTAAACAATATGGACTTAATATTTATACAACATTCCATCCAAAAACAACAGAATACACATTTTTCTCAAGTGCTCATGGAACATTCTCCGTTGTTCTCCATGGAACATCTCTCTTGATTTGGGTCGCAAATCAAGCCTTGGTAAATTTAAGAAAATTGATATTGTATCAAGTATCTTTTCTGAACACAATGCTATAAGACTAAATATCAATTACAGGAAAAGATCTGTAAAAAATACAAACACATGGAGGCTAAACAATACACTACTTAATAACAAAGTGGGCACTGAAGAAATCAAAGAGGAAATCAAGAAATACCTAGAAACAAATGTCAATGGAGACACGACGACCCAAAACCTATGGGATGCAGGAAAAGCAGTTCTAAGAAGGAAGTTTATAGCAATACAATCCTACCTTAAGAAACAGGAAACATTTCGAATAAACAACCTAACCTTGAACTTTAAGCAATTAGAGAAAGAAGAACAGAAAAACCCCAAAGTTAGCAGAAGGAAAGAAATGATAAAAATCAGATCAGAAATAAAAAAGAAATGAAGGAAGCGATAGCAAAGATCAATAAAACTAAAAGCTGGTTCTTTGAGAAGATAAAGAAAATTGGTAAATCATTAGCCAGACTCATCAAGAAAGAAAGGGAGGGAGAAGACTCAAATCAATAGAATTAGAAATGAAAAAGGAGAAGTAACAACTGACACTGCAGAAATACAAAAGATCATGAGAGATTACTACAAACAACCCTATGTCAATAAAGTGGACAACCGGGAAGAATTGGACAAATTCTTAGAAATGCACAACATGCCAAGGCTGAATCAGGAAGAAATAGAAAATATGAACAGACCAAACACAAGCACTGAAACTGAAACTGTGATTAAAAATTGTCCAACAAACAAAAGCCCAGGACCAGATGGCTTCACAGGCAAATTCTATCAAACATTTAGAGAAGAGCTAACACCTATCCTTCTCAAACTCTTCCAAAATATAGCAGAGGGAGGAACACCCCCAAACTCATTTTACGAGGCCACCATCACCCTGTACCAAAACCAGACAAGGATGTCATAAAGAAGGAAAACTACAGGCCAATATCACTGATGAATATAGACGCAAAAATCCTCAACAAAATACTAGCAAACAGAATCCGACAGCACGTTAAGAGGATCATACACCATGATCAAGTGGGGTTTATTCCAGGAATGCAAGGAATGTTTAATATACGCAAATCAATCAATGTGATACACCATATTAACAAATTGAAGGAGAAAAACCATATAATCATCTCAATAGATGCAGAGAAAGCTTTCGACAAAGCTCAACACCCATTTATGATAAAAACCCTCCAGGAGCTTCCCTGGTGGCACTGTGGTTAAGAGTCCGCCTGCAGATGCAGGGGACATGGGTTCATGCGCCGGTCTGGGAAGATCCCACATGCCACGGGGTGGCTGGTCCGATGAGCCATGGCCGCTGAGCCTGCATGTCCGGAGCCTGTGCTCTGCAATGGGAGAGGCCACAACAGTGAGAGGCCCGCGTACCACCACACACACAAAAAAAACCCTCCAGAAAGTAGGCATAGAGGGAACTTTCCTCAACATAATAAAGGCCATATATGACAAACCCACAGCCAGTGTCGTCCTCAATGGTGAAAACCTGAGAGCATTTCCTCTAAGATCAGGAACAAGACAAGGTTGCCCACTCTCACCAGTCTTATTCAACATAGTTTTGGAAGTTTTAGCCACAGCAGTCAGAGAAGTAAAAGAAATAAAAGGAATCCAAATTGGAAAAGAAGTAGTAAAGCTGTCACTGTTTGCAGATGACATGATACTATACATAGAGAATCCTAAAGATGCTACCAGAAAACTACTAGAGCTAATCAATGAATTTGGTAAAGTAGCAGGATACAAAATTAATGCACAGAAATCTCTGGCATTCCTATACACTAATGATGAAAAATCTGAAAGTGAAATCAAGAAAACACTCCCATTTACCATTGTAACAAAAAGAATAAAATATCTAGGAATAAACCTACCTAAGGAGACAAAAGACCTGTATGCAGAAAATTATGACACTGATGAAAGAAATTAAATATACAAATAGATGGAGAGATATACCATGTTCTTTGATTGGAAGAACCAACACTGTGAAAATGATTCTATTACCCAAAGCAATATACAGATTCAATGCAATCCCTATCAAACTACCACTGGCATTTTTCACAGAACTAGAACAAAAAATTTCACAATTTGTATGGAAACACATTTTACGAGCAATCATGAGAATGAAAAATGGAGCTGGAGGAATCAGGCTCCCTGACTTCAGACTCTACTACAAAGCTACAGTAATCAAGACAGTATGGTACTGGCACAAAAACAGAAAGATCAATGGAACAGGATAGAAAGCCCAGAGATAAATCCACGCACATATGGTCACCTTATCTTTGGTAAAGGAGGAAGGAATGTACAGTGGAGAAAGGACAGCCTCTTCAATAAGTGGTGCTTGGAAACCTGGGCAGGTACATATAAAAGTATGATATTAGAGCACTCCCTAACACCATACACAAAAATAAGCTCAAAATGGATTAAAGACCTAAATGTAAGGCCAGAAACTATCAAACTCTTAGAGGAAAACATAGGCAGAACACTCTATGACATAAATCACAGCAAGATCCTTTTTGACCCACCTCCTCCAGAAATGGAAATAAAAACAAAAATAAACAAATGGGACCTAATGAAACTTAAAAACTTTTGCATAGCAAAGGAAACCATAAACAAGACCAAAAGGTAACCCTCAGAATGGGGGAAAATATTTGCTAATGAAGCAACTGACAAAGGATTAATCTCCAAAATTTACAAGCAGCTCATGCAGCTCAATAACAAAAAAACAAGCAACCCAATCCAAAAATGGGCAGAAGACCTAAATAGACATTTCTCCAAAGAAGATATACAGACTGCCAACAAACACATGAAAGAATGCTCAACATCATTAATCATTAGAGAAATGCAAATCAAAACTGCAATGAGATATCATCTCACACTGGTCAGAATGGCCATCATCATAAAATCTAGAAACAATAAATGCTGGAGAGGGTGTGGAGAAAAGGGAACACTCTTGCACTGCTGGTGGGAATGTGAATTGGTTCAGCCACTATGGAGAACAGTATGGAGGATCCTTAAAAAACTACAAATAGAACTACCATATGACCCAGCAATCCCACTACTGGGCATATACCCTGAGAAAACCAAAATTCAAAGAGAGTCATGTACCAAAATGTTCATTGCAGCTCTATTTACAATAGCCCAGAGATGGAAACAACCTAAGTGCCCATCATCGGATGAATGGATAAAGAAGATGTGGCACATATATACAATGGAATATTACTCAGCCATAAAAAGAAACGAAATTGAGTTGTGGTGAGGTGGATGGACCTAGAGTCTGTCATACAGAGTGAAGTAAGTCAGAAAGAGAAAGACAAATACCGTATGCTAACACATATATATGGAATTTAAGAAAAAAAAATGTCACGAAGAACCTAGGGGTAAGACAGGAATAAAGACACCGATCTACTGGAGAATGGACTTGAGGTTATGGGGAGGTGGAAGGGTAAGCTGTGCCAAAGTGAGGGAGTGGCATGGACATATATACACTACCAAACGTAAAATAGCTAGCTAGTCGGAAGCAGCTGCATAGCAGAGGGAGGTCAAGTCGGTGCTTTGTGACCAACTAGAAGGGTGAGATAGGGAGGGTGGAAGGGAGGGAGACGGAAGAGGGAAGAGATATGGGAACATATGTATATGTATAACTGATTCACTTTGTTTTAAAGCAGAAACTAACACACCATTGTAAAGCAATTATACCCTAATAAAGATGTAAAAAAAACAAACAATGGTCAAAGGATCTGAATTTTTTCCAAAGACATACAAAAACGGCCAACAGGTACATGAAACCGTAATCAGCGTCATTAATCATCAGGGAAATGCAAATCAAGACCATAGTGAGATATCACCTCACACCTATGAGTATGTCTGTCATTCAAAGGACAAACAATAAAAAATACTGGAGAGGATGTGGAGAAAAGGATCCCTTGTAAGTTTTTGGTGGGAATGTAAACTGGAACAGCCACTATGGAGATAGTATGGCATTCCTCAAGAAATTAAAAATAAAGCTACTATATGATCTAGCAATCCCACTTCTGGGTATATGTCCAATGGAAATTTAAACATTATTCTGAAGAGATATCTGTACTTCCACATTCATTGCAGCATCATTTGCAACAGCCGAGGTATGGAAACAACCTAAGTATCTGTCAGCAGACGAATAGATGAAGAAAATGTGGTGTATGTATATGTGTGCGTGTGCACACGCTCGCACACATACACAGAGGAATATTATTCAGCTTTTAAAACGGAATACTTGTCATTTGTGACAACGTAGATGAGCCTGGAGTACATCATGCTAAGTGAAATAAGCCAGTGAGAACCACAAATCCTGCATGTTAATACTTATATGTGGAATCTTAAAAAGTTTAGGAAACAGACAGTGGAAATGTGGTTGCCAGGGTTAGTGGAAATAGAAATGGGTAAAAGGGTAGATTTTCACTTATAAGATAAATAAGTTCTGAGGATCTGTGTATAACGTGACTGTGGTTGATAGCACTGTGTTGTAGAATTGAAATTTTCTAAAGAGTAGAATTTAAATGTTCCCTCACCCACCAAAACGGTAAATTCATGAGGTTGATGGAGGTGTTGACTTAATGGGGGGGAGCCTTTCACAATGTATACATATATTAAATCATCATGTTTTATACTTTAAATATTTTATTTGTTAATTATACCTTAGTATAGCTGAAAAAAATTTATTTCAAAGACTACAACAGAAAAACCCTTAATGCCTCATTGAGAGATCTACTAATATATATATTGCAATAAGAAAAAGTGAGTCCAAAAGGAAGGCATAGGATCCAAAATAATGGTAAGCACAAACTGATGAAATTCTAGCATATTTGCTCTTTAATGGCTAAGAATTCATCTGATGGCTTTCTATAACTGAGTAATAGAGATAGTGTAATAGAGTACGATAAATATTTTTTAAAATTTCTATTTTTTAACAAATTAAAATTGTTTAAATTTGCATATCCAAACGCAGAGGAACTTCAAAAATCTGGCAGTTTTGCTCACAATTGCCAGTGTTTTGTTTTATTTTTACACACTGATAGTTTTATATTATTTGAATAAGTATTAATTCTAGTATTTTCTCTAATAGAATAAGGTTCTTGTAGTTGAATGTAGAACTGTGTTTCATATTGCAGTTCACTTAATCATCACTTTATTTATTTAATATCTGTATTTAGAACGGTGCCTGGCATATAGTAGATGCTGTGCAAGTGTGTTTGCTATTATTCCTGTCCTCTTCCTTCACGTAGCTCATGATTTAAATGATTACGTCTGTGAGGAAGGTTGTCAAATTTTCAGGTCTTCCAAATACCAGTCTCATGTTTTAGCTGCCAGCTAGATTTTGGTCTAATTGCCCTGCTTTCGTTCCTAATAAAAGTCTGTAAAACAGTAGTCTTTATTCTCCTCACCTTCCAAAGTCAAGGGACAAAGTCCTTCTAATAATGGTATTACAGATCTCCCAAGTTTGAAATCCTCATACTATCTTTTACTTCTGGAGTCTATATTCAGCTAGTCCTCATGGTGCATCAAGTCTTCCTCTTTTATTACCTCTAACCATCCAACTGTTGCTGTTTCAGTTCAGGATCTTAGTACTGCCTAGGTTATTGTAATAGCTTTCTAACTATACCGCTTCACCTTTCTGATCATTATTGACTGTGGGATAAAGTTTAAATTCTTTGGTCTGACATTTGGACCTTCTTTTATTTCATACTGTATCAGTTAGGATTGCACTTACTTATACGTAATAAGGTGTCTGGTGGTTGGTAGGGGATTCCTGACGTTGATTCAGCTACTTAAGGTTACCAGGTCGTTTATTCTCTTGGCCTTTCCTTCATGGTTACATGGTGTTAAGGTGACTGCCCTACCTATATTTATGCTTAGATTCACACAGAAGGTGAAGGGGAAAAAGTAAAAGGAGACATGACAGCTACATCAGCCTTTTTTTAAGGAGTGGTCCTGAAAGTACCACCCAACAACTTTCACATAAATCTCATTTGCTTAAACTGGTTCACATGGCTATCCATCTGTGGGGAAGTAGAGGTTTTTTGGGGGGGTACATTGGTAAACCCCCCCATTTGGGCTTTTGTATCAAGGAAGAAGGGGGAAATGCATACTGGGTATGTAGCTGCGGTTTTGTTACAAGTATCCAGGTCTTAGTTGTGGCGTGCAGGCTCTTTGTTGCAGCGTGCAGGCTCCTCTCTAGTTGTGGCGTGCGGGTTTTCTCTCTCTAGTTGTGGTGCACAGGCTCCAGGGTGCGTGGGCTCTGTAGTTTGCAGCACACGGGCTCTCATGTTGAGGCATGGGAGCTCGGTAGTTGTGGCGCGTGGGCTTAGTTGCCCCGCGGCATGTGGGATCTTAGTTCCCTGACCAGGGATTGAACCAGCGTCCCCTGCATTGCAAGGCAGATTCTTTACCACTGGAGCACCAGGGAAGTCCCTATCCATCTGTATTTTTAATCTTTTCCTAAATGGTATAATTTCTCAAATACTTCACTCAGACCAATAAATTATTGAACATATCTTGTATCTTTCTACTCTTCAGAACAGTTCCACTCTTCCAGAACGTTCTTTCTCTTCCATCCATCAAAATCCAATCCATGCTTCAAGAACAGTTTTAAATATGACCTCCTCTAATAAAGCTCATCAGTTAATCCCAGCTTGAAATTTTATTTTTCCCTTCCAGATTCCAATAAGCAGTTGTCAGAGTAATCTGTTGAGAAATCATGTCGCTTTGTGGAATCTCTTCTTCTGTTGTCTGTAACTGATTTTGTTTGTTCTGTTAGTGTTATATATTTATATTGTGGTTCCTCAGTGTATAAGCTTCAGTTTTATTGTCATTGTCCACAGGAAGTTTATAATTTTGATATCTCTCACTGTGCTTTGTATATAGTAGTATAGGCATACCTCATTTTATTGTGCTTCCCCGATACTGGTTTTTTACAATTGAAGGTTTGTGGCACCCCGTATTAAGCAAGTCTATCAGTGCCAATTTCCCAAAAACATTTGCTCACTTCACGTCTCTTTGTCACATTTGATACTTGCAATATTTCAAACTTGTTCATTATTATTATATTTGTTATGGTGATCTATGATCAGTGACCTTTGATAATACTATTGTGAAAAGATTACAAATCGTTGAAGGCTCAGATGATGGTTAGCAATAAAGTATTTTTAAATTAAGGTATGTACAGTTTTTTTTTAGACATAATGCTATTGCATGCTCAGTATACTACAGTATAGTGTAAATATAACTTTTATAGGTACTGGGAGACCAATAAATTTGTGTGACTTTATTGCACTGGTCTGGAACAAAACCCTCAGTATCTGTCTGAGAAATGGCTGTACATGATATTTATTCAGTTAATGGATTTGACAGAGTCATTGCTGTCAGTGAAGACTTCTTTATATATGAAGGATAACTTATGAATATCACCTCCATTTGTAACTTTGGTTTCTCTTACAGGCAAATGTTCTGATAAAAGACTGCATGGGAATGGCATGCCTTACAATGACAGAAATGGAAGGAACATCCTCATCTCCTGTACATCAGAATGGTGATATTCCTGGAAATGCTAATTCTGTGAAGCAAATAGATCCAGTCCTACAGGTCTATCTTTATCATTCCCTTGGAAAAGCTGAGGGGGATTATCTGAAGTTTCCAACTGGGGAGTATGTTGCAGAAGAGATTTGTGTTGCTGCTTCTAAAGCTTGTGGTAAGTGTTAAAAAGCAGTGTTTTTCTTCTTATTAATATATCCGTGCTTTAATTATGCTACTCTTAACACAATGTACATGTATAATGTATTTTTATGCTACTGTGACTGACAGGTGTTTTCATATGCATATAAAATGAGAATATCACTAAAGTAGAATTTAAGGTAAATTCTGTGTTGAGCTAGTGGTATAGACTGAATGTTTGTGTTCCCCAAAATTCGTGTTGAAACCTACTCCTCTAATGTGATAAATTTGAAAGTGGGGCTTTCGAGAGATGAATCAGTTATGAGGGTGGATTCCTCATCAGTGGGACTGGTATCTTTGTTAAAGAGACCACTGAGAGTTCCTTTGCTCCTTCTACCATGTGTGGACATAGCATGAAGATGAATAAGAAGGTGAACTATCTATGAACCAGGAAATGGGTCCTCATTAGACACCACATCTGCCAGCACCTTGATTTTGTACTTCCAAACCTCCAGAAATGTGAGAAATACATTTCTATTTTTTTTTATAAACCACCTTGTCTGTGGTATTTTTGTTACAGTATCCTGAATGAACTAAAACAAAAATTGGTACTGAGAAGTGGAGGGGTGCTGTAATAAATGCCTAAAAATGTTGAAGTGGCTTTGGAACCTGGGTAATGGGTAATGGAAGGGTTTTGAGGTGTATGCTAGAAAAAGCCTACATTGTTGTGAGCAGGAGATTCTGGTGTGGACTCAAAAGGAGGAGAGGTGTACAGAAAAACCTCAATCTTCTTAGAGAACACCTGTGTAAACCTCAATCTTCTTAGAGAACCCTGTGTAATCCTGCGCAGAATATTGGTAGAATTGTGTACTGTAAAGACCATTCTGATAAGATCTCGGATGGAAATGAGGACTGTGTTATTGGAAACTGAAAGAAAAGTGATCCTTGTTGTAAAGTGTCAAAGAACTTGGCTGAGTTATGTTCATGTTTCAGTGCTTTGTAGAATGTAGAACTTGTGAGCAATGAAATTGGGTATTTACTTGAAGTAATTTCTAAACAAAGGTTTGAAGGTGTGGCTTGAGCCCTCCTAACTGCTTATAGTTGTAAAAAGTTAATAAACAGAAACCTCAATAAAATAGAATCAGGAGACCAGAAGGGGGAGTTCTCATGGTCTGCAAGGATACCAGAGCCCAAGGGGAAGAAGACTCCTCTTCTTTCCTGGCAAGGACTCAAACAATGAAAAACCTTGGGCTTCTTGTTTACTGTAGCCCTCCCCTCTAGGACAGTGTTCTCCTTCCCTTGCCTTGGGGGAGCTTCCATGTGGCTCACCATGATTGCAGACCCCAGATTGCAGTTCTCTGCTGATCCCAAATAAATCCATCTTTTCTGGAAAAATACCTGGCAGCCTGTTTGTTTTAGGTCAACATAGTATAATTAGAGAGAAATAACTTACTGGCATAATTATAAATGTTAAGCAAAAAGGAAGCAGGACTTAAAAATTTGGAAAATTCCCCACCTATCCAAAAGATGAGAAAGCCTGTTCAGTAGAGAACACTAAGGGTGTGGCCAAGCAACCATTTGTTAAGATTAGTGTGGATAAGCCATCTCAACAGGAACCAGATGCTGCTACCTAAAACAATGGAAGAATGACCCTGAAGACAGTTCAGAAACCACCAGGGCTGCTGTCTTAGCACAGGGCCTGGAGGCAGAATGATTTCAAAGGAGGAGGTGCCAGTGTTTGGAGACCTTGAGCTTGCTGCTTGGTGCTACCTCACCTTGAGGGCTCTGCTGGTGCACTGCTGGTGCTGAGCTCCTTGGCTGCCCCAGGTGTGATTCTGGCAGCCCCTGGTGCAGCAGCTGCCTCTCAGTAGGGTGCAGGCAACAAACTGGTGGAATAAGCCATCTCCACTAGTGGAGAATGCACAGGCCCAGGGGGCATGTCTGACTCCACCTAGATTTCAAAGAACAGGAGCCACCCAAATCCACTAGGGCAGGGCTGCCAGGAGCCTTAGGTGCCCACCCTCTGCCCAGCAAAGCTGAAGGGGCAGGAATGCTGCCCCAGTGGGTCCTGTAGGTAGGACCTCTGCTTCAGTGGGCCTGGAGGGCAGAGTATCAAGTTAGAGGATTATTCATGGACCTTAAGGTCTAATGGAATTTGCCCTGTTGGGTTTTAGACTTGCTTGAGACTTGTCACACCTTTCTTCTAAATATCTGTTCTGTGCCTGTTCTGCCATTGTATTTTGGAAGCACATAACTTGTTTAATTTCACAGGTTTACAGCTGGAGAACCTCAGGATGAATTGTACCTTGAGTCTCATCCAATCTGCTTTAGATGATATTTAGATGAGACTTTGAACTCAGACTTTGAGTTGATGTTGGAATGAGTTAACACTTTTGGGGCTGTTGGGAATAGAATGAACATATTTTGAATGTGAGAAGGATATTATTTTGGGGGGTCCAGGAACAGAATGCTGTAGATTGAATGTATCTCTTCTCCCTCAAATTCATATGTTGTAACCTAATCTCCCAGTGTGATTGTATTTGGCGGTGGGGTGACCAGGTTATAAGGTTAAGTATCACCTTATCTCAGTTGCTTTTCTACCCATTTGTGGCTCAGTTATAGAACTTGTCTCTTTGGATTATGGATATTCGTGTCTCTTTTTTCAAGATACAGTCAGTTGTGGTATAGTGTGAAATAGGTGTTCCTAAAATGCACTATGCTCTGCAGAATTGTGCAATAAAAACCATAAGGCTTAGAGGAAAAATGAGATTAGTGGCATAACATTCTAAACTTTGTGACATTAAAAAAAACAATAAAAACAGCACATGTTAAATGGTAACAAAATATATAAAATCTGAAATATATTTGGCACTTTACCTTAAAGTCTTAAAGCTTGCTTGTGGAAGTGGGCGCTGGAAAGGTTGCATCTTGTGAGTTAGGGTGAGGCTGTAGAAGGAAAGTATCTGAGATCACATGAGAAGTTGTAACACCACATATAGATGGCTGTGGCTCATAACATACATGGTAAACTGTATGTTCCATGTACGTTCTCAGTTTGGATGCCAGGCTGAAGGAGTGCCCCCTATATGAGACATGATGTTCTCCTGGTAAAAGGCAAAAGAGCATGAGGGCTGCTGGAAATGAAATACCTCCCTACTGCCTCTGCTTGAAACTAACACACTCTCAGTTCTGCTCAGATTCCATTGGCCAAACCAAGTCATATGGCCAAGCCAGTGTTAGTCAGATGGGGTGGTCCTCTCAGGGACTGGGAAGAGAAAAGTGAGTATTTGTGAGCAGTAATGTAGTCTGCTACACTTTTCCCTCTTGACCACAAATAATTTCTTTCTTCAGTATTGAGAATAAATTTTCTCCTTCCCCAGTGAGGATACCCAAAGGTGTCCTTGAATCAGGCTTAAAATCCAGGCTCTCCCTGTATTCTCTCAGTCATGTCCAGATGTTATTCTGCTTGATTCAGAGAATCTGTGAACTGAAAAGACAATTATTCTGATATCATATCTACAGCCTTGACAAGTTATATTTCAAAGATATGATATGAGATAGTTTTCCCTAGCATAGAGACAGCAAGGTTTAGACAAAATAGCTATGTAGAGTTATCTTTTGGAATCCTCCCACCTCTCTCTGAGCCCTATGCCAGTTACTCTTTCTTGACTGAGGTACTCACGTATCTAGTATCCTCATATTCCTTTCCATTCCCATCCCCAAATGCCCTTTATTGTATCTAGCTGCAATCAGAACTTATGTTGATGACCCTTTGTTAAGTATGGTTTTGATGATAAAATAATTTGCAGTAAGTTATAAATGACAAATAGTTTTAATATTGAGATATTTGTATTTAATGAAGAATCTTGATCTGTAGTAACCTCTAATTATAAAAAATGTTCAGGGGAAATGTATTCCTTTAAAATGACCTTTATTCTTTTCTCAGTCCCCAAAGAGTAGAATATGGAGTTAATGTTATAGCTGTACCTCATTCACCTCTTTCAGCTAGCTAAAATTTATTGACACTGTGTTAAGTGCTTTATGTGTGTTACTCAATTCTTACAGCAGCACTAGGGTGTGTAGATGTTGTAGTGTAAGCACCTGACAATTAGCTTTTTAAAAAATTTTTTACTTTATATTGGAACATAGTTGATTAACAATGTTGTGTTAGTTTCAGGTGTACAGCAAAGTGATTTAGTTATACATATACATGTATCTATTCTTTTACAAATTCTTTTCCCATTTAGGTTATTACAGAATATTGAGCAGAGTTCCCTGTGCTATACAGTAGGTCCTTGTTGGTTATCTATTTAATTTTATTTTAAAAATTTATTTTTATTTTTGGCTGTGTTGGGTCTTCATTGCTGTGCACGGGCTTTCTCTAGTTGTGGCGAGCGGGGGCTACTCTTCATCGAGGTGTGCGGGCTTCTCGTTGCAGTGGCTTCTCGTTGCAGAGCATGGGCTCTAGGTATGTGGGCTTCCGTAATTGTGGCGCGTGGGTTCCTGTAGTTGTGGCTTGTGGGCTCTAGAGCACAGGCTCAGTAATTGTGGCGCACAGGCTTAGTTGCTCTGTGGCATGTGGGATCTTCCCAGACCAGGGTTCAAACCCGTGTCCCCTGCGTTGGCAGGCGGATTCTTAACCACTGCACCACCAGGGAAGCCCGATTATATATTTTAAATATAGCAGTGTGTACATGTCAATCCCAAACTCCCAATCTATCCGTCTCCCCCATCCTTCCCCACCGGTAGCCATAAGTTCTCTAAGTCTGTGAGTCTGTTTCTGTTTTGTAAATAAGTTCATTTGTATCATTTTTTTTTAGATTCTGCATATAAGTGATATCATATGATACTTGGCTTTCTCTGTCTGACTTACTTCACTTAGTATGATAATCTCCAGGTCCTCTATGTTGCCACAAATGGCATTATTTCATTCTTTTTTATGGCTGAGTAATATTCCACTGTATATATGTACCACATCTTCTTTATACATTCCTCTGTCAATGGACATTTAGGTTGCTTCCATGTATTAGCTATTGTAAATAGTGCTGCAATGAACATTGAGGTGCAGGTATCCTTTCAAACCACGTTTTTCTCTGGATACATGCCCAGGAGTGGGATTGCTGGCTCATATGGTAGCTCTATTTTTAGATTTTTAGGGAGCCTCCAAAATGTTCTCCATAGTGGCTGTACCAATTTACATTCCCACTGTTGTTTGCACAACAGTGCAAAAGAGTTCCCTTTTCTCCACGCCCTCTCCAGGATTTATGGTTTATAGATTTTTTGATGATGGACATTCTGACTGGTGTGAGGTGATATCTTGTAGATTTGATTTGTATTTCTCTAATAATTAGCAATGTTGAGCACCTTTTCATGTGCCTCTTGGCCATCTATATGTCTTCTTTGGAGAAATGTCTATTCAGGTTTTCTGTCCATATTTTGATTGGGTTGTTTGCTTTTTTGATATGCATGAGGTGTTTGTAAATATTGGAGACTAATCCTTTGTCAGTCACATGGTTTGTAAATATTTTCTCCCATTCTGTGGGTTGTCTTTTCGTTTTGATTATGGTTTGCTTTGCTGTGCAAAAGCTTTGACGTTTCATTAGGTCCCATTTGTTTATTTTTGTTTTTATTTCCATTTCTGGAGGAGGTGGGTCAAAAAGGATCTTGCTGTGATTTATGTCATAGAGTGTTCTGCTTATGTTTTCCTCTAAGAGTTTGATAGTGTCTGGCCTTACATTTAGGTCTTTAATCCATTTTGAGTTTATTTTTGTGTATGCTGTTAGGAAGTGTTCTAATTTCATTCTTTTACATGTAGCTGTCCAGTTTTCCCAGCACCACTTATTGAAGAGGCTGTCTTTTCTCCATTGTATATTCTTGCCTCCTTTATCAAAGATAAGGTGATATGTGCGTGGATTTATCTCTGGGCTTTCTGTCCTGCTCCCTTGATCTATATTTCTGTTTTTGTACCAGTACCATACTATCTTGATTACTGTAGCTTTGTAGTAGAGTCTGAAGTCCAGGAGCCTGATTCCTTGAGCTCCGTTTTTCTTTCTCAAGATTGCTTTGGCTATTGGGGGTCTTTTGTGTTTCCATACAAATTGTGAAACTTTTTGTTCTAGTTCTGTGACAAACGCCATTGGTAATTTGATAGGGATTGCATTGAATCTGCAGCTTGCCTTGGGTAGTATAGTCATTTTGATAATATTGATGGGTCCAGTCCAAGAACATGTTATATCTTTCCATCTGCTTGTATCATCTTCAATTTCTTTCATCAGCATCTTAATAGTTTTTAGAGTACAGGTCCTTTGTCTCCTTAGGTAGGTTTATTCTTAGGTATTTTATTCTTTTTCGTGTGATGGTAGATGGGATTGTTTCTTGAATTTCTCTTCCTGATCTTTCGTTGTTAGTGTATAGAATGCAACAGATTGCTATGTGTTAATTTTGTATCCTGCAACTTTACTGAATTCATTGATGAGCTCTAGTAGTTTTCTGGTAGCATCTTTAGGATTTTCCATGTATAGTATCATGTAATCTGCAAACAGTGACAGTTTTACTTCTTCTTTTCCAACTTGGATTCCTTTTATTTCTTTTTCTTATCTCATTGCTGTGGCTAGGACTTCCAAAACTATGTTGAATAAAAGTGGTGAGAGTGGACATCCTTGTTTTGTTCCTGATCTTAGAGGAAATGCTTTCAGGTTTTCACCATTGAGTATGGTATTAGCTGTAGGTTTCTCATATATGGCCTTTATTATGTTGAGGTAGGTTCCCTACATGCCCACTTTCCAGAGAGTTTTTTTTTTTTGCAGCACGCGGGCCTCTCACTGCTGCGGCCTCTCCCGCCACGGAGCGCAGGCTCAGCAGCCATGGCCCACGGGCCCACTCGCTCCGCAGCACGTGGGATCCTCCCGGACCGGGGCACGAACCCACGTCCCCTGCATCGGCAGGCGGACTCCCAACCACCGCGCCACCAGGGAAGCCCTCCAGAGAGTTTTTTTATCATAAATGGGTATTGAGTCAAAAGCTTTTTCTGTATCTATTGGGATTATCATATAGTTTTTATTCTTCAATTCTTTGATGTGGTGATTCACACTGATTGATTTGCGGACATTGAAAAATCTCTGCATTCCTTGGATAAATCCCACTTTGGTCATGGTGTATGATGTTTTTAATGTATTGTCGGATTCGAATTGGTAGTATTTTGTTGAGGCTTTTTGCATCTATGTTTATCAGTGATATTGGCATATAATTTTCTTTTTCTGTGGTATCTTTGTCTTGTTTTGGTATCATGGTAATGGTGGCCTCATAGAATGAGTTTGAGAGTGTTCCTTCCTCTGCAGTTTTTTGGAATAGTTGCAAAAGGTTAGGTATTAACTCTTCTGTAGATGTTTGATAGAATACGCTTGTGAAGCCATCTGGTCCTGGACTTTATTAGTTGGGAGTTTTTAAATCACATTTTCAATTTCAGTACTTCTGATCCATCTGTTCATATTTTCTATTTCTTCCTGGTTTAGTTTTGGGAAGTTGTACCTTTTTAAGAATTTGTCCACTTCTTCCAGGTTGTCCATTTTATTGGCGTATAGTTGCATGTAGCAGTCTCTTATGATCCTTTGTATTTCTGTGATGTCCATTGTAACTTCTTTTTCATTTTATTGGTTTGAGCCCTCTCCCCCTTTTTCTTGATGAGTCTGGCTGAAGGTTTATCAATTTTATTTATCTTTTCAAAGAACCAACCTTTAATTTCATTGATCTTTTCTTTTTTCTTAGTTTCTATTTCATTTCTTTCTGCTCTGATCCTTATGATTTCTTTCATTCTACTAATTTTGGGTTTTGTTTGTTCTTTTTTCTGTAGTTGCTTTAGGTGTAAAGTTAGGTTTTTCATTTGAGATTTTTTCTTGTTTCCTGAGGTAAGATTGTATTGCTGTAAACTTCCCTCTTAGAACTGCTTTTGCTGTGTCCCGTAGGTTTTGGATTGTCATGCTTTTGTTTCCATTTGTCTGTAGGTATTTTTTGATTTCCTCTTTGATTTCTTCAGTGATCTGTTGGTTGTTTAGTAGCATATTGTTTAGCTTCCACGTGTTTCCGTTTTTTACAGTTTTTTTGATCTCGTAGTTAATTTCTAATCTCATAGCATTGTGGTCGGAAAAGATGCTTGATATGATTTCAGGGTTCTTAAATTTACTGAGGCTGGCTTTGTGGTACAGCATGTGTTCACTCCTGGAGAATGTTCCATGTGCACTTGAGAAGAATGTGTATTCTGCAGCTTTTGGATGGAATGCTCTATAAAAATTAAATACATCTGGTCTAATATGTTATTTAAGTCATGTGTTTCCTGATTGATTTTCTGTCTGGATGATCTGTTCATTGATGAAAGTGGAGTGTTTAAGTCCCCCACTATTGTTTTGTTACTGTCAATTTCTCCCTTTATGGCTGTTAGTACTTACCTCCTTTAATGAGGTGCTCCTGTGTTGGGTACGTATATATTTACAATTGTTATATCCTCTTTTTGGATTGACCCCTTGATCATTATGTAGTGTCCTTCTTTGTCTCTTGTAACAGTCTTTATTTTAATGTCTATTTTGTCTGATATGAGTATTGCTACTCCAGCTTTCTTTTGATTTCCATGTGCATGGAATACCTTTTTCCATTCCCTCACTTTCAGTCTGTATGTGTTCCTAGATCTGAAGTGGACCTCTTGTAGTCAGCATATATACGAGTCTAGTTTTTGTATCCATTCAGCCAGTCTTTGTCTTCTGTTTGGAGCATTTAATTTGTTTACATTTAAGATAATTATCAATATGTATATTCTTATTGCCATTTTGTTAATTGTTTCGGATTTATTTTTGTAGGTCTTTTTTCTTCCTTTACTCTTTTGTTCTCTTGAGATTTGATGACTACCTTTAGTGTTGTGTTTGGATTCCTTTCTCATTTTTTTTACGTGTATCTATTGTAGATTTTCAGTTTGCAGTGGCCATGAGGTTTTGATACAGCAGTCTGTATATAAACAAAATTGTTATAAGTTGCTGATCTTTTAATTTCAAATGCATTTCCAGTATCCTGCAGTTGTGCTCTCCTCTTCTCACAACTGCTGGTTTTGATACCATATTTCTGTGTGGATGACTTCCTACCTTTACTGTATGTTTGCCTTTACTGGTGAGCTTTTCCATTCGTAATTTTCTTGTTTCTAGTTGTGGACTTTTCTTTTCAGCTCTGAGACGTTCCTTTAGCATTTGTTGCAGAGCTGTTCTGGTGGTGCTGAATTGTCTTAGCTTTTGCTTGTCTGTAAAGCTTTTGATTTCTCTGTCGAATCTGAAGGAGATCCTTGCTGGGTAGAGTGTTCTTGGTTGTAGGTTCTTCCCTTTCATCACTTGAAATATATTGTGCCACTCCCTTCTGACCTGCAGAGTTTCTGCTGAGAAATCAGCTGATAACCTTATGGGAGTTTCTTTGTATGTTATTGGTTACTTTTCCCTTGTTGCTTTTAATATTTTTTCTTTGTCTTTAATGTTTGTCAGTTTGATTACCGTGTGTCTCGGCATGTTCCTCCTTGAATTAACCCTGTATGGGACTCTCTGTGCTTCCTTGAGTTGGGTGGCTGTCTACTTTCCCACGTTAGGGAAGTTTTCAGCTATTACCCTTCAAATATTTTCTCAGGTCTTTTCTCTCTCTCTTCTCATTATGGGACCCCTACAATGTGAATGTTGGTGCGTTCAGTGTTATTCCAGAGGTCTCTGAGGCTGTCCTCATTTCTTTCATCCTTTTTACTTTATTCTGTTGTGAGGCAGTGATTTCCACCATTCTGTCTTCCAGCTCACGTATGCATTTTTCTGCCTTAGTTATTCTGCTATTGATTCCTTCAGGTGTATTTTTCATTTCAGTTATTGTGCTGTTGATCTGTTTGTTCTTTAGTTCTAGGTCTTTGTTAAACATTTCTTGTATCTTCTTGATCTGTGCTTCCATTCTTTTTTCAAGATCTTGGTTCGTCTTCACTGTCATTACTCTGAATTCTTTTTCTGGTGGATTGCCTATGTCCACTTCATTTAGCTGTTCTTCTCGGGTCTTATCTTATTCCTTCATCTGGGACATATTCCCCTGCCATCTCATTTTGTCTGACTTTCTGTGATTGCAGTTTCTTTTTCACAGACTGCAGAATTGTAGTTCTTCTTGCTTCTGCTGTTTTCCCTCCGGTGGATGAGGGTGTGTAAGAGGCTTGTGGGAGGGACTGGTTCCTGCCCATTGGTGGGTGGAACTGGGTCTTGTCCCTCTGGTGGTCAGGGCCATGCTCAGAAAGACTTTAAACCCTGTCTGGTGATGGGTGGGGCTGTGTTCCTGACCTGTTGATTGTTTGGCCTGAGGCATCCCAGCATTGGAGCCTTCAGGCTGTTGGGTGGGGCTAGGTCTTGGGGAGAAAATGGCAGCCTGCAGGAGGGCTCACATGGATGAGTACTCTCCAGAACTACTGCTGCCAGCGTCTCTGTCCCTGCAGTGAGCCACAGCCACCCCTTGCTCTGCAGGACACCCTCCAGTACTAGCAGGTAAGTCTGGCCTGGTCTCTTATGAGGTTACTGCTTTTTTCCCTGGCCCCTGGTATGCACGAGACCTTGTATGCACCCTTTAAGAGTGGAATTTCTGTTTCCCCTAGTCAAACCCCACTGGCCTTCAAAGCCAGATTCTCTGGGGGCTCCTCCTCCCATTGCCTGACCCCCAGATTGGGGAGCCTGACATGGGGCCCAGGAGTTTCACTCCTGTGGGAGAACTTCTGTGGTATAATTATTTTCCAGTGTCTGGTTCGTGCACCTGGTGGGTATGGGATTTGCTTTTATTGCGATTGTGCCCCTCCTGTCGTCTTGTTGTGGCTTCTTCTTTGTCTTTGGATGGAGGGTATCATTTTTGGTAGGATCCACCGTTTTTTTGTCAATGGCTGTTCAGCAGCTAGTTGTGATTTTAGTGTTTTCGTAAGAAGGGGTGAGTTCTCGTCCTTCTCCTCCACCATTTTAAGACTTTCCCGGGAAGATTAATTTGGAAGAGGGTTCATCTTTAGGAAACTTCTTGCATGAATGGCTACCAGCAGAGAAGAGCTTTCTGCTCACCACACTCCTAGTTAGTACTGTAGCCAGGAATTCCAGCTGTATCTATTTCTTGGAAACCACAGTGAGGCCGAAAGTCAGGGTCCTGAAGGATTGTTTGCTCCTGGAGTTATCTGACAACTAGCTTTGTTGATTGCAGTGTGTCTGGTATTAAGCTTTTGATTGTCTAGGTAGCCACTTGAAAGACATCCATTTCAAATAAACAAATTGCCAGCTCTAGGACTAGATAAAGAGCCAGGCCACCCCATCCATGAAGTTCCTTTTTTTAAAGAGGTCTGACTTAGATAACTTAGATAGTGACCATTTGACCTCTTGCTTTTCTCTTCTTGTGCTTCTTGTGCTTTCATTCCTGCTTTATGTTTTAAATTCATCAATAAAAAGAAACCTGTGAAACCCTAGGCACCTCACTCTCAACCCCAGGAAAGACAGAACCCTGGGTTTGCATTCACTAGCTCTCTACCTGTGACCTTGCTGTGTGGCCAGGACTTGTGAATAATAAACGTTGTTTATTTTTCACAGTTCCCTGGTGGTTGTTGCTGAAGTACATCTTGTAATCATAGTAAGATCCATAAGGGCTAGTCCAGCCACAGTATTGATTCTGGAAGGGGAAATGTCTGTGGGGGTTGCCTTAGTTCTGGGTGGGTCTTTAGGTACTTCTGGCCAGTAGCAACGTTATTGCTAGGCTGAGACTGACACAGAACAAGGTACTATGTTTATCTCTCTTTTAAAGTGAGGAAATTGACCAAATGACTTTTATTCTTTAATTTGATCTTAGAATTCCTTTTGGAAGTAGAGTTTTCAGGGCCCTAATCTTTTTTTTTTTTTTGCAGTACACGGGCTTCTCACTGCTGTGGCCTCTCCCGTTGCGGAGCACAGGCTCCGGCTTCACAGGCCTAGCAGCCATGGCTCACGGGCCTAGCCGCTTTGCAGCATGTGGGATCTTCCCGGACTGGGGCACGAACCCATGTCCCCTGCATCGGCAGGCGGACTCTCAACCACTGCGCCACCAGGGAAGCCCCTGGCCCTAATCTTAAATACTGAAAAGTGTGACCAGTCAAGAGGTGGTTCAGGCATTCATTCAGCCAAGCCAACACCCATGGAGCCATCTAACCCTGAATCATACCAGTGGGTGTGAAGTAGTATCTCATGTTTATTTTTTGTAAAAGCTGTATTGATATGTAACTCAGTATCATACATTTCAAGTAATACATTTCATATATTTTTGCAAAAGCTTTATTGATATATAATTCAATATCATATATTCCAAGTCATATAGTTCACGTTTTAAATATGTACAATTCAGTAGTTTGTACTATCCTCACAGAGTTGCCCAACCATCACCACAATCAATTTTAGAACTTTTTCTTCTCCCCCAAGAAAACCCTGTGCTTATTGGGTATCACTTCCCAACTCTCCATCCCTCCCCAGTCTTAGGCAACCACTAAACTACTTTCTGTCTTAGTAAATTTGCCTTTCTGTCTCAATAAATTTGGATTATATAACATTTGGCCTTTTGTTACTGGCTTCTTAAACTCATATAATGTTTATAAGTTTCATTCATGTTGTATCATTTATCAGTACTTAATTCTTTCATGGCTGAATAATATTGTGTTGATATACTACATTGTGTTGTGTTGATATACTTCTTGTTTAACCACTGATCAGTTGATGGATATTTGGGCTGTTTCCAACTTTTGGCTATCATGAATAATGTTTCTGTGAACATTTGTATACAAGGTTTTTCTGTGGACGTATGACTTCATTTCTGTTGTGTATAAATCTAGGATTGCTGGGTCAAATGGTAATCTTTTTTTTTTTTTTTGCGGTACGTGGGCCTCTCACTGCCGTGGCCTCTCCCGTTGCAGAGCACAGGCTCCGGACACGCAGGCTCAGCGGCCGTGGCTACTCCGTGGCTTGGTAGATCCCCTATCAAGTATATTATTCGGATATATTTTCTCCCATTTTTGTATTTTGTCTTTTCATTATCTGGATCTGGATGGTGTCCTTTGAATCAAATATTTTTAATTTTAATGAGGCCCAGTTTATCAACTTTAGTTATTGTTGCTTGTGTTTTTATGTCATATCTAAGACTCCATTTACCAAATCTAAAGTCATGACAAATTCCCCTTACATTTTCTTTTCTAGGAGTTTTACAATTTTTGCTTTGATTCATTTTGAGTTGATTTTTGCAGATGGTATGAGGTAGGGATTCAGAGTTATTCTTTTGCATGGGAATATCCATTTATTACTGACTTATTCCATTTTGTATAGTGTTTATAAAGTTCATCCATGTTGTACCATATATTAGTACATCATTCTTCTATGGCTGAATAATATCAAATACATGGTACAATATGGATGAACCTTACAAAAATTGTGTGAAGTGTAAGATGCCAGTAACAAATAAATGTTTACATGTAGATCACAGCACTCGTTGATGAAGAGACTTTGATTTCCCCACTCAGTAGTTTCAGATCACTTGGCAAAATCTCGTTGGTCCATAGACAAATTGGCTTATCTCTGGATTTTCAGTTCTATTCCATTGGGCTGTATTTCTCTCCTACTGCCAGTACCACACTGTTTGGATCATTATAGCTTTGTAGTAAGTTGTTTTTTTTTTTTTTTTTTTTGCCCATTTTTGGATTGGGTTGTTTGTTTTTTTTGATATTGAGCTGCATGAGCTGCTTGTATATTTTGGAGATTAATCCTTTGTCAGTTGCTTCATTTGCAAATATTTTGTCCCATTCTGAGGGTTGTCTTTTTGTCTTGTTTATGGTTTCCTTTGCTGTGCAAAAGCTTTTAAATTTCATTAGGTCCCATTTGTTTATTTTTATTTCCATTACTCTAGGAGGTGGGTCAGAAAGGATCTTGCTGTGATTTATGTCATAGAGTGTTCTGCCTGTGTCTTCCTCTAAGAGTTTTAAAGTGTCTGGCCTTACATTTAGGTCTCTAATTCATTTTGAGTTTATTTTTGTGTATGGTGTTAGGGAGTGTTCTAATTTCATTCTTTTACATGTAGCTGTCCAGTTTTCCCAGCACCACTTATTGAAGAGGCTTTCTTTCTTCCATTGTATATTCTTAGCTCCTTTATCAAAAATAAGGTGACCGTATGTGCGTGGGTTTATCTCTGGGCTTTCTATACTGTTCCATTGATCTATATTTCTGTTTTTGTGCCAGTACCGTACTGTATTGATTACTATAGCTTTGTAGTGTAGTCTGAAGTCCAGGTGCCTGATTCCTCGAGCTCCGTTTTTCTCAAGATTGTTTTGGCTATTGGGGGTCTTTTTTGTTTCCATACAAATTGTGAAATTTTTTGTTCTAGTTCTGTGACAAATGCCATTGGTAATTTGATAAGGATTGCATTGACTCTGTAGATTGCTTTGGATAGTTTAGTTATTTTCACAATGTTGATTCTTCAAATCCAAGAACACGGTATATCTCTCTGTCTGTATCATCTTTAATTTCTTTCATCACCATCTTAATACTTTTCAGAGTACAGCTCTTTCATCTCTTTAGGTGTGTTTATTCATAGGTATTTTAATGTTTTTGATGCAGTGGTAGATGGAATTGTTTCTTGAATTTCTCTTTCTGACCTTTTGTTTTTAGTGTATAAAAATGCAACCGATTGCTGTGTGTTGTTGTTTTTTTTTTTTTTTTTTTTTTTTTTTTTGGTGGTACGCGGGCCTCTCACTGCTATGGCCTCTCCCATTGCAGAGCACAGGCTCCGGATGCGCAGGGTCAGCAGCCATGGCTCACGGGCCCAGCCACTGTGCGGCATGTGGGATCTTCCCGGACCGGGGCACAAACCCATGCCCCCTGCATCGGCAGGTGGACTCTCAACCACTGCGCCACCAGTGAAGCCCTGTGTGTTAATTTTGTATCCTGCGACTTTACCGAATTCATTCATTAGATCTAGTAGTTTTCTGGTATCATCTTTAGGATCCTCTATAGTATCATGTCATCTGCAAACAGTGACAGCTTTACTTCTTTTCTGATTTGGATTCCTTTTATATCTTTTTCTTCTCTGATGGCTGTGGCTAAGACTTCCAAAACTATGTTGAATAATAGTGGTGAGAGTGGACATCCTTATCTTCTTCCTGATTTTAGAGGAGATGGATTCAGTTTTTCACCATTGAGAACAGTGTTGGCTGTGGATTTGTCATATATGGCCTTTATTATGTTGAGGGAAGTTCCCTCTATGCCTACTGTCTGGAGAGTTTTTATCATAAATGGGTGCTGAATTTTACTGAAAGCTTTTTCTGCATCTATTGAGATTATCATGTGGTTTTTATCCTTCAGTTTTTTAATATGGTGTACCACATTGATTGATTTGTGTATATTGAAGAATTTAGGATAAACCCCACTTGGTCATGGTGTATGATCCTTTTAATGTGTTCTTGGATTCTGTTTGCTAGTATTTTGTTGAGGATTTTTGCATCTATGTTCATCAGTGATATTGGCCTGTAGTTTGCTTTTTTGTGACATCTTTGTCTGGTTTTGGTATCAGGGTGATGATGGCCTCATAGAATGAGTTTGAGAGTGTTCCTTCTGCTATATTTTGGAAGAGTTTGAGAAGGATAGGTGTAAGCTCTTCTCTAAATGTTTGACAGAATTCACCCACATGTGAAGCCATCTGGTCCTGAGCTTTTGTTTGTTGGAAGATTTTTAATCACAGTTTCAATTTCAGTGCTTGTGATCAGTCTGTTATATTTTGTATTTTCTCCTGGTTCAGTCTCAGAATGTTGTGCTTTTCTCAGCATTTGTCCATTTGTTCCAAGTTGTTCATTTTATTGGCATATATTTGCTTGTAGTAGTCCCTATGCTTCTTTGTATTTCTGCAGTGTCAGTTGTTACTTCTTCTTCATTTCTGATTCTGTTGATTTGAGTCTTCTCCCTTTTTTTCTTGATGAGTCTGGGTAATGGTTTATAAATTTTGTTTATCTTCTCAGAGAACAAGTTTTTAGTTTTATTGATCTTTGCTATTGTTTTGTTCATTTATTTTCCATTTATTTCTGATCTGATCTTTATGATTTCATTCCTTCTGCTAACTTTGGGGTTTTTTAGTTCTTTTTCTCTAATTGCTTTAGGTGTAAGGTTAGCTTGTTTATTTGAGATTTTTCTTCTTTCTTGAGGGAGGATTGTATTGCTATAAACTTCCCTCTTAGAACTGCTTTTGCTGCATCCCATAGATTTTGGGTCGTCGTGTTTTCATTGTCATTTGTTTCTAGGTATTTTTTAATTTCCTCTTTGATTTCTTCAGTGATCTCTTGGTTTTTTAGTAGTGTATTGTTTGGCCTCCATGTGTTTGTATTTTGTACAGTTTTTTTTCCTGTAGTTAATATCTAGTTTCATAGTGTTGTGGTCAGAAAAGATACTTGATACCATTTCAGTTTTCTTAAATTTACCAAGGCTTGACTTGTGACCCAAGATATGATCTATCCTGGAGAATGTTCCATGAGCACTTGAGAAAAAAGTGTATTCTGTTGTTTCTGGATGGAATATTGTCCTCTAAATATGAAGTCCATCTTGTTTAATGTGTCATTTAAAGCTTGTGTTTCCTTGTTTACATTTTGGATGATCTGTCCATTGGTGAAAGTGGGGTGTTAAGTCCCCTACTATGAATGTGTTACTGTGCATTTCCCCTTTTATGGCTGTTAGCATTTGCCTTATGTACTGAGGTGCTCCTATGTTGGGTGCATAAATATTTACAATTGTTATATCTTCTTCTTGGATTGCCCCCTTGATCATTCTGTAGTGTCCTTCTTTGTCTCTTCTAATAGTCTTTATTTTAAAGTCTATTTTGTCTGATATGAGAATTGCTACTCCAGCTTTCTTTTGATTTCCATTTGCATGGAATATCTTTTTCCATCCCCTCACTTTCTATCTGTATGTGTCCCTACGTCTGAAGTGGGTCTCCTATAGACAGCATCTATACAGGTCTTGGTTTTGTATCCATTCAGCCAGTCTATCTTTTAGATGGAGCATTTAATCCATTTATATTTAAGGTAATTATCGATATGTATGTTTCTATTACCTTTTTCTTAATTGTTTTGGTTTTGTTATTGTAGGTCTTTTCCTTCTCTTGTGTTTCCTGCCTAGAGAAGTTCCTTTAGCATTTGTTGTAAAGCTGGTTTGGTGGTGCTGGATTCTCTTAGCTTTTGCCTGTCTGTAAAGGTTTTTATTTCTCCGTCAAATCTGAATGAGATTCTTGCTGGTTAGAGTAATCTTGGTTGTAGGTTTTTCCCTTTCATCACTTTAAATATGTTCTGCCATTCCCTTTAGGCTTGCAGGGTTTCTGCTGAAAGATCAGCTGTTAAGCTTAGTGGGATTCCCTTGTATGTTATTTGTTGTTTTTCCCTTACTGCTTTTAATATTTTTTCTTTGTATTTAATTTTTGATAGTTTGATTAATATGTGTCTTGGCATGTTTCTCCTTGGCATTTATCCTGTATGGGTCTCTCTGTGCTTCCTGGACTTGATTAACTATTGCCTTTCCCATATTAGGGAAGTTTTCAACTATAATCTCTTCAAATATTTTCTTAGTCCCTTTCTTTTTCTCTTCTTCTGGGACCCCTATAAGTCAAATGTTGGTGTGTTTAATGTCATCCCAGAAGTCTCTGAGACTGTGCTCAAATATTTTCATTCTTTTTTTCTTTATTCTGCTCTGCATTAGTTATTTCCACTATTTTATCTTCCAGGTTACTTATCCATTCTTCTGCCTCAGTTATTCTGCTGTTGATTCCTTCTAGAGAATTTTTAATTTCATTTATTGTGCTGTTCATCATTCTCTGTTTTCTCTTTAGTTTTTCTAGGTCCTTGTTAAGCGTTTCTTGTATTTTCTCCATTCTATTTCCAAGATTTTGGATCATCTTTACTACCATTACTCTGAATTCTTTTTGAGGTTGAGTGCTTATTACCTCATTTGTTTGGTCTGGTGGGTTTTTACCTTTCTGCTTCATCTGCTGCATACTTCTGTCTTCTCATTTTGCTTAACTTACTGTGTTTGGGGTCTCCTTTTCGCAGGCTGCATGTTCATAGTTCCCGTTGTTTTTGGTGTCTGCCCCCAGTGGGTAAGGTTTGTTCAGTGGCTTGTGTAGGCTTCCTGGTGACGGGACTGGTACCTGTGTTCTGGTGGGTGGGGCTGGACCTAGTCTTTCTGGTGGGCAGAGGTGTATCTGGTGGTGTGTTTTGGTGTGTCTGTGAACTTATTATGATTTTAGGCAGCCTCTCTGCTAATGGGTGGGGTTGTGTTCCTGTCTTGCTAGTTGTTTGGCATGGGACATTGAGCACTGGAGCTTGCTGGTTGTTGGGTGGAGCTGGGTCTTAGCATTGGGACAGAGATCTCTGGGAGAGCTCTTGCCAATTGATATTACTTGAGGCTGAGATGTCTCTGGTGGTCCTATGTCCTGAACTCAGCTCTTCCACATCAGAGGCTCAGGCCTGACACCCGGCTGGGGCACCAAGATCATTTTGGGAACTCTGAGGTCTTCTGCCAGCCTTCAGTAGGTGTTTTGTAGGAGTTGTTCCACATGTAGGTGTATGTTTGATGTACTTGTGGGGAGGAAGGTGATCTCACGTCTTACTCCTCCACCATCATGAAGGTCCCCCCGATTCTTTTTTAATATAGGTGTTTACAGCTATAATTTTCCCTCTATCCTCTGGTTTTGCTGCATCCCAGAAGTTTTGATATGTTGTGTTTTTGTTTTCAGTTGTCTCAGTGCTTTTTTCAATTTCTTTGATCCATGGTTTCTTCAGGGTGTGTTACTTAATTTCCACATATTTGTGAATTTTCCAGTTTTCCTTCTGTTATGATTTCTACTTTCATTCCATTGTTATCAGAGAAGATATTTTGGATGATTTAATTCTTTTTAAATGTGTTGAGATTTTTTTTGTGACTTAACATATGGCCTACCCTGGGAAATATTCCATGAGAAATGTATGTTTCTCAAACATACATTTGAGAAAAAAATGTATGTTTTGCTATTTTGTGGTCGTGTTCTGAATATGTCTGTTACATCTAGTTGATTTATAGTAATATAAATCCTCTATTTCTGTATAGTTTTTCTGTCCTTTATTAGGAATGGGGTATTGAACTCTCCAACTGTTATTGTTGAACTGTCTGTTTCTCCTTTCAGTTTTCAATTTTTAGTCCATATATTTTGGGGCTCATTTGTTAGATATGTATATGTTTATAATTGCTGTATCTTCTTGAAGGATTGAGAATTTCATCTATACATAATGCTCTTCTTTTTTAACGGTTCTTGACTTAAAATCTATTTTGCCTGATATTAGTATAGCCATCCCAGCATTCTTTTGCCTGCTCTTTGCATGGGTTATCTTTTTCTGTGCTTTCCCTTTCAACTTAAAATGTCTTTAGATTTAAAATGAGTCTCTGGTGGACAGCATATAGTTGGGTCATTTTCTATTTTTTAACCCATTCTACCAATCTCTGCCTTTAATTGGATAGTTTTATTCATTTATGTTTGTAGTAATTCCTGGTAATGAAGGCTACTTTCTGCTATTTTGCTCTGTCTTTTATATGTCTCAGATGTTTTTTACTCCTTGGTTCCTCCATTATTACTTTCCTTTGTGTTTAATTTTTTTATTATAACATTTTGATTCCTTTCTCATTTTCCTTTCTGTGTATTTTTTAGTTATTTTCTTAGGGGTCACCCTAAGGATTTTAATTAATCTCTTGAAGTATGATAATCTATTTTTAATTAATACCACCTTAGCTTCAATAGTATGCAGAAACTGCTTACATACACCTCTGTCCCACCTCCTTTTTGTTGTTGTTTTACAAATTACATCCTTATATATTACATGCCCGTTAACATAGTTTTGTAATTATTGGTTTATGCATTTTTATATTAGAGCATTAAGGGTTAAAAGAGGAATTACCACTTAAAAAATACAGTAATATTGGCTTTTGTATTTATATATAGATATCTTCATAACAGTTTTAAATTTTTTTCTCATGACTTTGAGTTACTGTCTGATATGTTATCATTTCCACCTGAAGAATACTTTTTAGCATTTCTTGTGGGGCAGGTCTATTAGCAGTGAACTCACTCAGCTTTTGTTTATCTGAGAATGTCTTCATTTCTGCTTCATCTTTAAAGGATTATTTTGCCAGATGTAAAAGTCTTGTTTGACATTTTTCTCTTTGAGCCCTTTAATTATATCATCCAGTTTCCTCATGACCTCAGTGGTTGCTGATGAGAAATTGGCTGTGAGTCTTACTGAGACTGCCTAATTGAGGATTCCTTGTATGTAATGAATCATTTGTCTCTTGCTGTTTTCCAGATTCTCTTTATCTTTGGCTTTCGGTGGTTTGATTTTAATGTGTCTCAGTGTGCATCACGTTGCATTTATCATCTTGGAACTCACTGAGCTTCTTAGATTTGTGGGATTTGTGGTTCTCATCAAACTTGGGGAGTTTGGAGCCATTATTTCTTCGATATTCTTTCTGTCATTTTCTCTACTTTCTCTCCCTCTGGAACTCCCATAATGTATATGTTGATACACTTGAAGGTATCCTACAGGTGTGTTAGTTTTCTCCATTTTTTTCCTTTCTATTTTCTTTTTCCCCCCTGCTCTTCCAAGTAGGTAGTTTCAATTGACTTGAATCAGAATCAGTTAGCTGATTCTTCTGTTTAAACATGCTTTTGAACCCCTCTAGTGAATTTTCAGTTTCAGTTATTGTATTTTTTTGCTCCAGATTTTCTCTTTTTATACTGTTCATGTCTTAGTTGATTACATCCTTCTCCTGGTTTCCTTCAGTTCTTTGTCCATGGTTTCCTTTAGCATTTTTGAGCACACTGAAGGCAGCAAATTAAAGTCATTTTCTAGTAAAACCTACGTCTCTGTTCCTCAAGGTAGTTTCTCTTAATTTCTTCTGTGTATGGGAATTCTTTCCTCTTTCTTTGCTTGCTTCATAATTTTTGATTGAATATTCAACAAGTTGGATCTTTCAAATCTATAATGTAGTAACTGGAAATTTGAGTCTTCTCTCTTCTGTGTTTTTTGTTGCTTGCTTTAGGTGGCAGTTGTTTGTTTACTGACTTTTCGAAACTATATTTATAAAGTCTGTATTCTTTGTCATGTTTAATTCTGAAGTCTCTGTTCCTTTAGCTTGTGGTCAGGTTTTATTATCAGAGATTTCTTTGAATTCCAAGAACCAAAAGAAAAGAAATGAGGACCAAAAATTCTCCCAGTCTTTGCAGATTGGCTCTCTGTTTGATCATTTCTTCAGTGTTTATTCAGTCTGTGTACAACTTTGCCTTAGCCTTTTCTTTCTGCTTGTGCTGAGACTGAAGATCAGCCTGAGGTGAAAGCTTTAAGGGTCTTCTCTTAACTGTCCTTCCTCGGGCATCAATATGGCTTTCCTCTTCTCCAGTATATAAAGGTGGTTTTCAATGCTTTAATTCCTCAAAGAAACTTTCTCCCTATCATTTTCTCTTTAGCTTTCAGCATGTCTGTTTTTGGCCTCAACTTTAGAACTTTTGCCCCAGGTGGCAGCACATTGGTCATTTGCCTTACAACATTTTGGAGGAATTACCTCTATGAAGCTGCTTTTCTGCTCTGAGAAAGTTCCAAATTTGGTGAAACATAGGTATATTCTTGCAACAATTCTTCTGTCAGTTTCCAGTCAGGTCAAAAGAGACAAAAATCAGTTCCTTGAGATTAAGGTTGGCTCTCTTCACTCCAGAGCCATGAACCAGAGTTTCACATTGGGAATACCAGCTGCCATCTCTAAGCCCTTCATGAGCAGAGAGGAACGTAGAAATGCTGCCAATTTTTCCTACCATTTTAAAATTGTCTTTTTCCTCACTCAACAATTGCTTGATTGTTGCATATCTTTGACTGTTTTCCAGAGTTCTCATGAAGTTGATTCTGACAGTTTTTACTCAGTTTTTCTTGTTGCTGTATAGGGATATTCCATTTTCACTGATGTCACTCTTCCTTTACTTCTGTAATCATGGTTTATTCTAGTTCTTTGATCATATTTATAATGACTGCTTTGAAGATTTTGTTAAATCTCACATCTGGGTCTTCTCACAGGCAGTGTTTGTTGCCTTCCTTTTTTCTTGCCCAAGGATTACACTTTCCTGTTTCTTTGCATATCTCATAATCTTTTTGTTAAAAACTGGACATTTTAGGTAATATAGGAGATCTAGATTCTGATTCCTTTTGGGGATTTTAAAATTATCCATCTGTTACTGATTTTTTTGTTTGTTTAATTTTCTATGGTCATAGTGTATACTCTGTATAATTTCAATCCTTTGAAATTTTTTGAGACTTTCATTGTTACTTAGGTTATCAACTGTCTTGTTTAATATTTCACATGCATTTAAAAATGGTGTGTATTCTGCACTTGCTAGGTGTAGTGTTCTCTAAATTTGAATTGGTTAGTTTTTAAATTTTATGTCCTTTTATTTTTATTTTTTTGTCTTTTCTCAGTTTCTGAGAGATTTTGAATGTGTTTCTCCTTCTGGTTCTATGTTTTTTTGCTTCATGTATTTTGTAGCCATGTTATTAGCTGTACACACATTTAATATTATTGTCTTCCTGTTGAACTGACCCTCTTATCACTGTGAAGTGTTCCTTTTTATCACAACTAATGCTTCTTCCTAAAGTTTATTTCATCTGATGCTAATGTTGACTCATCACGTTTGTTTTGGTTTGTGTTTGCGTCGTATATCATTTTCTTACTTTTTAGCTTCAGCCTATCTGTGTCTCACATTTAAAGTATCTCTTGTAAATAACACAAAGGTTTTTTTAATAATCCAGACTGATAGAGTATGCATTTTAATTGGCTCATTTACATTTATGTAATATAGTCAGTAACTACTGATGTATTTGTGTTTAAATTTATTATCTTGTTTGTTTTCTGTTTATCTGTCTTCATTTTGTTTTCCTTTTCTACGTTTTTTAGGTTGATCAAGTATATTTTGTTTCTTCATCTCTTCTATTGGATTTTTTGTACTAGTTTTGGTATTTTTCTGTTGGTGGCTACCCTAGATATTATAATGTACATTTTTGGCTTATTACAGTCTTAAATTAGTATGTTATTTTTCAAACAGTTCAAGAACTTTATAACAGTTTAACTCCTTCTTTTCACATTTGGTGCTATTGATATAGTATATTTTACTTTTGTATACATCATAAACACACAGGGCACTTATATTATTATTGCTTTAAATAGTCATTGTTCTTTTATCTTTACCCTTTCCCATGTTCTTCATTTTTCCTACAGTTCCATGCTTTCATCTGTCATCATTTTCCTTCAGTTTAAAGAACTCCTTTTAATATTTCTGGTATTGCAGATCTGCTGGTGACAGATTCCTTCAGCTCTTGTTTATCTTTACTCCTCTTGAACCTCTTGATAAATTTTTTACCTCTGTTAAAGGAAACCAGAGCCAAACGAAAGTTAAAGTGGTAAAGATGGACTTTATTTAAACAACTATTGTAGTAGGGGAAGCTACTCCAGTAGAGGAGTGGGCTTAATTCTAGATACAGTCTGAACAAGTGGGAATTTATAGCCAAGGAGCAAGTAGGGTGGGGGCATTGGTGAATGGAACATTACTAGAGGAGACATCAAAGTCTGGGAATATTTTTGGCTGAACCAACCTAACAGAGGATTCTTGCTGAGCAGGCCAAGGTGAGCATCTACCACCTGGGGGATGGTAGGGGTGAAGAATTTGATCAGATATCAAAGGTGGCGAATTCTTGCTAAAAGGACTTAAGCAGGATTCCTGCTTAAACTGGATTCTACAAGGAAATACATGGTTGGGACTTGTTAGGGAGAGGGTTCAGAGGAACCTGACTAAAATTTGGTCAAGCGAAGAACCTTTGTCACCTCTCTGTACTTTTGTGTTTTCTTGTTGTCTTTACTGTCATTGCACTTAATTCCTTGAATTGTAATTCTCTAATGGCTTCTCTGTGTCATCTACTACACTGTGAGATCCTTAGAGTTAGGCACTATTTTCATTTTTGTATTTTCCATACCTATCTTGTGCATATTATAGAATAGGGACTCTTAATATTAGTGGAATGATGACTATTCTTGGTCTAGAATGATACAGAATTGAATCACAATTCTGGTAATGGCTTGAAAAACAAGAAACATTTGAACTAATTAATATTATTTTATTAATAAATAAAAATAAGAATAATTTGGACTTGGTGTGTGGGGAAAGAAAGGGAGTTAAAAATGACTTTGAGGTTTCTTTGAGGTCCAATCTATTCAATATAATGTATATCTCAAACACAGTATCACTGCCTTTTCTTCCTTCCTAAGACAGTCCAATTAACATGAACTAGTAAGAAAAACATGAAATAAGTATTAATATATAATTGCCATTTTGGAATAAGGTAGTGTGACTAAACATGACTATAAGCACTGTCTTCTGCTTTCTTTTTTTTTTTTTTTGCGGTACGCGGGCCTCTCACTGTTGTGGCCTTTCCCGTTGTGGAGCACAGGCTCCGGACGCACAGGCTCAGCAGCCATGGCTCATGGGCCCAGCTGCTCCACGGCATGTGGGATCTTCCCGGACTGGGGCACGAACCCATGTCCCCTGCATCGGCAGGTAGACTCCCAACCACTGCGCCACCAGGGAAGCCCTCTCCTCAACTTTTTAAGTGCTTAGATTGTTTCTTTAATAGTTATTTTTCTTTTGAAGTTTTAAAATTCTTGAATCCATTTTTTAAAGTAATGTAGATTTTCAAAAATTGTCCAATTGTCTACATTTTCAAATTTACTGCCAAAATTTATTCTAACACTTTTTGTCTTTATAACATATACTTGTAATTATACTTTAAAAAATTCTTAATGTTTATCTATGCCTCCTTTTTTGTTTGTTTTTTTTTTCTTGATCAGGCTGGACAAAGGCTTATTTATTTTGTTAGTAATTACAAATAATCAGATTTTATTTTGTTGGTTCTCTTTATTGAATCTTTATTCTCTGTTAACTTCTACTCTATCATGTCCTTCTTTCATCTGTCTTTGGGATTAGTCTGTTGTTTTCTAAGGCATTGAGTTAGATAATTTAGGTCATTATCTGTGATTTTCTAATATAAGCAGGTTAAAGCTACAATTTTCCCTCTTGAGTATCACTTTAGTTATATTCCATCATTTAATACATGGTATTGGTCATCATTCATTATAAGTGCTTTTTAATTTCTGTTATAATTTCTCCTATGACCTGTGAGGTATTTAGAAGTATTTGTAAATTCAAAAATGATGCAAGGATACAGTTTCAAAGTTGTTACTGAATAATGTTTTTATATATAACTAGTTGAAATTGTTACATATTTATGAGTAGACAGTTATGTTAATAACTTAAATAAAAAATTTAAATCTTCATTGTCAGTGTATCAGGTTGGTGTCATTTTGCCTACAGTGGAAAAGAATGAAAACATCAGTAGAGTAAACATACTTTCTGTGAGGCTTATGTTTACAAATATATAGGATTAAAAAATTTTTCCTTAGTATTCATTTCTGATTTAATTGAAGCGTGATTAGAAAACATGGTATGTATGATCATTCTCTGGTATTTTTGGACACTTGTTTTTAGTCTCCATATGATTGGTATTTATTTGGGTGAATGTACGTGTGAATGTTCTGTATGTGCTTGGAAATAATATGTGTTATTTACTTGTGTGACTTAGGTGTTCTGTATGTTTTTTTAAAAGTCCACTGTCCTTCAGCCTTTTGTTAATGTACCTCCTAAAATATCTTTGAAAACAATTCTTGCATTTTAAGTTGATGTTTAAAGTATTTCATTGTAAGTTTAAATAGTGCAGAGGATATAATGACCGGTATATTGTATAAAACTTGACATTTAAAAATAAAACGGTTTCACTGTTCTCTTTAAAGCATCTGATGACTCCTAAATATTTTAGTTATTTGGTACCCTCATGATTATTTAAAACACACGTAACTTTGTATCAACCTTACTGTACAGGACAACTAAAAAACTAGATAAAATATATTTTATAATGTGCTTGAAAGAATCGTAGCAATCAAATTTTAAAATATAGGGGGAAAATATATTTAATTAAGAATTCAGTTGTAAGTCGTGTTGAACGAGAAGATTTTGACTGCTACTGCATTTTGTGCTGATTTTAAGTGTTGTTGCTTCAGCCCCATTGCAGATTATAGATGTTATGTAAATGTACTTCACTATCTAATAATTTTTTTTCTGCTTCTTTCCTAGGAGTCACACCTGTGTATCATAGTATGTTTGCTTTAATGAATGAAACAGAAAGGATCTGGTATCCACCCAACCACGTCTTCCATATAGATGAATCAACCAGGCACAATGTACTCTACAGAGTCAGGTACTTTCTCCAGTAAAGTGACTAATTAACTTAATAGTAAAAGGGCAAAGTGGGAGAAATTATCAACCATATTTTTAAATTGCAAGGTCTTTAATATCAGAGACCAGAACCAATTAGCATCTAATCTTCTTCAATTAAGACTCTCTTTCCCCACTAGAGAAAGTGTTCATACATGTTCTTTAACTAGAATGCTCTGAGAATAAAGCTGTCCTGGTGAGATGCTACTTTACCACTTAAGATTATAGTTAAATTTTGAACAGGGCAAGAATGGCCTTTACTAGCAAAATCCTAAATGTTTGGAATATTGATAGTTTCCCAGGAAATTTGATGTTTTGTTCAATAATATGTAATCTCACATTTTTTCTTTTTAATAACTTTTTTTTAAGTTGAAGTGAAGGAAAGATAAGATTTTGCCAGTGATTATTTACAACCTCAAATTATGTTACTTTATTGGATAATCTTTGGTAATATGTAGTACCAATTTAGAGAAATCCAGAGGTACTTTTCCATTCAAAAGGATGAAACAAAGAAATAAGTTTGATCTCTGTTTCTTACTTATGAAATAGATCCATTCCATACAGAGTCAGTGTTGCATAGTAAAAAAGAAAATGGACTCATTCATGTTTTTAAAAAGAAAAAAGGAGACCGTAATAAACTAAGACTTAAGAGAGGCATCCTTACCATGACAAAGGATATCTGCAAAAAACATGTGGCAAATAATATTCTTAAATGGTAAAATGTTAGAAGCGTTCTCTTTAAAATCAGGAACAAGATGTATAGAAAACAACGATAGCCGTGATCACTGCTTGTATGTAGGATTTTGGTGGAGTTCCTAACCAGTATAGTAAGACAGGAAAAATAAATAAAATATTTCATAATTGAGAACAAAAAAGCAAAAAGTCATTATTTGGGGATGATATGATTGTTAACATAGAAAATATGAACAAATCTACAGGCATCAATAATAATCATTCAGCAGAAGGCTAGATTTATGTGATCAGTATGTTAAAAAATTAACTATTTCCATACACCACAAACAAACAGAAAGAGGTCACTTAAAATAATGACTAATAACAACAAAAAACATAAGGGACCTAGGATTAAATCTATTCAAAGTTATGTAAGAGTTATGCAGATTTTAAGACTTTTCAATTTGTGTTATTTAAAGAAGCAGGTAATATGCATATGTTTCACAAAATATCAGTATCTTATTAAGAATATTTTCTTTATTACTTTCTATAATTACTGTACTTTCTGCAATCAGCAAGTAGTATATCTTTTTATTTTAAAATGTTTGTAGAGCAGTGGTCTGCAGTCTTTTTCTATACGAAGCCAGATAGTAAATATTTCAGGCATTGCAGGCCATACTGTCTCTGTTGTAGTTATTCAACTCTATTATTATAGTGTGAAAGCAACCATAGACAGTAAGTAAATGAATGGCCATGACTGTGTTCCAGTAAAACTTTATAAAAATTGGTAGTGGACCAGATTGGGCCTGTGAGCCATAGTTTGCTGACCTCTTCTTAAGAATTAAAAAATATGTCCCTTATCAAATTCATGACTTTCTTGTATTTTTAAACTAAGGGGGCACATATCCATTGCTACCTATAATCAAAAGTTCCAAGGATAGTCTAACCAGAAACTACCCAAAAGGAGATTTTATATAATTAAAAAAAAATTCCACCTGCCTTTTATTCAGAGGCTATTCTTCATTTCCTTTATTACATATTTATGGGTTATTTCAAAATCAACATAAAAGAGCAACAATTATAAAACTGTGTTGGAGGGCTTATAACGTATAAAGATGTTACTTTTATGACAAATACAGAATAAAGGGAATGGAACAGAGTTTCTGTATTTTATTGAAATTAAGTTGATATGAATAAGAACTAGATTGTTTAAGTTAAAATGTCTGTTGTAATCCTCTGGGAGACTCCTATGAAAATAACTCAAAAATATATAGTAAAAGATAAAACAAGAGACTTAATGTATGTAATACACTAGAAAATATCTGTAGCAATAATGGAGGAATATATGAACAAAAAATCGAAAAAAAGCCTAATAGAAGCAAAATGACAGACATAATAAATACTTTATTAACAGTAATTGCCTTAAATGTAAACGAATTAAACACTCAGGTCAAAAGGCAGAGATTGGAGGACTGAATTAAAAAAAAACATAAATTACATGCTGTCTATAAGAGGCACACTTTGCATTCAAAAACACAACTTGAAAGTAAAGGATTGAAAAAGATAAAACAGGCTTTCAGTAACTGAAAGAGAGCTGGAGTAGCTGTATTAATATCAGACAAAATTGTCTTTAAGATATATATTGTTGCTAGAGACAGAAGAGGGACATTTTATAGTTATCAAGGAGTTAATCTGTTAGGAAACATAATAACATTTGTTTAAAATTGTTATAAGTTGGATCCAACTACAGAGCTCCAAAATAAATGAAGCAGCAATGAAAGAATTAAAGGGAAAACTAGACAATTCAACAATAATAGTTGGAGACTTCAATACGTCACTTTCAGTAAGGGACAGAACAACTAGACAGAAGATCAGCAAGGAAATAGAAGACTTGACCAACACTGTAAACCAGCTAGACATACATATATATATAGAACACTGCACCCAACCACAGCACAATACACATTCTTTTCAAGTGCATATGGAATATTCTCCAGGATAGATCATATGTTAGTCCACAAAATGAATCTCAATAAATTTACAAAGATTGAAGTCATACAAAGTATGTTCTCTGACCACAGTGGAATTAAATTAGGGATCATTAACAGAAGGAGATCTGGAAAATTCACAAATACATGGTAATTAACAACACATTTCTAAATAACTGAGGGGTCAGAGAAGAAATCACAAAGGAAAATGGAAAATACTTTGATATGACTGAAAATGAAAACAGATCATATCAAAACTTATGGTATGCAGCTAAAACAATGCTTAAAGGAAATTCATAGCTATAAGTGCCTATATTAAAAAAGAAAAAAGTTCTCAAAGCTATTAACATTCCACTTTAACAAAGTAGAAAAAGAAGAGTACATTAAATTCAAATCAAGTTGAAGGAAGGAAATAATAAAGATCAGAGTAGAAATAAATGAAATAGAGAATAGGAGGACAACAGAGAAAATCAAGAAACCAAAAGCTGGTTCTTTGAAAAGATCAACAATATCAGTAAACCTTTAGCTAAACTGACCAAGATAAAAAGAGAGAAGCTTAAATTATTAAAATCAGGAATAAAAGAGGTAACATTACTGTGACCTTACAGAAATAAAAAGGATTATAAGGAACAACTGTATGCCAACAAACTACATAACCAAATGAAATGGACAAATGTTTAGAAAGACACAAACTGTAGAACTGACAAAGCAAGAAGTAGAATGTCTGAATAGACCTTAGCAAGTAAAGAAATGGAATTCAATTAGTAATTTAAAAAAACTTTCCCGGGCTGCCCTGGTGGTTGAGAGTCCGCCTGCCAATGCAGGGGACACGGGTTCGTGCCCTGGTCCGGGAGGATCCCACATGCCGTGGAGCGGCTGGGCCCGTGAGCCATGCCTGCTGAGCCTGCACGTCCGGAGCCTGTGCTCCGCAACGGGAGAGGCCACAACAGAGAGGGGCCCGCGTACCTCAAAAAAAAACAAACAAAAAACTTTTCCACAAAGGAAAGCCCAGGCCCAAGTGGCTCTACTGGTAATTCTATTAAACTTTTAAGGAAGAGTTGATACTAGTTATTCACAAAAAGTGAAAAGGAGGGAACACTTCCTAATTCATTCTGTGAGTTCACCATTACCCTGATACCAAATCCAGACAGACATCTAAAAGAAAAGAAAGCTACAGACAAATATCCCTTATAAACATAGTTGTAAAAATCATCAAGAAAATACTAGCAAACAAAATTCAGCAATATATAAAAAGGATTAAATATTGACCAGGTGGACTTTACTCCAGGAAATACAAGGTTGCTTTAACATATGAAAATCAATCAATCAATATAATGTACCATATTAGTAGAATAAAGAATCAAATCTTATTATCATCTTAATAGAGACAGAGATAAACATTTGACAAAATCCAACATTCTATCTTGATCAAAATATTAAACATAATAAGGATGGAAGGGAACTTAGTCTGATAAAGGGCATCTGTGAAAAACCCAAAGCTAACCTTATGCTTGATAGTGAAAGGCTGAATGCTTTCTTCCAAAGATCAGGAACAAGACACAAATATCTGCTCTCACCACTTCTGTTTAACACTGTACCATAGATTCTAGCCAGGGAAAATAGGCAAGAGAAAGAAATACAGGGCATCTATATTGGAAAAGAAGTGGTAAACTCTGTTCACAGATGATATGATCTAGTATATGAAAAATCCTAAGGAATTAAGAAACAATTAGAACTAATAAATGAGCTCAGCCCAGTTACAGGATAGAAATACAAAATCAGTTGTATTTCTGTATGCTAGCAATTAGAGAAGAAATGTGAAATTAAGAAAATTCCATTTACCATTGCATAAAAGAATACTTAGGTATAAACCTGACAAAAGAAGTGCACAGTTTGTGTACTGAGAAATATAAAATATTATTGAAAGAAATTAGAGAAACACCTAAATAAATGGAAAGATAATATAGGAAGACTTAATATTGTTAAGATGGCAATGTTCCCATAATTAATCTGTATATTCAATGCAATCTCCACTGAAATTCCAGCTATCTTTATTGCAGAAATTGAAAAATTTGTCATAAAATTCATAAAAAATCAAAGGGACTTGGAATAGCCCAAACAGTCTTGAAAAAGAACAAAGTTAGAAGATTTACATTTATTTCAAAACTTCATCCACAACCACAGTAATCAAGACAGTGTGGTGCTGACTTAAGGTTAGATAATAGATTAATGGAGTAAAATTGAAAGTCCAAAAATAATCTTTCATACTATGGTAATAGACTTTAGACAAGGGTGCCAAGACAATTCATGGGGAAAGAATAGTCTTTTCAACAAATGGTGCCGGGACAACTGAATATCCACATGTAAAGTAATGAATTTAGGCAACTCACACTGTTTACAAAAAGGTAACTTAAAATGGATCATAGACCTAAATCTAAGAGCTAAAACTATAAATTCTTAGGAGAAAACAGGATCATGTGTTTGTGTACTTAAATTAGGCAGTGATTTCAATATGGCACCAAAAACCTAAGCAACAAAAGAAAAATAGGTTAATTGGGATTCATCAAAGTATATGTTTGTGCATCAAAGTATATGTTTGTGCATACTTAAATTAGGCAGTGATTTCAATATGGCACCAAAAACCTAAGCAACAAAAGAAAAATAGGTTAATTGGGATTCATCCAAGTATATGTTTGTGCATCAAAGGATACTGACAAGAATGTGAAAAGACAACCTATAGAATGGAAGAAAATGTTTGTAAATTATATATCTGACAGATGTCTTATATCCAGAATATATAAAGAACTCTTACAGTTCAGTACAGTGACAACTAACACAATTAAAATAGGGGCAACATTTTGAATAGCCCTTTCTCTAAACAAAACATACAACTGATAAATAAGCATGTGAAAAGATACTCAACATCTTTATTCATTAGAGAAATGTAAATCAAAACCACAGTGGGATACCATTTTACCCACTAGGATGGCAAGCATTAAAAAGATGGACGATAACACATTGTTATAAATTTGTCAAATTAGGGACTTCCCTGGTGGTCCAGTGGTTAAGACTCCATGTTGCCAATGCAGGGGCCACGGGTTCAATCCCTGGTTGTGGAACTAAGATCCCACGTGCTGCGCGATGTGGCCAAAAGATTAAAAAAAGAATTGTCAAATTACCTCTTATTAAGTGGAACATAGGGTGCCAGATGGTGAGCCACATTTCAACAACAGACTACAAGAGGAATTGAAGTAGAAAAAAGTTTATTACTCACAGGTTCTTGAGGAAGTACCCGCATGCCTTAAGGGGTCACATGGAGAGGTCAAGGCACAGTGCAGATAGAGAGAGTCAGGACCTGGAGCACGTGCCTTTATTAGGGTTTAAGTGTAGAGTGCCTTGAGGTTCCTGGACTAAGGCCAGACTGGTCAATTCAAAAGAGTTGGGTTTTGGTAAGCCACGCAGGGATCTTATTGAAGAGGTGCATAGGACTAGACACTGGGAGGCAGGGATGACTGTTGATCACAGAGGCTGTTGGGGAAGTCGTATAAGGAACTTACATTTGCTTGTGACTCTGCAAGTTGTTCTCTAGGGCATGCGTTTGTGTGGGAGCTAATGTCAGTTTAAGGTCACTACAGGACTCTTGACGAAACAAAATGAATGCTGAGTCAGCAGCACCATAGAGTAACTTAGCTAAACTCTCCACCCAAGTGTTGGCAAGGATGTGACCTATTGGGACACTCATACATTGTTAGAAGTATAAAATAGCGCTGCTTTGAAAGACAGTTTGGCTACTCCTTTAAAAGATAAACATAGAATTATCATATGATTCAGCAGTGCCACCCTAGGTATATATGCAAGAGAAATGAAAACATACTTCCACAGGAAAGAAAACTTGTATATGATTATTCATAGCAACATTATACACAATAGCAAAAAGATGGAAACAAACCAAATGGCCATGAAGTCATGAATGGTTAAGCAAAATGTGGTATATCCATACAATGGGAATTTAATTGGGCAATAAAAAGAAATGAAGTACTGATACTGCTATAAATGTGGATGATCCTTGAAAACATTATGCTAAGTAAAAGAAGGTAGAAAAAGCCACATATTATATGATTGCATTTATATAAAATATCCAGAATAGACAAATTTATAGAGGTAGACTAGTGGTAACTTAGGGCTGAGGAGTAGATAAGGGTGGCTTGGGTAGGGAATTTCTTTTATGGAAGATAAAGATGTTCTAAAGTTAGGTTGTGGTGATGTCTGTACAGTGCTTTGAATATACTAAAAACATTGAATTGTATACTTTAAATGAGTGAACTTTATGTGAATTATATCTCAGTAGAGCTGTAAATAAAAAAAGCAATATAGAATTTTTTTGTTTCTCTGAAGGACAAGTTTGTAACCTCCATTTTTTTAAACTGAAGTATAGTCGATTTACAATGTCGTGTTAGTTACTTGTGTACAGTAAAGTGATTCAGTTATACATATTTATATATATTCCTTTTTCATATTCTTTTCCATTATAGCTTATTACAGGATATTGAATATCCCTGTGCTATATAGTAGGACCTTGTTTATTCATTCTATATATAATAGTTTGCATCTGCTAACCCCAAACTCACAATCCAACCCTCCCCCACTCCCCTTCCCCTTTGGTGACCACAAGTCTGTTCTCTATGTCTGTGAGTCTGTTTCTGTTTCACAGATAAGTTCATTTGTGTCATATTTTAGATTCCACAGATAAGTGATATCATATGGTATTTGTCTTTCTCTTTCTGACTGGCTTTGCTTAATATGATAATCTCTAGGTCTGTCTGTGTAGCTGCAAATGGCATTATTTCACTCTTTTTTATGTAATCTCTGTTTCTTTAAAGAAGAAGCAATTATTTGTTTTCACACCAAATTAGCATTTTCAGATTCCTCTACTGATGTTCCTAGAATTACATTAAAAATTTTTTTTTGAATTTTATTTTATTTTTTTAATATAGCAGTTCCTTATTAATTATCTATTTTATACATATTAGTGTATATATGTCATTCCCAATCTCCCAATTCATCCCACCACTACCACCCCCCTGCTTTCCCCCCTGGTGTCCATACTAAAATTTTTTTTGTTAATGTTTTATTTCTACATTTCTCTATTTTCTATTATTTGCTTCTATGTTCTGTTCATGGAAGAAGGCAGAATATGGATTTTAAACTTATGTTTCTTGTATTTTCTGGCTGTATTATTACCATGGCTTTACCCATATTTCCTTTTGTCCTCACTTTGTATTTAACACTGTTAGTTGTGTTTTCTGATTATGGGATAATACCTTTTGGTAGATCGGAAGTGGTTATATATATACAGTATGTTTATATTAGAACTGTTGGAGGCTGACTGATTGTTTTAATTGTCTTGTAGATTTTACTTTCCTTACTGGTATTGTAATGGCAGCAACAGAACCTATAGGCATGGAATATCTCGAGGTGCTGAAGCTCCTCTTCTTGATGACTTTGTCATGTCTTACCTTTTTGCTCAGGTATGTACATGTGTTAAATGATAAATATCTGGCCATGTAAATGTATCTCTTAATCAGAAAAATATTCACATATGGGAAAATTGATGTTCTGTCTGCATAGCAGGTGCAGAAAGGTAACAAAATTGAGTCTTTTATCACTAATTTTTAATCCCATGGTTTATGGATAATAGAATCTATCTTATAAAGATTCCTAGAATTGCCCCTTTTGAATTTTCTTTTTATTTTAGTGCTTTAGATCATTTTAAGGATTTCACAAGTTTAGACTGAGTTTTACAACATGATTCATGTAGACCTAAGTGGCTGGAATATAGGACAGTGAAATTTCTTTAGAGAAAAAATTTTTTTAATTCCTAAACAATTTCGGACTTAATTAGTGGATTGTAAAATGTGAAGAAAGTAAGTAATTGCATAAAAAGTGAACTACAGTAGTTTGTGTAGCCCCTCATAGGAGGGTGGCTGGTTGTTGATACTTAGTCTGAGAACTGTGTTCCAGTTGTTTATTAATATTGTTAAATTTTTGTGGTGTTTTTGAACATTTTTAAATGCTTTTATCTATTGCCTTGATTAGTGCTTTTGTGTAAAGATACATTCTTGATATCCCCAAGGTATCAGATCAAGGAGTTCTAAATCAGATCTGCTAATATCATGGGAAATAACCTCACAGATCCTCATAGCTCACATTTCTAACATGTGTAGTAGGGCTAGTTCAGTTTGTGAGCAACAAATTGAAAAATATTTCTCTTTTGCAATATGAGAGCAACCAACTTTTTTGTGTGTGAGGGGGTAAAATATACTTAATAAAATTTACTATTTTAACCATTTTTTTTTTTTTGCGGTACACGGGCCTCTCACTGTTGTGGCCTCTCCCATTCCGGAGCACAGGCTCCAGACGCGCAGGCTCAGTGGCCATGGCTCACGGGCCCAGCCGCTCCGCGGCATGTGGGATCTTCCCGGACCAGGGCACGAACCCGTGTCCCCTGCATCGGCAGGCAGACTCTCAACCACTGCGCCACCAGGGAAGCCCTATTTTAACCATTTTTAAGTGGTTAAATCAGTGACATTAATTCAGTACTTTCATTTTTTTTTTTTCTTTTTATTTCGGTACGCGTGCCTCTCACTGTTGTGGCCTCTCCCGTTGTGGAGCACAGGCTCCAGATGTGCAGGCTCAGCGGCCATGGCTCATGGGCCCAGCCGCTCCACGGCATATGGGATCTTCCCAGACTGGGGCACGAACCCGTGTCCCCTGCATCGGCAGGCGGACTCTCAGCCACTGCGCCACCAGGGAAGCCCAGTACCTTCATATTGTTCTGCACCCATTACCACCATCCATCTCCAGAACATTTTTCATCTTCCTAAATTGAAACTTTATACCCATTAAAAATAACTCCTCATTCCCCTCTCCTCCTGATCCCTGGCAGCCACCTTTCTACTTTCTGTCTCTATGAATTTGCTTATTCCAGGTAGCTCATATAAGTGGAATTATACAGTATTTACTCTTTTGCGACTGGCTTATTTCTCTTACCATAATGTCTTCAGGATTCAACCATGTTGTAGCATGTGTCAGAATCTCCTTCCTTTTTAAGGCTGAATAATATTCCATTGTATGTACCACATTTTGTTTACCCATTCATCTCTTGTTGGATAGTTGGGTTGCTTCTACCTTTTGGCTCTTATGAATAATACTGCAATGAACATGGGTGTACAGATATCTCTCTGAGCTCTTACTTTCAATTCTTTTGGATATCTATCCAGAAGTGGGATTACTAGATGATATGGTAGTTGTATTTTTAATTTTTTTGAGGAACTGCCATACTGTTTTCCATAGCAGCAGCACCGTTTTACATTATTACCAGCAGCACACAGCATTCCACATCCTCACCAACATTTACTTTCTGCTTTTCTGATGATGGCCATTCTGATAGGTGTGAAGTGGTATCTCGTTGTGGGTTTTTTTTTGTTGTTTTGTTTCTTTGTTTTTTTGTTTTTTTTTTTGCGGTATGCAGGCCTCTCACTGTTGTGGCCTCTCCTGTTGCGGAGCACAGGCTCCGGACGTGCAGGCTCAGTGGCCATGGCTCACGGGCCCAGTCGCTCCACGGTATGTGGGATCTTCCCGGACCGGGGCACGAACCTGTGTGCCCTGCATCGGCAGGCAGACTCTCAACCACTGCGCCACCAGGGAAGCCCTGCATGTATCTTTTTGAATTATAGTTTTTTCCAGATATATGCCAGGAGTGGGATTGCTGGATCATATGGCAACTCTATTTTTAGTTTTGAGGTGCCTCCATACTGTTCTCCATAGTGGCTGCACCAACTTACATTCCCTCCAATAGTGTAGGAGGGTTCCCTTTTCTCCACATCCTCTCCAGCATTTGTTATTCGTAGACTTTTTAATGATAGCTATTCTGACAAGTGTGAGGTGGTATCTCGTAGTTTCGATTTGCATTTCTCTCACAATTAATGATGTGGAACATCTGTTCCTGTGCCTGTTGGCTATCTGTATGTCTTCTTTGGAGAAATGTCTATTTATATCTTCTGCCCATTTTTCAATTAGGTTATTTGTTTTGTTGTTATTGAATTGTATGAGCTATTTGTATATTTTGGAAATTAAGCCCTTGTTTGTCACATCATTTGCAGGTATTTTCTCCCATTCTGTAGATTGTCTTTTCATTGTGTTATGGTTTCCTTTGCTATGTAAAAGCTTGTAAGTTTGGACTAGGTCCCAGTTGTTCGGTTTTGCTTTTATTTCTATTGCCTTGGTAAACAGACCATTGGTATGATTTATGTCAGAGAATGTTTTGCCTATGTTCTCTTCTAGGAGTTTTCTGGTATCATGTCTTATATTTAAGTCTTTAAGCCATTTTGAGTTTATTTGTGTATGCAGTGAGGGTGTCTTCTAATTTCATTGATTTACATGCAGCAGTCCAACTTTCCCAACACCACTTGCTGAAGAGACTTTTTTCCATTGTATATTCTTGTCTCCTTTGTTGAAGATTAATTGACTGTAGGTGTGTGGGTTTACTTCTGGGCTCTATATTCTGTTCCACTGATCCATATGTCTGTTTTTGTACCAGTACCACACTGTTTTGATTACTGTAGCTTTTAATATTGTCTGAAGTCTGGGAGGGTTATGCCTCCTGCTTTGCTCTTTTTCCTCAGGATTGCTCTGGCAATTCTGGGTCTTTTATGGTTTCATACAAATTTTAGGATTATTTGGGAATTCCCTGGTGGTCTAGTGGTTAGGACTTGGCACTTTCACTGCTGGGGCCCAGGTTCAATCCCTGGTCAGGAACTAAGAATCCTGCAGGCTGCATGGCACAGCCAAAACTAAAATATAAAAATTAGGATTATTAGTTCTAGTTCTGTGAAAATTGTCATGGGTAATTTGAAGGGATTGCATTAAATCTGTAGATTTCTTTGGGTAGTATGGCCATTTTAACAATATTAATTCTTCCAATCCAAGAGCATGGGATATCTTTGTATTTCTTTGAATCATCTTCAGTTTCCTTTATTAATGTTTTATAGTTTTCAGCATATAAGTCTTTCACCTCCTTGATCAGCTTTATTCCTAATTATTTTATTTTTTTGGATGTGGTTTTAAAAGGGATGTTTTTTTAACGTTCCTTTTCTGATATTTCATTTTTAGTGTAAAGAAATGCAACCATTCTGTACGTTAATTTTTTATTCTGCTACCTTGCTGAATTCGTTTATCAGTTCTAGTAGTTTTTGTGTGGAGTCTTTAGGGTTTTCTGCATCTAGTGTCATGTTACCTGCATATAATGACAGTTTTATGTTTTGAGGTAATTTTTGTACGGTGTAAGGTAAGGGTCCATCTTCATTGTTCTGCATGTGGATATCCAGTTTTTTCAGCACCATTTGTTGAAAAGACTATCCTTTCTCTGTTGAATGGTCTTGTTGCTCTTGTCAAAAACCATTTGAAAACCAACCAACTTTTTACAGCTTCCTTTGTTTCAGTAGTCATTAAGAAAAGAGAGAGGGCTTCCCTGGTGGCTCAGTGGTTGGGAGTCTGCCTGCCGATGCAGGGGACATGGGTTCGTGCCCCGGTCCGGGAGGATCCCACATGCCGCGGAGCGGCTGGGCCCGTGAGCCATGGCCGCTGAGCCTGTGCGTCCGGAGCCTGAGCTCTGCAACAGGAGAGGCCACGGCGGTGAGAGGCCCGTGTACCGCATTTAAAAAAAAAAAAAGAAAAGAGACAGGCCTCTGAGAATAGTGTACTATGAAGTTATGACTTTATACTGCTTTTAGAATTATATTATTTCATCTATTCTGCAGATCTGGTTTATTTTGATGGAATGCTAGTTAAGCTCCATTAATAAGGCAAGTTTTCAAACTATTCATTGATCTACTTTACCCTAATATTAGTACTATGACATCTCATACTTTTTTTTTTTTAACATCTTTATTGGAGTATAATTGCTTTACAATGCTGTGTTAGTTTCTGCTTTATAACAAAGTGAATCAGTTATACATATACATATGTTCCCATATCTCTTCCCTCTTGTGTCTCCCTCCCTCCCACCCTCCCTATCCCACCCCTCCAGGCGGTCACAAAGCACTGAGCCGATATCCCTGTGCCATGCGGCTACTTCCCACTAGCTATCTACTTTACGTTTGTTAGTGTGTATATGTCCATGACTCTTTCTCGCCCTGTCACAGCTCACCCTTCCCCCTCCCCATATCCTCAAGTCCGTTCTCCAGTAGGTCTGTGTCTTTATTCCTGTCTTACCCCTAGGTTCTTCATGACATTTCTTTTTTATTCTTAAATTCCATATATATGTGTTAGCATACGGTATTTGTCTTTTTCTTTCTGACTTACTTCACTCTATGGCAGACTCTAGGTCTATCCACCTCATTACAAATAGCTCAATTTCGTTTCTTTTTATGGCTGAGTAATATTCCATTGTATATATGTGCCACATCTTCTTTATCCATTCATCCGATGATGGGCACTTAGGTTGTTTCCATCTCTGGGCTATTGTAAATAGAGCTGCAATGAACATTTTGGTACATGACTCTCTTTGAATTTTGGTTTTCTCAGGGTATATGCCCAGTAGTGGGATTGCTGGGTCATATGGTAGTTCTATTTGTAGTTTTTTAAGGATCCTCCATACTGTTCTCCATAGTGGCTGAACCAATTCACATTCCCACCAGCAGTGCAAGAGTGTTCCCTTTTCTCCACACCCTCTCCAGCATTTATTGTTTCTAGATTTTATGATGATGGCCATTCTGACCAGTGTGAGATGATATCTCATTGCAGTTTTGATTTGCATTTCTCTAATGATTAATGATGTTGAGCATTCTTTCATGTGTTTGTTGGCAGTCTGTATATCTTCTTTGGAGAAATGTCTATTTAGGTCTTCTGCCCATTTTTGGATTGGGTTGCTTGTTTTTTTGTTATTGAGCTGCATGAGCTGCTTGTAAATTTTGGAGATTAATCCTTTGTCAGTTGCTTCCTTTGCAAATATTTTCTCCCATTCTGAGGGTTGTCTTTTGGTCTTGTTTATGGTTTCCTTTGCTGTGCAACAGCTTTGAAGTTTCATTAGGTCCCATTTGTTTATTTTTGTTTTTATTTCCATTACTCTAGGAGGTGGGTCAGAAAGGATCTTGCTGTGATTTATGTCATAGAGTGTTGTGCCTATGTTTTCCTCTAAGAGTTTGATAGTTTCTGGCCTTACCTTTAGGTCTTTAATCCATTTGAGCTTATTTTTGTGTATGGTGTTAGGGAGTGTTCTAATCTTATACTTTTACATGTACCTGTCCAGTTTTCCCAGCACCACTTATTGAAGAGGCTGTCCTTTCTCCACTGTACATTCCTGCCTCCTTTATCAAAGATAAGGTGACCATATGTGCATGGGTTTATCTCTGGGATTTGTATCCTGTTCCATTGATCTTTCTGTTTTTGTGCCAGTACCATACTGTCTTAATTACTGTAGCTTTGTAGTATAGTCTGAAGTCCACGAGCCTAATTCCTCCAGCTCCGTTTTTCGTTCTCAAGATTGCTTTGGCTATTCGGGGTCTTTTGTGTTTCCATACAAATTGTGAAATTTTTTGTTCTAGTTCTGTGAAAAATGCCAGTGGTAGTTTGATAGGGATTGCATTGAATCTGTAGATTGCTTTGGGTAGTAGAGTCATTTTCACAATGTTGGTTCTTCCAGTCCAAGAACATGGTATATCTCTCCATCTATTTGTATCATCTTTAATTTCTTTCATCAGTGTCTTATAATTTTCTGCATACAGGTTTTTTGTCTCCTTAGGTAGGTTTATTCCTAGATATTTTATTCTTTTTGTTGCAATGGTAAATAGGAGTGTTTTCTTGATTTCAATTTCAGATTTTTCATCATTAGTATATAGGAATGCCAGAGATTTCTGTGCATTAATTTTGTATCCTGCTACTTTACCAAATTCATTGATTAGCTCTAGTAGTTTTCTGGTAGCATCTTTAGGATTCTCTATGTATAGTATCATGTCATCTGCAAACAGTGACAGCTTTACTTCTTCTTTTCCGATTTGGATTCCTTTTATTTCCTTTTCTTCTCTGATTGCTGTAGCTAAAACTTCCAAAACTATGTTGAATCACAGTGGTGAGAGTGGGCAACCTTGTCTTGTTCCTCATCTTAGTGGAAATGCTTTCAGTTTTTCACCATTGAGGATGACATTGGCTGTGGGCTTGTCATATATGGCCTTTATTATGTTGAGGAAAGTTCCCTCTATGCCTACTTTCTGCAGGGTTTTTATCATAAATGGGTGTTGAATTTTGTCAAAAGCTTTCTCTGCATCTATTGAGATGATTATATGGTTTTTCTCCTTTAATTTGTTAATATGGTGTATCACATTGATAGATTTGCATATATTGAAGAATCCTTGCATTCCTGGAATAAACCCCACTTGATTATGGTGTATGATCCTTTTAATGTGCTTTTGGATTCTGTTTGCTAGTATTTTGTTGAGGATTTTTGCATCTATGTTCATCAGTGATATTGGCCTGTAGTATTCTTTCTTTGTGTCATCCTTGTCTGGTTTTGGTATCAGGGTTATGGTGGCCTCGTAGAATGAGTTTGGGAGTGTTCATCCCTCTGCTATATTTTGGAAGAGTTTGAGAAGGATAGGTGTGAGCTCTTCTCTAAATGTTTGATAGAATTCGCCTGTGAAGCTATCTGGTCCTGGGCTTTTGTTTGTTGGAAGATTTTTAATCACAGTTTTAATTTCAGTGCTTGTGATTGGTCTGTTCATATTTTCTATTTCTTCCTCATTCAGTCTTGGCAGGTTATGCATTTCTAAGAATTTGTCCATTTCTTCCAGATTGTCCATTTTATTGGGATAGAGTTGCTTGTAGTAATCTCTCATGATCTTTTGTATTTCTGCAGTGTCAGTTGTTACTTCTCCTTTTTCATTTCTAATTCTATTGATTTGAGTCTTCTCCCTCTTTTTCTTGATGAGTCTGGTTAGTCATTTATCTATTTTGTTTATCTTCTCAAAGAACCAGCTTTTAGTTTTATTGATCTTTGCTATTGTTTCCTTCATTTCTTTTTCATTTATTTCTGATCTGATTTTTATGATTTCTTTCCTTCTGCTAGCTTTGGGGATTTTTTGTTCTTCTTTCTCTAATTGCTTGAGGTGCAAGGTTAGGTTGTTTATTCGAGATGTTTCCTGCTTCTTAAGGTGGGCCCTTATTGCTATAAACTTCCCCCTTAGAATTGCTTTTGCTGCATCCCATAGGTTTTGGGTCGTTGTGTCTCCATTGTCATTTGTTTCTAGGTATTTTTTGATTTCCTCTTTGATTTCTTCAGTGATCACTTCATTATTAAGTAGTGTATTGTTTAGCCTCCATGTGTTTGTATTTTTTGCAGATCTTTTCCTGTAATTGATATCTAGTCTCATGGCGTTGTGGTCGGAAAAGATACTTGATACAATTTCAATTTTCTTAAATTTACCAAGGCTTGATTTGTGACCCAAGATATGATCTATCCTAGAGAATGTTCCATGAGCACTTGAGAAAAATGTGTATTCTGTTGTTTTTGGATGGAGAGTCCTATAAATATCAATTAAGTTCGTCTTGTTTAATGTATCATTTAAAGCTTGTGTTTCCTTATTTATTCCATTTTGGATGATCTGTCCATGGGTGAAAGTGGGGTGTTAACGTCCCCTACTATGAATGTGTTACTGTCGATTTCCCCTTTTATGGCTGTTAGCATTTGCCTTATGTATTGAGGTGCTCCTATGTTGGGTGCATAAATATTTACAATTGTTATATCTTCTTCTTGGATCGATCCCTTGATCATTATGTAGTGTCCTTCTTTGTCTCTTCTAATAGTCCTTATTTTAAAGTCTATTTTGTCTGATATGAGAATTGCTACTCCAGCTTTCTTTTGGTTTCCATTTGCATGGAATATCTTTTTCCATCCCCTTACTTTCTGTCTGTATGTGTCTCTAGGTCTGAAGTGGGTCTCTTGTAAACAGCATATGTAAGGGTCTTGTTTTTGTATCCATTCAGCCAATCTGTGTCTTTTGGTGGGAGCATTTAGTCCATTTACATTTAAGGTAATTATCAATATGTATGTTCCTATTCCCATTTTCTAAATTGTTTTGGGTTTGTTATTATAGGTCTTTTCCGTCTCTTGTGTTTCTTGTCAGAGAAGTTCCTTTAGCATTTGTTGTGAAGCTGGTTTGGTGGTGCTGAACTCTCAGCTTTTGCTTGTCTGTAAAGGTTTTAATTTCTCCATCAAATCTGAATGAGATCCTTGCTGGTAGAGTAGTCTTGGTTGCAGGTTTTTCTCCTTCATCACTTTCAGTATGTCCTGCCAGTCCCTTCTGGCTTGTAGGGTTTCTGCTGAGAGATCAGCTGTTAACCTTATGGGGATTCCCTTGTGTGTTATTTGTTGTTTTTCCCTTGCTGCTTTTAATATGCTTTCTTTGTATTTAATTTTTGACAGTTTGATTAATATGTGTCTTGGCGTATTTCTCCTTGGATTTATCCTGTATGGGACTCTCTGTGCTTCCTGGACTTGATTAACTATTTCGTTTCCCATATTAGGGAAGTTTTCAACTATAATCTCTTCAAATATTTTCTCAGTCCCTTTCTTTTTCTCTTCTTCTTCCGGAACCCCTATAATTTGAATGTTGGTGCGTTTAATGTTGTCCCAGAGGTCTCTGAGACTGTCCTCAGTTCTTTTCATTCTTTTTTCTTTATTCTGCTCTGCAGTAGTTATTTCCACTATTTTATCTTCCAGGTCACTTATCCGTTCTTCTGCCTCAGTTATTGTGCTATTGATCCCATCTAGAGTACTTTTAATTTCATTTATTGTGCTGTTCATCGTTGCTTGTTTCATCTTTATTTCTTCTAGGTCCTTGTTAACTGTTTCTTGCATTTTGTCCATTCTATTTCCAAGATTTCAGATCATCCTTACTATCATTATTCTGAATTCTTTTTCAGGTAGACTGCCTATTTCCTCTTCATTTGTTAGGTCTGGTGCATTTTTATCTTGCTCCTTCATCTGCTGTGTGTTTTTCTGTCTTCTCATTTTGCTTATCTTACTGTGTTTGGGGTCTTCTTTTTGCAGGCTGCAGGTTCATAGTTCCCGCTGTTTTTGATGTCTGTCTCCAGTGGCTAAGGTTGGTTCAGTGGGTTGTGTAGGCTTCCTGGTGGAGGGGACTAGTGCCTGTGTTGTGGTGGATGAGGCTGGATCTTGTGTCTCTAGTGGGCAGGTTCACGTCTGGTGGTGTGTTTTGGGGTGTATGTGGCCTTATTATGATTTTAGGCAGCCTCTCTGCTAATGGGTGGGGTTGTGTTCCTGTTTTGCTAGTTGTTTGGCATAGGTTGTCCAGCACTGTAGCTTGCTGGTCGTTGAGTGAAGCTGGGTGCTGGTGTTAAGATGGAGGTCTCTGGGAGATTTTCACCGTTTGATATTATGTGCAGCTGGGAGATCTCTTGTTGACCAGTGTCCTGAAGTTGGCTCTTCTACCTCAGAGGCAGAGCCCTGACTCATGGCTGGAGCACCAAGAGCCTTTCATCCACACGGCTCAGAATAAAAGGGAGAAAAAGTAGAGAGAATTAGTAGAAGTATGAAGAAAGAAAGAAGGAAAGGAAGGAAGGAAGAAAGAAAGAAAGAAAGAAGGAAAGAAGGCAAGAAGGAAAGAAAGGCCGCAGGGAGGGAGGGAGGGAGGAAGGAAGGAAGGAGGGAAGAAGGAAGAAAGACAGAAAGAAAGAAGATACAGTAAAATAAAATAAAGTATAATCAAGTTATTGAATTAAAAAATACTTATTTAAAAAAAGAAAAAAAAAGGGACGTATAGAACCTTAGGACAAATGTTGGAAGCAAAGCTATACAGACAAAATCTTACACAGAAGCATACACATACATCCTCACAAAAAGAGGTAAAGGGGAAAAAATCATAAATCTTGCTCTCAGAGACCACCTCCTCAATTTGAGATGGTTCATTGTCTAAAGCAGGGAAGGAAGGAAGGAAAGAAAGAAAGAAAGAACGAAGGTAAAGTATAATAAAGTTATTAAAATTAATTATTAAGAAAAAATTTTTTTAAAAAAAAACATGGACGGATAGAACCCTAGGACAAATGGTGGAAGCAAAACTATACAGACAAGAACTCACACAGAAGCATACACATATACATTCACAAAAAGAGGAAAAGGGGAAAAAATCATAGATCTTGCTCTGGAAGCCCACCTTATCAATTTGGGATGACTCGTTGTCTATTCATGTATTCCACAGATGCAAGGTACATCAAGTTGATTGTGGAGCTTTAATCCGCTGCTCCTGAGGCTGCTGGGAGAGATTTCCCTTTCTCTTCTTTATTCGCACAGCTGGGGGGCTCAGCTTTGGATTTGGCCCTGCCTCTGCATGTAGGTCGCCTGAGGGCGTCTGTTTTTTGCTCAGACAGGACGGGGTTAAAGGAGCCGCTGATTCTGGGGCTCTGACGCACTCAGGCCGGGGGTGGGGGGGTGGGGCACTGCGTGCGGGGCGGGCCTGCGACGGCAGAGGCCAGCGTGCGTTCTCCCGGGGAAGTTGTCTCTGGATCCCGGGAACCTGGCAGTGGCGGGCTGCACAGGCTCCGCGGAAGAGGGGTGTGGATAGTGACCTGTGCTCGCACACAGGCCCCTTGGTGGCGGCAGCAGCAGCCTTAGCGTCTCCCGCCGGTCTCTGGGGTCCGCGCTTTTAGCCGCTGCTCGCGCCCGTCTCTGGGGTTCGCACTTTTAGCCGTGACTCGCGCCCATCTCTGGAGTTCCTTTAAGCAGCGCTCTTAAACCCCTCTCCTCGCGCACCAGGAAACAAAGAGGGAAGAAAAAGTCTCTTGCCTCTTCTGCAGGTGCAGACTTTTCCCCGGACTCCCTCCCGGCTAGCCGTGGTGCACAGACCCCTTCAGGCTATGTTCAAGCTGCCAACCCCAGTCCTCTCCCTGCGCTCCGTCCGAAACCGAAACCCGAGCCTCAGCTCGCAGTCCCGCCCGCCCCGGCGGGTGAGCAGACAAGCCTCTCGGGCTGGTGAGTGCCGGTCGGCACTGATCCTGTGTGCGGGAATCTCCCCGCTTTGCCCTCCGCACCCGTTGCTGTGCACTCCTCCGTGGCTTCGAAGCTCCCCCGGCCGCCTCCCGCAGTCTCCGTCCGCGAAGGGGCTTCCTAAGGTGTGGAAACTTTTCCTCCTTCACAGCTCCCTCCCACTGGTGCAGGTGCCGTCCCTATTCTTTTGTCTCTATTTTTTCTTTTTTTCTTTTGCCCTACCCGGGTACGTGGGGAGTTTCTTGCCTTTTGGGAGGTCTGAGGTCTTCTGCCAGCGTTCAGTAGGTGTTCTGTAGGAGTTGTTCCACGTGTAGATGTATTTCTGGTGTATCTGTGGGGAGGAAGGTAATCTCCGCGTCTTACTCTTCCGCCATCTTCAAGGTCCCCCCCTCATACTTCTGATCTAGAAAAATTATGGGTGATTTCCAGTTTTGTCTTCCTAGGAGGGATTTTCTTATGTAGGATGGCAAAATAATTTCACAGTAGAATCCTAAATTGTGTCTAGACACTACCACATGCAATTTTCTATTACTTAATGTTTCTGTTTCTGTAAATCCATGCCTAGAAAATACATAAGGTAATAATTAACTTATTCTCAGATTGTATTGATATCAGGTTAGACTTTATGCATATTATAGACTAAATATAGCAGATTTGATCAGTGATACCACCAGATTGTAAGAAAACGTTGACATTATAAAATAACTGAAAAAATAGTTCAGCCAGTAAAGTTTTTAAAGCACAGTATAAAAGACAGTATTGTAGAAAGATAGATTTGGAAGCAGTAAGCAAATAAAAGCTAAAAGTGAGATGGCCCTTTTTGGCTGTGTTGGGTCTTCGTTGCTGCACATGGGCTTTCTGTAGTTGTGGTGAGCTGGGGCTACTCCTCATTGCAGTGCACGAGCTTCTTATTGCAGTGGCTTCTCTTGTTGCGGAGCACGGGCTCTAGGCGTGCAGGCTTCAGTAGTTGTGGTTCACAGGTTCTAGATCGGGGGCACAGTAGTTGTGGCTCACGGGCTTAGTTGCTCCGTGGCATGTGGGATATTCCCGGACCAGGGCTCGAACCCGTGTCCCCTGCATTGGCAGGCATATTCTTAACCATTGAGCCACCAGGGAAGTCCCGAGATGGCCCTTTTAAATTCATTTTTCTACTGAAGATTGTCTTTATATCATCAACTTTGTCTACTCAGCCAATAAATATACTGTTGCCATGTGAGTAACCTTTAATTAATTCATGTATGTTCAGCCAAAAAGTGGATATTTACTTTGTGTTCTTTCTTGGTTCATCTTTGATTCTGTGACTGTAACTGTTTTCTTATTTTTCTGGCTGAATGCAGATAAAATTTCTTGGTTCAAATGTTGTTTTCAGCTACCCATATGAAAAACTACTTTTCTACAGTTTTAATTAAACAAAATTTTTATTGATACATACTGTAGGAAGTAGGAAGGCTGGTTTAAGATAATAATGCTTTGGCATTTGGGACTGTATTTCATTTGTAACTTTTCTCTAATGGATATTTGGTTGATTATGTTGTTAGCACTGCTCTCACTAATTTTATCTTTGGGTCATGAGTTCCACAGAGTATCCTCATAAACAGAATTTATTATCCTCTGGTCCTACATAGTATATGAAACAAAAGCAAGCTATTAAAAATAATCTACCTAGTCATTACTAATCTGTAGCTCTTTCTTAATCAGAATGACTTACTTGCATATTTTCAAATATGTGGTGAAATAAGTATTTGAAATTGAGCAAAAAGAAATCTAACTCCTTCTATGAATTAATTTTGTTTGACAAACATTTAGGCCTTTGTTTGGTTAATACTGGTTATTTCATGGTTTGTGTCTTTTAAGTAATATATTTTCTTATACAAAAATGTTTCTAATTTGTTAATAGAAAGTTAAATATATTAAAAAAATTTTTTATTGGAGTATAGTTGATTTACAATGTTGTGTTAGTTTTAGGTACAGCAAAGTGAATCAGTTATACATATACATGTAGCCACTCTTTTTGGATTATTCTCCCATATAAGCCATTACAGAGTATTGAGTAGAGTTCCCTGTGCTATACAGTAGGTCCTTATTAGTTATCTATTTTATATATAGTAGTGTGTATATGTCATTCCCAGTCTCCCATATTATCCCTCCCCCACTTAGCCCCTGGTAACCGTAAGTTTGTTTTCTACATGTGTAACTCTATTTCTATTTTTGTAGATAAGTTCATTTGTACCCTGTTTTTTAGATGCCACCTATAAGCGCTATCATATTAAACAAATATACTTTTAAATGCATATTTATTTCTTTTAGTAAAATTTTTTTTAATTCATGTGAAACTTTAATTTCATGAGATGTTTTCATAGCAAAGAAGGGAGATACCTATATAAAATATAGAAGATCCTTTATTTCTCTTACTTAGTTTAAACCTTGGTTGGTATTTCAGCCAATATTATGGCTTTTACCTTTCTTATAAAGAAAATTGCTATTATTTTTAGAATATTGGTGCTTTTAACCTTCTACCCCTTTCTTTCTCCCCATTACATGTCCAGTCTGATTTTATCCATGTCCCTAAATCATCCAGATCAAAATCTTGGAACTTCTCTTTTCTTCATTCTTTATATGTAATTAGGAAGTTAGCAGTTTTTTCAGACTCTTTTACTGTCTTCTGTTCTCTACATCAGATCCTTACTATCTCATATCTGAACCATTACTGCAGCCTCTTAAAGAGTCTCCTTGAATACTTTAGTTTCTTAAAGCACTTCTGTCATTGCTACTTCTACCAATGAAACAGGCTTGATGCTTTAAGAAAAGATTCTTTAGAAACTGCTGCTTTGGGAATTCCCTGGTGGCACAGTGGTTAAGAATCTGCCTGACAATGCAGGGGACACGGATTCGAGCCCTGGTCCGGGAAGATCCCACATGCCATGGAGCAGCTAAGCCCATGCGCCACAACTACTGAGCCTGCGCTCTAGAGCCCGCGAGCCACAACTACTGAGCCCGCGAGCCACAACTACTGAAGCCCGCACGCCTAGAGCCCATGCTCCGCAATAAGAGAAGCCGCCGCAATGAGAAGCCTGTGCACTGCAACAAAGAGTAGCCCCCGCTTACCGCAACTAGAGAAAGCCCGCATGCAGCAACGAAGACCCAACACAGCCAAAAATAAATAAATAAATTTATTAAAAAAAAAAAAAAAGAAACAGATGCTTTTAAGAAAATGGTTCTGTGTTGCTTCTAGGATCAAGTCATTGAAGGGTACCTGCAGTGTGACCCCAACTTACTTTTCCAGGTTTTAATTCACTCTGTTCCCTTACAGTTGTGTGCCCCAACCAAACTACTTCACATCTCTGAACATGCCTTGTGCTTTCTTTTTGTGTCATTTCTTCTATTTCCTCATCCTCTTTTGTGCTCATCAAAAATGTCTTCATGTTCAAAGAATACATGAAATTTAAAATTTTCTGTGAAACCTTCCCTAATTACCCCTACTGGATATAATCTCAATTTCTTTTATGTTCCTAAAGTATCTGTTGTGTGGTACTTACTATACAGTGTCTGTCATTATAATTTTTTGTTTACTTGTTTCACGTCCCTCCTACATTTTAGTCTCCTTGGAGGCTGTGGCCACATGTTACTAAGGCCAAAACAGTCCTTAGTAGAATGCTTTGAGCATATTTGGAACTCAGTACATATTTAATTAATATCTATTTTAATTTAGGTAATTTTGATGTAGAAGTTATAATTGAAAATATAAGCAGTGAATAGATTGATGTCATATATATATTCTATAATTGGGAACCCAATTTAAATCAGTTTCAATTTGCAAAAGAACTTATACTAAAATATTATGGCAAAATGTTTCAAAATCAAGGGAGGAGTTTTTGTTCTTTTTAAATGCATATATTCTGGAAATTACGTTATAGGTTAAAATACAACAGTAGATTAAAATGTGATAGTGAAACTAATGAGATATTTTCTTCTAAATTTCTTTTCTTTTTACTTTAGTGGAGGCATGATTTTTTGCATGGATGGATAAAAGTACCTGTTACTCATGAAACACAGGAAGAATGTCTTGGGATGGCGGTGTTAGATATGATGAGAATAGCCAAAGAAAAGGATCAGACCCCCCTGGACATCTATAGCTCTGTCAGGTAATTTCCTTATGTAAATCCATATTCATAAATATGAACAGTTACAGTTTTTATATAAGTTATTTGTGTTTTCTGTGTTTGCCCATAATTTTTTTTGGTGTGGGTTGTTTTTGTTTTTATTGAATGATTCTTTAAATTCTATAGTGCTTTACAATTTTCAGAAGTTCCAAACGCATGATTTCATATAATCCCATAATCATTTTTTTCCCTCTACTCCTATAGTATCCCCTCCTCCTTTCCCTCTCCCAACTGGTAACCACTAGTTTGTTCTCCATATCTGTGAGGCTGCTTCTTTTTTGTTTCATTCACTAGTTTGTTGTATTTTTTAGATTCCACATATAAGTGAAACCATACAGTATTTGTCTTTCTCTATCTGACTTATTTCACTTAGCATAATGCCCTGCAAGTCCATCTGTGTTGCTGCAAATGGCAAAATTTCATTCTTCTTCATGGCTGAGTAGTCTTCCATTGTGTGTATGTATGTATGTATGTATGTATGTATGTATGTATATACCACATCTTCTTTATTCATTGACCTGTTAATGGACACTTACATTGCTTCCATACCTTGGCAATTGTAAATAATGCTGCTGTGAACATTGGGGTGCATGTATCTTTTTGAATTAGTGTTTTTGTTTCTTTTGGCTGTATACCCAGGAGTAGAATTGCTAGGTCCTATGGTAGTTTTAATTGTAATTTTTTGAGAAGGCTCCATACTGTTTTCCACAGTGGCAGCACCAATTTACATTCCTCCCTCTCCAACATTTGTTATGCGTTTTTTTTTTTTTTTGGATGATAGCCATTCTGATGGGTGTGAAGTGATATCTCATTGTGGCTTCGATTTGCATTTCCCTGATGATTTGCAATACTGAGCATCTTTTCATGTGCCTGATGGCCATCTGCATTTCCTCTTTGGAAATATGTTTATTCAGCTCTTTTGCACATTTTTTAATTGGGTTGTTTATTTTTTGATGTTGAGTTGTGTGAGCTGTTTATATATGTTGGATGTTAATCTTTCATCAGTCATATCATTTGCAAATATCTTGTCCCATTCAGTAGGTTGTCTTTTCATTTTCTTGATGGTTTCCTGTGCTGTGCAAAAGCTTTTAAGCTTAATTAGGTCCCATTTGTTTATTTTTGCTTTTATTTCCTTTGCTTTAGGAGATGGATCCAAAAAAATATTGCTGCAATTTATGTCAGAGACTGTTCTGCCTACGTTTTCCTCTAGGAATTTTATAGTATACGGTCTTACATTTAGATCTTTAATCCATTTTAAGTTTATTTTTGTGTGTGGTGTTAGAGAATGTTCTAATTTCATTCTTTTACATCTAGCTGTCCAGTTTCCCCAGCACCGCTTAGAACTGTCTTTTCTCCATTGTATAGTTTTGCCTCCTTTGTCATAGATTAATTGACCATAAGTCTGTGGGTTTATTTTTGGGCTCTCTATTCTGTTCCATTGATCTCTGTGTGTCTGTTTTTGTACCAGTGTTATACTGTTTTGATGAGTGTAGCTTTGTAGGATAGTCTGAAGTCAGGTAGAGTGATTCCTCCAGCTCTGTTTTTCTTTCTAAAGAATGTTTTGGGGGCTTCCCTGGTGGTGCAGTGGTTGAGAGTCTGCCTGCCAATGCAGGGGACACAGGTTCGTGCCCCAGTTCAGGAAGATCCCACATGCTGTGGAGTGTCTGGGCCTGTGAGCCATGGCCGCTGAGGCTGCGCGTCCGGAGCCTGTACTCCTCAACGGGAGAGGCCACAACAGTGAGAGGCCCATGTACCGCAAAAAAAAAAAAAAAAAATGTTTTGGGTATTTGGGGTCTTTTGTGTCTCCATACAAATTTTAAAATTATTTATTCTAGTTCTGTGAAAAATGCCATTGGTATTTTGATAGGGATTGCATTGAATCTGTAGATTGCCTTGGGTAGTATAGTCATTTTAACAGTATTAATTCTTCCAGTCCAAGAACCTGGTATATCTTTTCATCTGTTTGTCATCTTCATTTTGTCTCATCAGTGTTTTATTGTTTTCTGAATACAAGTCTTTTACCTCCTTAGGTAACTTTACTCCTAGGTATTTTATTTTTTGATTTTATAATAATTTAGTATTGTATGAGTAACTTTTCTTCCTTATGTAACGCGTACTTTGTGAGATAAAAGAAATCATTATTTTTTCCTTTTTCTTTTTCCTGTTGTATTGAAATATAGTTGACATATAGCACTGTAACAATGTAAGGTATACAGCAAAATGACTTGACTTACATCATAATGAAATTATTATCACATTAGATTTGGTTAACATCCATCATCTCATGTAGACGGAAAAAAAAGAGAAAGAAAAAATATCTTTTCCTTCTGATGAGAACTCTTAGGATCTACCTTCTTAACAGCTTTCAAATAATACCATACAGCAATGCTAACTGTAGTACATTACATTCTGAGTACTTATTTGTTGTATAATTAAAAGAAATAATATAATATAATATAAATAAATATAATTAAAAGAAATTACTGAAAGAGTTGGAGTACTACAGAAAATATCATAGTGTTAACTGAACTCGGGTTTGGCTGCTCGCTGCTTGAAAGCCAATACTTGAGAGACGAGTGCTTGTAGGAATGGAAAGATTGCTTTATTCTGGAGGCCAGCAACCTGGGAAGAATGCAGATTCGTGTCCCACAACCACCTCCAAATATTCTGCTCGGCCATGAAAGTTTTTAAAGGGAGAAAGGGGAAGTAATCTCAGTCTGGCATTGAGGCAGGAGTCACATTCTTCACCATCTCCCACTGCATGTGAGTTTGTCGACTCCTAGTGATCTTTCTTTAGATGCTATCTTTTTCACACAGTTTGCTCATGAGATTACTGAAGGGGAAGCTGGGGAAAAGAGCTTATCATCTCTTAATTACTTGTTCTTCATTTCTTCTTAAATCTAAGAAAAGTATCAACAGGTTAGGCGAGGCATTGGGTGATCAAAAGATTTGAAAGATGTGCTTGGGCCAGAGGCTAGTTAAAATATAGCTTTGCTAAAGTGACAAGACAAAAGAGGTCCCCTGCAGGGAGCTGCTTCCTGCAAAGGGTTGCTTCCTGCAAAGAGCTGCTTACAAATCCCCGCTGTCAGACATCATTCCATTTCTATGGGATTATGGGTGAAGGTCTGTCTTCTGTAACTTCTTCATGCTGACATAGGGTGTGCTGTATTCTTAGAGTAGATGTCAACATGGGTCTGTAGCATCTCTTTGCTGGCAATTTTAGTTGCCCACTTACATATACGGGTAGAACAAGCTACAATTATTTTGAAGCCCACAAAGATACAGATTATTAAGAGCAATAGTGTTATTCCCATTCTCTTGAGGCTGGTTCTTGGAATTGTGCTAGCCATAGATTCAGTACTTCTCAAGATGGAGCAGCTTATGTCATGGTCACAGTCTGGTCATCATGCAGTTAGCTCTTCCCCTCTGGTGGCAGTTATAGTATCTGTACAACTCAGGAATGTACATCAGACACTGAAAGGTTCTGTGACTCTATTGTCCTAATTATTAATTTCTTGGGCCTGCTCTTTGTGACTGAGGGAGTCCTGGGAGATTTAAGCTTTTTTATATACAAGGGGAGCCTTTGTACTTGGGTGGGAGCCCACAAGGTTCTGCTTGGTTTTAATAGGTGTTCAACACCTATTTATTATTTAGTTCATTCATTCTGAAAAGACTAGGTAAATTCAAAGGAATGAAAAAAACACCTGGAGACAATTTCTGGTAAGCACAAATTGTATAAATAATTGAGTCAGTATTTCTCCATATTTTACTTGAATTAGTATCACCTGAGGTGCCTTCTTAAAACAGATTCTTGGGTTAGATTCTTGGGCTCTAACCCAAGAAGTTGGAGTTAGTAAATCTGAGGTGATGCGTACAAATATGAATTTTTACAAGTGTTGTAGGAGATTTTTAAAAATTTCAGCTTTATTGAGGTGTATTTGACATATAAAATTGTAAGATATTTAAAGTGTACATCATGGTATATATACATATGCATTGTAAAACGATTCCCTCTATCTAGTTTATTAACACATCCATCACCTCACATATTTTTCTTTTTTTTTTTCTTTTTGGTGAGAACATTTAAGTTCTACTCTCTTAGCAAATTTCAATAGTAGACTACGGTATTATCAGTTATAGTCACCATGTTTTACATTAGCTCTTCAGACCTTATTCATCTTATAACAGATCCAGCAGATTCTTATACAAGTGATCCACATTCTCCAAATTATTCTTCTGCAAATTGAATTCTGACAGTCAAACCTATATGATTTTTTGAAACACTACTCCTACAGCCCAGCTTTAATGACTATAAAACTTCCACTCTTTTTAAAGGTATATATGACTATTATAAGAATGCTTTAATTGGTTTTTTGAAGTTTGAAGACTAAACATTTGTTTTACATATTATATGCTTACCTGATTAGAAGTTTGAGGACGTCATGATCTGGTTAAAATTCCTTTTATTCCTAGAAATCCTTTTCTCAATAACTGGCTTCAGTCCCTCCTTTGCTGAGTGCCCTCAAAACAGTTAAATACCCAATTTACAGGTTATCAGTTTCTGTGTTTCCCTCTTTGGTTTTAGGTATCCTTGTTTTATTTTCAGATGTCTGGTAGTCCTTAACCTAAGGGTGCAGGCCGTAGGGTATGATTTCAGGAACTCACTGAGGTGTCTTGGAGATTCCAACATCTAAAGGAAAAATGAAAACATTTCTGTTTTCCACTAATGCCTTGATCTTTATTAAAATACAGACAAACACCTCTTAGGATAGTAACTTATTCATTCGTTCATTCATTCATTCATTTAACAACTTTTTATTGAATACCTGCTACAGCAAGACCATAGTAGAATGGAGTGAGGGAAGGAGTATCTTAGATGTCGTTAATAGAAACTGAAGGGGCTTTGCTGGTGGTGCAGTGGTTGAGAATCCGCCTGCCAATGCAGGGGACACGGGTTCGTGCCCCAGTCCGGGAAGATCCCACATGCTGCAGAGCGGCTGGGCCCGTGAGCCATGGCTGCCGGGCCTGCGTGTCTGGAGCCTGTGCTCCGCAATGGGAGAGGCCGCAACAGTGAGAGGCCCACGTACCGCAAAAAAAAAAAAATAAATAAATAGAAACTGAAGGAATTGAAAGGAACACAGTTGAAGAACAGAGAAGCTTTGAGCCACTGAAAATGAGTTTTTAAATATGAAGCCATCTTTAGGCTTAAGCTATGATAGAACACTTATGCTTTGGAGACCATAATATTGTGCAAAGTCTAGTGTCCTAAAACAAGTGAATATTTAAAAATTGTATTTCTCTGATTATCTTTACCAGGATATAAATGCATCTGCAAAATTCTGCATCATTTTTCCTTTATTTTACTTTTAAAACTGTGAAGATATTCATTATATTGATAAGATTTCATGATATTTTAAAACAGTTTTATCCAGGTATAATTTACATATCATAAAGTTCACTCATTTTAATTGTACAGTTCAGTATTTTTTATTGAGTTGTAAAGGTTCTTTATATATTATGAATACAGGTCTCCAGATATAGGTTCTCCTATTTATGATTTGCAAATATTTTTCCCATCCTGTGGATTCTTTTCACTTTCTTGAAAGTATTATTTGCAGCACAAGAGTTTAAATTTTGAAGTAATCTAATTTATCTGTATTTTCCTTTGTCTTTGGTACCATGATATTTTAATATTAGATAAATAATTTATGCCTCTACTGAAGGAAAAACATGCCTGATTTGCTTGACTTCTTAATGTAATTTAACTCACTGATGTTTTCCGAATTTTCACTTCCAGCTCATTTCTGAGAAATAATCAAGGAACTCTACTCATTTTTAAAATTTTCAGGAATAATGGAAGAACAGATGAATGATTAGTTCTTGGCAGAATGAAATAAGCTTCTTTGTTCCTAGAAATATCCAGTAGAGTATGGATCTCTGACTAGTATAACTAAAAACATATTCTTTCCCAGACTTAAAAAAAAATGCGTGTAAGATAACATCTCTGTGTGTCTGTGCCTGTGTGTTAGGTGCATCTGTGTCTGTGAGCACATGCCTCTGTGTGTACATATGTACCTGTATATATCAATATGTCTTTGTACATCTCTTTGTGCATGTGTATGTATAAGATACTTACTCTTTTGTATGCCAGTTCCTAATTGGACATTGTGGCTTAGGTATTGGAGTGCAGAAAATAAAGGAAACAAATAAGATTTTTCTGTTTTCATTCTCCATCTGCTCTTTAAAATCCTAGGTTTGCTAAAGGGTGGGAAGAAGAGAGCTGGAAAATGGAAAGAGTTTAAAGGAGGCCCTGCTGAATTTGCAAACACTAGGCCAGGGCCAAGGCCACTTACATAGCAACTGAGGTATATTATATACCTCATATCACTAGACTCCCTTTCTAGACAACTAAGCAAATATTAGAGTTTCCAGTGGCCTACTCCAATTGTAATAATAAGATGCAGATTTCATTTTATGGTACAAAAATAGTATAATAAGGCAAGGCTTAATTTCAGAACTTTTAGAGCCTGAATTTTAGGCTACTTTAAAAATTCAATATAAGAAAAACATCAGGAAAAATGTTTTTATGCTTCAAAAGTTAACAACTATGTCTCTTGAAAAATTTTAGTGTTTCTAACAAGTCTGGTTCGGATAGCATAACATCAAAGTGGATTCACTATATTTAAGAAATCATACATTACTGTGGTGTTAGCAAAGGATGTATGTCTGGTCCTTTATTCCAGGGATCAAAGTGGAAAGACTTGTAGTTTGTTATCTTAAACTCTTCTTTTTATGTCCAGATAAGCTTTCAAAGCCTTGTTAAATCAAGTAGCCATTGGTGTTTATGTAAATTGTAATCCAAATTAATTAAGACTCTTGGTATAACTAAAGTTTTTGACAGAAGTAGATAAAGTAGGAATCATTTGTATTCTGATTGTATTTTTAAACCTTTTCAGTTTTTTTTCCCTACACTTACTGAGGCTCTCCTATATCCTATCAAGACTTTCATTAAATTTTATATATCTGTTTATCTACAAATATATAATTGCTATGAAAAGGAAAGGAGTGTGACTTTTGATATCTGAAAAATGAGTAGAATTTAGTGGGTGGAGAGAGGTAAGTGATGGAGGTGGAGAGTAGAGGCTCATGGAAGAGGCCTTGTAGCAGAAGGGACCATAGGAAGAATGAAGAGAGTCAGTATGGCTAGAGCTCAAAGAGTTAGTAGGTGATGAGGCAGGGACTAGACTATGTAGAACCTTAGCGACATGTTGATAAGGGTAAGAACACTAAGAAACTATTTAAGAGTATTAAGCAAGGGTAAAAAGATTAGATTTGTGTTTTAAAAGATCCCCATGACTCCACACCAGTGTAGAAAACAAATCAGAGGGTTGGAAGAGAAAATGGAAATGTGGGTCAACCAGAGAGTAAGGCCATTGCAGTAGTTCCTCCAGGAGATGCAGTTGATTGGGTTAATAATGAGAAAAATGGGCAAATTAGAGAAATATTTAGAAGGTAAAATCAAAGGAAAATGGTGAGGGATTGAATAGTGGGGGTTGATAGAGAGGTGGTATGAGGGTGATTCCTGAGTTTCTAGGGCTTGTGGAAATAGGGGAACTGTAGTGCTGTGTACTCGGATTGGGAATGCTGTAAGAGGATCTTTCAGGGGAGGACGTTAGGGGGACTCATGAGTTTGGTTTGACACATTGTTTGAGGCACTTTTGAGACATCCATATTATAAGGGTAAATTGACTTGACTGTGGAAGATATGGGTCTGGAGCTTAGAGATCTGGGCTACAGCTAGAGATATCACAGTCATTTGCATATAGAGTATCTAGTGCGAAAGAAAGTGTAGATAAGAAGAGAAGAGGGCCCATAATTAAGTCTGGAGGAACTCCAGCAATTATCACCAGCTAAAGGGGATTGAACCTGTAAAGAAGATTGACGAGTAGCCAAAGAGATGGGAAGAAAATCAGGAAAGCTAAGGGGAGACAGTTTCAAGGAGAGCATGATCAACAGTGTTGGATGCTGCTGAAAAATGATAAGTAAAATGAACAAGGAATTTGGTTTTAGCAACATGGAAGTTTTTCTTGATTTTAGCAAGAGAAGTTTCTACGGAATGATGGAACAGAAGCCAGATTGGGGTGAGTTAAGGAGTAAATGGAAGGAAGGAAAATAGAAATGGCTATATAAACTTCAAAAAGAAGCCAGATAGGCTGTAGCTGGAGGAAGATGAGGGATAAGGAAATTTTACATTTAAGATAGGAAGAACATTAGTATTTTTAAAACTTGTGGATAGAAGAGAAATAATATATAGGGTAAAATTCCCCAGAGGGTGGATATATATTAGAGGAAAAGAGGGGGTATAGGTAAGTACATGTCAAAGGAATGGCTTTAACAGATTTATACCTTATTTATTGTAACAGGTGGGAAGGAGGAGAGAATGAGTGCAGATGTATGGGAGTTTGCTAGCAAGATACTGAGGGAGCTCTGCTTAGAGAAGCTTTTTTTACTTTTTCCCCCTAAGAAAGAGGTGAAGTCATTTGCCGAAAGTGAAGAGAAATGTAGCTGAGGTTTGAGGCAAAAGAAAGGTAGGAGGTTTGAGGATTTTGGAGAGAGTTTGACATAGTTGTGGGACTTGGGAAAATTAATTAAACAGAGAAATGTCATAAAAGTGATGGCAGTGATAAAAGCCTATTTGAAATTGGTGATTACGAATTTATGATGCAACCTGTCTACCTTGTCAAATGACTTTCTCCAGCAGCTTTGGCTACTTGAGTACAAAACTGAGAGTTCCTTAAGGGGATTAGGGTAGGGAGGGAAAGGGAGTAAGTAAGCAGTGGTATGCAGGTAAATGTTTAACAACCAGTTCTTAAAAAAAAAAAAGTCTGATTTGTTTGTAATTTTTGCTGATATCCATGGTTTAAAAACCCTCTCTGTGGCCAGTTTCAGAGTTATCAACCTGACATCACTGAATGCGGAATTGAAAAGAGATGAGGAATAGCAAACCTTTTCCACCACTCGGATGTGATAGACATTTATAACCTCAAAAGCATAGATAGTAGCAAAATGTAAAATAAAATTAAAAATGTAAAATAATTAGGAAGTGATGCCTTTTGAGTGATCGTTACCTATATTTTAAATATTCTTAATTTGTAAGTTTATTTAAGTTAAATTTTAATGATCACTGTTTAATAATCAGTGCTATTTAACAAATAGTCCTTAAAATGTAACAATAATCTCTAAACATTAGCCAGCTCCATCACTCAGGTACGGTAGAATGTGGTAAGTGATATTATGGAATGGTGCACAGAATGCTGTCATACAAAGGGAGTAGCATCTAACGTGGTTATAGAGGTCCAGAAAGGTTTCCTGAATTTGATGATGCTTGAGCTGAGACTTGTAGAATGAGTAAGAGCTAACCAGATAAGAGATGGGTGATGGGAAGGAGGATTAGCATATGTGAAGGCATGGAAATTTAGTATAGTTGTACCTTCAGAAATAAAATGTTTTTCGTTTGTGAGACATTGGAGCAGGAGAGAAATAAGTTACCTACCTTCCTTAGGATATTTTACATAGAGATGGAAGTACAAAAGATTCAGAACATTTCCAAATGGAATGTTTTGATTGCAAAGGAATTATTAGGAGTTATTGAAGCTTGCCTGAGAAAAATAATGCATACAAAAGAAGTGTGTTTACCTAATGTATATCAGTAGCATCTAACAAAATGTAACAATTTCCAGAATTCAGATACATTTTAGAGTACAGCCAAAAAATGGTATATAAGATAATCAGAGAAAATAAATTTTTAGACTCCAATGTTAACTAGACTATGTCTTCATTTCATTACGGAAGAAAATTAACATCTCTTGCTCTAAAAATTTATGGTGACTCAGAATTTGTAAATGCATTCACATCATCAAACAAAACCTTAAGTTTTTATACTATATGGATGGTGGCTGTGTCACTTTTTTCCATTTGACTACTGTGCTGTTTACTTATTATGGAGAAAGTTGGTGACTTCTCTTTTAACTTTGTTTTCCAATTTGTTCTGCTCTTGTGTGTGCTCTTTACCCCTAGCTACAAGACATTTTTACCAAAATGTGTTCGAGCAAAGATCCAAGACTATCATATTTTGACAAGGAAGCGAATAAGGTACAGATTTCGCAGATTTATTGAGCAATTCAGCCATTGCAAAGCCACTGCCAGAAACTTGAAACTTAAGTATCTTATAAATCTGGAAACTCTTCAGTCTGCCTTCTACACAGAGCAATTTGAAGTAAAAGAACCTGGAAGAGGTCCTTCAGGTGAGGAGATTTTTGCAACCATTATAATAACTGGAAACGGTGGAATTCAGTGGTCAAGAGGGAGACATAAAGAAAGTGAGACACTGACAGAACAGGTAATCCTCAATGATATGTTCTCATTCTTTGTTAATTTAAGTAGAATGGCAGTAGAAGCACAGTACTTTTAGTCATTTGAAACATGGTCTTGCACTTCTCTTCTCCCATTGATACAAATGGAAGTTTTTAATAACGTGATGCCAACAAGGTCATACCTTATTGTTCTTAAATGGCATTTATTAATTTTTTATGACTAAATAATTAGTAATGGTGTTCTTGTAGTTTCAGTCTTGAATTCTAAGAGTGATGTTTAAGGTCGTTTTGCTTCCTTTTTTCCTTTTACTATTATTGATAATATGAAGCACAATCATGAAATTTAATTAGTTCGAAAAGATTAATTTTCAATGATTTTATGATGTATACTTGTTAAATAATTTAGTTTTTGTTTGCATTACAAATTTTAAGTTTGTTCATATCTATGTGGTTCTTAGGATGTTATCTGATATATATATTTTTTTATCTTCATTCTTTGGTAAACTTTCAATTTTCTGGCAATGGTTTCTATTAATGTTGATTGGATTGAAGGGTACTATAGCACACTTTAGATTCCTGGCACCCTTTAATGCTCTCATTTTTAAGTGAAAGCAAGATACAGTGTAGTTTTAGGGTTACATTATTGGGGGAGAGAATCCCATTTAATGCTTATCTATTGGTATCAGTATTTTTTAAAAAGAATTTGGAATGAAATCTCCTTCATAAGAGTCTTGTTTTAAAATGGCTCCATAAATTCTGCCTGTTTTTAATATCAACTGCTCTTAATTACAGGATTTACAGTTATATTGTGATTTTCCTGATATTATTGATGTCAGTATTAAACAAGCAAACCAAGAAGGCTCAAATGAAAGCAGAATTGTAACTATTCATAAGCAAGATGGTAAAAGTCTAGTAAGTTTGCTTTATCATTAATAATGGTTATGTTTTACAGTTGTCAGAAATAAGTATTTCAGAATCTTAATACCAAAGTTACTTTCCAAAGTTATAATAGTTACAAAGTTCCAAAGTTGTAATACCAAAGTTACAAAGTTACCGTAGGGATGTTGATTATAGTTTTAAATAGAGCTATAAACATAAACAACAATTTAGTAAGCTTTTTGATTACATCTAGCTTTTTGTATCACTACCAACACTGTCTTCCCATAGAGTATCTCTTGTACATTAATGTATTTTTCGGTCATTTTCATAATTAGCAAAAGCACCAGTTACCTCCTGCCCTCTCCTCCCCCACCCCCAGCCTCAGTTGTGCTAGTTCCCTGTTGTAATGCTCATTCCTCACTACAGTCGACCCTCTGTATCTGTGGGTTCCATATCCAGAGATTCAACCAACCGCAGATTGAAAATATTCAGGAAAAAAAATTCCAGAAAGTTCCAAAAAGCAAAACTTGAATTTACTATGTGCAGGCAACTACTTACATAGCATTTACATTGTACTTACAACTATTCATATAGCATTTACATTATATTAGGTATTATAAGTAATCTAGAGATGATTTAAAGTATATGGGAGGATGTAAGTAGGTTTTATGCAGATAATATGTCATTTTATATAAGAGACTTAAGGATCCACGGATTTTGGTATCTGTGGAGGGAGAGATAGATACAGAGGGATGGAGGAACAACTGTATAATCTTTTTTACCAATAGAGATTCACGTAATTTTAGTCATACCACCTCTTTATGTAACAAAATGTAAACCAATCCCAGGTGATCCCTACCCAAACTGTGAGACATGTTTGACTCTAAAAGATTAACCCCTTCTCTTTTTTAAAATAGCTTCAGAGGGAATTCCCTGGCAGTCCATGGTTAGGACTCTGTGCTTCCACTGCCGGGGGCATGGGTTCAATACCTGGTTGGGGAACTAAGATCCCCCATGCTGCGTGGCGTAGCCAAAAAAAAATAATAAAATAAAACAGAATAGCTTCAGACATCCCACTTACTTTAATTGAAAGGGAAGAAATGAATTCCTTTATATTCTGCTCTTAAATTGCTTATTTTTCTGGCTCTGTTTTCTTTCTAACTCAGATATTTCTTGTACTTGGGGCTTAAACGTCATATTAATGTTATTTGTTTATTTAACTTAAGTATCTATATGACTTACCTACCAGGCCATTTCAGGGTTTTATGACCAAAATTATAAAACTTGCAACTCACTTTCGTCAGCATGCCTTCCTTTTCTTAGGTATTAATCCTTTGTTGTACAGGTTTGCAGTTTGCCAAGTCTTTTAACATTGTTTATGGTATCTTTTATAGTACCTATTTTTATGGCCTATTTGTGTTAGCTAGATACCTTTTATAGTTCAGACACCTCACACAGTTCTCTCCTTATTATAATTTTTGATATAAGTCCATACTCTGTGTTCTCATTGTGACTAAATATTGCTGAGCCAAGCATTATATCGTGATCACATGTCCATTCTTGTACATACAACTTTTTGTTTTTCCTGGAGTTGATCATACCTTCAACTTTTTTCAGTATTTCTAATTAATACAAACTTTTATATCAGATTAGATAGATTTATAATTAAGATGACTAGCACATTTGTCTAATGGGTGTATTGGAAAATACAATAAAATTATGGGTGTAGAGTGAACTATAACTAGAAAGGCATGATAAACTCATATTTGAGAGGGTCTTTAATATCAGACACAAGAATTTGTAATTCACTTTGGGTAATTGGGAGCCTTAAAAGACATTTGAGCAATTTAGAAGAAAACTAATTTAGAAGAATTATCTAACAACATGGAGTGAAAATAATTTTCTTCTTTTTCTTTTCTCCTCTTAGGAAATTGAACTTAGGTCATTAAGAGAAGCTTTGTCTTTTGTGTCATTAATTGATGGATATTACAGGTTAACTGCAGACGCACATCATTATCTTTGTAAAGAAGTAGCACCTCCAATGGTGCTTGAAAATATACAAAGCAACTGTCATGGCCCAATTTCGTGAGTAATACAGACTTTAAAAGTAAAATTTTTTTAAAGTAAATGAGGTATTTACATAGAAGAGTTTACACAACAGAATGATATACCTAGGTTTAGGAAGTTTAGGAAAGAAATATTATCTTAATCTGACGGAAATTGTTTTTCTTTTAATGAAAGCCTATTTCCAATCAGACTACATAATAATTAGAATTATTTAGAATATAACTTACCATCTGTATCCCAATCTATAATACTAAGTTGCTGTATAAGTTTGATATTTAGTTCCCTAGGTGTGTTTAATTAGTTCTTCAGTGTTAATTTTTTTTTAAAACCTTCCAATTTATGTTTCATTAATTTGGAAATACTGCAGAGGAGCCACAGTGCAAAATTTGATAATCATCATTATTTTTGGATAATCCATCTCCTTCTACTGAAAGCTTTGAACACAAAATGTATATGATGTCCATATTTCTAGACTAGTTCTGTGCAGTATGTTCCACAGTGATGAAAATGAAAATGTTCTATATCTGTGCTGTTTAATAATTGCTGCTAGCCACATGTGGCTATTTAGTATTTAAAATGTGGCTAGTGCAACTAAGGAACTGAATTTTTAATTTAATTTAATTTTAATAACTTTACATTTACAGTTGACCCTTAAACAACACAAGGTGTTAATCCACATATAATTTATAGTCCATCCTCTGTATCAGTGGTTCCTCTGCATCCTTGGATTCAAACAACCACAGACTGTGCAGTACTGTAGTATTTACTATTGAAAAATATCTGCGAATAAGTGGACCCTCGCAGTTCAAACCCACGTTGTTCAAGGGTCAACTGTAAATAGCTTCATGTGACTACTAGCTACCGTGTTGATACACACAGATGTAAACCTTTACTTTAACACTGATAAAGCCAGCTATCATGCACAACATCTGTTTACCCCAAGTCCTAGTTATCTTTCAGCCAGGATGTGCTTTATGATTGGCACCAGGTCTGAAGGACTTGAGCAGAAGAAACAATCTGGGGTTTTGAGCATACGTTTTTTACCTTAACCTATCCTTAACTATTTGAGAAATCATGTCCTGACTGGTATTTAAGACTGATTTGGCCTATACCTAATGTCTGTTTAAGAAGTACAGTTGATATGAAAAAGTTGCACTACTTGAACATTCTATAATTTACATATTCAGTATTTTAAAAGCTCCTACATCCATTCATTCATTATCCATTCATTCATTATCCATCCATCCATTCTTTCATTTATTTGTAGAACATTTACTGAGTACCTAATATGCACCAGGCACTGGTTTAGGTATGAGAAATACAGTGATAAGTGAAACAGATAACTCTTGCTTTCACGTAGATTGCATTTCTTTCAAGATGTGCAGCTTCAGTTAAACATGTAGCAAATTTTAAAAATTTGTAGTCTTTGTTGCTTGCCATGGGTCTTCTAGTAGACTTTGGTATTATATTAAATATTAAAGATGCACAAATTTTTATATTAGCAATTGCTGTGGTAGAAGAGACATGAGTGTTTTATGACATATTGTTTGTATAGTTTATGTGTTTTTTTGTGGTACGCGGGCCTCTCACTGTTGTGGCCTCTCCCGCTGTGGAGCACAGGCTCCGGGCGTGCAGGCTCAGCGGCCATGGCTCACGGGCCCAGCTGCTCCGCGACATGTGGGATCTTCCCGGACTGGGGCACGAACCCGTGTCCCCTGCATCGGCAGGCGGACTCTCAACCACTGCGACACCAGGGAAGCCCGAGATTATGGTTTTTAAAATACTAAATTTGAAATCAGAAGGCAGAAAATTCATATGAATGAATTGTTCTTTGTGATTTTGTATGTCTTATAATACCTTTTGTTTTTAAAGCAATATAATTGCCCCTTGAATCGGTTTGAATTTATTGCAAAATAGCTTGGTACTTTAATAGTTTTCCTTGTAAGATTATTGATAAAAATATAAAGTGGAGGAGACTTCTAAAAATTCTGAGAGTTTTAGATTTGACTTTCGACTTTTAGATGACATTTTGGTCATAATGTCATGGTTCTTGCTACATTATCATGCAAATTACTTCTTTACCTTCAGAATGGATTTTGCCATCAGTAAACTGAAGAAAACTGGTAATCAGACTGGACTCTATGTACTTCGATGCAGTCCTAAGGACTTTAATAAATATTTTCTGACTTTTGCTGTTGAGGTTAGTATGTCACACTAATTAATGGTAACATCTTTATTTAGTGCATATAATTTCCCTTTTGTAATATCTACCATATTTCCTTTTTAATACTCAAATGATGGTTTTGGATATGATGGCTTTGGATATGATAACTAGCAATTAAGTAAACTTAATTTACCTCAGCTATTCTTCATAAACAAGATATAATTTCTAGGACTTATGTTAAAAATTATTTGTAATATATTACTATCTTCTGGAATTTGTTTTTTTGATGTTTGGGTGTTACCAGTGTGTTAACTTTCATCAAGTCTCTTGAAGTCTCTTTTTTCACAAAAATGCATATCTTTACCAAAACATGTAGAACTAAATAAATCAGAAGTTAAACTTTCCTTTTACAGATAATGGTTATAGGATTAGAGTGAAATAGGGTAATAACAAAGAAAGAGACATTATTGCACTTTTAACTAGTGGTTTTCCAATATTAAGAATAATGATCTACAATGTATGTTTTAAATGTAAAACTGCAAGGAAATCTCACTGTTAATACAGATCATTTTGGATCTCAGCTAAGATTGTTTACTATCCAAAATTATCTAAAAAGATACTATCACTTATAAGGCAGTTTCATGGTATAAATCTTGAGAAACTTTGTAGCTGCTTACAAAATTTATCTTTTTAAAATTAGAGAATGTAAGGATTGTGTTATTAATTTTTATAAAAAGCAGTCATCTTATAGTTAGCATATGTAAAGTGGAGTAATTGTCCATAAATACAATACATAAAGTAGGTTGCTCCATGACTTTAACGTTGTAAAATACTGATAATCTATCCTAATTTCACAGTATCTTTACTGTCATATATGACAGTCTATTATATTCAATTATCATATCAAAATGTATATATTTTTTATATTTACTGTATTTGCCCAGCATAATATGAGGGCTAAATATCAGGGAGTCTATGCTATAACCCTGCTTCAAGAAATTTATCTTTTGGAAAAACAAAAATAAAGTATACCAGAAAATACTAAATCGAGTATTGTTTATTACCCAGTATATCCAGTATAAGCAAATATTGACAATAAGAGAAGGGATTACAATTATTAAGAAAGGTCCTTGGGAGTAGGAAGCACTTGAGACTGACTGGAGATAATGAGTCAATTTTATAAAAATGGTTCTAAGTCGGTAGAATATGTTTATAAGAAGCAGTTCAAAAAATAGATGGTTGAGCAAGTTCATAATAGAGCACATAAGACAAACATCGAAAAACTGAAAAATATTAAAATTGCCATATTAGACATCATTAACAAATACAGTAGAGGCACAATAGGTAGTCACCTCTGCTTATGGAATGGGGTCAGAGTTAGGGAGGACTTCACAGAAAAAGTGGAAATTGAGCTGAGTTTTAAGGATTGAATAAAAAGTACATTGCTCAAAAGGAAAGGATGTACATTCTGTAGAGAGACAGCACGTACAGTTATCAAGGCATGAAACGGCATGGCATTTGCTTGAAAAATTTTAGGTCACCTAATGTAGCTAGAGCATGGGTTGTATGTTGAGAGTGGCAGGAGTTGAGGTTGGGGCTGGAGGCAGAAGCTAGCTTATGGAAGGCCTTATATGCTAAAATAGTTTTAGACTTTATTCTGTAAATGGTGGAATGCTGTTAAGGATGGTATTATTATTGTTTATTATTATTGCTTTCTTCCTTGCCTTTCAATAAAATAACTTTTAAACCATTTCTGTAGGCTAGGCAGTTGTAATTAGATGCCCTTTTGAGGAACCAAACACCTCTCTCACCTTATGCTGGTATTCATGGTTCAAATGTCTAAATGTTCTTTTGGTTGTTTTGTGATATCATTTTTGTCACAGTAATCACTATTATGTCCATTGTGATTTTTCCTTCCCTCTCTTTATAATTAAACTTACATAGAGAGAAAACGTCATTGAATATAAGCACTGTTTGATTACAAAAAATGAGAATGGAGAATACAACCTCACTGGTACTAAGAAGAACTTCAGTAATCTTAAAGATCTTTTAAATTGCTATCAGATGGAAACTGTTCGCTCAGACAGTATAATTTTCCAGTTTACTAAATGCTGTCCCCCAAAGCCAAAAGGTAAAATAGATTTCTAGTTATTTTTAAAATATTGGCCATGGATGGTGTATATGGTGGGAGCTATTTTCAGCATGTTGATTTCAAAAGAAATAGGAAAGAAGAAGCTCCAAAAACAAATTAATTTTTTCCTGATATGTTGTACAGGCATCCTCTAATAGAATTGTTCAGTTTGGTTTATGTTTTCTAGAACTGACTTAAAGTTTTGTAATTCTAAAATGTACTTAAAAAAAATAATTTCATGGTATCAATAAGTCACTTATTTATTGAACTGAAAGACCTCAGTACCAAATTCTCATATGTTATTCTAAGTAAAAACTTTCAGATTCTTTTAGAATTTTAATTTCTTTTAAATTATCTTTTAAAATAAAAATAAGGTTGGAAATCCTTTAAAGTAACAGGCACATTAAAATTATTATTAAAATTCCTGAAAAATTATACTAGTTAAGGAAGGGATTATAATTTTGAATATATAAAATAACTGGTTAGAGTACATCAAAGTTCAATGAATAAACTCCTAAAATAATTTTCTATGAAAAAAAATGAACAATAAGAGGCTGTTAAGCATTTCTTGTATATAGAACACATTTTATTTTATCCCTTTGGAGCAATTTATATCCTCAGTGTGTTTTGATTTTATATATATATATATTTTTTCATTCATTCTATCCTTTTTTTTAAACAGATAAATCAAACCTTCTAGTCTTCAGAACCAATGGTATTTCTGATGTACCAACCTCACCAACATTACAGAGGCATAATAATGTGAACCAAATGGTGTTCCACAAAATCAGAAATGAAGATTTGATATTTGTAAGTCATTAGATGCTGATTATTGTCTTTTTGTCTTTTTAAAACAACAACTGTTTTCTTCATTTTCTAACCCACATTACATTCATATGACATTTGGAACTCTTTTATTATAACCTATGTTATAAAAATTTTATAGCAGTTCACATATTTTTATTTCTTGTGAAAATGTGATACCGAACTTAAGTTAATTATTTTAAGAATGGAATTGTATTTTCTTTTCAGGAATTAAAAAATTTTTTAATAAATTAAAAATTAAAAGTCTTCCTCTAAAAAAGTATCTTAATTCTCAAGTTCTCAAGAAAGTAAGGGAAGTTCAAAGAAGGTACTGAAAACAAAGTAGTACATAAGAGCTGATGTTTGGCCACAGAACATTTTGGGGGATCAGGATTACCAGGACCCTCACATAAATACATCCTCAGTGAAAAATATTTGGATTGTGAAAAATTCACCTGCTAGCAAAAAGAGAAGAGTGTTGTATGTTTTAGTTGAGCTCTTAGTTATGAAAAAGTCTGTCCTGAGAATTTGTAATTATAAACTTTTGAGTTTGGGTTTCTTTATATCACCTGCATGGTTTGAGAAACCCTAAGCCAATAAATTAAATTAACAAGTGGTATTCCCCTAGTAACACCCTGTGGTGGTTGGCAGAGCAAATATAAAATCTTTTGGAAGAATATACTCTTAATCTAGGCCACCGAAGATTCCCAGTTAAAATGACTCCAAACATGAGCTTTTAATTGTAAATTTTAAAACATACAGAGAAATAATCCCAGATTAAGCAAGAGTCAGAAGACTGACAAATATCAAATTATACTTCAAGAGCTTCATATAACAGACTTTTCAGATAGAGATCATAAAATACATATATATATATATGTATGTGTGTGTGTGTGTGTGTGTGTGTGTGTATGTATATATATATATGTTTAAAAATAAAAAAGGAGTTGAAAACATGGGAAAAACCAAGACATCAAAACAGCCCAGAAAGATTTGCGGGGGGGGGGCAAGTATAGAAATGAAGAATACACTCATTGACATTAAAAAAATGAACAAATTAAAAAGCAGTTACTCATAGTTGAAGAGAAAACTAGTGAATTGAAAGTTAGATCTGAAAATTATTCAAAGGCAGCAGAGAGGGAGAAAGAAATGGAAGTTATGAAACAGAACTTAAGGGACATGGAGAGTAGAATGAGAAAAACCAACTAATGTCTGAGTTCCTTAAGGAGACAATAGATAGAATTATCCAGAACTATAAAAATATGAATCCTTATATGAGTAACAAGAAGCAGAGAGTTGCCAGGTAACCTGACTAACGTTACAAAACTAATAGTAATAGATTGCAGGCAGCCCTGCTGAATTCAGAGTGCAGTCTTTCAACAATTATTCTGTAAAGATATGCAAGAAATACTAGTGGATTTTTTAAAGACTGTTTGTCATTGAACATATTTCCTTATTCCCACTTCTTTCTCCATCTTTATTCATTCTTTCTTTCCATTTTTTCTGTTAAAGCATGAAAGCCTTGGCCAAGGAACTTTTACCAAAATTTTTAAAGGTGTAAGAAGAGAAGTAGGAGACTATGGTCAACTGCATGAAACAGAAGTTCTTTTAAAAGTTCTGGATAAAGCACATAGAAACTATTCAGAGGTTTGTATATTCCTTTTGTAGTTCATGTAGTTTATGATATTTAAAGATATGCTCTCATATGTACACAACACATTCATGTATGCAGCTTTTCAAAATTGTAATTTTTATAAGTATATATGTCAAGAACCTTTCTGAGGATGTATTCTGGTGGGTCTAAAAAAATATGGAATTTTTTCATAATAACTAATTTCCAAACTAAATATTAAGCATTGTGTTATGTGTATTATTACATCTTTGTATATACTAAAGCAGTGGCTTTTAAATTTGGCTCCCCAGAGCTTCATGGGTTCCACAGGTTTCCTCTATAATTTCGCCTACTTAAAAAAAGTTTGAAAGGCAGTGTACGTGAGGAGCACTCTAGGTGAAATGTTGTTACCTCTGGGCATCATCCAAAGATGCTAGCCAGCAGAAACCCAGCTGCCAGTTGCCAAAGTCCTTAGTATAGTAAGATATCACCAAACATGATGTAACGAAGATTTATGATACTTAAAATGTCTTAAAGGATATTAGTAGAAGATAATGTGAAACATAGAAGCCGAAGAGTTGTTCTAATCCAGAACACCACAGTGTTGGTGATTGTGATCTTCAACAGCCATACCCAGAAGTTCAAGGCAAAGTTTAGTTGAGTTATAGTGATGTTAATACCATGCCAGTTTCCTGACATAGTTGTTACACTATTTTATCTGCACAGCGATCATTCTTATTTTTTTAGGAAGTGTTACTTGAAGCTCCCATCCATTTACTGCAGTCCCACATCACTGTCTTTGGTGTCTGTCTCTGTTCGTACCACTGTTCTCTATTCTAGGTGCTATGGGTCTAAGCCTGTTAATCTTGCATCATTTATGTTGCTCTGTACCAACCACTATTGTTCTTTCACATTGCTGTCTGCTTGAACCAAGCTTACTCAAGGTTTTCCTGAGAATGAATTCTAACATCAAGGTTGATGGCAGTTGTAACTCCGTCTGAAGGGACCAAAGCACATTGTAACCTTATCTATAGTCCTGCTAATAGGAGAAAGTGCATTTCTCTTATGGCAGAGAGAATCTTGCTGAACTATGAATGCTTTTAGACACAAAAAATAATTCTTTTGCATCTTTTGTATATTTTTCTTTTCCTTAGTCTTTCTTTGAAGCAGCAAGCATGATGAGCCAGCTTTCTCACAAACATCTGGTTTTAAATTATGGAGTATGTGTCTGTGGAGAGGAGAGTAAGTAAAACGACTGGCTTCCTTATGTTAATGTTATGCCTTTCTCAGAACATCCATTTTTATTTGTATAGAAAATTCAATTTCAGGATAATAGATATCAATATAAACTATAACAGGAATTAAATATTGTTGAAACCAAAAACACTGTGGAACTGTTCAGTTATATCTTCTTATAAAGGAAACCAATGAATGAAATTAAAATGCAGTAAACAGTTTAATATGGCTTATGTTAAAATGCCAGAACAGTACAGTATTATAGTAAACAAAAACAACCTTTTCTGTTAACCATAGCAATACAGATTATGGCTGGTTCAACATAACATTGTAATAACTGGCCATTTCAGTACAGATCTCTTTGAAATTATTAAGACAAAGCATATAAATGTTAGATTGAATTGTAATGGAACTGACTGAAATGATTGGATGTTGATATAGATATAATTTATGGCTAAATTTAAACTGTTCATAAAAACTCTCAAAAGTTTACATTCAGAAATTACTTATGTAATTAATTTCCTATTTTCCATTAGTAATATGATTAAATATGCATCCATACTTATATAACATTTTTTCATGTTTTTGAAAATTGATAGTCTTTTCAGAGGCAGTGGTTTTCAAATCTGTTCTGTAGAGGTGTCTCAGGGGACTGATGAAATGGGAGTAAATCTAAATGCAGAGTAGAGAGTTCTGCCTCTCACTGCCAACTAAAGTGGTTCTGTATTTCTCTTTTTTATTTATTGATGTTTCCCGTAAATTTTCATCTAGGGGAAAAAAAGAATATACTTCTTTACAAAGTTTGAAAACAATGTTTTAGAGCAAATAATCCCAGATCTTACATTTGCTTTTATACTTATTTCATTGATTCTGTGATACATTTTTTTTCACATTAAAAATATCTGAAATTAGGAAGTGTGATATAATTGATGTCATTTCATAATTTAATTGGCAATTTTTAAAATTTTATGACACATAATAATGGGACATATGACAGTCAGTGGTATCTGTGAAATATAGTAGGTCTTACATGCCACATAAAAAAGTTTTACTAAGCCCTTGCTCATTGTAACTCTTAGATCTTTTTTTCGACACTTGCCCTGATGTAAATTTCCCTGCAGTCAGTTCTTTATTATTGACATGTTGACTGTTCTCCAAATTAACTATAGGCATAAAAACTTTCATAACATTTGTTTTAGTTACTCAGCAAGGTCCAAAGGTAGTTTTGTCACCAAAAGTTGTTGTATATCATATGAAAACTAATTTTAATATTAGATGAAGCGGAATCACAATTTGGGATTCGATCTACATACATCTACATATTATTATACATAATGTACAATTATATATAATATTGTGTTTATATGTAATTGTTTAGACTTTACCTCTTTCTGTTGTGAATGAACTAAAACCCCAATATACATTTTATATAGCTGTTAACCTTTCTTTAAATTAGTGAATTTTACGTAGCTTAATCTCTTTACCTATAATATCACATATAACTATAAATATAATTATAAAAGTTTAAAATGATATATATTTTACTGTACAGTACTTGAGTCTTATTATTATCATTATATTTTAATGCAGATATTCTGGTTCAGGAGTTTGTAAAATTTGGATCACTAGATATATATCTGAAAAAGAATAAAAATTCTATAAATATATTATGGAAACTTGAAGTGGCTAAACAGCTGGCATGGGCCATGCATTTTCTAGTAAGTAATTATTATATTCTTTTGTCAGCTTACTGTTTTAGATTATGAAGCAATGTGAAAGGATCTTGACGTGGGACCAAGAAATAAATCTGTAAATGGATGCTGAGTCATTTAAAATAATCTGTGTTAGTTGATGAAAGGGATTATTTTAGGTGTACTTATGTGAAATCAATTTTGAAAGAAATAGTTTTGTCATCCCATCAATTTCTTAGAACTGCTGATAGACAGTCTGTAGTTTGTGTATCTTAGCTTCAGAGAATTTAACGAAAAATTATCAAAAAGTTGTGCTAACTATGAATAGCAAAAAATCCCTGCAGAAAATACCTTGTTATGGTATTTGTGGGTAATTGGACATTATGTCCATTGAGAAAGCAGTTTTGCCAGAGAAGCAGAATACCAGAGGGCCAGCTAGTGATCAGATCCTTAAGAATGCACCTACTGAACAGAAACAGTATTTCTTGCTGTTAACTACCACCTACAAATATATACTATTTAAAATCTCAGCTTAATAAAGTGAACTGGCATTAAGTAGTTTTAAAAAGTATTCGTGGGACTTCCCTGGTGGCGCAGTGGTTGAGAACCCACCTGCCAATGCAGGGAACATGGGTTCGATCCCTGGTCCAGGAAGATCCCACATGCCCCGTGGAGCAGCTAAGCCCATGCCACACAACTACTGAGCCTGCGCTCTAGAGCCCGTGAGCCACAACTACTGAGCCCACGTGCCACAACTACTGAAACCTGTGCGCCTAGAGCCTGTGCTCTGCAACAAGAGAAGCCACCGCAATGAGAAGCCCACTCACTGCAATGAAGAGTAGCCCCCGCTCGCCGCAACTAGAGAAAAGCCTGCGCACAGCAACGAAGACCCAACGCAGCCCAAAATAAATAATAAATAAATAAATAAATTTTTTTAATGTATTTGTTTCTTCGTGGGTATAGAGCATTGTTTCACTTAAAATGTAAAACACAAAGCATGGTGATGCCATAAAATTTCATTTTATTTTCTCAAAGTGTGCCTCCAATTAATGTTTATTAATACTGTTTTCTTATTTTTACTTTTTAAATCCATTTTGGGGTCTTGGACATATTAAGTGCTCAAATTATTTGTGGATTAATATTTGAATGTATATGCATTTAACTTTAATAGGAAGAAAAAACCCTTATTCATGGGAATGTGTGCACCAAAAATATTCTTCTTATCAGAGAAGAAGACAGGAAGACAGGAAATCCTCCTTTCATCAAACTTAGTGATCCTGGCATTAGTATTACAGTTTTGCCAAAGGACAGTAAGTTCTACAGGGATCGAATTTAACTTTATTAAGCTTTGCTTAGAAAGAGGCATAAAGATCAGGCTGTTAATTTTTCTCAAATTCTATTTTATTGACATGTTCTTGATTAATAATAAAATTTAGTTACCATTTTTAGCAATCTAAATTAAGTTATAGTTACATCCTAGTCTCTGTTTCTCCTTTCTTATAAGCATGTTTCTATGTACTGTAAGATGATTTTTTTTAAACAGTGTTAATCCCTAATTATATATGGAATATTGGATTTTATCCAGTTTTATTGTGAAATTTTTAAATATCATTCTTTGAGCCACAAGTAAATTCTTCTAAATTTTTCTTCCCTTTAGTCGTTAAATAAAAATTTAAGAAGATATATTATCAAGTTTGAATTTTTTATTTAGTTTAATTATTCAGCTAATTATGACTTCTTAAAACTTTTGTGTTGATAACCTTCTCCTTAACACAATTAATTAAAGTAAAAAATTCAGTCAGATAATTGAGAGGCATTTTTTTTATCCAAATAGTGTTGTAATTGTATTTCATTACATTAGCTAATTTCTCTAATTGAATGTCTAAAATTAGAATCCAAATTTATCAACTTTTGTACACTGATGCATGGTTTCCTATTTCAGCAAGTAGTACTTAAACTTGGTGCCTTTATATGAAGTGAAGACAGAGACTATAGGGCAGAAAATGTTATAGGATCTTAGTTAGATCTGATACTCAGGGGGACTTTACCCTTTGGAATGGGATGTGAAGAAAGAGAATATATATTCATATGGTGAAGGAGAAAGGACTCTGTACTCTCTTAATTATACAGCAAAAATTATTAACATATATAAGAATTGTTTAATTGTGGGAACTCTTTAACCATACTTTGTTCCTATCATTTGAAAGTTCTGCAGGAGAGAATACCATGGGTACCACCTGAATGCATTGAAAATCCTAAAAATCTAAATTTGGCAACAGACAAATGGAGTTTTGGTACCACTTTGTGGGAAATCTGCAGTGGAGGAGATAAGCCCCTGAGTGCTTTGGATTCTCAAAGAGTAAGTTCATGTAAACGGTGAAGTTGGAATTACCTTGTGATCCCTGATATTTTTTGCACATGATTTGATATTCTTTAGCCCATTTTATGTAAAAAAGGTTGATACGGCATTTATAATTTATTATCAACATGTGGTTCTTTAATTATAGAAACTACAGTTTTATGAAAATAGGCACCAGCTTCCTGCACCAAAGTGGACAGAATTAGCAAATCTTATTAATAATTGTATGGATTACGAACCAGATTTTAGACCTTCTTTCAGAGCCATCATACGAGATCTTAATAGTTTGTTTACTCCAGGTACGTATTGATGGAGCAATCTTAATGAGTCTCCAGCTATCTTTCTATCTTTGTTATATTTAATAAATCCTTACTAATTTTGTAATCCCCTCTGGAAAGTTCCCTGATATCTTTTTGACCCTCTTAATTTCTTACGTTCATTTGACTTTTCTTACTTTATACATTTTCTGGTCTCACTGATTGTGAAGTATTTCCATTTTTAAAAAAGGCTTTTTCCCTTTTAATAACCTCATTTTAGTTTGCCAGTTAATGAGTAGTAAACGATAGAAGTTTATTTGACTTATTTGACTTTTTAAAAACAATTCTTTTGTTTTTTTAACTAGTTCTCATATATTCTGTAATTGATTAATTTTGTAAACATGAAGTAGATTTGTTTTTGTTTGTCCTCTCCTCCTTTAAAATACATAGCTAAATATACATGTGTCTGACCTATAAGTATTTCCTGTTCCAATACTATTATCTCTTCTCACCACAAAAATCGGCATATAATCTTACTTTATAACTATTAAAACTACCTATTTTGGAAAGTATTCATTTATCCTTTGCAAAAATCTTTACTGAAAACATGTTAGATTATGGGTTATAATTCAAGGCTTCCATTAACATAATCAAAACTATTAGAGTTGCCCTGTATTGATTTGTATTTAGTATTTCTAACTCATTATGATTATTTTGGTCAGCTTGAATATGTATTATTTTAACCTAGAGAATGGATTTGCCAGGTTATGGTAGAAATATTCTTTATTTCTCCAGATTATGAACTATTAACAGAAAATGACATGTTACCTAATATGAGAATAGGTGCCCTAGGGTTTTCTGGTGCTTTTGAAGACCGAGACCCTACACAATTTGAAGAGAGACACTTGAAATTTCTACAGCAACTTGGCAAGGTAAGATGTCAGAAGATTTTTAAATAGTTGAAATATAATCGTAAAACATTTTATTTAGGAAAAAAAGGCTTAAGAGATTCTCTAAAGTTCACTTTCCACAAAATTTTAAAGACTGTTTGTATAACCAACAAGGATCTACTCTATACCACAGGGAACTCTGCTCAATATTATGTAACAACCTAAATGGGAAAATAATTTGAAAAAGAACAGATACATGTATATGTATAACTTTACTCTACACCTGAATCACTGAATCACTGAATCTACACCTGAATCACTTTACTCTACACCTGAAACTAACAAACATTGTTAATCAACTATACTCCAATATAAAATAAAAAGTTTAAAAAAAGTGTTTGTAGAAAAAAGGTTTTGTTGTCAGATGTTGAAGAAATGCTGTGTTAAATAAACAGCTGTCTTTACTGAAGAACTTCTCAGAACCTTTAACATGTACTGTGCATTGAACATTTTCAAGAGATGGATAAATTAGGCAGTATTTTCCCCAGTTAATTTGACCATGAGACTCTTGGTAGAGGGCGCTTTGGTTATGAGATACAGAAAGGAACAATTAATTAAGCCTCTCCACCGATGTCCTTTTTCAGTCATCTCAGAGAGAAATAATTAATCTGCTTGTTCAGAGTCTAGATGTTGACTGGACCATGTTTACTAGCAGACAGTCTCTACCTGCTGAAAGGTCACACAGTCATGCATAGCCTACATATTTTAAGTAAGACCAAGAAAACCTTAGTTCTTAGCAGGTCCAATCATAGTGGTAAAGCGCTCTTTCTTCCTCTAAGCTTGCTAGTATAGGGCTCTGTACCATGTAGCTTTATGAACTGGATTTGGGCTTGGATGTATTATGAAGGCCTCACTTAGGTATTGAATCTAAACTAAATGTTCTGATCCAGCTTTACCAGAGCTAAACATTGGGTGTTATATTATATATTGGCTTAGTTATATTAATACTTTGCTGTCATTCCTGGTTTGTAAAATAGTCTCGGGAATGTTTCAAAGTATGTAGCAATGACAAATAAAAGTATGTATTTGGGTGTATTAGTTATCTGTTGCTGTGCAACAGATCACCCTAAAACGTAACAGCTGAAAACAAAAAAGCATTTATTATCACACAGGTTAGGCGCGTCAGGAATCTGGGAGTAACTTAGCTGGGTGGTTATAGCTCAAGGTCTCTCACTAGACTGTAATCAAGGTGTCAGCCAGGTCTTGCAGTCTTCTCTGAAGGCTTGACTAGGGGAAGGCTTACTTCCAAGCTTACCACATGGCTATTGACAAGGCCTCAGAATATCTGCTTCTAAGCTCACTTACACGGGCCTCTCCACAGGCTGCCTCACAACACAGGAGCTGAGAGCAAATACCCAAGATCGAAGCCATTGTGTTTTCATATCCTAATCTCAGGAGTGGCATCTTATCACTCCTGCCATATTCTGTTCATTAAAAATGAGTTAATAAATCCAGCCTACACTCAAGGGGAGGGGATTTTAAAAGAGCTTGAATGTCAGAATGTAGAGAACATTGGGAGATAATCACAGAAGCTGCCAACCACACAGGCTGACCTTGGCTTAAACAGCAGACATTTATTTCTCATAATTCTAGAGGCTGAAAAGTAAGATCAAGGTTCCAGTAGGGTTCAGTTTCTGATGAGGGCTCTTTTCTTGGCTTGCACATGTCCACCTTCTCACTGTGTCCTTATATGGCAGAGAGAACTGGTGTCTCTTCCTCTTCTTATAAAGGCACCAGCCCTATTGGATGAAGGACTCACCCTTATGACCTTATTTAATCTTTATCACCTCTTCACAGGCCTTATCTCCAAATACACTCACATTCAGGGTTAGGGCTTTATCATATGAATTTGGGGGGATGGGCATGGACATATTCAGTCTGTAACATACTCTTATTCCATATAGCTCACTGACAGTGACATCAAAGGCTATATTGTGAAGAAGAAAAGTTCTTCCTGGAAGTTAGTGATAGAAATTTAGGAATTCCCTGGCATGTCCCTTGGCTTATCTTAAAAATTAATGTTAATGATTTGTTTAAATGTTTTTTTGAAGTTTTTATATTTCAGCCTGTAATTCCTTTTGAAGAAATTAAATATTTAAGTTTACTACTCACCTATTGAAATATTATCTCCTTTTCTTGTTCTGAAAGTTGTTTAATGTGAGTTTTGAGATACATCGTCTAGCTGCTGAAAATTGCCTGTATAATCAGAATTTATTAGTACTTTTTCTAGAAAACTTGCGATTTCTATCTTAATGTGATGTATTATTTAGGGTAATTTTGGCAGTGTGGAGATGTGCCGGTATGACCCTCTACAAGACAACACTGGAGAGGTGGTGGCTGTGAAGAAGCTCCAGCACAGTACTGAAGAGCACCTCAGAGACTTTGAAAGGGAAATTGAAATCCTTAAATCCTTGCAACATGACAACATTGTAAAGTACAAGGGAGTGTGCTACAGTGCTGGTATGTTGCCCATTGATACCTTTTTTGAACTCAGGGTATGTCTTTGACATCCTGGGTAATATTGTAGAAACTTATAATGCCTCCAGATCTGGACTTAAAATATTCCAGTACCCAGAGAAAGAAGCATTCTGTATGACTGGAGATTGTACTTGGTGTTAGGAAGTCCTTGACTACTTGATTGATCATTCTCTTCACTGAGGATGGTGGTTACCATTCTTGCTTAAACTTACCAAGGGAATGTCATTTTTAAAGAAAGAAATTTTCTGTGAAAATATTATTTTTTTTAATTAGATGCTTTTTATTCAGTATAGATGAAGAGAAAGGAAGTTTTCTCATCAGCTTATTTTGGTTTGCATAATGGGTTACAGAAGATTAAAACATAACTATTTTTAAAACTTCTATTCAAATCTTTTTGATTCAAAAAGTCATTGTTCTAGGGCTTCCCTGGTGGCGCAGTGGTTGAGAGTCTGCCTGCCGATGCAGGGGACACGGGTTCGTGCCCCGGTCCGGGAAGATCCCACATGCCGCGGAGTGGCTGGGCCCGTGAGCCATGGACGCTGAGCCTGCATGTCCAGAGCATGTGCTCCGCAATGTGAGAGGCCACAACAGCGAGAGGCACGTGTACTGCAAAAAAAAAAAAAAAAAAGTCATTGTTCTTAACTACTACATCACCTTTAATTTTATAATCAGGTTTTGTCATCTTAGACTCAGATTTTTTTTTTATTAATAACTCCAGGACTTCCCTGATGGCACAGTTGTTGAGAATCCACCTGCCAGTGCAGGGGACGTGGGTTCGATACCTGGTCCAGGATGATCCCACATGCTGCGGAGCACCTAAACCCGTTTACCACAACTACTGAGCCTGTGCTTTAGAGTCCGTGAGCCACAACTACTGAGCCCACACACCACAACTACTGAAGCCTGCACACCTAAAGCCCATGCTCCGCAACAAGAGAAGCCACCGCAGTGAGAAGCCCATGCACTGCAACGAAGAGTAGCCCCCGCTCACTGCAACTAGAGAAAGCCCCTACGCAGCAATGAAGACCCAACGCAGCCAAAAAAAAAAAAAAAAAAACCTCCAGTCATGCTTTATTACTATTATTTTTTTTTAGGTTGCACTGGGTATTAGTTGCGGCTCCAGGGCTCCTTAGTTGTGGCACACAGGCTCCTTAGTTGTGGCATGCTAACTCTTAGTTGCAGCATGCATATGGGATCTAGTTCCCTGACCAGGGATCAAACCCAGGCCCCCTGCATTGGGAGTGTGGAATCTTATCCAGTGCACCACAAGGGAAGTCTCTTAGATTTTATATATCTTTTAAGTCTTTTTTTTTTTTTTTTTGCGGTACGCAGGCCTCTCACTGTTGTGGCCTCTCCTGTTGCGGAGCACAGGCTCCGGACGCACAGGCTCAGCGGCCATGGCTCACGGGCCCAGCCACTCCGCGGCATGTGGGATCTTCCCGGACCGGGGCACGAACCCGTGTCCCCTGCATCGGCAGGCAGACTCTCAACCACTGCGCCACCAGGGAAGCCCTTTAAGTCATTTTTATACAGTTGTTTTCTAATAGTTCATCAGTAAAGTATAGCAGAGTAAAACGTTATGTTCTCATTTGTGTGTTAATAGGCCGGCGTAATCTAAGATTAATTATGGAATATTTACCATATGGAAGTTTACGAGACTATCTCCAAAAACATAAAGAACGGATAGATCATAAAAAACTTCTTCAGTACACATCTCAGATATGCAAGGTACCTAATATCCTGGCTATTTGTTGTAGATGAAGAGAATATGTTGAAGTAATTATTAAGAAATCCTCTAAGGTTTTTCTTAGATAATTAAGGGAGTAGAAAGATACAAGACTATTTAACTTGTTTATGTTTATAAAGCTAGCTGAAAGAAAAATGTTATTTTATTCATAGGGTATGGAGTATCTTGGTACAAAAAGGTATATCCACAGGGATCTGGCAACGAGGAATATATTGGTGGAGAATGAAAACAGAGTTAAAATAGGAGATTTTGGCTTAACCAAAGTGTTGCCACAAGGCAAAGAATACTACAAAGTGAAAGAACCTGGTGAAAGTCCCATATTCTGGTGAGTATATTTTAGTACAGTAAAATGAAGTTTTGGAGCACAAACTTCAAACTTTATTTTTACTATTAATAGTTTGTCATTTATATATTTATAGTAATAATCAATGAAGTTATATCCTATGTTTTCCTCTGGGAATTTTATGGTTTTAGGTCATACATTCAAGTCTTTAATCTATTTTGAGTTAATTTTTGTATGTGGTATAAAATAGTGGTCTAATTTCATTCTTTTGCACATGTTTGTCCAGTTTTCCCAACACCCTTTATTGAAGAGACTGTCCTTTCTCCATTGTATGTTCTTTGCTCCTTTATTATAATTTAATTGTCCATATATATATGGGTTTATTTCTGGGCTCTCAATTCTGTTTGGTTGATCTGGGTGTCTGTTTTTATGCCAGTACCAACCTGTTTTGATCACTGTGGCTTTGTAGCATATCTTGAAATCAGGGAGCATGCTACCTCCAGCTTTGTCCTTCTTTCTCAAGGTTGTTCCCTTTCTCAAGGGATCTTTTGTGGTTTCGTAGAAATTTTAGAATTTGTTCTAGTTCTGTGAAATATGTCATTGGAATTTTGATAAGAATTGCATTAAATCTGTAGATTGCTTTGGGTAGTATGGACGTTTTAACAATATTAAGTCTTCCAGTCCATGAGCATGGACTGTCTTCCCATTTAATTGTGCCTTCTTTGATTTCTTTTATCAGTGTCTTAAACAGTTTTCACTGTACAGGTCATTCACCTCCTTGGTTGAAATTATTCCTAGATATTTTATTCTTTTTGATACAGTGGTAAATGGGATTGCTTTAATTTCTCTTTCTGTTGGTTTGCTATTAGTGTATAGAAATGTCACTGGCTTGTGTATATTGATTTTTTTGTTTTTGGTATCCTGTGACTTTACTGAATTTATTAGTTCTAAAAGTGTTTTTTTTATTATTTCATGGAGTCTTTAGGGTTTTCTCTATATAGTATAATGCCATCTGCAAAGAGTGACAGTTTTACTTCCTCCTTTCGAATTTGGATGCCTTTTCTTTCTTTTTCTTTCTTAATTGCTGTGACTAGAATTTCCAATACTGTGTTGAATAAAAGTGGTGAGAGTGGGCATCCTTGTCTTGTTTCTGATTTTAGAGGAAAGGCTTTCAGGTTTTCATTGTTGAGTATGATGTTAACTGTGGATTTGTCATATATGGCCTTTATTATGTTGAGGTAGGTTCCCTCTATACCCACTTTGTTGAGAGTTTTTATCATAAGTGGATGTTAGAATCTTATCAGTTGCTTTTTCTGCATCTGTTGAGATAATCGTATGGTATTTATCCTTCATTTTGTTCACGCAGATGTTGAACCATCCTTACAGCCTTGGAATAAATCCCACTTCATCATGGGATATGATCCTTTTGATGTATTGTTGAATTCAGTTTGCTAATATTTTGTTGAGGATTTTTGCATCTATATTCATCCAGGTATTGGCCTGTAATTTATTTTTTTGCAGTGTCCTTGTCTGGTTTTGGTATTAGGGTAATGTTGGCCTCATAACATGTTTAGATGTGTTCCCTCCTCTTCAGTTTTTTTGGAAGAATTGAGAAGGAAAAGTATTGAATCTTATTTGAATGTTTGGAAGAATTCATCAGTGAAGCTGTCTGTTTCCTGGACTTGGTGTTTGTTGGAAGTTTTTTGATTACTGACTCAGTCTCCTTACTATTCAGGACTATTCAGGCTTTCTATTTCTGTTTCTTCACGATTCAGTCCTGGTAGATTATATGTTTCTAGGAATTTGTTCTTTCTGGGTTGTTCACTTTGTTGGCATATAATTGTTTGTAGTATTCTCTTATTATCCTTTGTATTTCTGTGGTATCAGTTGTGACTTGTCCTCTTTCGTTTCTAATTTTATTTATTTGAGCCCTCTCCTTTTTTTCTTGGTTAGTCTAGCTAAAGGCTTCTTGATTTGTTTATCTTCTCAGAGAACCAGCTCTTGGTTTTATTGATCTGTTCTATTCTATTGTCTTTTTAGTCTCTATTTCTGCCCTTATCTTATTATTTCCTTCCTTCTACTACCTTTGGGCTTTGGTCTTTTTCTAGTTCCTTTAGGTGCAAATTCAGGTTGTTTATTTGAGACTTTACTTGTTTCTTGAGGTAGGCCTGTATTGCTATGAACTTCCTTCCTAGAACTACTTTTGCTGCATTCCATAGATTTTGGTGTGCTTTATTTTTGTTTTTATTTGTCCCTAGGCTTTTTTTCTTTTTTCTCCTTTGATTTCTTCATTGACCCATTAGTTGTTTAGTCGCATGTTGTTTAATCTTCATGTTTTTGTGGTTTTCCAGTTTTCTTATTGTGATTCCTAGTTTCATACCATTATAGTTGGAAAACATGCTTGATATGATTTCAGTCTTCTTGAATTACTGGGACATGTTGTGGGCTAACACATGATCTATCCTGGAGAATGTTCCATGTGTACCTTAGAAGAATGTGTATTCTGCTGCTTCTGGATAGAGTATTCTGAACATATCTGTGAACTCCATCTTATCTAATGTGTCATTTAAAGCCAAATGTTTCCTTTTTGATTGATTTTTTTGTGAATGATCTATCCATTGCTGTAAGCGGGGTATTAAAATCCCCTATTATTATTATATTGCTTTTAATTTCTCCCTTTAGGGCCAGTAATATTTGCTTTATATATTTTGGTGTTCCTATGTAGTGTGCATATATATTTATAAATGTTTTATCTTCTTGCTGGATTGACCCCTTTATCATTGTATAGTGCCTTTCTTTATCTTTTATTACAGGCTTTGTTTTAAAGTCTGTTTTATCTGCTGTGAGTATAGCTACACCAGCTTTCTTTTCATTACTTTTTCCTCACATCCAGTCTGTGTGTGTCTTTACTTCTGAAATAAATCTCTAGGCAGCATATAGATGGGTCTTGTTTTTTTTTTTAATCTATTCAGCCACTATATGTCTTTATATTGGCTAATTTAGTCCATTTACATTTAAAGTAATTGATAGGTATGTACTTATTGCCATTTTGTTTATTGTTTTCTGGTTGTTTTTATAGTTCCTCTCTGTTCCTTTCTTCTGTCTTCCCTTTGGTTTGCTGGATTTTTTACAGGCCAATACCTGGATGAACATATATGCAAAAATCCCATGTGGTTTGCTGGATTTTTTTAGTATTATGTTTAGATTCCATTCTCATTTTCTTTTCTGTGTGTACTGTAAGGTTTTTCTTTGTGGTTACTGTGGTGTTTACATATAACATTGTATGTATATAGCAGTGTCTTCCAAGTTGATAACAACTTAAAATGTAAAGCAAAGCTTTACATTTTTACTCTCCCCCCTGCCACATTTTATATTTTTGATGATGCCTTTTAATTTTATTTTATTTATTTATTTATTTTGCAGTACGTGGGCCCCTCACTGTTGTGGCCTCTCCCGTTGCGGAGCACAGGCTCCAGACATGCCGGCTCAGCGGCCACGGCGCATGGGCCCAGCCACTCCACGACATGTGGGATCTTCCCAGACCGGGGCGCGAACCCGTGTTCCCTGCGTTGGCAGGCGGACTCTCAACCACTGCGCCACCAGGGAAGCCCTGATGATGCCTTTTGCATATTCTTATTTTATGCTTCCCTTAAGTATTACTGTAATTTGAGTTAACTTTACTACTTTTGTCTTCATACTTGCTTTATAAGTGACTGAGCCACTACCTTTACTATATGTTTTCCACTGAGATTTTTATTTTCATATATTTTCTTATTATTAATTAGTGCCATTTCTTCTTTAGCCTAGAGAAGTCCCTTTAACATTTCTTATAAGGCCAGTTTAGTGGTGATGAAATCCTTTAGCTTTTGCTTATTTGTAAAATTCTTCATCTCTTCTTCAGTTCTGATTGATAATCTTGACTGGTAGAATTGGTAGAGAATTCTTGGTTGGAAAGTTTTTCCTTTCAGCATTTTGAATAGGTCATCCACTTCTTTCTGGCTGATAAAGTTTCTGCTGAAAAATCTGCTGATTTAGGGATTTCCCTTGTACTTAATAGGTAGTGTTTTGGGGGTTTGGGGGGCTTTTTGTTTGTTTGTTTTTGCTGCTTTTAAGATTCTTTATCCTTAACTTTTACCATCTTAATTGTAATATGTCTTGGTATGGTTCTCTCTGGGTTCATCTTATTTGGAACTTTCTGAAATTCTTAGACCCAGAATGTCTGCTTTCTTCCCCAGATTAGGGAAGTTTTCATTCATTATTTCTTCAAAATTTTCTGACCTTTTCTCTCTTTCTCTTTTCCTCTGGGACCCCTATAATGTGAATGCTGTTCTGCTTGATGTTGTTCCAGAAGTCCCTTAAGGTATATTCACTTTTTTAAATTCTTTTTTCATTTTGCAACTGTGTCTGGGTGATTTCTATTTGTTTCATTTTCCAGCTTGCTGATTCGTTCTTCTGCTTCATCAAGTCTTCTGTTGAAACCCTCAAGTGTATTTTTCAGTTTAGTTATAACTTCTATTTAGTACTTTCTTATATTTTCTACCTCTTTGTTTAAGGTCTTGCTGTGTTTATCCAATCTTCTTCTGAGTTCAATGAGCATTTTTATGACCATTGCTTTGAACTCTTTGTTGAGTGAGTTGCTTAGCTCCATTTCATTCATGTCTTTTGTCTTTTTCTTTGGTTTGGAACATATTCCTCTGCCTTCTCATGGTGCATAACTTTCTCTATTTGTCTAAATTCATTAGGTGAAACAGCTACCTCTTCCAGTCTTGTTCTTGTGTAGGAGATAATCCATAGGGCCCAGAAGCACAATCTCCCTGGCCACCAGACCCAGGCACTCACGGGTGTTCTTCACGTGGACTGTGCACACCTACAAGCTGTGGTGGGGCTGCTGCTATGATGTGGGATGTGTGGGATTTGGGGTGCTCACCTGCTGGTTGTAGTGAGCTGTTGCATAGTGTGGACTGGGTTTGGGGCACTTGCTCATCCCAGTTATGGTGCAGCTAGTGTGTGGGGAGGGTGGGGTATATTGTGTGTTTGTCCAGCCCAGTTGTGGTGTGACATCTGCACTGGGTAGGCAGGGCACTCAAGGTACTCGCTTTGGCTCAGTTGTGGTTCAGGGTGGGAGGAGCACACCTACTGGTGCTAGGAGGCTAGAAGAAGGGCACCAAAAATAGTGCCCACTAGCTGTATCACCAGCAAGTTAGAATGAGATTTCAAAGATGTCATCTACCAGTGCTTTTGTCTCCAGAGAAAGTCCCGTTAGGTTCCTGCCTCTCTAGCAGCTGCTCTAAGACCAGTAAGTAGGTCTCCCTCACTTATGGTGTAGGTGTTTTCACACTGTTGCTTTTGTGCTGTTTCTCATGGTAGATGGGTCTGTGTGAGCTCCTTAAGAGCGGGTTCTTTGTTCCCTACAGTTATGTGGTTCTCCTGGACTTAATCCCCATTGATTTTCAAAAACAGATGTTTTAGGGGCTCGTGTTCCCAGTGATGCCCTCAAGGGTTGAGGTATGTTATTTGGAGCTCAATCCCTTTACTCCCTCTTTTTTTTACTCCAAATAGTTACATATTTTTGTGATCCTTCTGATTTGCTCCTGGAATGGGGTCCTGGGTGGGACTGTCTCTCTGCCTCTCCTGCCTGTTTCAGTGAGTCTCTTTTATCTTTTGTTGTGGAGGTGCTGTTCATCTAGTTATCATATACTTTTCAGAGGAAAAGTACTTCGTGTGTAGCTGTAAATTTCATGTGTCTATGGGAGGAGGTGAGCTCAGAGTCTTCTTAGGCTGCCATCTTGGACCCCTTACACAGGAGAATGATTTATAATGGCATTGTGAATGTGTTTTAAAGAAGACTGCTTATGTTTTAGAGATGCATACTGGGATAGTTATGGTATGAAATATGGTTGAAATACTGTCATATCCAGAACTCATTTCATATAAATACTGTTGTGTGCAGGTCGGGAGTAGTAGATAAAACAAGGTGGGCAATGAATTTAGCTAAGTGACAGGTACATGGTTGTTCATTGTTCTCTAATTTGTATATGTTTGAAGTTTTTTATAATACTAAAAACATTTTAAAGGAATATCCTGATGATAATTATGAGCATTAGCATTATCTAATTATTTTTAGGGTTTAAGTGAAACTAGAAAATAAGACTTATCTAAACTTGACTGTCTTATTTTGGTCATGTCCCCAGTGATACATGAATTTCATTCTGTTTTTCCAGAATGAGAAATTAGAGAAGTTAAATGGAATTAACTAGCAATCCATAATGATTAGTTATATGGATTTCCAGTGATTTTGGCATACTTAGTGAATACAATTTAATAAATACTTATTAAGCACCTACTTATAAAGCACCTACTGTGTTCCAAACACCATACAAGGAAATTGGAATAAGAAGATAGGATCAGCATCAGAAAAAAAAGAACTGTCCCTTACAAGGAAGGCTGAACTAAGTGGAAAAGTTTGATATGGCGTGGAAATTCAACTGACAGGTCCACTATCCATAATCCTTTGCCTTTTAAGGTCTCTTAGTTTAGGAAAAATCAAATGTGTAATCCAGTCATTGCAATGTAGTATGTAAGTGCAATAATGAAGAAGATGATGCAAAAACATTAGAGTGCAGTAATTCTGCTGAGGGTTTAAATTAATCAGAGAAAACCACAACTAAAAGATGACATTTCAACTATTGATTAATAGTTCACCAGATGGACAAGAGGAAGGGTATTCCATGAGGAGGATGACAAGAACAACAGGATAAGCAGGGTTGTAAGTGAATGGTGTTACCACAGAACAAACGGAATAATACTGCGTTCTGTGTGCCATGTTAGTGCGTTCAGACATTATTCATTAGACAGTGTGCAGGTGGGATATTAGAGGCTTTATCCAGCGATAATGGTGAGATTCATATTTTAGGAAGATAGCTCTACTTTTGGTGGAGAACAGCAGTTCTCAAAGTTTGAGGACCTCTGGTACACCCTTTAGGGAGTCTGTGAGGTCAGAAGTATTTTTATAATAATACTAAGATGTTATTCCCCTTTTTCACTCTCATTTTACATATACAATGGAATACCACTCAGCCTTAAAAAATAATGAAATTTTGCCATTTGCAGCAACATGGATGGACTTAGAGGGTATTGTGCTGAGTGAACTAAGTCAGAGAAAGACAAATACTGTATGACACCACTTATATGTAGAATCTAAAAACTACAACAAACTAGTGAACATAACAAAAAAAGAAGCATACTTACAGAAATAGAGAACAAACTAGTGGTTACCAGTAGGGAGGGGCAATATATAGGAATGGGAGGTGCAAACCATTGGGTATAAGATAGGCCAGCAGTCCCCAACCTTTTTGGCACCAGGGACCGATTTCGTGGAAGACAGTTCTTCCACGGTGCGGGGAGGGCAGTGGATGGTTCAGGCAGTAATGGGAGCAATGGTGGGGATGGTTCAGGCAGTAACGCTAGTGATGGGGGATGGTGGGGAGCGGCAGATGAAGTTTCACTCGCTCACCTGCCACTCACCTCCTGCTGTGTGGCCCAGTTCCTAACAGGCTGCAGACCGGTAGTGGTCCACAGCCCGGGAGTTAGGGCCCTTTGAGATAGGCTACAAGGATGTATTGTTCAACATGGGGAATATAGCCAGTATTTTGTAATAACTGTAAATGAAGTATAACCTTTAAAAATTGTATAAAAACTTTTTTAAAAAAACTACTCACAGAAAATGTCTTCTATTAAACCAACATTAAACTTACAAAAATGTAAAACATAGTACTCTAAATACAAAATTTTTTGTTTTGGAAAATAGTTATTTTTATATAAAAATGTTATTTATGCTAAATTACTGGGTTTATACTTTTACATTTCCTTAATTTTGAAATCTAATATAGTAAATATTGGTAAATACAACCCACATAAATGAAAGCTTTTGGGGCACTTCAATAACTTTTAAGAGTATAGGGGACTTCAGACCAAAAGTTTTGAGAACTAGAGGTATAGAGGGTACATTTTATTGAGAAGAGGCTAACAGCAGAGAGAAGACTAATTAGGCAACTTTTGCAGGAATCTAGGTCATTGATTTTCAAACCCTTTGTGCATATATACCCATTGAAAGAATTATCAAAAGCTATATTCTTTCTGGCACATTTTTAAATTGATAGCTAATTTTTTCCTTTGTAAATTTAGATGGTTGTAAATAATATATTTTATAAAGTATTGTAAATAATGACATTGAAGTATGGTACATCAATCTTTTAGATGTATACAAGGAAATCCAGACACCACAGCAATTTGATACCCATTGTCACCCACTTAAAAATATATAGGAACAGATGTTCTTCTTGATAGAAACTTTGCATTATTCCTTTTTCTTCTTAAAATTATATTTCCACTTCCCATCTCAAAATTTTGTATAATGTATTATATTTTGTACTTGGAAAATCTTTTGATTACCTATCTCCGTTGTAACCAAAATACATATATAAATTTAAATTAATTTTAAAATTTCCTATGACCACAAAAAAAGTATTCACCTTTTTATTCCAGATTAAGTTATCGTCAAAGGTACCGCCAGGATGAAATTTCCAAAGCAATATAAATGAATTACTAATTTGAATAATTCTTTAAAATTTTTTATTGGAGACATTTCTTTTAAAAAAAATTTTTTTAACATCTTTATTGGAGTATAATTGCTTTACAATGGTGTGTTAGTTTCTGCTTTATAACAAAGTGAATCAGCTATATGTATACATATATCCCCATATCCCCTCCCTCTTGCATTGGAGACATTTCTTAATAAATGGAGCTTTTCTTTCCCCTCCAACTAGTCCATATATCCTTAGATAAATATTATTTACTTCTATAATGGGACCAGATTCAACATAAATTCTAATTTTATTTCTGTATTTGTAAACATGGAGAAAACTTTTTTGTATAAATAAGGAGATGGGAAAGAAAGAAAGGAGTTTTGTCATAACAATGTCACTCATTTCTGTGACTCCTGATACGTACGTAGCAAAACAGTATATAGTGATCTACCAGTAAAATTTGTTAGCTGGCAATTTCATTAGATCCATTCTTTTTTCAGTTTCATTGAAAACGAAGAATTAAACCCACTTGATTTTCAAAAGTGGATTTACTACCCAATCATTAGAGTCATTCATTTTCTGTTTCTGGGAAGTATACCAAAAATCTTTTAAAATTAGTTCAAATTATGATATTACTCTCATTTAGAGGCACCTTGTTTAAACTGATACATTCATAAAATAGAATATTGTTAGTTTAAATATGGTAGTTTTTAATAACATCTTTTATCACATTTTAAATATGTGATTTAAATATGGCAAACCCTTGCACTGCCTCAAAGATTGAGTCACTTAATGAAGAGTGTCCTTCATTACAATCTATTTGGCAATGCCAGGCCTCATAAACAAATACACTTAATTTCCAACAGAAAAGGTCTTACTTCATTTTCAATTCAAGTAAGTATATTAATGTTATGAAATATTATTTTAAAAAACAGATAAAAACTGCAGAACACATGTGCCAGAGGCATGTTTACAATGAAGCTAACAAAGCATATCCACCAGAGTGCCTTCCTTTCAAGATTCCTTCTTTTCTAATTTTAAATATTCGCTTTCACACCTCATTTTATATTTTTTGTCATAAAGAAAGCCCCTAAAACTTTGGGCCCAGTATTTCTCCCTGCATATCTGTAAAGATTAACCACAAGGGCAGTCAGGATAAGCTTAAGATGATATATATCTAATATAAATAATTTCATAATTAAGTTATGAAAATAAGATAAACCACTTCTCATTACTTAATTTCTAATAAATAATACAGAATAAAATATAGTTAAGATTATAATTTATGAAGTAAGGAATATGGTAAAAGGCCTGTTATTCCTTCACTAAATGTTTTGGGGAGATTGAACTCTGATGTTTGACTTTGGGGAATCACTAATAAGCTTGTATAAAAATCAGAAAGAACATTTTCATCTTGGTCAAAATTTTCTTATGTATTTAATGAAAAAAGAAAGCTATATACTGCTAAAAACTAATCAGATGGAGAGTTGACATACAGTTTTATTTTTATATTAGCAAGTAAAAAAATATGTTTTATATAATGAAATGAAATAACTAATTTTTATATAAATATTTCAGAATGAGTTGATAGATTTTACCTAACTTGTTGAGTAACAAACACTAAATCTATAGTCTGAAAGAAATCACATAATTTTTATCCATAGGATTTAGCCATCCTATCTTTAAAAAAATACAGTTTCACTTAAAAGAATCACTGTCATCTATATTGCTTTTATTGTTCAAAAATATTCTTTGTTTAGCTAACAGCATGTCCTGTGGGGTGGTATTAAGAAGAACTGCAGGGAAAATGCTTCTGCTAACGTATTTTTTTAAATTGTTCAGGCAGGGTTTTGGACTCATGGAGAATCCTTATACGGTTCTTGCTGTAGAGCCCCTTGGAAAATCTTTGTATATCCTTGGGTTTATTACTCTTCACCTGGTTTGAAGATCTCTGTACTAGTCAGGAGATAAGGATCTAACCTAAGACTGTAATAGCAGTATTGGTTAGGAGACTGATTTGAGACATTTTTAAGACATACTTTAGTGGCTCAGTAGACTTGGGAGTGAAAGATGAGTCAAAAATAATTCTTAAGATTTCCATTTTGGGGAGTTAGATAGATTGTGATACCATTCATTGCATAGAGAAAATAAAATAATCAGCAAGTGTCAGAGAGGTGGGGATGGAGTTCTTTTTGCCTGTGCAGAACTTTAATATGGAAATGTTCAATAAGTCTGAAACACAAAAGAAAGGTCAAAGATAGGGTGGTTATAAATTTGGGAGACTGTAGTATATAAGTGAATGATACTACCTAAGGGAAATTTTTTTTAGAGAGGAAGAGATCTGATGATGGAACCTTCGGGGAAAGGTTAACACAGGAAATGAACCTCTCCACAAAAGCAGAATAGAAAGAAAACAGTTTCATTACTGAATAAGCAGTAATCCAGAAAGTAATGTGCATCATAAGCAATCTGCTAAGAGATTACAAAAACAGAAAGAAATCTCACCCTTTTATAAAATGGCCAACGTGTTCTCAGGATAAACAATAACTACTCCTCAAGTAAGAGGACTTGACAGCACCATCTGTCACACATTGTTCATCCTAAATTCACTTAGTAATAGGAGTGCCCATCTGTGTTAGCTAATTGGCTTTATCCAAAAGAAAAATAAACTTCTCATATCTTTATGATAGGAGATAGTTTTGCAACTTGAAGGATACACCTGCCCAAGTTAGGCTCCTGCCCTGCCATTGAAACTGGGAGGTAAGGGCATGATAATCCTTAATGATTACATTCCAAAGAGGTAGTTCCCAGGTTCTTGAGAAAGACATTCCTGTATGTAAACCTGGCAAGAGGCTTTTTAAGCAAAAGCTTTTAAAAAGATTTTTACATAAATTTCAAAGAGACAGAGAATTCACAATTTTAAATTTTCTAAAGTAAATGCTCTAAGAAAAGAGGAGAGTCTTTTCTCTCCTTTTCCACATGGACTTTTTTTTTTTAACTTTGTATTTATCCTTACATAAGTAATGGGAAAGAGAAAAACAGCCTTGGAGATGAAGGGGGAAGTTACAAAGAGTGCTTTCATGAAAGCCACAGCAAGAGAATATTTTTCAAGGGTTGAGGGAGTAGTACTGCCTTCTAGGAGGTTATATTCCATTTGTGGGATAACACTAGCATATATTTTAAAATAACAAATATGTAACTTTTTAAAAAACTAAATATAAAAAGAATATGACATTACATGGTTAATTGTATAAGTATAGACTATAAGTACTTTAGAATTTCAGTAGCATGAGGTCATTATGACCTTAAGTAGTCAGAGGATTTCTGGAAGTTGGATTTTGAAGGAGAGGTTCATTTTATGTAATTCATATTTTAAACCTCAGTCTAAAACAGATCTCCATTGCAATTCTCTATAATAGGATAAATTTAGCAATGGTACCATGATATTCATAATCCATTGGCCAAAATTCTCAGTTGGGTAGTGTTGATACTTGAGTAGATGACACCATTTTCCCCTATGACTTTCTATTTTCTGTGCTCCCTCTCACAATCACCCCCTTTCAGATTAACAGGTTATTTCTTTTATATGTTAGTAGCTTCAAGTCTTCTCCAGCTTAAAAGGCACTTTTTCTCTAGGATTCTTATCTGGATTCATTTTAAGCTTAACTTGCAAAGATCAGCTATTTTTCAGTTCTTGGAAGGTACTTTGCAGTTAACCCTGATGTTACTGAGACAAACATTATTTATTTTGGATTTTAGTTATCTTTGTGTTTTGGAGGTTCCCAAGCCCACCCTCAGGTTTGATGATTCACTAGGAGGACTCATAGGACTCAGCGTACAGCCATAAGCATGGCTATGACTCATTATAGGAAAAGGATGCAAAGCAAAATCAGCAAAGAGAAAAGGCGTCTGGGGGAACACCTGGAAGAAACCAAGCTCAAGTTTCTAAGTGTCCTCTCCGAGTAAAGTCATATGGGACACACTTAATTCCCCCAGCAATAAACTGTGACAACATGTGTGAAATGTCATCTACTAAGGAAGCTCATTAGAGACTCAGTGCCCACAGTTTTTATTGGGACTGGCCATGTAGACATTCTCTGCCTGGCACATTAACAAGATTCTAGACTCATTTGTTTGCAGAAATGGTTTAGGTACAGTGAGCCACTTCTATTATCATTTAGGGAATTGTGGAAACCCTCCTGAAATCTAAGATCCCAGGTACTGGTCAAGTGTCAACACTGCAAACAGACCTTTTTGAAGATGGCAGCCTCAGACCTGCTGTGTTAACCCTTTTCTCTACAGCTTTTTTTTTTTTAATCCAATGATTTGCAGATAAAATCAAGAATTGACACATCAAGTAACTGTCTTTTAAATATACTACAGGTATGCGCCAGAATCACTGACAGAGAGCAAGTTTTCTGTGGCCTCAGATGTTTGGAGCTTTGGAGTGGTTCTGTATGAACTTTTCACATATATTGAGAAGAGTAAAAGCCCACCAGCGGTCAGTTTGCTTTTTATTTACTCTCAAGTTTTTTTTTTTAACATGAGAAAAGCTTTTTCCAAAGAATAATATAGTAAGCTTAGGGTTATTTTAGAGCTCCTATTGCTTATTTGTAAGACAGCATCCAACAAAATAATCCCAAACTTATTCATTAAATTAACTTGATGTTTTAAAAAGTGGGGATTGGAGTACTATTTAGTATATTCTCTTAATATTATCTTCAGTAAATCCGATAAACTCATTCATTCCAGGAATTATTGCAAAAGTTAAACCTTTTAAAGTAATATTTTTTCTGCTTATTGTATAATTTTAATATAGGAAAGTATAAAAAAGAAAATAAAAATAATCTCTAATTCAACTACTCAGAAATAACCACTTTAATACCACTTTAATAACCACTTTAATGTTTTCTTACAGGCTTCTTTTAATTTTATATATAAAAGCGAAATTTTATTAAAAAGATTTCTTTTATAACAGGTCATACTGTACAGTTTGCTATCCTGCTTTTTCATTACATATTATAGCATGAATGTTTTCCTATATTAGTAAATATTTACTGCAAATATGACTTCTAATTCCTTGGTAGCATTTCATCATAAGGATATAATTTCTGGACAATTATTTTCTATTTTTCAGTCTTTTAAGTAACACTTCATTGAACATAGTGCACATCCTTATATATATTTATGTTCATCTCTGGTTGTCATCTTAGAGAGTAAAAGTATAATTATAGGTGAAACGTTATGAACTCTTTTATAGGATTTTCATTATTTCAAAATGCTTTCCAGGAAAGCTGTACCAGATTAGACTCTCAGTAGCTGTGCATAGGGGTATACGTTTTATCATTTGCCAGTGTTGACTATTATATTTCTACACAGTTTTGCCAGATTGATGGGAGAAAAGTTGTACCTATTGGATTTTAATTTGCATTTCTGCTATTAGTGTGATTGAATACATATTTATTGGGTGTTTGGGGTGAGTCTGTGCGTGTGTGCATTGTATCTTCATGTACTTTGCCCATTTTTATATTGGTAATTTTTCTTACAAGTATATAAGAGCTCTCTGTGTTTAAATAAACGATGTGTTCATTGTAAATACTTCTCTAGCTTATGGTTCAGGCTTCAATTTTATGAATTTTAAACATAGAACTTCTCTTCGTTCCATTTATGCTTAAATATTCATTCTGTATTTTCTTTTTATTATGTCTTCTTTTACATTAAACTTTTTATTTCACCTGAAATGTAATATGGTGTGTTAAAACAAAGTAAGTGTTTTTAGTTCACTGGTTTTGAACCTTTTCAGGGAATTTGTGCTGAGTATGTTACAGTTATGGAAATGGCATTATAGACGTTCCACATTTAACAATCTTTTCTGAACTATGACTGAAAACAAAGTTTTTGAAGTTAAAATAGTCTGTTTTTAAAATGTTTCAAGGTAAGGAAACATACAGGATTTTTCCCATTTACTGGAAGAAGTTGAGAAAGAATTCTGATTCAAATTAAATGTACCAAAAATGTGTCATTGAAAAGTGGGTTTGTGTTTCAGGAATTTATGCGTATGATTGGCAATGACAAACAAGGACAGATGATTGTGTTTCATTTGATAGAACTCCTGAAGAATAATGGAAGATTACCAAGACCAGATGGATGCCCAGATGAGGTAACAAAAAATTTTTTTTATCCGCAGTAATCATGCATTTTCTTTCTCTCTTTACCCAAGGATTTCAGGTCAGTTTATGTAATTTAATTTGCTGAGGTTGTAGAAAAATAGCATAATCATGACTGTGGATATAGGTATATCCATGACACATGCCTGTACAGGCAAATTAAGTGGGAGTTCTGAATTTATGTCTTCACCAATTAAAAGATGGCACTTTGTGTTCATTGTAAGTTTGGTTTATTTTCCCTTTTACAGATTTATGTAATCATGACAGAATGCTGGAACAATAATGTAAACCAACGCCCCTCTTTCAGAGACCTAGCTCTTCGAGTTGATCAAATAAGAGACAGCATGGCTGGATAAAAGAAATGAACTTCACTCTGAGACCAAAATAGACTTACAGAACAAAGTGTTGTATTTCACATTACTGTGGACTGTTACTACATATATCATTATTATGTATATCATGACTTTAGCCAGCAAAAGTGTGGAAATATCTGCTCAGAGCTTTCAAAAGTTTAGTGAGTTTTTCTTCATGAGGACACCAGCCAAAGACACTGATGAAAAGTCCTTAGCAAAGAGTTTTGTAAAAAGTTTCGTGAACCTAATCAGTCAGTTAATATCACCTTTGGCAAAAGAAGAAACTTAGACTTTTTTCAACTCAGAATTATGAGAGATGAAAAAATTGTAAATGTTTAATATGCACAGAATACGTATGTACAGTTTTTACCACAGTGAATGTATAATACCTTGGCATCTTGTGTGATGTTTTACACAAGAGCTGGTATTCATAAATAATGTTTTCTAATTTTTCCATAGTTGATCTGTAATAACTTCACTGTACAAATTAAGATGCTCAGATAATTGAATAAGCACCTTTGTGTCCTTGTTCATCTATATCACTGGCCAGCAATATAAGCAGGTGTATACTTTTAGCTTGTTGTTCTATGTACTGTAAATATTTTTCAAAGCAAAGGGAACAAATGTTTAGTTTTATTTGTATAGGGAATTTCCCTGACTCTAAAGAATACATTTTGAAATGGAACAAGTTTACAAAGATATAACACAATCTATTTTCTTATTTCTCTCCCTTGTATCTGTTTGTGGCGAGTATGTTTTTTAAATAGAACTATCTCCAGGCTTTTCTAAGACTACAGTGAACAGTTTTCTTTTAAAATTTTGAGATGACGAATGCCAGGAATATTGTCATCCCTTGAGCTACTGGCTGCCAATAAGACTCTTCAATCCCTGGGACCTATATTCATGGATTAAATTTAAGTGTAAGCCATAAAATAGATTGTTTTTCATATATATAAGCCTATTAAGATGCACAGTGGGTTAGGAATTTTTTTCTAAAGAATGTATATTTTAGGGATTTCAGAAATCTATTGCCGTTATAAAAGAGATTTTCTTTTGTTAGATTCTTACAAGGGAGAAATAAGAGTAAATTGGTAAAAAAAAAAAAGTATGCTTGTTAATTTTATTCAAGAATGCCAGTAGAAAATTCATAATGTCTTGAAGAAAAATCAGCATTTTTCACCTGAGTATACAGGGTCGTTTGTTACTGTTGTCGTTTGTTTTAGTGCTACTCCATTTTAGACACCATACCTAAAATTTGGTGGGGTTTTTTGTCTGTGTGTTATTTATACAAAGTTTAAAATACTTGGCATTTTGGTTAAAAAGAAAATAGTTTCTTTATTTTCAATGCTATATGCTTTTTTTCTTTTAACTTGAACTTAAGACTTTTGATTATCTTTCTGTTTTTTGGAGCTGGTTTTAAAATGAATATTATATAAGAAAAAAATGCCTCACATATAAAGTTTGAGTTTTTTGTTGGAAGGAAAGGGAAGAAATGCTTTTTGTGCTATCTTTAAAGCATTTTACCAAATAGTAGTTACACCAAATGCACAAATCATCTAAAATAATATATTAGATTTTAAAAGATTTCTGGTAAACATTATATTTTGATGAAAGTTGAATATAATTTTTGTTTAATTTGTAAAGACTCCTCCAGGATCTCTGTATGTAATGCATTTAAGAGATCTTCTGTTCTGCTACTTTTCATGTCAAAAGTAGCATATCATATAATATGTTTGATTGCAGATTTTTGTACTAAAACTTAAGTACCTAAAAGTAGATTCTTAAAGGTTGATAACATTTTGTTTATAAAAACAAGGATGTTAAGTAGGTTTCTTTTTTAAAAGTTTTTCTTTTAATGTTTCCATTTTTAGTTTTAGGAGAAAAATCCCACATAAACATCTTAAGTTTTTAGAATGGGATGACAGCCTTATTGTAAAATTCTAAGTTTTCAAGAAAATTATTATTTATTGAGGGTTTGTGATGTTTTAAATTTTGATTCTGACCATACATAAAAGGAAATTAACCATGCAGCTGTTTAGTTGATTCTGCACAAGACACAGGTAAGTCAGTATTGTACCAGTTAATGCCAAAATGTTTCTTCAAAGTAATACTCTTCAGAAATGAGCGTAAAGATTTTCTTAAAATTCTGCAATTCTGTAAATATTCCAGTATTCTAAGTTACACAGTCTTTATATAAATAATTCCCTATATCCATGACTGCCTGCTTTGGGAAATGGTCACTTTTTCATGTTATTTATGTATGCTGCCAGTAGCACTATAATTTGCTATGGAAGAGTGCTTTCTTACAACCCAACCCAAGACTTCTGCTTTAAAGTCAAGTGAAATTTTTATCAAAACCGTAACTCCTGATATTTAAATTTTATTTAAAGAGTTTTGTTATAGAGTAGACTTTAGAAAATACCTATAGTTCTATACCTGGGGAGCCATTCTCTTTGGGGTGGCATGATGTGGTCAGATTGAGACTGTATTATTTTCTTCATTGTGCCTTTAGCATGTTCCCACAAAACTGAAATACTCATGTAATAAATATTCAGAAGTTATTTTCTTTCGTATTGTCACCTAACCAAGGAACTGCAGGTACACACATTGATTTAGGGATGTTCAGAGAAAGACTTTTATAAAGTAAACTTACCTTTCATTTTAAAAGAAATGCTTCCTAAGAGTGCTATCAACTACTTTGTGCTGCTTATGACCACTGCTATATCCACCCTAGGTCTGGTATATAAATTATTTCTAATGAAAGTTTCTCTAATTTTCCAGTACAACTTACTAAAGATCTTTAATCTCCTATATTAGAATAAATAATAACAGTAAGTCAGCAGAATTATCCAAACAAAAGACTAGGTTATATGAGATAATCTTCATTTTATTTAAGAAAAAAAAAAGTATAAATATCAGAAAATACTTTATATTGACACCCTGATTTGGGTTGGTTGTACTTAATTTCAAGATAACTAGCTGCTAACTGTTTTACGATACTGACAGTAACATTAGAGATTTCAGAATGACAGTGAGAGAATTTTTAAACTTTCACATTAGTCAAATGCATATGATATGCACATCACATTGTATACCTAAATATTAAAATTACCAATTTTGTTTTACTTTATTACAGTATGTTCTTCATAGGTTAAGAAATTAACTTCTACTGTGCTTATGCTAGATGGCATTGCTTAGTGCAGGCCCTAAATATTGTTCTTTTCCAGTCTTACAAAATTTATAAGGAAAATTCTTATCTCCAACTGAAACACCAATTGTTATTAATATATCTTTAAAAGTTTTTAATTATCATTTTCTATTATAAGGCCTTTCTTTGCATAGCAAATTGCTTAACATCTTATTTTGAACTGGAACAGATTTATGACATGAGGTCATTAAAAGAGCTTCTAGGAGTCTCTGTTCCAGTTATCCATATTCTTAGTTTTTGTGAATATGTGTTATGTTTTTAATACCTGTACTAGGAAGCACTCCTATAGATGCTATTTATTGGGGTCAAGCAAGTCAACTTTGAGCAGTGTGAACAGACAGTAGCATAGCTTTTAAGTCTGACAACAGGTAAATAGCATTAATAAACAGAACAAGGTGGTAAGGAAAAGGCATATAGCAGGATTTTATAGAGACAGCAGGCAGCTGGAAAGGCAACTTACCAGTTGCAGATGATAAGCAGAACAAGTACACTAAAAACACAAATGAAAGTATGCAATAGAAAGGTTTTTCATCAATTATCCTTTCAAGATCATAGTTGAAAATGTTTAGGTGCTTTTCACACGCAAAAAGATAAGTGTTTTTAATGAAAAAGTTTAGGGTGTTTCAAATGCTTGGAATATATGTGAATCTCAGAGCATGAATTTTCTAGTAGCATGGAGTATAAGCTTGTGAGTTGCAATTTATTTACTGAAACTAAAAACGTTAGAGATTAAGAAAGTCATAGATACTAAAGAAAATGGAAATAAAATGAGAAAGATAAACCTACACTCAATTATGAAAATATCTACTTGAAATTTCTTTCAACTTCAACAACTTGAAATACACATATGATACTTTCTTCTTCTGCAATAATAGTTTTGTTGAAGGTTGCTGTAATGAACCTTTTTAACTATCCCAAATTTTAAGTATATGAAAACAAAATTTATTTTATGTCCTTAGTAACATTTAGGATGTTGGATTAATTTTGGTTGGAGAGGAATGAAAAGAAAGTTGTTTGTAGAATCAAAGACTTCACCTTGATTCTTAAGAGCAAATAACTGAATTCTCCAACAGTACTGATTAAAATACTTTTAATCTGCATAACCAAGGTAGCCTAAGCCTTTGAGTGCAAGCTGCAGGTAGCGCAGATCTAAATGACAAATTTGAAGTAGTTTGTGTCAAATGATAGCACTTATTGTCTACTGTTTACAAAGCATTTTAAAAACAAGTCACTGTTTCCCACAAATTCTGCCAGAATATTGTTTTTCTTTTCTTCTTTCTTTCTTTTAAAAAGTGTTTTAAATCCTTGTTTCTATCAGTAATTTGAGGATAGCATGAATCCCATGGTACCACTTCTTTTCCTTCCTGTTACTAGTTTTGTAACATTATCATGCAGCTTACTGAATAGGAATTCTTGATAATAGAGTAAAGGTATTGGTGACAAAGAAAAAAAATTGAAACAAAGTCTTACCTTTTTATTGAAGGACTTTGAGAAATGTTGAAGTTGAATTCTAAAACTCTTGAGTATACCATTATAATTCTTTAAGGTGGCCCAGTTTACTTCCAAAGCTACTATTACAGAGGAAGAAATTTCCAAAAATTGAGACTACCATAGAGGACAATCTTTTTCCTAAAAATGATTTGGAAATCTGAGACCTAAGGAACAATGAGTGTGGTGATGGGAAAAGGGAATTTCTAAATTTCTGTCAGATCTCAGATTAAACTCGCACTTAATGGGAATTTTTTTCTAACATCTTGAATTTCTCTTATTTTAGGATTACTAAGATAAATGTAGAAGGTTAGAATATGGATAGCTCAGTCAAATGCCAACTACTATGGGTCTAGTAATTCTCTAGGTCATTTTCTTATAGTTGCTTCAACGTGGCCACTCAAGGGTCAGATTCTTAGTAGAGTCGTTTTTCTTTTCTAAACTTAAAAAAAAAACAAAAAATGACCATATCCACATTGTATACCACTTCAGACCTTCCTATATATGCACTCACTTACCAATGCTGACAAATGCAAGCTCCCTACGACTTTCGAGTTGCATCAGATAATTCACGTTAATGGTTGTAGTAATGAAGCCATCACCTCTTGATAAAATCCTAAATCCCATTCACATATTCAGAATAAAGAAGAGTAGATAGTGCAGTTGTGGATATAGACAAAGGAATCCTGGGTAATCTTATGGGAGGGTTAATCCTGAAGGTATTTAACCTTAGAATTTCCTGTTAAGTAAACATTCAGAGAAAACCAAGAGATTTAAACTTTCAGTTCTGCAGCTTTGAGGATATGAGCCCTAATCATGGTGTTTTCAGGGAATCTAGTTTGGTGTGGCCCCAAATGATCTCAAATATAAAGGATCCATAGAAAGGATATCTTGGGCCTGGGCCTAATATAAGAGTTGGAGTTTCATGTATTACTTCTCTTTAGAGCATGCTTTTTCAGTGGAGGTGATATCAACTCTCGGGGTGAGTACTGATGAAAAACCTCGTTCTTTTTATGTATAAAGCACAGAAATACATACAGTACATAAACAGGTATGCAATGATATGAAAATTTCATGGTGAAAGAGATTAGGAGAAAATGTCTAAAAACCTCCTTCCAAGGATGGGGGATAATGCAAAAAAAGTAGAGAAACACTGCTCTGAAGTGTACTCATGTGGACATGGGCCAAACCAGCACCACCTCAGAAGTGACTTCAGTAAGAGAGGGAAGATATGTCAGTATGAGGACACTGAGAGTATTATATCTTTTTGTTTTTAATTTATTTTTTTTATTTTTTTTGGCTGTGTTGGGTTTTCATTGCTGCACACGGGCTTTCTCTAGTTGCTGCAAGTGGGGGCTACTCTTTGCAGTGTGCAGGCTTCTCATTTCAGTGGCTTCTCTTGTTTTGGAGCACGGGCTCTAGGTGTGTGGGCTTCACTTGCTGTAGCACGCAGGCTCAGTAGTTGTGGCTCATGGGCTCTAGAGCACAGGCTCAGTAGTTGTGGCATACAGGCTTAGTTGCTCCAGGACATGTGGGATCTTCCTGGACCAGGGCTCGAACTTGTGTCCCCTGCTTTGACAGGTGGATTCTTTTTTTTTTTTTTTTTTTTTTTTTTTTTTTGCTGTATGTGGGCCTCTCACTGCTGCAGCCTCTCCCACTGCGGAGCACAGGCCCCGGACACGCAGGCCCAGCGGCCACAGCTCACGGGCCCAGCCGCTCCGTGGCATGCGGGATCCTCCCAGACCAGGGCACGAACCCGTATCCCATGCATCGGCAGGTGGACTCCCAACCACTGCGCCACCAGGGAAGCCTGACAGGTGGATTCTTAAACACTGTGCCACTAGGGAAGCCCTGAGAGTATTAGATCTTTAAGCAAATATTCTAAATAGTGTAAACTAAAAAAGAAAAAAATTAGTTAATATGTAATCTTTTTAAAGTCATCCAATTTTAATATCTCTAGAATTTAAGGACTTTCTTTAACGGATACAAAAGTTAAGTCTTCAGTGGAGATACATCCCTGAGTACCATTCTGTTCTCTTGTTTTTACATTTCACAATAAATAAGATACAATAATCTTCTCAAAAAACTTAGGGTATTTTAATGATATGCAGTGTATTAGCAGTTTTTCTTCTTGATCATAAGAGGTGATAAGAAAGATACTAAAACCATGGCATATTACTGTATATTAAAGTCAAAGGAAAATTTCCACAGAAATAGTAAAGAAACTAACAATACCAAATGAAGATCATATCTGTGCTATGAAATTACCCAGTCAAGGCATTCATCTTTGAAAAATTCTGCAGCTTTTATTTTTTCTCTTTTATTGTATCCATCTTAATGGATGTGACATTGTTTAGCATTGTGGTTTTCATTTACATTTCACTAATGATTAATGGTGTTAAGCATCCTTTTTTTTTTTTTTTGCGGTACACAAGCCTCTCACTGTCATGGCCTCTCCCGTTGCAGAGCACAGGCTCCAGACGCGCAGGCTCAGCGGCCATGGCTCACGGGCCCAGCCGCTCTGCAGCACGTGGGATCTTCCTGGACCGGGGCACGAACCTGTGTCCCCTGCATCGGCAGGTGGACCCTCAACCTCTGCGCTTGGGAAGCCCAAGAATCTTTTAATATGCAATTTTATTGGCCATTTTTTTAATCTTCGGAGAAATGTTTAAGTCATTTGCCCATTTTAAAATTGGGTTCTTTTTTTGTTAAGCTTTAGAAGTTCTTTCTATATTCTGGATATTAACCCCTTATCATATATATAATTTGCAAATATTTTTCCCATTCTGTAGGCTGCCATTTTATTCTGTTGATTGTATCCTCTTATGCACAAAAGTTTTTAATTTTGATAATTCCAACTTATCTACTTTTACTTTTGCTGTCATATTCAAGAAATCATTGCCAAATCCATTGTTAGAAGAAAACATTGGGAAAAAGCTTCAAAAGTGTTTTATGTCTTTAACTCTTGACGTTTAGGTCTTTGATCCATTTTGGGTTAATTTTTCTGTATGTTGAAAGGTAAGGGTCCATTTTTTTGCGTGTAGATTTCTAGTTTTCCCAACGCCGCTTCTTGAAAAGAGTCTTTCTCCCATTGAATGATCTTGGGGGTACCCTTGTTGAAAACTGTTTGACTATATACATTAGTGATTATTTCTGAGCTTTCTGTTTTATGCCATTAGTCTTTATGTTTGTCTTTATGCCAGTACCACACTGTTTTGATTACTGTAGCTTTTGTAGTAAGTTTTGAAATCAGGAAGTGTGAGACCTCCAATTTTGTTGTTCTTTTCAAAAATTGTTTTGGCTATGTGGTGTCCCTTGAGATTGCATATGAATTTTAGGATGGGCTTTTCTATTTCTGCAAAAAAAATCATTGGGATTTTGATAGGGATTGCATTAACTCTGTAGATTGTACTTAGGGTAGGGGTAGTATCCTCCTACGTAGATTACCTCATTTTATCCTCACAACTCTGAGGTAGGTACTATTATTTTTCTCATTTTAAGCATGTAGACATTGAAATTTAGCAAGATACAAATTTCCAAGTCCCACGTGTAGAAAGAAAGGATGTTGGAATTTGAATATAGGCAGTCTGAGTCCAATGCCAGAGTTCATAATCACTTCACTATGCTGCCTTTCACAGCTTTGGCAGCATGCATATAAAGCAGCAATAAACTAGATAAGCTTTCTGCAGTGATCCGTGATTGTATTTCCCAGGTGGCAAGATGACAGAATCAATCATTTCAGTTCCCAGTGAAAATTATTTGAATATATTTTTACATGTACTCTCACATCCTATCCTCCAAAAAAGAATTTAAGTGCACGACAATTTGATAAAATGTAGAAAAGTAAATCTTTGTAGAAGGAGCAATGTAAGGGATAATAATACCTTTTGCTAGATGACAAGAGAAAGTAAATAAACTTAAAAAAAAAAAGGTTTGGGAGGTACAACATGACTGAGCTGAACAGGAAGGAGCAGGTGTAGCAGATGCCAGGATGGCGCACAGAAGGTCTCCGGGACCCAGGGTACCAGCACCCAGGGCAAAAGCAATGACTTCATAGGAGCCTGGGCCAGACATACCTGCTGGTATTGGATGGTCTTCTGGGGAGGCAGCGGGTGTCTGTGGCTTTCTCTGGGGTCATAAAAGCTGGTGGTAGAAATATCTGGGGAGAGTTAATCTATTGGAACTCTTGCTGGAGGCAGATATTTTGCTTGGGTCTATAGCACCAAGACCTGGCACCACTTAACAGCCTGTAGGCTCTAGTGCTGGGATGCATCAGGCCAAACAACCAACAGGGCAGGAGCACAGCCCCACCCATTAGCAGACAGGCTGCCTAAAAACTTCCTGAGCCCACCTCAGACATGGCCACCTCGAGACATGGCCCCTGACACGGCCCAGCCCAGCAGAGGGCCAAGACCCAGCTCTATCCACCAGTGGGCAGGCATCGGCCTGTCCCACAAGGAAGCCTGCACAAGCCTCTAAACCAGACATCTGCCAGGTGGCAGACAGCAGAAGCAAGAAAACTGCAATCCTGCAGCCTGTGGAACTGTGTCTGCAAACATAGGTCAGAACCTACCCTGGGACCAGGTGGTCCCTGGCCCTTGGGCAACAAGAGTGGAATCAACTGCTAGGACACATGGGACATCCCCTACAGAGGGCCACTTATTCAAGGTCGAGAAACATAACTAACCTTCCATATACATAAGAATACAAATATAAATTTAGACAATGAGACAGCAGAGGAATATGTTCCAGATGAAGGAACAAGATAAAACCCCAAAGCAACAACTAAGTAACATGGAGATAGGCAGTACACTCAAAAGAACTTAGAATAATGATCATAAAGATGATCCAAGAACACGAAAAAGGATGGATGCACGGAGCAAGAAGTTACAAGAAGTTTTTAACAAAGAGAAAATATAAAGGACAAAAAGAGATGAACAATAAAATGAAAAATATACTAGAAGGAATCAGCAGACTAACTGAGGCAGAAGAATGCATAAGTGAGATGGAAGACATAATGGTGGAAATCACTGCATGGAACAGAATACAGAAAAAAGAATGAAAAGAAATGAGGATGGTCTAAGAGACCTCTGGGATAACATTAAATGCACCAACATTCGTATTATAGGGGTCCCAGAAGGAGAAAAGAGAGAGACGACCTGAGAAAATATTTGAAGAGATAATAGCTGAAAACTTCCCTAACATGGGAAAGGAAACAGTCACCCAAATTCAGGAAGCACAGAGAGTCCCATACAGGATTGATGCAAGGAGGAACACACCGAGAGTAATCAAATTGACAAAAATTATAGACAAAAAAATGAATAAATAAATAAAAGCAACAAATAACAGACAAGGGAACTCCCATAGGTTATCAGCTGATTTCTCAGCAGAAACTCTGCAGGCCAGAAGGGAGTGGCACAATATATTTAAAGTGATGAAAGGGAAGAACCTATAACCAAGAATACTCTACCCAGCAAGGGTTTCATTCAGATTCTAAGGAAATCAAAAGGTTTACAGACAAAAGCTAAGAGAATTTATCACCACCAGACCAGCTTTGCAACAAATGCTAAAGGAACTTCTCTAGGGGGAAAAGAAAAGGCCACAACTAGAAACAAGAAACTTACAAATGAGAAACCTCACCAGTAAAGGCAAACATACAGTAAAGGCAGGAAATCATCTGCACACAAATATAACAAAATGAGCAATCGTGAGAAGAGGAGAGGACAAATGCAAGATATTGGAAATGCATTTGAAATTAAAAGACCAGCAACTTAATCTTGCTTATATATAGACTGCTATATCAAAATCTCAGGTTAACTGAAAACTGAAAATCTACAAGATATACACAAAAGAGAAAATGGAATCCAAACCCACACTAAAGATAGTCATCAAATCACAAGGGGAAAAAAAAAATCACGAGAACAAAAGAGGAAGGGGGAAAAAAGCCTACAAAAACAAATCCAAAACAACAAAATGGCAATAAGAACATACATATCGATAATTACCTTAAATGTAAATGGATTAAATGCTCCAACCAAAACACACTGGCTGAATGGATACAAAAACAACACCCATATGTCTGCTGTCTACAAGATCTGGATCTGAAGACCCACTTCAGATCCAGGGACACATATAGACTGAAAGTGAAGGGATGGAAAAATGTATTCCATGCAAATGGAAATCAAAAGAAAGCTGGAGTAGCAATACTCATATCAGACAAAATAGACTTTAAAATAAAGACTATAAGACTGTTAAAGAAATAAGACTGTTACAAGAGACAAAGAAGGACACTACATAATGATCAAAAGATCAATCCAAAAAGAAGATATAACAATTGTAAATATATATGCACCCAACATAGGAATACAATAGGAATTGTAAATATATATGCACCCAACATAGTATTTACCTAAATACTAACAGCCATAAAGGGAGCCATAAAGGGCCCATAGTATTTACCTAAATACTAACAGCCATAAAGGGAGAAATCAATAGTAACACAATAATTGTGGGGGACTTTAACACTCCACTTATATCAATGGACAGATCATACAGACAAATCAATAAGGAAAAACAGGCCTTAAATGACACATTAGACCAGATGGACTTAACTGATATTTATAGAGCATCCCATCCAAAAGCAGCAGAATACACATCTCAAGTGTACATGGAACAGTCTGCAGGATTGATCACATGCTGGCCAACAAAGTGAGCCTTGATAAATTTAAGAAAGTTGAATCACATCAAGCGTCTTTTCCGACCACAACACCATGAGATTAGAAGTCAACTACAAGAAAAAAATTGTAAGAAAACACAAACACATGAAGGCTAAAAAATATGCTACTAAACAGTCAATGAATCACTAAAGGAAGAGGAAATTGAAAAGTACCTAGAGACAAATTAAAACAAAAGCACGATGATCCAAAACCTATGGGATGCAGCAAAAGCAGTTCTAAGATGAAGTTTATAGCAATACAGTCTTACCTCAGGAAACAAGAAAAATCTGAAATAAATGACCTAAACTTATACCTAAAGCAACTACAGAAAGAAGAACAAAAAAACCCAAGTTTAGTATAATGAAAGAAATCATAAGGATCAGAGCAGCAATGAATGAGATAGAGACTAAGAAAACAATAGAAAAGATCAATGAAACTAAAAGCTGATTCTTTGAAAAGATAAACAAAATTGATAAACCTTTAGCCAGACTCATAAACTAAAAGAGGGAGAGGGCTCAAAACAATAAAACTAGAAATGAAAAAGGAGAAGTTAGAGTAGACATCACAGAAACACAAGGGATCATAAGAGACTACTACAAGCAACTATATGCCAATAAAATGGACAACCTGGAAGAAATGGACAAATTCCTAGAAAAGCACAACCTTCCAAGACTGAACCGGGAAGAAATAGAAAATAGAGCAATCACAAGCACTGAAATTGAGACTGTGATTTAAAATCTTCCAACAAACAAAAGCCCAGGACCAGATGGCTTCACAGGTGAATTCTATCAAACATTTAGAGAAGAGCTAACACCTATCCTTCTCAAACTCTTCCAAAATATAGCAGAGGCAGGAACACTCCCAAACTCATTCGAGGAGGCCACCATCACCCTGATACCAAGACCAGACAAAGATGTCACAAAGGAAGAAAACTACAGGCCAATATCACTGATGAACATAGATGCAAAAATCCTCAACAAAATCTGGCAAACAGAATCCAACAGCACATTAAAAGGATCATACACCATGATCAAGTGGGGTTTATCCCAGGAATGCAAGGATTCAATATACACAAAAAAATTAATGCATTGTAAGTGTATATATTATATAGCTATAGATATGTGGAAAAGAACCTTTGTCCTAAGAAATAACAGAGCCAAATAGGAATTTAAAAATTTAACTGAAAAGAACATTACAGTACATATTTGGGAAAGAAACTAGAAAAAGATTTCAAATGATACTTACCCCCTAATTAATGGCAGAAAAGTAGGAATTCCGCTTTTGATTCTATGTATAAACTTTGCTCTAATATGTAGCATTAAAAAATTTTCACATGTGGACATAAAGTGGAAAAACACACCAAAAGCTTAAGTGTTATAACATCTATATTGTGTTGAGATACAAAAGCACATAAATAGCAGAATTTCTACAATATTCATACAGTGACTCTATTACCAGTGGTTCTCAACCTTTAACCTACTTCAGAATGACCCAGAAGGCCTATAAAAACGCAGACCACTGAGCCCTATACCCAGAGTTTCTGATTCAGTAGATCTGGGGGAGGACCTTAGAACTATATTTCTAACGAGTTCCCAGGTGATGCTGACACTGCTAACCTGGTCAGCCCTCTATTCTGACCAAGGCAGAATAAAATTTCACATTATATCAGTACCTTCAAAGCAAAGACAGAGGATCCTGGAGAGAGATTACAACCTAAAGGAAGTCACTGAACTCTAAGTCCTCAATAGAAACTGAAAAAACTTCTGACTGACCAGTTACTATTATAAAACACAAAGAATTTTAAATGTACCTACTATTACAGTATAAGAGCTCCTACTAGGAGTAGTAGTTGATTAGTTTTAAATTGGTAGGACAGATGTATTAGCATACTGGAGTGAGCGTAATAGTCATGGGCACCAATCTGTATATCATACACATGGAATGCAGAACATTCCATAATCCATTTAAATGTAGCTTAAGAGAGTTTCAATCATACTGACAAGAATAAACAGGTTAATTCTTAGATGTCTACAATGATCATGCCATGTCCGGTAACATCTTCTTCAAATATAAAAATATATGAAAAATAGGGCACCAAAGAAAATACTAAGATTCCTATTACCACCATAAAATATTGTCAAGTGCTTGCAAGTACATTCAGATGTTGTTCACAGTAGAAAACTTACAAGGACAATCACCAAAAAAATAAAAGTAAAATATATTAAGCTTTTTATTAAGTTAGTATAATTCCTATGATGGTTAGTACATCTCAGTCACAACTGCTGATGCTTCTTTAAGTTTTTATAATCAATATATGGAAGGCATGCAATAATAAGTTCTTTTTGTACATCCCTTCAGACAACATTTTTCTGAGTATCCTCTGTGCTTTCTTTGGGGATGATTCCCCCAAAACAGATTGCTTAAGGTTTTAATTTTGTTTGTATTTTTCTTCTGAAATTCTACAATCTCATGAATATATGGACTGATGTCTTGTGATGAGGAAAATATCTCTTGTCTTGTCTTAAAAGGCAAGTTGGCCTGTTTGTACTGATGCTCAGGCAGTGACTGCATCTTCAAATTGTTTAATGTGTCTTCCTGAGAGGCAAAAGTAGAGACTGTTGAGAGACAAGAAAAAAATCCTACTTTATTAAAATCTTCGTTTAGCTGAAAATTTGATCATAATGCTGTAATACTAGAGTCAGCTAATTTTGAAAACACAAGTAATCACATTTTAACTAGTAAAATGGTTATTTGAAAGCAATGTATATTTTTAACTAAAATAGTTGTAGGTATTGTTTTCCTATAAAAAGTCCTAGAAACATTTGCACATTTTTATGCAAAAAATATTGAGATATAACTCATATGCCATAAAATTGAGCATTTTAAAGCATACAATTAATATGTTCACAAGGTTGTGCAAACATCACCACTACCTAATTCCAGAACATTTCTATCACCCACAAAAGAAACCCCCACTCCCATTTCCCTCTTCCTCCAGCCCCTGGCACCTACTAATCTACTTTCTATTCTATGGATCTGCCTAAATCATACCATATGTGGCCACCTGTGTCTGGTTTCTTTCACTGAGCATAATATTTTCAAGGTTCAACCATGTTGTAGCATCTCTAGCAATACTTTATTCTTTTTATGGCTGAATAATTTTCCACTGTATGGATATATCACATTTTGTTTATCTGTTTATCAGTTGATGAACATTTGGGTTGTTTCTACTTTTTGACTATTATGAATATCACTGCTCTGAACACCCACATACAAGTTTTTGTGTGAACACATTTTCAATTTTCTTGGATATATACCTAGGAGTAGAACTGCTGGATCATATGGTAAATTTGTTTAACTTTTTTAGGAACCGCCAAACAATTTTCCACAGTGGTTGTACCATTTTACAATCCCACCACTAGGCTTCCAACTGCTACACATCTTCACCAACATTTGATATTTTTCATTTTTTGATGAGAGCCATCCTAATGGATGTGAAGTGGTATCCCATTGTGGTTTTAATTTGCAATGACCTTGCAACTAATGATGTTGAGCATTTTTCATGTGATTATTATATATCCTCCTTGTAGAAATGTCTATTCAAATCCTTTGCCAATTTCTAATTGAGTTATCTTTTACACACATTTTTAACTAAGTGGTTAGTAGAAGCCATTTTGGTTTTTGTTGAAATATAAAGAAATGGAGAAGTAGTGATACGCTCAATGAACTGATTATTTCTATTATATTGCTCTTACTCAATATTACTGATAATAAATTAAAATAACACCAGAAGGTAATTAATTGGCAGCTTGTTGGATTTCCATCATTGCCCTTGCCCATCTACAGTCCCTTTTGGGAGATATATTTGCCTCTAGCCACTGCTGTAGAGTTACCCTTAGGAAGTCATAGGGTGATTCCACCTTATATCCACAGATGAATAGTCAGGAGGTTGGCACCTGACCCCAAACAAACCAATCTACTACAGTGGCCAGCAATCCATGCCATGTGAAAAATAAGTTGGCTCAATCAGATTTCCTCTCTTTAAAATTAGAACTAAGAAGTAATGAGAACAAGATGAGTTAGAACCAAAACTGAGAGGATACTATGAAGCTTATCATGACAAGCTAAAGTTATAATGGAACATAGATATTAGAGGAGAAAAGATTCAGAGAGAGAAAGAGAGAAGGTGATTTTTAGCACTGACTTGATTCCTTAGGCTTTCCAGGGCCTTTCCAGATCCATTTACAGATCTTGTTTTTATAATAACTATCCTCCGCTTTTTTCTTGAGGGTATTTAGGAGAAACTCTGTCTCTTGCAGTGACAGTCCTATTAGAATACTCTATAATAACTTTGTATTTAATAAATGCCTAAGACAAAATGTGGGATAGTAAAACTTTAGGACAGATATTAATCTATTCTAAAGTAGCAAATAATGTCATCTAAGACAGATAAATATGTGATCAATTAAAGTGTGTCACAATGAACAGAGTACACTGAAGGGAAAAGTGAATTAGGTTGTCTATGCAGGTTGAAGAAAGACCTTCCTGGATGAGATGTGCCATGTTCTGCCACTTAAAGGGAAAAAAAAGGCAGACAATAAGAAGGAAACTTGTTCATGGATGAAGGCAACTAGGGACTAGTTAATGAAAAGTACATGTCAAATTGGAGAGGGAACTTAAAAGGGAAACAAGCTGTACTCATCAAGAAACAAGAAAGGTTAAAAATGAATATTCAAATCAATGAATTTGAAAAAGAGCAACAGAGATAACCCAAATAAGTAATAAGGAAAGAAATCAATGAATTATAGAAACAATATAAAGATTTAGAAAAGCAAAAGTTGGTTCTTTTAAAGGATTAATAAAATATAACTTTTGCCAGACTAATCAAGAAAAAAAAAGATGAATGTGAACAAAACACACTAGGAAAAAAAGGACTACAATACAGATACAACTGTGGTTCATACAAATCAACATCAAAAAAACAAAACAACCCAATCAAAAAATGTACAGAAGAACTGAACAGACATTTTTCCAGAGAGGAAATGCAGATGGCCAACAGGCACATGAAAAGATGCTCAACATCGCTAATCATCAAGGAAATGAGTCAAATCAAAACCACAGTGAAATATCACCTCATACCTACCAGAATGGCTATCATCAAAACTAACACAACCAATGTTGGCAAGGATGAGGGGAAAAGGGAACCCTCGTACTATTGGTGAAAATGTAAACTGGTGCAGCCACTCTAGAAAACAGTCTGGAGGTTTCTCAAAAAACTAAAACTAGAACTACCATATGACCCAGCAATTTCACTTCTAGGTATATATCCAAAAGAAACAATACACTAATTCAAAAAGATACAGGCACCCCAACGTTCATAGCAGCATATTTACAATTGCCAAGATATGGAAGCAACCTAAGTGTCCATCAACATATGAATGGATAGAAAAAGTTGTGAGATATATATATATATATATGTATGTATGTATGTATATATAATGGAATATTACTCAGCCATAAAAAGAACGAGATTTTGCCTCCTGCAGCAACATGGATAGACTTGGACGGTATTATGCTAAGTGAAGTAAGTCAGACAGAGAAAGACAAATACTGTATGATATCACTATATGTGGAATCTAAAAAATACAACAAATAGTGAATATAACAAAAAAGAAGCAGTCTCACAGATACAGAGAAGAAATGAGTGGTTACCAGGGAGGAGAGGGAAGGGAGGAGAGGTAAGATAGGGGTGGGAGATTATGAGGTAAAACAATTATGTATAAAATAAGCTATAAGGATATATTGTACAATACCAGTAATATAGCCAATATTTTATAATAGCCAATATTTTATAATAACTATAAATGGAGTATAAAAATTGTACACCTGTAACATATAATATTGTACACCAACTATACTTCAATTAAAAACATTTTTTTAAACCATAAGCCCATTTCACTTACTAATGTTTGTTTGAAAGTCCCAAATAAGGTATTAGTTAACTGAATCCATGAACGTATTTTACAAATATATTAAGAAAGTGTTTAATCCCAGAAATGCAAGATCACAAAATCTATCAATGCAATTTACTATATTAATAGACTCCCACCCTCACTCTCAGCTGGTTTTGCTTTCTACTTTATAAGAAAATTGAAGGAATCAGAAGAGAACTTGTATTTGCTCCCTTCACTGTCTTTTTACTCATCTCTTAACATTTGTACCCATAATTCTGCCTTCCTAAGTATTTCCATAGATGAATTATCCACTCTAAAACCAATTCCTCCACTTATGGACTAGATCTATTTCCTCCTGCCCACTCCGGGATATCACTCCAGCAGTGCTTCTCTTTATCTTTCTTTCATCATTATTTTTTCACTTCTAGCGAACCACTCCTATCAGCAAATGTGCTATTTCTCCCACTTAAAAAAAAACAAAAAACAAAAAAAAACAAGAAACACTTCTCTTGGCCCTGCTTACCATCCAATTTCTTTTCTCTCCTCTGTAGCTAAACTCCTTCTGTATTTATTAATTCACTTCTCTTCTCTTACGCTGTCTGAAACTCATTCTATACAGGCTTTTACTCCATCACTCCACCAAAACTTCTCTTATCAAGCTCACAAACGACCTCTATATTGCTAAATTCAACAGCCAACTCTCATCTTATTTAACTAATAAAAACCACTCCTTCTTGATATGCTTTCTTCACTTGGTTTCCAGGATACCACATTCTCTCTCCTTCCCACCTAACTATTTGCCCCTTTCTACCTCCTTTGCAAGTACTTCCTCTTCAGTTTTTTTAATGTTGATGTCTCCCAGAGCTCAGTCCTTGGTACTCTTTTCAATCTATACTTACTCTCTTCATGATCTCATCCAGTCTTATGGCTTAAAAAATTATTTATATACCTATGGCTCCTTAATTTCTTTCTTCAAGCAAATTTTTTCTTCCAAACTCCAGATTCATATATCCTACTTGCTACTCAACATCTCCACTCTGATGTCTCAAACTCAACATGTTTAAAACTCCACCTGAACTTTTCAAACTCAAAATGTCCAAAGATGAACTACTAATACTGTTTTCCAAACCTGTTCCACTTGAGGCCTTTCCTATTTCAGTTGATAGTAACCCTATCCTTCCAGGTGTTGAAAGCAAAAACTCTGAAATCACATATTTTTTTAACATATTGGAGTAATTCCTGATTTTTCTTTTTTCTCATATCTCACATCATATCTGCCCAAATATATCTAGATTATAACAGTTATCACTGCTTCTACTCACTGCTACCATCCTTATCCAGATGCTATCCTCTCTAATACCTTCCTAACAGGTCTCTCTGTTTCTACTCTTGCCTCCCTACAGTCTATCCTCAACACAGTGGTCAAAGTGATCCCTTTAAAATGTCAATTATGTCACTCCTCTGCTCAAAACCTGTAATGACTCCTTGCAAATGCTATAAGAATAAAAAAAGAAGAGTGGTATAAAGTTTAGAAAGTGACAAAAAACTATTAAGATAGTTCCACATAATTACTGGATTAAAATCAACCTGTAAAACTCAACTGCATTTCTCTAACCAATGATCACTAACTAGAAATATAATTAACAAGTATTTACAATAGCAACAAAATTAAAGTATTAAGCATTAACTTAACCAACAATACAGAAAGTCTCTATAGAGAAAACTTTAAAATTCTAATGACAGAATACAAAGATATTCCATGTTTTTGGCTGAGATGACTTTTTGTTAAAAAGATGTCAATTCTCTTCAAATGATTCTCTGTAATTCCATGCATCCCATTTAAATTCCAGATGGGTTTTTATAAAATAAATTCAATAAGCTTACTCTTAAATGTATATATAAGGATAAAGGCAGAGGATTAGTTCAGTCAACCTTAAGGGAAAAAAATAAACATTGAAGACTTGCTCTCCAAGATAAATGACATCCTACAGAGTCATAGTACTAAAACAGTGTAGTAATAATACAAAGTCAAACAAAAAGACCAATTAAATAAGAATCTCAGACAAACTTAATAAACAATAAAAGTGGCTCTACAATCAATGGGAAAAAAACGATTGTTCAGTAGATGGTATTCAGAAAATTATTTCTTCATGTAGAGAAAAGTAAGACACTGAGAAAACTAAGATAGTATCCCTAGCAGAAAAGAACCAAAAATGGGCCCCAGAATTAAGGACCTAATGAGAACAGTAAAACTATAAAATTAACAGAAGAACAGAAAAGGAACCTCTAAAACTTTTGAAAGTTTTGTTCATACTTTTGAAAGTATGAACAATAAGGCAAAACACTTATCGTCTAATTGTATAAAAATTAAGACTTTCTGTCAAACACCAGTAGACAGATGACAGAATAGCAGAACATATTTGTAATATCTAAAACCTACAGCTGATTACTATTGTATCTAGATTTTGGATAACTCTTACAAATCAACTGGAAGATGACAATTCCAACAAAAAGTGAGCAAAATGTATAAACAGGAAATTTTCAGAAAAAAGGAACCCAAGAGGCTAATATGTATATGAAGAGGTGCTCAAATTCAGAGCAAATTAAGACAAAAAGGAGACACTATTTCATGCCTGTGGCACTGGCAAAAGTTAAAAATTGTATAATGTTAATTCTTGACAGGGATACAAGAACACAGGAATCCTCATGTACTAGTGGTGCAACTATAAATTGGTGTAGCCATTCTGCAAAGCAATCTGAATGCACCTCAAGTAAATTAAGCATAATATATTTTATGATACATCAATTCTACCCCTAGGTATATATCCCAGAGAAATGTCCACACAGATCCATAAGGGGGCATATACAATGATGCTCACTGCAGTGTTATTTATAGTGGCAGGGAGTTGAAGCCTATATAGGTTAGATGTTCATCACTAGGAGAAAGAATAAGTAAAATGTGAGGAATGCGTATGAATATTATGCAGCAGTTTGAAGCAATGACTAAAAGTTCACATAGCAATAATAAGATATAGATCTCAAATACCATTTAGATATATTTTTAAAATGCACAGGAAATAATGCACAATTTGCAATAAAACGTATAAAAACAAAAATACATAATAAAACATTGGAATGGCTGCCTATGGGAGGAGGAGAATGGGCATGAAGAAAGGAGATATGTGGAGACTAATCATCTTCTAACATACCATATAATTTATTTATGTTTATTGTCTATCTTCACTATTCTGTAAGCTTCATGAAGGCAAGAACCTTCACTGCCTCCTGAGTGAAACTGTTCACTCTTATATCCCAAGCAGCATGAATACTAACTAATATACAACAGGCACACAAATTTTGTTGAATTAATATATAAATAGAGAGGTTCTGCATAGCCAGTTGTGATAATGATATCTAAAGAAACAAGAAAATGAACAAAAAAACAAGAACAGATGAATGAAGACCAAGAATGGGGGAATACAGCCTATCTAACTGGAATAGGGGTTATGGATTATGAAAAACTGGTAATGAAACTTCGATGATTTCACCTGGCACTAAGAGTTAGGCAGCACCATACTCAGCCAGAATTTAGAAATATGACGTTAGCTTCATGGTGTCACACTATGAGGTAAGCATGAGACATGGCCCATACATTCAGGATCCACTAACAAGAAGCACACATCTCAAATTCAAGTTATGCATGAGTAGTCCTGAAAAAAAGCATTTTTGAATATCAGTGTATCAAACTATCTTTTCCTGTGTCAGACTCAAATACATCATCAGAAAATTAAAATTGTTGATAATTGACTTGATCTAATATAGAAATATATTCTGCTGATATAAGCTAAATAGAAATCAATCAACTTTACAGCAACATTCACATGTAAAAGAAATTGCATACTTATATATTCTACGTTGGAATTCTATGTTGGAAACACATATCTCTCTACAACTTCTAAATTAGTCACTAGAAATTAATAGGACTATATGTCATCTTTCCTTATAGATTAAGAATTCTTTAAATTTTGATACACATTCATATTGATAACCTAAATCCATTTTTCGTTCTTCCATATATTTTAAAACAACCATGGTTTTATTGCCACATGATATTTCCACTTCAGCAAACTATCCTTTATATAGCTCCCATAGTAACATGTTTAATGGGTATGAGAACTCTGAAATATTATCAGATGTATTTTCATTTCCTATGAATCCTGTTTCATTGCAGATCCCTCCTCATTGAATTAGTGACATGTTCTCCTTCAGGGGATTGTGAATAATACCTGAGACAAAGGAGTGATTAATCAGCTCTGAGTTTGAAAGTTGACTTTTTATTGATGAGAAAAGAGTTTCCTCCAGAGTAGGCTTTGTCGAGAAAAAGGATTCTAAACTCTTTTTCAATAATAAACTCACGCTTGGATGACTGAAGGTAAAATTTTGACTAGGTTATAGGTAATGAGAGCACAGTATTTGATGTGAGAGAAATGCCCACTGAACATGAAGTAGAAAGGGTAGGTCCACCTTGCATTTCTGGGAGAAAAGAGTAATGAAGAAATAGAGAAGTGAACTATTCCCTTGTTACTCAAAGAGTGGTGTCCAACTAACAGAATAAGCATCACCTGGGAGCTTATAAAACTGTAGACTCTCAGGCCCCACCCCAGACCTACTGAATCAGAATCTGTATATTAACACTATTCCCCAGGTGATTCATATACACATTAAAGTGTGAATATCAACTGAACTAAGGTACAATTTAGAAACTGGTGAGAAACAATTCCTTCTTTATAAGAGCAGGATAAAGTGAGTTTATATGTAGGCGGTTTTGATGGTGGAAAATGATTAAGATTCAGTCTGATGCTTTCTATTGTTTCTGTCTTTAAAAGTTTTCATTCCCCTTATATGCAGATGGCATGATACTCTATATATAAAACCCTAAAGACTCCACACAAAAACTACTAGAACTGCTAAACAAATTTAGCAAGGTAGTAGGATACAAGATTAACATACAGAAATCTGTTGCATTTCTTTCCACTAACAATGAGATATGAGAAACAGATAGTTTAAAAAAAAAATCCCTTTAAAATCACATCAAAAAAAAAAAAACCCTAGGAATAAACCTGACCAAGGAGTGAAAGACTTATACCCTGAGAACTATAAAACATTGATAAATGAAACTGAAGATGATTCAAAGAAATGGAAAGATATCCCATGCTCTTGGATTGGAAGAAATCTACAGATTTAATGCGATCCCTGTCAAATGACCCACGACATTTTTCACAGAACTAGAACAAATAATCCTAAAATTAATATGGACCCACAAAAGACCCAGAATTGCCAAAGCAATCCTAAGGAAAAAGAACAAAGCTGGAGACACAACCCTCTCAGACTTTAGACAATACTACAAAGCTATAGTCATCAAAACAGTGTGATATTGGCACAAAAACAGACATAAGGATCAACTGAACAGAATAGAGAGCCCAGAAATAAACCCACACACCTATGGTCAATTAATCTTCAACAAAGGAGACAAGAATATACAATGGAGAAAAGACAGTCTCTTCAGCAAGTGGTGCTGGGAAAGCTGGACAGCCCCACATAAATCAATGAGGGTAGAACACTCCCTCACACCATACACAAAAATAAACTCAAAATGGCTTAAAGACTTAAATATAAGACATGACACCATATAACTCCTAGTAGAGAACATAGGCAAAACATTCTCTGACATAAATCATACCAATGTTTTCTTAGGTCAGTCTCCCAAGGCAATAGAAATAAAAGCAAAAATGAGCAAAGGGGACCTAATCAAACTTATAAGCTTTTGCACAGCAAAGGAAACCATAAACAAATGAAAAGACAACCTACAGAATGGGAGAAAATATTTGCAAATGATGTGACCAACAAGGGCTTAATTTCCAAAATATACAAACAGCTCATATAGCTCAATATAAAACAAAACAAAACAAACAACCCAGTCAAAACTGGGCAGAAGAACTAAATAGACACTTCTCCAAAGAAGACTACAGATGGTCAATGGGCACATGAAAAGGTGCTCAACATTGCTAGTTATTAGAGAAATGCAAATCAAAACTACAATGAGGTATTACTTCACACTGGTCAGAATGGCCATCATCAAAAAGTCTACAAATAATAAGTGCTGGAGAGGGTGTGGAGAAAAGGGAACCCTCCTACACTGTTGGTGGGAATGTAAATTGGTACAGCCACTATGAAGAACAGTATGAAGGTTCCTTTAAAAATTATTGGGTTGGCCAAAATGTTCATTTGTTTTTGTTTTTGTTTTCTGTAAGATGGCTCTGGTAGCGTTTAGGTGTCTTTAACTTCATTCGAAACAATTTTGTTAGTTTGTATTGTGACAGCTGTCATATCAGCATATTAAAAAAAAAAAAAACTTATCAGGGACTTCCCTGGCGGTCTGGTGGTTAAGACTTCGCCTTCCTATGCAGGGGTTTGGGTTCAATCCCTGGTCAGGGAGTTAAGATCCCACATGCCTCTCGGCCAAAAAATGAAAACGTAAAACAGAAGCAATATTGTAACAAATTCAATGAAGACTTTAAAAATGGTCCCCACCAAAAAAAATCTAAAAAGAAAAAAAATCTTACCAAAATTCGTGAATTTTTGTGTAGCCATTTTAATATTGAAGATGGAAGAAAAATAGCAACATTTTCGGCATATTATGCTTCGTTAATATTCCAAGAAAGGTAAAAATGCAACTGAAACGCAAAAAAAAAATTGTGCAGTGTATGGAGAAGGTGCTGTGACTGATCGAATGTGTCAAAAGTGATTTGCGAAGTTTTGTGCTGGAGGTTGCTCACTGGATGATGCTCCATAGTCGGGCAGACCAGTTGAAGTTGATAGCGATCAAATCGAGACATTAATTGAGAACAATCAACGTTATACCATGCAGGAGACAGCCAACATACTCAAAATATCCAAATCAAGCAATGAAAATCATTTGCACTAGCTTGGTTATATTAATCACTTTGATGTTTGGGTTCCACATAAGTTAAGCAAAAAACCTTCTTGACCATATTTCCACATGTGATTCTCTACTGAAATGTAATGAAAACATTCCATTTTTAAAACAAATTGTGACAGGCGATGAAAAGTGGACAATGTACAATAAAGTGGAATGGAAGAGATCATGGGGCAAGCGAAATGAACCACCACCAACCACACCAAAGGCCAGTCTTCAGCCAAAGAAGGGGATGTTGTGTATATGGTGGGACTGGAAGGGAATCCTCTACTATGAGCTCCTTCCTGAAAACCAAACGATTAATTCCAACAAGCACTGCTCCCAATTAGACCAACTGAAAGCAGCACTCAGCGAAAAGCATCTGGAATTAGTCAACAGAAAACACATAATCTTCCATCAACGCAAGACCACATGTTCCTTTGATGACCAGGCAAAAACTGTTACAGCTTGGCTGGGAAGTTCTGATTCATCTGCCGTATTAACCAGACACTGCACCTTCAGATTTCCACTTATTTTGTTCTTTACAAAATTCTCTTAATGGAAAAATTTTCAAATTCCCTGGAAGATTATAAAAGGCACCTGGAACAGCTTTGCTCAAAAAGATATAAAGTTTTGGGAAGATGGAATTATGAAGTTGCCTGGAAAATGGCAGAGGGTAGTGGAACAAAATGGTGAATACATTGTTCAACAGTTATTGGTGAAAATGAAAAATATGTCTTTTATTTTTACTTAAAAACCAAAGGAACACACACAATGGAATATTACTCATCCATAAAAAAGAATGAAATAATGCCATTTGCAGCAACATGGATGGACCTAGAGATTATCATATTAAGTGAAGTAAGTCAGACAGAGAAAGACAAATATCATGATTATCACTTATATGTGGAATCTAAAAAAATGATACAAATGAACTTATTTACAAAACAGAAATAGACGTAGGAAACAAACTTATGGTTACTAAAGGGGAAAGGGGGGAGGGACAAATTAGAAGTATGGGACTAACAGATACACATTACTATATATACAATAAATTAAAAAAGGACTTTCTGTGTAGCACAGGGAACTATATTCAATATCTTGTAATAACCTATAATGGAAAAAAATCTGAAAAAGAATATATACAAATATACATATATAACTAATCTAATAACTAAACTAATATTATATATAAATACAACTGAGTCAATTTGCTGTACACCCAAAACTAACACAACATTGTAAATCAAATACACGTCAATAAAAACAATTTTATTCTCTAAGCAGCAATAATCTTATAAGATTTATTCATTCATTCATTAAAGAATAAGTGCTTATCAGAATATAGCCAATACTTTATAACTTTAAATGGAATATAATCTATAGAAATTTTGAATCACCATGTTATACACCTGAGACTAATATTGTAAACCAACTATACCTCAAAACAAAAAAAAAGAATATGTACTTATAATGTGCTAGGCAATGTTTCAGCTTGTTTCAGTCATCTACATTAGGGTCTCTCTTTTGGCATGATAGTCTAACTCCTTTCCTTAATTTCAGAAATCTTGACTTTTGCAAAATTTGTCCAAATTGAATCAATTGGATTACTATAAAAGGCAATAACTTCAATGACACTACACTCTATAGACCACAGTCTACAAATAAAGTGCATTTTCTTTTAAAATGGCAAACATATTGGGACTAAAATGTGTTAGTCACAAAATGTAAAAACAGAAGAATGGATCTGAAACAAAAATATTCTTCCTAAAGACTGCTTAAAAGCATTAAGTATAAATTCAATACATTATTAAGCACATACCCTGTGCTCAGCCCTCTGCTAGACATTTCAGATAAAAACATACATGAGCAATCCCTATAACATGGTATGGCATACAGGGCTGGCATTAAGAGATTGAGACTTGCCAGTAGCACAAGCCTAGTGCTTAGAAAGACTCTGCATTTTGTTTAATGCTCTGTTGTCCCAGTCTTGAAATTCTCAATAATTTTATCTTTTGACTTGTATGTGAAGTCTGATGGGACAGAGGACCATGTGTTTGAGCAGAGGAGATATGCACAAGAAAGGTAAAAAATTTTATATTTTAGTAACTTTAACGGTTTTTCCTGTTTTTTGAACAAGGGGCCCTGCATTTTTATTTGCACTAGGCCGGGCCAATTATGTAGCAGGTCCTGATTATAGTTAAATATTATAGTTAAATATAAATAGTTAAATAGAATTATGTGTTAGATATTGCGGTAGAATGGAGAATGGAGTGAGTAGCTATGAAATGGTCAGTGATGATTTCACAGGGAAAATGATACCTAAATCAGGCTTTGAAGGGCAAAATAGAGTTTGCCAGGTGACAAGGGCACTGCAGAAAGGGAAAGCGAGGGAAACAGCATTATTCTTATACAAATGTGTAGACTTACATGTGTACACTTCTTTCCTCCAAGTTACAACAAACAAAAACAAAGACTTCATGGCTTTTGTATATGTATTAGGCACAAATTCCATTTCCTGCAGAAGTTCCATGCCTGGCAGGGCAAATTCGGGAATAAGAAATGTACAAAGATGAAAAAACATGCCTCTGGTTTAGATTTTTACCTGGGCTTGTCGCTCTCCTCCAGACCAGGAAAGTGGTTTGGGAGCTTTCCAACCGGTCAGGGATAAAGGTTTCGACCTTCTCCGAGGCTGGGAAAGCAGCTGTGTGAAAGGCTTTTCCTCCTCAATGTGGCTCCAGTTAACACTGCCACAGAGTTTTACTATTTCTTGCAGCAGATGCCTGCCGCACAATTTCCTGGCTCGACTAATGTCGTTCAGCTCACAGGAGACCCGAACTAGCAGGAGCCTGACACACAAGCAGAGGAGCCACGGCATCCCTGGACCCCCAATACAGACACGTCCGCTGAGGGCCCTAACTGCCGTCTGTCCCACGACTGCGCGTGCGCACCTGGCGACCTTCTGATTTTCGCGTGCAGACCTCGCGAGAACTTCAAGACTAGGTGAGCGGCGCCGGCGCCTAAATTTCCCGTGTTACGCGGGGCTCTCAGGCCGTTCCAGGTGGCTGCCTGTTAATTTTTTAAATGATTGATTAGTTTTTCTTGCCATCCTCGCTAGGGAGACTCATCAAATGAAATATGGGGCCGTAGTTAACGCATCCCTCTAGTGGAATGCGTTTCCCGCCTCTTTTGCCTGTTGGGACGTCTCTTCCTTCGAGAAACCTCTCATTTTCTTCATGGCGTTTATCTCGGTAGGTTTCCTCACATTTATTTTTGCGCCTGTTTGATAATTTCTTCCCCTAATCCCCGGGTTTCACGAAGGCAATGCCGGCGTCTGTTCTTGCTTCCCATTGTACCTCAGGGCCTGACGCATAGTTGGCAATCAAATATGTGGAAACATGTGTGCACGTTTTAAAGTCAGATGCAAAGCTTTCTGAGGAAATTCCTACCAGTTCTGCAGGGAGAAATGGGCCTTAGCCTCAATCTCCAGCACAAAGAGAGGATTTGGGATAATCTAATATTTTTGTTTATAGATTATAGAGGATTGTCCATTGCCAAATTATTAGTGCCAAGTTTAGTACTAGCCGGTTATTTTATCAGCAAAAGTGAGTTTATTCAGGAATAGCCAGAGGAATGCAATTCAGGACGTGAACCTTGACGGGCCGTATGCAAATCCAGAGAACGAGGAAGAGAACTTGCTTTTATAGAGAAAAGGGGTGGAAGGTGGAAGGGGGTGTGATAACCAAAGAGTCCACTGAGGAAGCTGGGAGTCCAAAGTATGGGGTCTTCTCCTTGGCTGGACTGCTTAGTTTCCGATTGGCAGGAATATGTGGGCCGGAGAGAAGCTTTTTTTCTTCCTGCTGTATTATAAGTAGAGGCGCCGTCCTCTTGGTTATGTAGGCAACTGTCTCTTCCTGTGTGGAGCAATTGATGATGCATGGCAGGGCCTGAGAGTGCCCCCTTCAGGTCTATCTTGGCTACAATTTTAGTTGATGGTGTGACAGGGCCTTGTAGAGGATTTGTCTTGTAAGAATATCAGCATTTCGCTAAACTAAGAGGGAAGGGGCAGGGAAGTGCAGCATAATCGGTATAGGTTGCCTTGTCATTTTCAATGAAATTTTATTTTATTAGAGTGTGTCGGCGCTGAAGGGTGTGCTAGTAGCCACAAGGGGGCAGTCAGGGACCGTCTCAGGAGTAGTTAACTTGAGGATGCCAAAGCCTCAGAGGCTCCAGCAATTGTCAACGCTATCCTCGCCTCTTTCCTTTAAAATGTTATTTTTTTTCCCCTTCTCCTTTCTGCCTTCTGCCTTTATGCCTTTTTCTCCATTTTCTGTTCGCCCAGCTTTGCCCTGCTTCCCAGGGGCATCCGTGAGTGCTGTTACATTAACTGGCAGTCGGATTTTTTAAAAGATTCATGTAATTTGATTAGCACAATTTCATCACCTACTTTGAGAACCAGTTCATGTCCAAACTATAGTGGCCATGAGTCCTAGGCAGAACTTTTTCTGGGAAACCCTGTGAGAAAGGAAAATTATCATTATACTGAGAGGAAGATTTTTTTTTAAAGCAAAAAAAACCCAAAACCAAACAAAAAAACACCTCTCAAGCAATGTATGTCAGAACCAAGCAAATTTATACTCCCATTCTCTTTGTACTCTCTATATTCTCACCCTCCTTTGTACTTCTTCATACCATTCATTAAAGACTGACATACTATATATTTTACTTCTCCATATTTTCTGTCTCCTCCTACTGATTGTAAGCTCCATGCAGACAGGGATTTTTGTTTATTTTGCTTACTTTGGTATCATCTTTGCCTTTAAAGACAAAGACATTGTTAACAGTGTCATAGTAAGTTCTCAGTAATAATTTAATGTAAATAATTATAGTGATTAATATGAACAAATAATAAGTAAAATGTTAATATCAATAATCATATAATATTTGGTGAATGAATAAATGAATAAACTCCCTGAGAATTGATTACTTGTTCCTTTATACCCTATTTCATACTTATGTCATAATTATTCTTTATTGCACTATGGTGAGTTTTTTAAAAAATCACGTAATTATCTCTACTAGTTGTAAGCTCATTAAGGGCTGGAACTATTTTTGCTTCATATTTATTGATAATATCCAGTGCCTGGGACAATACCTGCTAAGTAGACCCTTAATAAACATTTATTGAATGAATGAACACATTCTTAACTACTGCTACTACTTGTTATCAAGAGTCAATTAATTTATTGAAATGAACAAATTATTAGTGAAATGGCTTATTTTGAATGAATAAGTTACTATTATTACTGAATGAATTCCTGACTTATTTGTTACTATCCTATCCTAGCTACCTTATTCCAGAACATTGTCATAAAATTGGAGCTGCCCAATAATCATATTTGAGTATTTATAAATGAAAATTCCATTTATGCAAGAAAAATATGGAATTGTTAGTAATTATACTGGAATATTTGTTTTTAAAGTTATTTTAGCATTTTATGTTGATATGGGAACTAGGATTCCTGTGATTGAGTCCTTAAAATTTTTAGCTTAACGATATTAATTGTGGGTACAATTAATTATAGTAACTATAATTAATGCTTGATTATAAAACAGCTAATAGGTAATATCTTTTTTATTTACTTTTCTGCTTTCTGTTAAATTTGTTGTCTGTCTCCACCACTATAATGTTGGTCTTGTTAACACTTTATTCTTGGTGTTTACACCAAGTCTGTACATACAGATAGTACAGAAATAGTAATAATAGTACTATTGCTTTTGAAAGAGCGATAATAATAACACATCATTTGTTGTGTGATTTCTGTATGTCAAGCATTACTCTAAGTGCTTGTACACATTTTACCCTATTTAATCCTGTAGTAATCATATCAAATAGTATTGAAGTTATTTCTAGTTTATAGATGAGGGAGCTCATCTTAGAGAGATTAAGAATCTTGCCTGAAATTAGAGGGCAAGTAAGGGGCAGAAGGCTGATTAAAAATAGTCAGTCTGGGGCTTCCCTGGTGGCGCAGTGGTTGAGAGTCTGCCTGCCGATGCAGGGGACACGGGTTCGTGCCCCGGTCTGGGAAGATCCCACATGCCGCGGAGTGGCTGGGCCCGTGAGCCATGGCCGCTGAGCCTGCGCGTGCGGAGCACAGATAGTCAGTCTGTCTCTGGAGACCAAACTCTTAACCTACTTTATATAACCATAATTTGTCAAAAAAATTACAAAAACAAAGAATCTGGTTTGGTGATGGCAGTACATGGCACCATAATATCAAAGCATATCTTTTTAGACCAAAACCTTAAATTAGAGGAAATAATAATTTGGACCAAAAAAAAAAAAAAAAAGCGTACACACACACACTAAAGTAATTGCCTCAGAATGAGTTTAAAAGTTCACTCCATTGGTAATAAAGACACTTAGAGGCTGGTCCCAGGCACAAGAGTAGGTAGCTGTACAAACTTTTACAGAAATCTTATACCCCAGTTTACTTATGTGTGTCATGAATATAAGAACATGTGGTATAGGTTGAAGGTAGATCATAATAGTACTTCTGACAGTGCTGTTAAAGGATTATATGAGATAACATATTAAATAACACATGAGATAATAAATGAGAAAATACAATGCCTGACACATAATAATACGTATTAGCTGTTATAATTATTGCCATCTCTATTTTGTTGGAATGTGAGAATCAAGTGAGATAATAGGTTCCATGTTCTTTAAAATAAATGTTGTATTCTTTAGTATATCAGATAACAGACTGTTAATTTGGCAAGAGCTTGAGAAATACATTTAAAATCATTTTTCATCTTTTTATTTCTAGTACATAAAGGATAGTATGCAGTCAATATAGGCATGGTCCAGTCCTACAAGAAGAGGTTTTCCATTAAGTCAGTTGGGGAAAAAAGTCTTTTGTGTTTAGGAGTTATAAATGAAATAAGTGAAATATCTTTAAGCACCAGAAGCTTAGACTTCTTATTCTAATTATGTTGAAAACATATTGGAGTAAAAACATCATTGGTTAAATGTTGAAATGAATTGGAAAATTTAAGTAAAATAATTTATAGAAGGGGGAGACTGGTATGAGCTGCAGTGGTCTTGGAAGACTTCATCTAGGAGACAGGACTTAACCAGGCTTTGATGGCAAGGTAGGTAGTACAAAAGTGGGGCTGAAATTTCAGGAAGAAGAGAGGATGGCAGGTGCAAAGGCATGGAAACAAGTGAGCAAGGCATATTCTAGGGAAAAGAGTCTATAATAGTGATGTTAGGGATTAGTAGAAGATGGAATATTGCTAGCAGACAAAGGGGACTTTAAAATTCAGACTAAGGAGTATGGATTTTATTCTTTTTATCCTGTGGAGAGTAGAAGGTTATAAAATAGTTTGTGGATAATGTATGGACAAGATGGAAATTGAAGCTTAAAGTAAGTAACTTGACTCTAGTGTATACAGAAGTGGAAGGAGAAGAATTGAAAATGGAGAAACCAACTAGAAGTCCACATTTTTGATCCGTGAATTGTCAGGAGCCAGCAGTAGTATGGAAGGAGTGGGAATAAACAAAAAAAACCCATAAAAGTGATTTTTAAATGAACCGTCATTGGATTTGGTGACTCATTATGTGTAAGCTGGATGTGGGAGAGAGAAAAAAATTTAAGAAGACCAGGGCTTTTTTAAAATTGAAGTACAGTTGACTTACAATGTTGTGTTAATTTCTGCTGTATAGCAAAGTGACTCAGTTATACATATATATAAAAATATATATACATTCTTTCTTATATTCTTTTCCATTATGGCTTATCTCAGGATTTCGAATATAATTCCCTGTGCTATACAGTAGGACCTTGTTGTTTATCCATTCTATACATAATAGTTTGCATCTCCTAACCCCAAACTCCCAGTCCATCCCCTCCCCACCTCTCTTCCCCTTTGGCAACCACGAGTCTGTTCTCTATGTCTGTGAGTCTGTCTCTGTTTCATAGATAGGTTCATTTGTGTCATATTTTAGATTCCACATATGAGTGATATTATATGGCATTTGTCTTTCTCTTTCTGACTTACTTCACTTAGTACGATAATCTCTAGTTGCATCCATGTTGCTGCAAATGGCATTATTTAGTTCTTTTTTATGGCTGAGTAGTATTCCATTGTATATATGTACGACATCTTCTTTATCCGTTCATGGACGGACATTTAGGTTGTTTCCAGGTCTTGGCTATTGTAAATACTGCTGCTATGAACATAGGGGTACATGTATCTTTTTGAATTATAGATTTGTCTAGATATCTGCCCAGGAGTGGGATTTCTGGATCGTATGGTAATTCTATTTTTAGTTTTCTGAGGAACCTCCATACTGTTCTCCATAGTGGCTGCACCAACTTACTTTCCCACCAACAGTGCAATAAGGTTCCCTTTTCTCCACACCCTCTCCGGCATTTGTTATTTGTAGACTTTTTAATGATGGCCATTCTGATTGGTGTGAGGTGGTACCTCCTTGTAGTTTTGATTGGCATTTCTCTAATAATTAGCAATGTTGAAAATCTTTTCATATGCCTATTGGCCATCTGTACATCAGGGAGACCAGGGCTTTGAGTTGTAGAGAATGAAAAGCTGATGACACTGAGGAAAATCATGAGGGGAATTTAATCCCACAGTAAAGTTTTAGACATGATGAATTTTAGATAACAGTTAAATATTCAAGGAATTCCCTTAATAAAGCAAATGGAAATGTGGGGCTGGAAATATGCTAAGATGTCTAACCTGGAGGTCCAGATTTGGAAGTCAACAGCAAAAGAGTTGTGAGTTAAAGAAATAAAATTAAATCAACTCTCTGACCGACGGACAGGCATACAGTTTCAAGGCAGCAAAGAAGAGAGAATTTCATGTGGTAAGAAGCAAGAAAAGAGATAAAGAAGGAGAAAAGATAAGAATTAAAGAGGATGTAATCAGAATAATGTCATTTCAGAAAAGCAAAAAGGGAAGAGAATTTTTAGAAGATGGGGTCATCAATGGAGCAAAATATGAAAGAGAAGTAAAAGAGAAAAGAATTAAGATTAAATTTTGTGATTGGAGGCCAGTGTGGAATCTAACAGGATAAGAGTCAATTAGGGAACAGTTCATAGTGGGTCCCAGAGGGAATGAGGGGTGAAGAACTAGGAGCAGTTCTATTGATTTGGCAGAGGAAGAGTTGATGCAAAGACAGTTTTATTTGTTTATTGAAAAATATTAGAAACAGAGGAAGATTCCCATGCAGAAGAAAAGGTTGATAATATGCAAGGTCAAAGAGTGTGGCAAAATAATTAATTGAGACATTACATTTTCTCAGTATATTTTTCCGTTTGGCCTCTCACACCATCACCCCACAAATTTAAACCATGTATCCAGAGCCTAAGTGTTTCCCTACCTGATGGACTTTTTCAGGGCAGAAAGCAGAAGTTGCTTAAAGTTGCTCTTACCATGACCCCTAAATACTGGAAGAGGCCAAAATTATGCAGGTGTCCCCAGTGGACAAGTAAGAGAGAAATGGAGATGGGGAGGGAGAGGGAGAGATGGTGGGGGGTGGGAGGGGAGATTTTCCTTATACTGGAAAGAGGTTGAAGGTCTGGAGTCCTGAAATAAAGGATTATTTCTGTTCAGTGCTCAGTGGCAGTGACCAGGAGAGGAGAAGCATCAGAAGGAATGTCCGTATGGTATACCTAGGGAAACAGGACCCTGAGTAGAAGAACAACTACACTTGGCAAAGTTCTGCCGACCCCCAGAGAGGGAGGCAAGACCTGAATTGAGGGGACGATGCAGGCTAGGATAGTAGGTGTCATGGTGGTAGCCATTGAAGCTATGGGTCCTGGAGACTTAATGCTTTGGTGCTAAGACTGTGAGTTTCAAGTACAGCTTAAGGGGAAAGTTCCATTAGAATAATGTCTGATGCTAAATTCCAAATTCAGTGACAGAATTTAAACATATCAATTTGTTAAGAACAAAGTAGTTGGGTATTTGTTTCACACTAGAGACTGTGCTTGCAAATTCATACCTGTTACACATAGACACAGTCTTTTAGGAATAAGAAAGGCATGGGTCATAACTTATACAGGCAGGTGAAGAGGTTACATTTGGGGGATACTTTTCCATCTAAAATGGAGGAAAAGATAGGCTAGGAGTAGTGGTATATACTGGAAGATGAAACTTAACTGGGTCACCAGATAATGGTGAAAGACTTCAGTGTTATTCAAGTATGATGTGAGAACTAGCTGGGTGGGGAGCAGACCTCAGAGCAAATGGAGTTCTGGAATTGACAATGAGCAATGTGCTGGGGAATAAGTAAGATATGAATGGGAGTGTTAAAATCAGCAACAAAGATTTCATGATGAAAGTGTAACTCTTGGAAAATGTTGACTTTCTCCCTGAAGAGTTACATTCTGTTGGTCTCTGCTTCCCTAATGAGAAGGAGCTCTTTGGGAGGTGGCCTTGGGGAGGACATGATGAACTTCAGAGGTTTGGTTATGATTAGCCATGTCTGGGGATTTGTAGTATAGGAAATGCTGTCTTCATCTTCTGTAATTCTTCATCTCCAGACATTTGATGGAGGAGATTAACTTGTTATAAGTACATTTTCTCTACAAATGCTAGCTAACAATGTATTGATATGTAGGTTAAAGAAACTGACTAAATACTAAGATGATACTGCGCTGGTTTAGCATTCTAACAAATGTTCATATCATTTCACAGTTTATTTTGCTTATGTAAATGTTCCGTAAATTCTAAAATGGTGAACCTGAATGCATTTTTTTTTTTACCAATCTAGTTCTTTTCTAAAAAAAACCATTGACTTATTTTTTCAGTTCTCTATATGACTGTTCATTTATGTCACTTAAAAATATTTACTTGAATCTCTTAGAAGCATGAAAGTACTGTAACTTGAAAAACAATTGAGTTCATTTTGGTGCAAAAATCCAAATGTATCTGGTGTTGAATCTGACTGTTTGAAAACATTATTTCAACAAGACAAAAAACAAAAGAAAACACCTGCCATGGCTCAAGTAGAAAATTGCAAGGTTTGTGGTTTAATGTTCACATAGTCTATATTGACAAGATCAATTAAATTTTTTTATTACTTTTGTATGTACCTGGTGTTAGGTGTGTATAAAATGAGTTATTATGTCAGTTAAATAATAAAGCTTTTAAAATTATTATAAAGTTAATAAGATACAAAAGTAATTGATGCAATGATACCATTAATAAAAAAGACAAAGACTTCTTTAGCAGGAAAAGGATTAATTTTTGAGAGAAATTATGATGTGGGAAGACAATGCTGTTCCAGGACACTTGAAAAATGTAAACACTAGTAATGATTTCTCATATTCTAATAATCAGTGGTGACTGATTTGGACATTGGTAAACGCATCATTGAGAATATATATGAAGGTAAATGAAAAATCAATAATTACTCTATATCGTGCATATTTTAAGAAAAGGTTTTTGTTGTCGTTGTTGTTACAACATTTTTCACAACATAAGTTAATTATATTGATTGCTTCCTTTTCCTTTTGTTCGGAAAGTAGTACCTCCATCAAAGATGGCTGCCTTTCAGACAGTGTTGTCTTCAGCTCCTGTGGCAAATTAGGAATACTTTCTGACATTGTATTAAAGGTTTCTGCATGATTATTGATGGAGGATAACAAGATTTCTGTTAAATTAAAAAAGAGAGGTGGGAGGTGTGGAAAAATATTCATGTCAAGCAGAATCAGAAAAATTATAAAATTTTGCATAGACCAAAAGGTAACCATTGCCTCAGTGTAATTAAATATGAAACAGAATCAGCAAGTGTCCCAATAGCTAAACTTAGCTTACTTAGAGTTGAAGCATTACATTACCAACTTCTGCCTCCTCCACCCAGTCCCTCTATGGACTCATCCCAAGACTGCATTAATGCTGGTCTCGTGGTACTTTTGACTCTCCCTCAGATTATTTGATCGATTACTTCCATCTGCATCAGCAGGGTGGAGCTGAGCGCAGGCAGCTAATGAGCTCTTGAGCTGGTGGTGCATATTGCCATTCCAGTTGGTTGGCAGCCTGATGGCAACCAATGGGAGTTATGGACCAACAGGGGCAACAGCTTTCACCTGCAGGGGTTTCAGGTCCCAGTAGCAGCTCTTCCTGGATGTTGGAAATTCTCTTGTGGCATTTCTCACACATAACCATCACAGATTCTAGGAATTTGATGTCACATAACTTTACCTTTCATCACTCACCCACTGGGTCCTGCTTTCTCTAGAGAGTTGGCTCAGAAGCAGCCAGATTCCTAGCAGGTGAAAAAAAATAGGCTCCACGTCCTGGATCTGGTCTCTCCTGCTCTGCCAGTTCAGTTTTTTCTGGTGACCACAGCTGCCATTGCTATGGCCTTCACCTGTATGCCTGTCCCGAGCTTCCGAATATTTTTCCTCCCTGACTCCAGGTAGCTTTTAAAACCCTTGGGCTATCACTCAGCTCTTGAGTCAGTGGTCCCAACCCCTTCCCCAGCAGCTTCCAAAGAATTTTTTCTCTCAGATCTTGTTCACCCTCTACCCCTCTCCTCCCCACATCCCATTTCCTTCCATGCTCTCAGTGTTTTTCTACTCCTGGCTTTTTAAAAAATTTTAATTTACCTCATCTTCTTCCTTTCCTCCTCCACAGCTATTTTTGTACTTACTTAAATATTTGTAATTTTTAATGTCATTTTCTCATGTAAAGGTATGGCATGGTCATTATAGAAAATATAGTTAAAATAAAAATAAAGCTGACCTGTAAGCTCATCAGCTTGAGATTATCTCAGTTAGCACTTGCTGTATAACCTATTATTTTTCCAAACTATCCCTGAATTTATTTGTATTTCTTCTTCAAAGCATTAAAAGACTATAATTAGATTGATTTCTGTAGTGCCTTGTGTATCCATCTATAGTATTATGATGGGTGGATGGAAAATTGTTCACAAAAGAAAGAAAACTGATTATGTTTGAACCAAGTTATGTGAAAAGTATTAAAATTTCCAAAATATCACTTTTAGTTCGTACAGCGTTTAAAGTTTACCCAGATTTTCTTATTCGTTATTGCAGAAGACCAGAATCTTAAGGCTGGAGGGGACTTCAGCTCTCTAGAGATTCTGACAAGGATTAAGAAAACACATGGACCTCTAGGGTTGCCTTTTTTTTTTTTTTAACATGTATATACTGCAGTTTTATTTCAATTGCACAAACGAAGTTCGCGTGTAGGAAATTTAAATGAAACAGTACAGTAAAAAAAAGCAGAGAACCAAAAACTCTAAAAGGAAGTACACCTAAAGCATGAGAATTCAACGTTCGATAGCGTTTCATCTTCATCAATTCAACATTCAATAGTGTTTCATCAAGCATCACTTGATGCTTGCAAATTTTGAAACAAACTTTGAGATCATAATGACTATCCTGAAGAGATTTCAGCATCAGCACTAAGATTTGGATGTTCAAGATTTGGATGTTTTTTTTTAACATAAACTTTTAAATGCAAATAGGCCCATATATCTATAAACCTGATTAATTTGTGTTCAAAATCTAGTCAAAATTGACTTGTTAGCCATTTACATAGTGTATAGTACAGATTTGTCACAGGTAGGGTTGCCTTTTAAGTCTTGGAAGAGCACCGGATTGGAAGATCTTCTTACCGTGGTAGGTGATCAAACTCTCACTTTATACCAATTTTTTATTTTCTTCTAACTTCCCTAGGTGATTGGTAAATTGTTACCAGCTATCTGAACTTTTTAATTTGAAATTGTTATCTCTAGAGACTGGAGGACATACACACACACACACACACACACACACACACACACACACACACACTCACGACCAAAAGACAAGGAAAAGCAATAGAATTTCACAATCCCAGGAAGAATAGGTTGATAACACATGTTCGTGTGCAAAAGCTTATATCTTTATGATGGATTTATGGTATTCTATATTTGTTGTATTTTGTGATCCGAAGTTTGTATCACTGTTTAAATTTTTAAGCAAGTCAATAGGATTTGGGGTGCAATGAGCTCATTAAATGACTCTCAAAGTATACATAAACTTTTTTTTTTTTAACATAAACTTTTAAATGCAAATAGGCCCATATATCTATAAACCTGATTAATTTGTGTTCAAAATCTAGTCAAAATCCACTGAGGTAAGCCTGAGGGCTTGATGGAAGTTATGGTATTTTTTGGTTTTTTTTTTTAATGTTTTGTAATTTTTTTTAAATAAATTTATTTATTTTATTTATTTATTTTTGGCTGCATTGGGTCTTCGTTGCTGTGCACGGGCTTTCTCTACTTGCAGCGAGTGGGAGCTGCTCTTCATTGCAGTGTATAGGCTTCTCACTGTGGTGGCTTCTCTTGTTGTGGAGCACGAGCTCTAGGCGCATGGGCTTCAGTAGTTGCAGCACGCGGGCTCAGTAGTTGTGGCTCACGGGCTCTAGACGCAGGCTTAGTAATTGTGGCGCATGGGCTTAGTTGCTCTGCAGCATGTGAGATCTTCCCAGACTAGGGCTCAAACCCGTGTCCCCTGCATCGGCAGGTGCATTTTTAACCACTCTGCCACGAGGGAAGTCCAGAAGTTATGGTACTTTTGAAATAAACTAGTAAATACTCTTAGATTCCAATAAAAAAGATATGACCTAGGTCCTTCATAATTGGAGGAAGATGTAGTCATCATTCATCAAATACTGGGCATTGTGTAAGTCCACATAATACCTGTCTAGAGCTACAGAATGGGGTAGTCGGAGTAGTCATTCTAGGTGCATTTTTCATTAAGACAAGCAGTTTGGGAGGGTCTTTTCAAAACTGAGGTTTTGTAGGTATTTTTATGGGTTAACTTATTTTGGAGAACATTCCACGTGCAATACTGTTCTACAAAGTAATTGATTATTTAAAAAATGAATTTCCAGGTGTCTGTTCATGTCATGCTAAAAATTCTTTCTAAACATTGTTTACTATTTTATATGTTCTGAATATTAAACTTTTATCTTGTATTTGATTTGAAATTGTTTTCTCCCATGTTGTGAGTTTCCTTTTACTCTTATGATAGTGTCTTTTTTCCTTAATATTTTATTTTATGTATTTATTTATTTTTGGCTGCATTGGGTCTTTGTTGCTGCGTGCGGGCTTTCTCTAGTTGCAGAGAGCGGGGGCTACTCTTCATTGCGGTGCACGGGCTTCTCATTGTGGTGGCTTCTCGTGTTGCGGAGCATGGGCTCTAGGCGCACAGGCTTCAGCAGTTGTGGCACGTGGGCTCAGTAGTTGTGGCTCATAAGCTCTAGAGCACAGGCTCAGTAGTTGTGGCACATGGACTTAGTTGCTCCACGGCATGTGCGATCTTTCTGGACCAGGGCTCGAACCTGTGTACCCTGCATTGGCAGGCGGATTCTTAACCACTGCACCACCAGGGAAGTCCCTTATGATAGTGTCTTTTGATATACAAATGTTTTAAATTTTGACGAAGCCCATTATATCTTTCTTTTGTTGCCTGTGCTTTTGGTGTCATATTTATTAAATCATTGCCTCATCTGATGTCAAGAAGATTTTCCCTATGTTTTCTTCTAAAAATTAGAAGAAAGATTAGAAGAACTAATTAGAAGATTATTTTTAGCTCTTACATTTAGAGTTAAATTTTGATACATTTAGTTAACTTTTGCATATCCTGTGATGTCAGCATCCAAGTCCTTCTTTTGCAGGTGGATAATCAGTTTTCTCAGCACCACTTGTTGAAAAGATTGTCCTTTCCCCATTAAATGTCTTGATACTGTTGTCAAAAACCATTTGACCAAAAATGCAAGTTTTTTTCTGGGTACTCTGTTCTGTTCCATTGATTTACATGACTGTCCTTATGCCAATACCTCACTTTTTTATTACTGTAGCTAGAGCTTTGTAGAAGGTTCAAAATCAGGAAGTCGAGTCTGCCAACTTTCTTCTTTTTTAAGGAAAAAAAAATTTTTTTCTTATTGATCCTTGTTCTATTTCTGAAAAAAAAAGTCATTGACATTTAGATAGGAATGGCATTGAAAATGTAGATTGCTTTGGGTAGTATTTACCTTGTAACAATAATAAATCTTCCAGTCATGAATGTAGTATGTGTTTCCATTTATTTATGCCTTCTTTAATTGCTTTTTACCAATGTGTTGTAGGTTTCTCCTAATTTAACTCTACTCCTAAGTATTTTATTGTTTTTGATGCTCTTGTAGATGCTCCATTTCATTTATGGATGTTCGTTGTTAGTATATATAAATACACCCAATTTTTACATGTTAATTTTGTATCCTACTTTACTGAAATTGTTTATTAGTTCTAAAAGTTGTTTTGTGGAATCTCTAGGTGTTTCTACATGTAAGAGTATATCATCTTCAGGCAGAGAATATTTTACTTCTTTTACAGTTTGCATGCCTTTTTAAATTTTTCTTGTCTAATTTCTCTGGCTCCTACATTGAATTGAAGGTGTGAAAGCGAGCATCTTTGTCTTGTTACTGATCTTAAGGAATAAGCTTTCAGTCCTTCATCACTGAGGATGATGTTAAGTGTGGGTTTTCCATACACAGACTATCATGTTGAAGAAGAGTATTTCTATTCCTAGTTTGTTGGTTGTTTTTTAATCATGAAATGGTGTTGAATTTTGTCGTTCTTTTATTACATGTTTTTTCTTCCATCATTCTATTAATGTGGTGTAATGCATTAATTGATTTTTGTATGTTAACCTATCCTTGCATTCCAAGAATAAATCTCACTTAGTCACGGTGTATCATCCTTTTAATATTCTGTTGAATTCAGTTTGCTGTTTTTTGTCAAGGATTTTGGCATCAATATTCATAAAGGATATTGGCCTGTAGTTTTCTTTTCTATGTAGTGTCTTTGTCTGGCTTTGGTATTACGGTAATTTTGGCCCTGAGAATAAGTTAGGAAGTGTTCTGCCTCTTCAGTTTTTTCTATAAGTTTGAGAAGGATTGGTTTTAATTCTTCTTTAAACATTTGGTAGAATTCACCAGTGAAACCATCTTGTCCTGGGCTTTTCTTTGTTGGCAGGTGTTTGATTATTGATTCAATCTCCTTACTAAGAACAGAGTTATTTAGATTTTCTATTTCTTCATGATTCATTCTTGGTAGATAGTTTCTTTCTAGGAATATATCCATTTCATCTCCTTATTCCTTTTGTATACATACAATAGTTAATAGTATTCTGTTATAATACCTTTTACTTCTTTACAGTCAGCAGTATTGTCCCTGGTTTCATTACTGATTTTAGTCAATAGAGTCTTCTCTGTCTTCATTAATTAACCAGCTAAATGTTTGTCAACTTTGTTGATCTTTTCAAAAAAAATGGAAATCTCCAACTTGTGTGGTAGAGCTGTATACTTCTCCATTGAATTCTATCCATGTTTGCTTCATATATTTTGGAGCTCTGGAGAATGTTATATATATGTTTGTAACTGTCATACATTCTGAACGAATATGCCTGTTTATTAATATATAACATTCTCATTGTCACTTGTAACAGCTTTTGACTAGGGGGTCTATTTAATCTGATATTAGTATAGAGTCTCAGTCTGTTCAGTCTGCCATAACAAAATACTATAGGCTGGGTGGCTTATAAACAACAAACATTTCTTTCTCGCAGTTTCAAAGGCTAGAAGTCTGAGATCAGGGTGCTAGCATCGCTGAATTCTGGTGAAGGCTGTCTTCTGGGTTTCAGACTGTCAACTCCTCGCTGTGTCCTTATATAGTGGAAGGTAGTGGAGAGCTCTCTGGGGTCTTTTTTATAAAAACGTTAATTCCCATTCATGAGGGCTCCCCCATCATGACCTAAGCACCTACTAAAGGCCTTACCTCCTAATACCATTACATAGGGCATCAAGCTTTCAACATATCAATTTTGAGGGCACACAAACATTCAGACCATAGCATAACACTTTTATTTCAACCTTAAGGGCTCCCTTTACCATTTCTTTTAAGGCAGACATGGTGGTGGTAAACTCCCTCAACTTTTGCTTATCTGAGATGTCTTTTATTTTTGAAGGACAGTTTGCTTGATATAGAATTCTTAGTTGGTGACTTTTATCTTTCAGCACTTTAAATATGTTGTCCCACTACCTTCTGGACTCCATGGTTGTCACTGAGAAATCAGATGATAAAGTAATTGAGGAGCCCTTGTATATGATAAATAGCTTCTCTCTTGCTTATTTAAAGATTCTTTCCTCACCTTTGTCTTTTGTTATTTGCTTTGCTTATAATGTGTCTGTTTGGGTTACTTTGTATTTATCCAGCTTGGAGTTTGTTGAGCTTCTTGGGTTATACATTTTTGTCTTTCATCAAATTTAGGAAGTTTTGGCCATTATTTTTTCAAGTAATTTATCTTCCCATCTCCCTCTTTCTCCTCCTTGTGAGATTCCCATGATGTGTATAATGGCCAGTTAATGGTGCCCCAAAAGTCCCTTGGGGTCTATTTATTTTTCTTCATTTTTTATAGTTCTGTTTCTCAGACTTAGTTATTTCAATTGTCCTTTCTTCAAGTTTCCTAATTATCTCTTCTGACTGTTCAAATCTGCTGTTGATCCCCTCTAGTAACTTTTCAATTTAGTAATTTATTTTTCAGCTCCAGAATAATAAATTCATCTTCATTAATATATTTGTTTGGCTCCTTTTAATAATTTCTATTTCTTTGTTGATATTCTCATTTTGTTCACATATCAATTTATTGATTTCCTTTAGATCTTAGTACATATATTCCTTTAGTTCTTTCAGCATACTTAAGACAGTTTTATTAAAGTGTTTGCCTAGTACGTCCAATGTCTGGGCTTCCTTGGGGTTGTTTTTTGTCTATTTATATTGTTCCCTTGAATGGTCTGTTTTCCTCTTCTTTATATGCATTGTGATTTTTGGTTGGAAATGAGACAGTTGGAAATACAGTCACCTCTACCACTTTTTGCAGGTTGTCTCCATACTGGTGCAGTCCTTCACCAATGAGTTAGACTTGCTCTGAGCCTAGAGATCAGCCAAAGATGAAAGGTTGTTCTTTTCAGGACTCTTCTAAGCCTGTGTCTTGCTTTGGTTTTCCTGTGCTTTTCTTAATTCCTGTGTATACACAGCTGCTTTGAAATTTGCTAATTTCCTGAACAGTCTTGTCCCACTCTGGCCTGAGTTTGTCTGTTGTGTGTCTGTGCTCATAATCTCTTGCCCCACTTGTCTGTGGGTCTGTAGTGTCATTGTACCTTTCTTGAGCAGTGCCTTCTATTTTCCCACCTGAGATCTGAGTTTGGTTAAACAAATGTCAGTCCTTCAGATAGCTGTCAGACATACATGATAATTTATAAATAATGTCTGCTCTTCACTCTGGTTCAAGAGAGGGAAAGGGTTACTGGACTGCCTCCTTTTCCAGACCAATACTAGCACTCCATGTAAGGGTGGGGTAAGGGCAATTAAAATATCACAAATCTTCCCTACTGTTCTGAAGGTGGCTTTATCTTTTGGGGCTTTTGTTAAGTTAATCAAATCCAATTTTTTTCACGGTTTTCCAGAATTATTCTGAAGTTCTACCAATTTCCACACGGGGGAACAAGATCTTGTAGCTTCCAACTCTGCCATTTTGCTCTGTTTTCTATTATTCAAGGACATTTTGTAAAATATCCTTAATCTTCCTTAGCTGAAATAATGCAGTGCAAAAATAGAAAAATACTTTACAAATATACTGAAGTCCTTAAATTGAAAACAACTTGATAGCTATAACTTATTTCATGTTTTTACACATTTTATGTTTTTTCATGTATATTTCATGTATTTTTTTCACATCTTTATCTGAAGACACATCTTGTTTCTTCTGTAACCCAGAAAGATAATGCTCATTATTTTCTTTTCAATGTAGCATACCTTTTTTTCAGATACTTTTATTTTTTCTTTGAAATTTTTTCAACTCTGGCAAGAGAAACTAGTATCAACTCATCTGTGTAAGAAATAATTGAGCAAAGCAGCAAAGAATTATTTGTTCAGACTATCATTTGTGGTGTAACTAGTACATAATAGGCACTGTCATAGGAGATTCAAAGAATATGAATATAAGATTTTCAACTCAGGGGGCTCATAAACTGTTTAGACATATTTCCTGAGGCCTGACTGCCATGATGAATAAGAGTTAAATGGATCATAAAGCATCCTAAGCAGACCATAGGTTGGAATTGAGAAGAGGAAAAGAGCACATATAATGAGTGCTTAAGTGGTTTGTGGTTACTCTACAAGGGTGGTATTATAGAGTCCTCACCACTGACCACTGATATGTTCATTTTTCCTACTTTACAAAGACAGGAATCAAGTTAAGAGAGATGAAGGAACTTTCCAGTGTAACTTTGACTTGCACATGTGCAATATATGTGCTTACCTTCTAGTTAAGGGTCACTGAGAAATTCAGGATTCATGGCCCTTTGGGGTACAGCTAAAGTGCTTTGCATGTACTTAAATACTAATATGTATAAAACAGATAACTAATGAGAACCTGCTGTATAGCACAGGGAACTCCACTTCGTTGTGCAGTAGAAACTAACACAACATTGTAAAACAACTATACCCCAATTAAAATAAATAAATAAAAGATTTGAAGTAAAAAAAAGAAACCAAAAAACTATTTAAAGAGAAAGTATAAATGTGCCAATGAATATAGCTGGTGAGTTCTGGATCTGGGATTTCTGCATGTCTATTGGATTCCAACACCCCTTTTTTGTTGCCATTGTATCCCTTGAATCCAGCTCCAGTTGGAGTTAACCATAACAGTGAAGGTAAGTAGATGCAGATTAATGTCTTTGAATGGGTAATTGGTAGTATCAGAGCAGCAAGCATGAGCAAAACTTTAGTTAGGTTGGCTGACCCAATCTCCTTTTTAGCCTCTTCTCCCTTGATTATTTCAACTCTTGAGGCTGTTGGTGATAGAAGTGATTTCCCAATGTCTCTTGCAGTGTTAATGGACTTAATTGTGTTCACCCTGTCCCCAGATTCATTTGTTGTAGCCCCAACCCCCAATACCTTAGGATATGATTGTTTTGGGAGATGGGGCTTATCAGGAGGTAATTAAGTTTAAATGAGGTCATAAAGGTGGGTTCTTAATCCAGTATGACTGATGTCCTTACAAGAAGAGAAAGGGTCACAGAGATGTGTGCAAACAGAGAAAAAGCCATGGATATAGCAAGGAGGCAGCTTTCAGGAAGTCAAAGAGAGGTCCCAGGAGAAATTAAGCCTGCCAGCACCTAGATATACTTCCAGCTTCAGAACTGTGAGAAAATAAATTACTGTTGTTCAAGCCACTCAGACTGTGCTGCTTTAATATGGCAGCCCTAGCAAACTAACAGATTTTGGTACTGTGAGTTGCTGCTGTAACAAAAACCTAAAAATGTGCAAGTGGTCTTAAAACTGGGTTATGTTTAGAGGCTGGATGAGTTTTGAAAGTACACTAAAACAAGCCTAGATTGCCTTGAAGAGATTGTTGGTAGAAATATGAATGGTAATGGTGTTTCTGTGTGAGATCTCAGACAGAAATGAGGAATGTGTTATTGAAACTATAGGGAAGGTGATCCCTTGTTATAAAGTGGCAAAGAACTTGTCTGATTGTGTTTTAGTGTTGTGTAGAAAGTAGAAGTTAAAAGTGATTAATGTAGATGATTAACTGAGGAGATTTCTAAGTAAATTATTCAAGGTACAACCCGTTTTCTCCTTACTGCTTAAAGTAAAATGCTAGGGGAGAGAGATAAAGTGAAGGAATTGTTAAGTAAAAGGGACCCAGAATTTGAAGATTTGGAAAATTCTCAGCCTATCCATATTGAATAAAATGGAAAGTGTATTCTGGAGAGGACACCAAGAATGTCTCCATAAAGAGATTACCCGTGGATCTAGGCACCCATCTCAGCAGAAACCAGGAATAAAGATGGGTCTATAGTAGCAGAAATACATGCAGCTTGGACAAAAAGGACAAACACAAAACAAAATGAAGGAAGACTCTCAGACTTCTAGGAGTCTACAAAATGGAACAATAGAGCTACTCAGCTGTGAATATACATTATTCTTCAGGAAAATGGAAGAATTTTGGCAGGGCCGACCCCCTGCACCACAGGTCCAGGGACAAGACTGTCTCTTGTTTCAAAAGACCAGGCTGCTACTTCCCATTGCCTCGGGGGCAAGGCTGATGTTCACAGTTGTGGGGCAGTCCACTGCCCAAAGTAGAGCCCCAGTGGGCCTGAAACAGCATTGAGCCAAAGAGGATTATACTCGAGCATTAAAATCTAATGGAATTTACCTTGACATGTTATAGACTTGCTTGGGACCTATCACCTTTCTTTTTCTTTCTTTTTTCTTTTCTTTTCTCCCTTCCCTCCCTCCCTCCCTCCCTCCCAACCTCCCAACCTCCCAACATCCCAACCTCCCTTCCTTCCTTCCTTCCTTCCTTCCTTCCTTCCCTCCCTCCTTCCTCCGTTCCTTTTGGAATGAGCATGTCTATTCTATGCCTGTCCCATTGTTTTCCACCATTATATTTTGGAGGCATACGAATTATGCCGTTTCACAGGTTGTCAGCTGGAGAGGAATTTTGCCTCAGGCTGAATCATACCTCAAGTCTCACCCATACATGATTTAGAAGATATTTAGATGAAACTTTGGAACTAGAATTGAGGCTGGAATGGGTTAAGAATTGGGGGCTGTTGTGATGGGAGTGAATGTATTTTGCATGTGAGGAGGACATGAATTTTGGGGGTCTAGGGGGTGGAATTTTACAGATTGAATTGTGTTCCCTCAAAATTCATATGTGGAAGACCTAAACCCTAGAACTTTAGAATATGACTGTATTTGGAGATAGAGCTTTTCAAGAAGTAATTAGGGTTAAATGTCATGTAGGTGAGGCCCTAATTTAAAAGACTGGTTTCCTTATAAGAAGAAGAAGAGACACATAGAATGTGAGCACACAGAGCAAACAACATGTAAGGACGCGGGAAGAAAGCAGCTGTCTGCAAGCCAAGGAGAAAGGCCTCAGGAGAAACTAATTCTGCAAGCACCGTAATCTTGTACTTCCAGCATCTAAAACTATGGGAAAATACAGTTCTATTATTTAAACGATCCAGTCTGTGGTATTGTGTTATGGCAGCCGTAGCAAACTGATATATGCAGGTAGCAGTGTTTGTGTGACACAGTTCTGCCCAATACAACATAAGTACATATATGGAAGTTTCTGGCAAAGCCTTTGCTTTCCTGATCCAGGCACTAAGCCTTCTTGTGTCTTCGTCTTTCCCTGCTTATAATGCACACTGATACTTGAAAATGCAGTGGTCATCTTGGGACCATGAGGTGGGAGCATATGGAGGAATGCCTATATGGTAAGCATAGCTGATAGGAAAAGTGAGAGGAACCTGCTGGCATCACTGAATTGCTGGACCAGGGTTGGATGTTTACTACTTAGGCTTATTTAAGTCACTGTGGTATGGTATTCTATTATTTACAGAGAAAACAATCCTAACCAATACAAATATATAAGTGGTGTCAATTTTTTATGTGAAATAAATTAAGCATACATTCATCAGTTTCTCATGAGAGTTTTAGGCAAACTTTAGTAGCACTTGAAATAGATATCTAAAGAGTGAATCTCTTGTTCTTTTATATTTCTTAACCAATATCTTTCCAACTACTTTATATCTTCCATGGATTCCTACCCTTTTGCCTGAGTGGCCACAGCAAACAATTCACAACGAATCCCTATAAGTCTTAGGGCTTTCAGGAATTTTTTAAATTAATTTTTAAATTTTGAGATAATACAAATTCACACATGTGAATGAATGTAAGAAATCATGCAGAGAGATCCCTTTTCTCCAGTGGTAACATCTTGTAAAATTATAGTACAATATCACAACTAGGATGCTGACATTGTTATAGTCAAGATATAGAACCATTCTAATACCACGAAGTTCCTTATAGTCATACCAACTTCCCTCCCAAACAACTCCTCCTGGCCTTAACCTTTGGTGAAATGGTTCTCCCTTTGCATAACTTTGTCATTTCAAGAATGTTTATAAAGAAGTCATACAGTATGTAACCTTTAGGACTGGTGTTTTTCACTCACCCTAGTTCTGTGGATTTTCACCTAGGTTATTATATTCATCAATACTTGGTTGCTTTTACTTGCTGACTATTATTCCATAATATGTACCATGGTACCAACAATCTAACTTTATACCTTAATAAACTAGAAGAAGAACGAACAACTCAAAGCTAACAAAAGGAGGAAAATAATATTAGCAGAGATAAAATAAGGAATAGAAAAACAATAAGAAAAAATTTTAAGGTAGATCTTTGTAAAGATCAACAAAACTGACAAAATGCTACTAGCTATATTGACAATGATAAAGAGAAGACAGATTACTAAAATCATAAATGACATTGGAGACATTACTACTGATTTTAGAGAAATGAATTACAGTAGTGTACCATGAACAATTGTATGTTATCAAATTGCATAACTTGCAGGAAATGGACAAATTTCTAGAAAAACAAAACCTCCCATAATGTATCATGAAGACATAGAAGATCTGAATAGACTTATAAACTAGTAAAGAGATTGCATCAGTAATCAAAAACCTCGTAACAAAGAGAAGCCCTAGACCAGTTAATTTCATTGGTGACTTCTACCTGACATTTAGGGAAGAATTATCAATAACCTTTCTCAAACTCTTCCAAAAACTTGAGGAGGAAGGCACTCTTCCTAACTCATTCTATGAGGTCAACATTACCCCGATACCAAAACCACACAAAGACACTACAAGAAAAACTACAGACCAAAGCCACTTATGAATATGGAGGCAAAAATGCTCAACAAAATATTAACAAACAAAATTGAGCAGCATATTCTAAGGACCATATACCAGGACCAAGTGGGATTTATTCTTGGAATGCTAGAATGGTTCAACATCTGAAAATCAATGTAGTATACCACATAAACAGAAATGACAGAAGAAAATCCACATGATCATCTCAATTGATGCAAAAAAGCTTTGACAATATTCAACACCTTTTCATGAGAAAATACTCAACAAACAAGAAGTAAAAGGAATACTTCAACATAATAAAGGCTATGTATGAAAAACCCATGGCTAATATCATGCTCAATGGTGAAACACTGAAAGCTTTTCCTCTAAGATGAGGAGCAAGACAACAATGCCCATTTTTGCAACTTCTTTTCAATATAGTATTGGCAGTTTTACCCAGAACAATTCAGCAAGAAAAAGAAATAAAAGGCATCCAAATTGGAAAGGAGAAGTAAATTTTTCTCTATTTCTAGATGATATGATGTAGAAAACCCTAAAGATCACACACACACACACACACACACACACACACACACAAACTGCAGGACTAATAAATGAATTCAGTGAAATTGCAGTATAAAAAATCAACGTGAAAAAATCAATTAAATTTCTATACACCAACAGTGAACAATCTGAAAGGGATATTTTAAAAACTAGTCAATTTAAAATAGCATCAAAAAGAATAATATTTAGGAATAAACTTAATAAAGGATGTCAACGATTTGTACACTGAACACTACAAAATATTGCTGAAAGAAACTAAAGAAGGCATAACTATGTGGAAAGACATCTGATGTTCATAGGTTGAAAGACTTAATATTGTTGAGATGTCAGTACTACCCAAAGCAATATGCAGATTCAGTGCAATCCCTATCAAAATCCCAATGATTTTTTTGCAGAAATAGAAAAACACATCCTGAAATTCATATGAGATCACAAGGGACTCTGAATAGCCAAAACAATCTTGAAAAAAAGAATAGAATTGGAGGTCTGATACTTCCTGATTTCAAAACTTACTACAAAGATACAGTAATCAAAGCATTGTTGTAGTGGCATTAGAAAGGACATATAGATCAAAGGAATAGAATACAGAGCCTAGAAATAAACCCTTACACGTATGTTCAAATTATTTCTGACAAGGTGCCAGACCATTCAATGGGGAAATGACTTTTTTTCAATAAATAATGCAGGAAATCTGGATATCCACATGAACATGGATGAAGTTTAACCCTTACCTTATATCATATAAAAAATTAACTCAAATGGATCAAAGACCTAAATGTAATAGCTAAAACTATAAATCTCTCAGAAGACAACACAGGGGAAAAACTTCATGACAAATGATTTGGGAATGCTTTCTTGGATGTGACACCAAAAGCATAGGAAACAAAGAAAAAATAGATAAATGTAACTAAAACTTAAAATCTTTTATGCATCAAAAGACTATCAACAGGGAGAACTGTCAACCCTCTGAAACCTGGTGCAGATGCTACTAGACTATCTGTGTGTTTTGAAGTTTCTGCCAAATCCAAATTGGAAAGAACACTTTTCATACAAATAATGCACAACATTGAAAGTTAGGCAACTGGTAAGTTAGAGCTGCTTTCCTGCGGAGGAGGTTTGACTTCATTAAAAGTGGTGGTTGTCGGGCTTCCCTGGTGGCACAGTGGTTGAGAGTCAGCCTGCCGATGCAGGGGACACAGGTTTGTGCCCCGGTCCGGGAAGATCCCACATGCCGCCGCTGGGCCTGCGCGTCCGGAGCCTGTGCTCCGCAACAGGAGAGGCCACACCAGTGAGAGGCCCGCGTACCACAAAAAAAAAAAAAAAAAGTTGTGGTTGTCATAAAGAGACCATAGGCAAAATATTCTCTGACATAAATCGGACCTTGTCAAACTTACAAGTTTCTGTACAGCAAAGGAAACCATAAACAAAATGAAAAGCAACCTACAGACTGGGAGAAAATCTTTGCAAGTGATAAGACCTACAAGGGCTTAATTTCCAAAATATACAAACAACTCATACAACTCAACAAGAAAAAAACAGCCCAATAGAAAAATGGGCAGAGGATCTAAACAGACATTTCTCCAAAGAGGACATATAGACGGCCAACAAGTACACGAAAAGATGCTCAACATCCCTAATTATTAGAGAAATATAAATCAAAACTACGATGAGGTACCATCTCACACCAGTCAGAATGGCCATCATTAAAAAGTCTGCAAATATATGATACAGCAGAAACTAACACAACATTGTAAAGCAATTTTACTCCAATAATAAAAAAAATATTAACAAAAAGTCTGCAGATAAAAATGGTCATTATTATGGGTTGAACTGTGTGTCCCCACACCCTCCTTTCATATGTTGAAGTTCTAACCTGTAATGTGACTGTATTTGGAGATAAGGCACTTAATGAAGATAGTTAAGGTTCAAGGAAATTGTAAGGGTGGAGGTGTGATCCTTGTAAGAAGACGAAGAGACACCAAAGATCTCCCTCTCTCCATGCACTTGCAGAGAAGAGGCCATGTGAAAACATGTGTGAAGGTGGCATCTACAAGCCAGGAAGAGAGGGCTCACCAGAAGCCAACCCTGATAGCAACTTGATCTTGGACTTCTAGCCTCCAGAATTATAAGAAAATAAATTTTGTTGTTTAAGCCAAAAAAAAAAAAAAGACTATCAATAGGGTGAAAGGCAACTCATGGAATGGAAGAAAATATTTTCAAATTACATATCGAAAAAGGTATTAACATCTAGAATATATAAAGAACTACAACTCAACAACATAAAAACAAATAAACCAATTAAAATAGGTGAAGGAGTTGAATAGACATTTCTCCAAAGAATATGGCCAATAAGCACATGAAACGATGCTCAACATCACTAGTCGCTAGGGAAATGCAAATCAGCACAATGAGATTTCACTTCACATCCATTAGGATGGCTATTAACAAAACAAAAATAAGTGTTGGCAAGCATGTGGAGAAATTGGAACTCGTGGGCACTGCTAGTGGGAATGTAAGATGGTACAGCATCTGTGGAAGACAGTATGATGGTTCCTCAAAAAGTTAAGAATAGAATGATCATAGGCTCCAGCAATTTTATTCCGAGCTATGTACTGAAAAGAACTCAAAGCAGGAACTTAAATATTTATACACCCGTGTTCATAGCATTATTCTCGAAAGCCAAAAGGTGGAAACAACCCAAATGTCCATCAATGGATGAATGGATAAAGAAAATGTGGTACATACATACAATGAAACATTATTCCACCATAAAAAGGAATGAATTTCTGATACGTGCTATAAGATGGATGAACCTTAAAACATTATGCTAAGTGAAATAAGCCACACACAAAAGGACAAATATTGTATGATCCTACTTATATGAGGATCTAGAGAAGCAGTTTCATAGAGACAGAAAGTAGAATAGTGGTTACCAGAGGCTTGCAGGGGTGGAATGTGGAGTTTCTATTTTGTGGGTACTGAGGTTCTGTGTGAGATAATAAAAAAGCTCTGGACATGAATAGTGATAATTGCACAACAGTGTGAATGTACTTAATACCAGTGAACTGTACACTTAAAAATGGTTGAAATGGGGGACTCCCCTGGTGGTTCAGTGGTTAAGATTCCACGCTCCCAATGCAGGGGGCCCAGGTTCAATCTCTGGTCAGGGAACTAGATCCCGCATGCCGCAACTAAAAGATCCCACGTGCCGCAACTAAGTCCCAGCACAGCCAAAAAAAAAACACCTCCCACAGAGGTGGATGCTATTTTTTAAAAATCGTTAAAGTGGTAAATTTTATGGTATGTGTATTTTATCACAATAAAAAGAAATGCAAAGCTATAAACCTCCTAGAAGATACCATTGGAGAAAATCTGAATGATGTTGGGTTTGTCAATGACTTTTTAGGTATAATACCAGAAGCATGATTTATGAAAATATAAATTGGTAAGTTGGACTTAATTAAAATTAGAACCTTCTCTATGAAACACACTCTTGAGAGAATGAAACAATAATCCATAGACTGGACAAAATATTTGTAAAACACATATCTAATAAATGACTGGTATCCAAAATATACAGAGAACTCTTAAAACTCAACAATAAGAGAACAAACGTCCCAATATAAAAATGGACAAAAGATCTAAACAGACACCTCACCAAATAAGACATACAGATAGCTAATAAGATGGATTTGAAAAGATGCTCAACATCATACATCATTAGGCAATTGCAAATTAAAACAACAATGAGATAACACTACCTATTTGTTTGGCCTAAATCCAGAACACTGACAGCACCAAATGCTGGTGAGTTGTGGAGTAAAAGGAACTCTCATTCATTGCTGGTGGAAATGCGAAATGGTTCAGCCACTTTGGAAAACAGTTTAGCAGTTTTTTCAAAACTAAACATATTCGGGCTTCCCTGGTGGCACAGTGGTTGTGAGTCTGCCTGCTGATGCAGGGGATGCGGGTTCGTGCCCCGGTCCGGTCCGGGAGGATCCCACATGCCGCGGAGCGGCTGGGCCCTTGAGCCATGGCCGCTGATCCTGCGCGTCCGGAGCCTGTGCTCCGCAACAGGAGAGGCCACAACAGTGAGAGGCCCGTGTACCAAAAAAAAAAATAACTAAACATATTCTTACCATATGACCTAGCAATTATGTTCCTTGATATTTACCCAAATGAGTTGAAAACTTACGTCCTGCACAAAAAAACCTGCACACGAAAGTTTGTAGCAGATTTATTTATAACTGCGAAAACTTGGATGCAACCAAGATGTTCTTTAATAGGTGAATGGATAAACAAGCTGTGGTATATCCATATAATGGAGTGTTATTCAGTGCTATCAAGAAATGAACTATCAAGCCTTGAAAAGACATGGAGGAATGTTAAACTCATATTACTAAGTGAAAGAAGACAATCTGAAAAGGCTATATACTGAGTGATAACTATATGAGTTTCTGGAAAGGCAAAACTGTGGAGACTAAAAAGATTGGTGGTTGCCAGGGTCTGGGGGGAAGGAGGGAGTACAGGGGATTTTTAGGGCAATGAAACTGTTCTGTATGATACTATAAGGATGGATACATGTCATTAAACACTTGTCAAAATCTGTAGAATGTACAACACCAAGTTTGAACCACAATGTAAACTATGGGCTTTGGCTGATAATGATATGTCAGTGTGGTTCATCAATCCTAACAGATATACCACATGAAACAAATGTACAAATGTTGGGGGGAAGCTGGGGAGATGAACCCTCTGTACTTATCACTCAAATTTTCTGTGAACTTAAAAACTGATCTAAAAACAAATATTTTTTTTAAAAAACACAGAATGTACAACAAAGAATGAACCCTAATATAAACCACGGATCTTAGTAGTAATATATCAATATTGGTTCATCAGTTGATGCAATTTTACCACACTAATACAAGATGTTAATATTGGGGAAACTATTTGTGGATGAGAGGGCAAATTGGAACTCTATACTTTTCACTATATTTTTCTGTAAACTAAAACTGCTTTAAAAAATAATGTCTATTAAAGAGAACCCTCATACACTGTTGGTGGGAATGTAAATTGGTACAGCCACTGTGGAAAACAGTGTGGAAGGTTCTCAAAAAATTAGAGATAGAACTACCATATTACCCAGCAATTCCACTCCTGGGTATATATCTGAAGAAAACAAAAACACTAATTCAAAAAGATACATGCACTCCAATGTTCATAGCAGCGTTATTTAAAATTGGAAGCAACCTAAGTGTCCATTAACAGATGAATAGATAAAGAAGATGTTGTATACATACACACACACACACACACACACACACACACACACATACTACAGGAATACTGCTCAGCCATAAAAAAGAATGAAATTTTGCCATTTGCAGCAACATGGATGGACTTGGAGGGTATTATGCTGTGAAAAGTCAGAGAAAGACAAATACTGTATGATATCACTCCTATGTAGAATCTAAAAAATACAGCAAACCAGTGAATGTAACAAAAAAGAAGCAGACTCACAGATATAGAGAAGAAACTAGTGGTTACCAGAGGGGAGAGGGAAGTGGAGAGGTGCACTGTAGGGGTAGGGGAGTAAGAGGTACAAACTATTATGCATAAGATAAGCTATATAGAAATATTGTACAACACAGGGAATATAATCAATATTTTATAATAACTATAAGTGGAGCATAACCTTTAAAAATTATGAATAACTGTATTGTATACCTGTAACATAATGTACAGCAACTATAGTTCAATTAAAAAATAATGTCTGTTAACTCAGAAATTAAAATGTTTTCAGTCCAAACAAAAGAAAGACAGCTTTTTAAAGAGAAATATTAAATGTGCCCATGCATGTAGCTGATAAGTGCTAGAGCATTCCTACCTATGTCTACTGGATTCCAAAAACTTCTTTCTTTTTCTCATACCATTTGGATCCAACTCCAGTTGGAGTTCGTCTTAATGGTGAAAGTTAATAAATAAAGATTAATGTATTTGAAACAGACATTGTAGGTACAAGAACAGCAAGTATGAGCAAAGCTGTAGGTTGACTGATCCAATCTCCTTTCTAGACCCTTCTCCCTTGCCTACCTCAACTCTCTAGTCTCTAAGTGGTAGAAATGATTTCCCAATGTCTCTTGCTGGTAGTAGTATCCATGTGACACAGTTCTGGCTAATGTGAAATAAGCACACATGTGGAGGTTTCTGGCAAAGCGTTTGCTTTTCTGATCCAGGCACTAAGCCTTCTTATGTCCTAAAATGTACAAACATCTAGATGTGCAGCAGCCATCTTGGGCTCATGAGGAGAAAGAAGTGTATAAGGAGGAAGGCCTATGTGTTAAGCAGAACTGACTGGAAAGGTGGTAGGAGCCTGCTGGCATCATTCAGTGTTGGATGTTCACTCCACAGTCTTCTTTGAAGCCACTGTTGTAGGGCTTTCTGTTATTTACAGGGAACACAATCCTCACTGATACATATATATAAACAGTGGGTTTTTTTGGCTGCATTGGGTCTTCGCTGCTATGCACGGGCTTCTCATTGTGGTGGCTTCTCTTGTTGCGGAGCACAGGCTCTAGGCACGTGGGCTTCCGTAATTGCAGTACGTGGGCTCAGTAGTTGTGGCTTGCAGGCTCTGGACGCAGGCTCAGTAATTGTGGCGCATGGGCTTAGTTGCTCCGCAGCATGTGGGATCTTCCCAGACCAAGGCTCGAACCCGTGTCCCCTGCGTTGGCAGGTGGATTCTTAACCACTGTGCCACCAGGGAAGCCCCCTGAGTAAATTTTTTATATGAGAAATAAATTAAGCATACAATCATCAGTTTCTCATGAGAGTTTTAGGAGGACTTTAGCAGCCTATGAATTAGATATCTTAAAGATGTTAACTGATTATCGTAGTATTTATAGTAGATGGTTAACCACAGACAGTCTTTGTAGCACTTAAAAAGTGATATCATCAGAGGTAGTGAATACAGATTCTTGGGCTAGGAGCCCTGTTTTCAGGGCTTTTGTGGAGAAGCAGATGAGGGACATGGGCCAGGGCAGGGTCTGGGGAGATGCCTCTTGTGTCTGGGGATGCCTCTTTGTCCTTTCTGGGCTGTAAGCTTCCTGGTCACTGCCCTTGTTCTCCTGTGTTGGGTTTTCCATTTCAGACAGCACTCTTCCAGGCTTTGTCCAAGGTGGCTTATGGCCTCTGAGGTTCCACAGCCTTTTATGAAGTTTTACAAGGTGGCCTTAGTTGGAGGCCTGATTATGATTAATCATGTATGGGAATTTGAAATATGGGAGTTGCTGTTTTAATCCTTTTAAATTCTATTTACAGACATATAATGGAGATTAAATTGCTATTTAAGTGTACTTTTTTCTATAAATGCTGCCTAAAAATTTAAGTGTATGTAAATCAAAGGAACTGGTTAAACACTAAGATGATAACTCTGTTAATTTACTATACTAATAAGTTTTCATATCATTTCACAGTTATTTTGTTACAGAAATGGTTTGTAAATTCTAAAATAGCAAACAAAGTATGTTCCCTTGCTAATACAGTTTTTCTATAATATATGACACTAAATTGTTTATTCTCTTTTATATGTATTATATATTCATTTTTCTCCTTAAAAAATTATAATTTACTTTTTAGTGTTTTAGACAGTAGAATTAAGGTAAGAACCCTAGTTTGAAAAATACTTGAGTTTATATGGCCTCAACTAAATTAAATTGATTTAGGGTCCAGTCTGATTTTTTTGCAATTAATAGTTCAGTAAGACACAAAAAATATTTTAAAATCTACTAGAAAAGTTCAAATCTTGTGACTGCATATTCGAACTAAGAGTTAATGTCAATAAAAAAGTTTTGGTCCATTTTATGTACCTGGTGTTAGGTATTGTGTAAGTTATTTTTAAATTTTTATTTATTTTTTTGCTATTAAAATAATTCATTTGATATTAAGTTGTGAAAGAACATTTGGGCATTATGTTTGGAGGGAAAATGGTGACAGATTATAATTTATCAGATACAAATTTCAAAAATAGACTTGTCCATTCTCACTTATGCAAGACATAGCATTTTACTAAGCTATCTAGTTCTAAAATTTTCTTTGAGTTATTGTGTGTGGCTAAAGTGATAAAGATTTTATTGTCATTTTAAGTTAGTAGCATTAAAAAAGCAATAATATAATTATATCATTAATAAAAACCAAAAATATCTTCTCACATAAAAAGTATTATTATCAGAAACTACAATAATGCAAGGGACATTTTCTTACACATCAACTGAAAAACCTAAACACTAAAAATAATTTCTCATATTCTAGTAATCAGTGGGGCGACAGAGGCATCGGTGAATGTGTAAGTGAGAATACATGTGAACATTAGATGAAATACACAGCTTCATCTCAGCATAATCTAGCAATATCTTTTCTGATACAACCTACTTGACAACATTTCTCACTCAGTGTCATACGGAACAGTCTCTTTTTTCGGGAATGTTTATCTAAGCCTAAGTTTTTTAATTCTGAAAGACTTTTGTCTTCTGCTTCATTTTGTCTATTAAGAATAATTTTCTTAAATTCTTCAAAGTTAAAATTTGAATCCTTTAATGCAGATTGTTGTAGCTCTCTCAGTGATGGCTGCCTCTCAGACAGTGTTGCCTTCAGCTCCTGTGGCAAATTAGGAATGAATTCCAACAGCATCTTTAAGGTTTCTGCATCTTTGGTGATGGAGGGTGGCATGATTTCTAATTTAAAAAAGAGGGGGAAGAGAAAAAATATTCATGTTAAAGTACATCAGGAAAACTATAAAATTTTGCATAGACACAAAGGAAAGCATTGCCTCAATAGAATTCAACAATAAAACAGAATCAGCAAGTGTCCTGATATCTAAAAAGCTTAGTTTATTATAGTTGGGCAGGTTAAACAACATTACCAAAATTCTGCTTTACTCCACTCGTACCCTTGTCATCTCTCCTCATGTCCCTTTAATGCTTTCACCATAGCACTTTTTTATCTCTGACACTTCTGAAGTCATCTTGATCCTCAAAAACACTCAGTTTGACCACAGATGAATTTTTATTACCTGAATAATTTATTTCCATGACTAAGCAACTTCTGAGTTATGATAGTAATCCTTGAAAAGTATATTAATTATTTTAAACTATCAACTGTTCCATGGTGGCAAGTTACTGCTTCAGGATAAAGTTAAAAAGCAGAATTTCCAACTGCTCTGATCTAGCAGGCAGGAGATACCAGTCTCTGATGCTCCTCATACATGTATTAATAATTTTTCTTCCCTAGAGTATTTACTGCAAACCAGTAATGTTTTACTTTATGGAGAAATGGGTTAAAAGAACACTAACCAACAAATCACTGACTATAAGAGATTTTTAATCTGTTGTGTTGTGTGTCTACTGACTACTGTGTATGGCTTTTGTTCCAATGTTGTAGATCATAAACTATGCAAGTTCTGTGTGTTCCCTAGGAAGGGACCCTGGTCTTAAGTAGCATCCCAGGATTGGGTATACATGAAGGTTGAGACTTGGGCTGGCAACTTTCAGGGACCAGCTGACATCTTCCTTCTTTACACCCATTCAGTTCAGTTGAACATCCGTTGATAGTTTCCATGTCTCTGGTTCTGCCAGATTAGAGATATAAATAAAAAGAAAACATCTTTCCTGCCCTCAAAAAACTTCCAGGTAAATTCTGTCCTAACCTTACCTATCCCCATTACACAATTTTGAGAGTTACAGCACCAAAAAAAAGTTGAAACACAGATGAAGTTTAAATTATAGTGTAAACCTGGATCACTACTTGTTTTTCACGGACAGCAAAACTGTCCATTTCAGCTTATAATAAGACATTCCTCCTGAAATAGTGGAAACAATGAGGTCAAGAGATATAAATCTAAGCATGGAAAGTGGATTCCTGGGCAACCACTGATGCTTACAGATCAGAGAAAACCATGCCCCCTCACCCAGGCAGGAATGGTCTCAGCTTGTTCACTTCCTATGAGTTCTGTAGCAAGGATCTCAGCCAACAACAAACTTCAACAATTGGAGTTTTCAGTGGAAAGAAAACAATATTCTAACATTTTATTTTCCCTCCCAATGTTTTCTCTCATTCAAGTTCCAAACTGGCAATGACAGATGAGAATTTATACCATTTTTTGGTAGTCAGAAATGTTCACATTTTCCCTCAGTAAGACATCCTAAGTTCAATTCAGTCTCTTCATAAAAACTCTCCTTGCTCTAACTTAAACCTTCTCTAATTGGAGCTTTATTGAATACAAAGAAAAGCTGATTGTAACTTTCCATATACTTAAAGCCAGTTAATGAATCAGGCAAAACATTTGTAGTTTCTATTACATTTATTCATAGGTTGTTGTTTTTGGCACTTTTTTTTTCAATTTAAAAACTTGTTATTTTGAAATACTTTTAAAGTTACAGAAAATTCACAAAAATGTGACAGAGTTCCCATATATCTTCTTTTTTTTTTTGGTAAGAACATTTAACATGAGATCTACCCTTTTAACAGAATTTTAAGTGCCCAATACACCATGATTATCTATAGGTACAGTGTCATAAATCAGATTTCTAGAACCAATTCATCTTGCATAATTGAAATTTTATACATGATAATTAGCAGCTCCCCATTTTTCCCTCCTCCCAATCCTGGTAACCACCATTTATTCTTTGCTTCTATGAGTCTGACTATTTTAGATACTTATAATAGTGGAATCAAGCGGTATTTGTCCTTCTGAGACAGGCATTTTTCACTTAGCATAATGTCCTCCAGGTTCATCCATGTTGTTGCATATTTTAGGATTTCCTTTTTTAAGGCCAAATAATACTCCATTGTATGTATATACCACCTTTTCTTTATTCATTCGTCTGTGGATGGACATTTAAGTTGTTTCCACATCTTGGCTATTGTGAATATTGCTGCAATGATTATGGGAGTGGTAATGTCTCTTCAAGATACTAATTTCAGTTCTTTTGAATAAATACCAGAAGTGGGATTGCTAATCATATGGTAGTTCTTTTTTTCTTTTTTTTTTTTTTTGAGGAACCTCCACACTCTTTTCCATAGTGAATGCACAAATTTGCTTTCCCACCAGCAGTATACTATACATGGGTTTCAATTTCTCCACATTCTTAACCACATTTTTCCTTTGTTTTTTGATAATAGCCATCCTGACAGGTGTGAAGTGATAGCTCATTGTGGTTTTGATTTCAATTTCCCTGATGATAAGTGATATACAGCATTGCTTCTTATACCTGTTGGCCATTTGTATGTCTTCTTTGGAGAAATGTCTATTCAAGTCTTTAGCCCATTTTAAAACCAGGTTATTAGTTTTTTTGCTATTGAGTTGTAGGAGTTCTTTATATATTTTGGAAATTAACCCCTTATCAGGTACATGGCTTGCAAATATTTTCTCCTATTTCATAAGTTGCCCCTTCGTTATTGAGTATGTCCTTTGCTGTGCAGAAGTTTTGTCTATTGATGTAGCCTCACTTGTCTAATTTTGCTTTTGTTGCCTGCATTGTACTCTTTATTAAAATTATTTTTTAAATTTATTTTGAAACATTTTGCAATTCACAACAACTTTAGGTTCTGGAGTCTAAAAGATAATATCCTAATCAACCTGAATTCATACAAATGCCTCCTAATCAGTATATTTTGGACTAAACTCTTACTAACATAGACTTCTTCTAATTAAAAATATCTATCTTGTTTTTAAAACGGTACAGTGAGTATTATTTCTGCATGCATTGTGGGAAAATAATTTAATAATGTACAAACAGATAGAAACTATCGAACAATAGAGGTTTTAAACCTCATTAATCACAGCTTATTGACATGTACTTCCAAAGTGATTCTTAATTAGTAATTTAAACACTTCCCTTGATCCTCACTTACAGGCAATAGTTTGTTAGATTATTTCCAGTTAAATTATGTACTGAGCAGTGACAAAGACAGTTCTTTAAAAATATTTTAAAATCACTATCCTTTTCTACAGAAATAGAAATTTGGCCAAATATCTAGATAGGTATAAATGTAGTCAGAAAACCATTTTTAAGCAACAATCTGGAGACAACCTAAATGTCTACTAAGAATGGTTAAATATATATGGTAGATTTATGACGTGGAATACCAGAAAGAAATTTTAAATTATCTTTTTGGAGTCTAACAATGTGAGAAGATGCTCACAATATAATGTTAAATGAAAATGCAGGAGATACACATACCTATTGCCAAATATTAATATTGCTTGCCATTTCCTCATTTAATATAGATATTTTCATTTTCTCATTAAATTCACAGATTTTTTTCAGTCTTTAATATCTAATGGTGCTTTTCATTATTGTATTTATGTATATTTTTCAGTCTTTAATATAAGCATATTATTTATTCAGAAAAAGTGAAACAATGAAGCAAATGCAATCTGGTCTTGCGTACTTTGAATCAGTGAATTCCTAAACTCTGTGGTACTCTTCTATTAATATTATACAAGAAGTATGTAAAAACTTGCATTAAATAAATCAGTCTCTGACCAACAATGTAGAAAAGTTAGGTAAAAAACTTTATAATCATATTTTAAGTCCCGTAAAAGGACAGTAAATGTACTTAGTGTGCACAGTGATTTTACATGAGGGTCACTTATATAGAGGATATGCATATAGCCTATAAATATAGTTGTGATTTATCATAAATTGCATGTGTTATGAAATATAAAACAATTATTCATAATTGAGCTTGCCCTCTCTGATTTTAACATGACCCATTACAGTGATTAGACTAGGCTATACCTCAGTGAAAGTTTCCATTGTTACTTAAACTTAGCTTCCAATTTATCTTTATAAATGCTTTATAACTTAACAGTGTTTTTTAAAAAAAAAATTCCAGATTTAATTCTGAGATCTTGCTTTTTTAAAGAAAATCCATTGCAGCTTCTAAATGCTTGAAGCATCAATCACGTTTTCTGCTTTGTTTGGCTGAAGGGCAAACTTCCCTTGACTCTTGTTCCCCTTCAGTTTCTCTTGTAGACCATCAGGCCCTTTTCTTTCTCTTTAATCCCTTCTCTCACACATGAACTTCAAGACTCAGTTCAAAGAAGTGGGAGGCTAGGTCCTCCCCTTTGGTGAAGTTAACAAATAAAAATAAAACAGTAAGTTTTCGATGGCATGCGCCACAGCCGAGATTGCTTTTTTTTTTTTTTTAAACAAAGGAGGGTTGTTAAATTTAAGACCCCCTTTTATGTTTACACTTCAGGACCCTATCACAGGTCTCTGCCCTATGCCCTTTGGTGCGCAAATACGCGTGATAACCAGCTCACACCTCACTGTTTGCCCCCTGTCATCTCAAGTTAAGGTGCCCTGTCCAGTTGCCCCATCCATCAGCAAGCCTTCAGTCCTGCCCTCGGACTGATCCTCTGGCCTGAGTACGGATCCTCCGGGCTGAGTACGCCCCGCCTACTGTGGGTCTTTGAGCACTTACCTCCCTCTGTAGCTTCTTCCTTCTCCCTCCCTACCCCTCCACCCGGACTGCCAGGAGGTGAAGGCACCAAGTGCCTCTCAGGTAAGGCCACTTGCTGCTTTCTCTCCCTGTGGTGAAATCCCGGGTGAAATCCTGACTAGAAAGCAAGTTACGAGGCAAAATCCCAAACTTTTAGGCACCGGCAGCTTCAGAGTCATGCGGGCAGCCCTTCCCATTGCTCGGCAGCCGGACAGCAACCAATGGGAAGTGCAGAGCGGCTGGTCGGGGCGGGGGTTGGGTGCTCTCACCTGCGGGCGGTCCGGATTCCAGCCAAGGCTCCTCCAGGCTCAGAGCCGTTCTCCCCCAGGAGACCGAGCCACAGATCTCGACCCAGAGGCGGACTAATTCTCGGCCGCATGCCTTAATAAAGTCGTTCGTCCTCTGGCCTGAAATCTCTCTGGGAAGTTGACTCAGTAGCAGCCAGACCCCTAGCAGGTGGGACAAGAACTGGCGCGGCATCCTGGACCTGATCTCGTCTGCTCTGAGCGTTTTAGCCTTTCTCGAGATACTGCACCTGCTGTAGCCTACCGGCCTCCGTCAGTGTGCCAATCCTGGCCTTTAGGTTGCTTTCCCTGCCTGGCTCCGCCAAGCTTTTATAGCCCTCTGGCTACCACTTAGACCTTGAGTCAAGGGTCCAAGCTCCACCCCTTTCCCCACCCACCTGTTTGAAATACCCCCTTCCCCCACCAGCTCTGGTTTACCCTTACCAACTTTTCTCCATTTGCCCATCCTTCTGTTCGTGGCCCTTTTACAGTTGTTTGGGGTTTTTTTCCCTCTTTTTTCTTTCCCTCAAACCATTTTGTATACTTGGGTAGGGTTAGTCAATATTTGAAGTCTTTATTATAAAGCTAGGCATGGCCACTGTGCTAAATTGTATCAAGAATAAAATTGAAACCACCCATATTCTCACAGCCCAGCGTGAGCCTTCAAATCTAAATAAGATTATAGTTAGATTAATTAATATTGTGTCTGGTATATCAGTAAATAAAAATATAATGAATGAATGGATATATCATTGACAAGAGAGGGAGAACTGATGACTTTTTATCTAAATCCTGGTGAAAACATTAAAATCCTCAATGCATCGCTTTAGGCTTGTACAGTATCCTAAGTTTACAATGCACTTTCTCCACTGACTTTCCTTGGACTCTTCTGGGACATAGCTTGATTGTAACCAGTTACTTGAGTATTTTAATTTGAGATTGTATTCTGTGTCTCAAGAGAGACCAAAAAAGAAAAGAAAAAAAGCAATGGAATCCCACAGTTCCAGAAAGAATATTTTGGAATATAATGCAGATTACAGCACAAAAATTATATGATTATTTTATTTTTGCTGTACTCTATGTTTGCTGTATTTGGTGAGGTAATTTTTAACACCTTCTAATTTAACTTTTAAAGAATTCAATATAATTTGAGCTGATATGTTCATTAAGGTTTTCTAGATGGACAGTAAACTTGTAAGTTCAAATAGGTTCATTTTTCAATAATTTATTTGCTTGTTTTCATAATGTACTCAGATTACCTCAGCTCCACCAGGTAAATCAGAGACCTGGAAGAAGTTAAGGTAGCTCTGAATTTGAGTAAAAAGTCAACAATCACTTAGTTACAAATATAGCTATGGAATAGAATAGTTCTAATTTGTAGATTGCTGCTAATTTTACCAGGATGCACTCAGCACTGGTCATATGCTATGCATTGCATAATTGCTAAAAAAAATCTGACCAAAGCTGTGGGATGATCACGATAGTGCTTTTAGATGGGTTTCTGCTAAGACAAGCAATTTGGGACAGGCTTCTCAAAACTGAGGATTGATGGTATTTTTGTGGGTTCACAGTTATTGCATAAAATAATCCATTAACAGGGCTGTCCTCCAAAGTAACTGCTCATTTAAAATATAAATTTCCAGGGGAGTGTAATTTTTTTACCTTACTTAGGTAATCTTATAGAGTCCTCACAACTGTCCAGTGAAGTGGCCATTTTCTTATTTTACAGAGAGAGGAAGCAAGCTGAGTGTAGTCAAGTTAACTTGTGCAACCTTGTCTAGCACATGTGCCAGATGTGGGCTTGCCCTACTGTTAAGGGTAACAGGCAAATTCAGGATTCATAGCCTTTATAGACACAACTAAATGGTATTTCATATTCTTAAAACAAACGCAACAACAAAACCCAAAGAAACCTCTTTAAAGAGAAAAACCAAATATGTGCCTTGCACACACCTGGAAAGTGCTGGAGCTGGGATTCCTACCCATGTCTACTGGAGTCCAAAGCTCCCTTTCTTTGATTCCACTGTATCCCTTGGATCTAGCTCCAGTTAGGATTAATGCATGGTGAAAGTTAATGGATAAACAATAATGTCTTTAAAACAGCTGTTGGAGGTACAAAGCAGTATGCAAACCTACAGTATAGTAACAGTAAGTGAAATTGCCTCAATCTCCTTTTTAGACCCTTCACCCTTAACTACCTCAAGTCTCTCTACCAAGCTCAAGCTGTAAGTGGTAGAAATGATTTTCTAATGTCTCCTGCAGGTAACAGTGTCCATGTGACATAGTTCTGGCCAGTAGGACATAAGCACACGGGTGGACGTTTCTGGCAAAGCCTTTGCTTTTCTGATCCAGGCACTAAGTCTTCTTCTGTCCCCTTCTTTTACTATCTGAAACACGTACACTGAGCAGCTGTCTTGGAACCAAGAGGTGGGGAAAATAGGAGGTAGCAACAGGAAAAGTGTGAGGAGCCTACTGGCATCATTCAGATGCTAAACAGGGCTGGATGTTTACCCCACAGACTTCTTTGAAGCTACTCTTTTAGCATTTTCTGTTATTTACATTTCTAATTGATACATATATATAAGTGGAGGAAATATTTTATACAAGAAATAAATTAAGTTTACATTCATCAATTTCTCATGAGAGATTTAGGTATGCTTTAGTAGTGATTGAATTAGATATTTTAAAGATTGCAGTAATTATTTAAGGGCTTATGCTAGATGGTTTACCACAGATTATTTTTGTACCACTTAAAAACCCGTCATATAATAAGAAGCAGTGAATGCAGATTCTGGGACCAGGAACACTGCCTCCAGGGATTTTGTGGAGGAGGGGATGAGGGACATAGGTCGGGGCAGAGTTTGGGGAGCTGGTTTGTGTCTCTGGGGCTGCATCTTTGTCCTGCCCAGGGTATAAGTTTCCTGGGCACTGCCACTGTTCTTCTGGGTTAGAATCTCCATTTCCAATAAACTTTGTCCTGGGTGGCAGACACCCTCTGAGGTTCTATAGTCCTTTATTGAATTCCCTTGCTCATGGCCTTCTATCTGCATTACCTTCCAGCCTCCACTATATCCAGTTGGTGTTGGCCAGTGGTTCTCAGAGAAACTCACTTTTTAAAAGATATGAGACTCTGCTCTTTTATATTTCACCACTAATATCTTTCTACAAGCTTTATGTCTTATAATAAATTTTCATTGTTTTCTCTGATCTGTCAATAGCAGATAACCCCGCTCAATCCCCATGATAATCAGGACTGCATTGGATCTATTTTTGCTTGTATATTTCTTCTGTCATTTAACTGGGATTTGGGGAAGGAGGAGAGGTAAACCTTTGTAATTTTTCGAGCATCCTGGTCAGAAGTCATTGCTGACTCTATATCTCATAGAGATAAGATGTTTTGTGCTTTCACTTCAGGTTATCATGCTGCTTTATCAAGAAGACTGAAACAAAAAGTAAAGGGAAATTGAGGTCTTCAAAAAGTCCTGGTCATCAAACCTTTGGAAATCTCTTGGTTAAGAGATTAGAAAAGATAAATAACTTCATTTTTTTCTTTCTTCTTATTTCTACACAAATAATAATACATGTGCTAAGGGAATGTTCAGAAAGAATCATGCCACCTGATGGAAACTCCATGTGAATAGGGATCTTAGTTCTGTTCACTGATGATACATGCTTGTCACGTGGTAGGCACTCAATAATAGGTCTGCAAATATGCTAGTTTTTTAAATCAACATAAATGTTAATATACTGAGTGTAAAACTAAGGCCTAATATTATATGTTGTCTTAATATCTGGTGAAACTAGGAGGGACTTAAATGGCTTAACCACAAGTTCCCCTCCCTATTCTGCTCCCACAGATGGAGTCCACTAGTTCCTCCTCAGGAAGAGGACCAGGCACAATTCCTGCTTATCTCTGAGTAATGGGCTTCATTTCCCTGCTAGCCAATGGAATTATTCAAAGCCAATTACATTTTCTCACAGTAACCAGGATTACCTCTCTCTCTTGATACTACAAGGCCTGCCTCCCACAGCCCCTGGTTGCTCATTCTGTTCTGAATGCAGGTCCCGTGTCGCCTTGTGTGGCATGCAGTGTCTTCCTACCCTGGGCTGTGAGTATATGACTAATAAACTGCTGCCCATCTCATCTCTCCAGTGTCAGGTGTTGAATGTTGTATGTGGCCATCCTATAACTCTGGGGTGGAATTCCCTCCTTACCAACTGGATAAAAAGGAGGCAATTAAAACAATGGCATCGGGCTTCCCTGGTGGCGCAGTGGTTGAGAGTCCGCCTGCGGAGGCGGGGGGCGCGGGTTCGTGCCCCGGTCCGGGAGGATACCGCGTGCCGCGGAGCGGCTGGGCCCGTGAGCCATGGCCGTTGAGCCTGCGCGTCCGGAGCCTGTGCTCCGCAGCGGGAGAGGCCGCAGCAGTGAGAGGCCCGCGTGCCACAAAAAAACAAACAAACAAACAAAAAAAACAATGGCATCATGAACAAGATGGCCAGTCATCACCAAGGACACTTGTTCAGCTTTAATTAACTTCTCTTGGCTAACTAATTGGTTCCATGTTATGGCAAAGGCCACCTGAGACAGAACTACCAGTTGCTGTAGTCCTATGCTTTGGGTATACTTTTTGTCTTTGTCGGTATTGCCAACTCTTTCTACCCTAAAATACTCTCATTCCCAAGACAAGAATTGTCATTAATTTACTATACCACAGCTTGATATGTTGTTGGGTTTGGCCCGTTTTTAGCAGGTGGTCTCCGAGGCTCCTACCTGTTAAGGTGGGGGCAGCTAACCTTAACTGATTGGCTCTTGAGTTCCAATTTTCAAGCTAGACCAGCTAGAATGATCTGGTCACTGCATCTAGCCTGGTGATCGTAACTGGCAGCTTGGGGGCAGCCATATGGATATTGTTTGTGATTTTGCTCCTCTGAGACAGGCTCAGGGATGGACCTCTGTGAGGTTTGTGAAAAGGAAGGACACCACCATCCCCGGGAGAACTAAGCATGGCACCCCAGTTGCTTAAGAAGAATTGTTGCTCAGGCAAAGGTAGTGCCTGTCTCCTGTGCTGCTGCTTCCCTTGCTTCTGTCATATGTACTCTTTTGACCCCCAAGTGTATCAAGGTGTAAAGCCATAGAGGCCTGTGGCCAGGGGCTGAGGAGAAAAGAAAAGCAGGGGAGCATTTGGTACCAGCCCCTCCCAAAACACCAGAGGATGTAACTCAACTGCTCTCCTATTGCAAAATCCCTATACAGTGTACCTCAGCTTTGCTCAGTGTTGCTGATTACCAGGATGCCAAAGGGCTAATCTGACAATCCCAGAGCTTGATGGCCCTCAAACAGGCCATAGACAAATTTACCTTCTTGGATGTGGACCCTGACTCCTGGGAGATTGACTGGTGTTCCCTGGAGGAAGAGGTGGCCACCCACAAGGCTTACTGCTCAGCTCCTGAACTTTTCCCACAACCACCCAGAAGATCTGCAATCTAGGTGATTGGATGGAGACAGAAACTGAAAGCCATGACTTTTTGTAGCTAGAAATACAAAATGTTCTGAGGGAAATTGAACAGAGAGAGAGAGAGAGAAGCCAACAGGTTTGGTGCTGTAGTTCACATACCTAATAGCAGACAGCGCAGCAGGACCCTTAAATACCTCTTCTGTTGCTGCTGCCGCCTATGCTTCTGTCACAACAAACATCCTGAGCCTCAGGGTTATAGGGAAAAATATCCATAGCATCCCTGTGGCACAGCAAAGGAGTTCATTCAAACCTGACTTAAGCCTGGGGTCCTTAAACCCTAAAAAGCAACCACTGCCATGGAAGTGGCCCCTAAGCCTGATGATTTGAGACTCTGGAGGAAGAAATTTATAAATAAGTGCAGGGTAGAGAGCACCCCCCTCCCCGAAAAAAAACTGTATCTAGTGACCAACCAAAAAAAGGGAGAGGGAGAAAGAAAAAAATGGAGATGGGGAGAGAGGGAGGAAGGAAGGAAGGGAGGGAGGAAGGAAGGAAGGGAGGAAGGAAGGAGGGAGGGCAGGAACCTAGGTATAGGGGAAGGAAAAAAAGAAAAGAAAAATAAAACAGAAGCAAAGATCCTTAATTTGACCTAATTAGAAATCCAAATTTACTCAAATACTGTGTATAGCAAAGATATACAGGTGTGCTGGTTGGCTCTTGAACCTCTACAACATCTGCTGAAATGCAACTGTTGGCAAACTTTCATGGACTTAATCAATACTGGATCTCAAATTACAGTTATACCTGGGGATCCCACTAAATATTAACATGGCACCGCCTATGATCATAAGGCAGTTACTACATATAAAATAGAGAACCAATAGGTATGACTTGACCATTGGAACTATTGTTTTGCCTAAATTCCCCATTGCACCCGTTGGCCTAAAATAGACAGCATAGGTGCTCTGACCTAATGAGTGATAAATTAAAATTAAGTCTTTGGCACTTACAAATTGCCTTCACAAAATAGGACCCCACTGACCACCTCCCTCCCCAATTAAAATAGCTAATATGGCCCAATGTAAATTAAAACAGGGCCTTCAAGAATTGAAGCTTATGAGATCTAATGAGGGAAGGGGTGATTATCCCCCCTGCTTCTCCATTTAATAGCCCAATTTGGCCTGTTCTTAAACCCAGAATGAATGAATGAACGCACCTCATGGTAAATTATCGCAACCTTAAGGTAGTACCATCCGTTAAGGCCCCAATAGCCAGTACCCAATATTTTTGAAATTACTAATTCCATCTAATCAGCAACTGGTAAATATTTCACTATTATAGATTTAGCTAATATGTCTTATTCAGTGTTTATTTCAACAGCCTTTCAGCTGTAGTTTGCCTTCACCTCTGAAGGGATACAATGCATATTTACCTATGAGGTACCTCAGCAGCCTTGCTATCATACACAATCTTTGCAGGCAAAATCTTAACATCTCCTTCCTCCAAGAGCACAGGTATGACATCACCTTGATGACATTCTCCTCTGAGGAGACTTATTTGACATACTCATTAAGAACATAAGAAATACAAAGGAGCTCATGAAAGGGATGGGCTGTTGCTGCACACATAATGCAAGGCCCTTCCACCTCTTTTAAATCCCTGCAAATTATTTAGTAAACGGAGGGCTTCTCCACCCCTGACACTGTCAAGAAACAGCTGTTGACATTCTTAGCACCCACAGTGTTGATACAAATCCATCATGTTTTAGTCCCTGTTGGGTTATGGAGTAAACATATTCCTTATTTACAACTTTTACTTAATCACACTGATACTGTAACTTACAAATCATCCCACCTGGAATGGGCCACCCTCCATAAAATGTCTTCAGAATTGGTCCAATTTGAAATCAAAGGGTACTCCAATTAGTGCCTTACAAGATGCCTTCACTGTACAGGCTTTAATAACCTCCTTTTGTGCCTCCTGGAGTCTCTGGAACACCTATGTTGGTAAATTGCCCATGGGCTTCTGATGCAAGAAACTGCCCTCCTAGGCCTTATACTATACACCATTAGAACAACAGTTGCTGGCCACATACTTTCCTCTCCTGGAAACAGAGGTTCTTAGAGCCCCTGGTCCTGTGACCCTCCATACCCAGCTGCCCATTATGTCTTGGGTCATGGAAGCAGCACCCCACAAGCTGTAGAGTGTCGCCATATCTGGACCTGAAGAAAGAGATGGCCTTCCGTGTCCTCAAACCCTTGCAAGATGGCATGATGCTGGAGGAGGGCACCCCTCTCCCAGACCCCTTGGGTACCTGGGGAGTCCTTTGGGATCAACTGAGTGAACAACAATGGAGTTAGTATACTTTATGGATGATATCATCTCCGTATATGTGCTGAAGCAACATTCAGTAGAATCCCTTAACTTGGATTTCCCTCGTAAAGGGAATCCAACAATCAGCACAGTTGGCCAGACTTCAGGTAGTCATCTTAGCACTAGATGCCTTGGCCAATAAATGGCTCCATCTGCACATTTTTACAGACTATTCAGCAATTGTGTAAGAGTTGCCCCAGGACACTACTTATCCCCATTCCCATAATCTAGAATTTTTTCTTGAATACGATGACTGATCCTTCAGATTAGCCAATGGTCCGTGGCTCCCACTCTCAACCTGGGCCCTTACCTCACCCCAAAGTTTCACCAACATTGTAGCACATTAGAATCACCTGGGGAGCTTTAAGAACCCCCCCCCACCCCCACTAATGCTTATGTTGCATGCCAAAACAATTAAACAGGATAGCCTGGTGTGGGAACCAGGCATCAGCACTTTTAAAGATCCCTAGTTAAAAAAAAAAAAAAAGATCCCTAGTTGTCTACAGTGCACCAAATAATTGGTAAACTACCACATAGCCACTGGCCAAAGACTCTGGTGAATGATTTTGGGAATAATTTCATTGAATTTGTTACTTAATGAAATCCTGAAGAAATTAATAGAGTTAAAATTCCTAAATACAGCAGTCTTAAGCATAAATGGGTTATGCAGTACTTTAAATGTGTTACAAAGAGCTAATGTCAGTAATACAAGGATATGCTAATTAATATGGTGAAAAACAAAAACAAATGTGTATCTATGGAAAGGGAAATATATTTTGTAACTAGAACTTCTAAGGTTCTAGCCAGTGTTTTATAGAAACACATTAATTACTCTACTTCAATCTTACAGCAGTGGAATACATGAAAATTTAGTATGAAAATGTTTACTCATGAATATAGAACCTGAACAATCATACTTCATTCCTTCCTCCTTGACTTTCAACATTAACATTTTATTATGCAGGGACGTCAAATGTCATTTATAATTTGCATATATTTGAAGAAATTAACAAGTTATATTTACTTGTACCTGGCTCAACATACCAACCTTGAAAGATCTCAGAATAATCCTTATTAATTGTTCTCAAGCACTTATTAGCATGCCAGAGATGACATTTTAAGGCTTTAGAAAAACATACAATTCTGTTGCTATTCAAAAAGTATTGTTTTCATAGCAGCATTTGAACAGAATTGTAAGTTGTGAATTGCCCTTCTTATAAATGAAGTTTAATTCTACTTTTTATATTGACATTAAGTGATAGGTGTGATTGGCTATATATGTAATTTTTTAAGTAAGGGGGCTACCCAAAAACATTTGACAAAAGAAAATCATTCTGAACTAAGCTGACCAGTGGAGAAGAAAATTGATTAAGAATCTAGGGAAAGTTGTATGCATTTATATGATTATGAACTCTCTTCATCTATGATTCAGTGGTTTATAACAAGTGATTTATTAATTTTTGATGAGGGTGATCTTCCTACTGTTTGCTGTATGTGCATAATATCTGCTCATTTCATCACAATGAATGGAGATAACTTCTTCTCACTTCTAGGGTTTGAGTCTATTGGTCTCAAAAACCAGCTGTTTTAAATGCCTAGGACTGCTTCCCTAAAAGACACTATTTTCTCTGAACACCCCATTTTCCTGTTTTCAGGTTTTTTTTCGTCCACAGGGCCAGATACCTCACATTCTGGATTTTCCAAGACAGCCGTGATTTCAGTTTTATTCTTTTCTGTAAATATCATTTGTTTAGTGCACATCTAAATGTTAGTTGAATTTATACCTTTTTTGTGGTTTCATCTAGATGTGTCAGTCAAATATGGTCCCCTGTCACATCACATACTGTAGTTTTAATGATCAAATATGTTCACTGTTTCCATAGCATAGTCATTTTCTGAGAAATAAGGTATACACAGTCAACTGCTTAACAGAGAAGGGTTTGTAGTCAGTTATCAGTTTCTCCTGTGTAAAATAGAACTCATCAAGTTGTATAGTGGAGTGAAAATAGTAATAGACATGGAATATGTCTATTTTGGAGAATGTCAATAAACATAGCACAATAGTAGGAAATATTGAGTTCTTATCATCTGCCAAGCACTATGCATTATTTCATTTTTATCCCTCTCAGCAGCCCTCTGACCTGAGTAATATTTATATCATCACACTACAAATGAGGTGATAGAGGAACACAGATTCAGTCACATGTTCATGTCTTGTGAGCTGAGAGAGGAGTGAGGGTTCAAACAGACTGTCTGCCTGCAGAGCTTGGGCTCTTAACACTTGGCTGTCATTTGCAGTTTCCTGAGAAATTTTACAAACATGATTTAATTTTGCCCACACAACAATCACGTTACATGGGTATTTGGTCCATTTTACAGGTAAAATTCAGAATTGCTTTGCCAGAGATCACGCAATTAGTAAGAGTGTATGGTAGGACTCAAGCAAAGACTTCAGACATCAGGTTCAATGCCTTTTCTGACACACCAAAGTGTCATCTCCCCTTAGTGCCTACTTGGCAGTCAACACAGCAATGACATGTTGATTCGATTTTGAAAATTAACTGTAGTTTGGATTTTTATAATTAACATACACACCTATATAACACACACCTTCATCCTTTGAAGCTGAAGGATGTTTTCTAACCCTTTAATTCCTTCACCCACTTAAAGCAAATCAACAAGTTTAAAATACCAGTTATAAAACTCTGCCCTACTTAAGATCCCAGTGGAGGGACATGGGCTCTTCCTGTTTACCCTCTGAAAATTTGGAGCTTGAGAAATGAATTAATAAAGAGAATAGATCATAAAGAAAAATGCCTATAATATTAAAATCATAGCAAGAATATTTTAATTTAGTATATAGCAAAGTACCAGTCAAATGTTGGTACATTGCACATATGAGACATGAGCATTGCCAAAACAATTTAAAGTACAATCTTTTCTTCCAAAATGATTTTGAGGTTAGAACCTTTCATATGACTCTAAGCTAAGTAAATAAATGAGGATCTGAAGCACCAGTGAAATAGTTTTTAAATTAAATAATTTGTTTCAGAAAGTGTTGACAACTTGAGTTTGACAGATAAACTTTCTCCCTGGAATGTATTTTTAAAATCCAATTCCTTTTTGTTGCTCAGTTTTTGCTTTCAGCCACCTTTTAATATGGTTACTTAAAAACCTGTGAAATAGGAAGTCTTAGAACTTGAAGAGGAGATAATAGTGGAAATTAACATAAGCTGAGTACCTTTTAAATTAGCATTTTATGTTCTACCATCAATAGCAATCTTTCAATAATCATCTGTTAATTTTGTGTAGCTGGGAAGCTAAAAAGCAATGGTTGTTCATCACTTTTGGGGAAAAAGATACATTTTGAACAAAAATAGAAGGGAGTCTAAATGATTAAAGTATAAATTCAAAGCAGTGGTTCTCACCTAGGGATGATTTGGAGACATCTTTGATTATCCAACTGGGATAGAGGGGGGTTGCTATTGACATCTTGTGGATAGAGCCCAGGAATGGTGCTAAACGTCCTACAATGCACAGGACAGCACCCCCCCACCCCCGCCAAAGAATTATCTGGCCCCAAATGTGCTGAGGTTGAAAAATCTTGGATTAAAGGAACAGAATAGTTTCATTTACACTATTAAAATTTTACACTGATATTCACTATTAGAATTATTCAAGTAATTACAAATGCTGAAATGGTGATGCATTTAATAAGTAAATTTATGAGGCTAATGATTGGGCATTTTGAGTATAATAGCATATTTTAGTGAGTTCTAAAATATGTTGCTTTAAGGCTAGTGTTTAGACTTCAGTTCTCAATTAATTGCCAGAGTACTGGATATTCAAATATTTCAAGGGCCCACACGCTTCCTGAGAGTATTTGCATCCCATACAGAATCTGGTCAATGGCTCAAGACTCAGTCCTCTTTTGTTGAGGAGGGGGTTCCTTTGTTGCTTTGCCCTTGAAATCCAGCTCTCTGCTCTCTGGCATTGCTAGAACAATTCACTGGAGTACTTTTCTCCAGTTAGCTTGAGTACTCTTTAGTGAAAACCTCTATATCTGACTTCTAAATAAAAGGATCTGGCCTGTAAAATCAATACCATTAACATATAATTTTAAAGTAATTTTGTTTCAAAAATTCTAAAATATATATATATTAGGTGACAAATGTTAAAATTCAGTTATTTTACTCTTCCTCTTCCCTTTTCTTTCTGAATAATTCCATGCTAAAGACTTTAGGAAGGGCAGAACAAAGGATGTGTCCATGCTGGTAGGGGTTGGGGAAGGCTGTGGTGGCTCAGAGGTGGGTGTTGGAACCTGAGAAGAGTGAGGAGGGCATTCACACTGGGGTCAGAGAGAAAGGGAAGGTGGTCCAGTGAGACCACCTCCGGGTCTGAGCTGGTTAAGGAGGGCTTCTGCACAGTGGGGCTAGTGTGTCAGCATGTGAGTGGGATGAGGAAAACATCTGTCTGTGTGATGGGTAGCCAGAGTGAGTGGCTAGAGCTCAAGCAGGGTAAGGAGGGGGATCTATGTAGGAGGGCTTCCTGGCAAGGGTGCTGACAAGCAGGCTGAGAAATGCGAAAAGAAAATGAGATAATATCTTAGAAATCCTGATGGAAAATTATTAATAACCAGAAATTTTGTACCCAACCAAACTATCAAGTGTCAGAAGAGAATAAAGTTACTTTTAGGTATGTAAGGTCTCAACATTTTTCTTCCATTCACTTTTTCTCATGAAGCTATAGGAAGATAAGTTCCAGCAAATGAGGAAGTGCAACATAGAATGTAGGAAGCAAAAGGCCCAACACAGAGATAACCTCCACCATGGTGGTGAAGGGAGAACTCAGGATGAGAGCTAAGTACCAGATGTAGAGGGAAAACAGTCCAGGTGAGAGCATGTCAGAAGTCTCCAAATTTCTTCAAGAAGATATTGATTAAATAACTGATTTAAATGAATGTCTTGGGAGGAGATTTAGAAACGAACAAAGAGTTAGAGGTTAAGGAAGTGATAAATGCATAGAACATTAAGCACACAAAACAGGAGCAAGACTAATTCCAGAGAAAGCAGGAAGCTGAGCAAGAAAGGAAAAGTAATTATACTTTATTTCATGGCACAGCTGTGAAAAGTGTTTTCATCATCATTATAATGTGAACATTGAATATTTATCTAACTAAAATGATTATCTACCAATATTTGAAGGATGGGGGAATGGGAAGGATGCAAGTGTGTGGCAGTTCTGGTGGAGTTGGTGTGGTGGGAAAGCTAAGAGAGCAGATTCTTCATGATCAAAATAGTATGTCAAGAAATAGTATCAAAAAAATATTTTGAAACATTAAGAAGTAACTACAGGGACCTCCCTGGTGGTCCAGTGGGTAAGACTCTGTGCTCCCAATGCAGGGGGCCCGGGTTCGATCCCTGGTCAGGGAACTAGATCCCACACGCATGCTGCAACTAAGAATTCGCATGCCACAACTAAAGAGTCCGCATGCTGCAACTAAGAAGTCCGCATGCCGCAACTAAGACGTATCACAGCCAAAATAAATAAATATTAAAAAATAAAAGCATTTAAAAAAAAGAAGTAACTACACTGGAATGTTACTTAAAGAGGTAAAGTTACACGAAGTAACACAGCCATTAACTAAAATATGAGTGCTTTCCACCAAAGGAAACCATAAACAAGACGAAAAGACAACCCTCAGAATGGGAGAAAATATTTGCAAACGAAACAACCAACAGAGGATTAATCTCCAAAATATACAAATAGCTCATGCAGCTCAATATCAAAAAAACAAAAAACCCAATCAAAAAATGGGTGGAAGACCTAATAGACATTTCTCCAAAGAAGACATACAGATGGCTAACAAACACATGAAAAGATGCTTAACATCACTAATTACTAGAGAAATGCAAATCAGAACTACAATGAGGTATGACCTCACACCTGTCAAAATGGCCATCATCAAAACATCTACAAACAATAAATGCTGGGGAGGGTGGGAGAAAAGGGAACCCTCGTGCACTGTTGGTGGGAATGTAAATTGATACAGCCACTATGGAGAACAGTATGGAGGTTCCTTAAAATACTAAAAATTAAACTAACATACGACCCAGCGATCCCGCTACTGGGCATATACCCAGAGAAAACCATAATTCAAAAAGACACATGCAGCCCAATGTTCATTACAGCTCTATTTACAATAGCCAGGACATGGAAGCAACCTAAATGTCCATCAACAAAGGAATGGATAAAGAAGTTGTGGTACATATATACAACGGAATATTACACAGCCATAAAAAGGAATGAAATTGGGTCATTTGTAGAGACATCGATGGACCTAGAATGTGTCATACAGAGTGAAGTAAGTCAGAAAGAGAAAAACAAATATCGTACATTAACGCATATACATGGAATCTGAAAAAATTGGTATAGATGATCTTATTTACAAAGCAGAAATAGAGATACAGACGTAGAGAACAAACATATGGATACCAAGGGAGAAGGGGGGTGGGATGAATTGAGAGATTTGGATTGACATATATACACTACTGATACAATGTATAAAATAGATAACTAATGAGAACCTACTGTACAACACAGGGAACTCTACTCAATGCTCTGTGGTAACCTAAATAAGAAGGAAAACCAAGAAAGAGGGGATATGTGTGTACACATAGCTGATTCACTTTGCTGTATAGTATAAACTAACACAATATTGTAAAGCAACTATACTCCAATAAAAATTTTATAAATATTATGACATAGTATGAGTCTGTTTCATGTTTGGTAATTACAATCATTGTTGCTTTTGTTGTGGTTATCCATTTACAGTGCTTGGTGTCAGTTTATTATCTCTTGTAAAAATAAAATTGTGTGTGTGTGTGTGTGTGTGTGTGTGTGTGAAAAAAATTTTTATAAATAAATATGAGTGCTTTCAACTACTTCCCATTGACCCTTACCATTTCAGTTTGACTGGATCTGACTTTCAACTTCTAGCACCTGCAATCTTTTTTTTTTTAACGTCTCTATTGGAGTATAATTGCTTTACAACGTTGTGTTAGTTTCTGCTTTATAACAAAGTGAATCAGCTATATGTATACATATATCCCCATATCCTCTCCCTCTTGCATCTCCCTCCCACCCTCCCTATCCAACCCTTCTAGGTGGTCACAAAGCACCAAGCTGATCTCCCTGTGCTATGCAGCTACTTCCCACTAGCTATCTGTTTTACATCTGGGAATGTATACATGTCCATGCTACACTCTCACTTTGTCCCAGCTTACCCTTCCCCCTCCCCGTGTCCTCAAGTCCATTCTCTATGTCTGCATCTTTATTCCTGTCCTGCCCCTAGGTTCTTCAGAACCACATTTTTTTTCTAGATTCCAAATATATGTGTTAGCGTATGGTATTTGTTTTACTCTTTCAGACTTACTCCACTCTATGACAGACTCTAGGTCCATCCACCTCCCTACAAATAACTCAATTTTGTTTCTTTTTATGGCTGAGTAATATTCCATTGTATATATGTGCCACATCTTTATCCATTCATCTGTCGATGGACACTTAGGTTGCTTCCGTGTCCTGGCTGTTGTAAATAGAGCTGCAGTGAACATTGTGGTACATGACTCTATTTGAATTATGGTTTTCACAGGGTATATGCCCAGTAGTGGGATTGCTGGGTCATATGGTAGTTCTATTTTTAGTTTTTTAAGGAAACTCCATACTGTTCTCCATAGTGGCTGTATCAATTTACATTCCCACCAGTAGTGCAAGAGGGTTCCCTTTTCTCCACACCCTCTCCAGCATTTATTGTTTGTAGATTTTTTGATGATGGCCATTCTGATTGGTGTGAGGTGATATCTCACTGTAGTTTTGATTTGCATTTCTCTAATGATTAGTGATGTTGAGCATCCTTTCATGGGTTTCTTGGGAATCTGTATATCTTTGGAGAAATGTCTATTTAGGTCTTCTGCCCATTTTTTGATTAGGTTGCTTGGGTTTTTTCTTTTTTATTAATTTTATTTATTTATTTATTTTTGGCTGTGTTGGGTCTTTGTTTCTGTGCATGGGCTTTCTCTAGTTGCAGCAAGCGGGGGCCACTCTTCATCACGGTGCGCGGGCCTCTCACTGTCATGGCCTCTCTTGTTGTGGAGCACAGGCTCCAGATGCACAGGCTCAGTAGTTGTGGCACACGGGCCTAGTTGCTCTACGGCATGTGTGATCTTTCCCAGACCAGGGCTCAAACCCATGTCCCCTGCATTGGCAGGCAGATTCTCAACCACTGCACCACCAGGGAAGCCCGGTTGCTTGGTTTTTTCATATTGAGCTACATGACCTGCTTGTATATTTTGGAGATTAAACCTTTGTCAGTTCTTTTGCTTGCAAATATTTTCTCCCATTCTGAGGGTTGTTTTTTCTTCTTGTTTATGGTTTCCTTTGCTGTGCAAAAGCTTTTAAGTTTCATTAGGTCCCATTTATTGATTTTTGTTTTTATTTTCATTTCTTTAGGAGGTGGGTCTAAAAGGATCTTGCTGTGATTTATGTCAGAGTGTTCTGCCTATGTTTTCCTCTAAGAATTTTATAGTGTCTGGCCTTACATTTAGGTCTTTAATCCACTTTGAGTTTATTTTTGTGTATGGTGTTAAGGAATGTTCTAATTTCATTCTGTTACAGGTAGCTGTCCAGTTTTCCCAGCACCACTTATTGAAGAAGCTGTCTTTTCTCCATTGTACATTCTTGCCTCCTTTATCAAAGGTAAGTTGACCATATGTGCATGGGTTTATCTCTGGGCTTTCTATCTTGTTCCATTGATCTATATTTCTGCTTTTGTGCCAGTACCATACTGTCTTGATTACTGTAGCTTTGTAGTAGAGTCTGAAGTCAGGGAGCCTGATTCCTCCAGCTCCCTTTTTCTTTCTCAGGATTGCTTTGGCTATTCGGGGTCTTTTGTGTTTCCATACAAATTGTGAAATTTTTTGTTCTAGTTCTGTGAAAAATGGCATTGGTAGTTTGATAGAGATTGCATTGAATCTGTAGATTGCTTTGGGTAGTATAGTCATTTTCACAATGTTGATTCTTCCAATCCAAGAACATGGTATGTCTCTCCATCTGTTTGTATCATCTTTAATTTCTTTCATCAGTGTCCTGTAGTTTTCTGCATACAGGTCTTTTGTCTCCTTAGATAGGTTTATTCCTAGGTATTTTATTCTTTATGTTGCAATGGTAAATGGGAGTGTTTCCTTAATTTCTCTTTCAGATTTTTCATCATTAGTATATAGGAATGCAAGAGATTTCTGTGCATTAATTTTGTATCCTGCTACTTTACCAAATTCATTGATTAGCTCTAGTAGTTTTCTGGTAGTATCTTTAGGATTCTCTATGTATACTGTCACGTCATCTGCAAACAGTGACAGCGTTACTTCTCCTTCTCCGATTTGGATTCCTTTTATTTCTTTTTCTTCTCTGATTGCTGTGGTTAAAACTTCCACAACTGTGTTGAATAATAGTGGTGAGAGTGGACAACCTTGTCTTGTTCCTGATCTTTGAAAAAATGGTTTCAGTTTTTCACCATTGAGGACGATGTTGGCTGTGGGTTTGTCATATATGGCCTTTATTATGTTGAGGTAAGTTCTCTTTAGGCCTACTTTCTGGAGAGTTTTTATCATAAATGGGTGGTGAATTTTGCCAAAAGCTTTTTCTGCATCTATTGAAATGGTCATATGGTTTTTCTTCTTCAATTTGTTAATATGGTTTATCACACTGATTTCCGTATATTGAAGAATCCTTGCATTCCTGGGAAAACCCCACTTGATCATGGTGTATGATCCTTTTAATGTGCTGTTGGATTCTGTTTGCTAGTATTTTGTTGAGGATTTTTGCATCTATGTTCATCACTGATATTGGCCTGTAGTTTTCTTTTTTTGTGACATCTTTGTCTGGTTTTGGTATCAGGGTTATGGTGGCATCAGAGAATGAGTTTGGGAGTGTTCCTCTCTCTGCTATATTTTGGAAGAGTTTGAGAAGGATAGGTGTTAGCTCTTCTCTAAATGTTTGATAGAATTCGCCTGTGAAGCCATCTGGTCCTGGGCTTTTGTTTATTGGAAGATTTTTTTTTTTATGGTTCTGGCAGCTTTATTGAGGTATAATTATGATACAATCAATGTAAATATTTAAAGTGTATAATTTGATAAGTTTTGACATATGTATATACCCATGAAATGACAGCCACAATCAGGATAATATTCATCATCTCCCAAAGTTTCCTTGTCCCCTTGGTAATCCTTACACCTGCCATTCCCTGCCTTGCCCCTTCCCTGTTCCTATGTAACCACTAATCTACTTTCTGTCATTATAGGTTTTATGAATTTTCTAGAATTTAAAAAAATGGATTCATATGGTAGGTACTATTTTGTCTGGCTTATTTCACTGTCTGGCCTAATTACTTTGAAGTGTGTGCACCAATAGTTCACTAATTTTTATTGTTGAGTGGTATTTCATTGTGTGTGTATCCCATAATTTGTTTATCCACTCACCTGTTGAGGGACATTTGGTTTGTTTTCAGATTTTGTCTATCACAAATAAATCTGCTATAAACATTCATGAAGAAGTCTTGGGACTTCCCTGGCAGTACAGTGGCCAAGAATCCACACTTCCAATGCACAGGGCACGGGCTCGATCCCTGGTCAGAGAACCAAAACCCCATGTGCTGTGCGGCGTGGCCAAAAAATCAAATAAACAAAAACCAAACCAAATAGTTTCAATTTCACTGGTTGTGATTGGTCAGTTTATATTTTCTGTTTCTTCCTGGTTCAGTCTTGGAAAGTTGTGCTTTTCTAAGCATTTGTCCATTTCTTCCAGGTTGTCCATTTTATTGGCATATAGTTGCTTGTAGTAATCTCTCATGATCTTTTGTATTTCTGCAGTGTCAGTTGTTACTTCTCCTTTTTCATTTCTAATTCAGTTGCTTTGAGTCTTCTCACTTTTTTTCTTTTTTTTTTACATTAATTAATTATATTTGCTGTGTTGGGTCTTCGTTTCTGTGAGAGGGCTTTCTCTAGTTGTGGCAAGTGGGGGCCACTCTTCATCACAGTGCGTGGGCCTCGCACTATCGCAGCCTCTCTTGTTGCGGAGCACAGGCTCCAGACGCACAGGCTCAGTAGTTGTGGCTCACAGGCCTAGTTGCTCCGCGGCATGTGGAATCCTCCCAGACCAGGGCTCAAACCTGTGTCCCCTGCATTAGCAGGCAGATTCTCAAGCACTGCGCCATCAGGGAAGCCCTCCCTTTTTTTCTTGATGAGCCTGGGTAATGGTTTATCAATTTTGTTTATCTTCTCAGAGAAGTAGCTTTTAGTTTTATTGATCTTTCCTATTGTTTCCTTCATATCCTTTTCATTTATTTCTCATCTGATCTTTATAATTTGTTTCTTTTGCTAACTGGGTTTTTTTTTTGTTCTTCTTTCTCTAGCTGCTTTAGGTGTAAGGTTAGGTTGTTTATTTGAGATGTTTCTTGTTTCTTAAGGTAGGATTGTATTGCTATAAACTTCCCTCTTAAAACTGCTTTTGCTGCATCCCATAGGTTTTGCGTCGTTGTGTTTTCATTGTCATTTGTTTCTAGGTATTTTTTGATTTCCTCTTTGATTTCTTCAGTGATCTCTTGGTTATTTAGTAGCGTATTGTTTAGCCTCCATGTGTTTGCATTTTTTACAGGTTTTTTTTCCTGTAATTGATATCTAGTCTCATAGAGTTGTGGTCAGAAAAGATACTTGATACAATTTCAGTTTTCTTAAGTTTAGCAAGGCTTGATTTGTGACCCAAGATATGATCTGTCCTGGAGAATGTTCCAGGAGCACTTGAGAAGAAAGTGTATTCTGTTGTTTTTGGATGGAATGTCCTGTAAATATCAATTAAGTCCATCTTGTTTAATGTGTCATTTAAAGCTTGTGTTTCCTTTTTTATTTCAATTTTGGATGATCTGTCCATTGGTGAAAGTAGGGTGTTAAAGTCCCCAGTAAGATTGTGTTACTGTCCATTTCCCCTTTTATGGCTGTTAGCATTTGCCTTATGTATTGAGGTACTCCTATATTGGATGCATAAATGTTTACAATTGTTATATCTTCTTCTTTGATTGATCCCCTGATCATTCTGTAGTGTCCTTCTTTGTCTCTTGTAATAGTCTTTATTTTAAAGTCTGTTTTGTCTGATATGAGACTTGCTACTCCAGCTTTCTTTTGATTTCCATTTGCATGGAATATCTTTTTCCATCCCCTCACTTTCCGTCTGTATGTGTCCCTAGGTCTGAAGTGGGTCTCTTGTAGACAGCATATATATGGGTCTTGTTTTTGTATCCATTCAGCCAGTCTATGTCTTTTGGTTGGAGCATTTAATCCATTTACATTTAAGGTAATTATGGATATGTATGTCCCTATTACCATTTTCTTAATTGTTTTGGGTTTGTTTTTGTAGGTCTTTTCCTTCTCTTTTGTTTTCTGCCTAGAGAGTTTCCTTTAGCATTTGTTGTAAAGCTGGTTTGGTGGTGCTGAATTCTCTTAATTTTTGCTTGTCTGTAAAGGTTTTAATTTCTCTGTTGAATCTGAATGAGATCCTTGCTGGGTAGATTAATCTTGGTTGTAGAGTTTTCCCTTTCATCACTTTAAATATGTCCTGCCCTCCCTTTAGGCTTGCAGAGTTTCTGCTGAAAGATCAGCTGTTAACCTTATGGGGAGTCCCTTGTATGATATTTATTACTTTTCACTTGCTGCTTTTAATGTTTTTTCTTTGTATTTAATTTTTGATAGTTTGATTAATATGTGTCTTGGCATGTTTCTCCTTGGATTTATCCTGTATGGGACTCCCTGTGCTTCCTGGACTTGACTATTTCCTTTCCCATGTTAGGGAAGTTTTCAACTATAATCTCTTCAAATATTTTCTCAGACCCTTTCTTTTTCTCTTCTTCTTCTGGGACCCCTATAATTCCAATGTTGGTGCATTTAATGTTGTCCCAGAGGTCTCTGAGACTGTCCTGAATTCTTTTCATTCTTTTTTCTTTATTCTGCTCTGTGGTAGTTATTTCCACTATTTTATCTTCCAGGTCTCTTATCCATTCTTCTGCCTCCATTATTCTGCTATTGAGTCCTTTTAGAGAATTTTAATTTCATTTATTGTGTTGTTGATCATTGTTTGCTCTTTAGTTCTTCTAGGTCCTTGTTAAACATTTCTTGTGTTTTCTCTGTTCTATTTCCAAGATTTTGGATCATCTTTACTATCATTACTCTGAATTCTTTTTCAGGTAGACTGCCTATTTCCTCTTCATTTTTAACTTACTGTGTTTGGGGTCTCCTTATCGCAGGCTGCTGGTTCATAGTTCCCATTGTTTTTGCTTTCTGCCCCCAGTGGATTGTGTAGGCTTGGTTCATTGGGTTATGTAGGCTTCCTGGTGGAGGGGACTGGCCTGTGTTCTGGTGGGTGGGGCTGAATCTTGTCTTTCTGCTGGGCAGGGCCAAGTCTGGTGGTGTGTTTTGGGGTGTCTGTGAACTTAGTATGATTTTAGGCAGTCTCTCTGCTCATGGGTGGGTTGTGTTCCTCTCTTCCTAGTTGTTTGGCATGGGGCGTTCCACACTGGAGCTTGCTGGCTGTTGAGTGGATCTGGGTCTTAGCTTTGAGATGGAGATCTCTGGGAGAGCTCTCATCGAATGATATTATGTGGCGCCGGGAGGTCTCTTGTGGTCCAATGTCCTGAACTCGGCTCTCCCACCTCAGTAGCTCAGGCCTGACACCTGAGCACCAAGATCCTGTCAGCCACGTGGCTCAGAAGACAAGGGAGAAAAAAAGAAAGAAAAATAAATAATAAATAAGTAAAAAAATTTTAATTATTAAAATAAAAAAGTAATAATTTTTTTTAAAAAAGAAGGGAGCAACAAAACCAATAAACAAGTCCACCAATGATAACAAGTGCTAAAAACTATACTAAGATAAACATAAAAATCAAATACGAATTAGTCACATACAGCAAGCCCCAACTCCACAGTTGCTCCCAAAGTCCCTTGACTCAATTTTGAGATGATTCATTGTCTATTCAGGTATTCCACAGATGCAGGGTACATCAAGTTGATTGTGTGGATTTAATCCGCTGCTCCTGAGGCTGCTGGGAGAGATTTCCTTTTCTCTTCTTCTTTTCGCACAGCTTCTTCTTTTCGCACAGCACAACCAAAGCAGGTCCCGTCCCTATTCTTTTGTCTCTGTTTTTCCTTTTTTCTTTTGCCCTACCCAGGTACGTGGGGATTTTCTTGCCTTTTGGGAAGCCTGAGGTCTTCTGCCAGTGTACAGTAGGTGTTCTGTAGGAGTTGTTCCACATGTAGATGTATTTTTGATGTATTTGTGTGGAGGAAGGTGATCTCCACGTCTTACTCCTCTGCCATCTTGAAAGTCCTCCCACGTGCACTCTTGTCTGATGGTTTTCTTTGGCCTCTAGATCCCACTTTGCCTGAACACCATTTGTGCTGGAGAAATAACACACCAGGAACTGCCCTCCACCAATTAACTCAAGAGTGGGTTATAAATACCCCAGATCTTTCACTCCTTGGGTGGGATAACTCTGGCCTGAGGGGAGGGTGTGTTCTAAACCATTTCTCAGAGTTCCCCAGCAGGATTAAGCTCCAGTTGCCCACAGAGGTAATTTCCTGGGTCAGACTTCATTTACTGGCTTCCTTTTCTTCCCCAATTCCCCACAAGTGTTTTTATGAGCATCTCCCAAATAAATGCCTTGATCAAGTCATTATTGCAAAATTCGCTTCAAGGAGAACCTATACTGAGACAGCTAAAAGAGATAAAAGTGAACATATCTGAGGAAAAGAAAATGGGAAGGAGAACAGAATGCCTTTTAACTATGACCCATGAGCCTGTTTGAATTTTTCCTTTTCCTAAAATACTCCTGTTCTAGTAGGAAGTTGATGTCTCTGCTTGAATTGCTGAAAAGAACTTACGAAAGTCAGAACCTGAACAGAACCTCCTTTGCCTGCCTAGTTAGACTTTCAGGCTGTTTCAGAGGTAGTGGGCTTGTCCTAAGTCTGCAGTTCAGAAAAGGAAACTGGCTGGAAGGTCAGTCCAGCACCCTGTGTTTTCCATGGCTATTGAATTCAGAGAAGTAACTATCCATAGGCACAAACTGTATTCAAACCCCAGATATCTTTTTATTATTGCTAGTTTGAAATAGGTAGCATTAGTTGGACTCTTTTCAAAAATTTTAGTTCTTTGAAGATGAAAAGAAAAGCATTCCAGAGGCCAGTTTTTCTCTCTGTTATTTTAGGAAGATGTAAAATTGTCAAGTATCTCAGAATCCATATTGGGTTCCTAGTGCTCTCTCTGCCTCTGTCTCTTTCTTTTACAAAATCACCTTGGTGGATAGAGTTGGTGCTATCTTCTACTCAAGTCAGATCTTCATCAGCAGTACTTTAATGGTGTGGGGATGGTGGGAAGAGAAGGAAAAATAGTCACCTATATTCCTCAAAGCCCAACCATATTATCCTGACATCCTGACAGCTTTTCACAGACTTCCCTTATCACATTTCAGTGTCTACTAATATCTCTAGTCTGTTGACTTTCACATACATTCAATAGCTGAGTCCTTACAGTTTTTTGAAACCTTCAAGCTATGATAGATCTCTGATTGTCAGTCTTCCATGGGACTTAACTTCATTTGGGCACATTCTTAACTCTGTTCTCCTAATACCAAATGAAATGCCAAAACCAACTTGGGTTCAGGGTCTGTCTGTCCCTTATGTCCAGGCAGGGCAGAAAACACCACAAAGTGCCGCTGACCATAGATGAAGTCCTCCAAAAAAAACCCAGGTAAACTGAGGTTAGCACTGCATCATTCAACCCCGTGACACTTGTGGATTAAGAAATTGTATACCAAAAATGTCATCCAAACCTCAGACTCAGCAATACTACTGAGTCGTTATCAGTGGGGTACAGATTTCCATTTGCTTTTATCTGTGGTCATGATGAATTTGTGCTGCCCCAGGCACACTTCTTACTGTCTTCCAAGTAGCCAGAGGAACAAGTTAGCACAGCAAAATAAACTGGCCTGTGAGGGGATCCCATGGGTGACTTTGGTCCCTGGGGGGCTCAGCTCCCCCAAACAAGCTAGTAACTGAACCCTGGCAGCCATTCTTGAGCTGTTTACTGTGAAAGGCATTTGAGTCAGCTCTATTCCTTCATGATACTATACTTCCTTGGCCCTTTTCTTATTTTCTAGGCCTTTCTCACTTCCCCTTCTCTGCCCCTGGCCATTCTGGGCTTCCTGGTGCACCTGTAGCCCAAGTACTGCTCCAACCTTCATAAACTCCAAGACTGACACAAAGTTACTGTAGAAAAATCAGCAGAGATGCTAAATAGTTAGCCCTGAATGTTAGAAACAACTCTCTACAAATTGACAGTGGGTAGTATGCAGGGTATTCCTGAAATCTCCTGTAGGCATCCACAAGGCCAAACCTAAGGAAACATTTCCAACCCTCATGCAAAACATACACACTCGAAGGCCAAGAGAAACCACACCGCCTGAGTTACAGGCTTTATTTAAAAATATTTTCTCAAAAAAATTAATATTAAAAAAAAATATTTTCTCAGTAAGAGTTTGTTCCTTTCCCAGAATAATGGAGCACAATAGGTTCTGGCAAGGGTCTCTAGAATATCCCATTTGAACATGTGAATATTAAAATTGTTGAAGTCTATAAAAATGTTCTCAATTTCATATTGCTCATATTCCTATTACATTGTTGTAGATTATTTTTGCAATCTGAGTCTGATTCCTCTCCATCCTCTTCTAACTCATGCCCTTTTAAACTCACTTTAGGACACCTTCTAAGGCTCTGAGACTGAGCATATGTGATAGTTTTTAAAAATTATTTCTGATTTTGACTTTGTCATTGTCCTCTTAGAGTCAGGCAGCATGTTGCATTGGAAAAACTCCTGCCAGTGATACCAGACACCAAAGTTCTAGTACAAACTACCATTACCAGATGTGAAACTTTAGGTAAATCACTAAGGGCCTCCATTTTCTCAACAGTAAAAATGGGGACTTAGACTAGACCACTTCTAAGGGTCTTCCCTCCCTCTTTAACATCTTGACAATAATTTCAGTATTTGTCATTAAAACTGTTTTGAGTAGATTTGGGACACTGCTATAATCTTTGCAAAGTGCAGTTAAGTACTGCGCCACTAAGGACCCTTCAACATTACCCCCAAACACAAACTGAATTGGGTGGAGCACCATATAAACTTTATTTATTTGTAATTTTATTCGCCAGTTGTCTCATTTAAATATGAATTTAAAACATTCAAAACACTTAGGTACTGTGATGTCATAAATTCCATTTTTAATATTACAATATTATTTACTATTGTAAAGTGATTTCCAAAAAGGGTCATTCTGCTGTAGAGAATTTCTGGACTCGTATTTATTTCCTTTAAACTATGACAACCTCCACATACACTAAGAGAGTCTCTGTGTTGCTTTAGTTGAACCAACAATGTTTGGGGAGAAATGGATAGCCACATGGACTGAAGATGAGATTTTTCCCCCCAACTTTGTTCCTAATCACTGATAAAGACACTGGATGAGGCTACCATTATTTTAATCTCTAAATCTTTGCTCATAATCAGATAATAGTTTCTCATCCTTCTCTTTACACACTTTCTCAGAATAATTTCCTCATTCTTCTTGTAATATCACAAAAATTTGTGGTTATAAGCTAGCTGAACAAAGACCCTATCAGGTTCAGTATTTGGAAATGTCAGCTGTCTAGTTGTTAATCAGGGCTTATTATTAATGCAAGTTTTAATTAACATAAATGACTAAGGAACAGCTCAAGAATCAGGGCATAAATGTTTGTCTTTTCATTTAAACGATACTGTAAATAATAAATTAGGGGGAAAGCTTTGGATAATCAGTAATACCAAAGACAATTGGGATATATTTTAATATAGTCAAGTTGCAAAGCCATTAGTTAATAGCTCTGCTTTGATTTTTGCCTCATCACACAATTGGGAGCAAACAAAAGTGTGAGTATGTGCGTGTGTTTAGCAGAGGCTCTATTCAGTAACAATTATTAACTCAGGGTCAATGCCAAGAAGCCAAGACAAATGAATGACCTGGTGGTTCAGAGGGGGCTCAGGGCCTGGATATGTTTCACAGCAACACAAATCCCATGTAAGTTATTTAGCCAGTCAACCCTTGCAGGGGACTCAAACCCACTCTTAGTAAGCCCTAGCTAGACTATGTCAGGAATATTTGGACAGCATGATTGAACTTAAGGGGAAAGAAAGACTTACAATTCCAGATTCTGACATGGTCTACAAACCAATGCTAGATATTAGATATCCAGTAGACTACCAGTATGCCTCCCAATCACTTCTTTCCCATGTTCTCCAGAGGCCCCAGATAATCCATGTGGATTAAATGAAAGGAAATCACCTTCTCACTCTACAACCTCAAACTGGTTTCCTAGTCCTGTTATTATTCCTTTTCATTTTCCTGAATCCATCCCCAAAGCCACACCTTAGCCATATTTGGGCCCTGGTGAATGCTCAGGTGGACATTGCAGCAATTGATTGGGCGCTGGGATCTTCCCCCCGCAATGGACTAATCCCGATCCCAATTCAGATTCTTTCATGCCCATCACCCTGAAGATAGAGTGCAAACTATAGAGTGTTACACCCAAGGTCCTCCAGGCTCACTTCTTAAAAAGTACCCCATGTAAGGAACCTCTTGCTCGCGGCAAACTGAACAACCAGCAGCCGATCCCCGGACTTGACACACATGGACGTGCCTTTAATCAGTCTTCTTCTGCCCAAGATGCCCTTCCTCTTCACTTCCTTATCTTTCTGGAGAAATTCAGTGGATCCTTCAAGATCTGGCCCAAGTTCTCTACAGCTTTTTTTTTTTTTTTTGCATCTTTATTGGCGTATAATTGCTTTACAATGGTGTGTTAGTTCCTACTTTATAACAAAGTGAATCAGTTATACATATACATATGTTCCCATATCTCTTCCCTCTTGCGTCTCCCTCCCTCCCACCCCTCTAGGTGGTCACAAAGCACCGAGCTGATCTCCCTGTGCTATGCAGCTGCTTCCCACTAGCTATCTATTTTACATTTGGTAGTGTATATATGTCCATGCCACTCTCTCACTTTGTCACAGCTTACCCTTCCCCCTCCCCATATCCTCAAGTCCATTCTCTAGTAGGTCTGTGTCTTTATCCCTGTCTTACCCTTAGGTTCTTCATGACTTTTTTTTTTCTTAAATTTCATATATATATGTTAGCATACGGTATTTGTCTTTCTGACTTACTTCACTCTGTATGACAGACTCTAGGTCCATCCACCTTTAATTGTTTCAAAACCGTATCTTGCTATGCTTGAGGGTAGTGGCCATTATATTCATAATTGTTTCCCCCCTTCAGATTTCATCTTCCACTATTCTCTCTGGCCTTCTTTCTATTCTCTGGCCATGCCAAGTCTCAGAGCTTTTCCTCTGGCTCTTCCCTTTGCCTAGAGATCTCTTCCCTGTCCCCATATGTGCTCTTCACAGGACTGCCTCATTCAAGTCTTAGCTCAAATGTCACCTCTGCAGAGAGGCAGTCCCTACTATCCCACATCTAAAGTAGCCTCCCCCAATATTCTTCTAATCATTCTTTTATTATCCTGTTTGCATTTGTCTCCATCAGAAATGAACTTGTTTATTTTCATGTTTATTTGTTCTCTCCCCAGCTCTCCCACGCCTCACTAGAACATATTTATCTGCCTAAGATATAGCAACCTTGTCTATGCATTCACTCATGTAGCCCCAGTGCCTACAACAGTGGTTGACACATAGCAGGTATTAATAAATATCTTTGGAATTAGTGTATGTAGGGTTTGCAACTGTAGGAATGGATATAAATAGGATTATTTTATGAGTATAGGTTTCCTGGTGAGTGGAAATAAAAAGGTGGACATCCTAATCAACCTTCCCCTCCTTCCCACCTCTCTAGAAACTATGCCCTGAGTCATTATTTGAATGTTTTTACCTTTTGTCTTTCACAATTGTCTTTGCATGTCAAGCATGCATTAAGGCATAACTTTTTCAAGACCTTTTAGAGTATAGACTCTGGAGCCAAACCATTTAGGGTTATGTCCCAGTTCTGTCTGTGTATGACCTTAGGCAAGCAATTCAATCTCTTTATGCCACAGTTTCCACATCTATAAAAATGATGGGGGCTTCCCTGGTGGTACAGTGGTTAAGAATCTGCCAGTGCAGGGGTCACGGGTCCGGGAAGATCCCATATTGCTGCAGAGCAACTAAGGCCATGCACCACAACTACTGAGCCTGCATTCTAGAGCCCACAAGCCAAAACTACTGAGCCCTCATGCCACAACTACTGAAGCCCGCATGCCTAGAGCCTGTGCTCCGCAACAAGAGAAGCCACTGCGATGAGAAGCCCATGTACCACAACGAAGAGTAGCCCCTGCTCACCACAACTAGAGAAAGTCCGTGCACAGCAATGAAGACCCAACGCAGCCAAAAATAAATTTATTTTAAAAGAAAATGATGCCTGCCTCATTGGATTGTTGGGATAATTACAAGAATATGTGCAAAACAATCAGACAATGGCCATAGCAAGTGCAATATACATGTTAATCATTAATATTAGTTGTTTTCTATCATGTGGAGACAGGACACAATTGAGAAATCCAAATAAAAGCAGTATCTGTGGGAGATTACTGTGATGGGGCAAGTGTGTGCAACAGAGAAATGAGAACAACAGAACTTTTGCTTCCAGAAATTCAAAAAAATGTAGTTTATTAATTTTACATTTAGATGTTTGTGATACACACACATATAGAGGAAATCTGAAAGAGTACCTCCATGATTTTGTGTTGAATGTTATACATTTTATTTTAAAATAATTTAACAAAGTTCATCTTAAATTTTATTATTTTAAAATAAAAACCATTATATCAAAATCTCAAGCATTTAAAAAATTGTAAAGGCCATGATTCAAGTCAACAATTCTGTATTTTGAGATTTGGTGGGTAAACATGATTTCATTTGTCTATGAAGAATTTACTCTGTTCCCTTCTTGCTTTTTCAAGGTTTTCAAAAGTGATCATTCCTTTTGGCAGCTGCAACTTACTCTTTTCTGTTTCCAGTATGTTCTCGGCTTCACCTTAAATAAAGTACAGAAATGTGCAAGGTGACAAAGGGGTCATCAGCATTTTGTGAGAAGACCTACTTGTTGTGTTCCACTGACATGCTGTAACACTGTGTGGAGGCATGCCCCCAGATCTCACAGTTAAATATTTCACCCACTGTCCCCAGTGAAGTGACCTCCCAAAGGAAACACAATAATGAATTCTGAAGATTCAAAAAGAGATAAATCAGATGCCAGAGACTCTGACAGAAGACAGCATTTTAAAATGTAGAAGAGAAAGAATACCAAGTAATATTTTTTTTCCTTGAAGGAAAGTCAGGATGATAACTATTAGTTATGTTAGGAGGGGTTTAGGATGGTGAAACCCCATATGGTTCTTCTTGTTGCCCCTTATTATATCATAAGTGACGTGAGAAGAAAATAAAGTTTACTAAAAACTCTAATTTTTCAGGAAAGCTAATCTTTGACTTGAAACTACTTATAAATACCCCAAATAATATTAAATGTTCTTTAGTCCATATATACATACATATACACATTTTTATAAACAATTCCTCTTAAATAATAGCTAGTAATTTCTTGGGCACAGTGACATTTGCCAACTTTTATTGTTGAAGACTAGCGAAATCTTGAAAAACTATAATATGTGTTGTTGACATTCCATAAACTTTCCTTGGGAATAAAGGCAGTTGTTTTCTTGAAGTATTCCTCTTTTAACGCACAATTAATTTATACTCCAAACCCAACAGGGCAGGCTACAATTTGCAAATTATCACAGCATTCCAACAATCTGCAAACATTTTTTTTTCTCAATCTTAAATACTAAGTAAAAATCATTATAAATTGTATGTAATTGGGCAGGCTATTGATGACAGACTAGATGTTTCCATGGGAGAGTGCCTTCCATATGGCAGATTCTTAGTATGTGTTTACAGAATGGCTGATAATAAAGTCAATTAAACAGGAAGTATATATCTTGGGGCCATGTCTAGTTAACAGGGCTATATATTATAAACTAAACTTTTTAATATGGTAAATTTCCTGGTGGATTCTAAAGTTTTTTTTTTAAACAGGAAATTTCCACAACATGCCTTGGAAGTTAAATTTTTATATTCTATAGACTCTGATGGACCTGTAATAAAATTACTTCCCAATTATACAATCAAAATATTCCTAGAAAATAAATTTGCTCTCCATTAGTAATACATTCAAGTGAATGCTGTATAATAGAGTTGAGATTTCTTAATACTACATACTAACTTTTATGAGAGACTGAGAACTCTAATGTTCTTATAAACAGTGAGACATAGTTGAGCTCAGACTAATGAATTCTTAAGCAAATGAGTAACATGAACCTGAGCAGGTTATTGAAATGAGTTTTAACATAAGTAAATCAGTTTTGTACAGTTAGTTTCCAGCTTAAAATGGAATTGTACTCCAAAAGTTAATTTGTAGATCAGTGTTTTAGAACTCAGAATACATTTTCCCACAGTAATATATGCTATAAATAAATTTCTAGGCCATCAGCAAAACACTGTTTAGCCCACAATATAGCTGAACTATGATACCAATAATGTCTGACCCCAAAGAACATTTTAATATAGTTTCTATGTGGAAAATGTACTTCTATTTTCAAATGGGAATTTTTAAGAACACATAATCCCTCCATTTCCCTAAGTCTGTGAATGAAATGTTCTACTGCCTACTCCCAATACCTGCGCCTTCTCCTTTCCCATACTAAACCAGTCCCCACAGAGCCTCAGGGATAGTGATGGGCCTATAGCCCAGGAGAGAACAGGATGGCAAAAATGAAGGCTTGGGAAAGCACTGTTTCCAGCATGCTCTGGGTTGAAGGCTTGAGGAGTAGGGAAATAGGGATCCTCATGAGAGGTGTGTAGTGGTGGGAATTTGGAAGACATGGATATCCTAGACTAATGGGAAACTCTGTCTTCTTGGGACAGGAATGGCATCTGTGGCAGCAGTGCTATTTTCTAGGGCAATAAAAGCCAGAGTTCAGTGAGAGCAGTACGGTACTGGTGAAAATTTAACAACCAGCTTTCCAGAACAAAAACAAATGTACGTAAGTTTATTATGTACATAAGTTTATTATAAATTTTACTTCTATGAAATATATGTAGCATACAATTTATAAATGATAATAACATGTATAGTACCCTTTATCATAAATTCTATATAGCAAATTGATCCTCAAAGGATGTTTTTATTGATTTTTGCTGAACTCTTTTATCCATAGCTCGCCTAAGCAGTTGATGAGAAAGTATAATTTCAACATGAATGATGGTCGGTGTTTTCATTTACGTTAATGAGTAGGACAAAAGAGAAACAGTGATATTGTGGACTTTGTTGAATCAGATAACAGTTTCTAAATATTATGACATTTCCTGAATTCTTTTTGCTATTCACAACATAATGGATATGGACACAACACACTTTTAAGACTAATATACATCATTAACATTTTCTTCACCATTTTCTTAAGTCTAGACCATGGGTTGGCAGACTTTCGTAAAGGGCCAGATAGTAAATATTTTAGGCTTGTGGGGACTTGCATATCTGTTGCAGTGACTCGGCTCTGTCATGGAAATGGAAAAGCAGAAATGAATGGGTATGTCTGTGTTCCAATAAAACTTTATTTTCAAAAATAGGTGGCCAGCCTGCAGACCATAGTTTGTCAACCCCTGATCTAGACAATCAACAAAATAGTAAGTCAAGCCTTGATTTGGTTTGGTATTTGTAGATTTCCATGGTGTAAATACTCCCACCATGACCACCTTCAAGCTGACATACCAATGGGACGTCACTGAAGTCAGTTGTATCTGTATTTTATTGTGTCTATATATTGTATCTGCATTGCCACCATACAGATACAGTAGATATACATAACTTAAAAGAACAGATATACATAACTTAAGAGTACAGATATTTGTAAAGTAATTAGAAACTAAGTTCTGATTATTTATTATTATTTTTGTTTTTAACATAATTTAATATTATGTATTTTCTGTAATTTATTTAATTGTAAGTTTATATAATTTTTAAAAAAAATTTATTGGAGTATAGCTGATTTACAATGTTGTGTTAGTTTATATAATTTAATTTTTAATAATGACTGTGTTTAACAACCAGCTTACAAAATTCCTGAACATTTGACAGTTGGTTCTTGTGAGCTGGTACGAGGTGACTCCAGCATACCACTATGTGAGAGGGGGCAGAAATATTGGTCATTGGTAGCTCAGGGAGAGTCTTGTCAGAATTTTCATAAGTCAAGGGGGTGTGAGGAGTGGATCCTGGAACCAGAAAATGAATCAGAAATTGAGACTCTGGTCTAAGACTTATCAAAGACTTACCTTTCATTCTTTGTATAAGGGTCCCGTAGCCCATGTCATACTGGTAGGTAAGGACAAAGCCTAATGGAACGATAGGTAAGAGGAAGGCAGGCTTCTTCTTTTTAATTGCTCTGATTCAAGAACAAAAAAGAATGAATATCAAGGAATAACCTGTAAATAAATATCTTTGTACTTGATGAAAGGAAATAAGTTATCTGCTTTTGGGAAGAATATCCTCCATTTCAGAAGTTACTTAATTCTTCTATGGAAATAGGATTTGCTTACCCATAATCCCTCAGCAGATTCGGCAGTTCTTGGGTAGGGTCTATGATTTGTTCATCTTTATTTGATGTTGAGGCTCAGATTACTCATTTAAAAAATATTTAAGTATTGATATCTATCCCTTAGGGACTGTGGAGATGAATTTGTAGAGACTTCTTTCTGTCTTGGTGCAAAGTCAGTCCTCTCTCTTACTTATAAAATGGAGAAAAGTACAGAAGAAATCTAAGAAACTAAAGGAAGAATTAACTATTACTATCCTGGTTCTACAGAGTTACCGCCAAGGACTAAGCTATCAGGGTTACTTTGTTCGCCTATATGTGTACTATTTGGATCAAAGTCCTATCTTGGCCAACTTAATAATATGATCATGGCAGAGACAAAAAGAAGTAGAAGAAAATTTTAAAGTAAGTAGCAAATATACCCAGCTGTTAAAGAGACGGCTGCAATGCCAAAAAAAGTTCCAAAATACTTGAGGAATTCCCGAGACCAAGCAATCTGCATAGCCATTTGTCTTTCTCTCATTTCATTCTGCATCATTAGCTGCCTTTCCAGCTGAGGACAAAACAAAAGACAAAGTATGGTTATTCATCTTTTGAATCCGAGCACAGAGTTAATAATTTGCTTTTCTAGTGGATTTTCTTTCTAGCTTTAATTCATGTTTTTTCTTTTTTTAATCTCAAGAGACTTTGACTAAAGTCCCTCTGGACTGCTATCCCCAACTGTAATCTTGGCAGTGAAATCTGGAATATATATGGAGTATGATATTCTTCTTCAGCTCTTGTATGCATGTAGTCTGGAACGTTTATCCAAGCCCAAAATATATGTTCAGCTTACTATATGAAATGTGAGAAAAATATCTATGTGCCTTTAAATACAGAAACACTTTATTGGCCTTAATTACCATTTACACTGAAATCATTTTGTCTTCCAAAACCACCCAACTCCACACTGAAATTCATTTGAAGTATTGGGTCCATATTGCATCATAATATGATGGTAGAGGGGTATTATTGTGAGATATCAATAGAGATTTTTCTTTGCCACATTTTTCTTGTTGCCTTAAGTCCTTCACCACTTTAGTCAGTGCCTTTTACTGCCTTAGAACAGAAAGCAGATACAGCGCAGAACACAGGAGACTGTATTTCTGAATGGATTTTTTAGAAAATACATAGGAGAAGCAACAGTCTGAAAGCCCAAGCCCATTATTTTAAAAGAGTTAGATTCTTGAGAGAGAAAAGAGCTCTTTTTAAATTCTCCAATCTTGGCACTGTGTATCATTAGCAAAGCCTAGAGGACAGCAAGCATATAAACCATAGTGTGAGAGGAATGAGTAATAATGTGACTCAATTTTCCTTCCATGCCTTCTTTCTCCTGTGGGAAGGGACTGGAAGAGGAGAATGAGATTTTATGAAAAAAGATGGGGCTTGGCTCCGTGACCCCTCGTGGGGGTTGAAGCCCCAGGGGATGTGATGGATTTCGAATCCTCAGACAGAGAGCACTTGTAGCTCTGCCTCCTGTCAAGAATTCTGGGAAGGGGCATCTGTCCGCTTGCCGATGCAGGGGACACGGGTTCGTGCCCCGGTCCGGGAAGAGGCCACACACCGTGGAGCGGCTGGGCCCATGAGCCATGGCTGCTGAGCCTGCGCGCCCGGAGCCTGTGCTCCGCAACGGGAGAGGCCACAACAGTGAGAGGCCCGCGTACCGCAAAAAAAAATAATAAAAGTAAAGTAAAGCAGAAATGGTTGCAGAGCAGATCTAGGCTTATAGAAGAAGGCCTGAGAGAGGCCACCCCAGTCTCCCTCAGTTGTCAGGGGTTGTGGATAAAGTCTGCAAGGTTCCCAGGTCAACCTGGATAGGGTCATAGAAGGTAGCTGATAATTGAAAGCATGTGGCTTACCAGAGAGTCACCAAAGCCTAGGGCCCAGGAACCCAATAACAGACACTTGGGTAAAAACTAAGGATATTCAGAAACTCTGAATACCCTAACTTTACTTATCTATAAATCTGAAACTATTCTAAAATTTAAGTTTATTTTTTTAAATGGTTATAAACAAATCTTATATTCTAGGTCTCTACTCTCTACCAATAAGAATAGAAGCAATCATCTCCATATATCATAGAGAAACTGTGAAAATCAGCAAGACTATATCTGCAATAAACTAAGTCTAGAGTTGAAAAAAAATCCATGCAGACCCTCTCTTTCATGGGCAAAAAATCCTGATGAAGGACATCATTGAGCTATAATGCTAATTATCAATTAAAACTTTATTAATTACCACATACTTTATAAAATAGTATTTAAAGTCACAGGTCTAGGTCCAAATACATTTTAAAATTCAAATTAATTAATAAATTTTATCACCAAACTTTTTCAATAGCCATAAAGGGATAATTACATTAATGTAATTATTAATTTACCAGTAATAGGCATTATTTAACTAAATGTACATTCATTTTCACCCTTCTTCCCCAAATATTGACACTAATAACAAGAGCAAAAGAGAACATGTACAGTAAGTTTCAGTAACAGTCTTTAACCCAAATCATAAATATAAAATTCTTTATCCTATTTTAAAAGAATTTTACACCTTTTTATAATAATTATTTTCCTATCTCTGTTACTTTTGATACTGCTTTATAGGACAATTTGAAATTAAAATGTTCCTCATTATGACTTCAGACTAAGATGATTTTACAGGCTTAGCTGGTACTAGTTTAACAATTACAGAGCGACAATTAATTTTAAAGAGAATATAATAAAAGGGAGCTAGCTTATTAAAAATTATTGTTCAGGGCGCAGTGGTTAAGAATCCGCCTTCCAATGCAGGGGACATGGGTTCGATCCCAGGTCCGGGAAGACCTCACATGCCACAGAGCAACTAAGCCCGTGCACCACAATTACTGAGCCTGTGCTCTAGAGCCCGCAAGCCACAACTACTGAGCCCACGTGCCACAACTACTGAAGCCTGCGTGCCTAGAGCCTGAAGCCCACACACCTAGAGCCCGTGCTCTGCAACAAGAGAAGCCATCGCAATGCGAAGCCCGCGCACCGCAACCAAGAGTAGCCCCCACTCGCTGCAACTAGAGAAAGCCTGCACGCAGCAGCAAAAACCCAACGCAGCCAAAAGTAAATAATAAATGAATTAATTTAAAAAATCATCATAGCATTTCTTTAAAAAAAAATATTGTTCATAGTAGGAGAAACCACATTCTGACCACCTTCATAAAACTGTTACATCCACTCTTTCTTGTGTATTTTAACTCCTCAAATTTTTTGTTTTAAAAATATTAAGGGCAGCCACAAAATTACTGACCTCAGTAATTTGTCAATCTTTTGAGTCTCAGAAGGGGCAACTATGTAAAGATCCATAGACCATTTAATACGTTTCCCTTTAATACAATCTTAAAATGATTAAATTTCATATGGACACATAGAACATTTTCACAGCACAAAAAAGGCAATGACATTGTCCTATAAATTATCTTCATTGTAGTTTTAATTTTTTATTAATTAGAGCCTTTCCTATTTTTGAGAAATAATTAGGCCAACCTTGAAAAAAAGTCCATATACTTCTGTGTTTTTAGTTTCCAACAGTCTTTTAACTTATGCATAATATATTCACATGTAATAGAAAAGTTGTCTTTTTATTTGCTTAACTGGACAATGCCAAAAAGCGATTCTGCATGTTTTGTCACAAAAGAAATTTTGTTTTTATCGGAAATGAATATTTTATATTTGTCTATGCCTTTTTTAAATTAACAGAGACATTATTGATACCTTCTAAACTAAAAGCAAAATCAGAATTTCAGGTAAACAAACCATAAAGATCATTAAAATAAAGCAACCATAATGAAAGCTGTGACAAGTGGCATTTAACTTTAACTTGCTCTACAGATGTTTTAAATGTTCAACATCCAGTAAGTAGTTTGGGAGGAATCTGGAACGGGAAATGAATAACAAATTGAAGCTTTTTAAAAATAAGTCCAGGGCTTCCCTGGTGGCGCAGTGGTTGAGCGTCTCCCTGCCAATGCAGGGGACACGGATTCGAGCCCTGGTCTGGGAAGGTCCCACATGCCGCGGAGCAACTAGGCCCGTGAGCCACAACTACTGAGCCTGCGTGTCTGGAGCCTGTGGTCCACAACAAGAGAGGCCGCGATAGTGAGAGGCCTGCACACTGCGATGAAGAGTGGCCCCCGCTCACCGCAACTAGAGAAAACTCTCGCACAGAGACGAGGACCCAACACAGCCAAAAATAAATAGATTTTAAAATAAGTCCATTGTTTAATCAAAGACTTATGAAAATAATTGAAAATAAAAAAATTGAAGTATTATTCAGAAGCTTAAAAGCTTTGGTTACAGCATCTTGTTACATACCTTCCAATAAAGATTACAACACAATTAAATCCACTCTTACTCTCAGATGTTTGTAAACAATAAGGTCACCCTATGTAAAAACTAAGAATTCCAGTTTGGCAAAAGCCCTTTATATTACTTATGGATTCTAAAATATATGGACTTTCTCCAGCAAGATCAGAAGATGCTGACAAGATGAGTAGAGCCTGGGAAAGAACGAAAGATCAATGCCGTTCTCGTCCGTTATCTAAAATTCTGTAAAGACACAGCTGCTAACAGTGTCTGGTACATTATAAATGCCATTAACTGAAGTTGAAGACAATTCCAGAACTTAAGTAAAAAACGATAATAAGTGTATTTTCTTTTATCCTGGATTTCCTCATTTTAAAGAGTACATATTTCTTACTTTGATAATTAACGTTCCTCTATGTCAATCCTAGCTGTGCACAAAGCTAAGACCTCTATTCTATAATACTTAGAACAAAAAATCTTAGAAACAAAATATGCTTCAAAAATAAAATTAGAAAATCATTAAGATATTGTAAGATGCTTACTTCTACTTTATTGTGGCAGCTGATACACTGATAGAAATAATAATGTGGCTCACCAGGTGCTAAGCACTGTACTTAATTTACATATATTGACTTTCCTGCAAAACCCTATGAGGCTGGTCTATGAGTTGAAGATAATGGAATCCACTCCAATTAGTAATTTAACAGAATGGGAATTATTGCAAGGTATTTGGCAGGTTAAGAATTTCTAGGGGAGCCATGGAAGTTAGTTTGCGTCCTATACTATCAGGAATAACATAGCAGGGAGAAATGCTCAGCCAGAACAGGGGATTCTCCTATGGGAACCCCACAGCTACTGCCTTCTGTCATAGATGCTCAGAACCAAGTACTGAAATTCCACCTCCACATTCCCAAATGTCAGTCAGCTCCACTACAGTGATTACAAGAAGATCCAACATCTTCTAGAAGCTTTATACTGCCCATGTCCACCTCCCAGGTTTCCTTCAGGTGTGCCTAGATGGCAGAACCATGTCAGATGTGAAACCCAGCTGCAAGAGTCTGAGAAATCTGCCTCTGGCTTTCCAGCCTCTGTTGCCATAAGGGAGTTGGATGGAATGGAAGCCGAGCAGAGGATGTATTGACTCAGTTTACAGTTGAGGAAACTGAGGATCAGAGTTCAATTGATTTTCCCTGTGGCCTCAGTTATCAAATGGCAGATCTAGGATTCAAACTCAGGCCTGCCTGTTCCAAGGCCCAACCTTGCAGTCTACTCTCAGTACACTGGCAGTAATCAAGTCAATGTGGAAAATGGGAGTAAAGCAGGCAGGGTATGTCGTTACCATCTGAAAAGCCTTTGGCCTTCTATTATAATTAATACAAGAATTTTAAAAAGACACTGCGTAATGAGCTCTAAATTTACGGGGGTACAGGCTGACCTGAATTGCTCTGTTTAATTCCCCTTAAAAGAGCCTCTCTACACACTGTCTCTGATTTTATGCCCCCATCCCTGTAGTGATTTCAGTGACCAGCACTCTCTGAATGTGAGCCTCCTAAGGCCCCTGTGACCTCCTCCTCGTTGTCATATCTAATTTCTCAGAGAACTGGGGGCAACCACCACATCCAAATAATGACCATGGCCTGGAGACTTGATTTCTAAACATTTCTTGAGATGTGGCCTCTCCTACGCTGTTGTGCAAGCGTGGGTTTGGGGCTCCTGCCAAGGGCCCTGGGAGAGAACAAGGTCAGCCCGTGGCTCTATAAGGAAACTAGTGTCTGTGCTCAAGGTGAGGGCAGAACAGGAAGCTAAGGAAGTTCTGAAAAGTCAAGACCTGCTCCCCTTCCATAAATGAAATACAAAGGGGAAAGGCAACTCCTAAAAACACAGAGGTACTAGAACCTTTTCCAGAGAAGGTCCTTCAAATCCTTTATTTGTTTACTTTCCCCTAGAATTTTTTTCTCATCCATCTCCTCTTGGTCTTCTTAGCTCCTGGTGATATTATCACTTTCCAGGATCCAACTACCACTTCTTGCTGATGACGTCTGAATTCTAAATCTCTACCCTGGAGCTCTTTTCAGTGGTATTGTGTTTCCAACTGTCTTCTGAGCATCTCCACGGGGAGATAGACAGCTAAGTCTTACCTAGATGTCTCTGCACACCTCTTAAATCCAGCCTTCTTCCTGCTGTTCCTGCTCCAGCTCAGAGCATCATTACCCATCAACAAAAGCACTATATTACCACCAATCTGTCTCTATCCTAGTTTCTTCTCCCTCCAATCCATCTTTTATATGGCTCTCTCTATATTTATTTACATTTCTATTCCTATCTCAAAAGCAATCTCATGTTACTTTCCTGCTTAAAAAATTTTACTGGTTCTTTAATTCCTAGATGTGACATGGCCTTTAAAAATCCTATTCCAATTTAACTCTTGGGCTTCATGTCCTGCCAGTCTTCCCCTAGACCACAGCCAGCAATCCTTACCCAGACTAGGAACGTTCATCTTTCCACAGCTTTTTGCTCATAGAAAGAGACAGACATTGGAGTCACTTGGACTGGGTTCAAATTCTAGTTCTGTCACTAACTTGCTATGTGATTGTGCACAAGCCCCCTAAATGTCTTGACTCCAATTTCACTATCTCTAGGAACAACATAGTTACCTTACAGGGATGCTCTCCTAAAGAAGATGGCATATTTGAAAGGGAGTTTTGCACCACAGGCATTGGAATGTTGTTAGCCCCTCTGTCTTGCTCTCTCCTCTTGTCTCCTGTCCCAATGGTTACCTAGACTTAGAGCCTTTTTCCTTCACTGTCTTCCCTCTCTCTTTCTAGGACAGTTCACCTGTTTTCTGACTTCAAAGTTTCTCTTTGCTGAAGATGCCCACATCTCTATCCAGATCCCCATCAACTCACTGAGCAATGCTGCCAGCTGCAGCTGGCTGACTTGTGTTCCTGGTACTACACTGAATTCAGCACTCCCTGCACTGTGACTGTTAGTTCCTCCAGACCAGCCCCCCTGCCAGCTCCTTGTACTCCTCAGAAGCTCCATGATTCTCCCAGAGGAATGAAAACTTTGGTTTCCATCTTCAACTCACTCTTCTTAACTCCCCACGTATCTAGTTAGTCCAGAAATTCTACCACCAGCTTTTTCTCTGAAATCTCCCCTTTTCTCCTTTCTTGCTGCCTCCCCTGAAATCCAAATCCCTATCACCTTAGACTTTGGGTACTGCAGTGGCCCCATGTTATCCTTATATGTCTAGCCTGTGGTATAGATCTATTAACAAAAAAGCACTGTGGCCCAGAAGTTAATACTATGGACACTGGAGCCAGACTGCCTGAAACTGAAGCCTGGCTCCACCACTTGCAAGCTGTGTAGCTTCTGGCAAGTTCTTGCATCTCTCTGTGCCTCAGTTTTCTTATCTGTAAAACGGGGCAAATGACAATGCCTACCTTAAAAGGTTGTTGTAAGGATTAAATGAGCAAATACATGTTAAGGTCTTAGAGCAGAGCTTTAATAAAGATTCAATAAAAGTTAGCTGCTATTACTTGCCTCGAAAATAGACATAAGATTGCAAGATTATTTTAAAATATTTTAAATTAAATAAAATAAAAAGTTCTGCTCCTGTCATTCCCCTGCTCAGAAACTTCTATTTTCTGCTACATCATGTATAAATGCTCTACTCAGCTTTCTGAGCCCTCTGGACCAGATCTGTGCCTCACCTCATTTTCTACTGTAGCCCTTCCCAGCTTTGGTCGGGTGGACTTCCTGCAGTTTTCCAAATGTGGCTCTATCTGACTCTTCCTGGCCTTGTGACCTTAGGTGAGTCACGGCATGTCTAAACAGCCTGTTTTCTCATCTGTAAAGTGGGGATAATAACAGTACCTTCCTGGTGGGATTTTTTTTTTTTTTATGAGACTAAAAAGGAATTAGAGCATCTTTTTTTTAACATGCCTGTAGTTGTTGAGGGAGAGCAGGCTTGTATGGGAAAAGCAGCAGCAGTCTACATAGTGTCAATCAGAAATACATTTCTGTAAATATTGAAGCCTAGGGAGGTAAAAATACGTTTCAGGAGAAAAAGACAAAGTTTCCACAGAAATGAACATAGTATCCTTAAAGGCTAATGGTTATTGAGTCATTTACTCTTTATAACAGTATGTTTGGCAGGTGTCACTAATATCCCATTTTTCCAGATGAGAAAACTGGTGGTAAGAATGATTAAGTAACTTGCCAGTGCCTGTAGCTGTCGTACATCCTGGGTGTTTCTTTTACTTCTTAGTAATACTACTTAACACCTTTTATAATAATAGCCAGGAAATTAATAAAGTACTTATTTTCAGAATACAAGCCAAGGCAAAAGAGAAGTAAAACAAAAAGACAAAACTAAACCCCAGTGAATACAACTGTGACCATGTAGAACATTCTTTAATTAGTTTCACTTCTATCTTCTCAATGAGTCGTGTGTGCTTCTGACCCTACATTTCAGTATCCATGGAATCCCCAAAACTAGAGGTTTTTTTTTTTTTTTTTTTTTCGGTACGCGGGCCTCTCACTGTTGTGGCCTCTCCCGTTGTGGAGCACAGGCTCCGGACGCGCAGGCTCAGCAGCCATGGCTCACGGGCCCAGCCACTCCGCAGCATGTGGGATCTTCCCGGACCGGGGCACGAACCCGTGTCCCCTGCATCGGCAGGCGGACTCTCAACCACTGCGCCACCAGGGAAGCCCCTAGAGGTTCTTTTTAATCCAATAAAAAAGTATTTCTGTACTTTGATGTGCTTTTCTTACATTCATAAGTAATATAAAATAATTCTTCTAATTGCTTCAGAAGATGAGGAAGCCAAAGCAAGAAATAAGAGGGATTAAAAGCATTGTTGAACAAAGGACCTTCCACCTAGTTGACAGGAATTTTTTAAAAATTTGCTTGACAAACTGATTCGAAAAGTCCCTTGGAGGAGAAACATCCCACAACATGGATGAACCCCAAAAATATTATGCTAAGGAAAGAAGCCAGACACAAAAGACCACAAATTGTATGATTCCACTTCTGTGAAATGTCCAGAAAAGGCAAATCTATGGAGACAAAAAGTAGATTAATGATTTCCTGGGTCTGGAGTTGGGATCAAAGATTTACTATACTTGAGCACAAGTGAACTTTTGGGAATGATGGAAATGTTCTAAAACTGGATTATGGTGATGGTTGTACAACTCTATAAAAATACTAAAAATCATTGAATTGTACCCACACAATGTGTACCCCTACAGTTTTAGAGTATGTGAATTACTCAATAAAGATGTTTAAAAAATAGAAGTGGGACAGAGTAGCCTTTCAGCATCAGTAAGTAACAGCATGCGTTTATTTTAAATCATTAACAAAAATGATGATGCTTTGTGGTGATATAGCTGCCTGACCACACAATTATTCCTGTCTTAGTGAGGTTTTTCATGTTCCGCTCTCAAGAACTGTTCAGAAACATCTGAGCCACTTGGTAAGGAATAACTCTATTCAGATGCAAAGACTTTATAAATCATTTTATAATAATATATTCCATTTTTATATTTATCAAAGAGGGAAGAAAAAACTTTTTAGCATTATATATGTAGTCCTTTTCATAAATAATTAGTTTTAAGCTTTATATTCCATACATTTTCTATTTTCATACTAAAACACACCACCAAAATTTTCCTTGCAATGTCAGGAGGCGGGGAGGATATTGTTTTTTTCTCTGTAAATGTTTCTATTTTCTCTTCAAGCATTCCTATCCCTAATACTCATATCACCCTCTCTGGGTATTAGACCTTATTTGCCCTAAAGAGGTGCAATATATACCACAGCAAATTTTTGGTTAAAAGGGTGGGTTGAGCTGATCCATCTTACTTTAAAACATTGCTCAAATGTCGGCTCATCACCAGTTTTGCAAGCTATTTTGGGAGCTCAGCTTAGATGGCTGTTAATCTAGAGATTCTTTTATTTAGAGGAAGATACATTTATACAGCAGCTAAAATCAGAATCCGGTTAACACCGGAAGGTTAACCTAGTGATATAATAATTGTTAATGGGAAGAATTTGTGGGGCAAATCATTTCCAATTTAATTAATTTTAGGCAAGCCTTTAAATTAGAAATTTATTTAAACCTGATTTCAATATGAAAACAAAAGTAGATTGTGGAAAGAATTCATTATTTAGTTATCCGTTTCTGGGAAAAGATACTTCTGATAATTCATGTTCACATGAATTTAAAAATAAAATATCATCTCACTATTATAAGAAAATAATCATTAATTCCTGAAATGGAAAAACATGTTATTTTTACATGTTGTCCTGTTCTGATTTGTATGGATCTCAGAGTTCTGCAGAAAGGTGAGCCTGACCCAGTCAAGACCAATAAGTCTTAGATTTGCTGCTGTTTAATCCCTGTAGTGACACTCATTTCTTTTCAAATACAATGCTAAATAAAAACCTAAACTAAATAGCCACAGATAGGGAGAGAGAAGTCAAACTGAGAAATAAACATAAATGTAATTAGAGTTTTATGTCATAAGTTTTTTTGTGCTATAAACGTTTTCACACAGGCTTTTTGTAAACATAAATTTTTTTTAGTGGCTTTTTAAAATTTTTATTTTATTTTGGAGTATAATTGATTTACAGTGTTGTGTTAGTTTCAGATGTACAGCAAAATGATTCAGTGTCATATATATATGTTTTTTCAGATTCTTTTCCCATTTAGGTTATTACAGAATATTGAGTTGACTTCCCTGTGCTATACAACAGGTCCTTGTTGATTATCTATTTTATATATAGTAGTGTATATATGTTAATCCCAAACTTCTAATTTATCCCTCCTTACCACCTTTACCCTTTGGTAACTATAAGTTTGTGGGTCTGTCTCTGTTTTGTAAGTGAGTTCGTTTGTATCATTTTTTTAGATTTCACATACAAATGGACAAATATCATAAGATATTTATCTTTTTCTGTCTGACTTACTTCTCTAGGTCCATCCACGTTGCTGTTAATGGCATTATTTCATTCTTCTTTATGGCTGAATAATATTCCATTGTATATATGTACCACATCTTCTTTATCCATTCCTCTGTTGAGGGACATTTTAGGTCGCTTCAGTGTCTTGACTATTGTAAATAGTGCTACAATGAATATTGGAGTGCATGTATCTTTTTTGAATATATGCCCAGGAGTGGGATTGCTGGATAATATGGTACCTCTATTTTTAGTTTTTTAAGGAACCTCCATACTGTTCTCCATAGTGGCTGTACCAATTTACATTCCGACCAACAGTGCAAGAGGGTTCCCTTTTCTCCACACCCTCCCTAGCATTTATTGTTTGTAGACTTTTTAATGATGGCCATTCTGTAGTTCTGATTTGCATTTCTCTAATAATTAGCGATGTAGTGAATCTTTTCATGTGCTTTTTGGCCATCTGTATGTCTTCTTTGGAGAAATGCCTCTTTAGACCTGCCCATTTTTTGACTGAGTTGTTATTTTGATATTGAGCTGCATGAGCTGTTTGTGTATTTTGGAGATTAATCCCTTGTCAGTCACATCGTTTGCAAGTATTTTCTCCCATTCTGTGGGTTGTCTTTTCATTTTGTTTACGGTTTCCATTGCTGTGCAAAAGCTTTTAAGTTTAATTAGGTCCCATTTGTTTATTTTTATTTTCATTACTCTAGGAAGTGGATCAAAAAAGATATTTCCGTAATTTATGTCAAAGAATGTTCTGCCTATATTTTCCTGTAAGAGTTTTATAGTATCCAGTCTTACGTTTAGTTTTATAGTATCCAGTCTTACGTTTAGGTCTTCAATCCATTTTGAGTTTATTTTTGTGTATGGTGTTAGAGAATGTTCTAATTTCATTCTTTTTACATGTAGCTGTCTAGTTTTCTCAGCACTACTTATTGAAGAGACTGTCTTTTCTCCATTGTATATTCTTGACTCCTTTGTTGTAGATTAATTGACCATAGGTGCATGGGTTTATTTCTGGGTTTTCTATACTGTTCCATGATCTATATTTCTGAGACACATATTAATCAAATTGAAAAAAATTAAAGACAAAGAGAAAATATTAAAAGCCACAAGGGAAAAGCAACAAATAACATACAAGGAAATCCCCATAAGGTTATCAGCTGATTTTTCAGCAGAAACTCTATAGGCCAGAAGGGAGTGGAACAATATATTTAAGGTGATGAAAGGGAAAAATGTACAATGAAGAATACTCTACCCAGCAAGGGTCTCATTCAGATTTGAATGAGAAATCAAAACCTTTATAGACAAGCAAAAGCTAAGAGAATTCAGCACCACCAAACCAGATTTACAACAAATGCTAAAGGAATTTCTCAAGGCAAAAAAGAAAAGGCCACAAATAGGAAAGTTATGAATGGGAAAGCTCACCAGTAAAGACAAACATACAGTAAAGGTAGGAAGTCATCCACACACAAATATGATATCAATAGGAGCAATCGTGAGAAGAGGAGAGCACAAATGCAAGATATTGGAAATGCATTTGATATTCAAAGAACAGCAACTTAAAACAACCTTGTATATATATAGACTGCTATATCAAAACCTCATGGTAACCACAAACCAAAAATCTACAATAGATACACAACAAAAAAGAAAAAGCAACTGAAACACAACACTAAAGATAGTTATCAAATCACAAGAGAAGGGAACAAAGAGGAAGGGAAGAAAAAAGACCTACAAAAACAAATCCAAAACAATTAAAAAGATGACAATAAGAACATACATATCAATAATTACTTTAAATGTAAATGGATTAAATGCTCCAACCAAAAGACACAGACTGGCTGGATGGATACAAAAACAAGACTGGTACATATGCTGTCTACAAGAGACCCACTTCAGATCTAGGGACACATACAGACTGAAAGTGAGAGGATGGATAAAGGTATTCCATGCAAATGGAAATCAAAAGAAAGCTGGAGACGCAATACTCATATCAGACAAAACAGACTTTAAAATAAAGGCTGTTACAAGAGACAAAGAAAGACACTACATAATGATCAAGGGATCAATCCAAGAAGATATAACAGTTGTAAATATATATGTACCCAACATAGGGGCACCTCAATATATAAGGCAAATGATAACAGCCATAAGATTTTCTTTTATAATCCTTCTGAATGTTTTATTTTCATAAGAAAGAGATACATTTTTTATTATGGGCTGTTTATTCACACTCACTTTCTTGCGATAAAAGTAAGCCTAATTTGATAGCATTGATAAGCAAGCGAACATAGGAAGTATTAAAAACAATACTGGCTCAGTATTGGCCCTGGGTTGGGGGGCGGGGGAGCCACAGGAAAGTCAGAGTGGTAGAAAGGGAAAAGCACGAACTATCAGGAATGACACTTGCATCATTGACTCTTCAGTCTGGAAGAAGACAGTTAGTACTCCCTATCTTAAATCAAATAGAAAATTAATTCCAGGTGAATCAAAGCCCTGAATATACCAAATGAAGTGATAAATATGTTATAAGGAAAATTTGGAGACTACTTGTATAACCTTAGGAAGTCAAAGAGCTTTCCAAGAAAAACAGGAAACATGAAGGAAAAGATTAACAGATTTTATACACGAAAAATAAAAAAATTCACACCTATTAGGATGGCTATTATGAACAACAACAACAGAAAATAACAAGTATTGGCCTGGGGCAAAGATATGGAAAAACTGGAACCCTTGTACGTTGCTGGTGGGAATGTACAGTGATGCAGCTGCTATGGAAAATGACATGGCAATTCCTTAAAATAAGTTACAGAATTACCATATGATCCAGTAATTCCACTTCTGGGTGTATACCCAAAAGCAATGGAAGCAGGGACTCGAGTAGACACTTATACACTCATGTTCACTGCAGTATTATTCCCAATACCCAAAAAGTAGAAGCAACTCAAATGGCCACTAACAGGTGAACGAATAAACAAAATGTGACATATACATGGAATATTATTCAGCTTTAAAAAGGAAGAAAATTCTAACACATGCTCCAACATGGAAGAAACTCAAGGACATTGTGCCAGTTGAAATAAGCAGATCATGAAATAAAAAATATTACATAATTCTACTAATATGAGGTACCTATAGGAGTCAAATTCATAGAGACAGAAAGTAGAATGATGCATGCCAGGGGTTGGGGAGAGAGGGGAGTGGAGAGTTAGTGTTTGATGCATACAGAGTTTCAGTTGGGAAAGATGAAGATGTTCTTAGAGTTGGATGGTAGTGATGGTTACACGAGAGAGGCACAGTGAAGGGGTTAAGAGTGTGGGCCTTGCAATCAGACTGCCTGCATTTGAGTCTGATTCCACCACTTATTAACACTGTGTCCTTGGGCAAGTCACTTAATCTCTCTGTACCTCAGTTTCTTCATCTGTAAAATACAGAAAATAATAGTAACTACCTCATGGGGTTGTCTTGAGGACTACATTATTAAGGAGAATAGCATGTAGAAATAATACAACCATATGGTTGAATTTAGAAACATCTATTTTAAATGCACCTACCCCTTGATCTAGCAATTCCACTTTCAGGCTGAGTCAATACTTAATAAAAACTAGTTGTTTTTTCTGTTCTTCTTATCATCATCATCATTATTCCTATGCAGCTATATATTCTGATGTGGAAAAATCTTTCAGCCTAATATATATCAGCCTAATATATATATATATATATATATATATATATATATATATATGGCTATATATGTATTTTTTGGGCCTTTTTTAAACATCTTTATTGGAGTATAATTGCTTTACAATAGTGTGTTACTTTCTGCTTTATAACAAAGTGAATCAGCTATACATATACATATATCCCCATATATATGTATTTTTTTTCCTGACATCTGTTTCTTCCCTTTCCCCCATCACCACTGCTTAATCTTAGTCTTCCCATGTCCTTCACCTATAATTATACTCTGGGTTCATTCTTTATGGGTAAAAAGAAGTTAGCTACCATACTGTGAAATTAAGGTCACATGGTAAGCCAACAACTGGGTCAGGAGAAGAAACTGCTGACCAGGTCCTGCTCACACAACCTCTCAATGATGAGCATGTCTGGGGTATCTAAGGAACAGCAAAGTAACCGGTGTAGCCACAGAGGAATGAGCAAGGGGGAAAGTGGTAGATGATGAGGTCAAAGAGGTGATGGCAAAGGGCTAGATCACCAAGGGCAGTGCTTCTCAGGCATGCATGTGAATCACCTGGGGGATATATTAAAAGCAGATTCTGATTCAGTAGGACAAGGAGGGACACATGGTTCTGTATTTCTAACAAGCTCCAGTGTTGATGCTTTTAAAAAGTGGACCATATTTGAGAACAAGTCTTGTAGGCCTTTGCTGGAACTTCAGTAAAAACTGTGAGGAAGATGGGAAGCTGCTGGAGGGCTTTGAGCAAGAAGCTGTGTGATATGACATTTTAACGGATCAGTCTGACTTTGAAGAATATGATGTACCCAAGAGACATGAGCACATACGTTTACCACTCATAGCAGCAATATTCATAATAGACCCAAACTGGAATCAATCTAAATATCCATCAACAGTAGGATGGATACATAAATTATGGTATATTCATATAATGGAATACTACAAAGCATGGAAAAAGAATGAATTACTGCTACAAATAACAATGTGGATAAATCTTACAGACATGAATTTAAAAAAAAATGAAAAAGTACATACTGTATGATCCCATATATATGAAGCATTAAAAAGGCAAAACTAATTTTTGGAGGCAGAGGTCTGGATAGTGGTTGCTTTTAGCAGTGGGAGAGGCAGGAGGAAGCTTCCTGGGCTGGAAATATTCTATATATTGATCTGGATGGTAATTATATGGGTATAAACGTATGTAGAAATTCACTGAGCTCTGCACACAAGATTTGTGCACTTCCCTGTGTCTATGATATACTTCAAGAAAATAAGAAGTTGTAGGGGAGCAAGTGTAAAAACTGCAAAAGCAGCTGGGAGGCTGTAGCACTAATCCAAGCAAAAGGGGGTTTGGAGTAGAGTGACAGCAGTGAAGGTGGTAAGTGGTTGGATTCTGGATATGTTTAGAATTTAGAGCTGAAAATCATTTTCTAGTGGACTTGATAAAGGGATGTGAGAAAAAGGGAAGAGTAAGAGGCGATCCCAGGTTTGTAGCCTGACCACAGCGTGGTGGTGCCACTTATGGAGATGGAGAAGCCTGCAGGATGATGAGCAGATTTGATGGATAAGAATGGGGTCAGAATGGGTGAGAATGAGGAATTGTGGTTTGCATATGTTAGTTTGAGATGTTTGTGGATATCCAGATGGATATGTCAAGTCAGCAGTCTGTAGTTACAGCCAAAGTCTCGGCTAGCAATAGAAATTTGAAGTCATCAATTATATACGTGGTATTTGAAATTATGAGACTAGATGAGCTCCCCTAGGAAGTGAGTATAGATGGAGAAGAGAAGACAAGTGCGATCTGAGCCAGGGCCACTCCAGAAATATGCAGGAGTCAGGGAGAAGAGGAGGCAAAGGGGACTGAGCTGGTGTGGTCAGGGAAGTAGGAAGAGAACTAAGAGGTGTGTTTTCCCAGAAAGGAACTAAAGAATGTGTTTCAAGGAGAGAGTGATCAATGGTCAATTGTGTCAAGAGTTGCTGAGAAATTGAGTGTGATGAGGACTGAGATATTAATTATGTTGACTAGTAAACATCTGAAACTATGCCTGTCACATAGTTAAGTGTTCAAATATCATAGGCTATATGGAGAATATCATGGAGAATATACATTAAAACCTATATATATCAAATCATTGTTCTTGGCAGGAGATCATGTTTTGCAGTGAAGAAAATAAAAGTTCTTCAGAAATGAGCTCACGCTTCTACTCTTTCCCCTTGGCCCTTGAGGTTTTGGCTTAAGATGGGCAAGTGGAAAGGATCTTCTCCCCATTTGGAACAGCCCTAGGGAACTAGCCTAGCCTTCAGCCACCTCGGTCCTAGAGATCATAGAGAAACAAAGTGTTTTCTTGGCCTGTTCTGTAGTTTAAAGACTGCCCAAACTCATGAGGGAATATCCTGCTTCAGGGAAACAGGACTACCACGTATTCAAACTCCCCGTGCTTCAGTTTCCTCATCAACAAGATGGGACTAATTATCATGCCCATTTCATGATGTGTAACAAGGATTACAGGTATTAATATATACAAAAAGCTTAGAACAGACCTTGGCACAAAGTAAGCGCTAAATAAACAGTAGACATTTATCACATTATCATAGTGATATCAATGTCCTCCAGCTAAAGAATACCAGGAACATACCTATAGTCAAAAAAAGTAGGATTCATGGACTTGTTGCAGTAAAGAAGACACACTATGGGGAACTGTGGGGAGTCTCAGTGAGAAGGTATTAGAAAAAGATTTATACCATCTGGACTTATGTTAAGTGATTTGGGGGAGGTTCAAAGATCATTTGGATGGGGTGCTACCAGGAAGTGGGAGTAATTCCATGATTGGAGATCTTAAGTCTTCTTATCGAGAAGGTGAGAGGAACCAAGCAGATCTAAGTGGTAAATAGTAAAGATGCAGTAGCACTCATATTAGTCAGGGTGGGGGCATACTTGGCCATTCTGCAGTTTGGACAATGTTCATATCTTTGTCTGTTTCCTGACAATAATTACAGAGTGGTCTTGCCTGATGGTGGTGATCTATGAAACTACTTATGTTCCACAGGAGAACACCATGGACTAGCTGATAGTGCCAGATCAGCTCCTAGCTGTCAGTGGGATAGTTTTCTTTCTCATTCTGTGTAAAATGACATGTGCTTTGAGGGGGTGATCAAAAGACTTCAGGAAGGGCTTCCCTGGTGGCACAGTGGTTGAGAGTCTGCCTGCTGATGCAAGGGACATGGGTTCGTGCCCCGGTCCGGGAAGATCCCACATGCCGCGGAGTGGCTTGGCCCGTGAGCCACAGCCGCTGAGCCCGCGCATCCAGAGCCTGTGCTTCGCAAAAAAAAAAAAAAAAAAAAGACTTCAGGAAGACTTTCAATTTCCTCTGAAAACACCTGAGTCATGAGTCATCAAAGAGAACCCGGAGAGGTGGGCAGAGAGGGTAAACTGATCGAGGAGAACTCTGATTGCTTAGTCCTAGGTGTGCCCATCATCTCTGCTTTGAGCTACTCTCGGGAAGCTCTCTGAAAAAGATAGAAAATTAGTGGGTGACTCGAGGTGAGCCCAGGGAGAAAATAGAAGGTGATGGGAGTTTGCTTCTGGCTCTTGGAGCGAAGAGATCCTGGCACATACTCCAGGATAAGATGGTGTTCTCCTAGGTGATCCAAAGCCATTTTGAAGATGAAGTGAAGAAACTAGCTTCACAGTAAATAGGACTGACCTTCCCTGAAGGACTGAGCCCATGGGAACTCCCAGCCAGAATGTACATCTGGAAAACTGAAATGCCAAGGAGAAATATCAAGGAGGAGAAAGGGGCAAGGGTGAAGTTTTCAGGGGTCTGAAATGTAATCAACCAGGAAAGCTGTTGTAGTGTGGCCAGTAGCACTAAGAAGGAATCTTTTGGGTCAGATATTCATTGTCAAAACCCAGTGGAATCAGGGGACCCAATGCAAGCTGTCTAGAAGGTTCTGAAATCCTGGTGCCTGCCTTCATTTGACTCGGGCTAGGGGGGTGTTTCTGTTTAGAATCCCAGCAGTTGCCCACTCGTACGTAGTTAAGTCCTTGTTTATATTTTGCTTGCCTTTCTCCAAGTAAAATTATCCTGTAAAACCATGGATTGCCAGGGGTAGACCTGAACATGTTGACAGAATTAAGGCAGCCTGATGTTGGACCAATTTCAGAATCTGAAAATCACAGGAGAGACCAAACAGAGTGGTGTCAGGCAGAGAGGGTCAAAGAAGCAGGCTGTGGAGCCTGGAGACCCTTCTTGCCTGGGCTGTATCCCCACAGGGTGCAAGGGCACAATGTGAATACTATTACATCATTCTCACCTTTACTCTACAATGTTTATTCTCTGTGGCATTACATGATTCACCAAATCAAGTTGGGGTCTGTGGCTCTGAAGCCAGAGAGACCAGATTATCAGCCTCCTTTGGTTACTAGTTATCTGATCTCAAGCATGGAACTCTACACCGCAGTTTCCTCAACCTGTAAAATGCAACCAGTAATACTTCCCTTGCAAGGTTACTGTGAGACTTAGAGATAATATTTGTAAAAAGGCAGCCCAGGGTGTAGGAAACAAAGGATGATGATAGCCAGTCAGATCTACATCTCTGCTGCCTTCTACATCTCATGTTAAGTGGGAATATTTTCAGGGAGGAATTTTTAAATGTCTTCCAAATATAAAATGACTTTAAAAATCTACTGACTAACGTAATGCTCAACTGTCAGAAAAATTGTAACAAAGGGACATTTGTTCTTTTACACTACTAAGTCTCTCTACCCTAAATACCAAAGTAGCAAGATTTTCTAGGAACAGCAATTGAAGGATATATAGCATATCCTAATAGCCAGAAAAATAATTTGCTGAGCTGATGTTGGCCACAAAAGACCTTAAATTTGTCTCAGATGGTCAAATGTTTGTGTGTGCGTAAAGCATCATTAACTTTATCTAAAATCATTGATTTGCGTAAACTCTGGATGAAGCAATATGATTTTGATTTGTGCTAAATCAAAATAAGATTACTTTCTTTGAAGCAATCGCAATTGATGACATTTGTTTACTCAGTGTAGAAAAGAAAATAGCCAAGATGTCTTAAAACATTGTCTGGGGGGAAAGGTTAAGATAAAAGAAGGAAGTCATAACCTACTGCAATACTAATTTTATCTAGATTATCATAGTATTTCTCATGAGGGTAGTATACTTTAGTTTTCTATTAGAAAATTCCACAGAAGTAGTTTGTCACATGTAGGAAACAAAGGATGTGCTGTTGGGCACAAAGGTGATGTCGCATTGACCAGTTCTTAGAGCTTTGGTCACAAGCAGTGAGAAGCTGGTGTTGATTGAGCTCTGCCTTCTGTGCATCATCCTGTGATCAGTGGCACACATTTCTGAGATTGTCCTCCAGAGTCAAAGGCAGGGTCTGTGGCCTTGAAGCAAGAGTAAGGTTGGCCCTAAGCTGTCGAACCATGCAACAAAGCAGGCAGCCGCATAGGTGTTCTGGTATGTGCCTTGATTTTTGTGCTTTGTCCTTCTCAGCTGTCCTCAATCTTTTAGCTAGCCAAGACACCCTGAAGCTGGTGACTTACTAGGTTCAGTATAAAATTTGGGGAAAGAAAGGTTGGTTGGAAAGCCTCACAGGTAATTTGGATACACCTCCCCCTTACCCACTGCTAACATGCTGAAGGGTGTGGGCATGTTCTCCTCAAGTGGGCAGTCCTAGGCCAACCTCCTTAGCTGCAAGGATGCTCAGAGGTGAGAAGTTGGCCTGGCCTGGACAGCACTGAACTCATTTCTTAGATTTATGACATTGGTACTATGATATCCAGAGGGGGAAAGGCAGCAAATCTCTTAGAACAACAATGCTGGGGAACTGGGGTTTAATCAAAATGAGACTTAAGCAGGCTGAACACTGTGGAATAAATCTCCTGATTTTTCCTTGCCTTTGGTTTTTTCCCATTTCTGTTTTAGACATGGCAATAACTGTTATATAATCTGCTTTCCTCAGGACTGCTCCAGAGAGGAATTCTTAGAATAAATTAAGTGACACTTGCCAAGTTGTTATAGATGCTTACAATAAAGATGATATCATAATTCAGATTAATTGCTTAGGGTTGATATGCTCATATAAATTAATTTTCATTGACAATAAGCCCCAGGAGAGTGTATTTCTTATTTCCACGGCTTATGCTAAATTTTATCTTAAAACTCCTGCTCACACTTCCTGTATCATTACTGTGCAATTACTACATAGATATTCATAAGCCAAACTGTTTAAGGTTAACTCACCTTCTCATATTAGGTAATTACCCTGGGTTTTTGTATATGTTTTGCGAAAAACTACTTGAAGCAGAAAGAGACAAGTATTGTTATGTAAAAGTGCAAATGCTGTAGTCAGACTCCCTGGTTTGAATCTTACTATATACACTATATACTGACTGTGTGACTTCAGGCAAGCTACTTAACCTCTCTGGGCTTCAGTTTCCTCATCTATAAAATGGGAATAATAATTGATCTCCTTATTAGGTTATCATGAAATAAAACAAGAGAATACATAAAATGCTCAGAATAGTGGCTGGCATTTAGTAAGCACTCAGTAAAAATTAGCTATTAGTTTTATCAACATGTTTCTTTATTAAAATAATTCATGGATTTAAAAAATAATTTGCGGGTTTCCCTGGTGGCTCAGTGGTTAAGAATCTGCCTGCCAATGCAGGAGACACGGGTTCAAGCCCTGGTCTGGGAAGATCCTACATGCCACAGAGCAACTAAGCCCAAGCGCCACAACTACTGAGCCTGCGCTCTAGGGCCCACGAGCCACAACTACTGAGCCCACGTGCCACAACTACTGAAGCCCATGTGCCTAGAGCCCATGCTCCACAACAAGAGAAGCCACAGCGATAAGCCTGTGCACCACAATGAAGAGTAGCCCCCGCTCACCGTAACTAGAGAAAAGCCCGCGTGCAGCAACGAAGACCCAATGCAGCCAAAAATAAATAAAATAAAATAATTAATTTTAAAAAGTAAAATAATTTGCAATGTTATAGTAAAGAGACTTCATCCTGCCATTTTCACTTCTCTCTTGATTGGTGGAAGTTGGGGCAGGGGGTGATGAATAGTATTCTTTATTTTTCTCCTATCATCTACTCAGTAATAAGAAATAGCTGGTTTGAACAATGAACATCTCATAATAATATGAAACAAATTTTAAGGCTTCTGTGTATACCTTATACCTCCTGTTGATTGTTAGCATAGTTACTGTGAAAGGTATAGATTTTTTAAAAATTGGCTCTAGCAGTTAAATAATGTTGCTGTAAAAATCTCACTAAGGCATGTGTAAATAGGTATAACTGTTTTTTCATAACCATACCCCTCAAAGCAGTTTCTTCTATAATTTAATATGGTCTTTCAACATTAATCTTTTTTACTTAGCAACAGATAATATGTGCTTTCTCAAAGGGAACTGTAGATTAACAGAACTAACAATTTTCTTTTTTTTCTTATCTATTATTTTCTTTTGGTTCCAGATATTCTGTTACTAGTTTGTAGTTTATATTCAGGTTTTTATTGCTCTAATAAGCTGATAATAAAGACCAGCAAACTCAAGGAATCAAGTAATTTCCTTCTAATAATATTTAACCATTTGTTGATTTAAAGTAAAACTAGTTCTTCCTGGGTAGTTTCCAAAGATAATATATTTCTGTTTTAAAGATTTATATGATTGGTAATAACAAAAAGCCTAATCAAATACAAACCTGTGCCTTCATGGAAATGACCATAAAAAAAAACTGAATTGTGATAACTGTACTTAGACATCTGATGATTTGGGAAGGAAAGAATCTTATATTTTATAGAGATTCATTCTCCTTCAATTAGTAAATCTGTAGAATGACCATCTCCCTAGCTCAGTATTCCAACTAGTGTTGCTATTTTTATTATTAACACCAAGTTTCATATATATGAACACATTCCTAAGGAACTGTGAACACATTAGTTATAATTTACTTGGTTAAGTGAACTTTTCAAAGGCTTAATGGTCTAGACTTTTTGATATAGTGACTGAGGTTTTTGAAATTCTTGGGAAGTAAGAACATGAAGCCTTTATCACTTACTGATCAATGTGGGATGAGGAGACAGAAAGTAGAGGAGGCAACACAGTCACTGAGAAAAAAAGCAAAACAAATGGTCAAGATGTAAGGAAATAAAGAACAAGGGGGAAAGAATTGGAAGTAATATAACTGTATGAAACTTCTCAATGTAACTTCTCTTTCATGAAAGGTTTTTTACAAGTAACTTTTCATTTAGAAAAAGCCAAATATTGGATGCTGTAGACAAAATACACCATCAGTTTCCTCTAGCACCAATTTAAACACATCTGTTTTTCATCAACTCTCTGTTTGCCTGAGATAGAGCCTAAAGTTGAACTATTTCCAAACAGCAATCTGAGGTGTTGCTGGCTACAACAGACACCTATGTGAAGGTGGTGATTGCTTAGTGGGTAGAGAGATCGGGGCAGAGGCGCTCCCATTCTGCCCATTCTGCAAGGCTGCAGCAATGACAGATTCAGACATGTTTTAATTCACTAATTATTTTATTAGCAAACTATTATTACAACAAAACATTATACTCAAAACATCACACTTAGATTTTCCTAGCTGTGAAAATATTTTGCTAAAAGAAAACTTTGTGAAAGATTATCTTCAAATAGTTGCTGTATACAAAAGTTGGGAGGGGGGCTTCTTTCTTATCAATTTGCATGAGAATTACTCAAGAAATAACAGTAGTTAAGTGCCTGCACACACACATTAAGTGGACAGACTTGTATTAAGATTCAGGTTAAATTAGTGGGTTGGCCAAGAAGTTCGTTCAGGTTTTTTCCGTACTTACGTAAGCTACAGAAGCATGTAACTGAAAAAAGAATTTTCCCTGACTGTGTGATCATTACTCTGCGGCATGATATTAGTTTCTGTAATAATTGGCAAGAAAGCTACCCAGTCAATTACCTAAAGCAGAAGTCACTGAAAGTCTGGTTAGTGGTTCTAACCATCTCTCTGTAGATAACTTCGCAGAAACATGGAGCAATTTTAGAAAATAAGGGCAGTGATCATTAGGGGAAAAAAAAGTATGAACTCATACAGCAGAAAATAACATAAGAGAAGGTGAAAAGAAAAGTGTAAATTTAAGAACATCTTTAGAACAGGGCACATTCCTTTGTATAATAATCTCTATTCACAACTTCAAGAAATTTTTGTCCTCCTGTGTGACTGCATTATAATTTGGAAGCCTGTCTCTTCCCTTTTATCTGTCACATGGGCAGATTTTTTTTCCCTTTTTTTCAGAGGTGTGCATTTTGGGTTTCCGGTTCTTGAAAATGAGTTATATTGCAAATGAAAGTTCTAATTGACATACTTATTAAAGAGGCACACCAACAGAGTGTTACTTATATCAATTTTAACACATTTAAAAAATAATCTAACCTAATGGAGTTTCCTTTGCTTTCAAGTTCCTAAAGGTTTTAAATATGCAAATATTTAAATACTAAAAACATGAGCAAAATATTCTATTAAAATATACATTCCCAATCAGCTTTTATGGTGGAATTGATTTTCATTATGATACGTGCAAAAAACCTTTTACCAGAAGCCTTGTGGGTAGACTGGCAGTTGCTAATGCTAAGGTACGGGGTCTACAACTGCAGCTCTCCCTGTTTACTTGTTTGTGTATATTATAAATATACATATAATCACAGAAAGATTTTTCAAGAGAGGAAAAACACTGATAATCACCTATTCTAATATAATTTTTTTTAAGCTTTGAAGTCTTGATGTTCAATTTTTCCTCAAAACAAACATGGCTTCAAAATAATATTTTTCTTTTTGGGTGCATAACTGAAAATAAATATTTCATGCTATATAATTCAGTGTCTGAGCCATGTACAATGATTTAAAAATCAAGTGAATGTGCTCATACATAACAAAATTTCAAAGTCTAAATTATATATTACCATTAATGTAATAAATATAAAAAATAGCCTACACATTTCTAATTTTTCATCAGTAAATATACCCAAGCTGAACCTAACCCCAAACCTAAAACTATCGTTAATTTACCGAATAGATTCAAAGAGAACACAAAATTTTTCTTTCCTGAAAATGACCCAACCATTTCTTCTTCCAAGAAAAGCACTCTGTGAAATAATATGAACCATTTCAGAACATAATACAATTACTCAACTTTGTCTTTGCATCTTTATATCCTCATTGACTAGCACACGGCCTGGCACGTGGTCAGTGTTCAATAAGCATTGAATTAATAAAGCAGTATCAGAATAGTCTCTTTGGAGTTCTATTCTTTACATAAACATTAATGAGAACCAAACAGAAATGACAACATGTCAATTACAATGCTAGGCAGCAAAGTTAATGTAATTCTTGCATATTTTTCTAGAAACATTCTGAGGCATTGCTTTGCAAATGCCTAAGTTTCTGGACAAATGTAGAAGTTGGGTATTGGGAGAGTTTATCTTTAAAAACCCCAGAAACCAAGTTAGAGAGATCATAAAATTGGATTAGAGTTTTAAAGTAATGTTTTGATTTAAAAACTTTATTTTCGAAAGGAAGGAAAATTTGCTGCTGCTGGAGTTGACTGTACCTCCTTGTGTGTGTGTGTGTGTGTGTGTGTGTGTGTGTGTGTGTGTGTGTGTGTGTGTGATTGATATGAGCTTTTAAGGCTGTCATTTTCAAGTACAGAAGTTTAGTGTTCTATTTTCCAGTCTGTACAACAGACATTACTATAAGTTCAAACATGAAAATTAACAGATGTCCATCAAAAACATGAAGAATAAATAACTTAAGCAATAAGAAGTTTAAGTGTAGGAAGGGCTGTAAAAATTATGTTTCAGAACCACCTCCAGAACTCACTGCCTTCCCACCCTCCAGGCTCCTGCTGGTGCCTCCCAATGAATGGTCCAACCAGAAGCCAGAGGGGAAGGGAGTCTGGGAGATGCAAGGCCAAGGGTCAGACCCCCAGTGCAGGGTAGACAAGGGCAGAGAATGGATCTAGGTGGGGGCAGGGTAAGGGGTGTCGAACAGAGAATAACCAACAAAGTGGTGACCTGATTTATATGAAATAATGATGTGATTCTGTGTGAAAGAATGTTTTCAGAGTTCTGGTTTAGATCAGATCCAGAAGTCTTAGAAAGTATTAAAAAAGATGGGCAAAAAATTGTAAATCACTTTTTAATTTTTTTATAAATAATATGGTCATATACAAATCAATATTAGTTGTAAAGTAAATGCTAAGTATTAGAATAGGTATCAGATCTCTTGACAAGAAAAATTAGATATAAGAAATACTTTTTTTTTTTTTTTTTCGGTACGCGGGCCTCTCACTGTTGTGGCCTCTCCTGTTGTGAAGCACAGGCTCCGGATGCGCAGGCTCAGCGGCCATGGCTCACGGGCCTAGCCGCTCCGCATGTAGGATCTTCCCGGACCGGGGCATGAACTCGTGTCCCCTGCATCGGCAGGCGGACTCTCAACCACTGCGCCACCAGGGAAGCCCAAGAAATACTTTTATTCAATGATTATAATAGAAGCAATTATACTTTAAATTGCTATTATAGTCAGTCAAATTTAAATAAATGGCTCTTAAGAGAGAGAAGCTAGTTTCTCCCCAATTACTCTGGTTCTTCAGGACAATGTCTACTCAGTACCTATCTAAATCTGTGCTGTTTCCTTTGCAATATTTCACATACATCACAACTAAATTGGTATTTAGTGAACTCACTTTAAACTGGGATTCTTTTTTGTTCTGAAATTTCCTGGGGGGAAAAAGCATAAAAACCCTGAAATATCATATGTGCAAAAGAAATGAACAAGAAGTGATTCCTTTTTGTACCAAGGTGGACACACAGGAGTACATCCATGTCCTCTGGACCAGGTCACAGGGATCTTTTGGAATGACTTAGGTTCTGCCATGGCTCTGGAGGGGACACTTGCTAAGGTCTCTTAGTGTCTCAAGGCTGAGCATACTTAGTGGGATCAGGAATGCCTATGAGAGTATGTGGGGCTAAAAGGCTAATTAGTTCCCTTTTCTCATTACCAGAATTGATTTTTTAAAGTGCTAAACATCCTGCAAGACAGAGGAGAAAGAGAACTAGAAAAGCATATGCCTGACCACAGAATTGAAGAGATGGGGAAAGAGTAAAAAATGATAAAGAATGAAAAATGGAGAATGAAATTAGAGATGCAAGAAAGAATGAAGTAGAGACTATGAGTAAATAAGAGAAAGGAAAGTAGAAAAATTGGACATAAGGGAACATTTATTGAGCATCTCCTTTGCCATACAAGTTAGTAGTACTTGGGTATCCTTCTCCCCATTTTAGTGATGAAGCTGAGGCTCAGAGAGCCTACGTCATTTATCCAAGGTTAGACAACTAGTAAGTGATGGAGCCAGGGTTGGCCCTAGATATTTCTGTCTCCAATGCCTGTGAACATCTCATTGCAAGAAGATTAATTCCACAGTCCTTAGCAGCCATAGCCTGGCCTTACATCCAGCAGGCAACAGTCCGGGGCCCAGTTTTTCTTTCTAGATTTCCCATTGTGCCATCCCAATCTGCCTGGAGGTTCTGCCATTCTCTCTCTTTCTAGTCTTCAGTCTCACACATTTCAGAATAAGAATGTCCCTCCCTCATGTGCACTGGTAACATAGTCCCTTACCAAACAGGTAAGGAATCCAACTGTAAGTATATCTGTATGATCATTTGCAGGAAATTTTAAATTTTAACTTAAATTTTTCCCTTTTTTAACCAAAAACACTTTGGTTTAGTCTGTAATTCATTTATAAACTCCTGGAAGACATAAAAATAGACTCAAACAAATGGAAAAACATTCCTTGTTCTTGGATAGGATTACTTAACAGTTCTTCCTAAATAAACTTATAAAAGCATGCAATCCCAATTTTAAACATTGACAAACTGTTTTAAAGAGTTGGACAAGTTGACAGTAAAGTTTCTATGAAAAAGCAAGCATGTAATAACATTGAAAAGATAAACTACAAGGGCATACTAGCTTAACCAGGCATCAAAACATATTATAAAGCACCTTTAATTACAATACTGTGGTACAGGTACACAGATAGACAAGTTGGCCAGTGGAATAGCATGTTCAGAGACAGATCTAAGTACATATAGACAGTTATTAAAGGTGACATCTCAAATCACTGAGGGTAAAGATGGAGCTTTTAATAAATGTTGTAGGTAGCCATTTGGGAAAAGATAAAATTAAAATCATATCTCCCACCATGTATGGAACAAACTCCACATGGATGAGGGATCTAAATGCAAAGGAAAAAGAATGAAGCTATACAAGTACTGTAGGGAAACATGGGTGACTGCCTCTTTAACTTTAGTACAGGAAAAGGCTTTCAAAATAAAGACTCAAAATGCAGAGGCAATAAAGGATTGTTCATTTGAATACATAAAAATTTTAAAATTTTTTCATGGCAAAAAAAGAAAACCATCATAAACGAAGTCAAAGACAAATGATAACCTGCAAGAAAATATTTGCAATATATTCCACAGGCAAGAGATCAATACCTCCAATGTATAAAGAACTCTTAAAAGTTGAGACAAGGGACAAAAACCCAATAAACAGACAATTCACAAAAACAAGGTATATAAATGGCCCTCAAACATGTGAGAAAATGTTCAAGTTTACTCATAATTAAAGAAATGCAAATTAAAGCAAGACTGAGATTCCATTTCTTGCCTATCAGATTGGCAAAAGTTAAAAAGCAAGTACATATTCTGCTGGGGAGACTTTGGGAAAACAGGTACTCTCAAATTGGTACAACCTTTCTGAAGGGAAATGTGGCAATACCTAACAAAACTACAAGGCACATGCTGTTGACCTAGCAATCCCACTTCTAGAATTCTACCCTGAAGGTATACCTCAAACAGCACAAAAATGTAAAAGCACAAGGTTATTCATTGAAGGACTATTTGTAACAGCAAAATATTGGAAATAACCTAAGTACCTGTGGTAGGCAGAATAATGCCTCCCCCCAAGAGAAGTCCATGTCCTAATCCCCAGAACCCATGAATATATTACATTACATGGCAAAAGGGACTATGCAGATATGATTAGTTAAGGAATTTGAGATGCGGAGATTAGCCTGGATTATCCAGGTGGGCCCAATGTAATCGCAAGGGTCCTCATAAGTGAAAGATAGAGGCAAGAGAGTCAGAGAGAGATGAAGATGCTACACTTCTGGCTTAAAGAGTGAGGAAAGAGACATGAGCCAAGAAATTTGGACAGCCTCAAGTAACTGGAAAAGGCAAGGAGAGGGATTCTCCCCTAGACCCTCCAGAAGGAATGCAGCCCTGCTGACAGCTTGACTTTCTTCCAGTGAGACCCATTTCAAACTTCTGGCTTCCAGAACTGTAAGATAATTATTTTGTGTTGTGATAATCTGTCATAGCAATAGGAAACTAATACAGTGCCCATACACCATTTGAATAAATGATATATTCACACAATGGAGCATTATGTAACTGTTAAAAAATGAGGAAGAGCTCTATGAACTGATTGGAATGATTTCCAAGATATACAGTTAAATGAAAAAAGCAAGGTACAAAAGGGTACAATGGTACACTACCCTTCATGTAAGAAAGAAGGGGACATAGAAAATAAACGTGTATCTGTTTATGGTACAAAAGATATGCAGGAATGATAAACCGAAGACTAGAGAGATCAGACATAGAGACAGCATGGGAAAGGGTATATAAAGAGAAGAATAGGAATAGGTTAGCGAGGATGAGGAGGGAGGGATGCTTCTTGGAGTGTATCTTTTTGTATAGCTTTAATGATTAGAACATAGTTTTGTTTCATATACTCCCCTACCCTGTAACTAAACTCAAACAGGATGTGGACAGAATACAAAGTATAACTGTATTGCAAATGAAATTACCACCCTGAAGTAGCCCAGGAAGAACCTAATTTATAGGAAAACAGTATTTTGAATTGATAGTGTAAAAGGGAAAAGAACATGCAAATAATGTATGCTGGTTAGTATATATTGGCAATCCTGTAACTGTTTCTTGTTTCTACTAGGATTGAAGTGAATATATTGTAGAAAATGAGAGCCAGGCTTTTCATTGTCTGAGAAAGAACTTAAAAATAAAGAAAAAGGAAAGGTCAGAATGAAACATTATAATGCATTGGAATTAGAGGTATCAGTATGAACTCATGGTTTATAGTATGAAATACTTCTATGTATAAGTCTGTGTATATACATGGGTTAGTATATAAGTACATGTCTTTGCTGAAAGGATCTAGGAACAGTGGCCATAGCAATAAGCACCCTTAGAGCCCAGATCTTGATTTCTAAATATCATTCTCTAATTAAAAAACTAGGACTCCTTGAATGAGTGATTAATTCCAGGCCTGGGCAATATATATGAACTAACTTATGATACAGAAAATGAGCAAAAAAGGATGGGATACGTCAAAGGGACATAGGGAACCAACTGGAAGGAATTCCCAATAGCCAAAACAACTTAGGCCATAAAATAAATAATGATGGTACTAAATTATAACCCACAGAATAGTAGGTCCATGTGTCCATATTGATATAAATAACTGAATAAATAAATACATGGAGAAGGGACAGCTATTCCAATGAACAAATATAAATGGAATGAAGGAAATACAAAATTTACCATTAGGCAAAAATTACCACAGTAATAATTGTTCCATATAAGATCCCACAAATGGATGCTAAAATCAGTGGGCAAAAGTTTAACGAGAAGCAAGATATTAACAGAGTCTCAACGTAACTCCTCAAAGATATTTATCAATAAGAAAAATAGTAACTTTACAGTAGAGAAACCTGGTGTACACCACCTTAACCAAGTGACCAAGGTTAACATCACTAGTAATAAGTTATACCAACAGTATCCTCTGGTATGATGTAATGAGAGAGACATAACAGCATCCTGTGGTTTAAGAATAATATGTAAAAAATGCACAACCTCAATCTAGTCATGAGAAAACACTGGAAAAACCCAAAGTGAGAGAAATTATACTAAATAACCAGTACTTATTAAAAGTACTTAAGAAAGCCAAGGAAAGAATGAGGAACTGTCACAGACCAAAGGAGACTAAGAAGAAACAACAGTTTAATGCAATGTGAGATCTTGGATCCCTGGAACAAAAAAGGAATATTAGGAGAAAAACTGGTGAAATTTCAGAAAGATCAGTAATTTAGTTAACAGTATTGTACTGATGTTAATTTCCTGGTTTTGATCATTACTATAATTTTGTAAATTGTTAATATTAAAGAAAGCTAAACAAAGGGTATATGTGAACTCTCTACTAGTTTAGCAACTTTTCTGCAAATATAAAATTATTTCAAATTAAAACATTTCTTAAAACCTGGATTCACTATTATTCTGCATTTTAGTAAATTTATTCAAGAATAATGACACTTAAGCTTGTTCCCTTTTATTAATTGTATATTAAGGATGTTTATGGGTCTCTTTTTCTCTCTAAAATCCTTTTCCCCCTGCTGCCCTATATCGTCAGTTATCTTAAGGAAGAAAATGAAGTAGAAACAAGACACATATGAGAAGTCTAAAGATTTTAACAGCAAGCCTACTTTACATTCTTTTCAAAATAAGATGAAGTGAGTGTGTATATGTGTACACATTATGTACATACTATGAAGATTTATAGAGGAAAGTGAAGATAATTATTAAAACCATAGGATCATTTTTTAATTAATAGTTTTGGGCCCAAAATCTTATATACTAGGCATTCAGTAAACGCTCAAGTTAATGAATAAGTAAAGTAACCCTCCATCCCCTGCTTGCTCAAGCAATGAAGAACTAGAAATAAATTAAATTGACTCTGATTAGATTTATGAAAATAGAATTGTAGCTAAGGGAGGAAACTAAAAGGAAAAGCTTTCTGATCATCTATAACTGGATTTATTGATCTCATTTAAGTTTGTGAACAAACTTAAAACCAATGTCCCCCTTGGAGAATTGAGTGTGAGAAGGGTCCTGGACCAACTTGTCAGCATGGAAGGGCTAGGCAGCAAAGGATCAACTTGGGGGTTTGACCTATTACCAATGACTTTTATTAATTATTTTACTTTCATTTCCTACCATTTCTCAACATAGACAATATACAGGAAATCTTAGTGTTTTTATTAACTCTTCTAAGTGATTCCAGACATATTAATATCTTATCCCACACTTAAACAGACTTAACATTTTTAGAAGTCTCTTTAAAAGTCAGGAAATTCATTAAGTATATTCTGTGCATTTAGACCCAATCCTTCATAATATAGTTAAATTAACTTATTTCCATTCGTTCCAACTTTGGTAAAGAAAGACACTAGCAGGTTACTACCATCTTGAAGTTCAGGCACTTGAAGGCCACTAACAAGTCAAGATGCTCATTTCAGAGGGCCTGGACCCAGGTGAACAGCTTCTTCATCTGTGTCAGTAACAGACTTACTATGTGATTCCTAATCTTTACTGTGCAATGTCTAACTTCATGTTCATAAAGAATGAACATCGTACTGAGATAACTGGGTATTCACATTCAAAAAAATGAAAATGGACCCTTACTTCACTTCATATACAAAAATGAACTCAAAAACTTAAATATAAAAGCTGAAACCATTAAAACTCTTAGAATAAAACATAGGTACAATCTTAATGATCTTGGATTTGGCAACACTTTCTCAGATATGATACCAAAAGTACAAGCAACAAAAGAAAAAATAAATTTGACTTCATAGAAATTAAAAACTCACATGCATCAAAGGATACTGTCAAGAGAGTAAAAAGACAACTCACAGAATGGGAGAAAATATTTGCAAATCTTATATCTGATAAGGATCTAGTATCCAAAATATATAAGGAACTCTTACAACTCAACAAGGAAAAGACAAACAACCCAATTTATAAATGAGCAAAGGACTAGAAGAGATATTTCTCCAAAGAAGATATGCAAATGGCCAAAAAGCACATGAAAAATGTTTAATGTTATTATTAGTCATTATGGAAATTCAAATCAAAACTACAATAAGATACCACTGTAAACCCACTTAGAATGGCTAGAATTTAAAAACAAACAAACAAAAACTGAAAATAACATGTATTGGTGAGAATGTTGGAGAAATGGTAACCCTCATACATTGTTGTAGGAATGTAAAATGGTAAAGCCACTGTGGGAAACATTTAGTGGTTCCTGAATAAATTAAACATAAAATTATCATATGATCCAGCAATTCTACTCCTAGGTATATATACTCAAAAAGAATTGAAAAGCAAGAGTTCAAACAAAAACCTGTACAAGAATTCCCATAGCAGCACTATTCCCAAAGTGGGAAATAGCCCAAAGTGGAAACAATCTTAATGTCCTTAAACCGATGAATGGATAAAGAAAATATTGTATATTAATACAATGGAATATTATTTACCTATGAATGGGAATGAAATACTGACTCATTCTACAACACAGATGGACTTTGGAAAGATTATGCTAATTGAAATAAGCCAGACACATTAGACCACATATTGTATGATTCCATTTGTATGAAATGTCCAGAACAGACAAATCCATACAGACAGAAAGCAGATTAGTGGTTGCCAGGGTCTGAGAGGAGAGGGGATGAGGAGTGATTGCTTAATGGGTATGGGGTTTCCTTTTGGGGTGACGGAAGTGCTATGGAATTAAATAGTGGTGATGGTTGCACAACACTGTAAATGTACTAAATGTCACTGAATTGCACACTTTAAAAATGTGAATTTTATATTATGTGTATTTTACCACAATTAAAAAAAAAAGAATCTCAGAAGAGGGCGGCTAAGAGCAGGTAACCAGGATGGAGACATGGGCAGAAATGAGTTTCAGAGGGGTAAGTTGAAGACAGTTATGAATCCAGGCACAAGAATTAAGCTGTTGTAGCCTTCCTTGTAGCTCCCACTGTAGGTGAACTTGTGTTGATCATGCTGCCTTTTTCTCCAAGGCACTTCCTAGTTAAGTCTCCTGACACTTCTAGTTCTTGAGCCAACTCCCACTTGGTCATCTTTTTGCTATAGATGGAGTTGGCTGCTTTCCTCTCCTCTTCACTACCTACGCTACATTTTGGGTTCCTTGTCACCACAAGACTCTATACAAAGCAAACACTGTACTTTCTTGCTTTCCTCAGAACATCAAGCCCTTTTTATTCTAAGATGTTGGTACAGCTTTCACCTCAAAAAAACAGATGGGAGGGCACAAGAATTATAGATGTTGGGAGTTATAGGGGTTTAAGCAATTTCAAGTTCTCATAACTTATTTGCTATTATTTGCTGTTTTACTTTTTAAATATTTGAAAAAGCATTTATTGAGTCTACACTATATTTTATGTTGTAAAAATAACCCTAACATATATAGCTGTACAGACAAATTACTACCATCTTAGTGGCTTAAAACAACACAGATTATTATCTTGTACTTCTGGACATTGGATGTCCAACACAGGTCTGAATGGGCGAAAATCAAGATGTCTGCAGGGCTGTGTTCCTTTCTGGAGAGTCTAGGGGAGAATCTGTTTCCTAGCATTTTCCAGCTTCTAGAGGCCACCTGCATTCCTTGGTTGGGGGTGCCTTCCTCCATCTTCAAAGCCAGCAACATCACATCTCTCTGACTCTTTTAACTCTCTACTTTAAGAATTCGTGTGTTTAGATTGGGTCCACATTGACAATCAAGGATAATTTTCTCATTTCAAGGCCTGTTCCCTCAGTCACATCTGCAAAGTCTGTTTGCCATATAAGGTAATATATTCACAGGTTTCAGGGATTAGGGTGTGGACATCTTTAGGGGGTCATTATTCTACCTGTCACATTCATGCCACAAACATCTGGTTATTTGCAGCATACCTCACCTTCTTCTCACCAAATAAGATGAGAAGTTCCTTGAATATAGAGCCCACACCTTATACACATCTGAATCCTGCTTAGCATGTAGCACATTATTTCATATATTAAATAACTGTATTTTTGGTTTATAACTATACCTCATTTTCTTAACACCAAACACTACATAGACTTACAGGTCAAAGGCTCGCTGTTTCTCTAATTGCGGCGAGCGGGGGGGCGCTCTTCGTTGTGGTGTGTGGGCCTCTCATTGTGGTGGCTTCTCTTGTTGCACAGCACCGGCTCCAGGCGTGCGGGCTTCAGCAGTTGTGGCATGTAAGCTCAGTAGTTGTGGCTTGTGGGCTCCAGAACACAGGCTCAGTAGTTGTGGCGCACGGGCTTAGTTGCTCCGCGGCATGTGGGATCTTCCCGGATCAGGGCTCGAACCCGTGTCCCCTGCATTGGCAGGCTGATTCTCAACCACTGCACCACTAGGGAAGTCCCTCATATATTTTTTTAAGTCTTTAGTTTGTTGCCTGCTCATAGTGAACAATGAATAAACTGCCCTACTAATCTTATACATGGACCATGACTGCTTTTCCTACAAAGCACTACAGCACAGCAAAAACCCATGGAATCTTCCCTCATTTTTTCTGCTTTATACTTCCAGTTTCTATCCTATTTTATAACATCAAAATGCTTTTCTGGCCACTTAGGTCATATAAAATTGGTTTAGGTGTGCCATCTAGTGGCATTTTTAAGGAAGTATTCATTTTTACCTGATTGATACTTGGCTTAATGAATACAGCCATCCATCCACCATCCTCAGTAACAGAGGCTAGACAGAGCAGTGAGAAACTGACTTTTGCTGATGATCTGAAAACATTATTATACTGAGTAGTATGAATCCCCTCTAGCTCATCTGGAACCAACTTGTTAATAAAAAAGAAACCATTTTGATTTGAAGCCTTTTATAAATTTTTATTAACCAGACTCCAGTGATTGATTTAATTTCATGATTAACTTACCTAAATTGAAAACTTATTTGGGTTTATCTCCAATGTATGCTATATTAAATCACTGCCAATCACCAATTACAATTATGTAGCAAAAGGAAAGGGCAAAGGTTCTCAACCCAGGCTGTGCATTATAGTCCCCTGGAGAGCTTAAAGCAACTACATGTCTGGCCATGAAGAGATCTGATTGGTCTGGGGTGGGACCTGTACATTCAAAAGCCCCTCTGAATCGAATATACAGCCAGAGGCGGGAACCTGGTATAAGATGTAGCTGAATCTCTAATTCTGGTGCTTTATTCTGAAAGATAAGCACCAATAATATGGAATTATCACGTTATGATTTATCTTTTTTTACCAAAATAAAAGTAGAACTTAAAAAAACCCACTGGGAAAAGGATTATAGTTATTAGGCTTCTTTTTAATAAATGTTTTGCTTTATTTCTTCTATTTATCCTTTTTAATTAAAGTGCCATCAAATAGGAAAAAAGCCAAAAGACATGCCATCACAGGCTAGAGATATTAGTAGGCCTGGTGTTTTTTAAACCTCCCCTTTGAAGAACTGACATGCCATCTCCCACCCCAGTGGCCCATTCCTTCCATTTTCAGAGTCATGCTTAGTTCTAGGAACCCTGGGACATTCCAGCCCAACTTTAGCTGTTTGGGTTCATTCAGCAGATAGGGAGGAACCCATATGTAGCTTCAGGGGTATTGTGATAATATAATTCTTCAATTTAGTGATGGGTTCATTGGTGTTCATTTTATTATGCTTCATAATTTATAAATATATTCTCTTGTATATGTAAAATATTTCATGATATTTCTTATATATATAAAGGAGAATAGCTCTAAGCCTTAAAATGATGCTAGATGTTTAGTTTCTTTAAATGAGGAACATTCAAGGACCAACCCAATCTTCCAAAACTGCTACAGATGAGTATGTTTCTCCCTTGGCTGCCCCAGTTAGGATGAGAACTCAAGCAGCTTTAGGGTTGGAAGGCTGCTTCAACTGTATTGATCTATATTCTTTTTGTCATCCTTCCTTGAAATTAAAAGATAATTAATAAAATATATCCTGCTCAACAAGGAAAAACTAATCATCTTAACCAACACATGTGTTGGAAGAATCAATCTGCCATGGGCCCTAAGCATTCTTGCTGAGTAGGCCAAGGATGCAGGCTCTGACTACTCTTTGCCCAGGTCATTTGTCAGGGTTGTGTTTGCAGTAAGCAACTTCGAGGGATGAAGTAACATCTCTTCCCAGTCAAAGAGCAGCCTTGCTCACCATTCATGACAAAAGTGATAGATTCTATAAGCTCACTGTTCCTCACCCATGTCACAAACCCAGGCATCCACCTAAGCATACAACTAGGCCCACTTCCATCACCTCCACGGGACTTGGAGTGCATAGAAAACTGGCAGCAACACCATGCTTACGCTCCTTGTTGTGCTGTGAGTAACAAAACCTTCTGCCAGCATCTGTGAAACAGTAACAGGCTAACTTGTTAATTTACAAGTAGGGTAAAATCCCAGACCCTTCATGCAGCCTGCCAGTTTGGGTGACAAGGATAAGATGCTGATAGAGATGGCGTTCTGGAAGAGGGCCCTTGTTGGTCGGGTTAGAGGATATCAGAAGGCTCCCTGAGATCTGGAAGTAAATGCTTTTGCATAGGTGGTGGTGAAAGTAAGAGGGTAGAGTGAAGATCTCTCACTATCTTATGTGTTAAATGAGGCTGAGAAACAAAAGGTAGGGTCCAAACAAGACTCCCAGATGGTGCTTTGGTTGTGGCACATTCTCCTCTGGAGTGGGAGAAGGAAAGGATGTTTTCATGACATCAATGGGACAGCAAGCCCCACACCCCAGCCAAAAGTCATGCAATGTGGCTGAAATAATGGTGTTAGCAATGAAGATATAGAACTTTGCATAGGCTAAATACATTAGAAATTTGTTTGTTGAGTCCAGCGACAGGAGGCCCTTTGAAACAGAGTAAATTCAAACCCTTGCTGACTGGCACCGAGCTGCTCTTTCCCTCCTCCACTCCTCTAACTTGAGCTGCTTTAGGGAAGAAGGCTGAGTGTGCCAGGGAATTTCAGGGAGGGGAGAGGAAGAACTCAATGTTTATAGCTTTGTTGGATGTGGGCACCCATGTCTACTTGGTCCCATGCAGGGAGGATGTGCTAAGTGCCAGGGTGGCCCAAAATGCTGAGGATACAGGGCAGAGCAGTGGCACCAGTGTTGGCTAAAACAATGATGCCCCTGAGCCCCAGTGCTCTCCAGAAGCCAGGGGAGCCCAGGGGAGGAAGTAATACCAATTCTGGGATGAGAAACCAAAGGGCAAATACACATTTGTATTCTCTATCTCCCCCAGCTGGGAAACAGCCTAATCTCCTGAAACTATCATGATAACCCCTGAAGTACCTATGTTAATATCTTTGATCTGTGTTCCCATAGAGCAAAATTCAACTGATAGGCTTTGAGCAGTCTGCAGTGAGAAAGGGAAGTTAAAGAACATTCAGCTGATTCAACGTACTGCAGTTGTGTCCCCTGAATATAAATATATAATGTATTCTGTGTTGCTTGCTTTTATTGTAAACATTCATAGTGATGAGAGGACATTCTCCCATTCAGGGATTCTCTGACCCCTTCCAAGTGGTCCAATAGAAACAATATAGAATCCCAGGGAAAAAGAAAATCACAGCCATCTCCAGAGGCCACTGCCCAGTACAGCAGCGCCACACGCTGGACACAGGCACCAGATACATCCTGTATTAGTTTTCTGGGGCTGCCATAACAAAGTACCACAAACTGGGTGGCTTAAGCAACAGAAATAAATTGTCTCAGTTTTGGAGGCTGGAAGTCCAAAGTTAGGGTGTCAGCAGGGTTGGTTGCTTGTGAGGGCTGTGAAGGAAGGCTCTGTTTCAGGACTCTCTTCCTGGTTTGTAGATGGTGTCTTCATATTCACATGGCCTTCTCCCTGTATGCACGTCTCTGTGTCCAAATTTTATAAGGACACAAGTCGTATTGGATTAGAGCCCATCCTAATGACCTCATTTTAACTTGATTACCTCTGTAGAGACTCTATCTCCAAATAAGGTCACATTCTGAGGTAGTGGGGGTTTGGACTTTAACATATGAATTTGGAGGGCGGGGATGGGACACAAACCCATAACAGATCCCTTTCAAAATGGGGAGGAAGTTATTGGCCTATTACTGAGCTCCTGTTAAAAATGAACACCTTACCCCTGGAGAATTTATGACTCAGGCCTGACTGAGCTCCTGTTAAAAATGAACACCTTACCGCTGGAGAATTTATGACTCAGGCCTGACATCCCCATTTTTGGGTGGGTCAACTAGGAGATGACAACTACAAGGAAAGCACCCATTTCCTGGTCAAATGAAAATAATGTATTTGAGGATGTGCCTAGCCTGGCCCTGATGTCATCTCAGTTTTGCATAAAGGAGTAGTAGCTACCCTTTGGTGAAAACTTTATCCCTGACTCTGCCACCTGAAGCAAAGCTACTGGCTCAAAAGGCCCTTGGGTTCACAGAGACTGTCCTAAATGCCTGGGCCTGGTTCACCTTTGGTTCAGCTAAGCTGAAAACTAATGGTGCTGATAGTGTTCCGGCCAGTTTGACCCTCAGCACCAGCTATAATGGTCGCTGGGATCAGTGGGCAGAAGTCAAGGCTGTTCTAAAGCTCTGGTCAATTGCACTGAGGGGGCAGTCTGCCACGGTCCCTGAAGGTACCCCCACATTCTGGGTAAGCCAAGAATGCAAGGCCCAGACTGCTGTTTATTCAGGCCATTTCTTGAGGTTATGTTTGCAGGGAACAACCTTCAGGAACGGGTTAAAGTTCTCCCCACCTCAACTCCACCAGCTCCTCATTAACTAGAAAAGCAGCAGATTCCCAAAGTTCAAGGGTGCCCCAACCCACTGAGTGCACAGCACCCATGTGAACCCATCTTTGTCACCTCTGTGAGACTTGAGAGGCATGGGGAATTGACACGAACCTCATGCTTATGCTCTTGCTGTGCTGTGAGTAATAAAGTCCTCTGTCTGATGTAGGTGTCTCCTGTGTTCAGCCAGCATCCATGGGATAGTAATAAGCTAATCTCTTAGCTTGCAAGTCGGGTAAAATCCCAAACCCTTCACAGACCCTGACTTCTGACATAAAAGTAAAAGCCCTGTAGTTTCCAGAGGTCTTGGACAAGGACTCTCTGAGTATGTGACATACTTTGCTGGTTCATAAACCTAATGTTTGGTCTCCTCTAGGTCACTTTCTTCTGTTAAACAATTCAATTGCCTATTCTTTCAACAGTTCCATTCCCCCCAAAGAGATCTTTATCCTGCACAAGACAGTCTTATCACTCTTTAGTAGCAATAATAACAGCAACAACTAATGCTTATAGAGTGAGAGACATTGTTCGAAAGACCTGAGGCGTTGTTCTACACACTCTCTATATACCGTCATCTTTACTCCTCATAGCAACCCTCTGAGGGGGATACTATCACCTCCAGTTTACAGGTTAGGAGACTGAAGCAGAAGCCACACAGTTAGTTAGGAGGTGGAACTAGGATTCAAACCCAGGCTGCCTGGCTTTGGTCCTCACTTTTAACCACTCACTATATGTCTCACAATAGGACCGTCTATTCCCAGGGCCATAATGAACCACAGAGGCCTAGAGATCTTTGTTAGACGTCTTAGGAAAATAATTTCAGTCAAACTTTTAATACTTGATTGACGTACAACATTTTTAAATACCTTTTGATAACCTATATTAGGCATTTAGACAATCTTCTACTTTGCTTTGATCTTTTTATCCAGCCATTGTATAAATCCAATGTCGAATGTTCACACTGTATTAAAATTTCCTATTGCTGCTATAGCAAGTTATCAAACTTAGTGGCTTAACACAACACAAACTGATTACCTTACAGTTCTGAAGGACAGAAGTCTGGAATGGACTGGAGGGACTGCATTCCCTCTGGAGGCTCTAGGGGAGAATCTGTATCCTTCCCTTTTCCAGTTTCTAGAGGTTGCCTGAATCTTCTGGCTCATGGCCCTTTTATTCCATCTTCAAAGTCATCAATCAGCATAGCATCTTCAAATCTCTCTCTCTCTCTGACTCTGACCCTCTTGCCTCCCTCTTTCCCTTATAAGGACCCTTATGATTACACTGGGCCCATCCAGATAAACCAGGATAATCCAGGGTCTCCCCCAATTCAAACTCCTCAGCTTAATCACATTGTAAAATCCCTTTTGCCACGTAAGGTAACATATTCACAGGGATTAGGATGCAGATGTCGTTTCTGGCAGGGTGGGGGAGGGGCATTATTCTACCATACACTCTAAGCAGTTATCTCTTCCTGCAGTATGGAAATTTTTACATTAGATATCTAGATTAGAGATTTAAACAAGCCCATTCACCAGATAATTAGTAGTCTACTTCATCTTGGCTTTGAGGGTAGAGCACCGAGGGCATTTTACCTTTTGGGAGGTTAAGGATAACATAGTGCTGGAGCACATGTGACAGAAACTTTAACCACTGTAACAACATAAAAGCTTAATTATCTAAAAATGTATCTGAAGGACTTCCCTCGGTGGTTAAGAAACCCCCTGCCAATGCAGGGAACTCGGGTGCAAGCCCTGGTCTGGGAATATCCCACATGCCACGGAGCAACTAAACCCATGCGCCACAACTACTGAGCCTGCGCTCTAGAGCCCGTGAACAACAACTACTGAGCCCACATGCCACAGCTACTGAAGCCCATGCTCCTAGAGCCCATGCTCTGCAGTGAAGACTAGCCCCCGCTCTCTGCAACTAGAGAAAGCCCACGTGCAGCAACGAAGGCCCAACGCTGCCAAAAATAAATAAAAATTTTTTTAATTAAAAAAATTAAAATGTACCTGAAGTCGGGCATTCATAAGCATGAATTCCTGCTGGCTTTTCATGTTCTCATTCATAGATTTTGAAAATATAAACCCCATCTTGACCTAAAATGTAAAAAAGCAAAGTTTAAAACAATATATTCTACATGCATCCTCATATGCTCTGTTTTCAGGCTACCATGAGCTTAAGACAAAGTAAAAAAAGAAAATTTTCTGACCTGGGAACACAGTATGGACACTAGTCTTTGCTCCTAACTAGCTGTCTGATCTTGGACAAACTTAACCAGTCTGGCCATCATTTACTTACATAAGAACAGCTGATTGAACTGGATGATTTCCAAAATCTTTTCCTGCTCTATAGCTTCATGTTTCCTGATTTTTCTTTCCACTGTATATCTTGAAGAACTGAGCACTTAAAAACAAACAAACAAAAAAGAAAAACGCTCTCATTTTTAGGAGGGGCAGGGTGAATACCATCCACCCTCTTACCTTCTGTACAGCTGGATGACAGAACCTTTGCTTCTGAGGAGGAGTGATTTAGAAGATGCACTGTACAACTTGAAGACCGATTTCTCTGTGCTCCTTGCATTTGTATTTTAGGACGTTTTAGGTATCTCAAGGTTACTATATCAATACTCTTCCTATAATCCCTACCCCTCTCCTACCCACTTGCTCTTTCCATCCACCCACTGCTAACATCCCTTGGCCATCCTCCTCTAGCCTCACTTTTTTCTTCTTAAGCTACTACTGAAGTTCTCAAAAGGGGGAAAACCTAAGGATACTTAAATGTTCTGGGAAACACAAATTTTAAATGAATACATGGTATCGTCTATCTTATTTATCTTACTTAAGAAGTTCTTAAGTGGGCTGGCAATTCTAGATGGTCCAGAACTCCAATTTCTGTTCTTAAGTCAACTGGGTAGGTACAGAAGACCTCAGTTAGTTGTTGATTCTACCTTCAGAAGACTGCAGAACTCAGGGAAGTTACGACTACTCTACCCGCTTCAGCGATGTTGCTGATTCTCTTTGGTAGGCTGTTGAGCACTTTGTGAACATCAGGTCAGAGTGGCCATTCCTAATGCTTTCTGCCCAGAATTCACAATATTCTGTGGGAAGCCCATACAGAGTTCCTATTTTCCATAGCCTCAGCAGAAAATCTTGGGTTCTAGCTAACTGGTGAGAAGATGATGGGAGAGGGAGGATATTTCATGCCAGACGCAATGGGTTATCCCTGCTAATGGGGCTCCAAGTAAGTGTATACTACAAGCCAGACTTCACTGGCTTCCCTGTATTTTGGCCAGAGATGCACCCTGGATTTATAGGGGTCTCCGAGCCAGAGTCAGCTTCAATGCTAGGCACAGGAGGCTGAGCCAGAGGAGGAGAGGCAGAGTCCTGAACAGGCCTGGGAGGTCATGAGATTTCCCTACCCACCCCACCCCTCAGCCGCTGCCCTCCTCCATCCTGTGAGTGACCAGAGGCAGAGTCACCCAGTAAGGGTGGGCAGATCTAGCAGAAGTTCTCTGCTGTCTCCAGATTTGACAGCCCCAAGTCCATTGTCTCCAACAGCAGAGCAGAACTTGCCTGAAGGCAGAAGCAATATATTATCCATTTTGGCAGTCACCAAGGTGTCTCTTTCCCACAAATGAGCAGAAAGCATGAGTGACACAAGAGAAAGTGTAGCTCAGGAAGTTGCCATTCCTTATTTTTCTTTTGCGTGTAGGAGTAGATCATTGAATTTTTACATATGCAGCAAACATTTATAAAGAAAACAGCTGTCCTCTAATCCCATTCACACACACACACACACACACACACACACACACACACACACCCTGTATGTCAGAGTTATGTCCCTTAGAGTGCTCCTATTTATAAGGGGGTGGACTCTTCCCTGAAGCGGAGTGACAATCCTCATGTCAGTCATCCAGGGAAGAGAAACTATGTGGAAAGTTAGGACTTAGGCTTCCCTTTTTCTTGTCCTTGCTCTCTTGGGTCTGGATTGTAGTTTCGATGTATCAGGGGATATTCCCACGGGTTAAGGGTAGAAGCCAAGCAGGAAGAAGAGCTTTCCCTTGGTTCCCAAAGGAGACCACACCTGAAAATGAGTGCACCACACCTTGTGAACTGTGCCCTGGAATTCGGTATTTTCAACCTTCTTCTCCTTCTTTTCCCACCCTAAGAAAGCCATTTTCCAAAGTCTGGGAGGTTCCTTAGGGTATCCACAATACTCTCAGCTTTCACTCTCCCACTCACAAAATACATATCAGAAAATAAACAGGAGTGACCTTGCAATAGGAGTAACTTTGAATTCACCAAATTGTATAAGGTGAGTCTTTCAAAAATGCTAACACTTTGTCATTGGTGACAAACGCCTTGCTACTTAAAACTTTGACACCAGCGTGTGTCAGAGGGCTAAGAATGCTGATTTGGGTCCTTTCTGCCTTCCGTTTTCCTTCAGTTACTCCTGAGACCTTAGAAAGGACTCTTTAATGCTCCAACCCTGCCTCAACTGTGCTACAGATTACAACAGGCGTGGGTATTTCTGAGGAAGAAGTGTTGGGACCACAAGTCCCAGGCAGCCCTTCTCAGGTTGCATCTAGGAGCCAGGATTTGATTTTACTTTAAAAAGAAAAAAAAAGGATAATTCCATGACCCATAACCTCTGTCATCCAAGTTTCTGCGCTGACTCATTTCCTGATCGAATGACACATTAACTACCTACATTTCTGACTGGTTGCATGATTACAATCATTTTCAATAAGTCTTTGGGTTCCATTCCAACTAGCCCATTTCCCCTGCAAATTCCAGCCGAGAACTCACAGCTTCAGGTAGGTTTTCTGTAATTTATAACTCCACCCGCTCATCCTGGACCCAATCACAGTAACTTGGGAATTCCTGCAGTGGTATGCTGATTTCCGTTGATAACGCTCTGCCTACTTCCCCCAACTTAATTACAATGGTATGGGAGAGGTCTGGAGCCTTAGCACTAGAAGCGGTTCCTCCGAAACGAAGTTGGCGATACTAGGAGCGGGAGAGCCAAGGGCACTCACGAGGAGAGGGCCCCCAGCGCGGCCCAGCAAGCCCAAGGCCCTGAGCTCGGCGCCGGCAGACGCAGACGCAGCCCCGCGGACCCGCCCTCCCCAGCAGCCTGCGGCCGGCCTGGCACGCACGGCCGGCGTTCACTCACTGGGCAGTGGGCAGTGGAAGTGCGGGAACACTGATCAAAGCAGAGGCCTCCAGGCCGGAGTCCGAGACCGCCTCACGGACCGGGTCTCGCCCCGCAGAGCTTTGGGATTGGCTGGCCATGGCAGGGATTCCGAGCCTCAGCCTATCAGCGCAGCTCTCGTCTTCCTTAAAGGGCCCTCTTGCCTGACCGAGGAGGCCTGGTGTTTTCTTTCCCGCCTGGCGCCTGGAAGGGGCGGGTTAAAAAGGCAAATTCAAAATCCAGCGACTCAAATTTTGAGGGGAGGCAGAAGAAGCATAATGGAAATCTCACTTAAAGTCCTCAGTGAGGTTTGTCAGTTACCCACGAGGAGCCTGAGCAATCCATGCTCCCTCGCAGAGCTAAAACCTCCATACAGCTTAATGAGCCATCTCACAGTTGTTCACATACGATGTCAACCACCACTTGTAGGCTCTGTTTCTAGAAGAGAATGTGTCTCGTGAGCGGTTGTCACTTAAGCATAATCCACAGTTACAAACATTTGTAAGGGCTTTTCTTCTTATAGAATAGGTTTATGTTGAGCGTGGACTTTTTTTCCCCATTTAAATCTCAGCACAGGCATAGTTTATTTAATTTGTTAGAGCCTCAGCCTACTCCATCTGTTGAGCTGCCACCATTAAAGTGGCAAAAAGATTAAGACAGGAAACGAAAAAGAGCAGACTTGACCAGAGTTACCAAATCAAAAAAATTTTTTTTGACAGAGCTATCTTTCTCTCCTTCTGTTCTGAGAGATTCATTTCTTCTCACCCCACTAGTAATTTCTATCTTGAGTAAGTCAAGCCTCTCTCCCAGCTTTATTGAGAGAATACTTGAGGAACTGTTGGCATTCTGTTCTTTGTTATTAAATGGCTTGGAAGAATACCATGGACTTCACCAGGCTCTGGCCTTGAGGAAGGTCAATGAGGAAGGTCACTGCCCTTAGCCCTGGCTGACCATCACACCTGTGGAGAAGGGATCTAACCTTCCCTAGGCTCTGTATGTGAGCGAACACCACACCGACCTGTTGCCAGAGTGACTGGGGCACCGTAGAAGCAAAGCCATATGGAACTTTGACTCTTTAAGAGGGGATAACAATTGGTATGATAGCATTTGAGTGCTTGGACTCTAGCATAAGCACACCTATATTTGATTTGATTTCCAGCTCCATCACTGTCACTCTTCATCCTCTCCAAAACTTACTTTTATTGTCTCTACAATAGGACTAAAGCCATCTAATTTATTGGATTGTGAAGACTAAATGAGATAATATATTCAGGCACTTAGCACCATGTCTGGCACACAGTTAGCATTAAATAAACAGTAGTAACCAGCAACAGTGGGATCCTGTTACTAACTCTAGGTCTGAAGGAACAAAGGTAAGGGAGCAGTTACTAAAACCAGGCGAGAGCCATAGCTGTGGCTGTATAAGAGGGCTACCAACAGGAGCTATGTTGTTCAGGACAGGAAAGCAGTCGATGCTGACCTTTGGCCCAGGAGGGTAAGATCCTATAGTTGTAGCCACTGCTAGCACCTCAGCTCCAAGTGGGGATAGGGTGGAAAAGAAAGATACATCTTTCTGTCCTTCCATGCTCGGAAATCCTGCTGAAATCTTCCATTGGCTGGATCCACAAGAAAGCCAGAAGATAGGGGAGCCAGGTCCATACAGTCTGTAGAGGTTCCTAGGACAAATGAAAATATCCAGCACACCATTTCTACAACCTTGGGCTTATCATACTTTGATGTCCTAGTTCAAAAGGAAGAAATGCTTCCACTAGAGGACCCAGCCATAGCTCCATTGAATTGGAAGCTGAAACTGCCCCTTGATCACTTTGGTTCCTCATGATGATGGAATTGGAATAACTGATCCTAATTACAAAGAGGAAATTGGGTTGCAGCTATACAATGAGGGCAAGGAGAAATGTGCATGACTCCCAAAGATTCACTGAGCATATGTTAATATTCCCATGTGCAATAATAATGATCATTAGATAACTACAGTAACCTGATAAAGTCAGGAGCACTTAAATTTCAGACCATACAGGGATTAAAGTGTTGTATCACCATACCAGGTAAAAAATCCTAATCTACTAAGATACTGTATAGAGTAAGGGAAACAAAAGTGAATGAAGTAGGAAATTATGATTATCAATTTTAGCCTAGCAACAAGCTATAGAGGCAGGGACTACTGTAGCTCTGTATATAAAACGTTAATTGATTATTTCTTCCCTGCCCTTCCTTTCCCTGTTTCCTTGGATGAAGAATACTGATGGAGACAAACATTATAATTTAGTTTCTAGGTCAGAGTATTGCCGTCACCTCAAAGCAATATAGTACTTGGTAGGACTCTGTGATTCTCATGTTTAGGGGATGAGTTTCTCTCCATCTGAGCAAAGGGAAAGAATAAATACTGGGTGGCAAAACAGGTAGACTATCTCGGTCTTCTATTTGCCTCCCCTCATATCCATTCTCCTCCCTTCCTTGCCCTATTCTATACCCCAGCAGCTGACCTCTTTGGAAAACAGCACCTGGGCTCTTCTCAGCTGGCTTACATTTGGGTTGGGACTTTGGAGGCATCCACAGGAGACAGGAGGCAGTAGAAAAGAGAGGTAGGGTATGTTTTATCCATTCTTTCTCTGTTTGAGGATCTGGCAGTGGTTGTGTCTCTCCACAACTTCAGCTCTTGACCCGTGGCCCCTCCTCTGTGGCTCCAGCTCACAGAGCTCTGAAAATGCTCTCCTCCCTTGCTCTTCAGCCTAGAGATGCTATGGGTTTCCCGCTGCTGTTATACTCTCAGCCTGATGGTTCTTCACCCCAACTTGGTGGTTGGGAGCTAGATGGTTCTCTTAACCCTACCCCCACTCCTTTAATTAGCATCTAAGATCTCTTTAGTCAGACCAACTGAGTAGAATTCTGATTCCTGATGGAAACCCAATGGATACACTTTATACACATACATTATAAATACTCTTGTATGTATTTTAAAATATAAGTGAAAAAAGTGACTATGAGAATATCTACTCTGGGAATTGAGAGAAATCTTGGTATAGATATTGAACACATTTTATAGACTGTGGGGTGAGAAGATTAAAGGAAAATTATTTCAATATCAAATGACATATAACTAACTGGTGTGTATATTATTTCTAATTGTATGAATTTGTGAATGTATGTATATATGCTTTATACACACATACAAATAGGTACTTTAAAAAATCATTTTGTATTATAGCATAAGGATTTTCATGTTGTTAAATGGAATTCATATATACCATTTAATATATGTAAGATTTTCAGCAAGTATGTATACAATATCCATCACTGGATATTTCTGATTTTTTTTGCTACTGTCAGTAGCATCATTGTTAACCAACTATGCTCCAATATAAAATAAAAAATTTTAAAAAAAGAATTAGATGGCTTCCCAGACCCTAAAAAAAATAACATCATGATGATCGCCTCATATATATATATAGCTTTTTAATATTTTGATTGGAAATACTGGATTAAATAGTATACATATTATAGAAAGAATTGATGTAAAATCCGTAAAGTCCTCAACTCATTTAAAGTCCCCTACCTCAGGACAGTAAAATTACTCAATATTTCCCTGTATATCCATAAAGTAGTTTTTTAAGAAAACAAAGTTTTTAATTGGGAGATTGGGATTGACGTATACACATTACTATGTATGGAATGGATAACTGATGAGGACCTACTGGGTGGCACAAGGAACTCTATTCAGTGCTCCTTGGTGGCCAATATGGGAGGGGAATCTAAGGAAGAGTGGATATGTGTATGTGTGTAGCTGACTCACTTTGCTGTGTACCTGAAGCTGGCACAAAACTGTAGATCAACTATACTCCAATGAGAATTTATTTTTTTTAATTTATTTTTTATTTTTTTAAATTATTTATTTATTTATTTATTTGGCTGCATCAGGTCTCAGTGACGGCACGCATGATCTTCGTTGTGGCATGTGGGATCTAGTTCCCTGATCAGGGATGGAACTTGGGCCCCCTGCATTGTAAGCATGGATTCTTAGCCACTGGACCATCAGGGAAGCCCCAGAATTTAAAAAAGAATATTTAGAATAATAAATAAAAGTTTATAGAGTAATAAATTTTTTAAAAGTTTTTGAAAGTTCAAGATGTGCTTAGAGGTATTCCCTTTTAAGGGGATGCTTTTGAAAGGAGTGTGAATTTCTTCATTAAAATGGGAAACAGGTTTAGCCAAGAACTTCAGTCTATGAAGAAGAGCATGTGTGGGGATAATGATAGAAGTCTTCAGTATTAAGCTATTCTGGAATTGTGTTGCGCATACTCTGGAACACAGTCTGAATTTTAACTTTAGACTTCATTCATGGGGCATACTGTAGCCTGGGCGCAATCTGAACCAGCAGAGCATCACTGAGCTTTGGACAGCCTTCTCTGGACTTTGTCCATTCCTCAAGTGACACCATATGGCACTGTAATATAATGGCAGCAGTGGACTCAAATCTTGTTTTCTCCCTACCTAGAAAATTTTAGATTGAGATATAATTCACATATCATAAAATTTTCCGTTTAAAAGAGTACAGTTTAGTGGCTTTTAGTATATTCAAAATGTTGTTCAACTATCACCCCTACCTAATTCCATAACATTTTCATCACCCCAAAAAGAAACCCCATACCCATTAGCAGTCACTCCCCATAGTCCCCCTTCCCCCACCAGCCCCTGGCAACTCTTAATCTGCTTTCTGTCTCGATAGATTTGTGTATTCTAGACATTTTATATAAATAGAATCATACAACATATGGCCTTTTGTATATGGCTTCTTTCACATAGCATAAGGTTTTCAGGGTTCATCCAAGTTGTAACATGTGTCAGTACTTCATTCTTTTTAATGACTGAGTAATATTTCATTGTATAGGTATACCACATTTTGTTTATCCATTCAAAACTGATGAACATTTGGATTGTTCCTACTTTTTGCTATTATGAATAGTGCTGCTATGTACATTCATGTACAACTTTTTGTACCTATGTTTTCAATTATCTTGGTTATATACATAGGAGTAGAATTAGCTGGGTTAAATGGTAACTCTATGTTTAATTTTTTGAGGTTGAACAAATACATGATGCCACCAGCAGTGAACAAGGATACAGTTATATGGTAGTTAAGGGCATAGACACTAAAGCCACAGTACCTGGGTTTGAATCTCAGCTGTACCACTTCCTAGTTATATAAGCTCAGACACGTTACTTAAGTTTTGTGCCTTGGTATCCCCATGTCTAAAATAGGGGTGATAGGGACTTCCCTGGTGGTGCAGTGGTTAAGAATCCTCCTGCCAATGCAGGGGACACGGGTTTGATCCCTGGTCTGGGAAGATCCCACATGCCTTGGGGCAATGAAGCCCAAGCACCACAACTACTGAGCCTGCACTCTAGAGCCTGCAAGCCACAACTACTGGGCTCACACGCCAGAATTACTGAAGCCCATGTGCCTAGAGCCCGTGCTCCTCAACAAGAGAAGCCACCGCAATGAGAAGCCCACACACCACAACAAAGAGTAGCCCCCGCTCGCTGCAACTAGAGAAAACCCACATGCAGCAATGAAGACCCAACGCAGCCATAAATTAATTAATTAATTAAAAATAAAATAGGGGCGATAATAGTATCTTCTTCATAGAATTGTTGTAAAATGTAAACTAGCTAATGTAGGTAAATCATCAAGACATGGTGTCTGACAAAAAATGCTATATATTTTATAAAAATGCTATATTTATAATCTTTATTATAATTATTGCATTTTGTTTTGTTAACTTGATAGTTGAAAAAGTGATGATATAGTTTGTTGAGGTTTGCCATTGAAATGGAGTAATCAGAGATGATAGTAATTTAAGGAGGCAGCCAAGTCAAGGAAAGCTTTTTTGAGCAGTGGGCGATTATATTTCAGAGTGTAACCTAAATAAAACTGAAGCTTCACATGGTTCAGTACAAGCATGTAACAGCAATCTAAGAAAACATCAACTGACAGCTGAAGCACTTAAGAATAACACATAAGCTTTCTTAAGCAGTCCCTGCAAATGATCTGCACAGCATATTTAACAGGAAACGCCTAAAATCTTCCCTAGATATTTCTCTCTTTCCAAATATTTTTTCCACTTACAGTAGCTGCTTATATTTTTCCTTCTTCTCAACCATGAGGTTTCCATATCACTAGACTAAACCCCTGATAAGTTCCTTCACCTACAGCCCATGCCACTCACATAACCCTGTTCCTAGCCAGTGACTCTCAGCCTCCTGCACCTCTGAGAAATTCAGCCTGGTCTCCTACCTGGAATCCCAGGTAGCATTTCAATTTAAGTTGAAAACAGTCCCTGAACTCTGATGAATAAAATTATCTACCTTATTATATATTCTCTCTTTTGCAGCTCTTCACAAGAGGGACACAACATCTGTTTGGGCCATCCAGGGACATCAAAAAACCATACCCAGAGTTCATTCTTCATTCTTTTTCTCTTCCTTCTGTGGCAAGAATCCCTGGAAGTGCTGCAAAGCTTGGCCTGACAGTGTCCATTAAACTTCTTCTAAGCAAACCTGGGAACAAGCATGTCAATGTTAGACTTTATTCTTCCCCATGCCAACTCCCCATCTTCCTCTTAGGATCTCCAAGAACACATGAAAAATGATGAGTTCACTGGGTTAATTTTTTTGTGGTTACAGCAGGCATTAATTATCCCCTTTATCTAAACCAAGCAAATGAGGGTTATCTTCATAACTGTTAGAGTCTGTGACATACAGAATAATGGATACCCCATGATTTTGATTGATATCAACCCTACAATATATCAGCTGCAAACTAGAACCACCTTGTCCAATTCATACCTAGGCCAGGCCTCACTAGGTTTGGGGAAACTGCTTATCTTCACCCCCTGGGGCCTTGCCTTCAGAGAGTTGGACTTCAAGAGGTAGAAGTATGCCTATGTTGCTTCTGACTTTCCAAGTCTACCTCAGTGTTTGAGGTCAGTGTGTCACTATCCTATCTTACTCTTAAAATGCTGCTATGGTATTCTCTTTTGCTATGTCAGCTCTGATTAACACAAAATTAGCAAGAGATTCTGGGTCAGGGGCCTTTGCTTGGGGTTGTAAAATGTCTATTACTCTAGTCTATAATTCATGTTTCTATTTGTCTTGTTCATGCACAAGTGCGAATGAAACCTATGCTTTCCCCTTACTCTCCACTTTGCCATATTCTGTAAGAAGTAAACCAATTCATGCCTAGAGTACACACAAACACACACCTTAATGCTATTGCCTTAGCTGATGGCATTTCTCAGACTCTGAGGCTTTCCCTCTGCATATTTGTCAAAGGAATGCTCTAATCATAACTCAGAGCCTTTTCCTCTCATCTCTGGCACAGTGTTCCCAGTGAACTTCTTCAGCTTATGATAGCAAATGACCTAGACCAGTCAGTCATGTTGTACCCTGATTAAATCCCATGAGCAGGGCATACTGCCACCAGCATACTGCCACCAACTTTCCATTTCTACAAAGGATTGTATCAATAATTTCTTCTTAATAAATTATGAGTCTCTTGATGGGTTACAACCAGTTTCCAGTGATAATTTAATGGGAGAGTTTGTGTTTCATTTTTAGACTTCCTTAAAGAGCTCACATTGTGAGCTCTAAGTCTAAAATATTGTGAAAGCCTGTAATTCTGGCTGTAGTATCCTACCCTGAAATAGCGTATTACATCATATCTATCATCCTTGATTCCCTTTTCTCTATTACTACTAATATCCTTCAACAAGTTCTATTAGTTCTGCTTCCAAATTATATTTTGAATGTACTCTACAGCAATAGCTCCTAAAGGACTCCCAGCTTCCATGCTAGCCCCTCTATACTCCATGCTTCAGACCACAGCTAGAGTGATGTTTTTGGAGCACCAATCAGGTAACCCTACTGCTTTAAATTATCCAGCAGCTTTCCATTGCAATTAGAATCCAGCCCTCTTCCCTTGGTCCTCAAAACCATGATCTGATCTGATCACCACCCCTCCTTTCACTCTGTACTCCAGCCACAATGACATTTGTTCCATCCCTAAAACTTGCCAAGTTTTTGCATCTGTTGCAAAAGCCTTGGTTTTTGCATCTGTTGACCCCTCTACCAGGAATGTTCTTCCTGCAAATCATTTCATGTTTGTCTTCATAATTTGTTTCTCAAATATCGCCTCTTAGAGAAGACTTCCCTGGCCACCACACTAAAGGAGTCTCACATCTAGGTATTCTATCATATTGTCCCACCTCTTTTTCTTTCTTTTTTTGTTTCTAATAGGACTCTCCAGTATCTGAAATTTATTAGTTTATGTTTGGAATCTCTCTCTCTCTTTCTCTCTCTCTCCAGAAACAGAAAGGCCTTGCTGTCCTTTCAGGATAGGGTGGGGAAAAGAAAAAACTATATCTCATTCTTTTATGATGAATCTATTATCATGAATGGCAGATTAATTAGGTTCTAGATCCAGTAACCTGGATGTGACTATAATTGGCCTTTGAATAACTACTTATACCAGAAAACAAAAATCAGTTTTTCCCTGATTCTGAGATTCTGAAGACTTTTAGACTTTTAGAAGTCATATTGTTCTTAGTTTAAAACCAAGAATGAGTATAAAATAATACTCCCGGAGGCAATTCTACAGACACGTTTAAACTAAATCATGTTCTCGAACCAAGTAAAATGACTCACAAGGGGACTGTTTCATTTGTACAACATTCACTTAGGTTACTTAGTTCTAAGATATTAAATCGATAAAATATTTCCCAGTATTCTCTGAAAGGGTATCTCCCAATTGTAAATTCTGTTTTTAGCAGCCTTCAGTTCATTTATTGAGATTCCTTGGGATTAAATTATTTACCATAGAGTGTTCCCAACTTCCCACAGCATTTACCTGGGTCATAATTATCTATGTCTGGGTTTATGAATTCCTTGAGGACAAGGGACATTGCTGGAGGCCTCATCTTTGTTTTAAAGAACCCACAGTGTGGGAGCTGCCCTTTGTAGCCAAGAGCTCTTCACCTGACCACCTCTCCTCCAGCTCAGGACAGGAAGTAAGAGACAAATACAGCCCTTGTTAAGAGAAGCATCTGAGCATGGGTGTCAAGTGATGAAAGCTGCTACCACTTGGCCATCCACACATGTTAATTGCTCCTGTATTTTAAACAGTTGTATTGTATAACCAGAGCAAAGTGTTCTGCTCCATGAAATCTGTTTGGCACCAGTCTATGGGGGTGGATGGCAAAGGTGGAGGCAACAGAAGGTGAGAGTTGGTGGATGGGGACAGAGAGAGAGAAATGGGCATAACATACGGCAGTGGTTTACAACCCTACACAATCAAAACTAGAACATGGGGGAAAATCTGGATGTTGTCTTTATATATAATAATAAAATGCATTTCTACATATTCAGTGAAAACAAAGCAGTTTGTTAATATCTTTTTGTTTGTTTAAGTATCTTTATTATGTCCTGTTCTTGATGATCAAGAAAGTATACTGGAAATTGCTCCTTCACCAGGAAATTGCTAGTATCACTTCAGACCCACTTGTAAGAGCCTGGAATCTCTCTCTCTAAGGTCAGGACAAACAAAGATCATCTCTCTTGTTTTAGGGGCAAAAGTGAAAGTAGAACAGGCAGAGGTAGAGTGAAGAATGGTGTTGATACCAATTAAACCAAATTAGGTGGAGGAAGGAGAGTTATAACTGTACTTGCAAAGAACTCTTCGTTCAGTTTTTTTCCCTTAAACATTATATCATCAATTTTTTTTTTTTAAACATCTTTATTGGGGTATAATTGCTTTACAATGGTGTGTTAGTTTCTGCTTTATAACAAAGTGAATCAGCTATACATATACATATGTTCCCATATGTCTTCCCTCTTGCGTCTCCCTCCCTCCCACTCTCCCCATCCCACCCTTCCAGGCTGTCACAAAGCACCGAGCTAATATCCCTGTGCCTTGCGGCTGCTTCCCCCCAGCTATCTACCTTACTACGTTTGTTAGTGTGTATATGTCCATGACTCTCTCTCGCCCTGTCAAAACTCACCCTTCCCCCTCCCCATATCCTCAAGTCCGTTCTCCAGTAGGTCTGCGTCTTTATTCCTATCTTACCCCTAGGTTCTTCATGACATTTTTTCCCCTTAAATTCCATATATATGTGTTAGCATACGGTATTTGTCTTTTTCTTTCTGACTTACTTCACTCTGTATGACAACTTCAGTGTGCACATGACTCATGTGGGGATGGTTTCGAAATGTAGACTCCCAGGACCACCCCCAGGAGAATTGGATTTAACAGGTCTGTGGCAGAGACCAGGAATCTGTATTTAAACACCTATCCCAAGTCAACTGTGATGCAAGTGACCCTCAGAAACACTCTGAGAAATAGCACATCAGCAATGATGAGTTTTAACCTCTAAAAATGAACAGATTAAGAGGGGTGTGAATGGGACATGGCGATACTGTAGATGATCAGGTGTCTAGTTCTATAGCTCTGGCTTCCCACTGCTCGTCTCATATCTCAGCCCTCCTCCATCCACTTCACCCAAATCACAAAACACGAACAAGGTTTTGGGACTGATGCCCCCCTGGCTGTTAGATTTTCATATACTTTTTTGAAGTGATAAAATCTCTTTTTTTCTAAACACATCCTGTTTTTCTATCTCCAGATGATATAAAAACATTAAGAAACTTGATAAACAGTATAGGAAAATGAATGGCTTCATTAAGAAACTTGATAAACAGTATAGGAAAATGAATGGAAACAGGTGGGTGAGATGAACAAAATCACAAATCCTCAGATTAGTAATATGTAAATCACTGAGGAGAAAGCTGAGTAAATACCTTCCATTCCCATCAACAACTTCAGAGAAAGGCAAATTCCTTTCACCTCCTGCCTTGCCTGCTGATCATTATGTAGACCTTGAACATTGCTTTGGTAAAACAAATAAACAAGCAACTAAACATCCCCCCCACCGCCCCCAGTTTTAAAAATTATTCATGCATCATAGAGGCCATCTAAGAGGAGATCACTTATTCCTGCCTACTCAGTAAATTACTTGCTCAGGAAAACTCAGCTAGTTAGTGGTAGGTGGCTCTAGAGCCAGCTTTTTCCCACGTGATGGTCATGACCCCACTAGCAGGTCTTGAAATCTATGTCCTGGGTCTTGAGTGTCATTTTTAGAAACATGAAACTGGTTAAATAGAAAATATCACAGGGAATAAAGTTGAGAAAACGCGGCTCTATTTCACCATGTGGCCTCAAAAAGAGATTTGAGCTAATCTCCAAGTCTATTACAATTTTATTGAGGCTAAAGAGAATTTCACACTCCCCACCAGATTGTAAAGGCAGTATCTTCTGTATTTTTCCAAGTTAAAAAATAAAAATATGTGGGCTTCCTTGGTGGCGCAGTGGTTGGGAGTCTGCCTGCTAATGCAGGGGACACGGGTTCGAGCCCTGGTCTGGGAGGATCCCACATGCCGCGGAGCAACTAGGTCCGTGAGCCACAACTACTGAGCCTGCGCGTCTGGAGCCTATGCTCCGCAACAAGAGAGGCCGCGATAGTGAGAGGCCCCCGCACCGCGATGAAGAATGGCCCCCGCTTGCCACAACTAGAGAAAGCCCTCGCACAGAAACGAAGACCCAACACAGCAAAAATAAATTAATTAATTAATAAACTCCTACCCCCAACATCAAAAATAAAAAATAAATAAAAATATGTGATATTCTAAGAATGTGAAAATTCTTACTTGGGAAGCAAATGCCGTATCCAAGACAACAGACAGCTCAATATTCATTCATTATGCAGTAATTTGAATTGCAGTTGAGATGAATAAACAGGAAAAGCAAACAATGAAGAGTCCAATATATCAATTTAAAATTAAAAAGAAAGAAGAGAGGGAGAGCGAGACTGCGCTAGAGAGCGAGAGAACGAAAGAGCAAGAGAGCCGCATCTAGAAGTTCAGTAGTGGGGAATGCTTGACACAATTCTGCCGCCGCCTCAGTATGAGTGACGTGGTTTCAGCTAGGGCTCAACCATTGATCCGGAGTTACCAGAGGATTTTCTTAACCCTCACCTGTGCTACCCCAACGTGGATCTCAAGGACGGCAGGATAGCAGGGATCCAGAGCATTCTTAAAAGGTTTAAGTCCTGATGGGAAGTTATTTTAATGACAAAGCAATGATAGTTTCACTATATCGAGGAACTTTGAGGAAGTGACAAAGTCCACGTTTTAAAAATGTTTCCTATCACACACACCTACTTTCTAGAATAAAAACCAAAGCCATATGGGCCCGTCATTTTACTTTCTTTATGTTGTAGATTTATAGCAAGTTATCAGGATGATCCGTTATCTTGTAAAAGCTTTTATCAGAAAGAGGGGAAACCGCGTGGCAGAATTTAGAGTGTGAATTCTGAAGGTAAAACCAACGTCTGAAATCTTAGCGATGATTTCGGACGTTGGTTTGTTTTTAAACATTGTTTAAAACATCAGATATTGATTTGTTTTAATCTTTGAAGCTTTTCTTTTCAAAAGCTGATTTACGGGAAGCCGGTCTTAAGTTTCACTTTTGGTTTCACTTATCTAACTTTTTATTCCAAAAATGAAAAATCCGCTTGTTTTCCAGATTACAAGTTTAGCGGCAGCGTAAGAAAATCCAGTCGGGGGCGTGGGGTGCTGATCCGGGGGCGGGACTGTCTGGCAGGGGTGGGCGGAGAAATCCAAGCTAGCTCTTTAGCTGCGGCCCGCCGCGGGTGGTCCTCGCAGTCCCGGGCGCAGTGCCGAAGCCTCCCCGCCAGCCGAGAGTCTCCCGCCCGCAGGTAGGGAGCGTTCTCGCTCACTGGCCAGCATCTTTGGCCATCTCTCTGGGCACTTTAAAACGGAACGTCAACAGACCCTTTCTTTGGGATGGAGAGAGGAGAAGGGAAAGGGAAAGCGTGATGGTTTGGGTGCAGTAGAGCCGATTAAGGTTAATTGGAACAAGTAACAAGTTTAGCCTTTAGCTAGGGGGATTCAGTTTTGCTTATCCTGTAAGTACATATATGTTCCTGCGCGTTCACGAATGTGGTCCTGAGTGGGTAACCGGGTCTAGAGGGAAATTCCTGGGTTGGAGGTCGGGACACCCGGGTCCTAGTCCACCTTTAGCTGCTCACTAGCAGTCTGATCTGGGTAAGTCATCACACCTGCAGCATCTCTTAAGGTCCCTTCCTGCTGTAAGAGCCAGGATACCCGAGCCCGAGTTCTTTGCTCTATCTGCTTTGAGGACTAAAGGAGTCCTGAAGGCGGAAGAGAGGAGCCTAAGGAAAAAAATGTTAAACATTTCTTAGCCACATTGAGCTTAGCCTATGTCAGAGTTCAGTTTGGGTTTGTCTTAAAACACAGGGAGTCTTCATGTATCATTGTTCCACCTTGTTTTGTGCACCTAATGTGGCTGATTTTCTATGGATTAAATTGCTTTATAAAAATGTGATTTTTTTTTTTTAATAGCTACATTCTGTGGTGCTGGACAACCAAACAAAATTAATCCCCCATGCTGGACATAAAGATTATTTACAGTGGTTCACTATTTTAGCCATTCACTGAACATCATTGCATATAGATATCTGGGACATTGTTGATTATTTCTTTCAGATTAACTATTACAAGTATAACTACTTAATCAAAGTCTGAATGTTTTAACAACCTTTTGATACAAATTGAAAATTTCCTTTCAGAAAAGTTGTGTCAGTTCACATTGACAGTTGCCCAGCAGTTTTTAAGAACTGTGATACTCTAAAGAAAAAAATAGCCTTTTTTTCAGTTAAGTACAGTAGGCAGAGGTTACAGGACAATAGTTAGAGTGTGGTCTTAAAGGAAGCCACAGAAATACTATTGGGAATTGAAGCGACACCTGGGAAATGTACAAGAATATCTCAGTGTGACTGAGGGGAAGGAGAAAGGACACAGGGTTTAGTCGAGTTTAATAGAGTTTTGTATTTCATAGAGGTTTAAATAGATCAACTCGATCTGTTAATTGGGTAGATTTTCAGCTTACTGGGAGACACACTTTCAAACTCTAGGAATTTTTAAAAATCAAATCATAGTACATATACATCAGGTAACAATCAAAGGAAACCCTGAACTAACAGATATCAAGACACTCCTTGCTTATACTTTTGAGAAAGAAAGCTTGAGTTCTTTTCCCTGTCTTTTCGTCCTACCCATCCTACCTTAACAAGCTAGAGAAGTAGTATCAGCTCCATAGTGTTACACTGGGTTCCCCCAGGGACAAACCTGCTTCCCCATCCTGAATGAACCATCGCCTCTTCCCTAGTTCACGTTTTCCTTGCTCTTTAAATGTCTCAGTTCTTGTCTGGGAATTCAGATATACTGTCAGTTTCTTCCCTGAAGAAGATGTCAGCGTTCTCAGACCAACTGCCCTAATGTGGAGTTTAGAGGTCAAAGACCATGTCTGTTTACATGGTCCCTATCTATCTATCTATCTACCTATCTTCCCTCCACTAACAACAACTGCACTCCAAGGGAATGGAGCCTTGGAAGAGGAGCTGTAATGAGGAATTAGGTAAATATCAGATCTAATCCATGACCTACCAGTAAACTTTTATTACCTCTAAAATTTTCAACTAAATTCGTTAAGGGGTAGGAACTCCACCAGGGTATGCCATAAACATTGGAAAAGTTAGTTGAAATCCATGAGTGGATTTAATGCCCCTCTGTTTTATTCAGTTCTTTGCTTGGAGTTAGGGGCATCTTAAGTTTTCTTCTGCCCAATAAATTTATTTGTGTTTATTATATCACATTAGTATTTTATAATTGTGGTATAATCAACTCTGGCCCAAATAAAGGATAGGCAGATAGCTGCTGCAGCCTCATTTCAGCAACCTTTGTGTTCTCACAGTCCTGGCTGCCATCCCTGTTTCCCATTTACAGAGCAGACAGAAAGGAGTGAAATAAGAATTATGCACCTAACACTAGCAAGAGGCTGATGATGATTTGTTTTATTTTACCGTTTTTGTATGTGTATATCTATATGAACATGAAGGATTCATACAGGTTGATAAGAAACCATTAAGATAAACAGGCCAAAAAATGATCAGATAATTCACAAAAGAACTAAAACAATCAACAAACTTCAAGTTGTACTTTGTAATTAAATTAGAAAAAATATATATTTTAAACAAAACCAAGTGCTAGGTGAAGACCCAATGTAACTGGCACCAATTATCCACATGTATCAAGAACCAGGAAAATGTTCTTTGTCCTTGATCAACAGTTCCGCTTGAGGAAAATCTGTCCTCAGGGCCTAGCCTGGGACCTGGTACACAGTAGATACTTAACAAATATTTGCTGAATACACAAATACTTATATTTTTAAAACTGGAAGCAATCCTTCCCTAACAACAGGGAAACTAAACATTACGGGACCACTAAACAAGATACTTATAAATATCATGCAGTAAAATGGAAATTATTTGTCAAAATATTAAATGAAAAAATGGGTGTTATGTGTATAATTGTTCTTAAAAGCTTCATGGGGAAAAGACTGGAACAAAAATATATACCGAAATGCTCACAGTGGTTGCAAGGTTTCTCAGCCTTGGCACTGTTGACATTTTGGGACAGATAGTTCTTTGCTGTGGGGGCCGTCCTGTGCATTGTAGGAGGTTTAGCAGCATCCCTGGCCTCTACTCACTAGATAGTAGCAACCCTCTCTCCACCCCATTTTGACAACTAAAGATGTTTCCAGGCATTACCAAATGCTCCCTGGGTTAAGTGATGGAATAGTGGGTGACTTTCCCCTTGTTTTCTTATTTGCCATAATGTGGTAATATTATTTTAATAATGAAGAAAAAATAGAAAAATAAACACATGCCATTATTCTACCTCCACTCTGATGTTTGGGGTTCTGAGGTTCTTTCCATTATACTACTCCATCTGCCAAACTCTCTGCAGCTTGGCAAGATGAAATGGTTCATTAAATTTTGTTTTTATTTTTTTCTAATAAAAATAAAACATATTCATTGGTTTGAAAATCTGGACACAGGAAAACACCAAAGAAGTCATTCACAATCTCATCTCCCTTTTCTTCTTTTTCTCCCATCCTTTCTTCCTTTTGAAAACTATAAAGAGATAAATACCTGACTATTCTTCCTTTAATTTTGTTCCTAGATATAATCACTGTCAGCATCTTGGTATGGATTTTTCTGTAAATTTCCATGTCTAAATATACACACACAGATTATTTCTTTTTTAAACAAAAGTGGATTTCTGCTACATATACTGTTCTGCAACTTACTTTCTACATCTTTACAAAGTCAATACATCTACATGTATTCTTTCCTTAATGGTATTACATTATGTGGACATACCAAAATTTATTTAACCATTTAGGCTATCTAGGGTTTTCCCAGTTTGGGGCTGGTATTAGCAGTGCTAATCCTTTGGCGTCTATTGTTACATGCATGTGTTTTTGTTTTTGTAAGATATATTTCTCAGAGAGGAAGTGAAAGCTAATATGACATATACATTTAAGATTTTAATGGAGATTACCAAATTGCCCTTCCAAAAAAGGTTATACAACTTCACATTCCTACCATTAGTGGGTAAGGAAACCCATTTGTTCATATCCTCAGAAATGCTAAATATTAGGAAACTTTATAATTTTGATCAAGCTAATAAGTGAAAAATGGTGTCTCATATCTTAAACTATTATTTTTTTCTTTATTGGTAAAATTGAGCATCGTTTCCTATGTTTAGATGTCATTTGTATTTCTTATTCTCTGAACTGTATATTAGAACCTTTGGCTCATTTTCCTGTTGGGTTGTGTGTACTTTTCTTATTGATTTTTAGGAGCTATTTATATATGCATGACATAAATCTTCTGCCTTACATATGTGTAACATTGATTAATTGATCAATTGTGAGTTTTTGTATGTATACAAAGGTCGAAGAGACCCTAAGGCAGAAAGCCGGCTTTCTTCTCAAAATGTAAATGTATGTATTACATGAGAGAGAAAATACAGATTTGCTGAACTATAGAACAAATCACTATTTACTCCTCTACTGGAATATATGCTCCTAGAGGAGAGTGACTTTTCTTTCCTGTTCACTGCTGTATCCCTAATGCCTAAATTAGTGCCTGGCACAGAAAAACTACTCAATCAATGTTTGCTGAATCAAAGAATTGGTAGAATTTCAGGCAGGATGACACAATGAAGTGTAGAATCTAGGCAGATACCCCTGAAAGAGGGCTGTGAGTGAGTCACATCTTAATGTGAAGTGGTTGAATCCAACTGTTTCTCCTTCTCACTCCCCCTACTACTAGTGGAATCAGTTTATTGAGGGAATGGAATTTATAATTTGGGATAAGCAAAGGACGAAAGAGGAGATTTTAGAAGGATGGAATCTGAGGGAGAACTGGCATGGTTGGGATAATAATGCAGAAGGCTTGAATAGTTAAAGGGTAGGATGAAAGCTGCTAGTGGGGGGAAAAGGCATTGAAAGGTGGGAGATAATGGAAGTCAGATTCTTCTTGCTTTGAAATTTTGTATAGGGCAGGCTTGGATTTCTAGATATGTTACACTGCAGGAAAAAAACAAAAAGTAATTGAGAGGATTTGGGTGCAATATTTTCTTCTTGGTTTCTTCTGAGTGTACAAGTTTTTTTACAGGCCTTGTAATTAGAATTCTCATCATAGTACCTTTTTTTTTTTTCATTTAGCTTTATGTGGCTGTGGGATATTAAGTGAAGGTATTGAACTTCTAAATTCCCTGCTGTATTTCAGCACTTACAAATCAGTCATTGTCTGGTTATCAAAAGACAATTTCAGTTAAAACTGCCAAGTCCCATAATGTCTGGATATTCAATTATTGAGTAAAGCAGTTTTCTTTTTGTGTTTTCCATAATTAGGTCATTCCAGAAAGATGAGGATATACAGTATCTTTACATTCATGGCTTACTGTTGTTTACTGAAAGGTAAGACACCAAATCCTTTCATTAGGTTCTATAATTTAAATATTTTAACTATAAGATAAAAAACTGAAATAATAAAATAGATATAATTTTTGTAGAGAAGACATTCTATTTTTCCTTTATTATAATTCATAAACATACTTCATAAACCTATTTCAATGGACAAAGATATAGGGAGTGTGGACACATCTAAAGAAACAAAATTAGCCCATATCCATTTATCCATTACTCATTATCCATTATCCATTTCCCAAGGATAATTACTTAAAATATCTGAGGAAATGGCCTATGTGTATACTTTTATATGCTTGTTTTAAACAAGGGCAGGATCATTCTATCCACCTTGCTCTATGACCTGCTTCTCCCAGTGAGTATATTCTAAGGAAGAATTATAGTGTACATGCAGTGTCAGGGTAACACAGTACTGGCATCAGCCTGAGACCCTCCCTAAATCTCTGTACTCATCTACCTCTGGCCAGACAACTGATTAAGAGTTTCAGGCAGTATGTAGAGAGGACTATTGGAATCTATGATTTAGACTATGTAAAAGGCAATGAGTGTCCAGTCAAAGGACATTCTGGGGATGTCCACATGAAACAAAGTATCCCTGGTTATAAGCACCCCATTACCATGTAATATTTCTACAGTAGTGTATGTTTATGAATTTTGGGACTACAACTTGTTTAGCTAATTTTATTATTTTAACTCAGGTGTGAGATATACATCCTAAAACATGTCTCAAGCTCACTGGATAAAATATGTATTTCAGGGAAGTAAGTCCTTAAATGTAATTATCACATAAGTGATCAGATAAAGCTTTTATAAACCCTGCACTCATTCTATAAATTTTTTGAGGAATTTTCCATCTTCTAAAGATTGGTCATCTTTCTTTTCAGCATTTACTATCACAGTTCCCAAGGACCTGTATGTGGTAGAGTATGGCAGCAATGTGACATTGGAATGCAGATTTCCAGTAGACAAACAATTAAACCTGTTGGCATTAGTTGTTTACTGGGAAATGGAGGATAAGAAAATTATTCAGTTTGTGAATGGGGAAGAAGACCTGAATGTTCAGCACAGTAGCTACAACCAGAGGGCCCTGCTGTTGAAGAACCAGCTCCCCTTGGGGAAGGCCGCACTTCAGATAACAGATGTGAAATTGCAGGATGCAGGGATTTACTGCTGCTTGATCAGCTATGGCGGTGCCGACTACAAGCGGATTACTTTGAAAGTCAATGGTAAGACCTATTACAGATAGACACAGCCTTTATTAGAACCATATCTCAGTGTTGAGAACTTTTCAATCTTGGAAGTCCAGCCTCACTTTCCATAGCAGCAGTCTGTTCATTCATTCATTCACATACTCATCCAATGAGCATTGCTTGAGCACATCCTGTTTGATAGTCCCTGGAGATCCAGAGCCAAATGTGGCAGTCATGTTTCACAACACGTTCAGTTTTCCTAAAAATAAATTCCTAGGGCTTCCCTGGTGGTGCAGTGGTTGGGAGTCCGCCTGCCGATGCAGGGGACACGGGTTCGTGCCCCGGTCTGGGAGGATCCCGCATGCCGCGGAGCGGCTGGGCCCGTGAGCCATGGCCGCTGAGCTTGCACGTCCGGAGCCTGTGCTCCACAACAGGAGAGGCCACAGCAGTGAGAGGCCCACGTACCGCAAAAAAATAAATAAATAAATAAATTCCTAATCTTCACTTTTTTATTATTATAAAAGTAATATATATAAATATATATATATATATTCTTGCAAATAATTCGGAAACTGTGGAAGAGAATAAATGAACCACAGAAGTGTCTCTCCTCCCTTCACCACTATCTTCCATGGCATGCAAGGATAATAGTCACTATTTGTGTGTCCCTCCAAGAATTTTTAAATTCAATACCTATTTCTTAATTTTATGAGGTCTGCCAGCATTTTTTCTTTGAACCTCTCTATATCAAATCCAAACAAATATATTAATGACAAACCCCATTGTAAGGTTCACATTCAAAAAGACTTGAATCAATCTATGAAGGCAAAAAATAATCATGTCAAGTATTGAATAAACTATTCTTCCTCAGAGACAGTATAAACTATGCTCACTAAGCATACATTCATCTTAAAAATCTGTACCATTTTTATCTTGGAGTGTTGAAGAGGAACTGTGTCAAATTCCTGGGTACTGACCTATAAATATGACATCAGGTCACCTGGATTCAAAGTTTTGGGTTGCTTCTAGCTCAGTAAAGGAAAACACCTTAGCTGACCACCGCTGCTTTCACTGTTAAGATTCATAAAATTGAGAGCTGAAAGGATCCCAGGCAAGAGCAGCTAATCCAAACACCCAAAGAACAGCAATCCCCTGAAAGGATCTTCTACTCACATACTTCCTACAATGATACCCCTGTCATTTGGACCTTCCTTCTATAGCCTATTGTAATTACTTTCTGATATTGAGCTGAAATCTGCCATCTCTAGTCATAGTTTTGAGATTATCTGCTTGCTTCTTTTGTTTACATGGTGACCTTTTAATATGTGACTAGAATTAAATCATCATCCCTTGGTGTTTCTATTCCTAAGTACCATCAATCTGAATGTCAGGAATATAAATAGAAAAAGTTTACACTTATCATAAAGGGATAACTAATCATTATAAAGTCAAAATCAAAATTATATAAGAATTAGGAGAAATGCATCTGTTTTATGGTACATTGCTGGGTCTCTAATTCTGGTTCAATTAATGCTACTGTTGTCAAAATGTCACTTGTCTTGTGAGGTAGATTTAATTTAATTGTATCTTACCATATGCTTCTCCATAACAGATATTCATGAAAGCAAGCTGATGGGATCCCAAGTTGGGATTTTTAACTTTTCTTCAGTCCATCAGCAAATATCAGGCATACTATGTTTCAAGGCATTAAAGAAATTATCAAGACTTAGCTCCATGAACAGCCAGCATTGCTGGATCTAGGGTAGAGAGGAAGAGCATAAGCCTGGCAGTCGGTTAGAAGGAAGTATAGAGTATATGTCTCTGCTTCCAGAAGAAGAGTCTCTCATCAGTCTTAGGGAGTATGCAGAGAGTGGAAAAGCTGTCCCTGTAGTGAAGAAGGGTGTTCTTCCAGGTTACCTGGGCTCTGTAATGTCCCTTGTGGATTTGTGATTTCCTTTGCTGTGGTTTGACACAATGGGAAATCTCTTGGCACTGATGGTTTTTCCAAGGAGGGGTCCTTGATGGAGCAAAGCAGTTGAACAACCAGATTTGAGGATGTGATTTGTCTGACCATTCCATTTTGTACTATAAATTACTAATTTGGCATCCTAGTCCCAGTCCATCTAGTTGTCATTTGCACATAGTGGTCTTGGAGGTCAAGTTGAGCTGCACTGAAAGCAAGTCAGCTACCAAGCTTCAATTGCACTGAGGCAGTGTCACCAAAGAAGTGCGGTGGCCAGCTTGCATGAGCTTTACAACTCAGGGAAGTAGAACTCCTGAGTCACCTCCATATGCAAACGATTTCACAGTAACGCTGTTGGGCTTCGCTTCCCATCACTGCAAACATGTGGTAACACAGCTTCCCCATAGGGAGTTTACTCACCATGGGATTTTAAAGGTGAAGCATTTCAAAACTGAAATTTGAAAGAGTTTAGCTTTAGATTAACTCAATTATTATCACTTTGGTGTTATTGCACCTTTCATGTTTGTTTAAATACCAGACTCTCAGGCATCTGACTTTCAGTTGAAAATGTTATTTTTCCTTAAACACTGAATCTAATAGCAGGGAAAATGAAGTGCCCGTTTCTACTTTCAAGAACTTAAATGGGATGAGGCATTGAAAGAACAGAGTATGTATAGTTATCCTGATAAAGCCAATTTGTTCATATGGACCAAGGATTAACTGCTATCATTCTTCACCAACCCCATCTCTCCTCCAAATTCACCAACCAGCCCTGTTTAAGTTTTCCCTGTAGCATTAAATCCCCATCTAATATATCATGTAACGTATCATATAAATGTACCTACATATTTTGTTTATTATCTCTCTCCTTCTTCTAGAATATATAGTCCACAAAGGCAGAGATTTCATCTATTTTATTTATTACTGTATCCCTAGGACTTGGCATATAAGAGTAGTAGTGTGATAAGAACCCACAAAAATATATATGTTGAATGAATGAATGAATGGCATATTTCCTCAAATAGGATAAGCCTAAAAAATTTGAAACACGAACAGGTTTGGATACATGAAAATTTATTTCCAAGACTGTTCATCAGGAACTGTCAGTACTTTCTAAAGAATACCACATGAGTGCACTTTGCTAGTAGTAAGAAGAGGAAGAGCATCTCTAGCAGTAAAAGCAGTAGTAATTAACACTTATATAGTACTTATGTGCCAGGCCCTATCCTAAGCACTTTGCCTATATTATCTCATTTAATCCTCAAGCGACTCTATGGAGTAGGAGCTTTATCATGTCTAAGATGCATGTTTTTCACATTTTACTATCTCTGAAATCTGAGTGTGTCTTTCAGTAGGTGACATCTTAAGAGTCAGTGATATGTGGTGGTATTCTTCTCATTTCATGGCTGAGCAAACTGAGGTCCAAAGAAATTAAGTAATTTGCCAAGTTCATTAAACTATTAAGTGATGAAGCCAGGTTCTAAACTCAAGCAATCTGGCTCTGAAGTCTGTGCCCTTAACAACCAGGTTTATTTCCTGTATTTGTACCTCCAAAGTGTGTATTGAGTTGTATTTTTTTTTTTTTTTTGCGGTACGCGGGCCTCTCACTGTTGTGGCCTCTCCCGTTGCGGAGCACAGGCTCCGGACGCACAGGCTCAGCGGCCATGGCTCACGGGCCCAGCCGCTCCATGGCGTGTGGGATCTTCCCGGACTGGGGCACGAACCCGTGTCCCCTGCATTGGCAGGTGGACTCTCAACCACTGCGCCACCAGGGAAGCCCTGAGTTGTATATTGACTTCAAAACTACTGTTAGCTTTTCGTTGTCTGGATGTAATAGTTGCATTAGAACATGTGTACGCTAGATCTAGTAAATCAGGAGTCTGCAAATGTTTTCGATTACCTACCCCATTAGTAAAGCATGTTAAACTAATATATGTATGTGTGTGTTTATAAAGAATGTACTTGTGCTAATATATGTTATATCATCAGAAATTGACATTTTTTAAAGGCAAAAGAAATTGAATATCACCAATTTCATATGGTTCAACATAATACATTGCACATTCTATAAATGTACAAAAATAGAAATTTTAAAAATATGAAATGAAAATTTAATAAACAATATTTTCAGTCTTACTAATTATGATGCTTCACTATAGTTAGCTAATATTTCAAGGCATAATATATCTTAGGTGAAATTTCTCATTAACAAAAATGGATGGTCTTGACAATCTTAAGGTTTTTTTAACCAATGCCTTGTCAGATCCAATTAGGTACTTGTTGTTTTACTTCATAAAGTCATGGTAATAAGTGTCACTCTTGCCATTTCCTTTTGGTTTTTGCTTGAATTATTGGTAATATATCCAATCCTCAGTTTCTTTGTGGGAAACCTTTTAATTAGTTGTTCATTTTGTAAGCAGGTTAGTTTAGTTAAAACTAGATGAGAGGGACTTCCCTAGTGGTCCAGTGGCTAAGACTCTGCACTCTCAACGCAGGGGGCCCAGGTTCGATCCCTGGTCAGGGAACTAGATCCCGCATGCCACAACTAAGACCCTACACAGCTAAATAAATAAATATTTAAAAAGAAATTATATGAGAGGACCTGAATATCTATAATAATCCCAAACAAGTCACTGTCCTCCCTTAGGTGTTATAAAACTCCCCTATTCCTTTAAGACAAAGTGAGGCCCAATGTCAATCACTAAATCTCATTAAGCTTAGATTATTTCTTAATTGTTATGATAAAAATACGTATAAGTGGAGGTTCTAATATTTTCTTATTAAACCCAAATACATGTGCTCCACTTGAGAGACTAATAAAATGGGTATTTAATCAGTGAGTAGAATGAATCCGCTAATTTGTTGGGCCGTTAACAGTACAGTACATTTATACATATGCCCAGGCATGAAACAACATTCTCCTTTGTTCTTATTCCATTAAAAATAATAATCAAAGGGTAAAAAAGCAAACATTTTACCGTTAAAGTTTACTATTCACTCTGATTTTAGGCTTGGAATTTTAATTGTCCAAAAATCAAGCTATGTGCTATATGAATTAGAACCTGTTATGGTAATATTATTTCATGAGGTATAATCAGTGGATTCCTTTTTAAAAGAATGCTTAAATATAGTAGATAACGGTTGAGGATTCAAGTACTCATGAGAACCATTATTTATATGTTTTGAAATTGTAATTATGTTGATTTTCAATGTTTTCATTGAACATAATATCATTATTTCAGTTTTGTTTGATCCTGGCTGTATTGTATTAAATCTCTGTGAATATATCATATCACAAAGCCATTGTTGTGTCTTTAGTAAAGGAATGGAGAATTAAGGCTCTAGGTGGACCATTAGTGGTTACACTAAAATATTAGGAGTAAAATAAAAATTATGCCAACAGAATAATAGCATGTTAACATACTTATCATGAATAAACATGAAAAAGTTCTTAGGCATTGTAAATGGACTAAATAATCTACTAGAATATTTAGTACATCGGGTATCTTAATCCTAAAAGGGTCCCAAACTTATGATCTAAAATTTAATCAAAGTTTCTTCCTTGAGTATAATTAAATGATTTATTAAAATAACCAGCATAAAAAGTTTAAAAAATAAGTATCATAATATGGTATTCTAGATGAGATCCTAGAACAGGAAAAGGACATTAGGGAAAACTAGTGAAATGGAACAAAGTATAAAGTTTAGTTAATAGTACTGTACTAATGTTGGTTCCTTAGTTAGGATGAAAGTACCATGGTAATGTAAGATGGTAACAATAGAGGAAACAGGGAGAGGTATGTGGGCACTCTGTACTATCTTTGCAACTTTTCTGTAAATCTAAAACTATTGTAAAGTTTTTTAAAATGCATTTAAACTTTAAAAATTATCATGCAGGGAACACGTATCCACTTTTACAATGACGTTATACTATTTTCATACCTAATTTCTTATCATTTACCTAAAATTGGAAAAGTGAATGGCCCATCAAAATGAGATTTTCTGTTTATTAAATAAAGTCTAAGAAAACAGTACTGAACAGCTGGAGATGTTCATGTTTATAAAGACAGCTTTACATTAACAAAGAGATAATAAATTTAAGAATTTGGCCCTTTGTAAAAACTGTAAAACTTTACTGCGAAACATACAAAGACTTGAGTAAATGGACAAACATATTTTATATTTAGATAGAAAGACTACTGGTTTAAAGATGACAATTCTCTTTTAATTAATCTATACATTTATCAATACTTTGAGCTCAATAAAAATAGCAGTATGTTTTTTATAGCAAGGTAGTTGTTCCTTTAAGCCCAAACTTGGCCCAAGTATGAGTGGAAGAGTTGAGGCAGAACTACCAGGCATTCCCCACTGCTGAAACATCTGAACATTAAGCTTATTTCTCTGAGAACAGCCTGGATTGGTATTCTTTCTAAGGTAGACAAGACCAAGCCACATGTCTAGTTCTGTGCTAAGTGAAAGCCATGCCTTCTTTTTGCTCATGACCTAGCTTCATACCGCAAAATCAACCAAACAATTTCTGTGGATCCAGTCACCTCTGAACATGAACTAATGTGTCAGGCTGAGGGTTACCCTGAGGCTGAAGTCATCTGGACAAGCAGTGACCACCGAGTCCTGAGTGGCAAAACCACCATTACCAGTTCCAAGAGGGAGGAGAAGCTTTTCAATGTGACCAGCACACTAAGAATCAACACAACAGCTAACGAGATTTTCTACTGCATTTTTCGGAGATTAGGTCTTGAGGAAAACAGTACAGCTGAGTTGGTCATCCCAGGTAATATTATGAATGTCTCAATTAAAATGTGCCTAGTACTGTCACTTGCTACCTAGCCTGATGCCTGCTCATTGTAAGCTTTCATTGTTTGTTGAATGAATGAATAACACTGTATTTACAAAATGCATCCTACTTCCTCACCTCCATTCGTCCAAGTCATACTGCAACTTAATAAACATTCAGCAAATATTTATTGAATATGTGGTACGTGCCAGGCATTGGGGACTCAGTTAACACTCTCCAGGAAGTAGATAATAAAACAGGCAATCTCATTTTATGTAGGACATGCTCTTGTGGCTGGGGGATCTAGGGCAGCACCTGAGAGGAAGACTCAACTCAGACCAAGTTTCAGGAATCCAAATCTGAGCACATCAGAGCTGTTTCCTTCTTTCCAGGGTTTCTGTGGCAGGAAGCAAATGGAATGTACTTTCCTATCTTATTCCAAACGGGAGAGATCCTTCCTCCCCATCTGCCTCCTCCAAGGTAGTCTGCTTAGTGCGTAAGGCTGTGTGTCCCTGGGCAAGCAACTTGACTTCTTCTGTGTGTTTCACTTTTCTTATATAGTTATAACCTATTGGGCAATACCATCATAGGAATACATGAGCTACGGTGTATGAAAATAATTTGAGACTCTTGTTTGCGCAGAATCAACTATTTTATTTTTATCTCACTCTCCTATAGAAGTGGGTAAGGCAGGATACATTCTGGTGAGAGGCTCAGACCTTTAGAGAAAGCGAGCTTGATAGCATGATGTTAATATTGGTTTGGCCAAAAAGTTCGTTCGGTTAGTGAATACGTTGTTCAATGAAGTTCTTCGTGAAAATGAAAAATGTGTCTTTTATTTTTACTTAAAAGCGAGTGAACTTTTTGGCCAACCCAATATAAACCCAGAGGTTTATATTGTCTGCTTCTCAGAGGCACTTCTCACCACTCTCTCCCCCACTAGATGTTGAAAGTAAAGCTTAGGTACTTCAGAGAAAACAAATAAAAAATTGAATAGAAAAGGTAAACCTAAGACAATCCAGGGTGGTCCTATGAACAAAAAAAACAAAAGAAGTTTAGAAAATTAAAGAGATGCTCTTACTGGGGTGTGAATCACTTTGGTAGGAGCTGCATTAGTATAATAGGTTCCTGTCATTTAAAAGCTATCTTATGATAACTTACTTGTGGGAAGACCTAGGGTTAACTCACCTAACTGCTCAGAATCTGTTTCCTCATCTGTAACCTGGGAATTTAAAAAATAAAAAATGGCACACCTAATTCATAAAGTTATTAACAGGCTCTGTAAACTGCAAGCTACTAGAGAAAAGCTGACTACAGCTTTAAAGCTTGAACTAGGTAGTCATGGATCATGGCTAATGGTGGGAGGTGGGAGTTAGCAGTCTCTGAGCATCATGTGCCGTAAGACCCCTTTTCTTCCTGCATGGGACTGGAGACAGGTTGGTGAGAGGTGCCAATGACTAGATGTCCCAAGATGTTCAAACTGTGGAGAAAGAAAAGATAGCAAACAATGGTCCCAATCATGGCCACAGATATGGGGAAGCAGGAGCTCTTCGACAATGCCAGTTGGCCTTCATGTTCCATCTTTGCCATGTGCAGTAGGCTGCTACCTTTTATATTAAGGAATGCAGGAAGTGAAATAATCAAGGCTACCATATAATATTGAGTTGCCACTCCCTGTGAAAAGCACTTTATAAACATTAGCCTCACAAAAATTTCATTATCATTTCCATTTTTTAGGCTGGTTTAAGGACTTACTGGAGATCTCAAAACTAGTGAGTGGCAGCAGAACTTAACCCCAGGTTCATCTGTCCAAAGCTTGGGCTGCTTCCACTTTTCCATGCTGCTCCCATTTTCATATCTGAGGTATCTCACCATTCCAGCCACTCACTGGAAAGGAACTTATGGTATTTAAGAAAATTAACCTAATACTATCCTAAATTAAGCTTCAAAGATGATTATTCTCTTGGCCCCTTCCAAAGAAGATTTTATCTTTAGTTTCTTTTTATTTTGTTTTGTTTTTCAGAACCATATCCAGATCCAGCAAAAAAGAGGACTCACTTGATGATTCTGGGAGCTCTCCTGTTGTTCCTTAGTGTAACCCTGACAATCATCTTCTGTCTAAAAAGAGATGGTATTTCCTTTATTGTAGTAGTCTCCATTGGGGTTGAGGAGAAGTGTATGAGAGTGCTACTTGTCACAATGGCACTTAGTGGGCAGAGCCAGGGATGCTAAATCTCCTGTAATCTGCAGAACAGTCCCGTGTAACAGGGAGCTTTTCTACCCAAAATGCTAGGGGTGCCCCCAGCAGGAAACAGTGATTTATCAAATGGTTTCCTATTAGCTTTCCCTTCCAGGGCCAACTTTCAGTTATGCAAAGTAGGTTTTTAGTTACTGTTCTGCAGTATTACTTTCATTGAAGGGCGGCAGTGAACACTTGTAGTAACCTTTCCAAGGGGGTGAGAATTGGATCATGGCTGCAAGCAAACCTGACTTGCCTCTGGAAGGTAGCGCACAGACACTCCACTGTTTGATAGCAATTATAGTGAAGCTGTGCAGGATTGCTGGGTGAAGATCGTGAGAGAAAGGTTGTGTATGGAGGTTGAAGAAGACCAAGTGTTAAACAATTTCTTTCCGTCATGTAAATAACCACAGACTTACAGAAGAGAAAAAGCTAAATGCCTGTTGGTTTCAGTTCAATTTGTCTAGCATTAGTTGCACTGTTATATTGAGCTGGTTTCTGGGACCTTTAAATAATAAAAATAGTTCTTTATGGAGAGCAGTGATACTTTTACCATAGAGTAGTTTGCAAGATTTCTGGCTGAGGGTGTTATATAGATTTTAAAATAATTTTAATGTGTGTATTTCTCTATTTACCCAAGGGGGCCATTAAAATTCAGGGAAACGTGGCTATTCAAATAATTTCCTTTCATTTTAAGATGATTCAGAATGAACATTTCCCCAGTACTTTGAGAAGTACACCAAAGGATCTGATGATGATCTGTGTATAGAGTTATCTGATGACAAATAGAGAAGTGGAAAATGGAAGGGAATTCCAATAGTCGTTGAGAAATTCCCTACGACCCCTTAAGAGGTGGGTGGATCTGGGAAAGTGGTGTAATTGAGGGAGTGGAGGTCAGCTTCTTCTAATGAACAAGTACTTAACAGAACTGAGACAGCCAGAATATAAGGATCAAGTTTCAGTGATAGGAAGACCTAAGATGGCTTTGATTTGTCCAAGGAAGTGGCTGTGGCCAACTTGCATTTCCATGTGAAAAATAATTAGTTGGCATTAGAAAGGACTAGAAAACCAGCGTGTGATAAAGTATCTCAGAATATGGTACATCTCTGGGGGAAGAATGGAAAATATAAGTATATACTCCTGAATAAAATTTAGAAAATTTTGAATTAATTAAACTGTTGAATTAACCTCAGGAGTTGGGACTCCTGGAATATGGAAGTCTACCAGATTTCCTAAGGGATTAAAAATGTTTCATAGGAACCTGGGATTTAAACTTGAGTCACTGTGTGGGTTGTAGAGTTGTGTTATATGGAAATAAAAATAATTTTTTTTTTCAAGTGGGAGTGATGGATATGGAAAAATGTGGCACCCGAGATATGAACTCAAAGCAGCAAAATGGTAAGAATATTAGCAGGGATCGGAAGTTGAAGGAAAAGTAAAAAGTTAAAGAACAAGGAGAAGGCTATCAGCCATAATCTCCCCTCATTTTACAGAATGCTGACTGTTGGAACTGCCAGCTCCTCTTTGCCTCACAACTCTGATATAAGAACTATTCCCACAGTCTGAGATTTAGGGATGGCAAAGGAGAGTAGAGGGATGGCTCTTTGCGGAGGTGGGGGAAGGAGGCAGCTTCTCTCTGTTAGGTTTCTATTGCTCTGCATCCTAACATCTCCCTGTAATAGGGGACCAAAGTGATTTATGTGGATGGGTGATAGATGGATGGATGGATGGATAGATAGATAGATAGATAGATAGATAGATAGATAGATAGATAGATAAAACGTGTATCAGGCACTGTGTGTACTGCTTCATGTGCAGTACTTCAATCTCCTCCCTCCACAAAATCAAAGAGAATTTATTTATTTATTATCCTAGGATAATACTAGGATTATTCCCATTTTATAGTAGAGAAAACAGAGCATCAAGAAGATAATATAAATTACCCAAGAACACAAATCTGGCAAAAATAAGGCGTTGGGTCTTTCAGTTTCACAACCAGGACAGTTCCTGGCAAAGCAGGATGGTTGGTTACACTTTATCATGTAAGGGAAATTGGACATAAATATAATATGCTTCTTTCTGTTATTGCAAGTTTATTATATCATCTAGCAAATATAACTTATGTTTCTCATTTTCACTCTCCAGATACACAATTTGAGGAGACGTAATCCGACGTTGAAACTTCTGATCTTAAAGCAGGGATTCTCAGCCTGTGGTTTGAGTTCGTCAGGGCTAGGCATGACCAGAGGCATGCAATGGGCCAGTGGGCTGCAGATGATGTAGAACTTAAAAGGCCCAAGCTCTGAAAATGGAAGCTGGGAAAGAAGAAGAGAACAAAGGAAGAAGGAGTAAAAAAGGTAGCCTTAGCCTGGAAGGAAACCTTGGTACTTCAAAATGACTGGGAGACTCATCAATGCATATGAAAAGGAGAAAGGACACTTCTGAATGATAAATCTCCATGCAAATTATCCATCACTCATCCTAGGAAAACAGGTTGAGATTCCCTGATTTAATGGTCAGTTCCTGCAGAAGTGCCCTTTGCCTTCACTCAGTGTTGATTTGTCTTCTGGGTAATTGAGAGTCCCAATGTTGCAACAGTACTTAAGTATGAGTTATTTTTATTTATTTTGAGTCTGTGGGGTCTTGTCATGTGAGTGTGGTTGTGAGTGATTTCTTTTGAAGATATGCTGTATTAGAAGTTAAAATTATGTCACCAGACCAAGCTTGATGACTTGTGTGTGTCCAGCAAAATATAGTATTTGTAAGTTGCTTGATATCCTTTATAACTATCAGTACATAGGAACCATAGAGAACAAACCATTGGTTTGTATAGGATATTACGTTATTTAACCCATTGATACTTTGGCTGACTTGGATAATCTTATTCTCAGACCTCAAAGTAAGATACATTACCAAAATATGTTACGTTTAAGTATCAGCTTTACAACTATGTGTACACATAATCTCATTTCATTCCTGTAGCAGCTGTGTTGTAGCAAGCACTATTCTACCCATTTCACAGCTGAGGGAGCAAAGATAAAATAACTTGCCCAAGACAATAAACAGCAGACCTCAGATATCCGAGACTGTCACCCACTCTCCTTTTATTTCTTTCTTTTAATTGAGGTGTAGTTAATTTACAATGTTGTGCCGATCTCTGCTGTACAGCAAAATAACTCAGTTATACACATATACACATTCTTTTTAATATTTTTTAATTAAAAAATTTTTTTACCCACTGTCCTTTTAGAATGCAATTTACAGCTCTGTTTTACTTTAAGAAATTCATTAATTCAGTGAACATTTAGGAAGCACCCTACCATGTCAATCGCTGTGCCAGGCAGAGTATACAGATGTGAGCAAGATAAAGCACTTCCCCTCGAGGAGCTCATAGTATCATGGGGACAGCAGTAAGAAAATGTATTGCTACAACGTGGTGCATTATCATAGTATACGGTGTTCGAGGAGAATGCTTGTATGAGGAGGAAAGTCTAGAAATGCTGCCGAAGGAGGGGACGCTCTGGGTAGCCAGCCAGTGTGTTCCTGGACAGTTGAAAATACTTAAACATTTTAATAATGAAAGCAATTTTAGTTTATGAGATGTCAGATTTTTTAAAACTGTGGAAAACAGCTCTTGAATTCCTTTTCTATCACTATATTTACCCCTGATTTGTTTGCCTTTGCCATGCAATTTGACGTTTATTTATATAGTGCCTAGTATTGTCTAGCAGTTTTTTTATTTAAATGCAATTGAATTTTGAATTCATACTTTTTTATGATTCAAAATTCAAAAAGTCCAGTAGGAGACATTAAAAATTCTCTATTCCATCCTCCTACTCATCTAGTTTCCCTTTCCAGAAGCAGCAACACTTGTCTTTTGTTTATTTGTCTTCTAAAGATATTCTATGAACATATGTGGAAATGTTTGTAAAATGTGTATATATTTTTAGTTTTTGCTCTTTTTCACATAAGTGGTAATGCATTATGCGTCTTCTGTGCCCTTTGCTATTTTTATTTAATATAGTATTTCTTAGGTAGTAGACAGAACAAATTTGAAGTTCCCAGTGGCTGGGTACTATGTCTTGTTTGTTCTAGGTCATCTTTTCCATAGTCTCTTAGTATCTTTCATATGATGTGGTACATACTAAAGAGTTACTACATCTACATTTAGACAACCAGCATTTGTCGAGTACTTGCTCTATGACTGTGTTTGGATTTGGTTTATTTTGTGTTTCTCAAAGAGAGAATGTGTTTCTCAAAATGGATTTTCCAGGGTACATGGGATCAACCTGGCTCTAAAGGATGACTTTATTGCTAAGTCTGTATGACAGAATCATGTCTGGAACTTGGTTTTTTTTCTGTTTTCTGTTGAGTATAAACTTGAATTAGGGGCTTCCCTGGTGGCACAGTGGTTGAGAGTCCGCCTGCCGATGCAGGGGACGCGGGTTCGTGCCCCAGTCCGGGAAGATCCCACATGCTGCGGAGCGGCTGGGCCCGTGAGCCATGGCCGCTGAGCCTGTGCGTCCAGAGCCTGTGCTCCACAATAGGGGAGGCCACAGCAGTGAGAGGCCCGCGTACTGCAAAAAAAAAAAAAACTTGAATTCAATGTTGCACTTGCAAAATTACATGTTCTTTTTGGAAATTCCAGTCAAGTACCTTGACCCTAGACCTTCATCTGTGCCAGAAAAGGCCTGTGATGCCTGTGAGCTGTGCCTGAACCCTTGAGTCCCACCAGTTCTCACCACTACACAGACCTCCTAATACATTGCTTTCCAAAAGTTCAGATGCCCTCTCAGGAGGTCCCAGAGTATTTCTTCCCTCTTGGCCATTTACCTGGATCACTGACAAGGAAGACCGTCTTTGCTTTGCCACATGTCAAGCCTGAAGAAACAGAATCTCCAATAGAACTTTTCCTGTTATCTTTTTGTACATGTTCATTTGCACAATATCCCTTGTTTGAGTGACAGTATCCTTTGTTTGTGTGAAGTACGAGTGAGGATTCTGGTTCAGCAAGACGTAAAGTCTATTTACTCCATTCCTAAATCTTAATGCCTTCTTGTGGTATGGGATTTGTAAGGCACTTTATCCCTTTGTCTTGTGTTTCTTTGTAAATGATACAGGCAGAGATGATATCTAGTTCTGCAGTGGATTGTCACTGTTTACACCTGCATTAATTTAATAAAATATTCTTATTTATTTTGTTCTTCAGTGCACCCACATATCTATTTTCTTGTTTTCTACATGTTTTATAAGACCATTTCCAGTTCAACATCCCGATGGAGACAGTTACTTGTAATATCTTCAGCTACCTTCCTAGTTCTTTTTTTCATAGCTTCTATGTTTACACAGCATACTCTTGCATCCTGTGTGATGAAAAAATATCAAAAGAATTTTTTAAAGAATGCATTGAAAATTTTCATCCTCTCTCACTTGATAGCTTCCTTTAGGACAATACCAAGAAAAGAGTCAAAATTGTGTTGTCCAAATTGAAGATCTGAGGGAAGGGAGATGGGAGAGGAGTGGTCTTCAAGAAAACTATAGGGAAATGAAGGGGCTTTCCTTTACGAGAGTACTCTTCTCAGATCAGTAGACATGGATATGCAAGCCCATGCATACGAAGCTGGATGTATTTCAATCATGCGGTTCTGAAAAGGAAGTGAGAAACCTAGATTGAAGTCAAGTTGAGGATTAAGGCCTGGTTCAGGGTGGGACAGTAAGAAGATTTAATGTCAACTAATTTAATTACTTAGTCATCAGGCTTACTTTAAAGAGACTTTTGATCATTTCTCTAAACCAGACACTCTCAAAAGATAATGATGACTATTTCTAAGAATATATATCAGATTCTAGATGGTTCTAAAGAAAGAGTATCAGTATCTTTGTAGAAATGATGATGATATAATGTTTATGCCACTGCTGGGCAATGAAAGCAATAAAAATGCATGGTTGGCATCAGTATGTTTCACCTTTCTGATCAATCTTCCTGGCTGGCTTTGGTGGTCATAGTTCTGGATGGAATTTTGTGACACTGGAAGGGTCCATACTGTAGGAAAGTTAGCTTGAAAATGTACCATAAGCCGTCATTAAGCTTTTACTCCAATCCCTTTTACAAGCATGTGACTATCTGCCATAAGTGGACCAAATATATTTTTATCTAAATATTTTAGAAAATTATAGATTATTACTATTTTAAAACTTAGAATTCAAAATTAGCTTTTTCACTGTAGATATCCCTGATCAAATTTGTGAAGGTAGATACATGCCATTTTTATACTTCTTGCCTACTCCAGGCCCATAAAGTTTCAAGGGAATTAATGCTGCAAATCAAATTACCCCTATATAATTTAAATATTTCCAGAATTATTTATATTTTAAAAGAGGTTAAAGTTTGACCAAACTGAAGCAATTGTTAGTGGTGGGGTTTTATCATTAATAATTATAATAGTTACCATTTATTGAGCATGTACTCTATGTCAGGCCCTGGGATTACACACATTATCTCATTTAATGTCATGGGTTGGTGATAAAGTGTACCAAAAAAGTGCACCATGTTTACCTGGAGAGCTACCAAATCCGGAAAGTTAACGAAAACCGGAGCATTAAAAAGGCGAAAATAAGTAACTGCATAATTGCAGTGATATTATGGGAAGCTTTTATTTATTTATTTGTTTGTTTGCACCAGGTCTTAGTTGCAGCAGGCAAGCTCTTTAGTTGCAGCTTGCAGGCTCCTTAGTTGTGGCACATGGATCTCCTTAGTTGCGGCTCCAGAGCTCCTTAGTTGTGGCATGCGAACTCTTAGTTGTGGCATGAATGTGGGATCTAGTTCCCTGACCAGGGATTGAACCCGGGCCCCCTGCACTGGGAGCGTGAAGTCTTATCCACTGTGCCACCAGGGAAGTCCCAGGAAGGTTTGTTTTTTTTTTAAATAGAGTTTTTATTATAATTCTTGCTGATTATTTACTTAAATATTTTCCCTCAACAGAAAAATATAAAATGGCCATTTAAATGTTATATATATAAGGCTATGACATTAATTTTGAATGGAGAGTAAGTTGTGGAACATTGGCTAAGATATACACTTCTCAGTTTCTTATTGTTGTGAAGCTATCATATTTGGACTCTATTTTCTACCAATTTATGATCTGCCTGCAGATATTATAGTATAAAGATGCAACTTGGGGGGCAGGAGTTCTGAATATGCATTTCCATTCAAGGAAATATTACCAGTAAACAGATCCCCAACCTCCCCCTTCCAGTCAATGTGACCTCTCTAGGAGATCTCTTTTTGTAGAAAATGAAAGTGGCTAATACAATCTCACCAAGGAGAGAGTCAAGCTGGGGAGATGGGCAGCAGCCTCGAGTGTGGAGTGAAATCTCATCCATGACCCCAGGATTTAATTCCTCATCAGAGCTTTTCAGTCCACGTGGCAAACCAGGGGATGATCCAGAGGGGGATGGGAGGTCAAAAATGTTAAGAAGAGCTACCCACTGCAAGGATAGGCCTGAGGAAATAGGCAGCAGCATCCTGGTTGAAGGGGAGGTAAAGGGAGGTGAAGATCCACCCTGTCTCCAAACTTGCAATAATCTCTAGGCTGGAGACCAGCCAAAGGATCACACACTCTCACCTTCACACTTTGAGACCCCTGGGGATGACTGCAATGGTGGCAAAACTGAGTTAGGACAGTGTTCCAGAGCCTACATTTTGGGGCAGGAAAATTCTCAAGAAATAAATGGTTTACCAGATTAAGATTTTATGGCAGGATTGTGTCATACCTCAACATATTAATCTGATTTTTCTCTGTGTATGTCCCTCCACCTCTTCTCTCCCTCTTTGTTGCCTGAGGGTCGATTTTCCTCCCCAAGCCCATGCCAAAGCTGAAACCTAGAAAGTACCACTTTATTCCCTGAAATTCCACTCCCATTTCCCACAGTTCCATTACAAACATCTCAGTGGGTCAGGTAACTCATTGGACATCTTCTACATGCCAGGCATTTACAGGGAATTGTAGGGGAGTCAAAGATACTTAGTGTGGCTCATGCTATCATGGAGCTTACAGTCTAACTGAGGAAATGATATATAAATTTAGGAAGAATTAAGTAATAAATCAAGTGTTAGAAAAGATGAGACATTTTAAAAATGTCTCAAGACAGTGAGAAGAGAGGACAGCAAATGCTGTGAAATAGAGGAGGGAGGAAATAGTAAGGGTTAGAAAGCCTTCACCAAGGAAGCCAGATTCAACTTGGACCCTGGAGAGTGGAAAAGATACCTAACTCTGATGTTTTGTGTCTTTGTCCATTTGGGCTGCTATAACAAAATACCACAGATTGGTAACTTATAAACAGAATTTATTTCTCATCTTTCTGGAGACTGGGAAGTCCAAGATCAAGGTGCCAGCGTGGTGTGTTCCAGCCAAGACCCTCTTCCTGGTTCACAGCTGGAACTTTCTCGCTGTGTCTTCATATAGTGGAAGGGGCAAGGGATCTCTGTGGGGTCTCTTTCATAAAAACACTAATCCCATTCATGAGAGCTCCACCCTCATAACCTAAGCACCTCCCAATAGCTCCATCATCCTAATAACCTCATCTTTGGGGGTTAGAATTTCAACATGTGAATTGGGAGGTGGGGCACAAACATTCAGATAATAGCAGTGTGGAAAGCAGTTTCTCTTCTTTTCATACAGGTTAAATTTAACAATCGAAGAAAATCTGTGATCCCTTACATTTACTTGATACAACCCTGAAAAGGATAATTTGGCAATATCTATCAAGTTATAAATAACCCAGAAATTCTACTTGCAGAAATTTACCCTACAGCTGTATTCTCATATGTGCATAAGGATATTTATTGCAACTTTATTTATAATAGGAAAACACTGGAAACAACCCAAATGTCCGTCAATAGGGAACTGGTTAAATAAATGTGGTGGCACATCCAAACAACAGAATACTGTATTAGACAGCCACATCAAAAAATAAGGAAGTTCTTTTCTGTACTGACATGAAACAGATCTCCAAGATAGAGTACAATATGCTACACTTTGTAATTATATTAATTAGGTATACAACAACACATATACTATGAGCATTTACTTTCACAATAAGTAGTATGTATACTGTGTACACTTATTTTGTATATTATGTACACTATGCATCCTTTCAGATACAAATTTTGCACTTTTGAAAGGAAAAAATTAGATACATATTTCCTTGTATATGCAAAAAATATATATCTGAAAAGATGCATCTGAAACTGTTAAAACTGGTTGCCTTTGGGGTGGCATATTGGGTTTATAGTGGGAGAATTTTATTGGTTTTGACTTTTGAATCATATTATTACCTATTCCAAATAAACAAATTATAATTTTTAAAATTCTGAGCTCAATTATTTGCCTTCCAGGAACTTCCATGTACTTTTAAGGAAATGATAACTCTCATTAATGTATAAGGCCAAATACAAACATCAGAGGTGAGGGAGTTTGAAAAACTGAATTCAGCCACCACTGGATTTCAATCTGGACTTGAGCCCGGCTGTATTGAATTATTTTCTTTCATTTAATTTTTCCCTGTTTTTCACTGGTCTCACTCCCAGAACAGCCTCTAGTATGTGAAAGCATGATCAATTTATTTATGAGCTCTGATTAAGCAGCTATGGGTTTGGATCCTCATGATAATAAAGGAAACTGTTATAAAAGAACGAATAGGCCAGGGGCTTCCCTGGTGGCACAATGGTTAAGACTCCATGCTCCCAGTGCAGGAGGCCCGGGTTTGATCCCTGGTCTGGGAACTAGATCCCACATGCATGCTGCAACTAAGAGTTCGCATGCCACAACTGAGGAGCCTGCATGCCACAGCTAAGAAGGCTACAAGCCGCAACTAAGGAGCCAGCGAGCCGCAACTAAGGAGCGCACGTGCCGCAACTAAGGAGCCCACGTGCCGCAACTAAGGAGTCCACAAGTCACAACTAAGGATCCCACCCAGTGCAACCAAATAAATATTAAGAACAAAAAAAAGAATGAATAGGCCAAATCAACCCATTGTTTATAGTGCCATAGACATGAAATATGCTTCCACAGATATGAACTAACTAAAATATTTGAACCTTGGGAAAGCTTGCAAGAATGATCCCAACTTATAATTTATCCAGTCAGAGAACCGAGTTTAGCACACGTGAAGTTTTTGCATAACCACAAAGTAAAGTTTGGTCAGCATTTTGGGGGCTATTGGTGACTATCAAAATCCCCAAACCATAGGCTTTCCCTTTCATTATCTTGGCTTCACCATGAGGAAGTTTGGCTGTCTGCCCTAAGATCAAGCATCCAGCCTTTAACAAGACACAGAAAGCTGTTTTCGCCTCAGTGCTCTGCAGTGGTGAAAAATGAAAAGAGAGATCATAGAGGTGTTACTCAATAGACAACAAAACTTACATAACTGAAACTGATTAGAAGAACTGTTTTGCTGTGAGAATTAAAGAAAATGCTGCATCAGGACTGAGTAATGAAAAAACTAATATTAGTAACAGCAAATGACTGAGAGCAGCCTTCGTCTGTCAACCATCTCTCTTCCTTTCTGGATACAGATGACTTAGCAAGAATAAAATGGTCTCTTTCTAGGACACTGAAGGTGTTTGGAGACTCAAAATCTTGATTTAAATGATTCAGGTATCTAGGAGAAAAAATGCTCTTCTCAAGTTGCTTCATTTCAAGTGACTATGAAAGAAAAGAGAAAAAACAGTTAGCTGTTTTGAGAAATGTATGTACATTTGGGAAGAGTGAGAGAGTGCTTTTAAACACCTGGAATCCTTCAGACCCAAGTTCCAGTCTTCTTAACACTATGACCATGGCTATGTTATTTAACTTCACTGAGCCTGTTTCTTTGCGACTAAAATGGAGTAAAGATTAAATGAGGCAGCGCACCTAGAGTGCTTAGCACAATGCCTGGTGCTCTAAAAGCCTGCAATCAATTTGTGTATTGATATTACTGATGCCAAGAAATGGTTTATTAAACTATTTTCCAAGAGCTATGAATCCAGCCAGACTGTTATTGTTATGGATGACTTAAAAACTTTTCTTTTTAAATTAAAAGTATTTACTATTAAAATTTTATTTATTTTTAAAAATAAAAAATTGAAAGCTAAAGTGTTTAATTTTTCTATCTTAAAAGTTAAAATAGCTGAATTAAAATTGTGCCAAGTTAAAGTCTAAATTGATAGACTTTATAATTTTTTATCTTTCATAATGTCAAAATTAACTAGAATTCCTTTTTCTTTTCAATTTGCGCATTTAAAATTCTGGCATTCCTTTTTGATTCATCTGGGCCCCTCATGCTGGTAAATTTTGAGCTACTATAAAGCAGAAGTTACTTACATAGGATAACTTAAAACTTATTTAGGGGAAATTTAGGAAATGTTTATTTGGATAAACCGTGTTTTGCTTGTTTTTAAAGAAAGATGCTTTGTTCTTTGCTAGTTTCAGAACAAACAGCTTTGTAGTGGAAAGCAATTCCTCTTTTTACACCTCAAGTTAAATATTTGTCTATTCTTCAGTCAAACTGAAAACATAACAAAATAATGACCCAGCTTGGTTTCTAACTACACAGAAATGAACACACGGTAAATGATAATGTATCCTCTTTATTGAACATTGGTTGAGTGCCTACTGTATCCACTAGGCATTATGGAGAATACAGAGATGATCCAGATATCCAAGCTGCCTTAAAAATATGAAGAGTGAAATATACTGTCATTAGTTATGGGCATAGGCCCTCCTCTTCCAAAAACAAAACAAACTGAAAGACACAAATAACATTGTTATAAATAATAACACAAACCATTGAATCACCAGAAAATAATTAAAGCACTTTGAACTCAACCTTTACACTCTCTACCATTCGAGTTATATTTTATCAAACCTTTGGAAGTTAATTCATATATTTTGGTGCCCCAATGACTCTAATCCAAATACAGTATTTTTGTAGTTCCATGTGTTCTATTGTGTAATCACAGTGCTAGAAAACACATGGAAGAGAGTTAATAAATAGTATTAAGGGTTTTTTTTTTTAGTGTTTACTGCATGCTGGGCAATGTTGTGAGGGCTTCATGTGTATTTATTTAGTCTTCCTAAAAACCCTATGAGGAAAATACTACTATTATCTTCTCCTGTTAACAGATGAAGAAATTGAGGAACAGAAAGTTTAAGTAACTTAGCCAAAGTCACGCTGCTAGAAAGTTAAGGCCCCAGGATGCGAAGAGTTTGGCTTCAGAGCTCATGCTCCTAAACTCTACACTAGGCTACACCTGAATAATTGACTGAGTCACGTTAACTGAGGTTTCAAAGTTTAATACTGTTGGAGGAGTATAGTACAGTGATACCTGCCTGGGTTGAACAACTCCGAAGCAGTCAGAGGTTTGTTAGCCTGTGTATTTATGTTTTTCTAGGCAATGGGGGCTAATCTGACTAGCACAACTATAGATATTCTAGTATGGGTCTTCCAATGAATCTTTTAATTCATTTCTGTTCAGTATATACCTAATGGTACAATTGCTGAATCACTGGTATATACATAAGAGTGGAATTTCTGGGGCATAGTGTAGAAATTGCTGGAAAATGTACCAATTTGCATTCCTAACATCAGTGTATGTGAATTTCAGTTGTTCCACATTCTCAGCAACATTTGGTACTTTCTGCTTCTTTTATTTTAAGCATGTTGGTAGATCCGTAGAGGTATTACATTATGGTTTTAATTTGCCTTTCCCTGATGACTAATGGAATTGAGCTCCTTTTTGTATGTCTATTGGTCATTTGGCAATAAACTTCTATGAAATGTCTTTTCAAGTGTTTTGTCCACTTTTCTATTAGGTTGTCTATCTTACTGATTTTGTAGGAATTCTTAACACATTCTAGATATAAGTCCTTTGTCAGATATATGAATTGAATATACCTCCTTCCACTCTGGTCTGTCTATACCCTCTCTTAGTGGGTCCTTTGGATGAACAAGAGTTATTAATTTTACATAGTGCAGTTTATCAATTGTTTTCCTTTATGGCTAATGCTTCTTTTTTAGATTATAAAAATCCAATTACCAATACTTAATTCAGACCAATTCAGTCAGACTTTCTGGAGGTGAGATAAAAGTATCAATAATATTTTAATGCTTCTAAGATGATTCCAATATGCAGCCAATTTTGAGAATTGTGGATACAGAGCCACCTGCTAAGTTGTTAGCTATGATGTCCTTATGGGATAGAATTATGATATAGTTTGTCTATTCTTTATATGTGTTTTCAATTTTAATATATGAGAAAAAATTTTTTAACATCTTTATTGGGGTATAATTGCTTTACAATGGTGTGTTAGTTTCTGCTTTATAACAAAGTGAATCAGTTATACATATACATATGTTCCCATATGTCTTCCCTCTTGCGTCTCCCTCCCTTCCACCCTCCCTATATATGAGAAATTTTAATGATGATAATCGTACTGGGGGCATTGGTATGTGTAATGAGGAGTCTGACTCCATTTTTTTGATGTCTGACTGTTGACAGCTTTGAGCCTCACCTCTCCCTCTTCCTCTGGTGCCCCACATCTGATCAAGCTGATAAGGAGACCTGGGTTGCCCTCCTTTGGCACAGGTGAGAGATTCAAACCATGCAAGCCTCTTCTTGCACATGAACCACCACTCCAGCCCTACCCCATAAAGATGATAAAAACCCAGGCTAATTGCCTTTCTTTGCCTTTTAAAGCCATTTCAGACCTGCTTGAGAGTCTGCCTTGTTCTCACCAGGGGCCTCAATTATGTAAGTAATAAACTTTTTCATATCCTTTTAATGGGTGTGGCATCAGTCTCAGTGTGAACCAAATTTTGAGTAGGGGTCCATTTGACTTTTCAGGGAACTATAACAGCATGGAAAACAGCCACTTTTGAAAATTGTCATTGCAACTCCTCATAAGATCACATACCTTCATGTACCACCAAATACTCTCTTTACTGCATGGTACTAGGGCTTGTTTTGTCCTCAGCTGCTAAAGACTCCTGCTTTGTCCTCTGGGAGCAGACTACGGGTTTTTAATCTCTATTATCCTACCAGACATAATTCCCAGGGGATTTTGCTACAGAATCTGCCTTTTCTGGCATGGTTACTGTCTTCGCTCTGTTCTTCTGATGTAACATCTCAACACTATCCTTTGATTCAAATTCCTCTTGAGTTTTGATTCCATGACAAGAAATGGACTGATATTTCAACATCTCAGTTTTAGAGCCTCAGAGTTGATTATATTTTTTGTATCCTTCTCTAGAAGAGTCACTTCTACTGTAGTTTTGACTTTCTTTTTGTTTTCAGCAGTCTTTAGCTATGTCTCTTTTCTCATCTCGCCATGCTCCTGGCAACGTTATTGAATTAGAGAATCTTTTTATATTTATTAGCCATTTGTTAGCATTCTTTATAATCTTTGGTATCTAATACGTATTTTAATAGTTATAATGATAAACTAAATTCTACCTTCTTTCCTCTATTTTTCTACTTTTGTGTCCCATTTAAGCAAACTTTGCCTACGCTCAGGTCATGAAGACTCCCTTCGTGTTTTCTTCCAAAATTTCTTTGTTTTGTCTTTCATATTTAGATCTGCAATCCTTTTGGAATTAATTTTTTTGCATATCATGTGAGGTAGGGGTCAAAGTACATTATTTTCATATGAATATCCAATTGTCCCTACACCATTTATTGAAAAGACCATACTTTCTCTCCCTGTACTGCAGTCTCACCTTTATCATAAACCAAGTGACTGTATTTATATCTATGTCTCTCTAGTTATCTCTCTCTCTCTCTCTCTCTCTTTCTGCCTCTGGATCCTGTTCTATTATGTTGATCAGCTCCTTTGTTTCTACATCTAGAAAATTTTGTTAAAGCTGTATTAATTTTGTTAAAGCTGTATTAATTTTGTTAAAGCTGTATTAATTTTGTTAAAGCTGTATTAATGTTAAAGCTGTATTAATGAGTTTGAATTTTGCCTCTTAGGGCTAGGACAATACTTGAGCTTGTGATTTTTTCATCTGCAGCCCTAGCCATGCATTTGCACCCACTGAGACTTCCATCCTATGTGTATCCATGCTGTGCAAAAGACACCCCCATCTCTTTCTCCCCTGTTTACCCTTCCCACTTTCACCCTAAGTCTGTATTCAGTCTCTATCTTTCTCTCTGAATGTGTTTGTTTCTCCAGAAGTATAAAGGTATACTCTTATCATTTGTTTTACTTATTGGATGTCTTCTCTTCTTTGTGCATTATTTCAAAAGTAGACTAATAAGGGATTTAAATATATTTTTTAAATAAAAAAGAAATTAAATTACACTTATCTATGGGCTTCAATGAAAATGTTTTCTACTATAAATTCAGTGGTTTTTGATTTTAGAAAAATATTTTCCACATCACCCTAAAACAACATGGTTATTTGAATTCTACAAAGAAATGATTTTATTCCAACCTAATAACCACTACAAAATATGTTCTTCCTACTATAATTTTAAAATCTATAATAAAAATGAATATTGTGTATTACTGTGGCTTCTGAGAACGTTTGCTCACAGCTGCAATATTGTAGGATCAAATAAACTTTATCTCGTATTCACAGGTTTGGGGTAGAGTCACGTAGCAATATGCAAAGCAGATCTCCTGTTGAGATGTCTGTGGGACTCACTGGCTCACTTGCAGGGCGATGACTTGACTAAAACAGAGACTGTGGGCCATGTCCAGTGGTTCCCCATTTCTGTTAATGGTTTATCAAGTTCCCACTCACCAGAGCTAAACCTCAGGACCATCAGTTCACTCCTCCCTCTTCCTCATGGCTCAGCTTCAGTATTGACCTAATTCCCTTTCACAGAATCTCTTGTTCCAATTACTTCTCTTGTGAATTCGCTGTTACTATCCTCTCTTGGCCTTTATATCAGGATGTTCATATTGGCTGAAATAAAAAAGATCATTATCTCATGTAACAAGAAATATGCAGATGGAAAGGCTCTGTCTCTGTTTCTCTGCAATTTCCTTGGCCCCACCATGCTGGTGGGTTGGCTTTATACCCAAGCTTGTATCAAGGCAGCTGTGGCAGTTCTAGGTTCCTATCACACCTCATGTCTCATCAGCCAGACCAGGTCACATGCCTACCCCCCAAACCAGTTGTTGACAAGGAGTTACCCAGTAGCCAGGGATGAGATCACCTTTTTCTGCGTCACATGAGGAAAGACACCTGAACAAAATCAGGGTCTTTTTACCATGGAAGATGAGGTTTGAATGATGGTAGATAACCAACAGTGTCTGCCTTACTCTGAATAATTGCAGCCACCTCCTGTGCTCCCTGCCTTTTGTTTTTAGCCCCCATGTTCTCAACATTTATAATGAAGCCAGTACAATCCTCTTTAAACACACTTCTGTCACCATAGACAGACGTTCTTGGTAAGGGGGCCCAGGTGTCTCCCCTCTAACTGAAGGATAAAGTCCAAACACCTTGGCCTCCTCATTCAAGATCCCCACAATCAGCCTCTACCCTATGCCTGTTTTTTTCTTTTTTTTTTCAAATTTTATTGAAGTATAATTGATTTACAATGTTGTGTTAATTTCTGCTATACAGCAAAGTGATTCAGTTATACATACATATATACATATACATATATGTATACATATACATATATATATATATTCTTTTCCATTATGGTTTATCACAGGATACTGAATATAGTTCCCTGTGCTATACAGTAGGACCTTGTCGTTTATCCATCCTATATATACTAGTTTGCATCTGCTAATCCCAAACTCCCAATCCATCCCCCCACAACCCGCCTCCCCCTTGGCAACCACAAGCCTGTTCTCTATGTCTGTGAGTCTGTTTCTGTTTTGTAGATATGTTCATTTTTGTCATATTTTAGACTCCACATATAAATAATATCATATGGTATTTGTCTTTCTCTTTCTGACTTACTTCGCTTAGTATGATAATCCCTAGGTCCATCCATGTTGCTGCAAATGGCATTATTTCATTCTTTTTTATAGCTGAGTAATAGTCCATTGTATATATTATATATACCACATCTTCTTGATCCATTCATCTGTCAATGGACATTTAGGTTGTTTCCATGTCTTGGCTATTGTTAATAGTGCTGCTATGAACATAGGTGTGCTTGTATCTTTTCAAATTATAGTTTTGTCTGGGTATATGCCCAGGAGTGGGATTGCTGGATCATATGGCAACTCTATTTTTAGTTTTTTGAGGAATCTGCATACTGTTTTCCATAGTGGCTGTACCAATTTATATTCCCACCTACAGTGTAAGAGGGTTCCCTTTTCTCCACACTCTCTCCAACATTTATTTTTCATAGACTTTTTAAATGATGGCCATTCTGACCTGTGTGAGTTGGTACCTCACTGTAGTTTTGATTTGCATTTCTCTGATAATTAGCAATGTGGAGCATCTTTTCATGTGTCTCTTGGCCATCTGTATGTCTTCTTTGGAGAAATGTCTGTTTAGGTCTGCCCATTTATCAGTTGGGTTTTTTTATTATTATTATTGAATTGTATGTACTGTCTGTATATTTTGGAACTTAAGCCCTTGTAGGTCGCATCATTGGCAAATGTTTTCTCCCAGTCTGTAGGTTGTCTTTTTGTTTTGTTTATGGTTTCCTTTGCTGTGCAAAAGCTTATAAGCTTGATTAGGTCCCATTTGTTTATTTTTGCCTTTATTTCCATTGCCTTGGGAGACTGACCTAAGAAAACATTGGTAAGATTTATGTCAGAGAATGTTTTGCCTATGTTCTCTTCTAGGTGTTCTCTTTATGGTGTCATGTCTCATATTTAAGTCTTCAAGCCATTTTAGGTTTCTTTTTGTGTATGGTGTGAGGGTGTGTTCTAACACCCTATGTCTTTATCCTTCCTTCTCTCTAGTCCCTTATAAAAGGCTGGACAAATTTTTTTCTATAAAGGGCCATAAAATAAATATTTCAGGCTTTGTGGGCCATGTGGTTGCAACTACTCAACTCTCCCATTTTAGTCAAAAGCAGCCATACATAATAGGTAAATGAGTGAGTGTGGCTACGTTCCAATAAAGCTTTACTGACAAAAGAGTCATAGATACAGAGAACAAACAAGTGGTTGCCAAAGGGGCAGGGGAGGAGAGAAATAGGTGAGGGAGATTAAGAGGTAAAAAGTTCCTGTTGTGAAATAAATGGCTAGAGAGTAGGGCATAAGATGAGATGGGAACCTAAGGGCCATGGTGAAGAGTTGGATTCCATTCTAAGTGTAGTGGGAAGTTGTTGAAAGTTTTAAGCAGGGGGATCATTGATCCAGCTTGTGTTATGAAATCAGTTTTGCTGCAGTGTGGAGGAAGCATTAAAGGGGCATGGAAGCAAGGGGAACAGTTAGGTGACAGGTGTCATAAGCTGATGGTATCTCAGCCATGGAAAGCCTGTGCAATGTGGCAGGGAGTGTGTGTTCCTGGCGTGTGCTTAGGGAGAAAAGGAGACTCTGTGGTTTGGGGTCTATTCTTATTTCCCTCCCTTTCTTAGCCCACTTTTTATTTTTGCTCCTTTTTTTGTATGTTATAGACCCTTGTGAAGAGCCTTAAATCCTTTCTGGATATCCCACATCATCCTAGAATCCTAGGATATAGATCTCTCTTTGTTCCAAAAACTATTTCATTATAGTGCTCGGGAAGAACAAATACTGCTTCTTATTGTTTCTCAAGAAGATTGGTGTTTCTGGGTGGATTAATTAAGTTCCAGTTGTGAAGATAGTTGGGACTTTTAGAGAAAGTGGATCCAGAAAAACCCAAATTGCTACTAAGAACAATTTATGAATGTTGGTCATGATGCTTGGAATAAAGTTTTTCTGATATTTTTCTAGGATTATGTGAAAGGACAACACTTGGAAAGTCTATGGACAGTCAGGGAAACCTCAAGTTTGGTAGCTATGAAGAGAGTAGTTACAACTGGGGAAACAGGGGTGAACATAGAAAGAGTGAAGTAAGACAGGAGACTACTTCCTCAAAGTCAGGATAGTTATGAGAATGGTCTGGTTTGAAATTCAGGAAGTTACTGGAAATCAGTAGTTATATACACATACATGTGACACACATGCACATCTGTCGAAAAGAAGACATAACAAATGTCTTATGCAAGTGAGCCTGTGTCAAGTTAAAGTAGCATGACTATCCTTAAAATCTCCTACTAGGTGTTCACTGCCCAGTGTCGGTGTGGATGGGGAACAAAAATCCTGGCTGCTGTACCCATAATGGAAACGCAGAGCTCCTCCTCTTGAGGCCAGACCTCCCAGCCAGCCCAGTGTCCTTCCTTCCCATCCACTGCTTGATGGCTTGCTGATTCTGGCCACTTTTTGATCACTTCTCCCAGCATCTCTGTCTCTTCATTCTCAGTATCATATAATGGCTCAGGCCTCTGACTGGGCATCTGGCTATCTTGGGTACCTCATTTGACCCAACTATTGTCCTGTTTTCTTGAGCAGTGAGGTCATAATTTCATGACCTTATAAATACAGTACATGGAGTAAAACATTTCCTAAACCTGATGACTTAATAACATTTTTAGAAAATTAACAATTTGTGGAGACAAATTGTATATGTATGAAATATATATGTATATATACATAGATATGGATATATAGATGTATAACTATATAATCTATATATGCATGTGCACGAGTGAGAAATGAATAGTGTGTGTGTGTTGGATACAAAGCAGCTGCAGCCTATGAGGAAGGGACAAAAGGAACAAGGAGGGAAAAGTAAAGAAACTAGAGTTGACAGAGTAAAAGCAAAGATGCTCACACTTCTCCTACTTTTAATGCAAAGCATGTGGCTGTCAGATAATGTCATACATCCTCCAGCTAGAATCCGCAGGGATCTGCCACTAAAGATAGTGTTTTCTTTCCCAATCCCAGGCCTGGAGGGGCTCCATCGAATCTTCTTTTATTTATTAGCCTTTGATTAATCTAAAGAGGTTTCACTTTGACCAACAGGCTCAAGAACTCCCATTAGCTTCTCTAAGGTTACCCCTGATATGTATGTATATGTATATATGTATATTTTTTCTGATTATTTTGGGAGTGTCTGGTTGAAGATAGAATCATAGATACCCATTCTTACAATAATGAAGAGAAGCAATAGTAAATAAAGGAACCCCGGAATTAGACATGAAAGTTAAACCTCAATTCTCCCATTTACCCAATGTGTGACCTTCAGCAAATTGTTTACCTCCTCTGGCCCTCAGTTTCCCTATTTATAAAATGGGATCCACGAGAGTACCTACCTCCTGGGGTTGCTCTGAGAGTTAAATGGGTTAATACACATAAAGTTTTTGGAATTGCCCTGGCAATACTTAGGCTTCTGTGAATGTTAGCCTGTGTTACTGCGTTCCACTTCAGTTAGGAATTACTAAAAGTCATAGCAGAACGCACGCTCCACTAATTCCTCCTGATCACTCCTCACCCACACCAAGCCTGTGTGTTGGAATGTCCACGCTAGGACAGTGTCTGAAGTGGTCAGGAAAGGAGACTGGAATAAAATGGGTAGAATGGGAGATCCCTGGTTTAGGGTGGAGGGCCAGACATTTTCCTCACCTTCCTCCACCTGTAAGAGGCTGACCTGGCCCACCCTTGATGCAGTCCAGCCTGTGTCCATCTCCTTTCCACCCTCTCTTCATCTTTCATTACTCTCTGGTCAGTAGAAGGCGCTGAGTCTCACGGCCACCACTCTTGTTTGTTGCCTCACATCTCAGCTTCATTTGCTAAGGAAAATGCTCAGGATCACTGGCCAAGCGATGAGGAAAGTTTGGGGCTAGGAAAAATCTTCCCCAAGCCTGATTGGCGCAAAATACCCTTGGACGTTATACCCTTAAAAGGTTCCTTAAAAGTTAAGTGAGATTATCAGCCAGTTGAACTTCCCTAACTGATTTCCTAGAAAAGCCAGATATTCAGAGAAATTCTACAGCACTGGTGCTCTAACAAAGAGGTCAGTAAATTCTCCCACAGAGTTCCTTCTCAGGCCTGAAAAATTACCTGCTAGCATAGGAACATGTTTGAAACCCGAGGGCAGGGACTGCCTCCACATATTTGCTCTCCCACAAACTGACCATTAGCCTAATTGTCCTCCCACAACAAGTTGCTGCAAAAGCCAGCCTGTCAAGCCAGCTGACTAACCAGTCTCTTTTCTCGCAATATGAGTTACTTTACTGAGACACATGTCTTCAGTTTAATACCCTTTGATCCAGAGACTCCACGTACGGCAAGTTGTCCCAGGAAATAATCAGACAAGGGCCCACAGCTGACTGTGTAGGGTCATTCAGTGGTGCCACTGTTGTGCAATATCAACAATATTAGAAATAACCTAAGTGACCAACACTAGGGGATGGCATAAATAAATTATGGTATAACCATACAATGAAATACTTGCCAGTTTTTACAAATAATTATGGGATCTATAATTATTGACACGGAAAGGTACAATATCTTTGATGAGTAATAATAGCCATTCACTGAATAGCATCCGGATACAATGCCACTTACTAAAGTCGCATTCATATAGACGTGTCCAGAGAGCTATAGAGAATTATGTTTACCAAAATATAAAAGCAGTTATCTCTGGGGTTAGGTAGGTAGGTATCTTTACTTTTTTTTTTCATTAAAAAAATACTTTACAATGATACAATGTATCATTTTACAATATAAAAACTAAGCTTTTTACATTTTGTGAGGGGGAAAAATGAGCTAGGTTTTAGGTTGAGCTTGGGTTGGCCACACCAACCAGGTAACGGCATGAGAATAATATAATTAACGTTTACTGAGCACTTACTACGTGCCAGCAGGCCCCGTTCTAAGCACTTTCCCTGTCTCAGATCATTTAATCTATATAACAGTCCTATGAGGCAGGTCTTTTATTATCCTTATTTCTTAAAAGATGAAACAGAATCCAAGAGAGAAAGTCATTTGTTCAAGGTCTCACGCTAGTACACGATGTAACAGAGATTTGGGCAGAGGTCTCTGGTCATGACCCCTGTGCTACTCTGAGTATGGCTCACCCGCTCCTTCTCTGCAGGAAAGAGTGAGGGTGCTGAGGTCTGAGAAGGAGTGGGAAGGTAGGTGATGGGAGCAGGACTCTGTCCTCTTTCCCCTGCTGTTTCTGAAGGCTCTTCAGCCTCCCACTGTTTATTTGTTTACTGAACCCCTCTAAGCTTCATCTTTCTCCTTTGTAAAACAAGGAAGCCTTCTTAAGCCATCCAGCCTAGAATTAATTAGTCTCCCCTCTATACTGTGTACCAGCCTAGGAGCTACTTCTGTTGTGGCACTTATACTACCCCCCCACTGTCACCACCAACATCCCATCTCAGGCTGAGAGGGTTTCCCCCCGTGGACAAGTTGTCAGAGAGGCTGGAAGACAGCTGCACACTCTCTGTGCCTGCATTTATCACCCTCTACGAGAATTCTGCTCATTTGTCTTCTTCCCCACTGGACATGAACCTCTTGAGGCAGAAACAATGTCTTGGGTACCTCTGCATCCCTGGTGCCTGGAACATAACATTGTTCAATTAATAAGCATTCTTTGTGGACTGAATATGTGAAAATTACAGCCATGTGGTCTTAAGATTCCAGAATAATAGTTAGGGAAAGAAGTGCTTGCATATTAATTTCTTTATTTTCTGTTTTCTGCTTTCCACCTCACCTGACACCAAGTTCAGAGTAAGAATGGTCATTAAATAAAGAATTCACTAATTTTTAACATGCCACTTAAGCAAAAGGGACCAGCAGGCCCTATTTCACTTTAATCACCTAATGCAAGAAATTCTGGGTATTCTATGTAAATTACAAAATATCATTAACAGAACTCCTTCTCTTGGTTCAGGCATTTTACCACCAATGCTCAGAGCAGTCAACTCACACAGCTGGTGAGGAGTGGATCCTGATCCAACTTTTCAGCCCCCTGTGTCAACTGCTCTCCGCTTTCCACACAGTGCCACCCCTCTAACCAGTTACCATGGTTTCTAAAAGCCAACCTGCCACTAATTCTGGCCCCTTAGGAGAGATAAACTCATGTCTGAGTGCTTCCACTTTTCTCCCCACTGGTAACCTGAGGCTCACAATATCAGCTCTTCTTAGCAAAAGAAAATCAGAGGCACAGACAGACATAAGCCAAATTTATTTATTTAACATATTTATTGGAGTATAATTGCTCTACAAGGGTGTGCTAGTTTCTGCTGTATAACAAAGTGAATCAGATATGAATAAACATATATTCCCATATCTCCTCCCTCTTGCGTCTCCCTCCCTCCCACCCTCCCTATCCCACCCCTCTAGGTGGACACAAAGCACCAAGCTGATCTCCCTGTGCTATGCGGCTGCTTCCCACTAGCTATCTGTTTTACGTTTGGTAGTGTATATATGTCCATGCCACTCTCTCACTTCGTCCCAGCTTACCCTTCCCCCTCCCCGTGTCCTCAAGTCCATTCTCTACGTCTGTGTCTTTATTCCTGTCCTGCCCCTAGGTTCATCAGAACCATTTTATTTTAGATTCCATATATATGTGTTAGCATACGGTATTTGTTTTTCTCTTTCTGACTTACTTCACTCTGTATGACAGTCTCTAGATCCATCCACCTCACTACAAATAACTCAATTTCATTTCTTTTTATGTAATCCAGATATTTAAATAGCCCCTGTTTTTCTCTGGGTTCTCACCTTCTTTTTCTCCCTTTTACTTACTATTATTCACAAATATTGTTGTGACCAACGTCATCAAACCTAGGGATTCCCTAATGCTGAGTAACCAATTAGGACAGGCTGGTTAATTCAGAACCACCTGATCAAAATTTCATAAAATACAGATTTTTGGACCCCAGCCCTGGAGATTTTGAATCAGGAGGTCTGGAGTAGTGCCCAGGCATCTGTATTTTTTTGAAGTTCCCCAGGGGATTCTGCTGTGCAGCCAGGTTTGGGAATCACTGATCTGACCCCAAAACATGAGTCAGCAGTCTCCTCCTGCCCCTGACTGAATTTGAAGAGATGAATCATCATTTCACTTTTTTTTTTCCCCGAACAGAATTGAAACCAAAGACCAGTGTGTGAATCTCAGACTTCCTTTACGTGACAATGAATTCAGGTGTCCCCTCCACTTGGTCCAAGCACTGCATCTGCTTCCCCAGGTTCAGGCTTCAGGTGATAGATTCCCTCCTCCATTTAGTCCTGGGAACATACTGTAGTCTTGATCAGCCCTGGTTAGGAAGTCCCTGGGTGAAATGGCTGTGTGATATATAATGAGAAATATATATTTGGTCTTTTGTCTCCATTTCTGGCACAGAGTTCCTAAAATTTTGGGACTCTGGGGACCCTTCAGCCTGAGTTGCAGGGATCACACCAGGTTCATCTTACAGCAATCCTAGATCTGGGTTCAACAGTTTTGCCTCCCTCTCTCCTCCCAGAGATGAGTCAGGATGAGGAAAAAGGAGAAAATTTAGAACACATGTAGATTATTTGGTTCTGTAGGTCTACCTTGTCCTTCTTCTCCCAACCACCCTAAAAATGAGGTCAGGCCTAGTCAGCATGCAGCAGTAGGTAAATCTCAGGCATTTTTGATCCTTTGTGTTCTTAGAACTGTCTGATGTAGCAGACACCCACTTGAGCAAAAATCATAATTCCACACAGGTATCTGGCCAAACCTGACGCTGGGACCACAACCCAGACTGTGAAAGGGCCTGAAACAAGGACCAAGATTCTAGTTAGGGCTGTCCCTCTTTCTCATCTGCTTCTTTCATAGGTTCTCTCTGAACAGCTTATCTGGGCTACATGGTTGAAGATGCTAGCAACTGTTTTCTAGTAACTATTGCCAACAGTATCCTGTCAAACCTCCTAGCCCATTGGGCAGAGGGCCCATCACATCTCAGTCCAGTTTCATAATTTGCAGATCATTTATTACGACTCAATCCAGCCCCATATTTTCTAACAGCTTTTTAAAATATAATTTACATACCATACAATTCACCTATTTAAAGTGTACCATTCAGTGTTTTTTTTTGTATATGTACGGAGTTGTGCAAAAATCACTACAACCAACTTAAAAACATTTTCATCATCTGGAAGTGAAACCCCACACCCTTTATCAGCCATCCATCTACCTCCCCACCATACCCCTAGTTCTAGGCAACCACTCATTATTTTCTGTTCCTATGGCTTTGTCTATTATGGACATTTCATTTAATGGAATTTTACAATATGTGCTTCTTCTATTTAGCATGATGTTTCCCAGGTCCATCCATATTGGCATGTATCAGTACTTCATTCCTTTTTTAAGCTGAATTATACTGCATTGTATGGATATAACACAGTTTATTTGTACATATACCAGTTGCTGGACAGTTGAGTTCTTTCCACTTTTTGGCTATTACGAATAATGCTGCTATGAACATTCATGTATACATCTTTTTTTTTTGAATTTTATTTTATTTATTTTTTTATACAGCATGTTCTTATTAGTTATCTGTTTTATACATATTAGTATATATATGTCAATCTCCCAATTCATCCCACCACCACCTGCCTCCCGCCACTTTCACCCCTTGGTGTCCACACGTCATGTGTACATCTTGTGTAGACATATATTTTCATCCTCTTGGGTATATACCTAGGAATAGAATGCTGGGTCATACAGTAAATCTATGTTTAACTTTTGGGGGAACTGCTAGAATCCAGTCCCACTTGAAATTCCAATCATATGTGCTTTTCAAATATCCCCCCCTTCTCCCAGAACAGGCTAAACTGTGGCTCTGTTATCTTGGAGTGGGGGAGGGAAATATTCCCAGGCTCACCCTGGTCAGTCTAATGTCAGTGGTCCTGATAAGGGCCCAGGACTCCTGTGCCCCTGATTTCCCTCCCTCTGTGTCGCCTGAAACCACCATAACTTTTGGGGTGTTCAGAGGTCACTAAAGGCTCAGGGTCCTGGAATGAGGGGTGCCTGAATTTTCTTCATCCCTGAAAACAGCCCTACAGCCCTTCACACCCTCACCCCCCTGAACTCCAGTGAACCTCCCCCTTCAGAAATTTCAGGCAAGAAGCAGGTATTAATCTCTACATAAAGGCACTCTCAAATGTCAAGAATGTGTGTCCCGCATCTCCTTCTTCTCCCCAAGAATGAGAGAAGAAGAGGACAGGACACATTCCTTCCAGGCCTTCCAGAACCTCCTCCTTGTCTTGAATCCCTCTCTTTTATTTTTCATTGTTAAAGGCCAGTGGAGCAGTTCAACTTCTCCCATATCCCTCTCTTCTCCACCCTCATTTCCTGCCCCCACCCCTGCACTTGGGAGATTTACCTGAGGAATTTGACCTTAATGAAACTTGACCTTTCTGACTTTAGTAACTTTTTTCTCAACAAGGAGCCATCTCCCCAGTTATTTCTTCTCCATTCAGTAACATGGGGATTGCTACAGCAGGAAAAGTACTTAATCATCAGTTTACATCAAACCATAAAACTCTCTTTTATATGAGTGCCTTTCAGAAAGTGAGCCAAACCTGGACCTCCTTCCTTCTAAAAACAGCCACCTCAGTTGCTCTGGCCAGAATATCCAGCCACACTTTCCCTTCCCTCACTTTGAGCAAAGGCCTTCTTTGGCAGGTGGAGACCACGTGGAATTCCAAGCCAAGTATGTGACTTCTGGTATGATGGCAAGAGACCAACCTCCAGCCCCTGGGTTGACCACAACTCAAGGAAAGCCAGTTTTCAGGGTGGCCCACATGTGGACTCCTCCCTCCTCTATCTGATCCCCTCTGCCCTGACTTTCTCCCCACCTCTGAATCCCCTATCCCCATTTTCAAGAGAGGGGGCTAGCCATCATTCCTTTTTGTCACATTCCAGGTAAACTCGTATCAAGAGTTTGTTCCTGACTTTAGGAAGGTTGCTAAGCCTGGTTCTAGGTAAATTGCTGGCTTCTTGTAGTTCTCACCCCTTCCTGAGCTCTTCCTCTTTGCCCATGTCCCAAAAACCCTGGGTTCATTTCTTTCTCACACTTAGGCTGTGTTCTTTTTTTTCTTCCCTGTAAGGCCTAGCAGAGTGGGAAACACTGGACTTTTTTTTTGGACCTGAAATAGCTAACACTGATTTAACACCTGCTATGTGGCAAACACTGTTCTAGGTACTTTGTGTGAGCATTTTTTTTTACTTCCAGTTTTATTGAGACATAATTAACATACCACACTGGATAAGTTTAAGGTGTACAGCATCATGATTTGACTTACATACATCATGAAATGATGACCACAGTAAGTTAGTGAATATTTATCTCTCATATAAATACAAAATTAAAGAAATAAAAAAAATTTTCCCTTTCTTAGGATTTACCCTGTTAACAACTTTCATATGTAACATACAGCACTGCTCATTATGTTTATCATGTTGTACATTACATCCTTGGTACTTATTTACCTTATAACTGAAAGCTTGTACATTTTGACTGCCTTCATCCAATTCCCCCTCCACCCACCCCTAACTCTGGTAACCATAAAGCTGATCTTTTTTTTCTATGAGTTTGTTTGCTTTTGAAGGTTAATTGATCTACAACACTATGTTAGTTCCTCGTATACAACATAGTAACTCCATTTTTTTAACATTTTATTTCATCTGAATTTCATATGGTGCAAAAGTATTATATGCTTGAACCTGTCACTCAAATTGGAGGTTCTTTCAGTTCTCCAGGCCAACCTTCCTTCAGATGCCAATAAATTTTTTTTTTTTTTTTTTTTTTTTTTTGCGGTACACAGGCCTCTCACTGTTGTGGCCTCTCCCTTTGCGGAGCACAGGCTCCGGACACGCAGGCTCAGCGGCCATGGCTCACGGGCCCAGCTGCTCCGTGGCATGTGGGATCTTCCCAGACCGGGGCACGAACCCATGTCCCCTGCATCGGCAGGCGGACTCTCAACCACTGCGCCACCAGGGAAGCCCCGCAAATAAATTTTTAAAAAAAGAATATTATGTAGAACATACATAGAAAATTTTCTCTTACAAAAACAAAAATATTTGGACATTTTAAATTTAGTATAGCTTAGCAGCCCAGTTTCTGCCAATAAATTTAGTCAATTGTTAGGAGGTTTAGTACGTATACAGAGAACTCAGTAAACAGCAGATATTTTAACCCTTGATTAAGGATGACATATCTGACTTAATTTTGTTCTTGTATTTTTTTAAGAAGCTACTCCATTTGTAAATTCAAGTTTGGTTGGCCTTTTATAGTCTTTTTGCTCAATATTTTGAACACTTTTTCTTCTTATTGTAGAGCCTTTGAGCTTCTTCTCTCTCTCGTTTTCTACTCTCAAATTCTTGTTTCTTAGCAACACACTTAGCTTGTACCTGTTCATATTCTTCCTGTGCTTTTTTAAAAATATTTTTTAAATAAATTTATTTATTTTATTTATTTATTTTTGGCTGCATTGGGTCTTCATTGCAGCATGCGGGCTTTCCCCAGTTGCGGCAAGCGAGGGCCACTCTTCGTTGTGGTGTGCGGGCTTCTCATTGCAGTGGCCCCTCTCATTGTGGAGCATGGGCTCTAGGCATGCAGGCTTCAGTAGTTGTGACATGCGGGCTCAGCATTTGTGGCTCACGGGCTCCAGAGCGCAGGCTCAGTAGTTGTGGTGCGTGGGCTTAGCCACTCTGCAGCATGTGGGATCTTAGTTCCCCGACCAGGGATCAAACCCCTGTCTCCTGCATTGGCAGGCAGTTTCCTAACCATCGTGCCACCAGGGAAGTTCCCTTCCTGTGCTTTTTGATTTGATGTTTTATTTTTCTTTGGCATAGTAATGAAGTTTACTCTTATGTTACATTATTTCTGGCTGAGGTTGTTCATTGCTACAGTGTTCTTCAGACAATGCCTGGTCAATGTTACATTGCTCTTCTGACAAAGGCTGATTAACTTGTTCTTCTGACAAAGGCCAGTCAACTTGTTCTAACAAAGACTGGTCAACTTTTCTAAGTTGATTCTTGAGTCTTTCCTCTTCATCTAAATAGAGATGTTTCAGATGATCAGGGTACCAATCTGTGAATTGGGACTCCTGTGTGGTTTGAGCCTTTTTTACCCTCTATAGTAATTTCTTGTAATTTTGCTGAATCTTTCATTTCAAAATGCAGACTTGTCCCTCAAGAACACTCCCCATGAAGGCTTGCAGATGGTTAGATTGCCATATCATCTGTTTCACATTCTTATTCTTGAATCCTACCTGTGAAGCTCCTTCACCACGTGTCCCAAAACTCCCTGTCTGCCACCTTGCTGCCAGCCTCACCAGTGCCATGGCACACCAACCATGTCACCAGAAAACCACGAAGGACCCACTCAATAGTTCTATACATTTCAAAATAATCACCATGATAAGGTCTAGTTACCATCTGTCGCTGCACAAAGATATTTCATAATTATTGACTATATTCCCCATACTGTACATTTTATGTCTGGGACTCATTTATTTTGCAACTAGAAGTTTGTACCTCTTAATCTCCCTCACATATTTATAATGCATCGCATCATATCACATTGCATTGTATCGCATTACTTTTGGAGGAAAATATTTGGGGAGGAAAAACCAGAAATGAACCCTGCCCTGCACTCACAAGGTGATCAGTCCTTGGTTAAGCCACGTAATCTCTCTTCACCTCAACCTTCCCTTCTAGAAAATGAAAAGAGCTTTGTAGACTGATTGTGCACACTAGTGAGATCATTATTATGCAATATTTATGACCTAAATTCCAATTTCCCATTACTAAGTATCAGTGCAACTATGCCAAGTTCTAAAAATGTTTTCTTGTTGCTGTTGTTTAGCAATTTAACTATACTCTCCATTACTGATTTTTAAAAAATTATTTCTGTTTAAAAAGCAATGTGTGTCCATGGCAAGTTATTTAGAAAATAAAATAGAAGGGAAAAAGGAGAAAGTAAAAAAACCTGTGCAAGTCCTCCACTCAGAAACGCCCCTGTTAACACCTTGGTATCTACTGCTCCAGTATTTTTTTGAGGCATATAGATTTATGAGGCAGGAAAATGTTCTGAGATATTAGTTTGAGTTTTATTTGGGCCCTGTTGTGAAAACCCCAGGGCTTTCCTTTGTGCCGAGATGAGTCTGTTTTCCCAAGCCTAGGTGTGGAGGAAAAACTGAGCTGCCCAGAGGGAAGGGTGGAGAGACGTAGACTGAGACAGGAGGGAGCCCAGATGAGGTGGAGGAAAGGAAACAATGGGGGAGTGTATCTCCCTTCTAAAGAGGGGCAGGAGCTCTGGGGGGTGGTGTATGAACCCTATAGACACTAAGCTCTTAGAGTCTTGCAGAGGACATATGCCCATTCCTCAGCCAATCACGGTAGCTGAGGAAGGGAGGTCAAGTAAGAGCAGGCAACGCTCACTGAAACCACATGCCTGGAGTTATGGGTGGAGAAGCAGTTCCCCACACAGCCCCATTCTTGGGGCCTAGGCGGCCACTTCCATTTGTAGCTACTACAAATTTCATCCCTTCTTCTTTAAGGTATAAAGTAAAAAGAATGAGAAGGAGGAAACGAGAATGCTGCTTTTTCAGAATAAAAACAATTAGGTTGGGGGAGGACTTAGAGGCAAGGCATGTTAAGAGGACTAGAACACATTAGAGAAATATGGCTTAGAAAACCTACCCTGTCTCTTCTGACCCCACTCTTATGAGCCCAAGAGAAATGAGGAGGTTGGAATTGGATTGGTCATCAGGACTGCATGCAAGTTGGCCTTTTCTTGCCATCAGGTTTGAGTCTCACTATTGAAAATATTGAAAAGCCTCGTGGTGTAATGGGGCCGCAGAGGGCTGAGTTCAAGTACAACCATGCAAATGAAGAAAGGCTTCTTGATGTCAACTGTTTCCTCATATGTAAAATGGGTCTAACAGTATCTAGACCACAAGTTGCTCCAAGAATGAAATGAAGTACTGTAGCAGCTTGCATAATGTTTCCTCCAAATTCCATGTCCACCTGGAGCCTCCAAATGTGACCTTATTAGGAAGTATTGTGTTTGCAGATGTAATTAGTTAAGATGAGGTCATACTGGAATAGGGTGGGCACTAACCCAATGGTTGGTGTCCTAATAAGAAGAGGAAAGACATGCAATGATATGAACAACGAATAAGATCATGAAAAGATGAAGGCAGGGATAGGAATGACCTGCTGCAGCCAAGATATGCCAAGAATTGACAGGAGCCCCCGGAAGCTAGGAATAGACAAGGAAGCATTCTTTCCTGGAGCCTTCAGCAGGAGTATGGCAATATGACACCTTGATCTCAAACTTCTTGTCTCCAGAATTGGGAGAGAACTATAAGTACAGTGTCTGCTGTTTTAAGCCACCCAGTTTGTGCTGAATTGTTATGGCAGCCCCAGAAAACAAATAATGATACCTGTGTAAAGTTCTTGGTACATAGCTAGAACATGGTGGTATTCTTCTTTCCCTTCCCTTCTCCTACTCCTAAATGTGCACATGTGTGCTCACTTTGGCAGCACGTATACTAAAATTGGAATGATACAGAGAAGATCAGCCTGGCCCCTGCACAAGGATGACATGCAAATTTGTGAAGCGTTCCATATTTTTTCAATCAAGTCCAGGAAGCGCAGAGTCCCATACAGGATAAATATAAGGAGAAACATGCCAAACACATATAAATCAAGCTATCAAAAATTAAATACAAAGATAAAGAGAAGGAAAAGACATACAATAACAAACCCAAAACAATTAAGAAAATGGTGATAGGAACATACATATTGATAACTACCTTAAATGTAAATGGATTAAATGCTTCCACCAAAAGACATAGACTGCCTGAATGGATACAAAAACAAGACCCATATATATGCTGTCTACAAGACACCCACTTCAGACCTAGGTACACATGCAGCCTGAAAGTGAGGGGATGGAAAAAGATATTCCATACAAATGGAAATCAAAAGAAAGATGGAGTAGCAATTCTCATATCAGACAAAATAGACTTTAAAATAAAGACTATTACAAGAGACAAAGAAGAACACTACACAATGATCAAGGGATCAATCCAAGAAGAAGATATAACAATTGGAAATATTTATGCACCCAACATAAGAGCACCTCAATATATAAGGCAAATACTAACAGCCATAAAAAGGGAAATTGACAGTACCACAATCATAGTAAGGGACTTTAACACCCCACTTTCACCAACGGACAGATCAACCAAAATGAAAATAAATAATGAAACATAAGCTTTAAATGATACAATAAACAACATGGACTTCAGAAACTTATAGGACATTCCATCCAAAAAGAACAGAATACACTTTCTTCTCAAGTGCTCATGGAACATTCTCCAGGATAGATCATATCTTGAGTCACAAATCAAGCCTTGGTAAATTTAAGAAAATTGAAATCATATCAAGTATCTTTTCTGACCACAATGCTATGAGACTAGATATCAATTACAGGAAAAAATCTGTAAAAACTACAACCACATGGAGGCTAAACAATACACTACTAAATAACCAAGAGATCACTGAAGAAATCAAAGAGGAAATCAAAAAATACCTAGAAACAAATGACAATGAAAACACGATGACCCAAAACCTATGGGATGCAGCAAAAACAGTTCTAAGAGGGAAGTTTATAGGAATACAATCCTACCTCAAGAAACAAGAAACATCTCAAATAAACAACCTAACCTTATACCTAAAGCAATTAGAGAAAGAAGAACAAGAAAACCCCAAAGTTGGCAGAAGGAAAGAAATCATAAATTTCAGATCAGAAATAAAAAGAAATGAAGGAAACAATAGCAAAGATCAATAAAACTAAAAGCTGGTTCTTTGAGAAGATAAACAAAATTGATAAACCATTAGCCAGACTCATCAAGAAAAAAAGGGAGAAGACTCAAATTAAAAGAATTAGAAATGAAAAAGGAGAAGTAACAACTGACACTGCAGAAATACAAAGGATCATGAGAGATTACTACAAGCAACTCTATGCCAATAAAATGGACAACCTGGAAGAAATGAACAAATTCTTAGAAATGCACAACCTTCTGAGACTGAATCAGGAAGAAATAGAAAATATAAACAGACCAATCGAAGCATTGAAATTGAGACTGTGATTAAAAATCTTCCAACAAACAAAAGCCCAGGACCAGATGGCTTCACAGGGGAATTCTATCAAACATTTAGAGAAGAGCTAACACCTGTCCTTCTCAAACTCTTCCAAAATATAGCAGAGAGAGGAACACTCCCAAATTCATTCTACGAGACCACCATCACCTTGATACCAAAACCAGACAAGGATGTCACAAAGAAAGAAAACTAGAGGCCAATATCACTGATGAACACAGATGCAAAAATCCTCAACAAAATACTAGCAAGCAGAATCCAGCAGCACATTAAAAGGATCATACACCATGATCAAGTGGGGTTTATTCCAGGAATGCAAGGATTATTCAATATATGCAAATCAATCAATGTGATAAACTATATTAACAAATTGAAGGAGAAAAACCATATGATCATCTCAATAGATGCAGAGAAAGCTTTTGACAAAATTCAACACCCTTTTATGATAAAAACCCTGCAGAAAGTAGGCATAGAGGGAACTTTCCTCAACATAATAAAGGCCATATATGACAAACCCACAGCCAACATCATACTCAATGGTGAAAAACTGAAAGCATTTCCACTAAGATCAGGAACAAGACAAGGTTGCCCACTGTCACCACTCTTATTGAATATAGTTTTGGAAGTTTTAGCCACAGCAATCAGAGAAGAAAAGGAAATAAAAGGAATCCAAATCGGTAAAGAAGAAGTAAAGCTGTCATTGTTTACAGATGACATGATATTATACATAGAGAATCCTAAAGATGCTACCAGAAAACTACTAGAGCTAATCAGTGAATTTGGTAAAGTTGCAGGATACAGAATTAATGCACAGAAATCTCTTGCATTCCTATACACTAATGATGAAAAATCTGAAAGTGAAATCAAGAAAACACTCGCATTTACCATTACAACAAAAAGAGTAAAATATCTAGGAATAAACCTACCGAAGGAAACAAAAGACCTATATGCAGAAAATTATAAGACACTGGTGAAAGAAATTAAAGATGATACAAATAGATGGAGAGATATACCATGTTCTTGGATTGGAAGAATCGACATTGTGAAAATGACTCTACTACCCAAAGCAATCTACAGATTCAATGCAATCCCTATCAAACTACCACTGGCATTTTTCACAGAACTAGAACAAAAACTTTCACAATTTGTATGGAAACACAAAAGACCCCTAATAACCAAAGCAATCATGAGAATGAAAAATGGAGCTGGAGGAATCAGGCTCCCTGACTTCAGACTATACTACAAAGCTACAGTAATCAAGACAGTATGGTACTGGCACAAAAACAGAAATATAGATCAATGGAACAGGATAGAAATCCCAGAGATGAACCCACACACATATGGTCACCTTCTCTTTGATAAAGGAGGCAGGAATGTACATGGAGAAAGGACAGCCTCTTCAATAAATAGTGCTGAGAAAACTGGACAGGTACATGTAAAAGTATGAGATTAGATCACTCCCTAACACCATACACAAAGATAAGCTCAAAATGGATTAAAGATCTAAATGTAAGGTCAGAAACTATCAAACTCTTAGAGGAAAACATAGGCAGTACACTCTATGACATAAATCACAGCAAGACCCTTTTTGACCCACCTCCTAGAGAAATGGAAATAAAAACAAAAATAAACAAATGGGACCTAATGAAACTTCAAAGCTTTTGCACAGCAAAGGAAACCATAAACAAGACCAAAAGACAGCCCTCAGAATGGGAGAAAATATTTGCAAAAGAAGCAACTGGCAAAGGATTAATTTCCAAAATTTACAAGCAGCTCATGCAGCTCAATAACAAAAAAACAAACAGCCCAATCCAAAAATGGCCAGAAGACCTAAGTAGACATTTCTCCAAAGAAGATATACAGACTGCCAACAAACACATGAAAGAATGCTCAACATCATTAATCATTAGAGAAATGCAAATCAAAACTACAATGAGATATCATCTCACACCAGTCAGGATGGCCATCATCAAAAAATCTAGAAACAATAAATGCTGGAGAGGGTGTGGAGAAAAGGGAACACTCCTGCACTGCTGGTGGGAATGTGAATTGGCACAGCCACTATGGAGAACAGTATGGAGGTTCCTTAAAAAGCTACAAATAGAACTACCATATGACCTAGCAATCCCACTACTGGGCATATACCCTGAGAAAACCATAATTCAGAAAGAGTCATGTACCAAAATGTTCATTGCAGCTCTATTTATGATAGCCTGGAGATGGAGACAACCTAAGTGCCCACCATCGGATGAATGGATAAAGAAGATGTGGCACATATATACAATGGAATATTACTCAGCCATAAAAAGAAACGAAATTGAGCTATTTGTAATGAGGTGGATAGACCTAGAGTCTGTCATACAGAGTGAAGTAAGTCAGAAAGAGAAAGACAAATACTGTATGCTAATACATATATATGGAAATTAAGAAAAAAAAGTGTCATGAAGAACCTAGGGATAAGACAGGAATAAAGACACAGACCTACTGGAGAACGGACTTGAGGATATGGGGAGGGGGAAGGGTGAGCTGTGACAAAGCGAGAGAGAGGCATGGACATATATACACTACCAAACGTAAGGTAGATAGCTAGTGGGAAGCAGCCGCATAGCACAGGGATATCAGCTCGGTGCTTTGTGACCGCCTGGAGGGGTGGGAGGGAGGGAGACGCAAGAGGGAAGAGATATGGGAACATATGTATATGTATAACTGATTCACTTTGTTATAAAGCAGAAACTAACACACCATTGTAAAGCAATTATACCCCAACAAAGATGTTAAAAAAAAAAAAAAGAAAGAAAACTACAGGCCAATATCACTGATGAACATAGATGCAAAAATCCTCAACAAAATACTGGAAAACAGAATCCAACAGCACATTAAAAGGATCATACACCATGATCAAGTGGGGTTTATCCCAGGAATGCAAGAATTCTTCAATATATGCAAATCAGTCAATGTGATAAACCATATTAACAAATTGAAGGAGAAAAACCATATGATCATCTAAATAGATGCAGAAGCTTTTGACAAAATTCAACACCCATTTATGTTAAAAACCCTCCAGAATGTACGCCTAAAGGGAACTTACCTCAACATAATAAAGGCCATATATGACATACCCATAGCCAACATCCTTCTCAATGGTGAAAAACTGAAACCATTTCTTCTGAGATCAGGAACAAGACAAGGTTCTCCACTCTCACCACTATTATTCAACATAGTTGTGGAAGTTTTAGCCACATCAATCAGAGAAGCAAAAAAAATAAATGGAATCCAAATCGGAAAAGAAGAAGTAAAGCTGTCACTGTTTGCAGATGACATGATACTATACATAGAGAATCCTAAAGATGCTACCAGAAAACTACTAGAGCTAATCAATGAATTTGGTAAAGTAGCAGGATACAAAATTAATGCACAGAAATCTCTTGCATTCCTATACACTAATGATGAAAAATCTGAAAGAGAAATTAAGGAAACACTCCCATTTACCATTGCCACATAAAGAATAAAATACCTAGGAATAAACTTACCCAAGGAGATAAAAGACCTGTATTCAGAAACCTATAAGACACTGATGAAAGAAATTAAAGGTGATACAAACAGATGGAAAGATATACCATGTTCTTGGATTGGAAGAATCAACATTGTGAAAATGATTATACTACCCAAAGCAATCTACAGATTCAATGCAATCCCTATCAAACTACCAATGGCATTTTTCACAGAACTAGAACAAAAACTTTCACAATTTGTATGGAAACACAAAAGACCCCGAATAGTCAAAGCAATCTTGAGAAAGAGAAACGGAGCTGGAGGAATCAGGCTCCCGGACTTCAGACTCTACTACAAAGAAGCTACAGTAATCAAGACAGTATGGTACTGGCACAAAAACAGAAATATAGATCAAAAAACAGGATAGAAAGCCCAGAGATAAACCCACTCACATATGGTCACCTTATTTTTGATAAAGGAGGCAAGAATATACAATGGAGAAAAGACAGACTCTTTAATAAGTGTTTCTGGGAACACTGGACAGCTACATGTAAACTAATGAAATTAGAACACTCCCTAACACCATACACAAAGATAAACTCAAAATGGATTGAAGACCCACATGTAAGGCTGGAAACTATCAAACTCTTAGTGGAAAACATATGCAGAACACTCTGTGACATAAATCACAGCAAAATCCTTTTTGACCCACCTCCTAGAGGAATAGAAATAAAAATAAAAATAAACAAATGGGACCTAATGAAACTTAAAAGCTTTTGCACAGCAAAGGAAACCATAAACAAAACAAATTGGAGAAAATATTTGCCAATGAAGCAACTGAAAAAGATTGATCTCCAAAATTTACAAGCAGCTCATGCAGCTCAATCTCAAAACAACAAACTACCCAATCCAAAAATGGGCAGAAGACCTAAATAGACATTTCTCCAAAGAAGATATACAGATTGCCAACAAACACATGAAAGGATGCTCAACATCACTAATCATTAGAGAAATGCAAATCAAAATTACAATGAGGTATCACCCCACGTTAGTCAGAATGGCCATCATCAAAAAATCTACAAACAATAAACGCTGGAGAGGGTGTGGAGAAAAGGGAACCGTCTTGCACTGTTGGTGGGAATGTAAATTGATATAGCCACTATGGAGAACAGTATGGAGGTTCCTTAAAAAACTAAAAATAGAACTACCATATGACCCAGCAACCCCACTGCTGGGTATACACCCTGAGAAAACCATAATTCAATGAGAGTCATGTACCACAATGCTCACTGCAGCTCTAGTCACAATAGCCAGGATATGGAAGCAACCTAAGTGTCCATCGACTGATGAATGGATAAAGAAGATGTGGCACATATATACAATGGAATATTACTCAGCCATAAAAAGAAATGAAATTGAGTTATTTGTAGTGAGGTGAATGGACCTAGAGTCTGTCATACAGAGTGAAGTAAGTCAGAAAGAGAAAAACAAATACCGTATGCTAACACATATATATGGAATCTAAGAAAAAAAAAAGTCATGAAGAACCTAGGGGTAAGACAGGAATAAAGACACAGACGTACTAGAGAATGGACTTGAGGATATGGGGAGGGGGAAGGGTAAGCTGTGACAAAGCGAGAGAGAGGCAGGGACATATATACACTACCAAATGTAAAACAGATAGCTAGTGGGAAGCAGCCACATAGTACAGGGAGATCAGCTTAGTGCTTTGTGACCACCGAGAGGGGTGGAATAGGGAGGGTGAGAGGGAGACACAAGAGGGAGGAGATATGAGGATATATGTATATGTACAGCTGATTCACTTTGTTATAAAGCAAAAACTAACACACCTTTGTAAAGCAATTATACTCCAATAAAGATAATAAAAGAAAAAACCAATAATAAAAGAAAAAAAAAGACACATGCACCCCAGTGTTCATTGCAGCACTATTTACGATAGCCAGACATGGAAACAACCTAAAATAAGTAAATACATAAATAAATACATAAATAAATAAATATGCACACGCAGGTCAATGGGTACTTGCATGCAGAGAAGTGCCACTGAAAGTAAAACCAAAACTTGCCAGTAGGTTGGGCTTCAGTCAGTTCCTTAGCATCAGTTTTGGTTTGAATTGTACTCATATTAAGAGAAAGCCTGAGTTGGATGGGGATGATATCTTTTCTTGTCTTGCTCAGTGTACTTTATCCCCATAGTTTTCTGTTATCCATCCTCATGCGTCCCTCTGCCAGCTAAAAAGAACCCTGGGTTGGAGCTACTACTTGTTGCATTGGTCTCGGCAACAACCTAGGTTTTGGTTTTGTTTTGGCTGTTTGTTTTGTTGGCTTCTATGAGGGAATCTGACAAAGAGCAACTGTTTGTTGTGTTATTTTCTTTTGCGTCTTTGCCTGAGGAGCCGTGCCAAGGCCTGATGTGAGTATCAAGTGGGTTGAGATTTTCTCATACTTCGAGTTGGTGTTGTAGACCATGATGAGGGTGCCATAGTTGGGTAAGCATGGGCACATTTTCTCTGCACACCATTGGAGACAGGGGAAACTGCCTCAGAAACTGTGCTCAGGTACACAAACAAGCTAATTTCCTCCTGTCCTCAAAATAGGAGGATTTCTCTTGCTGGTCCTATGCTTATTATTCTTCTTGAGCAGTTTTATGAGGTGAGTTATTTTTTTTTCTGCACAAAATAAATCTGCACCAAAAAAAATTTACTCCTGAAGTTGTCTCTCTGCTTAGAATTTTGGAGGGTTAATGGAACTTAAAAATTTGGATTTTTACATCAAACACCTGTTTGTGATTATCCCTTTGGCAGGCAGTCAACGTTCCAGGCTAGCCTGTGTTTACAAGCTATATTCAAGTGTAAGCTGTTAAAAAAAAAAACCAACAAAAACTATAATTACATTAACTTATAATATAGGCAACCATTATTTAACAAAAGCGTGATTTGGGCCTACTAAAATGCTTAATATTCTACATAAAATGATGAAAGAATGTTTAGCAAAATGAAGGAAAACTGCAACTATTGCTATTTATTGGTCACTATCCAGGTGCACATAGTAGAAAAGTGATGACGATGGATTTATGTGAGAAAGGGTTGAAGTGAGGAGGTGAAACTTGAATGAAGTTACCTACAAATAAGGTCTTGTGACCCTGAAATTCTGTGGTTCTGTGGAAGGGAGTGATTAACATACATTGACAAAAATGTACAGTAAGAATATTCAGTGTGAGCAGTAATCAGACAGTTGTAGCAGGAGTCAAATGCCAATTGATCTGGATGTTTTTTAAGCTCCCTTTGAAGCCTAAGATTCTATGAATAGATGAAATCTTATCTCTTGCCACTTGGAACTGGTCTATTTGCCTTTATTACCTGAACTCTCACCATCAGCAGGATGTTCCTTTCCCACTCTTCAACGTGTCTTCTCAGATTTCTTCTGTGAGCCTTTCCATTAAACTGCAGCTCCTCATAGGCAAAGACCACACCTTTTAGGTTCTCTGAATCCCAAGTACCCCTCACAGTGCCTCACAATATGCATGGGTGCTCATTGGGTGCTTGTTGAGTTGTTGAATTAATTGATTTGATGAAGTGGCTGGTGAATCACCAGATGTGGGATATTTGCATAATATACAGCAGACATTGGGGCTGATGGAGGTGATGCAGATTTCTCCGGGACAGTATTAGGGATCATGCTTCAGAGCTGACTTTCTTTAAGATGCATCGGACAGTGATCCATAGGTTGTTGTGTGTAATTTTTATTCCACATGGCAACGTTCAAATATACCCCATGACTTAACTCTAGCATACTTGGGTTACCCTGTAATGAGGCAACTGCAGCCTGACCTCCTCATGTCCCACGCTGCTCTACTGCTGTGGGGCTCTCTCATGTTGTGTTCCCCTAATCTTCAAATCAACTAACAGAATTCCAGGATAGGTAAAGGAACCTGAAAGGTTATCCAGCCCCAATCACCTCAATGTCCTCCAGCCCTCTCTAATAACCCTGGGGCTGATTCCCAGTTCTTAGTCTCCTGACCTCTCTATTGTCAACCACTTCTGCTTCTTGGGATTTCCTCCCTTGGCTCTGAGATATTGTGATGAGGAAGCGTTTCACTCTTAGGATCATTTCTTCTCTGCTTTTGCCTCTGGTCTCTTACTCCTGCTCTCCAAATTTTGGGGCATTCCTCAGAGTTCAGATCTTTTCTTTCTAACCTCTCTTTTTATACTCTTCCCCTCAGAGAGTTAATTCATTCCCCAAAGTCAACTAACATTTTATTACAAATAACTTCTTTATCTTTATCTCTAGTCCCAAATTGTGTTCCACACTCCAGGCCTACATTTTTCTTCACTGCCTTGCATTACTTCATGACTCAAACCTAACTCATCATCTTCCCTTTAAAAATCAGCTCTTGGGCTTCCCTGGTGGCGCAGTGGTTGAGAGTCCGCCTGCCGATGCAGGGGACACGGGTTCGTGCCCCGGTCCGGGAATATCCCACATGCCGTGGAGCAGCTGGCCCATGAGCCATGGCTGCTGAGCCTGCGCACCTGGAGCCTGCGCGCCTGGAGCCTGTGCTCCGCAACAGGAGAGGCCACAACAGTGAGAGGCCCACTTACCGCAAAAAAAAAAAAAAAAAAATCAGCTCTTGATCTTATATTTCCTCCCCCCCACGCCCACCCAATGACATCAATATTGTTTTGATAGTCTGACCTCAAAACCACAGTCAACTTGTTGCTTCTGTTTCTTTCCCATGTGACTAATCACTTGTCAATTGTTTTGTCAGTTGTCCTGTCAATTATCTTACTGACAGGAAGTTTCTCCTTCCTCTCCCTTTCTTCCCTCTTCTGATCCTAAATCAGATGCTTTACCAAACATCTGGATGAACACTGTGACCCCCTAATCAAGTAGCTGGCCTCCAATTCCACTCTCCCTCTATTATATACTGAAACAAACAAACTCAGATTTAATCTTTTCAGACTTCTTTGTTATTGTCACTCAGTTTTTGAGTGACTGTCACTGTTTTTTATTGGCAGCTCTACCTGGCACTAAGCTCTCAACATTCTTGTCCCAAACTTATTTCCAGCCAGGTTATGCTGTTCATTGTCTTCCTTAACATGCCCTGTGTGTTTGCACCTCTAAAACTTTGCTCCTGGCTCATCTGCAGTGCCCTCAAGAGTTGTTCCAACTCTCCAATTTCTACCTGTGCTTCAAAGACTCATTTCAAATCCCATCCATCTGAGAAGTCTCCCTTCTTCCAGTCAGCTTCCAGGGTTTTTGCATCGTCATGCAAAATATTTTACACCACTTCTTAGTATTTTTCGTATGTATGAGTTTTAAACTTCTGACTATGTTATAATGTCTTTAAGGGCAGGAATCCTTTCTTAGATGAATCCTTCTATTGATTCTCCACAGTCTAATGCAAAGACTTGCAAAAAATGGGAGCTCAGTGTTTATTGACTAAAAAGTTGAGATTCAATTTGAATTTAAGTTAAATTGAAGGCTACAGATTGTCTACCTATGTCTAGATGGTTTAGATATTGAATACTGAAAGATTTCTGATCCACCTCTAAAAACAGAGCTACTGTTGTTAAGATTCCCTAAAATCTCAAATGCCTGTAGGAACTGGTAGACAGTAAAATGTGTGATCATACAATAGGGAGTAGCAGGGCCTGGGGCAAACTCTGCATTACTTGCCAAAGGCACTCAGATCCAAATTATTTTAAAACATTGCTACTTACAATTCTTGCTTTAGACACTTGGCTTCAAAAACAGTGATTAAGTCAGGTATTTCAATTCAGTTTGTTGTGTATTTATCTAGGTCTTTACAGATATCCAGGGCTGTGCTAGACACTTGGGAAGAGGGAGAAGCAAAATGAGTTAAGACTAGCAATGCTCAGCAGAGAATAAAGTGTTATACAAGCATGATCCTTTATGCTGGTTATTATTACACAAAGAAATTATTTGCTAGGATTCTTGAGATATTTCCATAAAGTGCCTGTGCCTTGGTTATTCTAGAGACCAGAGAATTCTGAAAGCTTTGTGTCTGTCTTATTTACCTCTGCATACCAGAGCTTGCCACACAGAAAATATAGAGTAAATGTCTTGAATAAAAGAAAGAAAGAATTAAAACCTCTGTACATAATTTCAGCACCATAAATTTCATTTCATCTATAAATTCACAAATAGCTTTCAGTAGATAGGTGAAATGGCAAGAAACTGGGCCTGAAGCAACCAGAAATTGAACCTTCTAGCACCTATAGTAATTTTTGGTTCTCTTGCAAATTTTGCTTTGAAAAGTTTTCCTGCTTACATTTTCTGATTACAACCTTCTCCTCAGAATTTACAGAAATGTTCTTGATTTTTCTGGAAAGATACGACTTCTTAATACAATTGAATAAATTGCTGTTAGTATCTTTTATGGAGAAATAAGCAGAATAATATCTAAACATCTACTAAGCAGAAAGTTAGACGTAACCTATTAAATACAAGATAGACAAGAAGTACTCTGAAAGGTACAACAGTTCTGTGAACATTTACTTAGGAGGCACAGGGGAGTAGTCGTGAAAGAGGTGGTGCTGAGTGAGTCTTAAAGACTAGGTAGACTTTACCAGGCGAAACCTTCGTGGGTTAGTGAAAGGAGTGGCCATATTAGGAATTCATGGGAATTTTAGACCAAAGATCATCAGTCACCATCCTAAGTAATAATGACAATGAACGTAAAGAACGCTTTGCCATTTACAAAGTATTTTTCACATACCTTGTCCACAGTCATTTCTGTTTATTGACTGTGGTGTGGTCAAGAGCTTCAGATATTAGAGAACTTGATGATTTCCGATTTCCACCCCTCGCAATCTCACCATGTTAGAATAGAAGGGCCATTTATGGCTCTTGGACCACAGGAGCATGATCTAATCATTCGGTGAATATTAATGAGGACCCACCATGTATTAGGAGCTGTTTGGGGTGCCAGGGATATAGTAAGGAACAAAAACAGACAGAAATTTCTGCCCTTGGGGAGCTTAATCTTCTTGAGCAGGATAGAGAAACAGAGGAAAAAGAGAAGCAGCAGCAGCAGAAGCAAAAGGAGAAGCAGAAGAAGCAGAAGGAGCAGAAGGAGCAGAAGGAGGAAGAAAAAGAGGAGGAGGAGGGAGGAGAATGTCCACTGAAGCAGGAACCTTCCACTTGACGGTATCCATAAACTCTTGAAGATTTCTCCAGGTCCACGTCTCCCTAGATGAGGACATAGCTGACCACCCAAACTTCGCATTACTGGTCACTAGCTCTGCCACAACCTAGGCAACAAAGGTTATGCAACTCCCCACATTACTTTATGTTCCTAATAACAAAGTGCCTAAATTATCAAAAGTTTAACTTTATGTCTATGTACACATTCATATATATACACATTTATAAGTTGAAGTTTTTTACTTATCTCCATGATATCATTTTAACTCACTTTCTTAAATGCCTTTTAGAGGGGAGGAGTAAAAGACTTCAGCTGGAATAAGGCCATTCTTACATATCTTAACTTTATCTTAAACACTAGTGATCAACTGTTACTGATAGGCCAATAATACTTGTGGTAGTTAGAAATGAAATCACACTTTAATATCAAAAATATTAAAATGTTCACGGTTCATCAAAAATCTTGATATGTTACGCACTTGAGTATTACCTAACATGGCGAAACAAAATGGTCGAAATTGGTTGTTAGTTGCATAGATGGTCCATGGAAGGAACCTTGGAAGTCACCTAGTTCACCCCTTCTTTTGTAGAGAGTGGAGAGTGAGTTCCTAAGGCAGCAGGGACAGAGCAAAGACTGGAACTTCTGACTCCTGATGCCTAGCTCAGAACTGCTGCTTCCACCATACCACCAAGAGAAGCAGCTTTTCTAGTGGCCTGGGTGAGAGCCAAGGGGGCAGCAATTTGAGCAGGACTTTGCACAAATCTAAAAACAGTAGCTTTTGCTTCTTCTCACTCTCAAGCTTGATTATCTCCTTACTGAGGGGGCCCTTCTTGACTCCTGGAGCCACCAGGAAAAGTTCTTGAAGCTTATCCTGTGCCATTCTGTTCCATTTTAGATAATGACTTGCCCTCAACTGCAATACTACGACATGTTCATAGGCAGAATTATCAAGAATTACCCGTAACTTCATTAAGAATTATCCAGAAATTAAGAAATTCAGCTAAACTGATCATTTGATTAAAAACTACTGTTTTCCATTCACATTCCAAAGTATTCATTAGAGCCCAGCCTGACTGATATAAAGATAGCTACAATGAGCACCCTCTGCTTGATGGAAAAGCTAGCAAAACCAAACATGTACATAAGGAATATACAATTAAGATGAAAATGAACAGCTGACTAGGCATAGACAATAAGATATTTATATCCAAAACAAAGGTGAATTTTAAAAGGGGAGGCTAGAGAGAGATGTGGTTGTTTGAACATGTTCATTGTATTGTGGAGAAGAGTCGTCACAATGCTCATTTGGCCAAAGGAGTGCCTTACACATGGATACTCTTTAAATGATGCATTGAGTTCATTAATTTTGGCAATGCACTCCGTAAGTTCTCTAAGTAAATTCTTTCAGGCCTTGCCTGTCTGAGTATGAAAGAGTTCATACTTCCCCAACATTAAAGCCTTCAAGAACCTGCTCTTTCAGAAAACGTGGTTCTCCTAAAGAACCCAGAGGGTAGAGGTCTTATCCAGATAGCCTAGTCTTTTGAGAGAGGTTGGTGAGGGGCTTGATATACCTGTGGAAACATTCTTCTGGGAGATAATCTTGTAAATAATCTTGCTTTTAAAAAGGGATCACCTTCCACCTCTTGTGGAAACTCTTGCTTCAACATGCACCTTTTGCTTAAACAACACCAGGGATGATGCCTCCCCACCCCATTAGTGGCCCATTGTGTTGTGAGTGGCTCCATTCGATGGAAAGTTCTTATTTGCGGCCAAAATAAACAACCAAATTAAGGTTTCTGTTTCTCCAATAGAGTGGAGTCAAGTGGGAGCCAGTGATCTCAGATTCCTGAGTATGATGCTAAATTGTCATGCATGCAAGCACTCATTCACTTGTCCATTCAGCACACAGTTATAAGGACCTAATCAAGTGCAGTCCGCTCTCCGTATCTAAAGGGTTCTGCAACCCTACATGTACGGCCGACTATATTATGCCATTTTACGTGAGGGACTTGAGCATCTGTGGATTTTGGTATCCACAGAGGATCCTGGAGCCAATATCCTGCAGATACCAAGGGATGACTGTACAAAGAGCTCCTGTTCTAGCCTAGAAAACAGAAGTGTAATAAATCAGCATACCAGTAATGAGTTAAGTACTTACACTAGAGGTGAGTAGCAGATACAATTGAGGCAGAAGAAATAGACTAAGACAGTTAGGAAAGACTTATCCACTTCTGTTGAATGCATGAAATGTAAGGCCACTTAAGGAGTTATTTATGATGCAATACAATTTTTTAAGCTCATGAAGAAATTGAGATAGAAGAAAAATAAGATTAGAAAAAATAAGATGAGATTAGATGTGAGATTAGACTTCTCAAAGCACCTGTGAGGTCCTAGTCATGGAAAGCACATGTGTTTCTCTGTGGCCAAGGCAGGAGGTGCCAGATCAGGGAAGGTTTTGTAGGCCACACTGAAGGAGAACTTCACCTTGTAAATAGTGGGAGTTGTTGAAGTCTTTTAAGCAGGAGTGACATGGTCAGATGTGATTATTCAGTATTCAAGAGATTGTTCCGCCTGCTAGGTAAAGAGATAGTTCATCCAACAAGTATTAACCAAGTACCTACTTATTGCCAGACTCTGTTCTGGGGCTGAAGGCATAGTAGTAAATAAACAGACAACGATCCCTGTCCTTTGAGTGATTATATTCTAATGGAAGATGACAGGTAATAATATAATAAACAAGTACACTATATGGTAAGTTAGATGGTAATGAAAGTTTTGGAAAAGAAAGACGACAAGGAGAATTGGGAATGCTGGAGGGGTGGTGCTGTTGCAGTTTTTTGCATAAGGCAGACTCACCAGAAAGAGCGAAAAAAGCATCCAGGTGTAGGGACAGGCACACTGGCAGCAGGATCCACACTTGAAGGGATGGATTTGGTGAAGACACTACACAGGCCTGGAAGTGGGCTTAGGGCCATTTGGGCAGTGAATTCCAGCATCCCAAGGACCTAGATTATAATGGGTAGTGGGGGGAGGTCAAGAGGTCCAGATGACACCTCTCAACCCAGCAAACACCCACACTGCAGGGAGGGGCATGGCTACAGTGCACTCATCTAAAGCATGGCAGGGTGACTCAAGACAGAGGCCCCTATTACCTGGTTATTGGAGAGACTTAGGAGTTTATTCTCAGTGAAATACTGAGCCATCAAAAGGTTTTGAGCAGACCTGCTTTGACTTACACTTTTAAAGAATCACTCTGGCTCCTGTGTTGAGAATCAACTGTAGGAAGGCAAGGTTAGAATAGCCAGAAGACACGATAATGGCTTAGGTTGATATGGAAGCAGTGAGACATGGTCAGATTCTAGATATATTTGAAAGAAGGGCCTATAGGATGTGTTAATGAATCAGATGCTGGTGATAGAAGACAGGAGCCAAGGATGACGTCAAGGTTTGTGACGACAAGAGAAGGATGGAGCAGAAGGAAACAAGACTAGGAGGTAAAAATGGCAGTGAGGAGGCTCTGCTATGGTGTATCCAGGAAGTAGAATTAATAGGACTGGGGGCTGGACTGAATGTGCAAGATAAGCGATGTGTAGATTTAAGATGACGCCCCCAGGATTCCGGCTTGAAGTAGGAGTTATTATTATTGGCACTTTAGGGAAATGGGACACAAAATGTTTTCATAAACTGTCTAAGGTCTTAGAGGCTAATACTTTGTAGACTCAGAATCTGAACTCAGATGTGTCTGACGTTAGAACCTGAGTTCTTATCCATTCCATGGGGCACTTTATCCCTAGGAGAAAGAAGGCTGCTAGTTGGAAAGTACCTTTACGACAGTGTCTGTCTCTCAGTTGACTCAAGGAGACAGTGTGCAAGGAAAGTCCCCTTCGATGGGCAGGGAAGAAGGGGAAGTTAAAACGAGTGATGGGTGAACCAAGAGTCCTTTCTGTTGCCAGAACTGCATGTTACATGCTATCCTTTTGTACTCTAGAAAAAAAAAATGCTCGGCAAGTGCTAGGCTGCAGGTGCAGCTTGAAATGGTATCTTCTCTGGATATGTTTGTAGTTTCAGTAAGGAAGAGAGTTTTCAAGTCTAGCTAAGGTGTGTCTTGAGCATTTCCTGGTAGAAAGCACTAGATTCTGTTCCTAGTTGTTATCTGCTGTAATATTTCCCTCCCTAAACTAAAAACAAGAATACAGCCCACTGTGGACCTTGCATTCGCTTCTAGCTACTGCCTCATATCTCTGCGCCCTTTTATAGCACTATTCTCTAACAAGTTGCCTATATTCTGTTGTCTCCACTTCCTTATTTCCTATTTTTATCTGTACCAGATCTACTGATACTGTGTTTATCAGGGTCATCCATGACCTTCATACTCTGCTAAATCCTGTTGTCAGAAACATTTGGCTCAACGGATCACTCCCTCCTTCCAGCACTATGTTTTAAACTCTAGGTTTTATTATTATTTATTACTATTATTTTATTTATTATTATATCTATTATTTAGGAATGGTGAGGCCAACAGATCAGGAGGTGACTGCCTTTGAAAAAATAGTTTGTCATACTCACAGATCCCAAGAGAAAGGGGCATGCCACACCATAGTGGGCCATACAGGCAAATACCAGGGTCACACAGGAGGCAGAGGGCAAGGGGGAGAAGTAGGCAGGAGCCTCTACTGTGGGTTCCACAGGAAGGAATGGGACTAGTTTGTATAATTTCAGCAGACTTTGGGGGCATAGGGGTATCTGGTAACTGACCCTAGGGTGATTAGGGTAGATACATAGTGACCCAGAGAGTGAGAGCCCAATAAAAAGGTGATTGGAGATAGGGCTCTGGACTGGTTGGTTTGCATATGAAAGGCACACTCAGGGGACAGTTGTTTACTGTCTCTAGGAATTGGCTAATCCTGAGGGGGCAATCCCTCTAAAGTCAGCAAGATTCCAGATGTCAAAGCATCAGAATACAGAAAATAAAAGAGATGGTTAATTTACCTTTATATCCCTTCTCTCAATCTTCTTTGCTAGTACCTTCCCTCTCAAAGACCCCTAAGTGTTGGAATGCCCCATATCTCAGTCCTTTGACACCTTCTCTTCTCTATCTCTCTTTAGGTGGTACTATGCAGCACCATGGCTTTAAGTAACACTTATGCATTGATGACTCCCAAATTTATATCTCTGCCCCAAACTTTGGATCACCAGTTGTCCAACCACCTACTAAACATCTTTACTTGAGTGTCTAATAGACATCTCAAACCAAACATATTCCAAATACAATTTTTGATTTCTGCTCCCTAATCTGCTTCATTCTTAGTCTTCTCCTTTTTAATAAATAGTATCTCCATTGCCCTAGTGACTCAAGCTCCGAACCTAGAAATTTTCCTGGATTTCTTTACTTTTGTCAAACTACATTTCCATCCTGTCAGCAATTCCCATCAAATCTTCTTGAGAATATAGAAGACTTAAATAAATGGAAAGACATGCCCCATTCATGGATTAAAAGACTTAATATTATAAAGATGGCTATATTCCCCAATGGATCTACAGATTCAGTACAATCCCTATCAAAATTCCATCTGCTTTTTTTGAGTGGAAATAGACAAGCTGATCCTAAAATTCACATGGAAATGCAAGGGAGCAAGAATAGCCACACACACACACACACACACACACACACACACACACATACACACACACAAAGTCTTAAAAAAAAGAAAAACAAGTTTAAAGATTCACATTTCCCAATTTCAAAACTTACCACAAAGCTTCCGCGTAATCAACAGTCTGTGATACTGACATATAGACATATAGGATAGACATATAGTTCAATGGAATAGAATTGAGATTCCAGAACTAAGCCCATACATTTAATGTCAATTGGTTTTTGGTGAGGGTGCTATGACAATTCAATGGAGAAAGAATACTCCTTTAAACAAAGTATGCAGAGTCAACTGGATGTCCATGTGCAAATCAATGAATCTGGAGCCTTACCTCACACCATACACAAAAATTAACTCAAACTGGATCAAAGACCTAAATATAAGAACTAAAGCTATAAAATTCTCAAAAGAAAACATAGACGTAAATCTTTGTGACCTTGGATTAGGCAATATTTTCTTAGAGATGACACCTAAGGCACAAACAATTAAAAGAGAAAACAGATAAACTGGCCTTCATCAAAATTAAATTAATTTGTACTTTACAATTAAAATATTTGTGCTTCAAAGAACACTACCAAGAAACTGAAAAGACAATCACAGAATAGGAGAAAGTAATTGCAAATCATATATTTGATAAACAGTTGGGCAGTTTCTCAAAAAGTTAAATATAGAGTTACCGTTTAACTGATCAACTCCACTCCTACATATATAATCAAGTGATTTGGGAACATGTCTACACAGAAACTTGTACGTGAATGTCATAATAGCATTACTCATAATAGCCAACAAGTGGAAACAGATGTCCATCAACTGATGAATGGATAAGAAAGATGTGATGTGTTAATACAATGGAATATTATTCAGTCATAGAAAGGAACGAAGTATTGGTAATGTGTTACAATACAGATGAGTCTTGAAAATAATATGCTCAGTGAAAGGAGCTATACACAAAAGACCACATATTGTATGATTCCATTTATATAAAATATCCAGAATAAGCAAATTGATAGAGACAGAAAGGAGATGAGTGAATGCCAGGGACTGGTGGGAGAGGGAAAAAGAATTGGGGAGTTTCTGCTAATGGGTATTGGGTTCCTTTTTGCAGTGATGAAAATGATCCAAAATCAGACAGTGGAATGGGTTGCACAGTTCTGTAGAATATACTAAAAACCACTGAATCATACCACTAAGTCATCTGTGTCTTAAATATATATGTATACACACACACACATAATCCTCTATTGTATGTCAATTATACTCCAATAAAGATATTAAAACTTTTAATAAATTTAAGGGACCAATTTTAAAATTTTAATACATTTTTAAATTGTATAAATATAAAAAACCTTCAACAGGCCCCTTCTCACCTCCACTAGCCCCACCACTCTGGTCCAAACTATTATCATCTCTGTGGAAACATTTCTTACTGATCTTTCTGCCTCCAATCTTGCCCATCCCACTCTCCTTCACAACAATAGTCTATTGTCTACACCAAAACTGAATCCTCTTTTAAAAATGTAAATGAGATCATGTCATTCTCCTGATCCAAATCCTCCACTGGCTTTCCATTGTACTCAGAGCAGCTCTGCTTTTACCTGATTTAGATGTATGGCTCTTGATTCCCCTTGAAGAAATGGTTCCATGGCTAATAAAATTTTGAAAGCCGCTTTGAGGACAAAAAAAGCTGACAGTGGTATACCCTGTCCCTTTTGCCTTCAACCGTGAGAAGTCCTTGGGTGGGAAAGTTTGTGAGCAAAAGTGGAAGCACGAAAGGTGAAGCAGGACTAAGGTTTGGCACCCACTCAGCTGGGTTTGCAGTTCTCTGCAATCCCTGTCTGCACCTCTTAGTAACAGGTAGTTCAAGTGAAGGGCACACTGGATCACAGCACTCTAAAGAGCTTGACAACTTTACCTGCTCAGTCAACTAGCAAGTATTTATTGAGAATCCAGCTCTGTTCTATTGAGCACTGAGTGTCCAACTCACAGAGTTCCAGTCCAACTGGAAAAGATGATGTACATTATTCATCTGATGAACAAGACTGGTTTTCAAGGGCCTACACTGAAACTATGGAAGAAACAAAAAGGTACAGATAACCAGCTGTGTGGGTAACTCATGAGCACTGGTTCATATGAGCTTCTAATTTGGATCAATAAAGGGTGCCTCGCTTCTTCTTACCCCATCTCTCCTCTCCTTTAGGCAATCACCCTTTAACTTCTCTTCCCAACTCTACTCCACCATGGTCCACTGCCTCCCCAAAAGATTTGTTTACCAGTCATTTCCCTGTTCTGTTTTCAGAAGTGAGCAAATTACCAAATCATGAGACCCAGAAGAACTGCAGAAGGTCCTGAGACTTTCAATTGTCTGTTTCAGATCCGGTACAGAACATGTTCCTTCTCCTGCTAATTTTGAGCCTGGGAATGCCGCTTCATCAGATAGCAGGTAAGAAAGGTCAAAGGGAGGGGCCTGAGAAAGAGGAACAGGTGATGACCCCTAGCTGAAGCCAAGGATGAGAATGTAGTCCTTGAGCTGAAGGCTTTCTTTGAGAGGAAGTGTGATTACCAGCTATTATAAGCACAGCCAAAAGAATGGTGTCCAGGGTGGCATGTGCATACCCATGTCCCTGTCTTACAGAAACAGGGACTAAGAATCCATCTATCCCCACTTTCCAATAAAGGTAGTAACAAGAAGACAGGACCATTCAGGCCATGCACTTCTGAACTGACACAAGAAGGCATGGGTTGAGTGTCCTGAAAGGTGAGCTGCCAAGAAGCTGTCCTTTTTTCTTCTGTCAGGGACAGTGAGGAGACAAAGGTCGGGGGGACACCTCCTCTTTTAAAAACCAACAGTAGGGCTTCCCTGGTGGCGCAGTGGTTGGGAGTCCGCCTGCCGATGCAGGCCACACGGGTTCGTGCCCCGGTCCGGGAAGATCCCACATGCTGCGGAGTGGCTGGGCCCGTGAGCCATGGCCGCTGAGCCTGCGCGTCCGGAGCCTGTGCTCTGCCGCGGGAGGGGCCGCGACGGTGGGAGGACCGCGTACTGCAAAAAAAAAAAAAAAGCGACAGTAGCAGCCATGGGTCATTCACACATTAATGTGGATTACTTGAATTGGAAACTCAGAGTCCTCCTTGCACCTAAATGAATAATGAACCTTAAAGCTATGCCTTTGGATTTTGGAGAAAGATGCTCTACTGGAGGGTGTGGGTAGCAAAGAGGAAAGCAGTTTCAGAGTTTTGCTTTCCTGGGGAAGGTAGTTTAGACTATTCACATCTGCGGTCAGGACCATGAGTGCCTTATAGTGGGTGAACACCAGTAGGTAAGAGAGGAGGACAGAGGTGGACAAAGGGGGTTAGGTCCTCTATGATAACAGCCCCGATCCCATGGGAAGTCATCCAACATTCTGCCTTTCATTGAGAAAGAATGCCTTCTTTGGCACTGATAACTTTTTGAAGAGCTTTTCCCTCCCTTCCAGGTGATCCCAGTCACGTTTCTCCCCCTCCCTTGGGCTGCTCAGCCTGGTCTGGCACTAGAGACACTGACTTGGGGCCATCCTTGGAGAACACTCCAATATTCTGCTTACTCCAGCCCTGCCCTTGCAGTGGCAGCTAAAGGAACACTTGATATTTCCTTTCTAAAAGACCCTGCCCTGCTGCGAATTTTAGAGACAGGTAAAATTAACTCTTTCCTTACTTGAGTGCTCTGTGGATGCTCTACCATGTTATCTATAAAATAATTTAAAGATTGAAGCGAAAAGCTATTGGAAAATATTTTCATTTCACTTTTTAAATATTTATTTTTAAATTGACATAAAGTAAAATTTTACTCTTTTTTATAAAAGCATCTATGAGTTTTGACAAACGCATAGTCATATAGCCACCACCACAATCAAGATCCTGAGCAGTTCTGTCACCAAACAAAAACCCTCCTCCAACTTTTAAGCCCAGGTACTCACCGATCTATTCTCTATCCTGTCATTGTAACTTTTCCAGAATGTCATATAAATGGGATCATTTATTAGATATTCTTTTTGTCTGGCTTCCTTCGCTTAGCATAACGCATTTGAAATTTATCCATATTGTTATATGAATCAATAGTTCATTCCTTTTTGTTGTTGAGTAGTATTACTCTGTAGGTACACACCACATTTTGTTTATTCATTTCCCACTTGAGGGACTTTTGGGTTGTTTCCTATTTTTGGCAATTATAAATAAAGTTGCTATAAACATTTGTATATAGGTTTTTGTGGAAGCATAGGTTTTCATTTCACTTAGGTGAATACCTATGAGTGGGATTACTGAGTCATATGGTAAGTACGTATTTAACTTTATAAGAAACCATCAAACTGTTCTTAGAATCTGTACTGTTTTTGCATTCCCTCCAGCAAAGTATGAGAGTTCCAATTGTTCCACATCCTTGACAGCCCTTGGTATTGACATTGTTATTTTTCTTTTTTAACTCATTCTAGTAGGTGTGTAGAAGTTTCTCACTGTGGTTTAATTTGCGTTTCCCCGGGACCTAGTGAGGATAAACATATTTTCATATGCCTATTGCCCATTCATATATCTCCTTAGGTGAAGGGCATATCAAATCATTTGACTGTTTTTAATTGGGTTATTTTCTTATTGTTCAGCTTTGAGAGTTCTTTATATATTCTGGATACAAATTCTTTATCAGATATGTGATATACAAATATTTTCTCCCAGTCTGTAGCTCATCTTCTCATTCTCTTTTTTTTTTTTTTTTGGCTGTGTCGGGTCTTAGTTGTGGCAGCAGGATCTTCGTTGAGTCATGTGGGATCTTTTGTTGTGGGGAGTGGGCTTCTCTCTAGCTGTGGTGTGCGGGCTCTAGGGCACGTGGGCTCTGTAGTTTGCGGCATGCAGACTCTTTCATTGAGGCACACGAGCTCAGTAGTTGTGGTGCACGGGCTTAGTTGCCCCGAGGCATGTGGGATCTTAGTTTCCCAACCAGGGATCGAACCCTCGTCCCCTGCATTGGAAGATGGGTTCTTTACCACTGGATCACCAGGGAAATCCCTCTCATTCTCTTAACAGTATCTTTTGCAGAGGAAAGATTTTAATTTTGGAGATACCTAATTTATCAAATTTTTTCTTTGATGGATTGTCATATCTAAGAACTCTTTGCCTAACCCAAGACCTGAAAGATTTTCTTCTAAATACTTTATAGTTGTACATTTTACATTTAGGTTGACCATCCATCTTGAGTTGATTTTTGTATAGTGTGAAGTATAGGTTGGGGCTTTTTTTTTTTTTTTTTTTTGCACATGGACATCCGGTTGCTCCAGCCCCATTTGTTCATTTACTGAAAAGACTATCTTTTCTCCGTTGATTGCCTTTGCACCTTTGTAAAAAATAAATTGTCCATATTTGTGTGGGTCTTTTTCTGGACCTTCTGTTCTGTTCTATTGATCTATGTATATATTCTTTCACTTATATCACTCACTCTTTTACTACTGTAGTGTTGTAGTTCAATTTTTTTCTTATATTTTCATTTCAAAACCTAAGGACATCTTGTTACCCAGACACATTTAAGGGGAAATATTTATTTTTGTACTTTGTCACGTCTTGAAGGAAAAAGTAACCCCAGTCTTATGTCTTTCATTGATGTTTCCTTCTTTCTTCATCCACCAGAGAAGAATAAAACCCAGGAAGCCGATGGCCAGGGTGATGCTTGAGGTCACTCTAGGGCAGGGACCACACCCTGGGTCACTCCACTTAGCCTATAGCTGACCTCCAAAACTATATCTGCTGACCCCTGAGGTATAGAAAGCAGAAGAATCAGGTTGGGGAAGGGATTTCTAATAGACAAGATGTCTCATGCAGCATTCCTGCTAAGAGGAGTGCATGTGTCAAGTGATCAGAGCAGCATCTATTCTAAACCAGGAACTAGAGCTTTCTGAAGGCTGGCTGTGTAAAGCAGTCCCCCCTCCCCTCACTGCCTACACCCATCCTCGCCTTTCAAAATACCTTAAGAAGTCTGTAAACACTTAAGCTTCTGTTGTTAATGGGGAAAAAAGGCGTAAAATTAGCTTAAAGAGGAAGCTATCTTGGTAGGTAATGCAAATAAATTGTTTTGTGTTTCCTGGAGATGTGACAGGTCTGACTCTATTAGTGCCCTGACTGCAAATAAAAGGCGAACTTCCCCCAAGAACTTTCAGAAAGGCTCCAGCGTTACTCAAGCCAGCTATTTTAATCTGTCTAAAGAACGTGCATTTATTAATTTTTCATGCTCTGGCCAAGTCCTTTGCCCTTTAATTTAGTCAAGATGACCAAATGAATGTTTTGTTGGCTTAATTTACAGTTGTGGAAACTTTCCAGTTTTCTCCTTTGTCTGATGACATCAGGAGTTCAATGCTAGGTTGGAGTTTAATTTAATAACCATGTGACATATGAAATAGAAAACAAATGTCTTTTCCTTATTATAAAGCTGGAAAGTATATCTATTTCCTTCATGTATGTAGTATACACATGCCAGTAGATATATAGTCCTATCTGTTAGAAGTACAAGCTTTCAACACACAGAGATATGAATTCGAATTCCAACTCCATGAGCTCCCACTTTTTTACTTTGGGCAAGTTGTATCATTTCTTTAAGCCTCAGTTTCCCCATCTGTAAAATGGGGGTAGTGATTCCTACCTTGCAGAGTTTTGGGAACATGCAATGGTGATGTACAGTTTAGCCCAGTGTCTGCTTCATTGAGTTTAATAAATGTTATCTTTCACTCTACTTCCCAGTCACAGTCCAAATGCAAACCAGTGTTATAACTCTGTTTCTCAGATGTCAACGTGCATGTGAATCGCCCCAACCTTGTTAAAATGCAGATTCTGCTTCTCTAGGTCCAGGGCATGGGCTGAGATTCTGCATTCCTAACTAGCTCCCAGGGAAAACTGAGGACAACACTTTGGATGGCAGGATGGTAAAAAATGTTTGCAAGTGCAGGTGTTTTATTTGTCCAACCAATGGTTTCTCAATGCTCCCTGCACATTAGAAGCTCCTAGGGAAAATTTTTTTTTTAATTGATGCTGGCCTCACAAAATAATTAGAATTTAATTTTAGAGGATCCAAAGTGGGGTTTGAGCATTAGTGTGTTTTAAAAGCTTCCCAGGTGATTCTTATGATGCAAGGTTGAGGCCCTCTCATTAGTGATTCTAACGTGCAGCCAGGCTTGGGAAAAACCTCTTCACAGAATTGCTTGCAAGAGTGTTTTGATTTCCTCTGTAGTTTACAGTAAGTAAGAATATTTTAGTATTGCATTTCCTAAACTTGTCATCTTGGATCGAGTAATCAAGCTCAAAGCTTTGCATGTCTTAGAAGCTTTAGTTGGGGCAAAATAGACCAACTAACAATTAATCTTCTAGTTATTCTGAGCGGCTCAGATATGTGATTCATCTTTGCCAATTGCTCTTTCCTCTTGTGAACATTAGATGGAAAATGTCACCTGCCTGAGAGGTAGCATACTTTGTGCTTCCAACCTCTGTATATACACACACGCGCTGCACAAGGCAGAGCGGAAAAGCAAGCAGAAAATGGATTTTTTTTTCAAAGGCCCAGACAGTGAAGAGGGGAGTTCTGCTGTATGCTATGGGGAGTTCCAGAGGAAGTTAGAGGCGTTCCTTCTCTCATGAAAAGAAAGTATAAGTGTGGTAAATAAATCTACTAAATAAATTCAATAGAGACTACACCCAAAGTCCTCTGATTCTTGTTAAATCTCAGGCTCAGCAATTAACCTTCCCTGCAAGCCCCATTTCTCTTCCCTGTTTCTTGTTATATCATGTGTAATAAAATAAGAGAAGGAAGTACTATGAGGAGAGTAAAAGTAGTGTAAATTCCTGAACCTGGTGCATAGAATATGGTTAATACATATTAGAGAATGAATAAATAAATATTATTATCCAGGGTAGAGTGGATTTGGTATCAGGCAGCTCTGTTTTAATTATAAGGGGACTTAATAACTCAAGTATCTGGAGATGATTCTAATCGTAAAGGAATCTACTTTAAGGAGTATCCTATTACAGAGACTCCGGTGAGAGTTATTACAAGTCTTCAGGGAATTCCACAAAATGGAATCATGCGGGAAATTCAGAAGCACGGCACCTTTTCTCACATGTATCGTCCCAGAGTCTTCTCAACCTGGCCAAGCAAATGCTGAATTGGCGTTGTTTTACACAGAAGCACTCACATTGTAGCCTGCCCCACCCCCATCCTGCGCAAAAGAATACCAGGCAGCTGTGAACTCCTTTTTGTATCATAGATCTCTGTCAGAAAGGCACGCTAATGTTCTAGTTGTGGTTAAAACAGGGGTTGGAGGCAATATATAAGCTCGTCATTAATTTTTGATAAAAACTCAAGTGTGTGCACTACACTCTCACCTGTGCTGGGTGGTGATTAAGAATGCCAGTTTGGGGCTTCCCTGGTGGCACAGTGGTTGAGAGGCTGCCTGCCAATGCAGGGCACAGGGGTTCGTGCCCCGGTCCGGGAGGATCCCACATGCCGCGGAGCGGCTGGGCCCGTGAGCCATGGCCGCTAAGCCTGTGCGTCTGGAGCCTGTGCTCCGCAACGGGAGAGGCCACAACAGTGAGAGGCCCGCGTACGGCAAAAAAAAAAAAAAAAAAAAGAATGCCAGTTTGTGCAATTTGGGGCAAGTTGCTCTTTGATGAGAGGAAAGCAAAAGTGAATATGGCGAGGCTCATCCTTTTGTTTCTCCCTCTCCCCCTTTTTGTCATTTTATGTTAAACCCTTAACTGGAATTTAGTATGTGTTAGGCACTGGAGACGCCAAAGTAAATTCAACCTGGTCACTGCCTTCAAAGATTTACAGGATGGTAGGACGAAAAACTCCAGTCAGAAGAGAATTGTGATGTGAATCATTCAAGCAACAGAAAACCCCCAATCTATTTATACTGTGAAATCTGTTATCCAGGGTGGTCCGAATACCACTTTCTCAAGAATTAAGACATTGTACAAAAGAAAGTTTGTTGACTACCTGCCAAAATAAGGCACTTCACATGTGCCATTTTGTCTAGTTTTCCCCACAATGCTGCCAGGTAGATGTTATCTTCGACCTTTACAGATAAAGAGGCTGAGACTCATAGAGTTTAAATGGCATGATCAAGATCAAAGGGCTCATAATCCTGATATAGTCAAAATTTGAACCCAGGTTCATCTGTCACTAAATCCCAGGCTCTTTCCATACCACGTTTTATGTGGAAACAACCACTCAAATAGCATATTCTTAGAAGCCATCCCCAAATATAAGTGGATGTTTTGACTGATTAAATGAATGGATTAATGAAGTAAGCTCTACTGAACATAATTTGATCTAATCTTCTGTCACAATTCAGAAGCTACTTCGAGATCTTACACTCAGTCTTAATGACTAACCACTCATTAATAATGGAAGCAGCATAATTTTGTACAATTTATCACAATTTATTCATGCATACACTACTTTCATTAGTTTTGCCATGTTTGACTACTCTTTGTGCTATTGTTTTTATAGAATTATCTGAATCAACTGAGCTTTTATTTATTTTTTTTTTATTTTTGGCTGTGCTGGGTCTTCATTTCTCTGCGAGGGCTTTCTCTAGTTGTGGCAAGCAGGGGCCACTCTTCATCGCGGTGTGCGGGCCTCTCACTATCGCAGCCTCTCTTGTTGTGGAGCACAGGTTCCAGACGCGCAGGCTCAGTAGTCGTGGCTCACGGGCCTAGTTGCTCCGTGGCATGTGGGATCCTCCCAGACCAGGGCTCGAACCCCTGTCCCCTGCATTGGCAGGCAGATTCTCAACCACTGTGCCACCAGATAAGCCCCCTGGCAGGAGTTCTTTAGACCCAACCAAGTTGTCAATTACTTGCCGCGCAGTCTTAATTTGGATGTTTGGTGGTCATCTGGGTGGATCTTTTCAAGTCCAAAGAGAGCAATAGGAGAATGAGAAAGACTGAGGGGGGAAAGCCTTGGCCTCAGTGCGCTTCTTCACGGCCAGAGAACTGGTCTCTGCCAGATCCTGCAGGCGATGTCAGCTGCCACTTAACGGGCTACTCGAATCTCCATGGCTCAGGATAAGGCCCAGCCACCCTTCAGAAGGGAGCCATAGCCCAATAGGCGGATCGAGACTATGGCCTTTGAGGCCCCGCACTGGGTGCCAGAAAAGATGTTGCAGGAAAGAGAGTGGGGTGCGAGAGGATGGTCACATCCCAAGTCATGTCTGAGTCCCTAGGATGGCCGCCAAGTGTGGGTTCTTGGCTTTGTGCAGGCAAGAATTCAAGAGCAAGACATAGTAAAGTGAAAGAAGGTTTAGTCAGGGAGATACACGCTCCATAGACAGAGTGTGGGCCATCTTGGAAGGCAAGAGAGCTTTTATTTTTTGAACAAAACAATCTACCCTTGTGGTAAATGGAAAACCAGTATCACTGGTACAGGTAAATAGAGGATATGAGCAAAAATAAATGCAATGAAAGTAAAGTGGTGCTGTTAAATTCTACCCAGATAATAATATCTGCCTGAGAGCTTCTTGTTTTATTAAAAGGAAAAATAGGGCTTCCCTGGTGGCACAGTGGTTAAGAATCCACCTGACAAGGCAGGGGACACTGGTTTGAGCCCTGGCCTGGGAAGATCACACATGCTGCGGAGCAACTAAGCCCATGCGCCACAACTACTGAGCCTGCGCTCTAGAGCCCACGAGCCACAACTACTGAAGCCCACGCACCTAGAGCCCATGCTCTGCAACAAGAGGTGCCACTGCAGTGAGCAGCCCATGCACCGCATAGAAGAGTAGCACCCGCTCGCCACAACTAGAGAAAGCCCACGCACAGCAACGAAGACCCAAAGCAGCCAAAAATAAAAAATAAATAAATAAAATAAAATAAAAAGAAAAATAACCATTGTTAGAGACGTGAGAGTCTAGTTGCAAATTATATGTAATTTGAAGGATTGAAATAGAATTGAAGAGGGAATAAATTCCTCTCTGAATAATCCAACTCCCTTTGGGCCTTGATTCTGCCGTATCTAAAATCATTTTGCATACTTCTAGAAGTATGTGCCTCATGTTTTGGGAAATACTGTTTCAAAGACTACAGATTTTGAAGTCAACCATCTGACTAGCTCTGAATTTTAACTTTACTAACTGTACATCCTGGAGCAAACCTCTTTGACCCAGTTTCCTCAACTATAAAACAGTAATGATAATACATGTTTCATGCTTGTATTTTCAGTATTAAATGACATAGGTTTTTAAAAAAACATTTATTTATTTAGCTGTTCGGGTCTTAGTTGTGGCACTCGGGATCTTCGTTGCTGCATGCGGGATCTTAGTTGAGACATGCAGGGTCGAACCCAGGCCCCCTGCCTTGGGAACATGGAGTCTTAACCACTGGACCACCAGGGAAGTCCCAATGATATAGTTATAAAGAGCCTAGAACAGTGGCTGGCACATAGTAGGTATACACTAAGTATTAGTTCCATTCTTTCTTTCCTCTTATTGACAGAAAAGACGCTTCTACAGTAGACTTGTGTGATGTGATGGTTAAGAGCGCTTGAACTTAACAATACCTGGGTCTGTTCCTGGCTGTGCAATGTTAGGCAAGTTGCTTAACCTTTCTGTGTCTCAGTTTCATTTTCTAAAAAGAAGATAGCTCTATGTCACTGGCTTCCTGGGGGGACTAAAAGGGATCATGTGTTAGCAGAGGCCTAACACCTAGTAAGAACTCAATGGGTGATAGTTATTATTACTATCACTGGTGAGAGGAGGTAGAATTTGGCAGATAATGATGTAATTTGACCCATATGAAGAAAATGAGCCTGGATAGTAGGGGGTAGGAAGGCAGTCAGCTGCACAGGTGAGGAGTGTTGAGAGGTGAGAACTACCTCAGAGCAGATCAAGAATTCTACTCTTTCCCAGAATGGATGGGGGCAAAGGAGAGAAAGGAGCCTTCACAAATGCCCAGATAATGACAGGTATCTCTTGGGAAGCGGGGGTGGGATGGGTCTCCTCAGGTCCCACTCTGTACAGAACTGAAATGTGAAGGCAGACAATCTGAGAATGTCTTATTTTCTGTTCAGCTTTCTTCACAGTGACGGTCCCAAAGGAAATGTACACGGTAGACTACGGTGGCAATGTGACCTTGGAGTGTGATTTTGACACCGGAGGTCATGTGGAACTCGGAGTTTTAAAAGCCAGTTTGCAAAAGGTGGAAAATGATACAACCTTGCTCAGTGAAAGAGCCATTTTGCTAGAGGAGCAGCTGCCCCTGGGGAAGGCCTTGTTCCACATCCCCCAAGTCCAAGTGAGAGATGCAGGGCAGTACCGCTGCCTGATCATCTATGGGATCGCCTGGGACTACAAGTACCTGACTCTGAAAGTCAAAGGTGAGTAGTTTCAGGGACTGGAGTACATGGAGGCATCTCTCCAACACAGGACCTGCATTAGCTGCAAGTAACAAGCTCAAACCAAAACTAGGAGGATGGCTATAAAGAGACAGAGATACCTCAGAGAAAACAAAAGCACCTGCTCAGAAATAGTTTTTGATATCTGAGTATAAAGCAGTGGAGCTGAGGGTAAATAGGGGTAGAGGGAATAAAACTGGTCTAGAGAAAGCCAGGAAAATGAGTCCCTGAAAGGTGGGAGAGTACCAAAGAAGTTTTGCCTAATTCACAGGAACAATACTGACTTGATATTAAACTACTCTTTCAGAGTCCAGAGTTTTTTAAACCATGATTTGCCACTCATTAACAGATTAAAATATCAGTTTAATGAGTAGCATTATTATTTAATGAGTAGTATGTATGTCCCATACAATGGAATCTTCTTTACCAATTCATCTGTCAGTGGACATTTACGTTGCTTCCATGTCTTGGGTATTGTAAATAGTGCTGCTCTGAACATTGGGGTGCATGTATCTTTTCGAATTAGAGTTTTCATCTTTTCTGGATATATGTCCAGGAGTGGGATTGCAGGATCATATGGTAACTCTATTTTTAGTTTTTTAAGGAACCCCCATACTGTTCTCCATAGTGGCTGTACCAATTTACATTCATGCCAGCAGTGTAGGAGGGTTCCCTTTTCTCCACACCCTCTTCAGCATTTATTATTTACAGACTTTTTGATGATGGCCATTCTGACTGGTGTGAGGTGATAATCTCATTATAGTTTTGATTTGCATTTCTCTAATTAGCGATGTTGAGTGTATTTTCATGTGCCTGTTGGCCATCTGTATGTCTTCTTTGGAAAAATGTCTATTTAGGTCTTCTGCCCACTTTTTGATTGGGTTGTTTGTTTCTTTGATATTGAGCTCTATGAGCTGTTTGTATATTTTGGAAATCAATCCCTGTCAGTCGCATCGTTTCTCGCCGATTCTTTTAGTTGAACATCTCTCCCATCTCTTCCCTTATTTATATATCCCAAGTCAAAGCCTCAGCCCAGATCCTGATTCATGGCCCTCCTACCTCTGCAATCACCTACTAACTCAGCAACCAAGACCAGCATCTTGTCCTGAGCCACCTTGCTGGAGCAGGCCAAACCCTCACCTGTAACACACTACTCCTGTGAATTCATTTATTCTACTATATGCCCCTCCAAAGCCCCAGAGCTTACAGAAATAATCTACAATAGAATAGGATTAAATGATTATAAGAGGACATCAAATGAAGGGACAATAAGTGTAGATAAAATAACATAAAATTAGATAAAGTGAGTACTCAAAATGCATGCTTCAGATACTGATGGATTGCTAGAGATAGACCAAAATTGGCTCCAAGGAGACTAGTGAGTCTAACTACTTCAAGACCTTCAGTAGGCTGCTTCAGAACCTAATTCTTCTTATCTTCTTCTACTTCTGGGTACTTTGAAGTCCCCCTGGGAAACATATCTCTCTTCCCATGTATGTTGCTTCATCCCTAGACTTTTGTGATTACATAGAGAATCATCCTCTTGTGATGATCCCAGTGCAGAATTCAGAATACTGTACCCATGAAGGACATGAGTTCAAAGCTCCCCAACCACCCCATATTCCAGCTGTTTCCTTATTTATTACTGGAATATGAAATTTTCCTACCTCCTATGGTCCTTGGGTGGTTTAAGCAAGGTAAGGTATATTAAGAGGATGGAGTCAATAGTTAGAGCTACTCACCCCTGCTCCTCTTTAAGTTCTTGACTAAGTGAGCTATACCCAGAGGAATCAGTAGCCAAATGGAAATGAACTCCATTTTTTTAAATTAACAACTGGATGAGCACATAATCTTTCCCTTTCCCCTCTCCCCACTTTGGAGATTCTCTGATAATTTGCACTGGAAAACATGACTCAGAATAAGGAATTCTTGTTTCTTGCTCCCTTGTCTTAAACTGAGTCCAGGTTTGCACATCAGTCCCTGAAGTTATCCATCCAAACTCATAGATAAGAAAATCTTCCCCACCCACCCAGTCACAAGCAGAAGCTGGAATACTGTGGGTGGGGGAATATGTGAGAGATTTTTGAGGCAGGCAGGCCAGCAGTCCAGGGCAACTACTCTTAATGACATGGAAAGAACTTCAAGAGAAGGCCACAGGTTATAAGCAGCACTTCAAGACACAGTCACCTTGCTCTCCAGTGACCCATGACTCAGTGAGTGACTTTGGCTATAACTAATCAAATTAGCAACTCATAACACAGAGATGCACAAGGGAGGTTCTCAAAAAGCAAAAATTGTGGAGAGGGAAATGAATCTTCCTTTCACCTCCACAGAATGTAAAAACACAGGGCATGAACTCAGCACCTAGAAAACACTTAGTAAGTCATACATATTTGATATTTTCCACATGGCTGTTAGCATTATTTTAATATAAAATCACTTTTCACAGTTTGTGCTCATTTATACTCCTCCCAAAAATTTAACAGAAAAATGTTTCATCATATCTGTGCCATATATACATCTTTACTTCAAAGATTGTATTAAACTTCTTTCTTAAAGAAGTATTTCCTACCTGATGAGAGCTAGTGCTCACTCCCTCTTCCTTTCACCAAAAATCAGCAGGTTACTTTTTACACTCCCTGGTATCTGCGTACGTGGTTAATATTTATTTTTAGCTGTCATCTAAGATAACTGGAAAATTTGTCCTTGTGTCTTCCTGGTGCTCTCAATGTCACTTGTGTCTATTTTAGATCTCAGTTTTCTAGAGGGCAGGGAGACATATCTGATCAATTCATTCAGCATCCACTGCACAGAAGGGTGTGTGTGTGTGTGTGTGTGTGTGTGTGTGTGTGTGTGTGTGTTAAGGAGAAGTAAAAATATACTCAGTTCTTGACTATTTATAGGCAGAATCTAAGTCTTTAAAAATAATAATAGCATTTATCAAGTGCTTTCTGTGTTCCTGCCCTTTTCTGAGCACTTACATGTATTAACTCATTCATCTTCAAAGTGTTGCCAGAGGTGTTCCAGGTCTTTGCTCAAAAGCCATCAACCCCCATCTTTAGCAGGAGTGAACATAAATCTTTAAGTTAAAGTGTCCAGAGATAAGAAAGGAAGCTACAAACAAAAACAAAAAAACCAAACGCAGAGGACCTTCGAGATGGTGGAGGAGTAACATGTGAAGATCACCTTCCCCCCAAAAATATATCTAAAATACATCTACACGTGGAACAACTCCTACAGAACACCTACTGAACGCTGGCAGAAGATCTCAGACTTGCCAAAAGGCAAGAAACTCCCCATGTAACTGACTGTGTGGCTGACAGGGTCTTGGTGCTCCTGCCGGCTGTTAGGCTAGAACCTCTGAGGTGGGAGAGCCAAGTTCAGGACATGGGACCACCAGAGACCTCCCAGCCCCATGTAATATCAATCAGCGAGAACTTTCCCAGAGATCTCCATCTCAATGCTAAGACCCAGCTCCACTCAACGACCAGCAAGCTCCAGTGCTGGACACCACAAGCCAAACAACTAGCAAGACAGGGACACAACCCCACCCATTAGCAGAGAGGCTGCCTAAAATCATAATAAGTTCACAGACACCCCAAAACACACCACCAGATGTGGTCCTGCCCACCAGAAAGACAAGATCCAGCCTCATCCACCAGAACACAGGCACTAGTCCCCTTCACCGGGAAGCCTACACAATCCACTGAACCAACCTTACCCACTGGGGGCAGACACCAAAAACAACAGGAACTATGAACTTGCAGCCTGCGAAAAGGAGACCCCAAACACAGTAAGTTAAGCAACATGAGAAGACAGAGAAATATGCAGCAGATGAAGGAGCAAGGTAAAAACCCACCTGACCAAACAAATGAAGAGGAAATAGGCAGTTTACTGGAAAAAGAATTCAGAGGAATGATAGTAAAGATGATCCAAAATCTTGGAAATAGAATGGAGAAAATAAAATAAACGTTTAACAAGGACCTAGAAGAACTAAAGAGTAAACAAACAATGATGAACAGCACAATAAATGAAATTTAAAACTCTCTGGAGGGACTTCCCTGGTGACGCAGTGGATGAGACTCCATGCTCCCAATGCAGGGTGCCTGCGTTCGACCCCTGGTCAGGGAACTAGATCCCACATGCATGCTGCAACTAAGAGTTCTCATGCCACAACTAAGGAGCCTGCCTGCCGCAACTGGGACCTGGTGCAACCAAATAAATAAATATATTTTTTAAAAAAACTCTCTAGAAGGAATCAAAAGCAGAATAACTGAGGCAGAAGAATGGATAAGTGACCTGGAAGATAGAAGAGTGGAAATAACTACTGCAGAGCAAAATAAAGAAAAAGGAATGAAAAGAATTGAGGACAGTCTCAGAGACATCTGGGACAACAGTAAACGCACCAACATTCAAATTATAGGGATCCCAGGAGAAGAAGAATAAAAGAAAGGGTCTGAGAAAATATGTGAAGAGATTACAGTTGAAAACTTCCCTAACATGGGAGGGGAAATAGTCAGTCAAGTCCAGGAAGTTCAGAGAGTCCCATACAGGATAAATCCAAGGAGAAACACACCAAGACACATATTACTCAAACTGTCAAAAATTAAATACAAAGGAAAAATATTGAAAGTAGCAAGGGAAAAGCAACAAATAACATCCAAGGGAATCCCCATAAGATTAAGAGCTGATCTTTCAGCAGAAACTCTGCAAGCCTGAAGGGAGTGACAGGACATATTTAAAGTCATAAAAAGAAAAAACCTACAACCAAGATTACTCTACCCAGCAAGGATCTCATTCAAATTCGACGGAGAAATTAAAACCTTTACAGACAAGCAAAAGCTAAGAAAATTCAGCACCACCAAACCTGCTTTACAACAAATGCTAAAGGAACTTCTCTAGGCAGGAAACACAAGAGAATGAAAAGACCTACAATAACAAACCCAAAGCAATTAAGAAAATGGTAATAGGAACATACATATTGATAACTACCTTAAATATAAATGGCTTAAATGCACCAACCAAAAGACATAGACTGGCTGAATGGTTACAAAAACAAGACCCGTATATATGCTGTCTACAAGAGACCCACTTCAGACCTAGGTACACATACAGATTGAAAGTGAGGGGATGGAAAAAGATATTCCATGAAAGTGGAAATCAAAAGAAAGCTGGAGTAGCAATTCTCATATCAGACAAAATAGACTTTAAAATAAAGACTATTACAAGAGGCAAAGAAGGACACTAGAGAATTATCAAGGGATCAATCCAGGAAGAAGATATAACAATTGTAAATATTTATGCACGCAACATAGGAGCACCTCAGTACATAAGGAAAATGCTCACAACCATAAAGGGGTAAATTGACAGTAACATAATAATAGTAGGGGTTTTTGGCACCCCACTTTCACCAATGGACAGATCAATCAAAATGAAAATAATGAAACACAAGCTTTAAATGATACATTAAACAACATGGACTTAATAGATATTTATAGGACATTCCATCCAAAAACAACAGAATGCACTATCTTCTCAAGTGCTCCTGGAACATTCTCCAGGATAGATCATATCTTGAGTCACAAATGAAGCCTTGGTACATTTAAGAAAATTGAAATCATATCAAGTATCTTTTCCGACCACAATGCTATGAGACTAGATATCAATTACAGGAAAAAATATGTACAAAATACAAACACATGGAGGCTAAACACTACACTAGTAAATAACCAAGAGATCATTGAAGAAATCAAATAGGAAATCAAAAAATACCTAGAAACAAATGACAATGAAAACACGACGACCCAAAACCTGGGATGCAGCAAAAACAGTTCTAAGAGGGAAGTTTATAGCAATACAGTCCTACCTCAAGAAACAAGAAACATCTCAAATAAACAACCTAACCTTACACCTAAAGCAATTAGAGAAAAAAGAACAAAAAAACCTCAAAGTTAGCAGAAGGAAAGAAATCATAAAGATCAGATCAGAAATAAATGAAAAAGAAATGATGAAAATGATAGCAAAAATCAATAAAACTAAAAGGTAGTTCTTTGACAAGATAAACAAAGTTGATAAACCATTAGCCAGACTCATCAAGAAAAAAAGGGAGAAGACTCAAATCAAAAGAATTAGAAATGAAAAAGGAGAAGTAACAACTGACACTGCAGAAATACAAAGGATCATGAGAGATTACTACAAGCAACTCTATGCCAATAAAATGGACAGCCTGGAAAAAAAGAACAAATTCTTGGAAAAGCACAACCTTCCGAGACTGAATCAGGAAGAAATAGAAAATATTAACAGACCCATCACAAGCACTGCAATTGAAACTGTGATTAAAAATCATCCAACAAACAAAAGCCCAGGACCAGACAGCTTCACAGGCAAATTCTATCAAACATTTAGAGAAGAGCTAACACCTATCCTTCTCAAACTCTTCCAAACTATAGTAGAGGGAGGAACACTTCCAAACTCATTCTACAAGGCCACAATCACCCTGATACCAAAACCAGACAAAGATGTCACACACACACACACAAAAACTACAGGACAGTATCACTGATGAACATAGATGCAAAAATCCTCAACAAAATACTAGCAAACAGAATGCAACAGCACATTGAAAGGATCATCCACCATGATCAAGTGGGGTTTATCCCAGGAATGCAAGGATTCTTCAATATACATAAATCAATCACTGTGATACACCATATTTACAAATTGAAGGATAAAAATCATATGATCATCTCAATTGATGCAGAAAAAGCTTTTGACAAAATTCAACACCCATTTAAGATAAAAACTCTCCAGAAAGTAGGCGTAGAGGGAGCCTACCTCAACATAATAAAGGCCATATATGACAAACCCACAGCCAACATCGTTCTCAGTGGTGAAAAACTGAAACCATTTCCTCTAAGATCAGGAACAAGACAAGGTTGTCCACTCTCACCACTATTATGCAACATAGTTTTGGAAGTTTTAACCACAGCAATCAGAGAAGAAAAAGAAATAAAAAGAATCCAAATCGGAAAAGAAGAAGTAAAACTGTTTGCAGATGACATGATAGTATACATAGAGAATCCTAAAGATGCTACCAGAAAACTACTAGAGCTAATCAATGAATTTGGTAAAGTAGCAGGATACAAAATTAATGAACAGAAATCTCTTGCATTCCTATATACTAATGATGAAAAATCTGAAAGAGAAATTAAAGAAACACTCCATTTACCATTTCAACAAAATGAATAAAATACCTAGGAATAAATCTACCTAAGGAGACAAAAGACCTGTAAGCAGAAAATTGTAAGACACTGATTAAAGAAATTAAAGGTGGTACAAACAGATGGAAAGATATGCCATGTTCTTGGATTGGAAGAATCAGCATTGTGAAAATGATTATACTACCCAAAGCAATCTACAGATTCAGTGCACTCCCTATCAAACTACCAATGTCATTTTTCACAGAACTAGAACAAAATATTTCACAATTTGTATGGAAACACAAAAGACCCCAAAAAGCAAAAGCAATCTTGAGAAAGAAAAATGGAGCTGGAGGAATCAGGCGCCTGTTCTTCAGACTATACTACAAAGCTACGGTAATCAAGACAGTGTGGTACTGGCACAAAAACAGAAATATAGATCAAAAAACAGGATAGAAAGCCCAGAGATAAACCCACGCACCTAGGGTCAACTAATCTATGACAAAGGAGGTAAGGATGTACAATGGAGAAAAGACAGCCTCTTCAATAAGTTGTGCTGGGAAAACTGGACAGCTGTATGTAAAAGAATGAAATTAGAACACTCCCTAACACCATACACAAAAATAAGCTCAAAATGGATTAAAGACCTAAATGTAAGGCCAGACACTATAAAACTCTTAGAGGAAAACATAGGAAGAACACTATTTGACATAAATCACAGCAAGATCCTTTTTTGACCCACCTCCTAGAGAAATGGAAATAAAAACAAAAAGAAACAAATGGGACCTACGGAAACGTCAAAGCTTTTGCACAGAAAAGGAAACCATAAACCAGATGAAAAGACAATCCTCAGAATGGGAGAGAATATTTGCAAATGAAGTAACTGACAAAGGATTAATCTCCAAAATGTACAAGCAGCTCATGCAGCTCAATATCAAATAAACAAACAACCCAATCCAAAAATGGGCAGAAGACCTAAATAGACATTTCTCCAAAGATATACAGATTGCCAACAAACCCATGAAAGGATGCTCAACATCACTAATCGTTAGAGAAATGAAAATCAAAACTACAATGAGGTATCACCTCACACCAGTCAGAATGGCCATCATCAAAAAATCCAGAAACAATAAATGCTGGAGAGGGTGTGGAGAAAAGGGAACCCTCTTGCACTGTTGGTGGGAATGGAAATTGGTACAGGCACTATGGAGAACAGTATGGAGGTTCCTTAAAAGACTAAAAATAGAACTACCATATGACCCAGCAATCCCACTACTGGGCATATACCCTGAGAAAACCATGACTCAAAACGTGTCATGTACCACAACGTTCATTGCAGCACTATTTCCAATAGCCAGGACATGGAAGCAACCTAAGTGTCCATCGACAGATGAATGGGTAAAGTAGCTGTGGTACATATATACAATGGAATATTACTCAGCCATAAAAGGAAACGAAATTGAATTATTTGTAGTGAGGTGGATGGACCTAGAATCTGTCATACAGGGTGAAGTAAGTCAGAAAGAGAAAGACAAATACCGTACGCTAGCACATATATATGGAATCTAAAGAAAAAATTGTTTTGAAGAACTTAGGGACAGGACAGGACTAAAGACACAGATGTAGAGAATGGACTTGAGAACACGGGAGGGGAAAGGGTAAGCTGGGACGAAGTGAGAGAGTGGCATTGACATATAGCCACTAACAAATGTAAAATAGATAGCTAGTGGGAAGAAGCCACATAGCACAGGGAAACCAGGTAGGTGCTTTTTGTCCACCTAGAGGGGTGGGATAGGGAGGGTGGGAGGGAGATGCAAGAAGGAGGGGATATGGGGATGTAAGTATAGGTAGAGCTGATTCACTTTGTTATACAGCAGAAACTAACACAGCAATGTAAAGCAATTATATTCCAATAAAGGTGTTAAAAAACAAAAAAACAAACCCAGATGGAACCATCTGGGACCAAGATGGCAATGAATCTGACCTTCAACAGATTTCTAGGTCCTTATTTTTTCTCCTCCTAATCTTAAAGAGGACAGAGGAAAGGAGGACATGGAAAGAAAATTTTCTCCTGAAGGTGTTAGAAAAAGTACTAAATCAAGTGAGATGTGGGGGTTATCTAGTGATTTAGTTTATCCAGCCTCTCTTTTCTCCAATCCCCAATTGTAAGATAATTTACATTAATACAGGATGCCACAGATTGTGGTAGGGTAAAGCACCATTGAGATTTGGAATCAAACCTCGAGTGTTCATAAATTGGCTCCACCAGTTAAAAGCCCTGTGCCTCTGAGTGAAATCTCGACCTCTCTAGCCTCAATTACCTTCAACAAAAGTTGGGTATATTAACAATGCTGTTTTGATGTATTGTAAAAATTAAATAATTCAATGTATGTAAAATAGCATGATATCTGGGACATAGGAAATGTTTAACAAGTTAAAACTATTAGTACTTAATATTGATAATGATAATTTTACTTCACGTGGCATTGAGTACAGAGATCTACGGGAATCAGAAAAGAGAGACTTATTTCTTTTTCTTCTTCTCTTGTCCAGCTTCCTACAAGAAAATAAACACTCGCAACCTTAAGGTCCCAGGGACAGATGAGGTAGAGCTCTCCTGCCAGGCTGTAGGCTATCCCCTGGCAGAAGTGTCCTGGCCAAATATCAGTGTTCCTACCAACACCAGCCACACCAAGACCTCTGAAGGCCTCTACCAGGTCACTAGTGTTCTGCGCCTAAAGCCACACCCTGGCAGGAATTTCAGCTGTGTGTTCTGGAATGCCAATATGAAGGAACTCACTTCGGCCATCGTTGACCAAGGTAAGAGCTGCCTAGCTTACCAGTCAGGGTTCAGGCAAGAAATGGATGACACATTCAGAATGAGTAATCTGAGGACAGTGTAATAAAGGGACTATTTATGAAGGCGGGATTAGGATTTAGAGAAAGTACTAAAGGTAGTGCAGGACACCTGGGGCTTCAAAGGTCGGGGAGCAATTACCACCCTGGAGAGGCTACTGGAATCTGGAGGAGGGAGCTGTGGCCTCTGGTACAGGGATGCTGCCACCTGCATCAACTCCAAAGAGCAGAAGCTGATGAATGGATACCACAGCCTCGTTCTCCTCCCACCCTCCAGTCTCCTGCTGGTGCTTCCCATTAGCAGAGCCCAGGTGGAATTCCACTGACATGTTCATAAAGTCAACCTCTCAGGGCTCAGAACTGAGTGTTGGAGTGGAGAGAATGGATCCAGAGAGGAAACTGAAAACACCCAGCATAAAGGCTCATCATTGTGATTCAGGCACAGTACTACGAGTCAGCAGTATGAATGTTACTTTGCTGGCTTTGCTGCCAGCCATGTGGTTTTAGGGTTTTCCAGGAAAACTGACCTCTTAAAATAAACATTTAGAGCCTTCCCTGGCTATGCTGAATCCCATACTTCAGAATTTCGTGCATCAGCAAAATTTCTGACAATTTTGGTAGTCGGACAATTCTTTTATCTGCCAAGAACATTCATTTGCCAAATAAGAGAGTTAACATCTAGTATCGTAATCATTTCATAAGAGACAGGTCATTTTATCACCAGAGACATAAGTTTCCTATTGTTCCACAGACATCATGGGCTTAACCTCACTCTTTTGGAGGTCAGAAGTCTGAAAACGGCTTCACTGGTCTCAAATCAAGGTGTTGACAGGATTGCACAGGCTCTGAGAATTCATTTTCTTGATTTTTCTGCCTTCTGGAGGCCACCTGCATTCCTTGGCTCATGGACCTTTCCTACAGCCTTCAACACCAGCAATTGCATTACTCAGATCTCTGCCTCTGTCATCACATCTCTTTCTTTAACTCTCTTGCCTTTTAAGCACCACCTTTTCCACCTTTTAAGGACCCTTGTGATTACATTAGATACCTCCCTGCAATACATACCTCAACCTGATAATTTAGGATAATTTTCACATTTCAAGGTCCTTAATATAATCACATCTGCAAAATCTTTCTGCTGTGTAGGATAACTCATTCACAGGTTTCAGAACATGGACATGTTTGAGGTGAGTAATTATTCTGCTATCATACCAATAAAGGATATAATCTCCAAGTAAAGAACAGTCCCTAGTTATGATAAATTTGACTTTATAGAAGATTTGCTATGTTGTCATTATATTTCACTATTTGCCCTTTACCTTAGTTAGATAAAACAGAGCCCATGATAAGGACTTGTGTGGCATGCAGGTATTTAGGTGATGACCCCAGGGAGCAGAAGTGAGAGGTTTAGGAAATCAAGACAGGAAAGAAGGAAAAGCAAATAGAAGGGTGCATTACCAAAGTTGTTGGTGTGGACAATAGAAGCTTAAGTACTCAAGGACCACCTGAGAAGTGCATAGATCATCTCCTAAGATGTTTACTCAAAGGGCTTCAGGTGGAAGGACTAATCAATCTGCTTTTACCCCCAGTGGTTAACAGTTGTCCCCAGGAGCGTTAACTGCCTTCTACTGTGAGCCAGGCATGCATGTGGGCTGAGTGAGCTCCCCACAGCATCTATAGCATCAAAGTCATTCCAGGGCAGAAAGCAATGTATCCACTTGCGGTGAATCACTGACCATGGAGTGAGTCAAGGCCCACCCCGAATTCTATCCAGTCTGTGGCTGAAATCAGAGGTGAAGCTGAGAGGAAATGAGGCAGGACTACAACAGTCTATCCCTTGTGCTGCTCAAATCCCTCCATTCATGCCCTACATTAAGTCCACTGTCTCCGAGCCTTCAGGCAGGGAAGTAGCTACAATCTCTGCACAAGATGCACATACGAGAGTTCATGGAAGAAGTTACAGCTCCAGCTGCTGCAACTGATCCCAAGCCATAAGTGATGTTTGTCATTTCTCTCATCCACCATACATTCTAGATTTCCCTCGCTCAGCATTTCAGATGGAATAGTTTGTTTGCCTGGAAGATGATGAGAAATAGAGGTTGGAGGTGACTCAGACTTTCAACCCTGAGAGACATGAGCCCGTAGTCACCTTGCCCTTAGCAGGCTGAAGTTGTTGCAATTGCCTTTTCATTGTTATTAGTGGGTATGGAAGTAACAAGACCCAGAGAATCAGTGGATCCCTGAGTTCCAGACATAGTCTTCCTTGCCTCCATTATGTAGCAGCATTTGAGTTCTTCCTGGTAATCAAGATTGATTACCAGTGCAATGATTCTTTTCTTTGCCTGCTGGTCTGACAGTGGGTAGAGCTCAAGCTGACTAGGCAGTATCTAGATGCAATAGAACATATCCCTTGGTACAGCATCCTTTGGTAGAAGCGCTTGCCACTAGGAAGCTGGACCTTTAAGTGGAGCCTAAATTTGTGGAGATGAGAAGCAAAAATTCTACAAATGGGTCACTGGAGGTAATGATGAAAGGGACCAACCTTCAGCATTGGGGGAGCCCTGGCATAAAAGTAGCACATGGTTGAGGCAAGACTGTCTGGGAGAAGTGAGTTAGAACCTGCACAGAACCATCCATCATTCAGCCACATTCAGCCATAGCTGAAATCAGGGGTAAGACAGGCAGAATATGAGTTGGGGCACCAGAGATACCTGCCCTATCTCAAATTAAATTTTATCATGGATTGGCACCAATCCACAGACCAGACTGAGAACTTTGAAGTGACTCTATGCCAATCTCATCATTAATTTCCTAGCATTTCTCTTTTTTACAAGAAAATAATACTCCCTGATATAGTTTTCAGAGGCAGCCAGCTCCGTTGTCATCTTCAAACCCCCAATTCCCCACTTCCCCAGCTATCCACACTTGGCTACCCAATTTCAGCGCTAAAGTTAGCCCAGCTTCTTTCTAACTAAGTTATTATGATGAAGTGAGGAAGTAAGGAGAGGATTCATGCTAAGGATTTAGCAACTTACCATTTTTAGGGCCGACTTTGAGTGAAAATAGTGAATTAGGCAAGTTTGGACCTTTCAATATTCTCTACCTCTTTTTTAAATCACAGCTAAGACCACCAGACTTGTCACCTTATAAAACTCGAGCTATAACTAATTTGTACCAGAGGTCTAGAGTCTTATATATTACAATCCCAGGGGCATTTTTTTTTCCCAAGAATTGTTTAGTAAACTCTCCTTTGTTGTGTGGAATTTTCTGCCTGGTTAATTTTTGGCCAATACTTTGGATGAAATGTGGTTTTCTAGAATGACACATATAAGGAGCTTTGCTGGGAAACAGGGGCCTGGGTAAGATGAATTTGGAAATAACTGGAATCTACACTGCACATCACTGAGTACATCAGTATTTTTTTCTTCTTGGTAGAGAGGTGGAAGAGCAGACTAACCATTCTTCTGGAAGCCTTGAGGTGGTGAGAAGTTAGGAATGAAGTAAGCTGGCTCTTCTCTCCAAGGGAGACAACAGAGCTGATGGAATAGTCAACAATTGTGGGAGAGACCTGTGGGGTCTGCATCAGAGGTTGGGAGCTCCTAGGATACCACTCATGAATGTGGCTGGCAGGGGAATGGAGGAATCTTTGAAATGTAGTCAGAGATTTTCAACCAGTCTCTAGAGATAGGTTGAGAATCCTTCCCAGCTCTATATTCATCCTATCCCCTGACATGGATCCTCTGCTCCAGGCAGCTCCCCTTCCTTCCCCTGTACTCTCTGAACCTGCTTGTACCTCTCCAATCACCATGACTTCTCTGCTCAGTAGTTTCTGCCACATAAAATATCATTATTCGCCCTCTTCACCAGTTCTCCATGGCAGCTCAGGTAACTCCAAGGTACAAGGCATCTTTCCCTCATCTTGCATCCTAAAACCTATTGCCTGTACCATTTCTTTGTTTGCCTGTGACTGTACTTGTGTTTTCTCTTTCATTGGTATTTTATTTTCCATGTATTTTAATTGTTCACATGAGTCTTCTTTATGTCCAAACTAAAGCAAAACCTCAGTGCTCTGCCCATGGTAAGTGCTCAATAAATGTCAGATTAATGGGTTGGAGACTTAGTCTTGGATGACCCCAGTCCCATCATCCCAGCTGCTAGTCTGTGTGGACAGCCAGATCAGAGCAGTCAAATGATCCCCTAGTTTGTGATACAAGCACCAACAAAATAGCAAGAAAATAACCAAAGTCACACATTCTCCCACAAAGGCATTCTTGCTTCTGTTTCACAAAGGCATTTTTTTTTTCACAAAGGCATTTTTAAATTGTCTTATGACTGTCCCCTTTCTACTCATTCTCCTAAGTTGAGCAGCTCACAGCTGACTTCTGTGACCCACAGCATGCTTCTCCAGGAGTCAATGAATAAAACAAATATAGCAGTGAGAGTCTGGGGTGGGAGGTGCTCCAGTGGCTCTAGAATAGATGACTGAACATCCTAATTTTCAATCAGAAATGAAGGAGCAATGAGACCATTTTCCCTTTGAAACAGGGTTCCTTCCACAAAGGCAGTGTTGCATTTTCATTAGGAAATGTAGTGAGATTGGAACACAGGAAATAATTATAACAAGACCCTTGTAGGGCTGGCAGAGAAGTTCTCCCAGGAGACTTGGAAGTGACTCTCTGGCAGTGGTCAGGAGCATGGGCTCTAAAGTCAGATGGACTTTAATTTCAAATCCTCTCTCTGCTACCTACTAGCTCTGAGAACATGAACATATGACTGTGCCACCCTAGAGCTCAGCCTCTCATTTGTAGAATGAGGGTAAATAATGGTAGATATCTAATAGGGTTATTGTGAGGATTAAATGAAATATGTTTGTAAAGTCCTTAGCAATCAGAAAGGATGAAACAGGAAAAAAAGTATGGTACCTTTAGTGAGAGGCATGACTTCCTTGTGAGTGCATGAGGCTGTGGATAGGATAAATCCAATGTTTTTCCCATTGCATCATGACATCATTGTTAAGTAGCATGCAATTACTATAAAACAATCTAAAAGAAGATGTATTAGGATATAGGCTAAGTAACCTCAAAATACAGTGACTCAAATAAAACAGGAGTATGTTTCTCTCTGATGTCACAGTCAGAGATAGAAGGTGGTTCAGAGCAGGTAAGTCACTATATTCCATAAAGTCATTCAATAATCCAGGTTCTTTCCATCTTCTTGCTCTGGCATTCTCCAGGATGTTACCCCTGCTGAATTGTCAAAGCTGGATGACTGCCACATTCATGTTTCAGCCTTCAGAAAGGAAGAGAGACACATTCAGTGTTTGAAGGCCAAGACTCAAAAGACCCATTCTCTAGTCCTGAACTTAGTTCACGTGGCTGGCCACACCTAACTGCAGGGGAGGCTTAGAAATGTAGTCTCAGAGAAGCCATGTGTCCAGCTAATCCCTAGCTAATACTAGAGAAGAAATGGAGAATGGATTTAAGGGATATGCAGCAGTCTGCCACAAGGTAACTAATGACAAGGAAGATGGAGCAAGGTAGACTAGATAGACAGATGGTCAATTCAGCCCAACAGATCCTTATTGACACCTTTCACGTAGCTGGCGCCTGGCTCTATAGGGGATTCAGAGATGACTTAGAGAAAATCTTTGCACTTCAGATACTTACAATCTAAGCAGACTGATGTCCTGTTGGATGTTCAATGTTAGAAAGTCTTCAGGAATAAGTAGAGTTTGTGTGTGGAAGAGACTATGAGGGAACCTGCCCAGGACAAGGGTTTGCATAAAGGCACTGAAGTAGGGGCCTCTCCTGTTGTGGGGACAGTGAGAACTCCTTGACTATGGTGCTACATGTAGCAAGTGCTTAATCAGCATTTCCTAGAAGATATTAATTACTATGGGTTATGTATGGTAAGGGAGGTTAACTAGACGCATTGTGGTGATCAGTCACAGTATATACAAATATCAAATCATTATGTTGTATACCTGAAACTAATATAATGTTATGTGACAATTATACCTCAGTTAAAATTTTTATATATGGATTATCCAATGTGTAGATGAACCAGACTTCTTAATGCTTTTTTTTCCCTTAATGTTCACCACAATCTTAGGATAGAGACAAATATCTGTGGGGCCTGAGCTTTGGATCAGACAGATCTAGGTTTGCAATCCTGGCTTCGTCACTTACTTAGCAGTGATGACCGTATAGATAATTTAGCATCTCAGAGCCTTACTTCCTCAACTGTAAAACGAAGGCCTCACATTAAATGATATCTGATCCCTTCTCAGCTAAAACTGTCTGTGATTCTCAGACAGCACTATGATAGGGGAGGGGGAGGGCAGTTGGCAGGACTGAGCCCTTCCTCATGAGCAGTTTTGCCAGGTTTTTCCTGGACCGGGCTGTTATGTTCTTTTTTCTCTTTTGGCCACGCCACACAGCTTGTGGGAGTTTAGCTCCCCAACCAGGGATTGAACCGGGCCCTCAGCAGTGAGAGTGCACACTCCTAACCACTGGGCCTCCAGGGAATTCCCTGTTATGTTTATTCTTTATGAGTTACTCCATGAGGCAAAATTCAGCCTTTTGGAAAGGGTACAGTTTACCCTGGGTACCCTTCCATCTCCCTACAGTGGACGCCCCTCCAGGCCTGCCCTTTGTCAGTCTGGGGCCCTCATTCTAACCAGAGCTCTCCTTTACAAGGCTTTCCCCCAAGCACCAAAATTACTCTTCTCATCCACCTCTCTACTAATTCATCTTTTCCTCACTGTCAGACCTTGATTAGCTGAGATAAGGAAAAGGGCTAGTTGTAGTGATTCATGCTAAGGTATGATATTCTTTTTTTTCAGAAGGATCCTGTTAATCCTGGAGATTGAATAACTGATGGTAAAAATTCTAAGCACCATGAGTGCTTGACAGTGGAGTGATGAGACATATTTGGACTGAGGGACTATCCTACTGGAAAAAGAGAGATGATGAAGGAGGAGAGAAGGAGAGAGAGAGAGAAAGAAGGGAAAGAAAGAAGAAAAAAGGAAGGAAGGAAGGAAAGAAGGGAGGAAGGGAGAAAGAAAGAAGGAAGGAAAGAAAGAAAGAGAAAGAAAGGAAGGAAGAAAGAAAGAAAGGAAAGAAAGAAAAAGAAAAAAGAAAGAAGGAAGGAAGACTTAATATGATAGGTGTATCAGAATGATGAAAAGCATGGGATCTGGAACCAGGCAGCCTGCATTATATCTCAGCTATGTCACTTACTGTATAACTTTGGGAAAGGCCTCTGTGCCTCACTCCCTTCATCAGTAAAATGAGGGTCATAGTAGAGCCTGCCTCATAGGGTGGTTGTGAAAAAGAGCTAATACATACAACATTCATATACATACAGCATTCATATATATACAGCATTCATATACATACAGCATTCATAGGACAGTACCTGGCATGGAGTAAATGCTCAGTGCAAGTTGGCCATGTTGGTTATAACCCAGTCATTTGGCCAACTTGTTGGTTTACCTCTAAGCTAACATGTAATGGGATTCTGGTGCTTTTCTTTCCTCCAGGTAATCTGGAATCCCCCGAGATCCCTCCATCTTCACTGCTTCATATTTTCATCCTCTCCTTCATCATTGCTTTAATATTCATAGCCACAACGATAGTCCTAAGAAAACGGCTCTGCCAAAAGTTTTATTCTGGAAAAGGTAAGTGAGTTTCATTCATGGTAACCGAGTGGACTGGGTATCTGCAGTGTGAGGCTCTGCTTGGCCTCACTGGCCTACAGCTGCCCAGCTTCAAACTAAGTCCACGCAGGGCTTATGAATTGCTTTGGGCTTTTCCTGATGATTTTTCCCCCAGAAAAAAATGGCTCCAGTCTTCAGTGAGCTGGAATCTTTACACTGAATATTTTTAAAGGAATGTTTTGTTCCTGTGGCCGAAATTGTTTGCTGTGATCTTTGAGCCAAGAAAATGTCATTAGCCTCGTGAGATCAGTGTTATTTTCGCAGTACAGTTGAGTATGTGGTCAGAGTTCACTCGTGGGAGAATGCCAGGATCCTTTATGAGGATTCCTTTAGTTCTCATTCCTCCTTTCTCCATTCTGGGTCTGAGCTGGGCTGAGCCCTCCTCCTTCCCACAAGAATCTGAATCTTCTGGTTGGGTAAGGAAAGGAAAAAAGAATGAGGCCATCTGGGAGTAGGGAAAGCACATGATCGGTGGTACCCTGAGGTCTTTCAGCAGCTCCCTCCTCACCCTGTCACATGCTCACCAACCCATTCCTATTCTATTGTGACAGCTGGGACAGAGCATGCCTGTGGCCTTTGAGCCCATGCCAGAATACCTGCAGGCCTATCTGATGCTTTCTAAAACTATTCCTTTGTCAGCACCCAGTGAGCGCCTCCCAAGATCTAAACATGGCCTATAGAAAAGGAAAATGCATCTGGGAGTAATTCAGTAGGAATTTGGAATGGTCACTATTTGAGAATTGGGGGGCTTTTAGGTGATTGTTATCCTACGTCTACAGTCTAACTTCTATAGTCTCATCTGCCGTGAAATAGTCTCATAATTTTTCCTTTGACCTATGTGTGCATTAGCTTGGGTATTAACCACAAAACCCTCTACTATGGAATCCAGCATCCAAGAACTATTGTTAAAAGAGGGGGGTTGGGGAGGAAGGAAGAAGGGAAGAAGGGAGGGAGGAAAGGAGGAAAAATGGGGTGGGGAGAGAGAGAGAGGGGGGATTAGAAGTAGAGGGGAAGGGCAATTCACCATAAAGGAGGAATTACAGGGTCTTGCCCCAAAGAACTTTGACTAAACAGAATCACTTCTGCAAATCTATGACCACAGAGAGTCATGACAGATGCAGCTCATCAGAATCTTACCTTCTGCATTCTTTCATTACCTCCCTCATACGTACCTCTCAGAAACAACTTTATAACCAAGGTTCCAGACCTGGGACCTGAGAGCCCATTAGTCACCTCAGAAATGAGCAGCAGAGTCTTCTGCCCCTACTCTCTTTGGGAAAATGAAATGGAGCAACATTCCTTAAAGATAGAGCAGAAAAAAGAAATCCTCCCCTCATCCCCCATCCCAATCTCAAGAGTAAGTGAAGCTATCAGTAGCTTCAAGCTGGGTGCAAGTCTCAGGCACCAACTGGAGTGGGAGAGATTTGTTACTAATAAGAGGTAAGTGAATACATTTTCAAATGATTCCTTTTCTGTTTTTAATGAACCAGAGTGAAATCACTGTTGCCTATGTAATAACCCCCCTCTCTAACTCTTGTGCTTTGGGATCTGCTTTCTTGCAAGGGAGTAAACAGATACACGTGTGGAAATGCATTTGCCATGTAGACAAACTCATGTCACAGAAGAAGCTTGAGAAGTTCTGGTACTCTGGATAGAGCTTTAAACCAGTGACAGAAGCTAGGTCTGGACCTGGTGCTCCCACATATTGGTTCTATGATCTTGTACGAATCACTCAACTTCTTTGAGGTGTTTTTTCCATCTGATGCAGGAAGCAATATGAGAACAACATTTTCCAGCTTATTGATCTAACCTCACTGCCACGACTGTGGTTCAACCTGGACTAGGGCAGAACCCTCCTACTTGTCTCCCTGCACCCACTCCTGCCTCCAATGTGGTCAATTTTCAATTTAGCTAGAACAGGCGTTTAAATTCTCAAATCTACCATGTCTTCTCTGCTCACACCTCTTCCATGGCTTCTCACTGCTCGCTGGGTGAAGTCCCCACAAGTCCCTGGTCCTATGACTCACATCTCGGCTTTGTACCCTCGTTTTCCAAGCTCTAGCCGTACAGAATTGTCTGGTCCACAGAGGTATCTCATTCTTGCAATTCTGAGTTTTCTCATATAATATTCACTCCTTCTAAAATACTTTCTTTTCTTTGTCCACCTGAGTTGGAGTCATCCTTTGAATCTTAGCTAAGCTGTCACTTCATCAAGCCTTCCCTGATTCTACTCCCACCCGACTCTACTCCCTCACGACACCCATTACTTCAAATCCCCTTGTTAGATATTTCCATAGCACCTACTTCTCCTTTCAATGCACTCAGCACACATTACATACTTAAGGCCTGTTTTAATAGCTTGGTCTATAAATGGAATTACATCTTTTTTAATTTTCCAAATCCTCAAGTACCCACCTGCCTACCTCAGCAAGAAGTCAAGTGTCTCCCTCTTACAGTATGTACTTCCCCACCTCCCACAGACTGTCAGGAGGCTTGCTTAGCCCCCAGGGTCAGTGCTGCTTCAAAACAGGCAGGAAGGCTACTGGGGAGCTAGGTCAGTTCACCAGAGGGCACTGGTTTTGAGCTGCAGCTGTTTCTACTGCCGTGCAACATCTCTGTTCCCTCTGGGTATCTCTGTCCACCACACAAAGGTACCCTTGCCAGTCCAGATCCCCACACAGACCAGAGTGATGCAGGATGGCAACTCTTCTGGCTCCCCTCACACGTTCTGCCATTGCTCCTAAAGCAAGATTCTCATGGGCTGGTGTGGCAGAAGGGGCTTCCTGCCTTAACAGCAGCTGTGCCCAGCCAGCCTCTTCTGCGCTCAGCCTTTGTATTGAGCCTGGGACATCAGTCCTAACTGCCTTATCTTGAGTTCCTCTTGGCGACATTGCTGTCCCAAACTTCTAAATCTATCAGAGTAAAATAAACAGGTCCACCCAGAAGGCTCTTTGGCTCCTAAATAGATTTACCCACCTATGTCTCAGCAAACAGCTCTGCACACCAAGGTGTATAGGGAGGCTGTTGACAGTCCATACAGGGTTCTGTTTACCATCTCCACTTAAGAGGAACCATTCAATAGTTTACGGCTGCAGGGTGACTTGCTGTGTTCCAGAAAAGAAGTTGGCCTTCTATTACAAAAGCAATGTCAAGTTCTGCTTCATCTGCTAATCTTTAAATTTCCTGAGTTCAGGGACTGTGTTTCTCTTATTCATCAGTATATGTCCAGTGTCTAAAACATTACCTGGCATATATAGACATTAAACAAAATTTTAGACATTTAACCTCCCATGTGCAGATATGTATGCCAACCTGCTCTGTACAATGTAGCCGTATGTCGTTATTTAAATTAAATAAAAATTCAAGTCCCTGGTCATATTTTAAGTGCTCACATATTGTAGGTGTTCAATAGCCACATGTGGCTAGTAGCTACTCTATGGGATAGAGCAGTATTTCCAATTTCTACTGGATTCAATAAATATAATATGCTATTTCAATAAATATAATATATTTCAATAAATATGATCATTAAAAAACAAAACATATTAAAAGAATTTCTATAAAAGTTTCTAAATGTTTATACTTGATTTTTATATCTATCTCATCATAGACTGTTAACAATCGGTTCACCCACTGGTACCAGCCCATGGACCACATTTTGAGTGGCACTGCCCTAAAAGACTAAGCCAGGACTTTGCAGGGATTTAAACCAAAGGCCAAACATGCTGGCTAATGCTTGCATGAGAACCACAGAGAATGGCAGCACTGACCTCAGGCATTAGAGACCTTCACTCAATCTCCAACATTCAAGGGCAATTTCTATAGGCTAACCATTGGGCTCCTTTCAAATACAAACACTCTTGGAGGAGATTGCCGTGTGGGATAGAAGCCCTCTAAGTCCAGGCCAAGGTCAGGATGGTTATGAGGGAGTTACAAAGAATCTGATGTACAGAACAAAAGCAGAATTAGGGATGGATTGAGTTCAGGAGTCCAGGCAACTGTAGGACATGGGCATCAAGCCCTGGAAGAAAATCAGAGTGGGAGGGAACACGTGAAATCAGTGGTTGAGAAAGAGATGAAACCAGGGAAACAGTGGTCAGCAGCGTCCCATCATGTGAACTTGTGCTTCTGCCCCAGGAATTACTTTGAACAAGTATGTCATTTATACCTTAGAGTAAATTAATTGATCAGACCATCTGCTCTGTTTAGGGAAGACTGGAAGAAGTGGTATTCAGGACTAAAGCAGAACAGGGAGAGATAATTTCGGAGACATTTCCTGGGCTGAATACCCAAATTAGCAGCCGCTCAGCCCCTGAGTACCTGGGGGCCAGAGGCAGACAACAGAATGGGAAGTAAGTGGGGGCCTTCTTTCTTCACAATTTTCTCCTAAGAGTATGGTTTTTCGTCGTCTTCAGCCTGAGGTCTCAAACCATGGTGGACATTTGGACTTCTATATGTGGATTTATTTGAAGTTACTTTTTGTTCTGCCATTGTTTAGCCTATAAACAGAACTATTTCCTCATTAATCTTAACCCATCCCTGGATTTTTTTCTTTTTCAGGCACAACAAAAAGATATGTCACCACGGTAAGGAGGGAAGTGGACAGAGCTGTAAGTAATCATGATTTTTCTTTTTTTTTTCACCCCCTTTCCTCTCCCAGCGTGAATTAAGAAATAACCTCTATTAATGCACCAAGGGCAACTGGATAGTTTAGGCTCGTGCAGAATCTTCCTGTTAAGTGGCATTTTTAGCCCGTTTTTCTTGCAACCCTGTGTTGTTCCATACCTCTCTTGGAGAACAAGATGGTGTCTTGTATAGCCACAGAACAACTCTGTAGCCTTTTGTCTGTCTGTATTCCTAAGCACCCCTAGAAAATAAGGCACAGGACATCTGGGCTCACAAAATTAGATGCATGGTTAAATTTAACAGTAAGGAGAAGATATTCAACTGTGGCACAATCAACAGCTGATGTTTTTGCAACAGTTGTTAAGTACACTGTTGGGGGCTGTGTGTCAGGGGCATTGCTGGGGATGTAGAAGTATGTCATGAGGTTGACAGGCATGGAGCTGGACTTTGTGGAAGAGAGAGGATGTGATCTGGAGGTTAGGAGAAGTAGGATTGCTGAAATCATTCAGGCTCATTGGATGAAAAGCTTAGACCCTGGGGTAGTGGTGTGTTGGGGACCAACAGGCCTGGGTCTCATTGTAAAATGGGTATTTCTGGCTTTCTTGGGAAAGCTGCCTTTCCCTGCAATCTAGGGATCACATGGTGTGACACACAAGTTTATGAGTCACCAAAATAATGATGGGCAATTCATAGGAATTTCTAAATAACTATGTATCGACTAGTCAGAATATTCAGAACTGTTCATTTTCAAATGCTGTTGAATATATCCCCAAAATTCCAGAGGGACCAATTGTGAAAATAACCCTAGAAAACCTTCAGATACCAGGGTCTGTGTCTGGCTTATGCATCAGACATGGCAGCTTAGAAGCACAAAATAAAACTTAAAAGAATGAAATGAAAAGAGGCTCCTGCACCCTCCCTGTCTCCACCACTTCCCTGAAAGCGATTCTTGAAACTACATCCTGTGACTGTATACGCATCCCTGGGCACAGCACCAGGAAAGAATTGCAGCTTAGGCCGGACTGTTACCCTGAGCTTTTCTGAATCAGCAACAAGATTTTCTTGACTCAGAAAACTTTCAGATCAACACTGGCAGGCCTGATAGAAACATTCATTTCTTGAGAAACAAAAATCCTATATTCCTATAAATTGATCTGCTCGGTCTACATGTGAGTTTCCATGGGAGAGGTCCAATATTTGTCTGAATTTCACGAGGTCAGAGTGTATAAGCAACTCCTTCAATGGCTCAGCATAAGGAAGAAAGCACAGTGGAAGTCCTGAGCACAGAGGTAATAAACTCAGGTGCCTACTAGGGCCAGGCAGGTGATGAAATGAGTAAACACTGTCTAGTATAACCTGATAGGGAGTGGGGGAGGGATTTCAACAAATTGGAGAGTATATTCCCTGTCAATTTAGCACTAGACTAACATTGCCTGAGAAGATGGAAATCCATATTTTTATATAAAAACAACCTAATTACTAAATGCTGGCTGAAAGTATTTCAAATACCAAACAAACCAAATAAAATGTGCCCGTAGGCTAATTGAGCCTGTCAATGACCAGTTTTCAAGCTCTTTCCTAGAGAGAAAATATTGTCAGGAAAGAGCCTAGGTTCTGAGTAATGAAGGCAGAAACACCTATTTGGAGAACTGAACACTCAAAGGCTTGCTGCCAACCTAAATGTCTATCCTATGGCCTGCCACATGGTCTGCATGTTGCACTGTTATAAAGTGACTCCTTTGGATTAACAGTGTATCACAGTCATTTTTGACCAGTACAGCTCCTTATAAACAGAAAAATTTCAAACCCTCTTTTAATGGTGTCTGAAATTCAAAATAGAGTAACTATCTTGATCAAAAATCAAGTTAAAGAAATGGGACTAATTCCCTCCTCCCCCTGCCCGGCCCCCCGCCCCTCCACAATTATATATAGTCACAGTCTCTACCTTTTAACCTGGAGGAAGGGAGAGTCAGGGAGGTGAGAGAGTGATGCTTCTCCTCTTTCTCCCTCACCCCTCCTTGGCACTTACCTGAGAATATGTGGTACAGTGTAAATAAGTCAGGACCACTTAGATATACATCATAGAAGACACACATAAGAATGTACACGGTACTATTACTTATAATAGCAACAAATTAGAAATAATCAAATATGAATCAATAGGAGAAAAGATGAATAGGAAGACTAGACAGTAATTAAAATGAAAGCACCAAAACTAGATGTATTTTTGAGATGAATAAATCTGAACAATATAATTTGGAGAGGAAAGACAGATACAGATAGCATATTACCAATGACAGAGAGTTTAAAAACATGCAAATAGGGCTTCCCTGGTGGCGCAGTGGTTGAGAGTCCGCCTGCCGATGCAGGCGACACGGGTTCGTGCCCCGGTCCAGGAAGATCCCGCATGCTGTGGAGCGGCTGGGCCCGTGAGCCATGGCCGCTGAGCCTGCGCGTCCGGAGCCTGTGCTCCGCAACGGGAGAGGCCACAGCAGTGGGAGGCCCGTGTACCGCAAAAAAACAAAACAAAACAAAACAAAACAAAAAAACACATGCAAACAACCCCTAAGTAGTGTTTATGGGAAACAGTCATGTGATATAAAAGTACAAAAATAGTATGGCAGTGATAAACATCAAATTTAACCTCAAACTGGCTAGTGGTTATACAGATGTTCGTTACATTATTCTCTATACTTTATTTTATGCCTGAAATATTTATTTTTATAAAAAAAGAGGTCACAATTAAAATTCAAGACATTTAGATTTAAGTTTTTCTGTGAGCTAGCTACACAACCTCAGGTAAGGTCTGCCCCCTCTCTGTGCTTCAGTTTTGTCATCTGTAAATTGAGAAAGTTGGACCAAATCCAGAAGGGCAAACAGCCCTCATGTCAGGTGCAGGGAATGCCTAGAGCAGAGATAAGGATGGTTTGGGAGACTATTTCTAGATGGAAAGTGTGGTGATTGATGAATGAATAATGTCTGCCTTGGGTGTGGGGTGGGAAAAGTGATGGTCCTTGACAATATATTAAAAAAAAAACAATTATGCGTTTATCTGTATTTCCATTCATCTTTGTCATGTACATACATACATGACATTATTTTGTGTTCTACATGTTTCAGTTGCATTCAGAGTTATTTTCAGATTGATCCAAGTCTTTGTAATCATGTTTAGAGCTGCATAAAATGTAGAACTTGACTGATGATCACTAGTGATGAAGTATTATTGGAACAAATTACTCATTTTTACTTAGCATAATGTTTTATGGTTTTGTCAAGACAAATACCAATGTGTTAGATTTTCAGTAGATGCTTTTTAATTTCCTCCCTAAAAAGTTGTTCATCAGTTATTAACTCTTTATTTAGAATGGATTTAATGCTTTGGATAATACCCCCTGGGAAGAAGAGGGAGCCAGACATGGAGATACTGATTTGAGAAATAGGAAGAGGCTAGGTCTGGGGCCCAGTGTTTGGACAGCCAAGAAAACTTGGTATGTGTTGTTGGGGGGAGGGGTACTTCAGGCTTCTCCAGAGAAACAGAACACAGAACCACTAGGAGACCAAAAAGTATGAAATCTGTAGGGCAGGCTGGCAGGCTGGGAACTCAGGTAAGAGCTGAAGGTGCAATGTTGAGTCCCAGATCTATATGTCAGGCCAGCAGGCTGGGGACTCAGGTAGGATTTCTACATTACAGTATTGAGGCAGAATTCCTTCTTCTCTGAGAAACCTCAGTTGTTGCTCTCAAGGTCTTCAACTGTTTGAATGAGGCTCATCCACATTATGGAAGGTAATCTGCTTTATTTAAAGTCAGTGGACAGTAGGGACTTCCCTGGCGGTCCAAGTGGTTAAAGACTTTGTCTTCCAATGCAGGGGGTGTGGGTTTGATCCCAGGGATCTAAGGTCCCACATGCCTCAGGGCCAAAAAAACCAAAACATAAAAACAGAAGCAATACTGCAACAAATTCAATAAAGACCTTAAAAATGGTCCACATCAGGGGTTCCCCGGTGGCACAGTGGTTGAGAGTCCACCTGCCGATGCAGGGGACGTGGGTTCGTGACCTGGTCTGGGAAGATCCCACATGCCACGGAGTGGCTGGGCCCGTGAGCCGTGGCCGCTGAGCCTGCATGTCCGGAGCCTGTGCTCCGCAACGGGAGAGGCCACAACAGTGAGAGGCCCGTGTACCGCAAAAAAAAAAAAAAAAAAAAAATTGGTCTACATCAAAAAAATCTTAAAAAAAAAAAGTCAGTTGACGGTAAATGTTAATCACATCTACAAAACACCTTCACAGCAACATGTAGACTAACATTTCACCAAACTGGGCACATTAGTCTAGGCAAATTGACATATAAAATTAACCATCATGGCATCAGGAGTTGAGGGGAACATTTTGGCTGGAATAAGTCAAGTTATCAGACCTCTCAGAGCCTTTAAAAATAGAAGTATGTGGCCATCTATTTTCTGGTCATTGGAGTTGTCCAAATGACCAGGGCTCTGTCTAATACCTGCTCATCCATGTAGCTGCCACCCCAGATTTTCATGCAGACTAACTATTTAGGGTTTTTTGTATATTTCAGCAGGATTTTTTTTCTCAGCTCACTGCCTCTCAACCTTTCAGCAACAAAAGAACATCTGTGGCATCAGACTCTGCCACTTTATATATTTTGAAATAAAGAATATCTGAGTAGGTCTAGAGGGGGAAAGAAAAACAAACTTGTAGTCAAATGTTACTTGATAAAATCAAACTACAGTTTTTGGAAATTACTTCTCAGTAAAATGAAGAGATGACATGAAATAGATTTGACTTATCTAATATCTTGTTTCCTTACCAACTCCCAGTGAGACATTTTAAAATGTACAGATAGCTTTGGAAAGTCCCCTTGAGTGGAGCCGGCACACTCTGTGAGGTCCGATTCCCCCTACACTGTTTTCATCATCATGCCAGTCTCCTGTCTCTAGACTAGATCTAAACTCCTTTGCATGGCTTTTCAGGGCATCCTTCTCCCTCTCCTGTTCCCATGCCACGCTCATTCCTACCTCTGTGCCTTTGCTCATGTTGTATCTTCTGCCTGGAATGCCCTCCCCATTCCTTCTTGCTGACCCAAATTCAAACTTCTTGCAGGATCTGTCTTAATATAGAATAATAATTAGCATTTTTATTGTTATAATGCCAGACCACTGTTCTAAACACTTTAGAGATACTAACATTTAATCCTCACAGTAGCCCTATGAGGTATATACTTCCCCCCGCCATCTCCAATCTTAGAGATGAGGAGATACTTGTGCAAGGCCATATGGCTAGTAAATACAAGGTCCAGTAGATGGACCCATGTATCCCAGTCCAGAGCCCACGCCTATACACTACACTGTACTCCATTTCTTAATCTGTACGACTCTCTCCCCCAACTCACCCATCTTTCTTTTTCCCTCTGCATTGTACACACAGTCTGTACTACTCTTAAGCATATGGTCACAGCATTATTTTCTGGCCGCTTCCAAGTGTACATATTTTATGTCTACTTAGTCAATGCAATGAAGTGAGATATTACTGTTAATGAAAGTATTGGGTATTTGGTGTTTGTTTTATTGTCCATTTGTCAGTACTTCTTTTAGTTTATTCTGTGATAAATTTAAAGAAGGTGACTGATATGGACCAAATTTGGCTCACTAATAAAACATCTTGTTTTAGTTGAGTTTTCCAGCTCAAAAGAGAATAACTTATCATGATTTCTAGAACATCTGTAGTACTTTTAGTAGGCACCTATTAATGAGAATCAACCACAGTTAACACTCTACTATCCTACCTCTTTACCTAGTTTACCTATCTTTTTTTTGTATCAACAAAAAAAAGGTAGGTAAACTACAGCCAGGGGTCAAATACCCTCTTGTTTTTATAAACAAAATTTTTATTGAATTTTTATTGAAACTTAACCATGCTCATTGTTTTCATATTGTCACCCTCCCCCAAATTTCACACCCCTTCCTCTGCTTCTGATGGCAGAGTTGAATAATTGCAACAGAGACCGTATAGCCCATAAAGTTTAAATTTTTTATAATCTGGCCCTTTACAGAAGACGTTTGCTGACCCCTGACCTAGAGGCTCTTCCAGGCTTTGCACCTCCTCCCACCTCGATGTACTTTTCCTGTACTAAGAGACCTAAGGCCACCCCCACTCTTACCTCAGCTTCATGACGTCTGAAGACAGAGCCCACCGGGAAGTGCTTAGGCCCAGCCAGTTCGGGGCTGTCACTCTCCCACACGCATTCTCTGTCACCCCAACTCTGCCTCACCCCCAAAGCTACCCCTGTGGGGACAGTGTTAGGTTCCAGGCTTTCCAGGAGCCATCCTGGGCCCTCACATTCTTACTCAGCATCACCTCGGGAGATGAAGTCTTGGGACTTGCTCTTGCCCTTTCCATTTGTGGAAGTTCTTCTTGCAGCTAACTTTACTCACTTGTGATGCTGTTCAGACCCATGGCTTCTTGCTATTAGGCAGGCAACCAAGCTGTCAAGCAGTATAACTTGAGGAGTGGATTCTGATACCATAGATATGTATCATGCTTCCTTTAAAAAAAAAAAAAAAAAAAAAAAAGAGTTATTCTAGTCATCAAACCATGCTTTCTTAGAGCTTCCAGACCATGTAGCCTGACTTCTCCACTTTAGAGATGGTGAGACTGGGGCTAAGGGATGTTAAGTGACTTTCTTGATGAAATAATGACAAAAAATAAATAAATAAAAGATCTTGTGATCCCCAGTATAACACTATTTATTCATTCATTCCCTCTAAAACATGTACTGTGTCTGCTATTTGAAAGACTCTGTGTCAGGTAGGCCATGTGAGAATTGTAAGGATGAATTAAGCACATGAGTCATCCAAGAGTCCTACAATGAAGTATTGGAGATGAGGTACTCAAAACCCTGTTCTCATTGCCATAGTTTGGGTTAAAATTAAAATAAAAGAGGCCAGCTTTCTATATATCCCCTAGTAATTGATCCAATCTCTACATTTTGTTTTATTTTGTTTTTTTACTTGAGTCTCTTGTCTTCCCCCTAAGAACTTCCACCTGAGAACTGACCACAACCTTGGCATTCCATCATGGCACCATGGATGTGTCTCCTTTCCCCCTTCCTACTCCAGTGGTTCCCAATCTCTTTTTATAAGCCTTTAAAAAGGAGATATTAGAAAGAAAACCTATATATACTGAGTAGGAAAAGTTTGAGTCATCTTCCTATGTTCCTCCTTTACTCTCACACTACTATCACACTCAAACACATCTGACACCAGATGTGTGGAGGTTTTCCCCACACCAAGCAATTCTCTGCCTCACCAGGTGAGTGTCCTACAATTTAACTCAATTCTAACACTATCTACCTGGCGATGTGAGTGTCCTACAATTTAACCCAATTCTAACACTATCTACCTGGCGATAGCATGAGATCCCACAGGTTAAGGGCTCAGTCCCACAAGACTGCTCCCACCCTACTTCAGATGCCAATCATGAATTCAGGTTGTCACCTGTACTTCTGACCAATCAGCTATAAATCTGAGATTCTCATGCCCTTCTCCTTGGGTTCAACTAATTTTCTAGAGCCATTCACAGAGCTCAGGAAAATGGTATACTTAGGTTTACCAGTTCATTACAAAAGGATATGATCATGCATACAGATGAACATCCAGGTGGAAGAAATGTGTAGGGCAAAGTGCTTGGGAAGGGGCACACATGGCTTCCATGCTCTCTCCATGTGCCACTCTCCCAGCCCCTCCACATGTTCACCAATCCAGAAACTCTTCAAAACCCTTCCTTTGGGGATTTTTAATGGCATGATGAATCATTAACTCCATTTTTAGCCCCTCTCCCCTCTCTGCAGAATAGGGGGTGGCGCTGAAAATTCCAAACTTCTAATTATGGCTTGGTCTTTCTGGTGACCAGCACCCATCCAGCAGCCCACCAAGAGTCACCTCACTAGACCAAAAGACACTGCTACCACCCAGGAAAGTCCAAGGGATTTAGGAGGTCTGTATCAGGAACCAGGACCAAATATTAGAAGAAAAGATGCTCTTAGTGCTCTTACCACTTAGGAAATTACAAAGGTTTTAGGAACTCTGTGCCAGGAATTGGGGGCCGAGACCAATATATATATTTTCTATTATCTTACAAAAGTAGATTAAAACAGTGGCAGAATTGGGGTAGAGGATATAAAGACCCTTCCATAGGTCCCTGCAAAGACTTCCAAGGTACCTCGTGCTTCTTGGAACATATTTGGAAAATCATGTAATAGTAGTGATCTTCTATGATCACTCTATTCTGAAGCCCACCTTATTTATCTGGCCACAGAATCCCCAGAAATGCCCAACCCACATCATGCTTCCTTTCCACACAGAGCACAGCTGTTCCAGGGAGGGAGAAGGGGCTGGGGGCGTCAGGAATGGCCTCACTCACCAGTGCTCATAGATTTTTACTGGTGTGAGAAGTCTCTGTGTTTTTTATGGTTCTCTATGGCTTACAAGAGGTACACATAATGCACAAAAGTTCAGAGATGGGGGGAAGAATATCACTTTTGGCTGGGGATAATCAGGGAGGAGGAAAAGTTTCATGGAGGAGGTGACATTTGAGCCAGGCAGAAACAGAAATAGCAGACTATTCTAGATAGAGGGGACATGGGAGGGAAGGCAGAGAGACCGGAAGATGTGAGGCATCTGAAGGAGAAGGCATGTGATCCTCATTTGGCAAGAGCCAGGTATGGGATAAGGGGAAAGATTGTTGGGGGCCATATCGTGAGCCATGAATTCTGGGCAAAGGAGATTATATTTTACTCACCAGGCGTGGATGCCTTGGTCAGGTCTCAGCAGGAGACAGAGGGCACATACAGGGGGGTAACTGAGGCAAGTTTACAAGTTTTTACTCTTTACAAAGACATGAGCAGGATGAGGGGAAACCAGTGAGGGATATCAGGCATCCTGAGACTGAAAGACCAGGGACCACTGACTGAGCCTCAGCCTGAAGGGGAAAGGGGAGGGAGCAGTTACCAGGACACTGGTGAAAACAGCAACAGGAAAGGGCTGCCCACTGGAGCTGTGGGCTTTAACGGAGGAATAAAACTGACCCGCAAACTGTCCAGAAGGTGGCTGAGGAAGAGATACTCCAACCTCACCCTCCTATCACCGATGCAACCTCCTTTCTCCCCTGAACTGAGGGAATGGAAACCAGAGGGAAGAAAGGCCAGTGATGCAATCCTGGGGTATGAACAGGACAGAGCAGGGTGGAGAGAACATCTACATGAACAAAAAGAAATATCTGGCACAATCGGAATTCTAAAAGGTCTGAATAGGGAAGCCCCAAGAACTTTGCTCCAGTATTGCTGAGCTGACTACAGGCCAGAGTACGGAGAAGAGAAGCCTCTTGCCACAGGTCTGGAGAGAAAGGCTGAAGATTTGGACTAGGGCAGTGGTCGAGGGGGTGGAAAGAAAGATTTAAGCCATGCTGCCTTTTGAGCGTTTTTTTCTAACTCCAGTTTTCTCACTCCAATCTGATTTTGAGAGGTTATGTATTTTCTAGTCAGAAAAACGATTTTCCTATTTGTGGACTTTTCTCCCCAGATTTGAATCTGTGGCCTGATGAGCTGGAGTGACCTGATGGGACATCCTCAAGAAACTTCTAGACTCTGAACAAGAATCCCTTGGCCTGCAGAGCTTGTTGTGTGCACTTTTCAAATGCCTTTGTGTGAGCCAGCACTTTAATCTGGAGACTGCAGCAAGACTAGGCAGCACCTGCCAAGGTGTACTTACAGAAGTCAGGCAGCCACCCCTCCACTGATCCGGGCTCTCACTCCTGCAGCCCGTGGCTCCAATCACACACTACTGCAGTTTAGAAAAAGACCACACTGGATGCTGGACCCCAGTGAGTGTCCTCAGGCTCTTTGTTGCTTCTGGACGGGAAACAAAAGGAATTATTTCCCCCTAAGTTTCCAAAGTGATTTCCAGAAGCAGAGACCAGTGGAAATTTCCAGTTACAGAAGTGGACAGATTGCCAGTAGAGATACTTTTATCTGTAGTTTCCTCTGGTTACTGGACAAGCCTATTGAGACTGCGAGCTCACAGACAGGGTTTTATACAAAGTCAAGCCATAATTGACATGTTTTATGACTTACAGGAATCTTGAAAGCATCTGAGTTGTTCTAATGAAGTATTTAAGCATTTAAGTACACAGAGTGGTCAACTACAAATTGTGGAAAAAAGCCATTGAGTATTATTTGTGAGGTCTGAATCACAAAGCATTGGTTTTAACCTGTAATGGCACCATATTGAATGGTGCTTTTTTTTTTTTTAATTACATCCTTCCTTCAAAAAATTCTGTCTCCTTAACCTCAGAAGCCAATGATACACATTTTAAATTTTGGCATGCTAATATGCTACTTCTGCAAAGATTTCAGATGAGTAACCATGATGATCAAAGCTCCAGACTAAGTCTCCTTTCCTAGCCCTCTATATGACTTTAAACTTAACCTTTCAGTGGCTCAGTTTCTAGATCTGTGATACGGTGATACTCACAAGCTGAGGCCTTTGATGTCAGCACTAGAAATCCTGTGAGATCCCATTATGGGTGTGTCAAGGAGGAGGGTAACTGCACATGGTGACATCAGGCTAATCATGTTAAATTTGGTCTTTGTGCTGGGACCACAAAGCTCAGGACATTAGTTGACCCCTAAACTATCCAAATGTAAACATTATCAAGCATAACAGATGGATGAGTGGGCCTGAAGCAAACTCTTTAACTGGTGTACAGACTAAGAATAATTTTAGGTTTATGGGAATGAAGGGGTGTGAAAGTGAGTAACACACAAATAATATAACATCTCAGTTTCTTCTATAGACGTCAAAGAATGCCATTGAAGAATAAAACTCAATTGTTTATTCTTCAGCGTGTTCTGATGTCCTACTCTTGGCTAAGTGGTTTCCTCAGGGCCCATCCAGGTCAGTAGGTTTAATGTTCCATCAGGCCAGTTGGCTCCCATAGGTTTAAAAGCCTTTGAGGCACACTCGGATGCCCTCTTCAGAAGGGCAGGGTCCCATGGTTTGGTCTGGGGTCCCTGCTGGAGAAGCAGCACCTCCTAAGGCTGCAGAGATCAGAGCAGGCAGGCAAGGCCTTCTCCCTGAAGAAGCAAGTCTCTCCATGCTGGGCCCCACCTCCCCACAGATGTGTGGCTGGCATGCTGCATCCTCGGATGGTAATATTTAACTCTATTAGGAACCCGGTGGCATAATGGTTTCTGTCAAAATACCACCATCTTTAGTCCTAGATTGGGGCTATTTTCTAAAATACCAAATAGGGACAGGGCTGCCTACCTCCAATACCCCGAAATTCAGGGTTCTTTGGGGAAGAAGACCATTAGGCATTGTGTCCTAGCGGGAGGAACATTCTACACTACAGCCTACAGTCATAATGTCTAACATTTACCAAGTACTTACTACATGCCCGATATTGTTTAGCGTTTTATACATGTCATTGGAATGCGTTCTCTCAAAACCCTCTGAAAAAGGCACTATTTATGTCTCCATTTTAAAGATAAGGAAACTGAGGCACAGAGAAGAAATTTGGTTAAGGCTGCCTGTTTAGTTTGGAAGGGATAGAGCTAGGGCAGTTTAACCATATTCATTATACCCCACCATGTGTCCTGATTTCCTACCCGATGGGACTTTAAGGTGGGATTTTACTGGTTACATACACCATGTGGTCTTTTTTTGCTGGCCTAGGATTAATTTCACTCTTACTTTTTCCAAAGAGGCACTACAGGAGGGTGGGTGGAGAAGAGGCTCTGACATGAGAGATTCCAACCCCGACTCAACTATATATGAAGATTGCATGTATCATTTGATCTCTCTAACCATCCGTTTCCTTATCTAAAAGATGAATACAGTCGTCCCTCGGTATCTGCAGGGGATTGGCTCCAGGACCCCCTCAGATACCAAGTCTGTGGATGTTCAAGTCCCTTATATAAAATAGTGCTGTATTTTTGTATAACCTATGCACATCCTCCCACATATTTTAAATCATCTTCAGATTACTTATAATACCCAATGAATGTAAATGCTTAAGTGAATAGCTGTAAATACAAAGTAAATGCTATGTAATAGTTGCTGGTACATGGCAAATTCAAGTTATGCTTTTTGGAACTTCCTTCAATTTTTTTTTCTAATATTTTCAGTCCTCAGTTGGTTGACTTCCTAGATGTGGAACCTGTGGATATGAGGGGCCAGCTGTAACATGAGAAAGGTTGTTAACATCTTCCTTTATCAGGCACTTAGCTTATACAGCACATGGCAAATACCTGTTAAATAACAAGTATCATTGGTAATCCCTGATGTACCAGCCACTATTTCTTGCCAAACAGGCAGTGTCCTGACACTATTAAGCTAATCTGTCTGCAGGATATTTCTCCTGAATCCTAGCCCTAAGGGAGAAGTGAGTTATGCTCCAAGGATTTCCAGCCAAGGGGTTTTTTTGTCCCCAGGCTCTTCTGTACGTGCTGAATTCTCCAGCTAAATCAGAGGGCTCACCAGTTCTCCAGTATGCCTTGTGCTGTCCCCTTCACCTGGAACATCTCCTTTCTGGGACCTCAGTTCTCCCTTGAAAAACCCTATCTGTCCGTCAGATGCCAGCTCTTCCAGTGAATATTTTCTGTTTTTCTCCAGTTGAATATGAGCTGTCTTTACTCTGGGCAGAGCAGTGTTTTCTTTGTCCCTCTCTAAAGCAGTTATCTTTTTCAGTTTTGAATCATGAGGATTTGAGCACATTTTATATCTTCCCCTTAGACTATAAGCTCCTGGAGGACAAGGAGAGAGTGAGATTTTGTCATTCCTGCAGCATCTTTTATGTGATAGATGCCTCATGCATGATTGGCTCTGAGACTCATTATAATATTAGAGCAAATGGCTACACTTAGCATTCTTACTTATTATGACCTTACTATGATTGGCTTAAAAGTATATTATGGCAATCCTCAAAACAAAAGAGCTAGATGAGTTCTAAGTCTTTTTTTGAAAAAGTACCTTCTACATAGAAAGCAAAAATAGCATTTGGGAGAGTTTGAGGAACTGAGAAAGATCAAACAAACAAAAATCACCTATGATCTCATCATCCAAGCACAAGTATTTTCATTTTTGTTGTTGGCATTTGCTCTTTGTCCAGACATGTACATAATTTTGGCTATTGTTGTTAGCATGTCATTTTCTGTCCTTTTTTTCAAATTTGTCGCTGTGTATAAATTCACAGCTATGTTGCTGACTAGTCTTCCTAATTATTTTTTTTTTTTTTTTTTTTTTTTTTGCGGTACGAGGGCCTCTCACTGTTTTGGCCTCTCCCGTTGCGGAGCACAGGCTCCGGACGCGCAGGCTCAGCGGCCATGGCTCACGGGCCCAGCCGCTCCACGGCATGTGGGATCTTCCCGGACTGGGGCATGAACCCGCGTCCCCTGCATCGGCAGGCGGACTCTCAACCACTGCGCCACCAGGGAAGCCCCCCTAATTATTTTTAATGGCTGCATGGCTTACAGATCCATGATGAACTGGAACTGGGCCCAAACTCCGCTTATCACCTATCACTCTAAACCCCTATCTTGACCACTGGACCACAGTGGTATTTGGGGTTCCTAAGAATTAGTGTCATTTCAGAGCAGTGTTTTGGAATTCCTGAAAAGTTTGGGTATTTCCATTTCCCCCAGTGCACAGACACCTTAGTAAATGACTTTACATTCCTTTGGGGATGGCTCAGAAGAGGATCTATGGCAATTATTTGCGACATTGTTGCACGGTCCTTTCTTAAGGGGTCCAATTCTCCTCTTCATCCAGGAGCTTCAGATCTGGCCATCATGAAGTTAATTGTTTATCATTATAGATAACTTTCAAGCCATGTGCCAGACATTTTTCTATTTGCTTTACACGTATCACCTCATTTAAACTTCACAATTCAATGAAATAGAGACAATTAATGTCTCTATTTTACCCGCAAGCAAACTAAAGCCCAGTGAAATTAAACAAATTGCTCATGTCACATAGCAGAGCAAGATCTTAAGATTCTGCAAGGCAGCCATGGTCCTAGACCTGTAACACAGTCAAGCTCTCATCATGTGGTATTTTGTAATTACATATGTGTTTGGTTTTCTCCAAAAGCCTGCATTGTACCTAGGAACAGGAACTGGATTTTTATTCATTTATGTAGTCCCAGAACCCAATACAATAATTGGCACATAGAAGATACTTGACAAATACTGTGGAATTGAATTGAAGGCAAATGCATGGAGCCTAGGAAAGAGAGGCCAATGTGGAAAAGTGTGATGGTGAATCCCAAGCACATCCAGCGGAAAGGGGTCCCTGTCCCTCCAGCACATGCACTGCTACCACCTGTCTGGTCTATCCCTCCAGTGGTGATGGGCATCTGATTCACATAGCTTGACGACATCAGCCATTAAAATCATCCCAGCCACCGTCCCCGCTTCCTACCCCATCCTGATTCTCTGGTTACTGAGCAAACTGATTATAATTTGACTTTTCATATAGATTCTCTATGGGAATAGAATGTTCTGAAGCAATTTCTGATCTGCACATTAATAGTATTTCTTATTATAGAAAAGTCCTAGGAATTTGGTTAGCATGATCCAGTTTTTTAGTCTGATTCTGAGTGTACTGACAAAATCAGTTTTCTGGACCTTTAAGGTAAGACCTTGGTGATGCCAATAAGAAATTTTTTTCTGTAAGGATGCTTATGCTGGTCATCAGCTGCATCTTGTCTATAACTGTGTATTCTCAAAGGCAGGCTCCACTTAGGAGAAGAAACTCAAAGACAGCAGCATGTTTTCTGCTCATTTCTGTTTGTTCTATAAAAATAGAATTCCATTTTAAAGCAGAACAGCTGCAAGAAGTGCAGAGGAAGCAACTAATGCCTGAGATTTTGTGTTGTGCAGATTGAAGTGGAATATCATCAGGTTGCTGGTCAAATCAGGCAACATGCCAGTGTCTCAGTTCTCCTTGCTTTAAAATTCAAAAAATGAAAGGCTCAAACTTACAGGTCATTTAAAATTTAAATCAAAACAAAACTTAAGTGGGCCTTTTAAATCATTACATTGGCAAAAGCTTTTTAAATTTATAACGCATGATGCTCCAGAACACGTTAAATTGATAGTCTCATAAGTTGTTAGTGGTCATATAAATCAGTACAATTTTTTTGGGAAGGTTATTTGTCTATAGAACAGAGGTCTTACAGTTTGTCATACCATTTGTTCGAGGAATTCTACAGTATATAAATCTACTCTAATCTGAGAAAATAGTCAAAAAATATAGAAAAAGTTATAGACGTGGAGAGGTTCATTGTAAATATAAATATATAATTTTTTAAAAAGCTTTGCCATAACACTGAAAGAAAAAAGAAACATACAAAACTCTATACTTGCTTAGATTATTCTTAAGTTTTAAAAAAATGAACTCAAAAAAAAAGTGCTTGGATATATAGCAAGAATCATGTCAAGATTCATACTTTTACCCAAAAATACCATTCCAAGGATTTTCTTAAAGGAAATCCATAGACTAAAGTGAAATAGGTATTATATGAAAAAGTACATTACAGTGTTATCTATGGCCCCAAACTGGAACTAATCTGTCAAACAAAACAGAAGTGAATTAGGCATAGTGATTCATATTTGCATTACAGACTAAATAGTAATCTAGTCATAAAAATGACAGTTATAAAGATTATATAGGAATATGAAATAATTATATATATATTTTTTTCGGTACGCGGACCTCTCACTGTTGTGGCCTCTCCCGTTGCGGAGCACAGGCACTGGACGCGCAGGCTCAGTGGCCATGGCTCACAGGCCTAGCCGCTCCGTGGCATGTGGGATCTTTCCGGACCGGGGCACGAACCCGTGTCCTCTGCATCGGCAGGCGGACTCTCAACCACTGCGCCACCAGGGAAGCCCATATGATATAATTTTAAGTAGAAAAATAGTTTCTATACAGTGAGCACTTACCATGAGCCTGTCACTATGTTGCTCATTTTATACACATTATCTCTTTTCGTGCTCACAGAACCTGAGGAGTAGGTAGAGTGCTATCCTCAGCGACAGAAGAAAATTGAGACAAAGTTGCTTAGTAATTTTCCCTAGTTCACAGAGTTCATACAGCAGGTATTCAAACCTAAGCTAACTGATATCAAAGCCATTTCTCCTTATCCAGCATGCTATAAAAGCCCTAGACACCTGAAGATAATAAGCAAAGGTTAATATAAAATATATATGGAGAGAGAGAGAGAGAAAAAAATCAGAGTGGAGCAATGGTGTGGGTGGTCTTATAATAACTGGTTCCTTTCTATTACAATGTTAAGTCCAAACAAACAAAAAAGTAAATAAGTAAAATTTTAAAAGTGAGAATGATACAAAAGGCTGGAAAGAAGTATACCAAAGTGTTAATAGGGTTTTGTTAAAGAGGTAGGGTTTGGTGTAATTTCCCCCTTTTCTCTATTTTACAAGATTTTTTGGTAATGTGTAGTACTTTTGTAAAATATTTTAAGTACTCACTTCAGCAGCACATATGCTAAAATTGGAAAGGTTCAGAGAAGGTTAGCATGGCCCCTGCACATGGATGACACACAATTTCATGAAGCATTTCATATATAGATCGATATCAATATATATCGATATATATCTATATGTCCTCTGTGATATGGAATCCAGAGCTCTGTAAAGCTTATTGATCATTGAAACACTGTGATGTTCAGAAACAGCAGTGGTATTCCTGGCAGTATAAGTGTTATTAGGAATACAGTATATCTGTCATTCCTTTCAAAAATTCTGTGGGTTAATTTCCATAGAATCCTTTTTTATTTTTAAAGGTTTGAGAAGAAAATCTAAAAGCTCATGTTCCTTCCTTATTTTTCTTCCTTCCTCACCTTTGCTTTCTTAACTGTAAAATTAGTATGGCGATAACAGTAACCCGCTCTGTTGATGTGATGAGTATATGGGCAGTTTTAATTTTCATTATATTCTTCCTGTGTTTGAAAGGTTTTGAAAAACATATTTAACAATTTTAACCTAAAAAATAATCTTTAAACTTAATTTTTTAATTATTAAATTTAAATTAAATTCAAAAGATTTTTTAATATTTTGAAATTTTAGAAATTCAGTGTTTATTGAAAATCAAAATGTGGCACAAATACCAAGTATAACGGTATTTTGGGGAAAATTCTTATATGCGCTACTCGTGTTTTTCCTCTTTCTGGTACAAGCTTTTACCTGTGTTTTAAAGAGACTCTAAAGAGAAACTAAAAGGAAAATTTACTAAGTGAAAGTTTGAGCAGGTTCTGGGGTTGCCACCATACTGCCTGCTTCATTGAATGTCACATGGGCCTCTGCACACAATGCATGACTGGGCTGTGACAGAGCACATGACACACATGTGACAGGACGGGCTGCTCACGTCCTTTCCAAATAATGCTCTGGGGAGTAGTCCTCAAGAACCACTCTCCTAAAAGCAGAAAATTCAGGGGTGGGGAGCAAGAGGGGTCTTCCCAAGAACACAAAAACTTTTCTGAGTGTTCTAAAAATGAAGAGAAGGAAAGAACAGTGAGTACTAGATGTTAAAATGTGACATTTGAAAGCTGTTAGGAAAAATGCCAGGCTGACAGGCTCCAGCTATATCCCCCAGAGTCAAAATGAAAAGTTCAAACCCAGGCTGACAGAGGCCCTCCTTTTCTGAGTGTTCATCGGTGAGATGGGGAATTCATTGGACTACCCGGAAAGCACCTCCTCCCTTTCTGAGCTGTTGAGCATTAAGGTTTAATCCCCAGGATCTATCAGACTCTGTCTTGGAAGTTTGAACCCCAGTCAGCATTGTATGAGATGCTGTGAGAGATACAAAGTCTATATTAGGTATGCTTCACCCTGGGGAATTTATAGGAAGTGGGAGGAATACATCACACACAGGAAAAGTGATGTAAAAAACAAGGCCACGTAAAATTGTCTTTTAAATTTTTAAAAAGATTTTATTGGAGTATAGTTGCTTTACAATGTTGTATTAGTTTCTGCTGTATGGCAAAGTGAATCAGCTATGTGTATACATATATCCCCTCTTTTTTAGATTTCCTTCCCATTTAGGTCACCACAGAGCACTGAGTAGAGTTCCCTGTGCTATACAGCAAGTTCTCATTAGTTATCTATTTTATACATAGTAGTGTATATATGTCAATTCCAATCTCCCAATTCATCCCACCCCCACTCCCCTCTTGATATCCATAAGTTTGTTCTCTACATCTGTGTCTATTTCTGCTTTGCAGATAAGTTCATCTATACCATTTTTCTAGATTCCACATATAAGCAATATTATATGATATTTGTTTTTCTCTTTCTGACGTACTTCACTCTGTAATGAGTGGAACAGATCATAAGACAAAGGAATTCAGAGTGGGTGCAGGAATTCAGAGCTCCCATGGGAGGGAGAAGAACAAGAGACCGGGGTGGGGGGCGGTGATGAGAAATGCACAGGGCCTGGAGGATTTTCCATGATGGGTAGGGAGTAGCTAAGTCATGGGGGCAGGGATGATATTAAAAAACCACCAACTTGCTCAGCAGTGGCCCTGGCTGATCAGAATGGATACTGGTCCAAATGCTGGAAAAGCATCCTGGAAGCTCCTTGCTGAGCCAGCAGTTACTTCTGTAGTTGTTAGATTGTGGGAATATCAGGGGGGGCCTGGAGGAGCAGGGAGTCCTGGGACATGGCCAGGGTGGCGCTGGGGCACTCAGGGTGCTTGAGGCAGTGGCTATTTTCTATTCAGTTCTATCCACTACAATCATGCAACCATACCTGTGAGTATCTGCTGAAAATCAGCCTTGAATGAGGGCAAATGGTATAACAAGAACATTTACAACTTGCTTTTGCATATGGTATTTCATTTGATCTACCTATCTCTCAGCCTATCTATCTATCTACCCATCTGTCTAACTAGCCATCTATCTGTGTCTCTCTGTCTGTGAAACCAAACTCAGTGTCCCTGGGTGCTGGACACTCAGCTGGGTACCAAGTTGAGGAGCCTGTCCAGAGTTGCAGTTGTCACATGGGCCTTTCATGTATTTTACCACTGATTTAGTGTAGGCACTGTACTAGGCACTAGGGATACAGAGGTAGTAGAACATCATCCCTGTCCTCAAGGGGCTTGCAGGTCACAGAAACCCTCTTTCGAACCTTTTACACAGGTGATAGCGTATGCAAAAAGAAGAGATGTCACAAGATGATTAAAATGGGGAAAGCAGCGTGGGTATGTGTGGGTGGAGCAGCCCATGAAGGGCCTTTACCCTGGTGATGATGCCAACCCCTTTAGTCACTAAGGGCAGTGGCCAGAACCTGCGGGTTTGGCCAATGGGGGGCACCAAACCAAGGGAGGGAAAAGTAATTCTGTAAGAAATGGAAGGAAGTCAAACACAACCTCTCAGCCAAGTGTTGGGGCCATGAATTTTTGCTGCAAGGTTTTATGTTTTCTGGAGGTCATTTACAGAATTAAGTAGGAGTCACCCTGGGCAGTACTGGTAAGGGCGAAGAACTAGAATTCTCAGAAAGTTTCTTTTGGAGCCTGAGACAGAAGAAGGCAGATGAGAGAAATAGCGTGCTGTGGTGGTTCTCAGACTTTTAACCTCAAAACACTGAAGGATAATTCAACACTCTCCATTAGTAACAGCAGCTGACTTGTGCAGACATTCACAACCATTAGGGGTACATGGCAGAATACTGTAGAGAAGTGGGAAATGGGATGTAATTTCATAAAGTTGCCTAGTTGAGTCTATATGTCTATATTTACAACCAGCCTTGAGGCTCAGAAGTATAGGCCTGAGTTGAAGGCAGCTCTGCCACTAACCAGCTACATCATCAGAGGCAGTTCACGCTCTCTCAGCCTTAGTTTCTTCATATATAAAATAATGAATCTTAACTGGCAGCATTATTGAAGGGATCCAAGATAATAAACTAGGGACTTCCCTGGTGGTCCAGTGGCTAAGACTCTGCACTCCCAATGCAGGGGACCCAGGTTCGATCCCTGGTCAGGGAACTAGATCCCACATGCTGCAACTAAGAGTTCTCATGCCACAACTAAAGACCCCGCATGCCGCAACGAAGATCCCGCATGCCGCAACTAAGACCCGGTGCAGCCAAATAAATAAACATTAAAAAGAAAAAGATAGGGCTTCCCTGGTGGCGTAGCGGTTGAGAGTCCGCCTGCCGATGCAGGGGACACGGGTTCGTGCCCCGGTCTGGGAAGATCCCACATGCCGCGGAGCGGCTGGGCCCATGAGCCATGGCCGCTGAGCCTGCGCGTCCAAAGCCTGTGCTCCGCAACGGGAGAGGCCACAACAGTGAGAGGCCCGAGTGCCGCAAAAAAAAAAAAAAAAAAAAAAAAAGAAAAAGATAATACACTATAGTTCCTATCACAGTTAGTATATAGCCATAGAGCCAGAGCTTAATGAATGATTAGCTACTAGTATAAGTAATTTGTCTTAAAAGCTGTATTGGGAGATAACAGAGTCTGCTCAGCCAGCCATGATGCAGAAGTGAAAATCCTGGGATTTACAGGAAATACACTGTTAACAGTAAATGCCCTCTGTAATGAGGTATAGCAGCTTAGACTTGAGGGTAAATATTTCATGAAATGTTAATTGCTATAAAAAGAAAGATGGGTGCAGAAATGGGGAGAAGATGCTGTTTCAAAGCTAGCAGATTTTTTTTAGTTGTTCTAGAAGGAAGATTTTAAATTTGCATTTGAGATTGATTATTTCAGGGTAAAAAGATTAATAATTTTTTTAATCACATAAATGTAAAACCAGTTCCTGATCTGGAACAGGAAGGTTGAGACCATTCATTCCTTTATTCACTCAACAAACATTTATTGAGCACTTGCTACATATATTACACAAGGTACTGTACATGAAAGGCACTGATTATGCAAAAAGGTTGTCTTTACTGTGAGTAGAATTGCAGCCCTGAACCTGTGTTTCCTTGGGGTCTGGGAAGAGGAGGCATGGTTAATGGACTCTTGTCTGTAGGAAACTTGATCCCTCCCACATGGCAGCAGGAAAGGCACTGAGGGAGAGACACCCTTCCTTTGAGATGAGGGTAGGAGATGTTGTGGAGAGCCCAGTCTGATTTTTTTTTTTTTATGCATTGTCTTTTTCTTTCTCCTTCAGTAAAGTTATATTAAATGTTGCAGTCTGTTCTCTGTTGTGGAAGATTATGAGATGGGCTATGCTTGGGGCTCCAGGTGGTTGACTGAAATAAGCATTCTTTGGGAATTCCCAGAAGTGTTGGGGGAGAAGTCAGGGACTGGCTTTCTTGCAATCACGTGAGAGGTGAAGCTCAGGTATTTGGGCATTAATGAGAGGTGTGATTCTTTGAAGGCAGGACACCACTGTTATACATTTGTCCTTTTGGGCAGCTTGAATGATCCTCACAAAGCGACTGGACACACTCCCATGACAGCAAGCCACTGGGCACAGTTTCCAAGAACATCAAGCCAGAGCAACTCACTCTCCACTAACTCACATAACATGGAACATGCAAGTTACTTCACATGCTGGGGTACAAATGTCCTGAGCATGTGGACTAGAGATTGCTCATCCAAAGCTATTTCCTTTTATTCCTCTCTTATTCTTTCTTACCTACCATCCGTGCTTCTCCCAAGCTCCCTCTTGGGCCCTGTTGCCCAAGTGAAAGCAAAGAAGCAATTAACACTTATGGAAATCGGCTATGCTAAACACTGCATGTGCTGTTCTGCATAAACTGTGTCATTTAACCCCTTACAACAATTTGGCAAGATAGGTAAGATTATCCCCTTTTTCTGATGAGAAATGGAAGCTGAGAGTCCTATGTCCAAAGTAACACAACCAACAAGTAGGTAACAGTTCTGGGGTCCAAGTACAGGTTTATGTAACTACAAAGTTCTTTACACCAGCCACAAAGGAAAATGTATTTTGGGGGTGAAACATAATTAAAAAGAAAAATGTATTGGGAGAAATGCTTTCCGCTTCCAAGCAAATGTAAGTAATTGCCCATCAGTGGACATTGACCTCCAGTTGTAACTGAAACCTGAGATGCAGAAGACCCAGGTTCAGACTCTTCCTCTCCACTTAGAAAACTGTCACAGAGGAAAAAGAAGTGGTGAAAGGCAGTTTCAGACAGATCATGACAAAGTCGACTAAGTTTTCTTGGGTGATAGGAGTAAAGAGGCCATATCTATCTGTCCTGGGGAATCAAACTGTTGCCTAGAACGTTAATACAAACCTGTTGTTTAAAACACAAGTTGTTTTATACATCTGGCCCCAAAATTTAAGCTTAAAAAAATATCCCTCATTCATGCAAAATCATGTTGACATATAAAGACACATCTGTGGTCTACAGTTTGATCATTCATAGCCCTCTTATAAAGCACTGACCACACAAGCCTTCACAGACCAGTAACAGTTGGTGGGTGGGCACAGATGCACGGATCACACTTTGACAGCACTGATACTTTCACTTTCAGCTACAACAGCCTTACCATGGGTTACTTCTAAGAAAAACCTAACCATTTGAACCTCAACACGGTCTCCGTGTATCAAATAATTGCAAATTACTTCTTTCTTCTTTCTCTTTTTGCCTTTTTTTTAACTCAAGCAACCCATGGGGCTGCTTAAAGCAGTCTTAAGTTCCTGTAGACTTTCTGAAGGAAATGAGAGGCATTAGGAGGTCTAGATTATATTTTCTTGCTGGTGATTGCTGTATAACTCTGAGTAAGACTGTTATCTTTATCATCTCAGAGATTAAAGTTGCCTCTGGCAGCCCAAGGGTAGAATCTTGGTGTTTGCATGTTTCTTCCCCTTTTTTTCTCCTCTTCTGATCCTGCACCCACACATAGAGAAAACACATAAGCAAAGCCACTTACTCATGAAAGCATCTAAACTGGTCTTCTTACAGTCTTATTGTGGAATATGTTGTAAAAACCAAACCAGACACCACCATACCACCCCCTTTACCTTTCCTTTGTCATCCCTGTTTTGTGGGAACATGGTTTTCTATCACAGAGTGATGACACTATTACCTTATGGGGTTTCTATGATGAATTCCCAGAACGAGTTTGGGGAAGAAGTGTTATTTCTCTTTTGCTTCCCCTACCCCAAAGGTCCCTTCTGTACACCTCAAACTCTTCAACCTACCCTTCTTTTGAGGGGAAATCAGTCAGTGGCTCATAGGGATATACCCCAGCTCTGACCTCAGTGGCTTACCAAAATCAGAGCCAGTCCCTCACTCAGTCAAGTCCAATAATGATCTTCCACAGATGCTGAAGCCCCACTTGAACCTGGATTTATCCCCCCTTAGGGTTCCTCTTGGAGAAAAAGAATCAGGAAAGCCACAGGCAGAGGGTTGAGCAGAGAACAGAAACCCCAGAGCCTTCCAGCTTCAACTGTTCCTACTGTCCTGATGAACCACCTGGGGCCGGAGAGGAAGAAGATCTAGCACAGGGAAGAGAGTGGCTTTTAGAGGATTGGGGAAGGGGTCTCTTGGGATCTTTCAAGAGATCTGAAAGTGTGTAGAAAGCCCTGCAGTTACCAGGAAAATGCAGATATCAGTGCCTGACAAACAATAGGTGCTCAATATATACACTAAGTAATTGAATGGTTGAATGAATAAATAGGCGAAAGGGAAGAAGCAGAAGAGAAGAGGTAAAGCAGTGCTTCATAGATGACTTTCACCTGCCTTTCTTCCTGGGCTCTTTTTTACAGTTGTTTTTGTTTTTCCCAGTTGCTCCAGGATGATGCTCAGACACCACCTCCAGGCTGAAAGCTTCTCCAACGTTTCACCTTTCCAACCTTAGTGACCGCTAGACCATGAGTTCCACACCTCCCAAGCAGAGGCTTAAGATAAGCACACCTGGATAGTAAGGAATAAGAGAGGAAAGGGAAGGGCAAGCAGAGGAATCTGCCTTCTCTTCCTTCTGTTTTAATTTGCTGGTGGTTATGAGGTTAACTTCCTTGGGCCTCTGTTTTCCTTAACTCTGAATTATGGGTACTGTCACTGAGACACCCTGAAGGTAGATCTATTGGTGATAGATTTGTGAAAACATAAGGAAAACACCATGTTTGGTAATAGCTAGAGAATATGCCTTCAAAGCAAACCCTTAGTTCTCATCAGCTCTCACCTAAACCACTGTTACTCAGACTTTAATGTGCACATGAACCACCTTATTAAATATTAAGCTTATTACAATGCAGGTTCAGATTCAGTAGGTCTTGGTGGGGCCCAAGATTCCGCACCTCTAAAAGTTGCCTGGTAATGCCAAAGCTGCCCTGCAGAGGAGTCTAGAACTTTGAGGAACAAGGACCTAGACAATTGCTACAGTATGATCCAGCTTCAGTTCCTGCCAAATCTCTCCCACACTCATCACCCCACTCGGCACTGTGCCACCATCAATGACTTGCAGAGCCTCAGGCGCACCATGCTCTTCAAACCTGCGTGGCTTTGTACGTCTTCCCTCTGCCCTTCACCCCCCTTCACTGGATGAGCCTCTCCGTGTCTCAGCTCGCATGTAAGCTCTTCTATGAAAATTCTCCCGGCTCCCCATCCTACCAGATGGCCATGCCCTCTCTCCTCTGTGCTCATCACACTGTACTATAACATGCTGTCTCCACGTCCAGGGCTATTGCATAGGGTTGCTCAGGTTGAGTCCAGGGACAAGGGCCCCTGGTCAAGGTGGCAAGAGGGGCTTGAAATCCATCCTGTTCTCCACTTGCCCATTGGTGGAGCCCTGGTGCCGAGCTGCCTCCACCAAGAGGGAGGGATGACCTCTTCTAATTCACACATGGCACCGTATGGGCTGATTTTCTGTCTTTTCTACCAGATGTGGGGTCCTTGAGGAAGGAATCAAGTCTCATTCATCTTTATGTTTTCATCTGCTAGCATAGTGCCTGTCACTGTTCAGTGTTCAATGAAATGTTTGTTGAATGGATAAATCATGAGAAAAAGAAATGAGCTACTGAAAGCAATGCACAGACAATAATTTCATTCAATTCTAAAGGTAAATTAACTGAATTGTAAGCAAGAGGTCTAGGATTTGCTAATGTGCTGCTAAAAAGGCAAGGTCTTCAAAACCCCATTTTACTAAAAGGATTATAATAGGTATTAGTGAAAAGATGTAAAGGCTACAGTCAGCACCTTTAGAAGACTCATCAGTACCAGCAAAGACATAGGCTGCCCAGAATCAATACTAAATTGTCATGTCCTTTTAGATCTAGGGGAGGAGAGGGAGATTCTGAGGATATTATTTGGTCATAAGATTTAGAGACTACTAAAATCAGCAAAAAGGTCCTGAGAACAAGAAGAGGTGATGACAAAACCATGTATTTACATAGAAGGGCTGAAGTCAGAAACAAAAGAGAGAATGTGTTGGATTGTGAAAATGAGGATCCCACAACTGCTAAGGGCCTGGGCTTTGTTGAGAAAGGCACAGCCCAGATGAATAAGCGTCTTGATACAAATCTTTAAAATGGGTTCGTTTGATCTTCTTTGCATGAGTTCCTCAGGTGTTTCCCAAGACAGTCTCTCTGACAAGACTGTAAGCTCCCAGAAGTTGGGACCAACACTTAGACACCTTTTATCTTCCTGAGAGTGTGTGATACTCCGTGAAATGAAGTAGGTGCTGAATTTGCAGGGAGTTTACAGCTGTCACTGACGATAAAATAAGGAAGCACAAAGTGCTAATCATCCTCAGCCGAAATATCCAGAATTTCACCTCAGCACTGAGAAAGAGATCCTTTGAGAAACGTCCTGATACGTTGCAAAAACCCAACCTGGGCGTTGCCTTCTTACATCATCTTATTCTCATTAAGGCCAATTTCCGAAGTTACAGCTGTGGTTCTGCAGTAAGGGGAACTGAGAATCTTGAATACTGTATGCTACCACATGACTTCAGGATAAAATGTTATTCAAAACAAAACCTAATTTAAACACACACATGCACAAAGTAGGCTAAGATCACCAGACTTCCATTTACCTCTTAACAAAATTTAATCCCAGATCTCCAGCAAACAATTGGGAGGCATTTGAGAGCATTTGGGGCCTTATCTTTTCATCTAAGGGACCAGCATTTGTGATCAGGGTGATAAGGAGTCATTACCAAAAAGAAGAGAGATGAGGTCTTTCTGACACATCACCATCATGAGACTTACCACTGATAACTGCCCAGGACCCATGGACTATGCTGGAGTCAAGAATTGGGTAATTGCAAAGATTCCTCTTTTTAGAGCAATAAAAAGTGCTGACTTCATGCCCTTCTTCCCTGGGTCATTTCTAGAAGAAAGGCAAGCTAGTTAATTTATTTTTTTCATAAGAAAATAGGCCAAATAGCAAATACTCATTTTTAAAAGGCTTTTAATTCTTAAAAAATGCATTCTCATTTTAGAAAAAATTTTAAAGCATAAGAGAAGTCACCCCCGCCCCAAAAAAAGCATCCCTCCAATTGCCACCAACTAGCACAGCCCTACCAAAAGCTTACTGTAGCTTTTCAAGCCATAGAGAAAATCAACACATGAAAATTGTGTTCGTACGTTCACTAAATGAACCAAATGCAGGCTATGTTCCTACACTCTGAGGATCAGTGGAATTGTGCAAGTAAAATAATCTGGAAATCTTAATGTCAAATTCAAAAATTAAGAAAATATGTGAATATTGATCACTTCTTTCAATGGATGCGAGTGCAGATTTCCTGATCTGTCACATGGCTTCTTTTTTTTTTAACCAAACAGGAAAGGTTTTGACATCCTTGTTTGCTGTTTCTGCATCTCGGAGAAAAGCTGAAAGCACCTTCTCAGATACTGGCTGGCACACAAAAAAAAACATTCAGGAAAGTTAGAGAAATCCCAGAATGTTATTTATCAAGCAATTCAGATGTATCCTTCTGAAAAAGATTAACTCTGGAAATTGTATTACTTAGAATGTCACTTATATTACAAGACATTTCTTCTGTGTCCATAACATTTTTTACTTCTTTTTCTTTAACTAGAGTATAATTGCTTTACAATGTTGTGTTAGTTTCTGCTGTACAACGAAGTGAATCAGCTATATGTATACATATATCCCCTCCTCTTGGACCTCCCTCCCACCCCCCCGATCCCACCCATCCAGGCCATCACAGAGCACCGAGCTGAGATTCCTGTGCTATACCACAGGTTCCCACTAGCTATTTTACACGTGGTAGTGTACATTTTTACTTCTTATATAGCTCTTTTTTCTTAGCTCCTTTACCCAGTTCTCAGAAGAAATCTGAAGTGATCTGACTCCTTTGGATACCACATAGTAGGCTGCTAAATTTCTTACTCAATGATATGGAATTGCTTTCAAGCTGAGTCCTGAAGCTAGAAGCTTCACACTTTGATTTAAGCACCAAAAATGTTTGGGTCATTATGTGTGGCTTGGCATATAAAATAACTGCAACAATAACAGTCACAAAGATCTTACCGTGTGTCAGGAAATATTCTTTGTGTTTTACAACTACTACTAACTCATTTAAGCTTCATAATAAAATCCTCACATTCATTCTTTGAGCTAGATACTATTATTATTCCCACTTTACATATGAGGAACAGAAAGCGATTTGCCCAGAGTCAAAGAGCTGTTAGGTGGCAAAGCCGTGATGGGAACCTGGCCGTCTGTCTCAGAGTCCACACCTCTAATCCCTATACTTGATTGTCTCAACTAGCAGTCTACTCCCCCCAGTTGAAAAATTACATTGACTCCTTCTAGCCACCCTCCTCCAACATTATACCCACTTGAGTAACGGAACGCCAAGTTCAATAAAGCTGCATTCTCTAACAACCCCCTTTCCCAAGGTCCACGGGAGGAGCTGGCTATTTGCCCGTGAAGCCTGTTCACTCCCAATCTGAAGAGGCTTAATGGAGACTAACTCTGTCTGTGCTACTGGAGGGGAGGAAGGTGAGTTTTCTTGTTCATTTAGCATGAAAAGTCTCTTAAATTGAGGCGTTTCCTTCCCCTTCCATCTGCTGCTGCCAACTACAGGTGAGAAGGTCTCCTGGGTATCAGTTTCACATGACCTGCCTCAAATAAAGACAGGTCATCTGCTCCCAAAAAAGGCAGCAACTTCTCACCTCAGCTTTACTGCTAACTGCAGGTTTCATCTACAGGAAGAGTTTAAGGGAAATGAGCAGGAATTATAAAAACATTGCTAGTTGGTGACGCAGATAAACCTCATCAACTTTCATTTTCTCAGCTGGGAGTGCAACCAACATGATTAAAGCCAAGAAAGAAACCCTCAAGTTATCGTATTAACAATTCCGTTCTTTAGATGAGACAACATAAAACCTTGGGAGGGTAGAACTAAAGTTCAACATCATTCCCCACATTTTACAGATAAGGGAACTGAGACCCATAGGGGACTCCTGGCGTACTCATGATAACACAACTAATTTGTGATTTAAAAATATGTTACCTTTTTGGATTATTTTCTTTAAAAAAAAAAAAGAAAAGAATAGAAATTAATCAGCCTCTCTGGCCTTCTAGAAATGGCTCATAGCATAAGGCTCATGACACGAAGTCAGAATTTTATTGCCTTACACAGAGGAAATTGCAATTACTACCCCCAATCCCCAAAATGGGTCATTCTAGGCCCTAGGGCTTACATATTGGCGTGAAAATGGAGAAGCGTCTGGTCCTTGGTCTCTTAGCTACTGTGCCTCTCACTATCCATTGCTGGCTGGTCCTTTAGCATCTGTTGGGTCTTTTGCCCTTGGCAGGATACAGAGATGCTCCCACAGTGTTTCTCTATTTTGATCACAGGTCTGCTGTAAGGGATTCTTGCCACTGCTCTTGGGGCCGAAGTGCTCAGGGCAGGCTACCACAGGCATCCATCCAAGCTTCCCCCACCAGAGGTCTCATCCTCTATGTAGTAATGTGCAAAATTGCAATCAGATCCCCAGCTCTTTATAGAGCCTACTGCAAATCTCTTCCTCACAGTTCCTTATCCATGCCAGTCTCATGCATTCTCCCTTCTCCTAAGGGTCAAGCCACTTCCTTTCCCCTCTTCCTGCAAAACTCCAGTTCTTACCATCCCAGAGGCTTTCTAAAGCAAGGGTTATAATGCATCCCTGAGACTCGGAAGCCCTGACCTCCTAGAATGGAAAGCAAGATCCCTGTCATCGTGAACAAATTATTTGTGTATGTTTAATGTCTGACTCTCTCTCCAGACTATAAATTTCATGAATTAAGGATTAGGATTAGGTTAAAGTTAGAGAGAGATTTAGGATCCTTCTGTCTTGTTCACTTATGCATCCCCTCTGCCAGCTCAAGGTCATTCAATACATATTTTCAGAGGGAGGAAAGGGAGGGACCAGGGAAGGAAGGGAGAGAAGGCAAGGAGAGAGGGAGAAGGCTGATTACAGCGGCCCACTGAAATAACAAGAGCCTGATTTAAGGTAGTCTCAGAGAACATAGAGAGGAAGGGGTGGGAATGAAGTTGAAAACTATTAAGAAGAAATAATTTACAGGGTTTGATAACAAATTTGCCATGAAATATGTGAAATACAGCAGTCATAGATGATTCTGAGATTTTTTAAATTGACTCACCTAAATGTGCTGTGAGACTGTGAAAGACTGGGTTGGTTTTGTTGGTAAGAGTGGAGATTGGTGGAGAGCTTGTGAACAGTGTGTCTAGTTTGGAAACTGTAAGGTGTCTGGGGAGGATGTCCAGTAGGCAGATAAACCTGTGTGGGTCTCACTGTTTTAAGTACCTGTGAACAGGAAAACCAAAATCAACTTGTGAGGTGGGCAAAGTTATCTTTAGAAAGTCCCTTCTCTTTTAAGACCCATTTCAGGCCCCAAGTTCCCTATTTTTTGCCTATCTTTCTTCATCTATGTCTGCTTTTAAGAAGTGATCTGATAATCTCAGATAATCTCAGTTTAGAAGATAAACTATTGATGAGACACAATGAGTTAGCCCTCTCACCTTGGACTGGGAGCATTGCCTCAAACCAAAGGAATGATAATAACACCACTAGTAAGAGCCAGTGCTTATGTGGCTCTTAGTATATGCCAGGCACTGTACCAAGCACTTCATGCTCTCAGCAACACCATGAGGTAGGAATCATTTCAGAGATGAGAAACCGAGACACCGAGAGGCTAAGTGACTTGTCCAAGGTCGCACAGCCTACTAGTAAGGAAGCAGGAAACATACCCTGGTGCTGTGGCTCTGGAGTCCATTCTTGTATAAGGGTGGAAATTTATAAGAGTGGAAACGTGCAGTAAAGTTTGTGGGGGGACCTAGCAAGATTCAGAGCCCGTTGTGTAGGTCACTGCAGGTTCACCCTATAAACTGATGACCATGATGACACGGGCTCTGCCAAGAATTAACCTTGGACAATGTACTTAATCTCTTTCAGTTTCATTTTCCTCATGGACAAAATAAGGAGAAATGACCCATGTAAAATGTTATTCCTTATGGCAGCATTTGTAATAGCAGATAACTGGAAACAACCTAAATGTCTATTGAGAGGAGACTGGCTATAAAAAGGATTGTACGGCTATAAAATGGAATATAATGCAGCCATAAAAGAGTGAGGTAGAGCTCTATATGCTGTTTAGAGTGATTTCTAGGATATATTGTTATAGAACTGGGTATAGAGTATGCTACAATTTGAGTAAATAAGAATGATAGGAATATATATACATTCTTTTAAGCTTGTATGTGCATACATACAGGAACCCTATAGAACTGGTTGCTTCAGGAGAACTGGGCAGATGGGGAACAGAGATGTGAGGAGGAAGCCTGTACCAGTTAGGGTACCAGCAGGAGTACACAGCACACTCAAAAGTGTAATTAAAGGGAGTTTAATGAAAGAATGATTTGCAACAGTGTGGACAGGGGTAAGCACCCAGCAAAGGATTGTGATGTGTCCACCGTTGGGCTACAGAGCAGAGTCTGGGCCCGCAATACCATGCCTGGGCCCTATGGGACAAGGGGAATAAGTGGTTTCCTGAACCCAGAGAGAGAACTGTAGGTGTAGAAGGAGCCACTGGACAGCAGACACAGCCTTCCCCAGATGAACCCAGAGCCCAGCAGGGAAGGAGCTGGGGTTTAAATAAAGACCCTGACCCCATTCTTCTCCTGCCCTCCGATCTCTTGCCAGTACTGCCCCAGGGAAAACCCTACCAGAAGCCTGAGGGCAGAGGACACTGTAAGTGTACCCTTAGAGAAGAGTCTCTTGGGGCCCAAGGCAGGTGGCAGTGGATCTGGAGGGCAGAGACTATCCAGCACAGAAACTGCATGCATAGCCTTTATCTTGTACATTTAGAACTATGTGAATATATAATTTATTTGAAAAGTAATAAATTTTGCACACACAAAGATAAATTAAAAATTAAACGTAAGATGAGGGACTAGAGCAGATGGTTGCAAAGTCTCTCCCCCTCTCCAAATTCTACCTATTTCTTTGACGTGTGACTTTTTCATCTAATCACAATCCATGGCTCCACCTAGTGTCAAAGCAATGCTTCACTGAGTTCAGAGCACAGACTCATTCAGGAGGAATTCCGGGGCAGACATGCTCTCTGCTCCAAATCACTGGTGTGTGTAAGCAGTTTTCATTGGGAATTATACCCACGTGGCGAATGATCTTATCCCCTAAAAGTAGAAAATAATTATTTTGAAGCACAGAGCATTTGTTGTTTTTTCTTTTTTTTTTTTTTTTTTTTTTTGTGGTACGCGGGCCTCTCACTGTTGTGGCCTCTCCCATTGCGGAGCACAGGCTCCGGACGCGCAGGCTCAGCGGCCATGGCTCACGGGCTCAGCCGCTCCACGGCATGTGGGATCTTCCCGGACCGGGGCACGAACCCGTGTCCCCTGCATCGGCAGGCGGACTCCCAACCACTGCGCCACCAGGGAAGCCCTGTTTTTTCTTTTAAAGAGATAGTGAACCTTGACTTAAATTCAATTTTGAACTAAATAGTTAAGATTTTTCCCCCTATATTTCAAACTGTTAAATACACTTAGAGGTAAACAGCATGTGATCTAAGATAGTAAATCTTCCATAGCCCACTTTTGAGCTTGTCATTCCTCTGTTCATATGTCCTTAACGCAGCAATTCTCAACCCTGGCTATAGAAAATATCCTTTGGGGAGTTTTAGGAAGCTCCTACTGGAGATTCCAATTTAATTGGCCTGAGGTGGCACTCAGGCATTAATTCTTTTTTTTTTCAAGATCACCAGTGTGTGTCATGGGCCGCCAAGGCTGGGAGTCCCTGATTTAATGATTCGATACTGCCTGTGAGGTGTATTTCCCTCACTACTCAGAATGTGCTCCTTTCACTTTAGACAAATTACGTCACTTGTAAGACAATTTTCCACTCTCCATGCCTTGCTCATGGTACATCCTCTACACTGCTCAGGCCTTGAATGTTTTGCTCCTGCCCCCCGCTCCCGCCGCCTGCATCTCGACTGCCATAGTTTTACCTATTATTCCTGACCCTGCTTAAGGGCTACCTCCTACAAGAATTCCCCAGCCTCTCATCCCCAAACAGATGTTTCTTCCTCTTTTGAATCCCTGAAGATTTTTTGAATAACTTCTATGATACTTTTTTCCTTAATAGAAAACTAACACATTTATAGAGTATTCTTTTTTCTTATCAAATTGACAATAATCAAAAAGTCTGATACAGGACTTCCCTGGTGGTCCAGTGATTAAGACTCCACGCTTCCAATCTGGGGGGGGGGGGGAGGGGGCGGAGGTGTGCGGGTTTGATCCCTGGTGGGGGAACTAAGATCTCACATGCTGTGCTGTGTGGGCAAAAAAAAAAATTTTTTTTAATTATTTAAAAATTTTTTAAAAAGTCTGATACAGTAGTACCCTCTTATCCATGGTTTCGCTTTCCATGCTTTCAATTACCTGTAGTCAACCACAGTCTGAAAATATTAAATGGAAAAATCCAGAAATAAACAATTGATAAGTTTAAAATTATGCACCCTTCTGAATAGTGTGATGAAACCTTGTAGCACCCTCTCCATCCCACCTGGAACATGAATCATCCCTTTGTCCAGCATATCACCCCAAATAAAATGTTAATTTTTAAAAACCCAAGAGTTCATTTTAAAAAGATAAAATATCGTAAACAATTTGGGTTTATCCAGAAATGCAAGGGTAGTTAAACATTAGAAAATAAACAAATATAATTCACTACATTAACAGATTAAAGGGGAAAGAACATATGATCATACAAAATATGCAGCAAACAATATTCCTAATGATGAAAAACTGAGAAGCAGACCCTAAAAATTCAGGAACAAGATAAAGAAGTCCATTTACTTCTATTCAGTAGTATACTGGATTTCCTAACAAATGAAGTAAGACAAGAAAAAGAAATAACAAACCACAAAGATAGGAGAAGCAGTACCTGGTAGAAGTATTGAAATGGTCTTTTTCCATAAAGATATAGTCGTCTACATTCCAATGAATCTACAGGCAAATGATTAGTAATAATAGCAGAGCTCAGCAACATGGCTGAATGAAGACCGATACACAAAATCAAATATATTTCTAAGCACTGGCAACAAAGAGTTAGAAAATATAATTTTGAAAAAAAATGCAGTTTACCATAACAATAAAAAATATATAAGCTACCTAATGAAAGTTGTATAAGGCCTATATGGAATAAATTCCAAAACTCTATTTGATGAACATCAAGGAAGACCTATCACAGAATACATGGTGGAAGGTGTTCAATAGGAAGACTCTATTGTAAATTTGCCAGTTCTCCCCAATTTGATCTATAGATTCAATATAATCTAATTCCAAATCCCAATGGGATTCCTCCCCCCCCCAACCAAAAAAAACTGATAAGCTGATTCTAAAATTTGGACAGATAAACAAATTTCAATATGTAACTAAGACTCTTTTGGAGGAGAATTAGGTAGGAGGACTTGCCCTACCAGGTTTCTAGATTTTAATTATAAAGTTATAAGAATGAAGAGAGTGTGGTACTGACTGATGCTGCAACAGACAATTGGATTAATGGAATAGTGGAGATTCCAGAAACAGATTCACATATTTGTGGACATAATATGTAAGAGAAGTGGTATTGTACGTACAGTGGAAAGGGAGAATTAGTCAATAAGTGGTGCTGGGGAAATACAGGGAAAGAAGCAAAATCAGATTCCTACCCCACAGGTATATTGGAAATCAATTCTAGGTGTATTAAAGACTTGGATGGGAAAGCTGATATTTTTAAACATCTAAGAGGAAAATATAGAATAGTATCTTTATATCTTTGGGGTAGAGAAGAATTTCTTAAACAAAACACACACAAAATCTTATCCAAAACTGAAAACTGAAAAGATTGACAAACTTGACTCTACTAAAATTAGGGATTTCTGTTCTTCAAAAGACCTCACAAAAGAATTTGCAGACAAGCCACAAACCAAGAATAGATATTTGCAACATATATAACTAGTGCTGTGCTTGTAAGTGTTTTAAAACTAGCTTTCCAAGGGAAAAAGCCATGATTTGTAGGGTTTGATGATTACCATGGAGGAAATAATCCCACCATGGCTTATTTCAAGCTATCAACATGATGTCATTACACACAGTTTGGAAGAGAAGCACAAAATCACTCTTGTGAGACTGTATAAGCCAGCTCCATCACACCACAGCATAATTACCCTAAAGGATTTGTTTCCAGAATGTATAAAGAACTCTTTCTGTATATCAATAATTAAACATCAAACAGTGCCATACAAAAATGAGTAAAAAAAAAAAGATAAATACCATATGCTAACACATATATATGGAATCTAAAAAAAAAAAAAAAAGTTTCTGAAGAACCAAAGGCGCAGACATAGAGAACAGACTTGAGGACACCGGGAGTCGGGGGTGGGGTGAAGGGTAAGCTAGGATTTAGTGAGAGAGTGGCATGGACTTCTATATACTACCAAATGTAAAATAGATAGCTAGTGGGAAGCAGCCACATAGCACAGGGAGATCAGCTCGGTGCTTTGTGACCACCTAGATGGGTGGGATAGGGAGGGTGGGAGGGAGATGCAAGAGGGAGGAGATATGGGGACATATGTATACATATAGCTGATTCACTTTGTTATAAAACAGAAACTAACACACCACCGTAAAGCGATTATACTCCAATAAAGATGTTAAAAGAAAAAAAAGAAAAATGAGTAAAAGACATGAATAGTTGTTTTACAGAAGAGAAAATGTGGAGAATAGAAATATACAAAGATTCTCCACCTTCATTAGTAATCATATTAAGATTAAACATTAATCTTAATGTTAATTAAGATTTCAATAAGAAACCATATTATACTCTACAGGTGGGTTAAAATTAAGAAGTATAAGTCTACTAAGTAATTGCAAAGACTTGGATCAAGAGGAGCTCTTAAACAATGCCGGTGTGAGTCTAAAGTGGCACAACCGCTCAAGAATAAAATTCAGTACTAGCTTATAGGTTGAATATTTGAATACCCTACAATCCAGAAATATGTACTCTTAGGTGTCTATTATAGAGGAATTCTTGCACAAGTGTACCAGAAAACACAAACATGAATGTTCACAGTGGCATTTTTATAATAGTAAAAAAAAAAAAAAATGTTCAACCCAAATGTATCAGTCAGGATTTGTTCAGAGAAGCAGAACCTCTGTGAGAAATGAACACAATAAAGGATTTATTATAGGGAGTTGACTGTATGCAATTACGGAAGCTGGTTGTACCATCTATGTGAGGCTGCTGTTCCTGTGTCTGATACTAGAGCTAAAGTGCGCAGGACAGGAAGTCAGGATGTGAAGTGGGGGAAGCAAGGACACACTGGAACCCACAAGGATGGACTGGAATCTGCACTAGTCTCTCCCCACTCCCAAATCCCTGGTGCCATTCACCGTGGGGTTAAACACACACCTTACCCAAGAGTTAGAGAAGCTGAGCAGACAATTTGAAAGCAGTTGGGTGAGCTATAGGCCGGCAGGGACATCCTCAGTGCAAGGAACTAGGGTCATTCCTTCACTGCCACTTCTGTACTGGGCACAAAATGTCTCTTGTCTTTTCACATAAGTCTAAGAGGCCCAGAGAAATGAAGTGACTCCTAACCTAGAAGCCTATTTTTAAGAAATATCCTTATGCATCTGAAACTCTTCTCAAGAGAGCTCATGTCAGTATATTTTGGATCTGAGTACATGCTATTCCTCCTCTCCAAAAGACATTCCTGACGCGTGTACTTGTGCCTGTTGCCTCTCATGATACCATATAAGCAGGTTTAGGGAGCTTTGCAATAACAGATCTATTGATACTTATTAGTCTCCAAAGGAAGTTCCTCATTCCACTATAAATACACGTCATCTTAGGACTTATTTCCTCCTGAATCTCTTTAACGTAATCTTATCTAAATTTGAGCACTGCATCCAAATGTGCATTTTATTTAAATGTGAATTGCTGACTTTGAGCTAAGGACAAGTTTTCAATCCTCTATCCAAATCTGGTACCAAATTATCCATGGTTACTCTGCAACTACTAATCTAGGGGGGAAAAAAACACTTTGGCAGAAGAGGATAAGTAAGTTCCCAACCTTCATTTCTCTATTCTTAAAGACTTCCAGAATGAAGTTTAAGCCCATTACCAAAACATAGCATTAGGGACTTCCCTGGTGGTGCAGTGGTTAAAAATCTGCCTGCCAACACAGAAAACACGGGTTCGATCCCTGGTCCGGAAAGATCCCACGTGCCCTGCTTGCAGCAACTAGAGAAAGCCCGCGTGCAGCAGTGAAGACGCAACGCAGCCAAAAATAAGTTAATTAATTAATTTTTTAAAAAACAACAAAAAAAGTAGCATTAGAATTAAAATTATTATTATTTTTTTGCGGTACGCGGACCTCTCACTGCTGTGGCCTCTCCCGTAGTGGAGCACAGGCTCTAGACGTGCAGGCTCAGTGGCCATGGCTCACGGGCCCAGCTGCTCCGTGGCATGTGGGATCTTCCCGGACCGGGGCACGAACCCGTGTCCCCTGCAGCGGCAGGCGGACTCTCAACCACTGCACCACCAGGGAAGCCCTAAAATTATTTAAGGGAGAGAATGATAAGTCTTCGCCAATGCATTTATTTTGAGCAATAATAATACAATAAAGTTGCAGTACTGGGAAAGAATTTGGCTAATCTTAAGAACAATATCACAATATATAACTTGAAGTGACTTTTTCTCCCTCTCTATCTAAAATCATTGGGCCAAGAGCAGTTAATCAGAGTTGAATGCAATTTTACATTAGATGTTTTGCTGTGGCTTTAGATTTGGAGTAACAAATACTTTAAATCATTTCAGTGAGTGAAAATCTAGTTTCATAAAATAACAAATTGGAAGCTGGTGATTTAAATTTGCAATATTTTCTCTGCAAAACTATTCGTCACAAAAATCTCTACATGGTGAGTTCTGCTACTGACTTTAAAATATAATTTAATTCACCAAAATGTGATTCATAGTCCATTTTTTCAGGAATGTATTTTTTTTTTACAAAGTGAGATATATAAGTACTTCTTTCATTTCTAAGTCTCTTTCTCTATTCTGTTTTTGCTAATTTATTTTTACTCTATTTCTAAGACAGTTTACAACAAAATGTCCCCACAACCCACATTTTTATAAATATGGTACTTATTAAGTTATATTTTGATATGGTTATTATTCAGAGACCTCAAAAGAGAGAGACGGGCAAACTTCCTCCTGCAAGGGAGTAATCGATCACTAAAACCACCAATCACCTGAGCATGAGACAGTTCTACATACAGGCAATAACAGGCTGCTTTGACTTTCTCTTCCTATACTCCTTTGGGTCTAGACTTGAGGAGTTAAGGTGTCTAGATATTTGCACCTGGGCTGTGGGTACCTGCCACGAATTGGGTTCCCAGGGAAGCAGACTCAGACAGAGATTAGGGTACAGGAAGTTTATTAGGAAATGCTTTTGAAACCAAACCAGTCTACTGCCCTGGCTTAGGCCAATGTTAAAGGAGGGAAAAGTGCCCTCCACCCAGGCCAAGGAGAAGATATAAGATCCAGCTATTCCTTTCCATGTGGAGATTCTCTTTCGAGTGTCGACTTTGGAGGATATGTGTTTCCTTTAGTTAAAGAGGGCAATATTTTTTATCAAGCGTCTGTAAATATTAGTGGCTAAACATTTTCAAAACTGGAATTTCAATTACAGTCTTCATTATCAATGAGCGATTTAGAAAAACACAGCATTGTACTGAAACAAATTTGCTATATTTTTCAGACACTAAAGAATTGAAAATTTTGGTGTTTTTTGCTTTTTGGAAAATATATGTTATCTTCTCAAAGTTTCCTTTTGTTTTCGTCTTTATGTGACCTCACTCTCCATGCCCTCTGTATCTCTTCCTAAAATCTGTTCTTGCTGTCAGGTAGAGATATTTAGCCACAAAGAAAAATCTAAGTAGGACCCACCCAGCTTTTATATCCTGCATGGCTGAACTTTAATGAAAGTTTGAGTTTTTCCAAAAGTCTGGTCTTCACTGACTGGGAGGAAAAACAGTTGGAAAAATATGCCTTGGGCATGTGAACCATATAATTTCATTTGAACTAAGGAATTCCAAAAATACTTGCTTATTGAAAGGGCAGTTATATTTTTGTGTTGGAACTTGTTAGGAAGAAGGATAAGTACTAGTTCTTTCCTCCTCTACTTTTTCTCATAAACATAAAAAAAAATTAAAGACTGTCTGAGTGGCTGGATAGAAAAATAATGTGGAGAGGGTGAGTTGGACCATGTCCTGTCCTGGAACCTATGCCTTCCTTGGGAGATCTATTTTGTGGGATCTATTGAGCCCCACTCAGCTTCAGATAACCCTCTCCCCCTCTGATGAGAATTCAGGGCTCCATCTGGCCAGGTCTTCAAGACTAGTTGGGTTGAAATACAGAGGCTTTGCCAGTTCTGTTCACTGACACCAGCATAAATGCTGTGCCAATAGCAAGACTGGAATTTTTGGGTTCCTGCTGGGCAAACTGGCCAAGCAGAACATTTTTAGGTCTGGTCTGGTTTAAGGGGATCCGGTGTTAAGAATAATATTAATCACTAGCGTTTTGGGGAGTATGTACCATGTGCCAGTCACAATACTGGGTACTTTTACATGAATTACATTATTTAATCCCCACAACAATCCTTTGTGGATTTTTGAAGCTTAGTGAGGTTAAGAAACCAGATTTTGAAACCAATCAGTCTGTCTCCAGAGCTTTTGACCTTCTTCACTATTCAGTGAGCCCTGACTTTTGATAATGGGTCTCCGTGTAGTACTAGGTTGGAATCTCAGACACTAGTGTAGCAGGTGCTATTGGTGCACCATGTCTCCCTGGGGCCTTACCACCTGCCAGCAACTGCCCCACCTTTCAATGGCTTTCTCTAGTGGCTAGAGATCCAACCGTGAGCATGGAGGCTGGGTGTGTGGAGATTTAATGCCTCCCAGGAGCAGCCCTTAACTAATGGTTGGTAAGAGTTGGTGCATAAATCTCCAGCTCCCTTGCTTCTCAGGTGCAGTAACTCACAGGCATGGGTTCGACACTGGTTCCCAAAATTCCCCAGAGGGACTAAGCACTTGTTACCCATACTGCTAATGTGCTTGAAAACACTCCCCTTATTGGCTGTCTTCCCTCCCTTGCTTATTTCCCCTGCGGGCATTTCCTGTTACCAACACCCAAATAAACTATTGGCATATGTATTCTTGTTGGCTTCTGGGGGAACAAAACGAAGACAAAGGGTAAAGGAAAGGTGGGTCTACAAAAGAAGGAGAACCCAGGTGGAGGAGGTGCCGCATTGCTGGAAGGAGAGCACGGGGTTGCTTCTTTAGGAAGCAGCCTCATAGATGGTTCCCTGTTCTTGAAGGTAACAGTGTCTTTGGGCGACAGGAGAGAAATGTTTTGAAGGAATATTGACACACAAGATGGTTCTTTTTTTTTTTTTTTTTGGCGGTACGCGGGCCTCTCACTGTTGTGGCCTCTCCCTTTGCGGAGCACAGGCTCCGGACGTGCAGGCTCAGCGGCCATGGCTCACGGGCCCAGCCGCTCCGTGGCATGTGGGATCTTCCCGGACTGGGGCACGAACCCGTGTCCCCTGCAGCGGCAGGCGGACTCTCAACCACTGCGCCACCAGGGAAGCCCCCTAGATGGTTCTTTTACTGCTTTGTTGGTGGACCTTTTTTCAGAAGTCTCTTTTGCTCCATTCCTTTTAAATTTATATTTGTCTAAAGTTTTAATAAGAAGTAAGAGAACCCAGGAAATGCATGCATTAATAAGTGGAATAGTGAAACAGGTATAAATGCAAACATGTTCTCAATAGAACATTGAGGAAGCAATCATAAGTAAATGAAAGATAAAAAGTACATACATAATTTTGGACGATTTATAGCTTACCCATGGCCTGAATATAATAATGTTACGTACTGTGTTTCATTGTGACAAACTCTTTCACCAACTTGTGACTCTATGGCCTTTTGCTGATTAACTGGACTTCCAGTGGTGTCTAATATGTTTTCAGGGACTAACATGGGCTTTGGGAAACTCTTGCCTTGTTAAGGTTAATGGCATTGTAAGGTGTTAACTATCGTGTTCACACATTTTAATTCCTTGACTGTCTTTGATTTCATATACTCAACTTCATGACTGCATTAACTGAGTTTTGACATCTTTAAAATTTATTGTATGGTAGTTATATGGTCTGAATAAGTTTGTTTCGGACCTTTTGCTTGGGGTTATTGTTATTAGTGCTTTCAAGGTGAACAAACTTAGAAATGCCCATAGTTGTTATAAAATCTGTAGAGTAAGAGAGCATGATACAAAATTGAGTAGTTTTTTTTTCTAGTGACTACTTTAGCCACAAGAGGGAACTGTATGAGCAATAATAGGATATTTAGGGATGAGCTTTAGAGGATCTCAGCACCCATTTCCCCATTCCTTGAGTCTTGGAGCTTACCCCATTTTAGACAGACTTTTCACCAGAGATCTGGGTTACAGAGCTGGATAACTCTTTCTATTTTTTAACAGACATTAACAGGTAAACTGTTTTTTATTTCTGTGATCATGGAAGGATGTGGGCTTAATAACAAAGTATATGCAGGCAATGGCCAAGTTCCTTTTCTAATCCACACACTTGGCTGATATAAACCCATGTGTTTCCTTCCACCTGGTCAAGGTAAAAACCTGGAGAGAGCTGTTGCCATCTTTGTCAATTTTTTGTATTTACTGCAGAGGAATTCTGAGACAACCTCTGAGAACAATGTGCTTGCCTGGGGTTGGGTAAGTGTAGGTTGAGGGGAGAAATTGGAACAATATGCTCCCTTTCGCAGGGTCCTACAGAAGATTCCTCTCTATTGGGAAGCCACAGGCAGTGCAGCACACGACAGGAACACAATCAAATCCTAAGGACCTTCAGAGGAAAGAGCCTGCAGAGCATTCCAATGGGCATTTTTAGGAAGTTACTTGGGTAAGGGGAGAGTCTTCCTTTGGTGAATCATGTATTGAACGATGTGGGTGGGTTAATGTTGTTAAACTATTATCCAATTTTTAAAAGACTAATTCCTTGATTCACTTTATAGCCTTCAACATCCTACCTGAGTGATGTGATTTCTTCTTCCCTCTCTTCTGTCCACTGCTAATTTTTAAGAATTCACATGACCTTTTGGATAAATTATCGTTTTCATTTTTGCTTAAGATACAAATGATGTTATTTGCTAGGTGAATGTGAAAATGGCAATTTCATTCATTTTCTTAGCAATTTTTCTGCATGAGGATTAATAAAAAATATTCTTAGGAATTAAAAAAATAGTTAATAAGTCAGTCTGACATAAAATATGTATATTTAGTTGGTGAGAAGATGAGTTTGTAGAAAGAGACAGTACTGAAGTTGTTAAGTGTTTGGGTTCTGGGTTCAAGTTTTGACTCCACCACTTAACTCTGTGAACCTTGAGTCTTTCTAAGCCTCAGGTTCTTCACCTGTAAAATAAGGATAATAATAGCTACCTCATATGATTGTTAGGACAATAAAAATTAAGTGTTTAGAGCAGTATTTGCACAAAATGAGGGCTGAATAAATACTAGTTGCTGTTATTATTATTATTATTATTCGTGTAATAGCATCAATCATTAGGAAGTTCTTTGTGTCTAATCCAAAATATACTGCTAAGGGCACAGATTACTCTGAGCTCTCGGTTTCCAGCATTATGAAAAAAAAAAAAGAATCTGATAAGATAGTTATTATCATTTCCACTCTACAGATGAGGAACAGTTAAGTGTAGCTCAGAGGGCTAGGAGGGCAAAACAAATATGATGAGCACGGGCCAGCTAGTCCATAAGCATGGGCTCAGCTCACTCATGATGATTGCTATTGAATGACCTAAGGTCACTTCAATAACTTGGTCTCATCTGGTCTCTACAGCAGAGTTGTTACACCCTTTGGATAACTCTTTCATCAGGAAATCAAGAAAATTCAGATTTGCTGGAAGAGGGTTCATGCCCACACTTCCTAGGAATCCAGTGCACCTGGATTCTGACTTGTTTGCATGCTGACAGGAGAATTGGAGATTCAGTGCAGAGATTCTAGCCCACATATAGAGTACAAACAAGAGGCACTTTAGCTTTTTAACTCCTAATCAACTCTTTATCAACCTTATTAATATGCATGAGAATCATGAGGGTATTTGTTTAAAATGCTAATTATTGGGCCACACCATCAAGGAATTCTGATTCAGGAAGCCTGGGACTTGGCCAAGGAATCGACATTTTATTTTTGTGTGTGTGGCAGATTCTCTTTTTAATTTTTCTTTGTTTAACTGAAGTATAGTTGATATACAATATAATATGTTGAGGTGTATAATATAGGGATTCACTATTTTTAAAGGTTATACTCCATTTATAGTTATTATAAAATATCAGCTATATTCCCTGTGTTGTACAATATATCCTTGTAGCTTATTTTATACATGATAGTTTGTAGATATCTGCATTTTAAATTGTATCTCCAGACAATTCTGATGCAGGTGATGAGTGGACCACATTTTGGGAAAACTGATCTCCTCAATAACAAATTAACATATTAAAAAATAGCACTTACTATTTTTCTGATTATAAAAGAAAAATACCCAGAAAGTGCCGAGAATGGAAAAGAAAAGAAAAACCATTCATAATTATATTTTCTAGAGATGACTGCTGCAAATTTTTTTTTTTTTTTTAATTTATTTTTATTTTTTTATTTTTTTTGCGGTACGCGGGCCTCTCACTGTTGTGGCCTCTCCCGTTGCGGAGCACAGGCTCCGGACGCACAGGCTCAGTGGCCATGGCTCATGGGCCCAGCCGCTCCGTGGCATGTGGGATCTTCCCGGACCGGGGCACGATCCCGTGTCCCCTGCATCGGCAGGCGGACTCCCAACCACTGCGCCACCAGGGAAGCCCCTGCAAATATTTTGATGGCTGTCCCTTTAGTTTTTTTTTTTTTTTAAATATGTAGCCACTTTTCTGTATCTCTCAGGTACTTACAATCAAGTGTATTGAGTGTTGTTTCATAGATATGTTCGTTTTATATTAATTCTTTAGTGGTTTTATAAATTATTTCTATGTTTTAAATATATGTAAACTTACTCTATGAAATCCATTTATATTCTTATCAGGTCTAGAGATTGGACTGGATACCATTTAAGGCCCATTCTGACTAAGATGTCATACTTGTAAGAATCCTGCAATTCTCTGAATGTAAGGATTAACCACATTCAAACTTGATGGAGAACCTAAAAGACATCCTCCAAAACTTAAGCTCAAAGATTTGCTCTTGAGCTTTGTCTTTCTGTGCAGACCTGCTGATGTGACATTGTATCAAAGGTAATAATAACATTTCTTCAAAGATGATATACAAATGTCCAACAAGTATATAAAAAGCTGTTCAACATCACTAATCATCAGAGAAATTCAAATCAAAACCCAAAGTGAGATATCGTCTCACATCCATGAAGTTGGCTACTATTAAAAAAACCTCAGAAAATAGCAAGTGTTGGTGAGGATGTGGAGAAATTGGAACCCTTGTGCACTGTTGCTGGGATTGCAAAATGGTGCAACCTCTATGAAAAACAGTATTGGATGTTCCTCAAAAAATTAAAAATAGAACTGCCATATGATCTAATCATCCCACTTCTGGGTACATATCCAAAGGAATTGAAAGCAGGGACTTGAACAGATGTTTGTACACCAAAATTCTCAGCAGCTTTATTCACAGTAGCCAAAATGTGGAAGCAACCCAAGTGTCCATCAATGGATGAATGCATAAACAAAGTGTGTTATATATATACAATGGGATATTATTCAGCCTTAAAAAGGAAGGAAATACTATCACAGTCTACAACATGGATGAACCTTGAGGACATTACACTAAGTGAAATAAGCCAGTCACAAAAAAGACAAACATTGTATGATTCCACTTACATGAGGTGGAAACTAAACTAGTCAAACTCACAGAAACAGGAAGTAGAATGGTGGTTATCAGGGGCTGGGAGGCAGGGGAAGAGAGAAGTTATTGTTTAATAGATATAGAGTTTCAGTTTTGCAAAATGAAAAATTTCTGTTGATCTGTTTCACAATAGGGTGAATATACTTAGGCTACTGAACTGTTCACTTAAAAATAGTTAAGATGGTAAATTTTATGTTATATGTTTACCACAACACAACAGCTAAACCATTAAAAAAGGTAATAAAAAAATAGTGTTGCCCTTTTATAACATTTTGAACTGTTACAAAACATAAGTTATACAGTTAATATTAAGGTTTGGTTTGATAAAAATTTTTCATGTAAACTGCTAAGTTTCTAGAATTGTACTCACTTGGGGTTTATAATTCTCAAAGTTGTCAGATTAAACCTAGTGGAAAACCTAAGACTAATGGATGAGAATAGTGCAGAAGACAAAACTATTATATACCAGAATGGTTTGTTACACCTGGGCACTAAACATGACCCTAAGCTTACTGGTAAATACAGGCAATAAAAAAGATAATGCAATGAATATGAATTTTTCTCCAAATTAATGAAGGGAAATTTCTCTGAATATAGAGGGAAAAGAAGGAGGAAGAGATGGAGGAAGAAGGGGGGAATGAAGAAAGGGAGGTGTTATTAGAATTATGGTGAACTCTGTTGTCTCACATTATGGGGTTAAACAATTTCTCATTCGAACTCCTCTTGCTATTTTAATAAAGAATACACACAGAAAATTCAGGTTGGCATTTTTTATACTGGAAAACTGGTTGAGACATGGTCAAACAGAACGATTGTTATTGTTTGCTATTTGAATGGAATCAGGTCTGTTTCCAACGATTTTTAAAAAATTTCTAAAAAGATCAAAGTGAAGGGAAAGAATAGTGACTCTTTTCCCATTTTGCTTTATGGGGAACAGCAGACTTCCTCACTTTATTTTCTAGTTTGTGTTCAAGTGCCAGCCTAGGGAGTCTCATTTGCATCAATTAAGGCTTATTAATAATAAGCCATTCTGCCTTTATGGTTAATTAAATGATTCTAAGTAAAATTTAACACTATTTACCGTGAGGATTGTGGACAAGGTAGATTGGTTAATCACACATGATGGAGTTCCTGATTTGTTTAAAATTTAGATGTTTATACTTTTTTAGTGGAAATTTCAACCATATGGAATAACAAGATGAGTTCCCAAGTTCCCATCATTTAGCTTCCTGGATTATCAACTCATGGCCAACCTTGTTTCATATATATTTCCACCTTCTCCACTCACCCCCGGATTACCTTGAAGCAAAACACAGACATTGTATCATTTCAGCTGAGATATTATCAATCTTCAGGAGGGGATGAATAATAATCAAGAATCTATCCCAGAAGCAAATACATCAGTTGTACATAACAGAAGTGTCATAAAGTTGAATGTTAAAGTCATATTAGGGACTTCCCTGGTGGTCCAGTGGTTAAGAATTCGCCTTCCAATGCAGGAGATGCGGGTTCAATCCCTGGTTAGGCAACTAAGATCCCACATGCCATGGAGCAACTAAGCCCGAGAGCTGCAACTACTGACCCTGCATGCCATAACTAGAGAACCCACGTACTTTGGAGCCCGGTGCCCACCCCCTTGCGCCACAACTAGAGAGAATCCTGTGCGCCGTAGGAAAGATCCCACGTGCCATCAACTAAGACCCAACGCAGACAAAAATAAATAAATAAATATTTTTTTAAAAAGCATATTAAACAGTCAAAAACTAAAGCAGTATCACTTTCGGTAAATACTGTGATAGGTTATTATAGAGCTCCCCCCATATTGGGAGTGGTGTGTGAAGGATCAAATTCCAGTCCAACTGTGTACTGTTATAAGAAGTCTGTGAATGTCTGAAGGGCAGAGAGCCTACTTTCAGTCTGATGACTCAGGGTGCTTTTCCTCCTAATCCTCCTCTCACCAGTCTTGGGACAGTGCCTGAAGCTCCACGTTACTACATTCCACCCTGATTTGCCAGTACTGCAGGCCCCACTTAAAGCAGGCAAGTGGGTCATTATCAGTCATGAGCAATTTAACTTTGTTTTACTTAATTGTTTTTCATTACAGAAGTAACATGTGTTCGTTATAGACAATTTGGAAAATACAGAAAAGCCTCCAAAAGAACATAAAAAGCACCATAGTCAGGGTAAATACCAGAATTTTAGTGCATTTTCTTCCTTTTTTTTTCTCTAGGCATTTTTATACTTTTTTTTTCATGAACATAGGATACTGCCTTTTTCCTGCTTTCATTACTTCATAATAGTGAATATACTTCTATATGATTACATATTCTTCCCCAACATAATTTTTTATTTTTGCAAGATATTCCATTGTAAGGAAGGAGTATAATTAATGTCTTTTGGGGGACATTTGGATTACTTGCTCTTAGCTACACCTTTGTGGGGTACATTCTTAAAGCTAAACTCTGTACATATTGGTGTTTATTTCTTAGAAACTAATCATAGGAAAAGAAATAGTTGGGGCCAAAGGTGTGCATATCTTTAAGATCTCTCTTTCTTAAATGTAATGCTAACTACTCCTTAGAAAAACTGCACCAAATTATACTTCCACCAACCATTTATAAATGTACCTCTGTTTCTGTGTACGAACATTTCTTCTAATAAAAAACCCCGTTAATTTGATACATGAAAACACATACCTATTGATGTTCACCTACACCTCAGTCTTAGAATAGAGTTCATTAAGTTTGACTTGAGAGTGACGGTGGTGGTGTAGGGAAAGGAAGAGAAGGAACATTCAGGGCACAGGAATTGCTAGTGTATTTAGAGTAACATTACACTGATATTTGAAAGCTGGAAAGTCCAGTTCATAAGATTTCTATCACAGTGGGGGAACTCTTAAGTAAGGGATTGTGGAGAGTCAGATATTTCACTTTTCCCCCCACAGGGCGAAAGGCCTATAGGGTGTCACTGCCTGGAGCAGCTACCACAGTTCAGTTCAATCCAAAGATCACTAGGTCTGTAGAAGGAAGGCCAGTTCTCTTCAGGCCATGTGACTTTGGGCATGTTCACCACTCTGGTCCTGTTTCCTCATTAAAAAGAAAGTGAAATAGAAAAGTGAGAAATAGAAAGTGAGAATAACATCACACCAGTATTACCTACCTTGAAGATTTACTGTGGAACAAAATCAAGTCATACATTTGAAAATATTCTGCAAACCTTAAATACTACAAAGGAATGTGGCAGAGAAATTAGATTCTAAAGCCAGCAAGTAAAGTTAAAACAGAGCAATGAAAATTACTTAGAAGTTCCTTAAAATGTGCTTGAGTGCAGTTAAATGCTAACATTTAGGAAGCACGTGAGAACAAAGAACCTCTGAAGGAGAGCTGGGACGAATACACTCTCAGGAAATTTTGCCAGTGGAATTGGTGCCCTGTAACTTATTTTAATTTCCTCTCTCTTTCTGCCAAGTGCATAACTGAATCTGAGAATGTTAGATGACAGTATGATGCCACTGTTATTCTTCTACAATTTTATATTGGCAAGTCAAGAAACCACTCTGGGCTTCTTTATTTGTCTAATGGTACAGTTCAGCTGGATCACGGTTTCATCCAAAGTTTCCTTTGACAAATACTTTGAGTTTACTATTCTTACTACGTTCCAGGCTGCTTTGCTGTTTGTCAGAAAAAAAACACCAGGAAGGAGACATGGTCTGACCACAAGAGGCTGGTGAGTGGTGAGGCAATTTCAACTTTGATTTGAGGAATCCTGGGTTCTTTGATCGCCTTCTGGGGAATGCACTGAATGTTTAGGAAAATTATGTAAAGTTACATATTTTGTTATGAATACCAGCTACAATACTACATCTGATACGGATTAAGTTACTTTGTTTCCTCTTTTGCTGTTTATCTTGCTACTTTTTCATGTGAGCTAACATTTTTTTTTAAAACCTGGGCTAACTTAAAAATCCTTTAATTGAAAAAGTAATAGAAACACGTGGAAAAATTCAGACGGTACAAAAAAGTAGATAATGAGAAGCAAGTCTTTTAATCCAGACCCTCCCCCTTCCCCTACTCCGCATTCCCTCGCCACTCCTGCCATCCTATTCAGAGGTAGAATCAACACTTAAGAAAACCCTCTTATTATTAAGGTGATCCCTGGGTCCAGAAAGTTAAACATTGAACTACAGAATCTCTAAAGTCTGTTCCAGCTCTAAAATTAAATCTTATACCCTACTGAGAGTGCAAAAGAGAAAGCCTCGCCTTGTTTAACATTATGGTTGGTAAAGGGACAGAAAAATGCAAACTGAATTCAAAAACATACACTACATTTAGAATTCCTGAAGGACAGAGAACAGGATTCAGGCACTTCCATGGTGGTTTATTTACGAATTGAAATAAAGGGCTCCTCTAGGGTGTAAACTCCATGAGGGCAGGAAGTTCACCAGCAGGTTTCACCGCAGACCTTGTCAGACAAGAAAGGCTCACTGGGTGAAGGACACGACAACCCGTCACAGAGATCACGGCCCAGAAGCCAGGACCGGAACTGGAGCACGGAGCGTCACGTGACTCGTCCTCCTCCGCAATTTCCCCCACCCCCGCTCGGCGATGCAGCTCCGGGACCGCCTCCATCAGAGGCAGCACCAATCCGCGAGGGAAGTCAAATTTGGCTAGGCCAGGCAACGGGCGGCTCCGGCTCGTAGTCGCCTTGTAGCTGCGTCTCGCAGGCTCGGCCCACTTGTCGCCGAGTGTCAGGCGGTAGTCCCGCCTTCCAGCCCAGACTACACGCTCTACATTGCAAGTGGGAGGTGCAGAGGAGCAAAGGGTGGCGGGGCACAGGCGCATGCGTGTTGAAGTGAAGCCCAAGGCGAAGCTTCAGAAAGCAGAGGGAGGGGGAGGGGAGAAGTCTCCAGTACGCGCGCGCGCTCAGCAGCCCTCCCTGGCCAGACACACGCGGCGCGGCGTGGTGACGCCAGGGCGGCCCGAGGAAGGGGCGGGGCCGGGGCGGGCCTTCCCAGCTTTTCCAGCTTGTCCAGCTCCTCCCGCCCCCTCCCGGCCCCGACTCGCTCTCCCCCTCCGTACCCCACACTGGGCCCCGTCTGCGCCGGGGTGCCTTAGTCGCTTAGCTTCGCGTCGGCCCGGCCCGGCCCGGCCAACGGGCAAATGCCCTGAGCTGCCACCCCCGCCGCCGCCGACTCGGCCGGTGGCGGTGTGGGAAACGGGCGTCCGGCCCCGGACCGCTGAGTGTGACGGACGGGGCCGGGGGCCGCCGGGCGCTGCGGCGTCGGCGGCTCCGCGCGGACCATGTATTTCCTGAGCGGCTGGCCCAAGAGGCTGCTCTGCCCTTTGGGGAGCCTGGCCGAGGCGCCTTTCCACGTTCAGTCCGACCCCCAGAGGACTTTCTTCGCCGTGCTGGCCCCGGCCCGCCTCAGCATCTGGTACAGCCGAGTAAGTAGAGCCGCCCGCCGTCTCTCGCCTCTCCCTCCCCGGCGTCCCGGCACCGTCTCGCCCCCAACTTCCACCCAGAGTCTGGGACCCGTGCCCCTTCGCGCCGGACCCACTCGTCTTCGCCGTCCTTGTTCCACCTACTCGGCCACACGAACCCCCGGGTCCTAACACGTCCTCCGGCCAGGGCTCCAGGGTGGATGTCGTCGCTGGTGCCCCAAATCCCAGCGCCTCCCTGCGTTGGACCGACTGCTGCGCACAGTGCGGACCCCAAGCGCTCCGTCGGCAGAGCCCAGACTTTCCCTCCTTTCCTTTCCCCCATTCGCTGAGGAACAAATTTGTTTAAACTTTCTGCAATTAGGAATCTGGCCGCTGTTTTGTTCCTAGCCCTTCCTTGCCCTAAAGGCCGTTGTTTTGAAGTTAGGGAAAGCCTGTTGGGCTTTACCCAGTGTCAGACTTTACATGCTGTGATAACTTATTTCTAGCAACCACAGCCAGAGTTATTTTTTACTAAAGTTTTGAGAATCCAACTCCTCGCTTCACCCCAACATCTCCTTTCCACTCTCAGGCCAGTTCTTTTTTCTGCTGCTCTTGGACTCTTCTGTAGAGAATTGTAGGGGGTTAGTAGGAGCGGAAGTAGAGCTCAAATCTGTTCGCGCTGCTCCTGGTATTCACACCTGGAAGTAATAAGATTTGGGACGAGCGTGAACCGGTGTTGTGTTTTTGCTTTCTGTGAATCTCGCTTTTTTATTTCTTGTATCTAATTACTGAGTAGATAACTTCAAAAATAAGTGGTGGATAGGATACTCCTTATTTTCCGTAACGGTTCTGTTTATAAAAGCAACAAAATAGAGTATTAAAAATGCCCCCCCCCGAAGGCAGTACTAATCGATGTCAGAGTAAAGTCGTTCTCTTTTCAAAGCTAATTTTACCAAGTGGAAATAGGTCGTGACCTTAGCTTTGTTAGATCTTTGTGAAATACTGGCTTTAGTTAAATTAGCTAAAACTGTCACATCTGTGTATCTGATCATTTGAATGCCTGTGAGGCCCTTGACTACCCTCACACACAGCCCTGGTAAAAGTGATGATGAGATTTAGATATTTCTGGTATCTCTTTTATGTGACTATTATAGTTAGTGTTTAAATCAGACTATTTGCCATTAAGTTTTAGCTGATTTAATTTTTCTGTATCAGAACAAAATAGGCTGTTATAAAACAACAGTGTGACTCTTCTGTCTGGTGCTTGATTGCATTTTTTGAATATATGTATTGCATATCATTTGGTTCTTAAATGAGATACTAATTCATTTACAGCATGTATGCCAATTGAATAATATTTTATTTGGTTGTATATAACTATTATACTTAAAGCATATAAAGAAAAAAATAATTAGAACTTGAATTTTAAATTGCCTTCTGAATTTAGTACATAATTTCACTCTAATTTAACAAATTGTTTGTAAAGCCTAAAATTTAACTTTCCTTATCTCTATAAAGGGCAGACCTGACTTAATTTTAGGCGGAACTAAACTTAATTTGTAGGAGGAAGAGACCGGAAGCCTGTAGGCTACCATTCCTCTGTAGAAGAAACAAAAATGCGCCTTGACAGGGATATTGTGAATATTAAGAATATCAGGTTTTTTTGCTTTTGGACTTAGATACTAAGTAAATCAAAGGCCGTCCTGGAATGTAAAACTACTCATACTTCTTTCCTTCAGATTCCTACCGTGCACACAGATAGCTACTTCCTACAGAAGTGCTGGGGCCACTACCATTAAGATCCACTGTGCAAAAAGTTAGTTTGTACAGAATCTGTGGGCTCAGAAGTATGTGAAATGAGATGCAGGAAAACCTTAGAGGAGGCTCCATGGTACTGTAGGTTTACGAATGGTTAACTTTGATCTCTGGCATCACTGTCACTTTAGAGATCAAGTATTGGACCAGGTGAAGTTAAGGTCTATAACTGGGTGAATGGGGGAACAGGTGCCAGACCCCAGTTTCTATTTTGATTTTTAAATTTCTAAACTTAAATTTATTTTAACTTACATAATTTAGGTCAACAGACTTCTTTTAGAAGTGAAAACACCTCTAGCTAAATTGAGTAGCTATCAGTTATTTCTATATAATTTAGAGTGAATTGGTTTAAAATGTTTGCGTGAGAACATGAAAGCTTTGATTTTGGAGACATTGTATATGCAAGTAATTTTACAGAATAAAGTGAATTTTGAAGATCTGAAGAAGGGTTTTATGGAGTTTGAGGTCTTAAAAGCAGCTTGAGGGCATTTGGAGACAGGGAGAAACATGCTCAAAGAGATGAGAGGATATAACACGATTGGCTTACTTGAAATTTTGTTAGGGCTCTCTTAGTAAGTTAAGCTCACTTAGGAGGAATGCATTTTTAAAAAGAAAAAAACCAGCCTTGTGGGAGGATTGCGCATTTGATAGTCTAGCTGTTTTTTAATGTCTAAAAGAATTCCTGTCTGGAAAATATTGATTAGACATGAGACAATGGAAACATTAAAATAAAATCTCTAAGGATAACTTGGGTACATTTTATGGGTCTTCTAGTGAGCTTGTATGTATCAATACCTCTTATAGCTACTATTATAAACTCTAAGTAGCTATTTGGAATCCCAGTGTTATAGAATCATATCTCTTCAAAATTCTTTCCTGACTCCAAGTTTGAGAAATGTAGTATAGTGCTTTTCAGATGTGTTAATAAACAAAAGAGTTTCTGTAGATACTTACTTTGCTTTTTGATTTCATTTTTAGTGTGAGGATGTGACTTGTTTTCATTGTAACATGTTGATGTAAATTGCTTTCTCTACTTTGTGATTCTACTTACGAGTTTTAAAAACTACTTGAGCTTACAACAGGGATCATCCATATATTTTGGAACCCAAAAAAGGGGACTCAAAAAAGGTTTGGTATGTATGTTAGATTGGGATGCTAGAGGTGGGACTTACTTGATGGAGCAGTTGATGATGTATTTCTGCCAAGGGTGTTGTAAAAGGACTAGTTTCAGCTTTGAGGATGAAGCTGCTGTTTAAAGCACATTATGATTTATGATTGACATGGGTGTTGTGTGAGATGAATTGTGTTTTGTATTGTATCAGAGAGCCTAGAATTATTCGTTTAATATACTGCTTAACTGTGAGTACAAAAAGTCTACATATGTGAACCACAAAATGATACCTTAGAATGCTCTAATTCTAAATTAGTCTTATCTCAGTTTTCAGGTGATTGATTATTTCAAATATATGAACACCTCCTGTGAAAAAGGTAGTATAAATAGGCAGTATATGAAAGGGATTAAGGGGCACATTGTATGAAAAAAACATTCTATCCAAAGATATTAGTGTGTTAATATAAATGAAAATTTTGTGAGTTATCACTACTAATAAAAAGCTGAAATAGATAAATAATTACTGGCCTTATGAAATAAATTGTCTTTGAGTAACCCTGAATAGAAACTTATCCTCTTGTTGCTGTATACTGATAATGGAAAACAATGAGATAGACGTTCAAAGAATCAGGTGTATGGTTAAATGTGTGACCTTAGGAAAGTAACTTAATTTGTATGGTACCTGTATTTTTCCAGCTCTCCCATTTCTCACCTTTTAAACCCTATTCTGTTAATGCCTCCAAAGAGCCTTCCTTATAAACTCACTGGTTGGAAGTCATTTAGGGTTCACTGTTGGTTAAAGAATGAAGTTCAAACTCCTTAGTTTGATAACAGAGACACTCCCCACTTGGAATGCTCTCTTGCCCCATCTCTGCCTATCAGAATATTATTCAAACTTTAGCTACTGTTGAAATCCTGCTCTGTGAGTCGTTCTTTATTTACTATAATTAGAAGTGTTCGTTTTTTTGATGAACTACTGTTTGTACTGTAGTTTTGCCCACATGCTTTATTTCTCCAACTAGATTGTAAGTTTCTGGAGTGCAGAAGTGGTCTTATTTATTTATTTAATTGAAGTGTAATTGAGTTACAACATTGTGTTATTTTAGAAGTGATCTTATTTTGTATTATTCATAATGCTTTGCACAAAGCACATGCTTAATAAGTATTTAAAATAAATTAATGAATTTAGGATATCTGTCCTATGCATAGCACAGAATTTTTTCAAGTTCTAATAATTGGAAGATTTTTAAATGTTGACATGTAACTTAAAAAATGTGGTAATACTAAATTACAACTTAAAATGAGAAAAATTTGACTAGGGAGGGTTATATAAGTGAAGGTGAATTAAATACTTTTTTATTACACACAGTCCAAATTATATTAGAAAAGTGTTACATGTTATTCACAATAGCCAAGATGTGGAAGTAACCTAAGTATCTGTCAATGCATGAATGGATAAAGGAGATGTGGTACATATACACAGTGGGATATTATTCAGCCATGAGAAGGAAGGGCATCTTAAACAATTTGCAGCGACATGGCAGGACCTTGAGGGCATTATGCTAAGTGGAATAAGTCAGAGACAATTCATGTATGATATCATTTACATATATGGAATCTGAAAAAGCTGAATGCATAGAAACATTCTAGAATGGTGGATACGAGGGGCTGGGAAGGGTGGAAAAAGGGAGATGTTGGTCCAAGAGCATAGACTTCCGGCTGTAAGATGAGTAAATTCATGTACAGCATGGTGATTATAGTTGATAAGACTGTATTATATACTTGAAAGTTGCTTAGATGAGAGTAGATTTTCAATGTGTTCACTACAAAAAAGAAATGGTAATTATGTGACATGATGCAAGTGTTAGCTAAGACTATGGTGGTAATCATTTTGCAATATATGTGTATCAAATCAACATGTACAACTTATACAGTGTTATATGTCAGTCATATCTCATTAAAGCTGGGGGAAAAAGTGGTATGTGATAAAGGGTCCTTCTTTAATTATTAGATAATCTGCTGTTTGCCAAAACTTAAACTACTGTGCAGTATTACAGCTAGTTGAAATCCTGGTTCCTAGTATGCGTTTATATTGATGTGATCTATGGAAAAAGAAAGTCACACACACAAAAGAAGCAGAATTAGAACATTAAAGACATTTTGCTTATCTTCAGGTGCTTGTGAATTATCGAAGTGATCCATTTTACTCGTGAACATTCATTCTGAGTTTACTGCGGACTGTGTGCTTTACAACATGGGAATCAAAGTTTCCTGAATTTAGGTTCTTAACATACCTCACTCATGATTTTTGCCCTGTCCTCATAGTACCTCTCCAGTCTAACTTTTAGACTTGAAGTTCTCTTTCAAAATAAATTAATTTACATCTTTATTACAAATGGAAAACTATCACCACTTGTATGAATAGAGGGTTACTGCATGAGGGAATACAATGAAAAGAATGTTATGAAAATCTAGTTTCCTGCCAAAGGCTGTTACCTTTTTCTTTAAAAGGGCAGTTTGCAGATTACATGAGAGGTATTTAGAAGTAAACTAGCCCCTCATGCAGATTTCCTCCTTACCTAAATCAAAAGGATTGAAGAATTGAAAAAAATTATTTTCTCACATATGATTAAATATTTAATACAGAGTTTATGTTACCTAAAATAGTATAGAAAATATTGCCTTAAAGCGTTCCATTTACTGCTAAATAAAGCATTTATTATGCAGTTTATCAGGTTAGAAAAGATAAATTTACAATTTAAGCATTTAAAAATATTCTAGAATTCTGACTTGCTACAGAGTGAGAAAATTGCTTAATTTTCTTCTTTTTTTAAAAAACTGACCAGCAAACATCAATTGTTTGAAATCAAGGCATCTTACTTTTCTTTTAAGTTCATTATAATTGCTTTGCTTTGAGTTGCTATCACAAACCTGTCTCCCCAAGTGATTGCCTTATTTCAATCATAAATCATACCTAAATTTACATACGAAATGTTGGATATTATTGTAAATATACAGTAGAATTTGCTGTGGTTTAATTTTCAAACAGCTTTATTGAGGTGTATAAAATACATCTATTTTAGGTGTACAGTGATTTTTAGTAAACTAATAGCATTGTGCAATCATCATTACAGTCTAGTGTTAGAACATTGATGGCAACCTTAAAAAGTATTATGCCCATTTGCAGTCAACCTCTGCTCCCACTCCGGCCCCAGGAAATCATTGGCTGGCTTTTTGTCCCTTTGGATTTGGCGGTAACTCCTTTTTATTGCTGAATATTATTCCATTATATGGATATACCATATATTTTTTTAGTCCATTCACCAGTTGATGGGTATTTCGATTGTTTCTAATTTCGGACCATTATGAATAATGCTACTGTAGATATCTGTGTATACTTTTTTGTGTGTGAGATTATATATTATCATTTCTCTTGGGGAGATACCTAAGAATGGAAGTGCTAGGTAGTATGGTAAGTTTGTTTTTAGCTTTTTAGGAAACTGCCAAAATGTTCAAAGTAGCTGTCACATTTTGCATCCGCACCAGCAGTGTATGAAGGTTTCTGTTTCTCCACATCCTGTTAACACTTGTTGTCAAGCTTCTGTCAATCTTCTTTATTATAGCCATTTAGTGGGTTTTTAGTGGTATCTCATTGTAGCTTTAATTTGTACATTCCTAATGACTAAACATGTTTAACATCTTTTCATGTGCTTATTAGCCATTTGTGTACCTTATTTGGTGAAATATCTATTCAAATCCTTTGCCCCCTTTTTTTTTAAATTGGAGTGTTTGTCTCATTGAGTTGTAAGAGTTCTTTATATATTCTAGATACAAATTCTTTATCAGATATATGACTTGCATATATTTTATCAGTCTTTGATTTGTCTTTTCAGTTTCTTAATGTGACCTTTTGAAGAACAAAAGTTTAGTTTTGATGAAGTCTGGATTATCATTTCTTTCTTTTATGAATCATGCTTTTTGGGTCTTATCTAAGGAACCTTTGGCTGGTCCAAGGTCACAGACATGTTCTGTATTTTCTTTTCTAAGTTTTATTATCTGAACTCTTATACATAGGTCTGTCAGATGTTTTGAGTTGATTTTTATGCATGGTTTGAGGTAAAGGTCTAAGTTCGGTTTTTTTTTTTTTTTTTCGGTTTGTTTTTTATATATAGATCCAGTCGTTTTAGCATTATTTGTTGTTGGAAAGACTCTTTTCACTATTGAATTGCATTGGCACCTTTGTCAAAAATCAGTTGACCATAAATGTAAGGGTTTATTTCTATATTTTCTATTCTGTTCTGTTAATCAATATGTCTATCAACAGGCAGACATCACACTATCGCTTTTATGGCAAGGTGGTGAAACTCCTACTTTTTGATTTCAAAATTATTTTGCTATTCTAGATCCTTTGCATTTCTATATCAATTTTTAAGATCATCTTGTCAATTTCTACCAAAAAGAAAAAAGAAAAAAAAAAAAACCTTGCTGGGATTTTCAGGAAATGACACTAAATCAGACACACATAAACATGAGTGTTTCTCCATTTATTTAGACTGTAAAAAGTTTCTGTTGTTAATTGGCTATACTCCAATATAAAATAAACAAAACCAAAGTTTCTGTTGATAGTATTTTTTCGTTTTCAGTGTACAGGTCTCTCACTTTTGTTAAACTTATTTCTAAGTATCTTATTTATCTTTTATGATGCTGTTTTGAATGTAATTTCATTTTCAGATTGTTACTGGTATATAGATATAAAATTGATTTTTGTATATTGTTCTGCAACCTTGCCAAAACTTGTTTACTTCAGTAGTTATTTTGTAGTTAGAACTAATAAATTCAGCAAAATTACAGGACATAAAATCAAGACGCAAAATTCGGTTGCATTTTTATACAAAAACTATGAGCATCCAGAAATGAAATTAAGAAAAAAGTTCCATTTACAGTAACATCAAAAAGAATAAAATACAGGCTGTGGGGGGAGTTTGAGGTTAACATATACACACTACTATGTATAAAATAGATAAAAAACAAGGCTCTACTCTGTAGCAAAGGGAACTATATTCAATGTCTTGTAATAACCTATAATGGAAAAGAATCTGAAAAAAAAGTGTGTGTGTGTATCTGATATAACTGAGTCACTTTTCTGTATACCTGAAGCTAACACAACATTGTCAATTAACTAAAAATGGTTAATTTAAAAAATGGTTGTTGGGGAAAAAAAAGAGTAAAATACTTAGGATTAAACTTAACTAAGGAGGCGAAAGACATAGTCTAACAACTACAAAACATTGCTGAAAGAAAGGAGATGGAAATAAGTGGAAAGACGTCTCATCTTTACAGGTTGGAAAACAATATTGTTAAGATGCCAGTAGTACACAAAGCAGTCTACAGATTCAGTGCAATCCCAACAGTGTTTTTTTTTGCAGAAATACGAAAATCACTCTAAAATTGATACGGAATCACAAGGGACTCCCCACATCAGTCTAGCTAAAATTTTATCAATTTTTTAGATCTTTACAGAGAACCAGCGTTTGGTTTTACTGATCTTAGTCTATTAATTTTGTTTTCTGTTTTATTGATTTCTGCATTGAATTTTCTTAAAAAATTATTTTCTTCAGCTTGCTTTGGGTTTAATTGTATAAAGCAAATTAAAAGTAAAGTAGGGCTTCCCTGGTGGCGCAGTGGTTGAGAGTCTGCCTGCCGATGCAGGGGACACGGGTTCGTGCCCCAGACCGGGAAGATCCCACATGCCGCAGAGCGGCTAGGCCCGTGAGCCATGGCCACTGAGCCTGCGCGTCCGGAGCCTGTGCTCCGCAACGGGAGAGGCCATAACAGTGAGAGGCTCGCGTACCACACACACACACACACACACACACACACACACACAAAAGTAAAGTAAATTTTGCTAGGTTGAAAACAGGTTATTAATTAGAGGCATTTCTTTTTTTAAAATAGGCATTTTAAGCTCTAAGTTTTCTTCTAAGTACTGTATTAGCTGTATTCCATAACTTTTTTCTTTTTTTTGAGCAGTTTCAGGTTTACAGTAAAATTGAGAGGAAGGTACATAGATTTCCCATATCCCCTCTCTTTACACATGCACAGCCTCCCCCATTATCAACATCAGTCATCAGAATGGTACATTTTTTTTTAAACCAAGGATAAACCTACAATGACACATCGTGCTTACCCAAAGTTCATAGTTTACCTAAGAGTTTACTCTTGGTATGTGTGTTCATTGTGGTTGGACAGATGTCTGATGACATATCCATCGTTGTAATATCATACAGAGTATTTTTCCCTCCCTAAAAATTCTGTGTTCTGCCCATTCATCGCCTGCCCCACCATAACTTTGATACGTTCCAATTTTGTTTTCATTTAGTTCAGTTTTAAAAATTTAACCAATTTCTGTGAATCATGGATTACTTAGAAGTGTTGTGGTTTAATTTCTAAATATTTGAGGATTTCCCAAATTCTTTCTGTTATTGATTTCTAGCGTAATTCCATTGTGGTTGGGGAATATATATTTTGGGTGATTTTATTCTTTTAAGGTTATTAAGACTTGTTTTATGGGTTAACATATGGTTTGTGTGAGTGAATGTTCAGTGTGCACTTGTAAAGAATGTGTTCTGCTATTGGCAGAGTGTTCTCTAAATATTAGGTTAAATTGGTTGACATGGTTGTTAAGTGTTCTGTAGTCTTGCTAATGTTAAGTCTAGTTCTATCAGTTATTGAAAGTGAAGATTGAAGTCTCCAGCTCTGTTGTTGAATTGCCGGTTTCTTCTTTGAGTTCTGTCAGTTTTTGCTTCATGTGTTTTTGGGCTGTGTTGTTAGATTTGTATACATTTATAATTGTTTTATCCTCCCTTTGTATTAACTGATTTATCATTATGAAATTCCTTCTCACTACTAATGTTCCCTTTCTTGAAGTGTATTTTGTTTTGCCTTAACATTGCCACTACAGTTCTCTTAATATTACCACTTGTGTGACATATCTTTTTCCACCCTTTTACTTTCAAACTGCTTACGTCCTTCTGTCTCAACTGTGTCTTGTATAGGTATCATATACTTAGATCTTGTTTTTTTGCTACTGTTTCAAAAATCCAGTCTGATAATTCCTGCATTTTGATTGGGCTGTTCAGTCCGTTCACATATAATGTGATTACTGATGTGGTTGGATTTACATTACCTATTTTGCTATTTCTTTTCTACACCTCACACGTTTTTTGTTTACCTGTTATTCCTTTACTTGCTTTGATTTCTTAATCATATTTTCTGAGTTATATTATTAATGGTTGCTCTAGCAATTAAAAAATGAATCTTATTACAGTACACTTCAAGTTAATACTGAATTAATTCCAGTAAAATATAGCAAATTTTTCATCCCTTCTTTTTATTTTTATGTTTTTAAAGTGATGAAATGTACATAAAATTTACCATTTTAATAATTTTTAAATATACAGTTTTGTGACGTTAAGTGCGTTCACATTTGTGCAGCCATCACCACCGTCCATTTTCAGAACTTTTTTCATCTTCCCATATTGAAACTCCCTTCCTGGTAAACAGTAACTCCCCATTTCCCCCTCCTCCCAGCCCTTGACAATCACTACTTTACTTTCTTTCCTTATGAATTTCACTAGTGTGGAAACACAATATTTGACCTTAAGTGATAGACTTAATTCACTTAGAATGTCTTCAGGGTTCTTCCATGTTATAGCATGTACCAAAATTTGCTTTTTAAGGCTGAATAATATTTCATTGTAGGTGTATATTATAGTTTGTTTATCCATTCATATGTTCATGGACACTTGGGTTGCATCCACTCTTTGGGTTGCTTTCACTTACTGTGAATGGTCCTGCTGTGAACATTAGTGTGCAAATACCTGTTTGTGTCCCTACTTTTGATTCTTTTGCATATATACCCCAAAGTGGAATCGCTGGATCATATGGTAGTTCTGTGTTTAATATTTTGAGAAATTGCTTTTTTTTTTGATTGCTGTACTGTTTTTCACAGTAGCTGTACCATTTTACATTCCCATCAGCAATGTACAGGGATTTCGATTTTCCCACATCTGTGCCAACACTTTCTTTTTTTTTGTTTGTTTTTTGATTATAGCCATCCTGAAACGTGCAAAGTGGTATCTCATGGTGTTTTTTTTTTAACATCTTTATTGGAGTATAATTGCTTTACAGTGTTGTGTTTCTGCTGTATAACTAAGTGAATCAGCTATATACATATGTATATTCCCATATCCCCTCCCTCTTGCATCTCCATCCCACCCTCCTTATCCCAGTCCTCTAAGTGGTTGCAAGGCACCCACCTGATCTCCCTGTTCCAAGCAGCTGCTTCCCACTAGCTATCTGTTTTACATTTGGTAGTGTATATATGTCAGTGTTCCTCTCTCACTTCGTCCCAGCTTACCCTTCCCCCTCCCCGTGTACTCAAGTCCATTCTCCACATCTTTGTCTTTACTCCTGTCCTGCGCCTAGGTTCATCAGGACCTTTTTTTTTTTTTTTTTTGATTCCATATATATGTGTTAGCATACAGTATTTGGTTTTCTCTTTCTGATTTACTTCACTCTGTATGACAGACTCTCGGTCCATCCACCTCACTACAAATAACTCAATTTCGTTTCTTTTTATGGCTGAGTAATATTCCATCGTATATATGCGCCACATCTTCTTTATCCGTTCATCTGTCAGTGGACACTTAGGTTGCTTCCAAGTCCTGGTTATTGTAAATAGTGCTGCTATGAACATTGTGGTACATGCCTCTTTTTGAATTATGGTTTTCTCAGGGTATATGCCCGGTGGTGGGATTGCTAGGTTGTATGGTAGTTCTATTTTTAGTTTTTTAAGGAACCTCCATACTGTTCTCCATAGTGGCTGTATCAGTTTACATTCCCACCAACAGTGCAAGAGGGTTCCCTTTTCTCCACATCCTCTCTAGCATTTATTGTTTGTAGATTTTTTCATGATGGCCATTCTGACCTGTGTGAGGTGATACCTCATTGTAGTTTTGATTCACATTTCTCTAATGATTAGTGATATTGAGCATCTTTTCATGTGTTTCTTGGCAATTTGTATATCTTCTTTGGAGAAATGTCTATTTAGGTCTTCTGCCCATTTTTGGATTGGGTTGTTTGTTTTTTTGATACTGAGCTGCTTGTAAATTTTGGAGATTAATCCTTTGTCATTTGCTTCGTTTGCAAGTATTCTCTCCCATTCTGAGGGTTGTATTTTCGTCTTGTTTATGGTTTCCTTTGCTGTGCAAAAGCTTTTTAAGTTTCATTAGGTTCCATTTGTTTATTTTTGTTTTTATTTCCATTTCTCTAGGAGGTGGGTCAAAAAGGATCTTCCTGTGATTGATGTCATAGAGTGTTCTGCCTGTGTTTTCCTCTAAGACTTTTAGAGTGTCTGGCCTTACATTTAGGTCTTTAATCCATTTTGAGGTTATTTTTGTATATGCTGTTGGGAAGAGTTTTAGTTTCATTCTTTTACATGTAGCTGTCCAGTTTTCCCAGCACCACTTATTGAAGAGGCTGTCTTTTCTTCATTGTATACTCTTGCCTCCTTTATCAAAGGTGACCATATGTGTGTGGGTTTATCTTTGGGGCTTTCTAACCTGTTCAATTGATCTATATTTGCGTTTTTGTGTCAGTACCATACTGTCTTGATTACTGTAGGTTTGTAGTATAGTCTGAAGTCGGGAAGCCTGATTCCTCCAGCTCCGTTTTTCTTCCCTCAAGACTGCTTTGGCTGTTTGGGGTCTTTTGTGTTTTCATACAAATTGTTAAATATTTTGTTCTAGTTCTGTGAAAAATGCCAGTGGTAGTTTGATAGGGATTGCATTGAATCTGTAGATTGCTTTGGGTAGTATAGTCATTTACCCAATGTTGATTTTTCCAATCCAAGAACATGGTATATCTATCCATCTGTTTTTATTGTCTTTAATGTCTTTCATCAGTGTGATAGTTTTCTGCATACAGGTTTTTTGTTTCCTTAGGTAGGTTTATTTCTAAGTGTTTTATTTTTTCTGTTGTAGTGGTGAATGGGAGTGTTTCCTTAATTTCTCTTTCAAATTTTTCATCGTTAGTGTATAGAAATGCAAGAGATTTCTGTGCATTAATTTTGTATCCTGCTACTCTACCAAATTCATTGATTAGCTCTAGTAGTTTTCTGGTAGCATCTTTAGGATTCTCTATAGTATCATGTAATCTGCAAGCAGTGACTGTTTTACTTCCTTTCTGATTTTATTGGATTTTTAAAATTTCTTTTTCTTCTCTGATTGCTGTGGCTAAAACTTCCAAAACTATGTTGAATAATAGTGGTGAGAGTAGGCAACCTTGTCTTGTTCCTGATCTCACAGGAAATGGTTTCAGTTTTTCACTATTGAGAAGGATGTTGGCTGTGGTTCTGTCATATATGGCCTTTATTATGTTGAGGTAGGTTCCCTCTACGCCTACTTTCTGGAGAGCTTTTATCATAAATGGGTGTTGAATTTTGTCAAAAGCTTTTTCTGAAGCTATTGAGATGATCATATGGTTTTTATCCTTCAGTTTGTTAATATGGTTTATCACATTCATTTGTGTATATTGAAGAATCCTTGCATTCCTGGGATAAACCCCACTTGATCATGCTGTATGATCCTTTTAATGTGCTGTTGCTTTCTGTTTGCTAGTATTTTGTTGAGGGTTTTTGCATCTCTGTTCATCAGTGATACCGGCCTGTAGTTTGCTCTTTTTGTGACATCTTTGTCTGGTTTTGGTATCAGGGTGATGGTGGCCTCGTAGAATGAGTTTGGGAGTGTTCTTCCCTCTGCTGTATTTTGGAAGAGTTTAAGAAGGATAGGTGTTAGCTCTTCTCTAAATGTTTGATAGAATTCGCCTGTGAAGCTGTCTGGTCCTGGGCTTTTGTTTGTTGGAAGATTTTAAATCACAGTTTCAATTGCAGTGCTTGTGATTGGTCTGTTCATATTTGCTCTTTGTTCCTCATTCAGTCTCAGGAAGTTGTGCATTTCTAAGAATTTGTCCATTTCTACCAGGTTGCCCATTTTATTGGCATATAGTTGCTTGTAGTAATCTCATGATTCTTTGTATTACTGCAGTGTCAGTTGTTACGTCTCCTTTTTCATTTCTAATTCTGTTGGTTTGAGTCTTCTCCCTTTTTTTCTTGATGAGTCTGGCTAATGGTTTGTCAATTTTGTATATATTCTCAAAGAACCAGCTTTTGGTTTTATTGATCTTTGCGATGTTTCCTTCAGTTCTTTTTCATTTATTTCTGATCTTCATGATTTCTTTCTTTGTGCTAACTTCGGGGGTTTTTTTGTTCTTCTTTCTCTAATTGCTTTAGGTGTAAGGTTAGGTTGTTCATTTGAGATTTTTCTTGTTTCTTGAGGTAGGATTGTTTTGCTATAAACTTCCCTCTTAGGGCTTTGCTGGTGGTGCAGTGGTTGAGAGTCTGCCTGCCAATGCAGGGGACACGGATTCGTGCCCCGGTCCGGGAAGATCCCACATGCCATGGAGTGGCTGGGCCCGTGAGCCATGGCTGCTGAGCCTGCGCGTCCAGAGCCTGTGCTCTGCAACGGGAGAGGCCACAACAGTGAGAGGCCCGTGTACCGCAAAACAAAAAACAAAAAACAAACTTCCCTCTTAGAAATGCTTTTGCTGCATCCCATAGGCTTTGGGTCATCGTGTTTTCATTTTCATTTATTTCTAGCTATTTTTTGATTTCCTCTTTCTGTTTTTTCAGTGATCTCTTGGTTATTTAGTAGTGTATTGTTTAGTCTCCATGTGTTTGTATTTTTTATAGTTGTTTTTCCTGGGATTGATACCTAGCCTCATAGCATTGTGGTTGGCAAAGATACTTGATACAATTTCAATTTTCTTAAATTTACAAAAGCTTGATTTGTGACCCAGGATCTGATCTATCCTGGAGAATGTCCCATGAGTATTTGAGAAGTGTATACTGTTGTTTTGGGATGGAATGTCCTATAAATATCAGTTGAGTCCATGTGGTCTAATGTATCATTTAAAGCTTCTGTGTCCTTATTTATTTTCATTTTGGATCATCTGTCTGTTGGTGAAAGTGAGGTGTTAAAGTCCCCTATTATTATTATTATTTTTTTTTTTGTGGTATGCGGGCCTCTCACTGTTGTGGCCTCTGCCATTGCGGAGCACAAGCTCCGGACGCGCAGGCTCCGCGGCCATGCGTCATGGGCCCAGCTGCTCCCTGGCATGTGGGATCTTCCCAGACCAGGGCACGAACCCATGTCCCCTGCATTGGCAGGTGGACTCTCAACCACTGCACCACCAGGGAAGCCCAAAGTCCCCTATTATTATTGTGTTGCTGTTGATTTCCTCTCTTATGGCTGTCAGTATTTGTGTTATGTATTGAGGAGCTCCTGTGTTGGGTGCATAAATATTTACAATTGTTATATCTTCTTCTTGGATTGATTCCTTAATCATTCTGTAGTGTCATTCTTTGTGTCTTGTGATAGTCTATATTTTAAAGTCTATTTTGTTGGATATGAGAATTGCTACTCCATCTTTCTTTTGATTTCCATTGGCATGGAATACCTTTTTCCATCCCCTCACTTTCAGTCTGTATGTGTCTGTAGGTCTGAAGTGGATCTCCTGTAGACAGCATATATATGGGTCTTGTTTTTGTATCCATTCAGTTGGTCTGTGCCTTTTGGTTGGAGTAATTAATCCATTTACATTTAAGGAAATTATCGATATGCATGTTCCTATTACCATTAATTGTTTTGAGTTTGTTATTGTAGGTCTTTTCCTTTTGATGTGTGTTTTGCCTAGAGAAGTTTCTTTAGCGTTTGTTGTAAAGTTGGTTTGGTGGTGCTGAATTCTCTTACCTTTTGCTTGTGAGTAAAGGTTTTCATTGCTCTGTCCAATGTGAATGAGATCCTTGCTGGGTAATCTTGGTTGTAGGTGTTTTCTTTTTATCACTTTAAATATGTCCTGCCACTTCCTTCTAGCTTGCAGAGTTTCTGCTGAAAGGTCAGCTGTTGACCTTATGGGGATTCCCTTGTATGTTATTTGTTGCATTTCCCTTGCAGTTTTTAATATTTTTCTTTGTATTTAATTTTTGATAGTTTGATATATGTCTTGGCGTGTTTGTCTTTGGGTTTATCCTTTATGGGATTCTCTGCACTTCCTTGATTTCATTGACTCTTTCCTTTCCCATCTTAGGGAAGTTTTAAACTATAATTTCTTCATACATTTTCTCAGACCCTTTCTTTTTCTCTTTTTTCTTCCGGGACCCCTATAATTCGAATGTTTGTGCATTTAATATCCCAGAGGTCTCTGAGACTGTCCTCAATTCTTTTCATTCTTTTTTCTTTATTCTCCCTGCCAGTTATTTCCACCATTTTATCTTCTAGGTCACTTACCGTTCTTCTGTCTCAGTTATTCTGCTATTGATTCTTTCTAGAGTATTTTTAATTTCAGTAATTGTGTTGTTCATCACTGTTTGTTTGCTCTTTAGTTCTTCTAGATCCTTGTTAAATGTTTCTTCATTTTGCTCTGAGATTTTGGGTCATCTTTACTATCATTACTCTGAATTCTTTTTCAGGTAGGTTCCCTATCTTGTCTTCATTTATTTGGTCTTACAGGTTTTTACTTTGCTCCTTCATCTGTAACATATTTTTTTGTCGTTTCATTTTTCTTTTTTTTGATGGGTGGTACTGTATTCCTGTCTTATTGGTTGTTCGGCCTGAGTTTGCAGGCAGTTGTATAGAGCCTTGGTGCTGAGATGAGTACCTCTGGGAGGCCTCACTCCGATTGATATTCCTTGGGGTCTGAGGTTCTCTGTTAGTCCAGTGTTTTGGACGTGGAGCTCCCCCCACAGGAGCTTGGGCCCAACCTCTGGCCTTGGAACCAAGGTCCCGCAAGCTTTGTGGCATGGTGTTAAGAAAAAGAAAGGAGCAGTACGATATCAAAGAATAAAAAAGAAAATAAAATTAGATAAAAAATATATTAGGAAAAATTAAACTATAATTGAAACAATTGCAATTAGCTAAAATAAAGCTGCAACAGGAAAAAGAATGGAAAAAAAATGGGGGGTGGGAGAAGCCAAAAGGAAAGAATAATAACAAAGTATAAAGAATAAAATGAAATTAGAAAAATGAAAGATTTATTAGGAAAAATAAGAATATAAAAGAATCAACAACAGTGAACCAACAAGGTAAAACAACCCCAATCTAAAGGAAGAAAAAGGAAAAAAAAAATGCCTTGGCTATAGGAGCAGAGTTTAGGCAGGGGTGGAACTTAGGCAGGGGAGGAGTTTAGCATGGGGTGAGACCTAGGCGGGTGGGGGGTGACGTTTGAGTGTGCGGCGGGGCCTCTGCTTAGGACCTGTGTGGAAGGGAAGAGGCAGCCTTCCACGAAAGAAGGGCCTCTGGAGTGTGGAGTTCCAGTGTTTAGAAGTAGGGCCCTGAGTGAGGGTGCGTGGGTGGGGTTTAGGCCCATCGCGTTGGAGGGGGTCTCTGAGTGTAGAGGTAGGGCCCTGGGTGGGGGTATAGTGGCGGGGTTGTGTTTTGCGCAGCAGGAGGGAGGCTCTGAGGGCAGAGGATTAGGCCCGGGAGTCCAACAGGCTCCCCAGTGCCACAGTGGACAGGAAAGTCCTGGTCGTGTTCCCTTCTGTTCCTTCGTGCCCCTCCCCCACCATCTCCCCCAGGGTCTCACCCATCACTGCTGGAACCCTTACAGTGGTTGGGTCCCTCTGGGTGTAGGAACTCCTCCCCTCCCCTCCCCCAGCTACCCCTCAGAGGTGCTGGTTCCGGAGGTCTGGCCTTTGTTTTTGCTCCGCTTCCCTCCCTCCCACACCCTCAGGACCCGCACAGCTGGAGGGGACCTAGGTGGGCAGAGGATCAGGCCTGGGATCTCAGCAGGTTCCTGGGGGCCCATGTGAGCAGGGGAAACCTGGCCACACTCCCTTTTGATCCGCTGTCCCCAGTGGTTCCCCTTTTCCCCCTTTGGGCATGGGAACTCTTCCCCTCCCCCAGCCACCTCTCAGGGGTGCCAGTCCTGTCTTGCCTCCACTTCTTCTCCCCCTTCACTCCCTCCCCCAACACCCCACGTCCTACCCAGTCGCTGGGGGTTCCTCCCATCCCCTTAGGTGTCCGTGGTCCCCCACCAGTGCCTGGTAGGTGCCCTAGTTGTAAGGAGACACGAATTCTGCATTCTCCTAGTAACGCTGTCTTGACTCTATCCTCTTCATTGTGGTTTTGATTTGCATCTCTAATGACAAGTGATGTTGAATACCTTTTAATGTATTTATTGGCGGTTCATGTATCTTTTTTGTAGAAACATCTGTTCCAATTCTTTGCCCATTTTAAAATAGGGTAATTTTTCTTTTTGTTGTTGACCTGTAGGAGTTCTGTATGTACATACAGTTGACCCTTGAACGTCACGGGTTTGACCTGCATGGATCCACTTACATGTGAACGTTTTTCGGTAGTAGATACTATAGTACTACATTCTCTGTGGTTGCTTGAATTCTCAGATGTGGAGCTGCAGTTATGGAGGGCCAACTGTTAAGTTATACTCAGATTTTTGACAGATGGTCAATTCCTGCATTGCAAGGGTCAACTGTATTCTGAATATCAATTTCTTATCATATATATGATTTGCAAATATTTTCTCCCATTATGTGGGTTGCCATTGTACTCTGTTGATAGTGTCCTTTGATGTCCAAAAGCTTTTACTTTTGATGAAGTCCAACTTAACTAATTTTTCTTTTGTTGGCTGTGCTTTTGGTGTCATATGCAAGAAATCATTGCAAATCCGAAGTCATGAAGTTTTTGCCCTTTTTTTTTTGATAAATTTATATTATTTTAGGCTGTGTTGGGTCTTCGTTGCTACACGTGGGCTTTCTGTAGTTGCGGAAAGTGGGGGCTACTCTTCATTGTGGTGCGCGGGCTTCTCATTGCAGTGGCTTCTCTTGTTGTGGAGCATGGGCTGTAGGCGTGTGGGCTTCAGTAATTATGGCACGTGGGTTTAGTTCCGTGGCATGTGAGATCTTCCTGGATCAGGGCTCGAACCCGTGTCCCCTGCTTTGGCAGACGGATTCTTAACCACTGTGCCACTAGGGAAGCCCCACCTTTTGTTTTTCTTCTAAGAATTTTATAGTTTTAGCTTATATGTAGGAACGTGATCCATTTTGAGTTGATTTTTGTATGTGGTGTAAGGATCAAATTTTATTTTTTTCCATGTGGGTTTTCATGTTTCCTGGTGTTGTTTGTTTTTTATTGTTTGTTTGGTTTTTTTTGCGGTACGCGGGCCTCTCACTGTTGTGGCCTCTCCCGCTGTGGAGCACAGGCTCCAGACACGCAGGCCCAGCGGCCATGGCTCACGGGCCCAGCCGCTCCGTGGCACGTGGGATCCTCCCGGACCGGGGCACAAACCTGCGTCCTCTGGACCAGCAGGCGGACCCTCAACCACTGCGCCACCAGGGAAGCCCCCTGGTGCAGTTTGTTAAACACTGTCCTTTTCCCCCATTGAATGGTTTTGGCACCCTTGTTGAAAATCATTTAGCCATATATATGAGGGTTTATTCCTGGGCTCTGTTGTATTCTGTTGTTGGGTATGTCAGTCTTTATGCCAGTGTGGTACTATTTTGATTACCATAGCTTTGTAGTAAGTTTTGAAATCAGAAAGTGTGGCACCTTCAACTTTTCTTTTTTTTCAAGTTTTGGCTATTTGGGGTCCCTTGAGATTCCATATTTTAGGATGAATTTTCATGTTTTTGCAAAAAATTGGTGGTGTGATTTTGATAGGGCCTGCATTGAATCTGTACGTTGGTTTGGGTAGTACTGACATCTTAGCATTAGTTTTTACCCCATGAGCATGAGGTGTCTTTGTTTTGTTTTGTTTTGTTTTTGCGGTACGCGGGCCTTTCACTGCTGTGGTCTCTCCCGTTGCGGAGCACAGGCTCCGGACACGCAGGCCCAGCGTCCATGGCTCACAGGCCCAGCCGCTCCGCAGCATACGGGATCCTCCCAGACCGGGGCACGAACCCACGTCCCCTGAACTAGCAGGCGGGCTCTCAGCCACTGCGCCACCAGGGAAGCCCATGAGGTGTCTTTTTATTTATATGCATCTTCTTTATTTCAGCAACATTTTGTAGATTTCAGCATACATGTCTCTCACTTCCTTGGTTAAGCTTAATTCTAAGTATTTTATTCTTTTCTATATTTACTTATTTTCTGCATATTCTTTTTATTTTCCACTATAAATGGAGTGATTTTCTTAATTTTATTTTTAGATGTTCATTACATAAAAATGGAATTGATTTTTGTGTGTTGATATTGCATCCTGCAACTGTGCTAAATGCTTAATCAATTCTAACAGTTTTATGTGGAATCTATAGGGTTTTCTACATAAAAGATCATGTTTTTAGAAACAGAGATAATTCTATTTCTCTTCTAGTTTAGATGCCTTTTATTTCATATTCTTGCTAATTGCCCTGGCCAGGACTTACAGTACTGTTTTGAAGGGGAGTAGTGAAAGTGAACATCCTTGTCTTATTCCTGACCTTAGGGAAAATGTTTTCAGTTTTTTACCATCAAGTATGATGTTGACTAATTTTTTTTATGTATTGGTTTTACTACATTGAGGTAGTTCCCTCTATTCCTAATTTGTTGAATGTTCTTGTTATGAAAGGGTGTTGAGTTTTGTCAAATGCTTTTTTACTGAGATGGTCATGTGGTGTTTTTCTTTCATTCTGTTAATGTGGTGTACTACATTGATTTTTCTTGCGTTGAACCATCCTTGCATTCCAGGAATAAATCTCACTGGTTTATAATTCTTTTCATACTGCTGTTAAATTTGGTTCGCTAGTATCTTGTTGAGGATTTTTGCATATGTATTCTTCAGGGATATTGGCCTGTAGTTTTCTTTTCTTGTGAGTCTTTGTCTGGCTTTAGTATCAGGGTAATGCTGGGCTCTTAGGATGAGTTACTAAGTGGTCCTGTTTCAGTTTTTTTTAAGAGTTTGAGGAGAATTGGTGTTTATTTCAATTGTTTGATAGAATTCACTAGTGAAACCGTATGGACTTTTCTTTCTTTGATTACTGATTTAATCTTATAAATGTATTCAGATTTTCTATTTCTTCAACATTCAGTTGTGGAATTTGTCCGTTTTATCTAAGTTTTCTGATTGGTCAGGATACAGTTGTTCAGAGTACTCTCTTATAATCATTTTTATTTTTGTAAAATCAGTAGTAATGTTTCCCCTTTCACTTCTGAGTTTAGTTATTTGAGTCGTTTTTTCCTTAGTCAGTCTACCTAAAGGTTTCTCAGTTTTGTTGATCTTTTAGAAGAACCAACTCCCGGTTTCTTTGATTTTTCTCTATTTTGCTCTTTTTCACTTTATTTCTGTCTGCTCTAATCTTTATTATTTCATTCTTCTAGGTTTGGGTTAATTCATTCTTTGTGTATTTCCGTAAGATGTAAAGTAAAGTTGGTTTGAGATCTTTTTCTTTTAATGTAAGCATTAGTTGTAAGTTTCCCACTTTGCACTGCTTTTGTTGCATCCCATGTGTTGTGTTTTCATTTTCATTTGTCTCAGGATATTTTCTGATTTCCTTTGTGATTTTTTCTTTTCCATGGATTGTTTAAGAGTGGGTTAATTTCCACATTTGTGAGTTTTTTGTTTTTCCTTTTGCTGTTGATCTTTACTTTCATTCCACTGTGATCAGAAAAAATACTTTGGATTGTTTCAGTCTTTTAAAGTTTATTAAGACTTGTTTTGTAGCCTAACCTATAATCTGTCTTGGAGAATATTCCATGTGCATTTGACAAAAATGTGTGTTTTTCTGTTGTTGTATGGAGTGATCTGTGTATTTCTTTTAAGTCAAATTAGTCTGTAGTGTTGTTCAAATTCTCTATTTTCTTTTTGATTTTTTTGGTCTGGTTCTGTTCTCAGGTGCTTTCTTTGAGGTATTATTGTCATGTATGTTGTATGTTATAAGCCCAATAGTGCAGTGTATTTTATTTTTAAGTTATTGTCTTATAAAGGCTGATATATTTTAGAGAAATTAGAAGGAGGAAAGATAAAAATACATTTATTAAGTCTTTTACCTTTATCCATTTACCATATCTTGTGCTCTTTGTTTCTTCCTTTGGATTTGAGTTACCATCTTTCTCAGTAGTCCCCTAAATTACCCCCAGTTCAGTGATTTGCTAGGAAGACTCACAGTACACAGCATATAGTCACATTCATGACTGTGATTTATTACAACAAAAGGATACAAAGCAAATTTGCCAAAGGGAAAAAGTTTAGTGGGCAAAATCTGGAGGAACCAGCTGCCAGCTTCAAATAGTCCTCTTTGAGTGCAGTCATATAGGATGTGCTTATTTTCTCCATTGAATTGTGACGACACTTGTACAATGTTGAATACCAGGGAAGCTTGTTATAGCCCTAGTCCCCAAGGTTTTTACTGGGGACTTTCTGCCTAGCACATACTGAATTTCACATTCTCTGAAAGAAAACAGGTGTTTCAGCATAAGCTGTTTGATTTGTATAAACAGTTTAGATACAGTCAGCACTCTAATTAGTTTTGGAATGGTGGGAACCCTCCCAAAATCCAAGTTCCTAAATGCCAGCTCAGGACCAACCTTGCAGGCAGGCGGGTTTTTCTTGTTTGTTTGTTTTTTAGTACAGCAGTCTTAAGCCAGTTAACTCTTTTCTGCATACCTTTTGATGTCCTTTCCTTTTTTCCTGAGGGATTTCTTTTAGTATTTCTCATAAGGCAGGTTCAGTAAGAACAAATATTTTAATCTCTGTTTATCTGGGAATGTCTTTGTCTGTAGTTCCAAAAGATAGTTTTGCTGGATATAGAATTCATGGTTGACAGTTTTTCTGTTTCAGCATTTAAATATGTCCTTTCAGTGTTCTTTTGGTCTCCATTGTTTCTGACAAGAAGTGAGCCATTAACTGTATTTTTGTTGTCTTGTGTGCGATCACTTGTTTTACCTATATTCTTTTAACATTTTCTTTTTGTTGAGTTTAAGTAGTTTTGTGTATGATGTATGTGTGCATGTGTTTATCCCACTGGGATTTTGTCAAGCATTCTGAATCTGGGGCTTAGTGTCTATCATAAAACTTGGGACATTTGCAGTCATTATTTATTCAGATTTTTTTTTATCCCATGTACTATCTCCTGGAACTTCCTATTATACGTGCGTTGGTGCACTTGATGTCTTAGGGGTCTCTGAGGCTCTCTTCACTTCAGTCTTTCTTTTCTGTTTTTTATATTGCTTAATTTTATTGAAGTATTTTCATGTTTTTTGATCTGCCATCTCAAATCTGCTGCTGAGTCTGTATAATGTTTTCATTTCAATTATTGTATTGGGTCGGCCAAAAAGTTTGTTCGGATTTTTCCATAAGATGTTATGGAAAAACCTGCGTAAACTTTTTGGCGGACCCAATACTTCTAAACTATAGAATTTCTAGAATTGGTTCTGTTTTATTGATTTTACTTCTTTTTCGAGATTCCCCACTTGTTTAGGTGTCATCATATTTTTTTTCATTATTTAAACATACTTTCCTTTATTCTTTTAATATGTTTTTCATGACTGATTTGAATTATTTGCCTGCCATTCTGGGCCCACTCACAGGTAGTTTCTTTTTCCTTCAGTCTGGGTCACTCATTGTATATCTTCAAACTTTTTTTGTTGATGATTGGACATTTTGGATAATTTATTATAATAACTCTAGAGTTTGTTTTTTTTTGTTTTTTGTTTTGTTTGTTTCCTGAGGGTCATTGTTGCTGATACTTGTTTTAGTATTGTTTTTTAGTAAGTTTCCTGGACTTAATCTGCAAAATTGATCTTCCCTGCAATGTGCAGCTACTGACTAATGTCTCTGCTTATTTTTTCTTATTTTTATTTTTACAATGGCTTTCTAGGGGTTGCCTCCATGTCTGCATAGTGTTTAGATGTTCAAACATCTTGAGCCAGTAAGGCATCTGTTCTCTGTTGATTGTGGGATGATGTGTGGGTTTGGGAGTACAGGCAAAGTTCAGGATGTTTTAATGTCTGCCCCAGCTTTTACTTCCTGCCAGGCCTTTCTGGAACTTCCTTGCAAACAGCTTCCCAGTGAGCTAGTGATGTGTGGGGAGCTTGGCCTTTCAGTGCCCTTAGCTTTGCATGTACACAGCCTCCGTGACAGACAGGGATGAGTGGAGAGCTTGGGTGCTTCAGCGTTTTTCCTTTTTATAAGTCTGCCTCCCGTTGAACCAAGGATGTGTGGCAAGCTTATCTGTTCCCTCTTTGACTCTCTGGTTTCCAGGATTTTCCTGTTAAATTTCTTGCTGGTTGAGGGATGTGCTGCTTGCCCAAAGGAGGTCTGCAAACTCTGGCTAGCAACACTGTTAGCTTTTTCTGTTTGTTCTCTAAGAATTTGCCACTTTAACAGTGCTGCAGGCTGTATTGCACTCTGCTCCATGTCAAGGCAGCCTCCCTTTAGCAGCAAAGCTGCTGGTTTTTCACCAACAGCCCTACCCTGGTGGCACTACTGCCTACCAAGCTTTGGTGAGGGGATGGGAACAGTCCTGGCAAGAACATCATTTATTGCCACTGTTCTTATCTGAGGTTCAGAAGTTTCCCATGCATAAAATGTTCTTAATTTGTATGCCATCACTTTTCAAATACAGTACAGTTGACCCTTGAATAACACAGGGGTTATGGGCCCTGACCCTCTGTGTGGTCAAAAATCTGCGTATAACTTTATAGTCAGCCCACTGTATCCACGTTTCCGTGTCCATGGGTTCAGCGGACCACAGATTGAGACGTACTATAGTACGTATTTACTGAATAAAATCTGCATATGAGTAGACCTGTGCAGTTCAGACCTGGGTTGATCAAGGGTCAGCTGTATTTGCAATGTTTGTTTTGAGTTTTGTTCAGTTTTTTGGTTGGTTTTTGGGGGAGAAGATTTGCCAGTCTCTTTACTCTCTCATTGTTGGAAGTCCTTGTGATTTAACTTTTGCTAGGCAATTTTATGTTTCCCTAAGTCTTAATGGGGTAAAACTGAGCAAATTGGCTCTTTGTGTCATAATTCTCAGTCATTAGAAGAAATAATTCCTTAATTTTTCTCTTTAAGCACATGTAATTGTTGATGTAATTTCTGCTTTCTTCTTAAAGAAAGACTGAGCTGTTTTGAGTGTGTGTGTGTGTGTGTGTGTGTGTGTGTGAGAAGTGGTAGGAAGAGAATATGTTTGAAGCTTGGTTATTTACAGTATAGTATTCAGTAGCTTTGGGGTCTCATTTGTCTTACATTACCATTATTGTTATCACTTTCTTTAAAAACCAGATCCACTATCGTCAGTATCACTTGTTTTTGAAGCAGAAGGGTGATAGAATTTTTGTTAATTTTTTTTCGCTGTCAGTCACATGAAATATATATCCCACTGACCTTAAAACTAAAAACCTAAAAGAGAACAAATATAAACTAACAAGTATTGAGTGCATATTGTATGTCAGTCTCTATTTAAGTTTATTATGTATATTATTTCATGAAATCCTTACAGTAATTTTGGGAGATAGGTCTTAGTTCTGTTTTCCAGATAGGGAAAGTGAGGCTCAAATAAAGTAATTGTGTGACCTAGAGGAAATTATTTAATAAATGGCAGAGCTGAGATTCAAACCCACGCTTAATGCCAAAGCTGATTTCGTGGGGATTGTCCCGTGCTGCTTCTCCTATAAAGTAAGAACAATAACAGTTGAGACAATCTGTTTGAAAGATATCTTAGCAACAACTCAAGTAAAACCATATTCAGATAGTTCTGTTCAGACTTAAAGATTGTTTAATAAATGCCCACTAAATTTCAAGCACGGTGTCTAAATAGTTTTTTGGTATATTCTGTTTAAATGAAATGATACTGTGAAGTAGAATGGATTTCTTTCCATTTTAGGCCTTTTCGTAAGCCTGGGTTCCACCAGTTCTGAGGTTGAACTAAAGGAAGATTATGAAACTCAGCTGGAAAGATGGCGTATAGGAAGAAGAAAAGTCTTAAAACATGGATGTATATTTCAAACCAGAAAAATGTATTGTTTAGTGTATTTTAAAATGTTTACTATTTTTCTGGAATAGGGGAATTAGGTAGTCTCCCTAAGTCTATTTTCCAGATAACTGATTCTATTTCTTTAAGTCCAACTTATAAATCTTAGTTAATTATTTTTTCTAAACTCTTTTTGAAGTTCTATTATTTGTTTTTTCTTTATCTGGCATGTAAGTAGTATGTAATAGTGAAGACTCTTAAGTCAAATAGTACATAAGACTTCTGGAGTCTCTGTTGTTGATATCATGCTGTGCTGTTGAGGTATGTTGGTCTGTGACCCACAGTTTGCTCTTAACTATATGCTAGGAAATGGAGATAAATTATACAAATTGCATACCTTCAGCTCTGTACAGTTTGTTTCTAGAAATTTCCACCTCTAATTATGTCCAATTGTGTATACACATAGGACTAAACTGGTGCTTCTTTAGAGGGACTAGTGTGGTTTCCTTAATTCATGAGATTTAAGTATTGTTTCCCAATTTAAGAATACAACCAACTCCTTATTTTCTTTATAAAGTTTTATAAAAGTTTTAAAACATACAGAACACGTGGATACTCACCACCTAGAATCAGCAATTGTCAACATTTTCTTTCTCATTTATTTGCTTGGGTGTATATGTGTATATGTCTGTGCGTGAAGTTGGAGACATCAAGACACTACACTAATACCTAACTACTTAGTGTTCATCTTCTAAAAATGACTTAAATATACATAGCCATTATATGAAAATTAATAATTCCCTAATCTATTATGGAGTTTGACTTGAAAATTTCCCCAGTATTCCCCAAATTACTTGCATAGCCTTTTTCTTATTTTAAAACAGATCTACTCAAGGATCACGCATTCCATTGGATTGTTATATCTTAGAAATTGTTATCGCTTAACCTAGGATAGTCTTCCTTCCTTCTCTTACTTTCAGTTATTCAATATGTAGATTTATTTTGTTTTTAATAGATTAGGTCACTTTTCTTGAAAGATCACCCTCACACTCTGGATTTGCTTAGTTGTTAATGTTTTCCTTGAATCCGCTATATTTCTTGTAAACTGAAAGTTACGTTTAAAGCCTTGATGAGATTAAAGTTAAGCATATCTAGTGTGAATACTTTATGGGTGATTTTTGTATTCATGAAATTAATTTTAAAAGTGTTTCCATTCAAGAGTACTTGTTAATTGAGGTAATATTGCACAGGATAAAGAATAGTAACATGGTAGGAGGTAAACAGTCTGGTTTCAGGAGCTTGAAAGTGGGAATCAGGTATTTCTCAAGTATTACTCATTTCGTAAAGGAAAGAAAGAAAATAACCAAAGTTTATTGGCTGTCCTTTTCCTGTACATGAAGGTGATCATCTCAGTTTAATGCCATGAGTATTGGTGTTGAGCTTGAGTCATCAGTCACAGTCATTAGCTGCTATCCTTAAGGAAAATTGCACTTTGGAATTCGAGGAATGTTTGAAGCATGGAGTTAATTACTTATCACTACTGACATGGTATCAGTAGAAGAAATTGCATGTTACTGATAGAAGTGACCTGTGTACTCTGAAAATAATACCTAATGGACTGTCAACAATTAACCAGAAAACCTTTTTTGAAAATCATCTTAAACATATTAGTAATGTTTCCTGTGTTTGTAAATAGTATTCAGTATACTTAAATGATGGCTTATTTATTTATTTACTTTTAGACTTGTGTTTTTTAATGTACAGTGATGTGTTGTTCTTAAGTGGATATTGACAGGTGTATATACTAATGTAATGACTATTCCAGTCAGGATTCAGAATATTATCATCACTCCAGAAAGTTCCCTGTGTCTACTTCTGGTCAGCCTGGTTCTTCTCCCCATTCAGGTATCTGGTGGTCCAAGCCCTATACTGCCAGAGAGTTAGGCTGATCTTGTCATTGCTTAAGCTGTAGCAGAAAGCAATGTTACTGGTGTCTTAAGTAGGAATTTCAAATACATTATCTCAAGGAAGCAGTTGGGAGTTTTGTTCTGTAGTATTTTTAATAATGTGATCCTGGGACATTAAAATAATAAAACAGTAACAAATAATATCTACAGTGCTTACTGAGCTCTAAGCACTCTGCCAAGTGCTGTTATTTATTTATTCAATTTTTACAGAACCTACCAGTGAGGTAGGTTCTATTGTTAGATTTATTTTAAAGATGCAGAAACTGAAGCATAGGAGAAATTAGTTTGTTCAAGCTTGCAAAGCTATTAAATGGCAGAGCAAGTATTTGAACCTTGCATTCAGACTTCAGAGCTTGTATTATTAACCACTGTATTATATTCCCTGTTAGTATATGTGGGCTTAGGAGACCTTCTTGAGCTGGTCAGGGAATCTAATCACCATTTATAGTGAATTTTCCTATATGAACAAAAGAACCCCAGTAATCAACTTAAAAAGACAGATATTGGAACAGTACCTCTTTGAAAGTTGGTGATCCCAGTTAAAAAAATAGGCAATGGATTTGAATAGGTATTTCTCCAGAGATGATGTAAGATAGCCACCTGAAAAGATGCTCAACGTGATTTATTCATTAGGGAAATGTAAATAAACCGTAAGATACTACCACACTCACTAGAATGGCTACCATTAAAAAGACAGTAGCAAGTGTTGGCAAGGAGGTGAAAAAATTAGAACTCTCATGAACTGCTGGTGGGAATGTATAATAAAATAGTGCAGTCACTGTGGAAAACAGTTTGACAGTTCCTCAAAAAGTTAAACACAGTTATCATATGACCCAGCAATTGCATTCCTAGGTATATAGCCAAAAGAATTGATAACAGGTGTTCCAACAGAAACTTGTGCATGAACATTCATAGCAGCATTTTGCACAATAGCCAAAAGGTGGAAACAACCCAAACATCCATCAACAGATGAATGGATAAACACAATGTTGTATATCGATACAAGGGAATATTATTCAGTCATAACAGGAATGAAGTATTGATACATACTACAACATGGATGAACCTTAAAAGATTATGCTAAATGAAAGGCCACATGTCATATGATTCCCTTTATATGAAATCTCCAGAATAGGCAAATCCATAGAGTCAGAAAGTAGATTACTGGTTGCTAGGAGCTGGGGGTGGGGGTGGGGGGGAATGGAGAATGACTACTAATAGATACAGAGTGTCGTATTGGAGTGATTTAAAAAATGCTCTGAAATTATATAGGGGTGATGAATGCACAACTCTGAATACACTAAAGCGCAGTAAATTAGACAATATAAAAAGTAAAAAGTAGACTTTAAAAGTTGATGACATTTAGTTTATCAGACATAATATGCACATATAACTTACTTGAAAAGTGTAGAATAGAATTTCCTGGAGGCTGGTATACAGAACTCTTTGTGTGGTAATCTAGGGAAAGACGAGTTGTTTAATCAAATAAACTTGGGAAATATACATACTGTATCTATTGAAGATTTACAGTGTACATCAGCCCACTAAAGATTTGGTAAAGCTCTGTGGTAAAGAAACCTGTTCAGTGTTAACACAGGATTTTTGTAACTGAATTGGTCTTCAACCCTTTAAATGAATAATCACCAGTTCTACAGAACCTACTTCATTATATCCAGCTTGGAAAGCACCGGTCACATATTATTAAAAATTTTAGTTTATTAAGAATTCAGTAAAATAAAATCATTTCCTTAAACTAGCCACATTTCAAGTGCTCAGTAGTCACATGTGACTAGTATATACTGTATTGGATAATGCATTTCTCTCATTGCAGAAAGTTTGTACAGCCTTAGTAGACATACACAGTAAGACATACAGTCATAGGATGTTTTTATTTATTCTTAGTGCCCCACTTCTCAATTATTATAGAGCATTACAGAGAGAATGTTATGGGTTGAATCATGTCTCCCGCCAAAAGATATATTGAAGTCCTAACCCCCAGTACCAGAAAGTACTTTTTATGCAGAAAAATTCATGCCTACTTGAATCTTTGTTACCATGTTACAAGTTACAAGGAAATATCTGACAGACTTCTTTAGCTATACATATATTTAGACACAGAGGTAGTTTTGTAAGGAGTAAAATTGCCTCGTAGAAAGTATTTTTTTTTTAATAGCGTCAACAATTAATTGGCCTTTAAACACGTTGATTTCTGCTATTTACAGAGTCAAAGTAGTACTTATTAACATTTATGCAAAATGTAAGTCACTAGAAGAGAGGTGGGGCTGAAGACTGCTGGTTGCCTGCTTTACATAAAAATGTAGCAGTTTCATAAGCCCACGTTATTGTACATTATTCTTTTGATATGGATACAAGCAGAATAACAATATCAGGTTTGATATGCTTTCTGACTCCCAAATTAGGGAAGTCATTCATTTCAAGAAATGAAAAGTTTATAAGATATATAAATATTGAAATAGAAATAAGTAAATACTAAAACATACTATGATTTTAAATTAGTGATTAAATATTGTCACTCTGATTGGCTCTTTTACCTTTATTAATCCAGTAGGCAAATTATCATCATTGCTGATTATAACAATAGAAACCTTTTTAAAAGCCCCTTTTTTGATGGGTTAACGTTGTCTCCTTTGTCATTAACATTAAAAAACAACCTTTTAAATAGATCAGAGATTCCTAAATCATCAAAAATGAAGATGCAATTTACTCTAACTTGTATCTTGCATGTATGTATTGTAGTTGTGAAACAAATTACAATCAGTTTTTGTTGTTTTTGTCTTCTTTCTGTCCCTCCTACCTTCTGTCATAGTTCAGGTTTCTCTTTTAGGTTTTTGCAACAGATTCTGAGTATGCCTCTGTAAGTATGTTTTTTTTTCCCTTTAATTAGTTCTTCAAAAGACCATCTAAGATAACTTGTTTTTAACTTTTTAAACTTTTTTAGGATATACTTGACATAAATATAAATATAATTGACATATACATAAATTGTACATGTTTACAGTGTAAATTTGATTAAGTTTGATGTGTATGTACCCATTAAACCATCACTATAATCATGATAATGAACATATCCATTATGCCCAGTTATTTCCTCCTGTCTCTTTGTAGTGGCTTCCCACTGCCCTCCATCTCTGGGCACTCATCTGCTTACTTTCTCTCACTGTAAATTAGTTTTCATTTTCTAGAATCTTATATGAATGAAATCAGACAGTATGTACTTGTTTATTGGTTGTTCTTGTGTGTCTTTCACTTAGCATAATTATAAAGAGGAAATTAACATTGGTACAGTATTATTAAAGTACAGATCTCATTGAAATTTTCCCTAATTTTTCTACTGATGTAGTTGTTATTTCTTAGTCTTTTCCATTCAGTAATAGTTGTTCAATTTTCCTTGTCTTTTATGACCTTGATCCTTTTGAAGAATACTGATCAGTTCATTTATAGAATCTACCAGCTTGGGTTTATTGATTTTTCTCATGAATGGAATGTGCTTATGTGTTTTTGGCAGAAATTATCACAAAAATGTCCTACTCAGTATTATATCAAGGAGTTCATGATGTTCATATATCTTACAATTGGTGACCTTTACCTTGATCACTTGGTGCCTGCCAGGTTTCTCTACTATAAACTGTCTTTCTTTTTGTAGTTAAAAAGGAACTGGGGGAAGATATTGTGCATATCCTATTTTTCCCGAAACTTTTGCTCACTGATTTTATGTCCATCACTGGATCTTGTCTGCAGCTAATTATGTGGTGTTTATCTAATGATGATTCTACATCGTTTTTCCTTCTCTATTTATTAATTGGAATTCTATGTAAGAAAGAGCTGTCCCTTTGCTTTCATTTATTCAGTTACTTATATCAGTATGTTTTTGTATTTACATGTTAAATACAATGCTGTAATTATTTTATTTAAATTTTTGCCTATTTAAAAAATTGGATTATATATATATATATATTTACTGCGTTTTAAGAATTCTTCATTTGTTTTGGATACAAGTCATTGATGCAGATACGTGATTTGCAGATATTTTTTTCCAGTTTGTAGCATGTCTTTTATTCTTTTTAGTAGTGTTTTTTGAAGAGAAATATTTGATTTTTATAAGGACCAGTCTGTCAGTTTCAATAATATTTATTTTGTGAGCCATGAAATAAATACTGTGTCTTATCTAAGAACTCTTTGCCTAACCCAAGACCACAAAAGATTTTCTATATTCCTGAACTTTGATGGATCAGGTTTTACATATAGGTCTCTAAATAGGTGAATTAATTAATTAATAGATGTTATACATCTATTACTATATTAGGTTATTTTGATACTTTCGTCTTTTAACTTTTATACTAGGATTAAAAGAAATTTACTTATCATTATAGTATTCTGTATTTGTCTATATATTTACCTGTACCAGTCGGTTTTATACTTTTTTTCTATGCTACAGTGTTGCTATTCTGTGACCTTTCATTTTAACCTGAAGAATTCCCTTTAGCATTTCTGGTGAGTAGGTCTAGTGGTGATGAACTCCGTCAGTTTTTGTTTGTTTGGGAAAGGTTTTAATTTTCCTTCTTTTTTGAAGGATAGCTTGCCAGTTATAGTATTCTTGGTTGGCGGCTTTTTTCTTTTAGCACTTAGAATATATCATCCCATTCCTTTCTGGCCTGCAAGGTTTCTGCTGAGAAATTTGCTTATAGTTCTATGGGGGTTCCCTTGTACATGGCAAGTTGCCTTTTTCTTCTGCTTTCAAAATTCTCTCTTTGCTTTGACTTTTGACAATTTAATTTTAATTTGTCTCGTTGGGGATTTCTTTGAGTTCCTCTTTGGGGTTCTTTGGGCTTTTTGTATCAGGGCATCCATTTCCTTCCCCAGATTTGGGAAGTTTTCAGCCATTATTTCTTTGAAAAAGTTTTCTGGTCATTTCTCTTTCTCCTGAGCATACATTGATCTGCTTGTTGGTATCTCACAAGTTCCTCAGGTTGTTTTTTTACTCTTTTTTTCATTTTTTTTTCTTTTTGTTTTTGTGATTGAATGATTCCTGATGACTTCTTAGACCTTTTTTCTTTCTGCCTGATCTAGTCTTCTCTTGAATCCCTCTAGTGAGTTTTTATTTCAGTTATTACATTCTTTAGCTTTGTGATTTCTGTTTGGTAGTTTTATATTTATTATAATTATATATATAATATGTATATAAAATATGTTTATATATATATATTTTTAATTTATTTTATTTATTTTACTTTTGGCTGTGTTGGGTCTTTGCTGCTGCACATGGGCCCTCTCCAGTTGTGGCGAGCGGGGGCCACTCCTTGCTGCGGTGCACAGGTCTCTCACTGTGGTGACCTCTCCCACTGCAGAGCATGGGCTCTAGGCACGCGGGCCTCAGTAGTTGTGGCATGCGGCCTCAGTAGTTGTGGCATGTGGCCTCAGTAGTTGTGGCTTGTGGGCTCTAGAGCACAGGCTCAGCAACTGTAGTGCATGGGCCCAGCTGCTCCGTGGCATGGGAGCTCCCCCTGGACCAGGGCTCGAACCTGTGTCCCCTGCATTGGCAGGCAGATTCCCAACCACTGCACCACCAGGGAAGCCCCTATTTATATATGTTTATTTAATAATTATTTATTTAGTATTTTGTCTTTGTTGAAATTCTTACTTTGTTCATGCATTGTTCTCCTGATCTTAGTGAACATCTTTATGATGGTTATTTTGAATTATCTGTTTAGTAAATCATATATCTATTTCATTAGGGCCTCTTTCTTTTTTTTGAAAATTAATTTATTTTATTTTTGGCTGCATTGGGGTTTTGTTGCTGTGCGCGAGCTTTCTCTAGTTGCGGTGAGCAGGGGCTACTCTTTGTTGCGGCACGGAGGCTTCTTATTGCAGTGGCTTCTCTTGTTGCAGAGCACAGGCTCTAGGCATGTGGGCTTCAGCAGTTGTGGCACGTGGGCTCAGTAGTTGTGGAGCACGGGCTCAGTTCTGCGGCATGTGGGATCTTCCCGGACCAGGGCTCGAACCCAAGCCCTGGTCCGGGAAGGCGGATTGGCAGGCGGATTCTTAACCACTGTGCCACCAGGGAAGCCCCATTAGGATCTCTTTCTAGAGATTTATCTTGTGTCCTTTGGAACATATTTGCCTGTTTCTTCATCTTCCTTGACCCTCTTTTTTGGTGTTTATGCATTAGGCAAAGCAGCCACCTCTCCAGTCTTTATGGATTGGCCTCATACAGAAGAAGATCCCTACCAGTCAGCCCAGCCAGAGATTCTGGTGGCATCTCAAAACTATATTCTAGTTCAGCATGCTTACTTTATTCTTTGCAGCCGCCTGGTGTCTAGGTTATTCTACATCCCCTCACAGCATCAAAACAAGTGAGACTGAAGCCATTTCTCAGGCAGCCTCTAAAAAAGTTAGATCATTTGATGGTTTAGCCAACTCTTTCCCTCCCTTTGGAGAAGCTGAGGGCTGCGTTTTTTCATCCACTTGCTCTGTGCTGAGCTGTGGGGAGGAGCTTTGGGAACTGGCAGCCCAAACCTCGGTCTCTATTCTCATTAGCTATCTGGTGGCTAAATTATGCCAGGTCTCATTATTGCCCAGTGGAAGGCAAGACACACCCCCCCCACCCCTTTTTTGGGCAGCCCCCGGAAAAGTTGGGGCATTGGAATTGTGGACTAATCTTTAGCTCCCCAGGGAGAAGTTGGGGTTGGGTTTTTTATCCACTTGCTCTGTACTTAGCCAGGGAGAGGGGCTATGGCAACTGCCTGCCCAAACCTCTGTCTCTGTGCTCACTAGCCCCCAGGCAGCTAGATTTTTCCAGATCCTGTCAGCACTCTGAGGCAGGTAAGTCAGAACCCATTCCTTTGAATAGGCCCCATAGAAACCGGGCTTTTGGACGTGTGGATCAACTCTTTTTTTCCCAGGGAAAAGCTGAGAGCTAGAATTATTTTCTCTGCTAACGCTGTGCTAAGCTGTGGAGAAGAGCTATTGGTGACTACCAGTCCATGCTGTTGTCTCTGTTCTCCCCCAGGTAGCTAGATTATGCCGGTTCTGACAGTGCTTCAAGACTGACAAGTTAGAAGCCTGCCCTCTGAGGATCCCTGTGGAAAGGTTGGGACATCTGACACACAGACCACCCCTTTTCCTTTGTAGGGATTAGCTGGGAGTTGGAGGGTTTCATCCTGATTGTATGGCACTATGTTGGTGGTAGGAATTCTGGTGAGAAGGTGTCGTGAATTTCCCTACCAGCTTTGATGAGTGTGATCTCTCATTCATCCAGCATTCAGGTGCTTTTCAATCCATTTCTGTATTTCTCACAAAAAGGGATTTGTCTGCGAATTGTCGTGGGGGGTGGTGGGGAAGAGAATCTAGGACTTTTTACTCTGACATTTTGCTAATGTCACTGCCCCCAGGGTATTTGTTTTTAACCTTTAATTGATATTTGAAGTACAGACAACTAATGCCTAGCAGTTTTAATGTGTTTGGAGCTTTGTTAGCTTCTTAGAAACTTTTGTATTTCACTTTCAGAGATTAAAAAAAGCTTCTAAGGGGATGACCTCTGTAACTTTGGAAAATGGCATTGTAACTTGTTATTCTAAGGCTAAAGTAGAAGAAGTTATCCAAAAAAACTGTATTGTATTTGGTAAATTTGTTTTTTTATAGGGGTATAGTTAGCAATTCCAAAATACTATACACATATGGTAAGGTTGAACAAAGAACTAAATTAGTTGTATGAAATGATAGCCAGGTTCTCACTGTCTGAAGAAAGTTCCAAATAAGAAAAGGAGATGGCTAGAAAGAACCACATTGTGCTTGATTATAGTCACATATATTTTTGTTTATAAATATATGCATATATTGAAAGAAATATGTAGAGATACGTGTGTATATGTGGGTTAGTATAGGTTCATATACTTCCTACTGTGTTTGCTGAGAGGACCTACAAGTAATGACACCCCACTAGCAGTAAGCATCTTGTTTTCAGGTCTTCTTTTCTAAATACTATCTTTAATAAAAGAGTCAGGAATCCCTGAAAAAATGGCTGATTTTAGAGCAAGGACAGACAGAGTACAAGATGACCTTGTGGAGCTTCTTGTAGTGCCAGAAAGTGGATGTCCAGTTGTTCCAGCATCATTTGTTGAAAACTGTCTGTTCTCCATTGTGTTGCCTTTGCTTCTTTGTCAAAGGTCAGTTGACTATTTATGTGTGTCTGTTTCTGAGCTGTTCTTTCATTGATCTGTTTTCTATTCTTTTGCCAATACCACACTCTCTTCATGACTGTATCTTTATAGTAAGTCTTGAAGTTGGGTGGTGTCAGTCTTTCAACTTAGTTCATTTCCTTCAATATTGTGTTGGTCGTTCTCGGTCTTTTGCCTCTCCGTGTAAACCTTAGAACCAGTTTGTCAATATCTATAAAATAACTTGCTGTGATTTTGATTGGGATTGTGTTGAATCTTTAGATCAAATTGGGAAGAACTGAACATCTTGACAATACTGGGCTTTTTAATCCATGAATTTGGAATATCTCTCCATTTATTTTTTCTTATTTTATTTTGTTCATTGAAACTTTGTAGTTTTCCTCACATAGATCCTACACATACTTTGAATTTATATCTAAATATTTTTTGTTGAAAATTCCACTTGTTCATTGCTAGTTTATAGGAAAGCAGTTGACTTGTATATAATAACATTGTATCCTGCAATCTTGCCATAGTCACTTATTATTTCCACAAGTTTTTTTGTTATTGTTCATTCTTTCTGATTTTCTATATGGGCAGTCATGTCATCTAAGAATAAGTTGTATTTCTTTCTTCTCAATCTGTATATCTTTCATTTCCTTTTCTTGTGTTCTCCCAGTATGATTTTGGAAAGGAAGGGTAAGAGGGAGTATCCTTACTTTGTTCCTGATCTTATCAGGAAAGCTAGTTTCTTCCAGTGAGTATGTCGTTAGCTATAGGTTTTTGTAGATGTTCTTTGTCAGGTTGAAGAAGTTCCCCTCTGTTTCTAGTTTGCTGAGAGTTTTTGTCATGAATGGGTGTTGGATTTTGTCAGATTCTTTCTCTGCATCTATTTATAAGATCATGTGATTTTTTTTTTCCTTTAGTCTGTTGATATGATAGTGGATTATATTAATTTTCAAATGTTGAACCAATCCTGCAGATCTGTAATAAATCCCACTTGATTATAGTATATGATTCTTTTTATACATTGTTGGATTTGATTTGCTAATATTTAGAATTTTTGCATCTATGTGCATGAGAGCTCTTGGTTTGTCATTTTATTTTCTAATGTCTTTTCTGGTTTTAGTATTAGGGTAATACTGGCCTCATAGAAGGAGTTAGTATTCTCTGCTTTTATCTTGTGGAAGAGATTGTAGAAAATTTGTATGATTGCTTCCTTAAATGTTTGGTAGAATCCACCAGTGAACCCATCTGGGCCTGGTCCTTTCTGTTTTTGAAGATTATTAATTATCAATTCAATTTCTTTAATGGATATAGGCTTATTCAGATTGTCTTTCTTTATGGTTCTTTTTAGCTGATTTGCTTGGACTGTTTAAACTCATTTAATACTGGATTATGTTATCTTTTATTATACTTCTAGAATTATTAAAATACTGTCAGAGTGTACTCGATGATGTTATCTTAGATTTTTTACTTTTTATGAGATATTAATAAAATAAAACTGTTTTCTTCCAGCCTAGTGTATTAATCGTAACCTACAAGGAACCTGCGAAATCATCTTCTCAGTTTGGATCCTACAAGCAAGCTGAATGGAGGCCAGATAGTACCATGATAGCTGTGTCAGTAAGTACATTTTTCAGCTTTAATGCTGTTTTCTTATGAAATCATTACATTGCATTTAAATTTAATTCTCTTAGATGAGATCCTTTCACTTTTTCACACCCATTAGTATTTACCATCTGTGATAGGAATTGCTGTACCGATTCTTCTATTCCGGTTACTCCTACTGTATTGTCTTTCTTGATTCTTCTACTTCCTCCGATCCCTAAACGGTGCCTATATCCTTTTCTTTTTATTCCTCTCACTTTGCTGTTTTGTCCTTGAAGTCTAATCTAGATTTTTTAAGCTTTCATCTGTATTTACATGGTATTCCCAAATTTATATTATAAATCCTGCCCTCTGTTCCCAAGGATGTCTCATAAAAATGATAAACTTTGTGTTTATGTCATACTACATTCTCATATCCATTTGGGTTTATTTCTGCATTTCTCCTCTATTCCATTAATGTGCTTAGGTCTGGTTAATTTTACCTTTTCATTGTCAGCTCTTGGGCTGTCATCATCACCTAATTTGAATTAGCAATAATACATTTATTGAGAGCATGTAACTATTATTATTTGAGAGCATGTAACTATTATTCCATGTAACTATTATAACCGTGTTAGGTGTATCATCTCTTCTAAGCTCGATACTTCGAAGTAGATACAGTTGTCCTTCGTAGTAGATTAGTGTATTGAGGGTTTGAGAAAGTAAGTTTTATCCAAAGTTACACAGGTAGTGTATATTGGAGAGAAGGACTTTAGAATTAGGTACTTAGATTCCATTTACTGTCAAGTACTACACTGATTTATCTCTCTGCTTTTGGTCCTTTTCCTGTTCATGCTATATAATGCTGACTGGGTTAATCATCTGAAAGTGGCTCCATAAAATAAAAAATATTGAGTAGTTCCTCACTTCCTGCAGCAAGGGTTTGCAAACTACCAACCATGTACCAAATTTACTCTGCTTCCTGTTGGTGTGTGGACCATGAACTAAGAATAGTTTTATGTATTTAAATTATTGAAAAAATCAAAGAGGAATAGTATTTTTGACAGGTGAAAATTATATGAAATTAAAATTTTATTGTCCATCAGTAATGTTGTTTTTGAGTATGAAAATGCTGATTTCTTTACATGTTGTCTGGCCGCTTTCAAGGGACAACAGCTGAGTTGAGTAATCCTGACAGTGACCATACATGGTGCTTTATCTCTTCACTCTTCTGCTCAGTGCAGTATAAATTATAATAAAGCATTTATAAATTCATTGTTTCAAGTGCCACGCATATTGCTATATTGTGACATGTCATATTATTTTTATTACTAGTGTATACTGATCACGTCAAAGGAATAAAAAGAGAAAAATAGATTTTGAATTTCATGCTTTCAAAGCACATGTGTATTATTTTATTACCGAATTAGATGGCAAAATATTGTGTTTATTATGGAATGACACTATAGTGATGCCAGAAGAATACAGTATAAGTTGAAATTACCCAGCTACGTACTCATCACAGTATTCCCAGCTCACTGAAATTAGTAGTCAGGAAAAATCAGAAAATTTAAAATAGATTATCTCATCACACAGAATTTTTTCACAAAAATAAAAAACTAAAATGAAGGTGCAATCAAAGTAAGTTTGCTTGGTTCTTATGATGAATTGACAAATGTTAATACAGCTCAGTTTATTTGAATATCAAGACAGAATGTGAAATGACTAAGAATTACTCCCCATGAATAGCATGTGTGGGACAACTTCAGGTGAAAAAAATTTTCAAAGTTGAGAAAACACTAATTCAATACAACCTGAAGTAGAATCCACTAAGGTGTCTTGATTGATGGTGGTAAAAACATGGAGCAGAAAAAGGCTTCAGTTGGACAAATTTACAAAGCTTGTGAATATGTAAACATTTAAAACTGATGGTTATTTTAAATTTTTGTCAGAAATAGAAGCTGAATATCCTGACTTGCCCAAGACCACAGTCTTTTGATGGCTTAGCAGTTAGTGGTAAACATTTATTGTGAATATTTTGAGCTCATGTGTGAGGTTGAAATTTTTTGAACTTGAGGAACCACTCTTAATCGCCTGTGGGGCATTGAATGGCTTTGGAAAATAGCTTTGCTGCAGACTTGATAATGTTTCCTAGTGAATTTAAAACTATAAAGCAAAACAGCGCTTATATGTGAAACTTATATGTGGTTAAGCCATTTTGATGACAGCTAATGTTTGAATTACAAGTAAAGTCAGGCTGCTTTTTATATTTCCACTGCTGTCAAAAGTTAACAAGAAGTAAGATGTCTATTTCCAAGGAAAATTAGCAATAGATATTTTTTCTAAGGTCAAACCACAGTTCAAGTAGTAATTTTTGGATCTTGATGCAGTTGCAAAAGAAATTTCCATATTCATAATCCATTAATTGTGCAAATGAGGAGTGCTTCCACCTAACCTTCAGTTGGAAGTGATTACAGTGTAATGACATGTTAATAGGCAAACATAGAAGAAATCTAGTAGACTTCATAATTGCCTACCAAGTGATGAATGTATTCAATTAAAATCATATGCTCATGGGTTGATCAGTATTTGGCAGTACTGGTTTGAAAACACATTTTCACATATAAATACGTAAAATCACATTACAGACTAGCATTAAGAGGAAACTTTGCAATTGATTTTGATCGTGGGAACACTAACTTTATTTTTAATTGAAATGTAGTTGGTTTGCAATGTTGTGTTTCTGGTGTACAGCAAAGTGATTCAGTTATATACATACATATATATTTATATTTATTATTTTTCATATTATTTTCCATTATGGTTTGTTACAAGATATTGAATATAGTTTCCTGTGCTGTGCAGTAGGACCTTGGTTTTTTTTATATATATATAGTAGTTTGTATTGGCTAATGCCAAGCTCCTAATTTATCCCTCCTCCACCCCCATCCCCGTTTGGTAACCATAAGTTTGTTTTCTGTGTCTGTGTTTCTGTTTTGTACATAAGTTCATTTGTATCATATTTTAGATTCCACATGTAAGTGATATAATGTGGTATTTGTCTCTTTCTGTCTGCCTACTTCACTTAGTATGATTATCTCTAGGTCCATCCATGTTGCTGCAAATGGGCATTATTTCATTCTTTTTTATGGCTGAGTAGTATTTCGTATATATATACACAACATCTTTATCCATTCATCTGTTGATGGACACTTAGGTTGCTTCCATGTCTTGGTGATTGTAAATAGTGCTGCTCTGAACATTGGGGTGTATGTATCTTTTCAAATTAGACTTTTCCTTTTTTCCCAGACCATATGCTCAGGAGTGGGCTTGCTGGATCATATGGTAACTCTGTTTTCCATAGTGGCTGCACCAGTTTACATTTCCACCAACAGTATAGGAGAGTTCCCTTTTCTCCACACCCTCTTCGGCATTTAATATTTGTAGACTTTTTGATAATGCCCATTCTGCCAGTGTGAGGTGATACCTCACTGTAGTTTTTTTTTTTTTTTTTGCTGTACGCGGGCCTCTCACTGTTGTGGCCTCTCCCGCTGTGGAGCACAGGCTCCGGACGCACAGGCTCAGCGGCCATGGCTCACGGGCCTAGCCGCTCCACAGCATGTGGGATCTTCCTGGACTGGGGCACGAACCCATGTCCCCTTCATTGGCAGGCGGACTCTCAACCACTGCGCCACCAGGGAAGCCCCTCACTGTAGTTTTGATTTGCATTTCTCTGATCATTAGCGATGTGGAGCATCTTTTCATGTGCCTGTTGGCCATCTGTATGTCTTCTTTGGAGAAATGTCTGTTTAGGTCTTCTGCCCATTTTTTGATTGGGTTGTTTGATTTTTTGTTATTGAGTTGTATGAGCTGTTTGTATATTTTGGAAATTAAGCCCTTGTTGGTCACATCATTTGCAAATATTTTCTCCCATTCCATAGGTTTTCTTTTCATTTTGTTCATGGTTTCCTTTGCTGTGCCAAAGCTTATAAGTCTGAATAGGTCTCGTTTTTTAATTTTTGTTTTTATTTCTATTGCCTTAGGAGACTGACCTAAGAAAACAGTGCTACAGTTTATGTCAGAGAATGTTTCGCCTATGTTCTCTTCTGGGAGCTTTATGGTGTCCTGTCTTATATTTAAGTCTTTAAGTCACTTAGAGTTTGTTTTTGTGTGTGGTGTGAGAGTGTGTTCTAACTTCACTGATTTACATGCAGCTGTCCAGCTTTCCCAACACTACTTGCTGAAGAGACTTCTTCAGCAAGAAGTAGAAGAAGAAGAGACGACTTCTTGCCTCCTTTGTCAAAGATTGACTGAGTGTGGGTTTATTTCTGGGCTCTCTGTTCCATTTATCCATGTGTCTGTTTTTGTGCCAGTACCATGCCATGCTGTTTTGGTTACTGTAGCTTTGTAGCATTTTCTGAAGTCTGGGAGAGTTATGCCTCCTGCTATGTTGTTTTTCCTCAGGATTGCTTTGACACTTCTGGGTCTTTTATGGTTCCATATAAATTTTAGGATTATTCTAGTTCTGTGAAAAAGGTCATGGGTAATTTTATGATAGGGATTGCCTTAAATCTGTAGATTCCTTTGAGTAGTATGGCCATTTTAACAATATTAATTTTTTCAGTCCAAAAGCATGAAATGTCTTTCAATTTCTTTGAGTCATCTTCAGTTTCCTTTATCAGTGTTTTATAATTCTCAGCACATAAAATCTCCTTGGTCAGTTTTATTCCTAAGTATTTTATTTCGTTTTATGGATGTAGTTTTAAAGGGATTTTTTTTTTTAACTTTCTTATATTTCATTGGTAGGGTAAAGAGGTGCAACTGATTTCTGTATGTTAATCTTGTATCCCGCTACATTGCTGAATTCGTTTAGCAGTTCTAGTAGTTTTTGTGTGGAGTTTTTAGGGTTTTCGATATATAGTATGTTGTCATCTGTGTCTTATGACAATTTTACCTCTTCCCTTCCAATTTGGATACCTTTTATTTCCTTTTCTTGTCTGATTGCTTTGGCCAGGACTTCCAATATCATGTTGAATAGAAGTGGTGATAGTGGGCATCCTTGTCTTGTTCTAGATTTTAGCAGGAAGGCTTTCAGCTTTTCCCCATTGAGTATTATGTTGGTTGGGGAACATTAACTTTAAACCTCAATTAAGCAAAAAATATCCCCACAAAAAGAATTTCATTCTCTTTAGTGGATATATATTACAAAGAAAAATTGTACTAAATTTTCATCACTATTATATTTAGAATTTTGTAACAGTAAAATTTATGGAAATTGTTTTCTCTCTGTAATCTTTTGTTGTTGTTTTTCTGTATTTTGATGCTTTGACGCTGGCCCTGGAGAGACTGCCCCTCTCAGGGCTAACCAATTTCTAGAGATAGTAAAGGATTACCTGCTAATGTTCCTTTCATGTGCAAACCAAACACTTCACAGCCTGTACCCTCAACCACATCCTTTATGGAGCTCTTTAACTAGTGCCACTATTCCCCACTCCTAATTACCCCAGAGCCAGTTACCAGATAACTAGAAACAGCCTCTACAGAAACAATTTCACAATAATTTATTAACCTTTGCATATACTAAATATTAAGAAAACAAAGAAGTTAGGAATTATTTCTATTCTCAAGTTGGGGGTGGGTAAAATACATATGTAAGAGAAGATAACAATTTACTCTTTTTGGCTACTGAAAGTCCAGTTTTTATTTTACTTGGTTATTGCTTATAGTCTTTTTCTAGAAGATACATCTCCATACAACTGGAGATGTCATGATGAACATAAATTTAGCTGTTGTAGTCTGGTTTATGTTAAATAGGCTAAGTAAATGCTGACCTGATTCAAGTGATTTAAGTTAATTCATCTCTGTATAATTTAAAACATGAATTAATGGTTTAGCTTATATGAATTATAAGTTCATAAATGGACTTTATGAAAAATAGACTTTTTTAGAGCAATTTTAAGTTAACAGCAAAATTGAGAGGAAGGTATAGAGATTTCTTGCATTACTCCCTGCCCGAACACATGCATAGCCTCCCCCCATTATCCTCCACTAGAGTGATATATTTGTTACAATTGGTGAATCTACATTCACCATCATTATCACCCAGAGCCCATAGTTTGCATTATGGTGCACTTTTGGTGTTGTACATTGTGTGGGTTTGGATGAATTTATAAATGACATGTATCCACCATTATAGTATATAAAGAGTAGTTTCACTGCCCCTGAAATCCTCTGTGCTTTACCTATTTATCCCTTCATACCCCATAACCCCTGGCAGCCACTGATCTGTTTTATTGTCTTCATAGTTTTGCCTTTTCTAGAATGTCATATAATTGGAATCATACAGTATGTAGCCTTTTCAGATTAGCTTCTTTCACTTAGTAGTATGCATTTAACGTTCCTCCATGTCTTTTCATGACTTGATAGCTCATTACTTTTTAGCATGAATATTAAATCATTGGATGTATTACAGTTTATACATTCACCTACTGAAGGACATCTTGGTTGCTTCCAAATTTTAGCAGTTATGAATAAAGCTGGTATAAACATCTATGTGCAGGTTTTTGTATGGACATGTTTTCAACTCCTTTCATGCGCTGAGGTGCGCTTGCTGGGTTGTATGGTAAAACTATGTTTAGTTTTGTAAGAAACTGCCAAACTGTCTTCCAGAGTGGCTGTACCATTTTGTATTCCCATCAGCAATGAATGAGAGTTCCTGTTACTCCACATCTTTGACAGTATTGTCAGTGTTTTGGATTATGATCATTCTAATAGGTGTATAGTGGTATCTCCTTGTTTTAGTTTGCATTTTTCTCATGACATATGCTCTGGAATATCTTTTCATATGCTTATTTGCCATCCATATATCTTTGGTGAGGTACCTGTTAAGGTCTTTGGCCCATTTTTTAGTTGGGTTGTTTGTTTTCTTATTTTTGAATTTTAAGAGTTTTTTGTTATTTTGGGTAACAGTCCTTTATCAGATATGTCTTTTGCAAATATTTTCTGCCAGTCTGTGGCTTGTCTTTTCATTCTTTTGACAGATTTTTTGCAGAGCAGAAGTTTTTAATTTTAATGATGTCAAGCTTATCAGTTTATTGCATCAATTGTGCCTTTGGTGTTGTATCTAAAAGTCATCACCAAACCGAGGTCATGTAGATTTTCTGTTATGTTATCTTTTAGGAGTTTTATAGTTTTGAGGATTGGATTTTTTAAAGTTTTAGTTTTTAATAAGGGGGATAAATGTTCGATGAAGAAAATCTGAGAATTGTAGAGATAAACAAGAAAAAATAAATAACTTCACTACTCACAGATAATCATTAATTTTTCCTTACGTTCCTATACCTTTTTAACGGTTGTTTGCAGATACACTTACATTTAATAGTACACAGAATTTGAAAGGCTATTGAAGTCTGTTTGTTTTTAAATCCAAAGTGATATTACTATAAGTGACTGTTAATGCCACCTGTTCATGAGGAGCACATTTGATAAATCTGTGAGTTTTCATAGGTAGAGGATTATTGAAAACATATTTTTTCTTTATAGAAAGCTACTGTACAGCTTTTTTGACATGTTATATCATGAACATTGTCTCACTTCAACATTTTTCTGTAACTTGATTTTGAATGTTTGCATAGGATTCTAACTTACAGATGAGTAGATATTTAAATAGATAAATATAGAAATTTTCATTATTTTCACACAAAATTAACATCTTAATTTACACATTACTCGGCAATTTGATTTTTTCACTTAGTATATTATGACTACCCTTCTAGATTAATACATATAGTTCCAACTTATTAGTTTTAGTATTTGTATAATATTCTATAGTGTGGAAGTTTCTTATATTCTTTGCTATTCTTCTCTTAATGGACCTTTGGCAACTATAAACAGTGCTACAGTAAACATCGTTATACATATACCCTTTTGTATTGGCGCATTTATTTCTTTAGGGCACTTTTCCCTATGTAGGATTGCTGGGTCAAAGTGTATATGTATATTCTTTTTAATGAATATTGCCAAATCAGTTTTTCGTAAAATTTTGTCAGTTTCCAGAGTCACTCCTGTGTGTTCTTAAGATTCCTGTTTACCTACATTGTGCCTGCATTGGATTGGTGAAAAATGGTCTTGTCATTTTAATTTCCATTTAATTTCTGTTGCTACTGAGGTTTGGCATCTTTTCCTATATTTATTGGCCCTTTGCAGTTCCTCTTCTGTAGGTTGCCTGTGTTTGTCCGTTTTTCTTTAATTTATTTGGTTGCACCGGGTCTTAGTTGTGGCTCGCGGGCTCCTTAGTTGTGGCACACAGGCTCCTTAGTTGTGGCATGTGAACCCTTAGTTGCGGCATGCGTGTGGGATTTAGTTCCCTGACCAGGGATTGAACCCAGACCCCCTGCTTTGGGAGTGCGGAGTTTTATCCACTGCACCACCAGGGAAGTCCCTGTCCATTTTTCAAACCCAGAATATTAGTTCCATATCTTTTTGCTTGTTATTTTCACTATAGCTTCAATGCCAAGAGCATTTTCTGCACACAGTGGGCATTCATATATTAAATAATATCTGAACGTACTGTTCTTTAAGCATGGTGAAGGATATCCTGTCTAGGTACAGGATCCTTAGATTGAGATTCTTTTTTTTTCCCTAGCTATGAGGTAATGTTCTAGTGCCCTCTGGTTTCTAGGGTTATTAGTGAGAAGTCTAGTGTTAATCTGAGTCTTTTCCCTTTTCAGGAAACCTATTCTTTCTCTCTGAAAGTTTTTTCTCTTTGTGATTGAAATTAAGTTATTTTTACTTACAAGATTATATCTTTTTTTTTTTCCATTAAATTGTCTCCTTCTGCCTGCCTCCCTCCTTCCCACCCCGGGCCAATCCACCCAAATTAAACCTGAGTCTTAGGCATTTCAATCTGAAGACTTCAGTCTGTTTCTGCAGCAAGGGATTTTTTTTTCTCTTTTTCCTAAATAAGAGAAAAATAGAACAAGGTTTGTCCTGTTTTCTTTCTTTTTTTCTTTTATTGGAGTATAATTGCTTTACAATGGTGTGTTAGTTTCTGCTTTACAACAAAGTGAATCAGTTATACATATACATATGTTCCCATATCTCTTCCCTCTTGCGTCTCCCTCCCTCCCACACTCCCTATCCCACTCCTCCAGGCGGTCACAAAGCACCGAGCTGATCTCCCTGTGTTATGCGGCTGCTTCCCACTAGCTATCTACCTTACGTTTGTTAGTGTATATATGTCCATGCCTCTCTCTTGCTTTGTTACAGCTTACCCTTATCCCTCCCCATATCCTCAAGACCATTCTCTAGTAAGTCTGTGTCTTTATTCCTGTCTTAACCCTACGTTCTTCATGACATTTTTTTCCCTTAAATTCCATATATATGTGTTAGCATACCTGTTTACTTTCTTTAATTCATTATTTGCAGACCTCCTGAATTTGTCTTCCAAGTCTCTTACCTTTCAGTAATGATTTTATCAAGAAGGGGCAAGCTGTCAAGATGGCAGCATAGAAGGACATGGAGCTCACCTCCTCCCACAGATACATACAATAATACATCTACAAGTGGAGTAGTTCTCACAGAATACATACTGAAAGCTGGCAGAAGATCTAATACAACCAAAGCTGCAAGAAAGATGCCCACGTAACTGGTTAGGATGAAAGGGGAAATAAAAAGGAATCAGGACAGGACCTGCACCCCTGGGAGGGACCTGTGAAAGAAGAAAGGTTTCCTCACCCTGGGAACCTCCTTCACCAGCTGGGAGGTCCACTGGGACAGATAGGGAGCTTCAGAGACGAATACAGGAGCCAGCTTATAGCCAGGTAGGGTAGAGGGAGACAGCATAGATGGTCCTTGCACATTGGTGCACTTTCCAGCCCGACATGCAGGCCTGCCGGTATGTGCAGGGGCTGGAAGCTGAAACTCGGGCTTCAGCGGACAGACCTGGTGAGGGGACTTGGTTTGGCTATGCAGAGATAGCCTGAAGGGCCTGAAGTGTGGTCTGGGATGCAACTGGCATGGAGCGCAGGTCTGCCATAGGAGCCCCATTGTCAACACACGAAGGGAAGGGTGTGGGCCCACCATGGCAGCCTCATTGTCAGCATGCTCCCAGCGGGGCATGGCTGCAGCCACTGCGGACTTTGGAAATGTGCACCAGCAAGTTTTGGGAGTGTGCAAGCGCCACCAGAGTGGGTGTGCACGTGCAAAGGCAGGGCTGACATCTGAGCAGATTACCAGCACTCCCATAGTGGGTGCAGGAGCGTGACTTTGGTGGGTTTTCGCACCAGTGGTGTTGTGAGCATGCACATCCCTGAGAAATGTATGAGTCTGTTGATTATTGATGCTCCTGTAACGGAGGCTGGTTTGAAGACAGTGCCAGCAATATTGTACTTTGTGGGCGCACACACCGGGTGGCAGGTGACATCACGGAGTTGCACGTCCTGGTGGACAGCTCCTGGAGAAAAATACACAGAGACCCCTTTCCTAGTGAGAGCATTCCAGTCCTGCCTACCTCACACTGTAGCTTAGAACTGGATCTGGGGGCTTCTACTCCAACAACTGGGGAGCAGACCCTGCTCCCAACAGGGCTGTGACAACCACAGAGCAAAGAAGAGGCCCCGCCCAACATCCAGTGCAAGCTCTGGTCACCACAACACAACCCCTCTGTCAAGGGGATAATGGCCAGAACATGGCAGGCATCCATACCAAATACAGGCCTTGCACCAAAAACACTGGACTCACACAGGCTACACAGGGATGCTCCCAAATAAAAAACAGCCCTTTAAGACCACAGTAGATAACTGTTTCTCCTAAATTCAGAGAGAGAAATATGAGTAAAATGAAAAATTGGAGGAACTACACCCAATTAAAAGAACAAGAGAAATCCCCTGAAAGAACACAAAATGAAAGAAACCTCTCCATTCTACCAAACACTGAGTTGAAAAAGGAGGTAATAAAAATGCGAAAGAAATTAAGAAAGATTATTGATAGAAATGCAGATCACTGTAGCAAGGAACTAGAAACTATAAAGAGGAGCCAGTCAAAATTAGACAGTTCAATTGCCAAGATAAAAACTGAGTTAAAGGCAATGAACAGTGGACTAAATAAGGCAGAAGAATGAATAAGTGATCTGGATGATAGAATAACAGAAATCACCCAATCAGAACAGCAGACAGAAAGACAAATGAAAAAAAAAATTGAAAGCAACATACGAGATCTATGGGGTAATGTTAAGCATTCCAATCTACGCATAATAGGGATCCCAGGAGAAGAAAGAGAAAAGAGGATTGAAAGTATATTTGAAGAAATTATGGCTGAAAACTTTCCAAATCTAAAGAAGGAAACAGATATCTAGGTACAGGAAGCACAGAGGGTTGCAAACAAAATGAACTAAAACAGACCTACACTGAGACATGTTATAATTAAAATGTCAGAATTTAAAGATAAAGGGAGGATTCTTAAGGCATCAAGAGAAAAACAGTCAATCAGTTACAAGGGAACCCCCATAGGCTATCAGCTGATTTCTCTACAGAAACTTTGCAAGCCAGAAGGGAGTGGCAAGATATATTCAAAGTCATGAAAGGGAAAAATCTGCAACCTAGGATACTGTACCCAGCAAAATTATCATTTAGAGTAGAAGGGGAGATAAAGAATTTCCCAGACAAGCAAAAACTAAAAGAATACAGCAATACTAAACCTATCCTAAAAGAAATATTGAAAGGTCTTTTGTAAATAGAAAAGAAGCAAGACTATAGAAAGAGAAATCACAATAGGAAAGGCAAGTACATAAAGGGATTGTTTGATCACTTAAGGAAGCCAGTACATAGGTTTTTTAAAAAATCAAAAAATTTTGTGAAAGTGATTATAATTACAATGAATGGCAAGAGGATAACATGAAGATGTAAAATAGGACATTAGAGTCACAAAATGTAGGGGAGGGGAGTAAGAAAATACAGATCTTTTAGAATGTGTTTGAACTTATATGACTACCTGTCTAAAGCAAGGAGATATAGTAATGGGTTAACATATTTGAAAATCAAGGTAACCACGAATCAAAAACACACAATAGATTACAAAAAAATAAAAAGAAAAGAACTCAAGGATAATACAAAAGAAAACTGTCAAACCACAAAAGGAAAAACAAAAAGAAAGGAACAAAAGACAAATACAAAATCAACTGGAAAACAAGGTTTAAAATGGCAGTAAAAACATATCTACTTATCAGTAATTACTTTAAATGTCAATGGACTAAATGATCAAAAGACAGAGAGTGGCAGACTGGATAACAAAACAAGAACCTATAGCATGCTGCCTACAAGAGACCCACTTTAGGGTAAAAGAAACACATAGACTGAAAATGAGGGGATGGAAAAAGATACTTCATGCAAATGGACATGACAGGAAAGTGGGGGTAGCAATACTCATATCAGACAAAATAGACTTCAAAGCAAAGGCCATAAAGAAAGACAGAAAAGGACACTATACAATGATAAAAGGATTAATATAAGAAGAGGATATCATATGTTAACATGTATGCACCCATATAGGAACACCTGAATACATAAAACAAACACTCCTCTAAAGGTAGGTAATTTTATTGCTTCCACCATATAGTAGAGCTAACTATGGTAGACAGGTTAAAGCACCTGCCCCAGATTACATAAATACTATGTGCCTAAGATCACATCACTGATAATGGGATTCTAACCCATGAAGGCTGGTTCTAGAATTTGAAAGTCTTAATAATTTTGCCTTACTGCCTTTCTCTGTTAGCATGGTTGTTTAATCTTACTAGCTATTATGGAATAAAGCTGAATCTAGGAGACGCTTTGAAATTTGCTTCTACAAAAAAAATCATTGATCGACTGTGTGAGAAGGATATACAGTTGTATGACCTATATAGAGCAATACAGCATCACTCTCTTTCTGCACATTAAGTCAAAGCCAAAGCAGTCATCCCCATTTAATTTTCTTATGGCCTTCCCCCTGATTCCCAGGTATAGTCATTGTATGCTCTGACATGTCAGTTATATTAAAAATTCTAGTACTGTATCATCAACAGAACTACAGTCACCTCCTTATCAACTTGTACCTTAGAAAGAAATTTCACTGACACTGTTTTTTAATGGGGTGTGAGAAAGAAAATCCTTTACCAGTTTAAGAATTGGCCCATAGCTTTTGGGAGTGTGTATTCTCTGAGCATCAGAAGTAGAATATCATTTTTGTAGACATGTTACCAGACCATAAATATCCTTACAGTTTTCCTCAGTTTTAGACAATTGATGTATATCCATGCGCAAGGAACATTAAAATGAATTTGAAGTACTGTCTCATTTCTAGGACTCTATCTGGCAAACAGTAGCACCAGCATATTGAGGCATATGCATAAGTATTTTTATTGAGGCTTTGCTTATAATAGGAAAATACCTGGAGTCCCTTGGTTCTGTGTTCCCATCCAATCACCAGTATTTTGCTAAGTCCTGTCTCTAGTTTACTGCCATCCTCTTCTCTTTATTCTCATTGTCATTGCCTTAGCACAGGCTTTTAGTATCTTTTGTAGATTGCCTAGAACTCAGAACTTTCAGTTACATTTTTTGTCTACTTGAAATGCATCTAAATTATGCATAGCTATTTCTGAATCACAGCTCTTATTTTTTAAAAATATTTATTTATTTATTTGGCTGTGCCGGGTCTTAGTTGCGGCACGCGGGATCTTGGTTGCAGCATGTGGGATCTTTAGTTGCAGCAATGCGGGGGTCTTTAGTTGAGGCATGTGAACTCTTAGTTGAGGCATGTGGAATCTAGTTCCCTGACCAGGGATCGAACCCGGGCCCTCTGCACTGGGAGCTTGGAGTCTTAGCCACTGGACCACCAAGGAAGTCCCACTTATATTATTCTTACTTTAAACCTTTTGGTGGCTTCCCATTGCATTCAAAATGTGTTCCAAACTCCTTAGCCTAGTATTCAGAGCATCTTGTGATCTGGCCTCAACCTGCCATTCCAACTCTATTTCTTATTGCTACTCTTAATAGTCTCTTTCACACCCAGCTAAATGGAAATGTAGATTGTTTTGCCACAACATGAGTTACTGTGACATGAATTAGAATATAACTTATTTATGAATAAGGGAAAGACATCAGTTTAATTTAGAATTCCTGTTGTTTCATTGTGATTTTTTTCCCCTTCCCAGCATGTTAATGTATTGAGTCACCAAATAACAGCTGAAAGCAAAGTATTATAAGAGAGTGGAATACAGCAAATTGTAGAGGAGTACAGTGTTCTAAATAGTACCCATTCATCTCTCTTTTTTTTTTTCTTTTTTTTTCCCATCTTGGTGTGACCAGACACTGTTTTGGAAGTGATTACTCTGCTATTCTCCTGGATCTCTTTGAATTTTGCTCTTGTCTCCATAACTTGGTGTCTTTAAATTATACTATTTATACTTCCTTAAATTATACTATTTTTGTTAGGGTTGTTATTTTTTACACTTAACCATTATCTTCAAAATGGTGGCTCAAAACAGCCATTTGTTTACTCTCATTCTGTGATTTGCTCTGGGTTTGGTCAGATGGTTCTCCTGATCTCACCTCTAGTACTGATGTGGCTACAGTCATTTGACAGCTCCACTGATGCTGGATAGCCCCTTAGTTACATATCTGATAGTTGACTGTAGCTGTCTGTTCTGGTTTTCTTTGTGACCTCTTATTTTCCAGTAGGCTAGATAAGGCCTTTCTTGTGATGGTAGAAGCTTTTCAAGAAGCAGAAGTTTCTAAGTCGAACCATCACTTCCATTCCTCTTTTCTAAATAGCTTTATTGAAGTACAGTTGATATACAATAAATTGCACATGTTTGAAATGTACAATTAGATAAATTTTGAAACCATAACTAGTCAAGATAGTGAACAGATCCATTACAGGTTTCCTTGTACCCTTTTGTAATTCCTCCATCCTGCCATGATTCACCTCCCTCTAAAACCAGTTATTGATTTGCTTTCTGTCACTACAGATTACTAGAGTTTTAAACAAATGGAATCATACAATATGTGCTATGACATTTTTCTAATTTCTTTTACTCAGCATAATTATTTTGAGATTCATGCATGTTGTCATGGATCAGTAGTTAATGCTGAGTATCTTATTGAATATAACACAGTTGGTTTATCCATTTATCTGTTGATGGGCATTTGAGTTGTTTATAGTTTTGGGCTATTTTAAATAAAAGTGCTACGAACATTCATGTACAAATCTTTATATGGGCATATATTTCCTTTTGTCTTGGGTAAATAGCCATGAATGGAACAGCTAGATCGTAAGGTAGGTCCCTTATGTTTAACTTTTTAAGGACACGCTAAACTTTTTACGAAGTAGTTGTACCACTTTACATTCCTACCAGCAGGGTACAAGAGTTCTCATTCCTCTTTGCCAACCTAAGGTGTGCCTTTTTAATTTTAGCTATTCTAATGGCTGTGTGGTGGTATCCCATTATAGTTTTAATTTACATTTCTCTAATAACTAATGATGTTGAACATCTTTTCATTTGTTTATTTGCCATGTGTGTTTTCTGTGGTAAAGTGTCTTTTCAGATCATTCGCCCATTTTATTTATTGGGTTCTTTGCTTTCTTATTGTTGAGTTTCTAGAGTTCTTAGTGTATTTTGGATTCAAGTCCTTTATTACACATATGCTTTACGAAGAATTTCTCCTAGTATGTTACTTGTCTTTTCATCCTCTTAACACTTTTTTGAATGCGTGAAGTACTTAATTTTGATGATGTCTGGTTCATTAGTTTATTTTTTAATGGCTCTTATCTTCTTCCTGTGCTTTCTTCTAGAAGTCTTTATGATTTAGGTTTTATATTTAGGTCTCTGATATATGTTGAATTAATTTTTATATATGGTGCAGGATATGGATCTAAGTTAATTGTTTGCATATTGATATTCAGTTGTTCCAGCACCATTTGTTGAAAAGGTTATCCTTTCTATACTGCATTTCTTTTGCATCTGTGTCATAAATCTGTTGTCCACATGTATGTGGGGTTTTGTCTGTGTTCTCTATTCAGTTCCATGATATATTTGTCTGTGTTAATATAGTATTACTTTTGATTACTCTAGCTTTGTAATAATCTTTGAAATCACAGTGTGTTACTTTTTCAACTTTGTTCTTTGTTTTCAAAGTTGTTTTCAGTGTTTTAGGACCTTCTGTTTCTGTATGAATTTTAGCATCAGCTTGTCGGTTTCTATGAAAATACCTGCTGAGATTTTGACTGGCATTGCATTGGATATGTGGATCCATTTGGGGGGAGTTGTCATCTTAGCAGTATTGAATCTTCTGACCTGTGAACAACATATATCTCTTCCTTTATTTAGATATTTTTAACTTTGTCAATGTTTTGTTATCAGTGTACACGTATTTCACATCTTTTGCCAGGTTTATCCCAAAGTATTTTATATTTTTTGATGTTTTTGAAAACAGTATTTTAATTTTCTGATTGTTCACTGGTAGTATATAGAAATGCAGTTGATTTTTCTATTGATCTTGTATCTTGCAACCGTGCTAAACTCAGTTATTCTAGTACCGTTCTTGTAGATTCTGCCAGATTTTCTGTATAGACAGAGACGTCAAAAAACAGTTTTACTTTTTACCTTTCCAATCTGGATCCTTTTATTTCTTTTTCTTGCCTGATTTTATTGGTTAGACTGTCCAGTACAATTTTGAATAGGAGGAAAGCATTTAGTCTTTTACTATTAAGAATCATGTTATGGGGCTTTCCTGGTGGCACAGTGGTTAAGAATCCACCTGCCAATGCAGGGAGCACGGGTTCAAGCCCTGGCCCGGGAAGATCCCACATGCTGCAGAGCAACTGAGCCCATGCGCCACAACTACTGAACCTGCGCTCTGGAGCCCACAAGCTAGAGCGACTGAGCCCGTGTGCCACAACTACTGAAGCCCGCGTGCCGAGAGCCCATGCTCCTCAACAAGAGAAGCCACCGCAAGGAGAAGCCTGCACACCGCAACGAAGAGTAGCCTCCGCTCGCTGCAACTAGAGAAAGCCCATGCACAGCAACAGAGACCCAGTGCAGCCAAAGATAAATAAATAAATAAATATTAAAAAAAGAAGAATCATGTTATAGATATTTTGTAAATCCCCTTTATCAAGTTGTGGAAGTTAACCCTCTCATTAATTTGCTGAAAATTTTTAATTAGTAATGTTATATTGGACTTTTTCTAATGTCTTTCCTGCATTTATTGAGACTATCAGACTATTTTTCTTTTTTAGTTTGTTAATATGGTAAATTACATTTATAGATTCTTGAATGTTAAACCAACCCTGCATTCCTGGATAAACCCCATTTACTTATGATGTATTAATAAATTGTTAGATTTAATTTGCTAAAACTATTTATAAATTTTACATCTGTGTTAATAAGCGATACTGGCTTATAGTTTCTTTTCCTCATAATGTCTTTGTCTTCTTTTAGTATGAGGGTAATGCTGGCCTCATAAAGTGTGATCAAAAGCGTTCCCTCTTTGTTGGTTTTCTAGAAGAGTTTGTGTCGAATTGATATCTCTTTTCTAAGTATTTGATAGAATTCACCAGTGATAGCATGTGGGCCTAGAGTTTTGTTCTGCTTTGTGGAAAGGATTTTAATTGAAATTTCAATTTCTTTAGTAGATATAAGCCTATGTAGGGTACCTCTTTCTTTTCAGTAAGTTTTAATAGTTTGTGTCTTTAAAGGAACCCATCCATTTCATCCAAGCTGGAAATTTACTGTCATAAAGTTATTCACAGTACTCCCTTGTTATTCTTTTAATATCTGTAGAATATGTAGTGATGTCACCTCTCTCATTTCTGATAGTGGTTATTTTCTTTCTTTTTTTCCTGGACGGTATGACTAGAAGTATATCGATTTTAATGATCTTTAAAAAAAAAAAAAACAGATTTTAATTTCATTGATTTTATTTTTATTTTCTACTTCACTGATTTCTATGCTGATCTGTATTATTTCCTCTATTTTTTAAAATTTATTTACTTTGGGTTTCATTTGCTCATCTGTTTCTTGTTTAAAGTAGAACCCAAGGTCACCGATTTGGCATTTTTCTTTTTTTCTAATACAGGTATTTGAAGCTATAAAATTTCCCTTAAGTACTGCTGTAATAACACCCCACAAATTTTAGTATCCTGTATTTTTCTAAATTTCTGTCTTGATTTCTTCTTTTATTCATGAATTATTTACAAGCATATTATTATTATTTTTTTTTTTCGGTATGCAGGGCTCTCACCATTGTGGCCTCTCCCGTTGCGGAGCACAGGCTCCGGACACGCAGGCTCAGTGGCCATGGCTCACGGGCCCAGCCGCTCCGCGGCATGTGGGATCTTCCTGGACCGGGGCACGAACCCGTGTCCCCTGCATCAGCAGGTGGACTCTCAACCACTGCGCCACCAGGGAAGCCCGACAAGCATATTATTTAGTTTCAAAATATTTGAGAGTTCTCCAGAAATCTTCTGTTATCAATTTCTAGTTTAATTCTGTTGGGGTGAAGGAACATATATTATACATGTTTTATTTTTATATATGGTAAGACCCCAGCATACATTGCTATTATTCTTGTTTAAAAAGTCAATTTAGGGCTTCCCTGGTGGCGCAGTGGTTGAGAGTCCGCCTGCCGATGCAGGGGACACGGGTTCGTGCCCCGGTCCGGGAAGATCCCACATGCCGCGGAGCGGTTGGGCCCGTGAGCCATGGCCGCTGAGCCTGCACGTCTGGAGCCTGTGCTCCACAACGGGACAGGCCACAACAGTGAGAGGCCCGCGTAACGCAGAAAAAAACACAAACCCAAAAAAAACAAAAAACAAGTCAGTTTACCACAGCCATACCTGAGGACTACCTTCCTGAGCATTCTAATCAATGCCCTGTGTGTTATGAGTTTCCTCAGTCTTGCTGGTGGGACAGGGACTGTTTTCAGGACAGTTGGAGCACCATGCACTGTTCCCTTTACTAATGCTTTTGGTTTCTGTTCTGCCTTGGTAGTATCCTCACATGCATGTGCTTATTGGTGCTCTTTGATTCTTTCTCCATGCAGCTCTCTTGTCTCTGGTATTCTGTCATATAAATTTTGTTAGTGCCTTGATCTTCCTGGACTCTCAACATCATCTTCTCAACTCAGGGAGTCTGCCAGGCTCTGTCTCTATTCCCCTTCTCAGTGCTGTGACCTGGAAACTCAAGAGAGTAAGCTGGAACAATCATAGAACTCACCTCAGTTGTTTTCCATCTGTCAGGGATCACTAGCCTTCATTGCTTGTCAGTGTTTTGAAAACCATTGTTTCATATATTTTGTTTGCTTTTTGGTTGTCTGTTTCAGATGGGAGCACAAATTGACTTCAGCTTAATCCATCTTCGTTGGAAGCAGAAGTCTTTTTTTTTTTTTAAGTATTCTGATATAAAACAATGTGATAGAACTAGTAATAATATAATAATTTTTGAGGACTATTTGTATCAAAAGATATTCTTCACCTATCTTTGAGAGAATGTGTTATTTATAACCATTTTTGTTATTTTTCATTTAAATATATTCATAGGTATGAATGTACAAAGTCTAAAAGTGTATACAAAAGTGTTAGATCATTATCTTAGTATGCTTTGGGGTGAGTAATTTTATATACTTGAACATGTATAACAAAACAATAAAGCTAAAAACAGAACATCATTTATAAACCAGTGTAAAGAATTAAAAAATGCTAGTCTGTTATCAGCCTTATTTGAAACCTGATATGACAGTATGTTGGGATAGAAGATACATCTCTAAATCATCAAATCCTTCTCTCTTAAGTTATTAACAGAAATCTCTGTGATGCCATTATTCAAGTCATTGGAGCCAGATGCATAAATCTGTCCTATTCTTTATGGTAAAAATGGTATATGCTGAGGAAGAAATGCACTATGACTTGGAATTCTAAAGTATCTGGTGAATTCGTGTACAAAAAAGTATTTGGGTTGGTAGAGGAAAGTATTGGGATGCTGCCTACAGGTTAAGCATTAGTTATATATAGCAGTTGATTTGTCTCATGACATGGTTAGATTTAAATTACTCCTGTTTACAGAAATTTACTATTTGTAATATATATGTCATGCATCAGTCATAAAGTAATTTAAAAATACATTTAATTTGGGGTGGCAAGTGAAAACTTCCCAAATGCCCAAACAAAGCAGAATAGAAACAGGCAGTTAATAATAATAAGAATAATGATAACCATATCAACTACCACCACCACCTGTAGAATTCAATCTCTTCTTTTTAAAATGTGGAATTAGGTGAGGTAGTTTGCATGGTTTTTTAAAAGCTCTGTTACTAGATTTGCAATTGAAATAAATGATGTGAAACTTTAATATTCATACCTCTCTGATAATTTGTTACATTATTAATATCGTTTTACATTATTGTTTCTAGTTCTTTTTCTTCTAAGTAGCATTAGTAGAGACAAGTCTCTCTCTTCCATCCTCTATTTAAGTAGTGATTTTCTTTTATCCTCTCAATACCTTTATCCTTATGACCTTATGGCCCTAATTCATGGATAGACAAAAGAAAGGGACTTGTCATATAAGTTGCCTACAGATTGTTGGGCCTCTGTAATTAAAGGCACATAATTCAGTAATATACTTTGGAGAAAGAAAAAAATATTGTTAAGATAGGGATGATAACAGGAAAGAGAACTTCGAAGTTCTTTATTTTGTCTTTTCATTAACTTAGAAAAGTTAGTTTTGGGGTGTGTGCGTGTGTTTATGGATGTATACTCGAAGCAGGTATTGGTATTGTTGCCCACAGAGTAAGCAGTAGTTAATATACTTCTTTGCAGTATTTTGGGGATAGGAAGAGAAGGGCCATCATAACACTGCATAAAAACAGTTTTGGTATAGATACACAAAGATGCTACTTTTTAAGGCTGATCATGTTTTTACTACCAAAACTTTTTTTTTTTTTTTTTTTTACCAAAACTTTTAAAGTTGTTCAAAGGCAGGACTGTTCATGAAATTATCACTGATGAATGTCATTGAGATCTGGAAATAAATAGCATTTAATATACATGCAAAGCCATAGAAACTTGGTAAAGATCATTGATACAGAATACCAAAATAGTAAATCAAGCCATTATTTGTAATTTGATCTAGTATACTGTCTGTATAAAATTTCTAAATGCTGGTGCAAAGTGATGCTGTGTTTTTCCTGGCATTATAGTCTTCTAAGTACTTGTTAAAATTCTGAGTACATTATTAGCATTTGATATTCTGAAATGTTGAACTTTTGACCTCGAGTGACTGATATTCAGACAGTGGTTATATGTTATTCATCTAAGTACTAGACCATATTATTTTACTTTTCTAGCCCCTGTAACAGTAGAGTTTACACATTTTAAACAGTCACTAATCTATATAGGGGTCATGATGTCTGAAACTTTCAATATGGTTTGATTTGAATCCATTTTCTTTTTGATCTCATAGTTTTCACATTAGAAGAATAAAAAATTGCACATGAGTAATTAGAATGATGATCTTTTCTGAAGGATTTTAACCTTTTTTCTTTTGTATCCCAATATGTTGAATTAGAGTTTTGGAATACATTAAAATATTAAAGTTTATAGCTTAGAAACAAAACACCTGGCTTTGCTGAAGAAATTGAGTATTTCCTCTGGCATTCCTTTATGTGAAAAACAGAAAACCAGTACTGGAAAGAAACTTGAAACTTTGAATAATTTTTTTAGTTTCTTTAGTTCTACTGTGGGTAAAAGCCCTCCTGCCCCTAAAATGATAAGAATTCAATGTGAATATAAAGACGTTTGGGTAAAACATTGCCACTTCACTCTGTTAATGCCTGAAAGTGTTTGTTTAGAAAAAGCTAAATATTGTATTTTCTGTATTTATATAAATGTAAAATTGGTGTTTGAGCTTTACAAGTCAGATATGTGCCATGATCATATGATGGCACTGTTTGTTTTAATACTTATATATATATTTTAATTGAAATATAGTTGATTTACAATGTGTGTTAATTTCTCCTGTACAGAAAAGTGATTCTTATACATATATATACTTTTTTTAATATTCTTTTCCATTATGGTTTATCACAAGATATTGACTATATTTCCCTGTGCTGTACGGCAGGACCTTGTTGTTCATCCATTCTATGCATAACATGTTTGCATCTGCTAATCCCAAACTCGCAATCCATCCCCTCCACCCCCCCATCCCCCGGCAGCCACAAGTCTGTTCTCTATGTCTGTGAGTCTGTTTCTGTTTTGTAGATAAGTTCATTTGTGTCATATTTTAGATTACATATATAAGTGATATCATATGGTATTTGTCTTTCTCTTTCTGACTTACTTCACTTAATACAGTTTATATTTTTAAAACATTTTATTAGAAAAATTAGCTGATGTTCAAATTTTTTAAGTTGGAGGTTTACTCTGTTTTTACTTCTTTCTTGATATATTTTGTAGTAAATCAGAGGCTAATTGATTGATTTTGAAATGTATAAAATATGTTATTCTGAAGTTACACTATATAAACTTTGAGTAGAGTCAAGAATTTCATCATACTTACTATTTGGTGACATAATTGCTTTAAAAACTCAGAAAAATTATTTGCCGTATTATTCCAGAGTTTAAAATGTTCTGTATATTTTGCAAAATAATCATCTATTATTGAATAATAAAGTTATTTTAGAATATTAATGTCTACAGCATGTTATGAACTATTGATTTCAATTACCTACGAAATATTTTGAAATCTGTAAATCCCTTTCATGAGTTACTTTAAACAAGATGGATTATATTGAAACAAAGTGATTTTTTATTTGCATAATTAAGCTATAGCTCTTCAAAAGGGGGTTCTTGAAGTGTTTTCAAAGTAAGAATATATAAAATTAAGATTACAGTCATAGCCTTACCCTTTAATTCATGGTAAATAAAATTTATCTTTCAGACGGCAAATGGCTACATCTTGTTTTTTCATATAACATCTACAAGAGGGGACAAGTACCTTTATGAACCAGTGTATCCCAAGTAAGTTTGTTGTCTTTCATTTATTAAATATTTGATTTGCATACTTTGTATTCACAAAACATTACAGTTTGGGGTTGTCTGAAGTGCTAAGCCAGCATTTCCAAAACACTGTTTTAAAGATTACCAGGTCTTTGAACTGCTGTCACTTGAATAAAGAATTCTATAATTAAGTAAGTCTGAAAATCTTGGATGGATGTACTATCTCCCTTCTTGGACATTCAGAATTACTATTAAAATACTCCAGATCTAGCATCCTTTAGTCTTTATTGGGGATGTATGAGCTAAGATCATGAGGGGAAGCGGTGAAGTGTCAGTAAGCTATACGTACTTTTTCCTGTACATTTTAGTATATGCATAGAAAAAATATGTACCCCAAACAGTGGGTTACCTCTTGATTAGAATTTGAGGGAACTTGGACTTTTGATCTTTAATCTGTGTTGTTCTGTATGTTTTGCGTTGTTTTTTTTTCCTTTTTTGTTATTTGCCTTACTTGTGAAACAAGAGAACATTTTATTGAAAGACCTTTTGAAATAAAAGAACATGTAATGTAATTTTCAAGTATTTCACCTTTTTAAAAAACGATCAAGCCATTAAAACTGGATAAAAATATAAATGAATTATTTATCACATTTCTAGATGATAGAAGACAGAGGTTATTAGTTATATAAGTAATTAAAGGGAAAATAGATTACATTATATGAAAGTTTAAATTTCTGAAAATTAACAGAAAAAAAAAAGGACCAACATTAAAAGGGCAGATAACAAACTGGGGGAAAATTTTGCAGTAAACAAGACCAAGGCTTACTATTTTTTATATGAAGGGGTCATATAAATTGCTAAGAAACACAAAGATTTCAAAAGATAAATAGGTAAAAGCAATCTCATAAGAGGAAGTATCATCCATTTTAATTCTCAATTTAGACATACTCTGAAAGATTTCAAAAGATAAATAGGTAAAAACATTCTCATGAGAGGAACTATCTCCATTTTAATTCTCAATTTAGACACTCTCTTGTAAATAAAAAGCAATAAACAGAATCACCTGTACTTAACTTGATTATTTTTTATACTATTATAGGTGGGCAGGGGACTATTAATAGGTGGGCAGGGGAGGGAAATAACATCTCTTGAAACAGTGAAAAATACAGTTTTCTTCCATTTGCCAACATGATTTACATATATTTAGAGTGTTTTGAAATAGTATTTTGAGACTCACTTTTTGTTTTCCAGAGGTTTTAAGAAGTTTCTTACCTTTTAATTCTAAGGCTCCAGGGGACACTGCTTAACTAAGTAGTAGTCCCAACAATGCATGAGCTATGCTGTGTTTGTATATGTTAAGCTAAAGAACTAAGTAAAGAGCATTATTGTTTTGTTTTTAAACTTGGATGTTCTTCCACTGTGTTTAAGAGTTTGAGTTTCAATATGTGGGCTCAATAAAATGTGTATTGCCTTAGAGCAGCATAAATAGAAATTAAGGGGGGATATAGGCTTTGGTGTCAGATAGACCTGGAATTGAATGTTAGTTCTGCTGCTTTTCAGCTGTATGTCTCCTATCAAGTTAAAATACCTCTAAAAACCTGAGTTTTCTCATCTGTAGAATGAGATAACAGTAGTAATTATTTTATAGGATTAAATGAGACCATGCATATTAAATGTTTAGGTAAGTGCCTAGCTTGTGGAAAAATTAATAATGGACAGCTGCTATTATTATTAATATATTTTTCCCTCATCAAATTTTTATTTCAAATGTTTTAAGTGATTATATATATAAAGTGATTTTATACATTGTATATATTATATATATTTTTTGTTTTTAACTTGATAATATACTTTTTTCAGAGTTTAACTTCTAGTAACTGTTACATAAAATCAAACAGAATCTCTTATATGGAAACAGTTTCGCAGAGCAGATTAGAATCAGTCTATTATGCATTTGTTTGCTTGACTACTTTCTAGTTCAGTTTTTTAGTCTAGTAAGTTTCTTAGTTTTTCTGTAGAACCTGTTTATAAAATGGGAATAAAAATATTTTCTTCAGTTGTTTGGAGGGTTATGTGAGTTTAGGTTTTTAAAACCTGATTTGAGGAGAGTTTTTTTAAAAATTTAGTTTTTATTGGGTGTAAGATAAGCTGAAGGATGTTTTATACAACATAGAATGTAGCCAATATTTTGTAATAACTGTAAATGGAAAGTAACCTTTAAAAATTGTATAAAAAATTTTTAAAAACTAAAAAAATTTAGTTTTGAGAGTGTATCATCATCTGTGCCATTGTAAACACTTATGCAATTCAAGACACTGTTCTAAGCACTTTTTCAAACTAACTTAATCCCTGTAGCAACCTGATGAGGTAGTTATGTACAGTAACTATACAAACTGCAGCACAGAGATGGCTAAGTAACTCACCCATAGTCATACACTAGTAAGTGACACAGTCAGGATCTAAACATAAGTGTTGTAGCTTCAAAATCTGTGTATTTAAATTAACCACCAATACTACACTTCAACCCCGTGTGTCCATCTAGCCATCTACTACTTTGGGTTTTATTTGGGGAGTTAGGGAACCAAAAATGGATAAATGATCTGGAGTGGTTTATAGTAGTCCTGAAGAATAGAGACAGCATAATTGAGGCCAGTGGTTAGTCATCCTCTTCACAGTTTTAGAAACGCTCTTGTCTCTTGCTTCTCTTCTCTAAATCTTATAAGTTCCTCCCATGAGTTTTTCTATAGTATCTCAACTTGTATTATGTGACAGCATCTTAACCTCAGACTGCCTCTTTTCCCATAGTGCTTCATCTTAGAACAGGTCAGATGCCCCCATAATCTTTCAGAGTTTCCACATAGTGTTGTTTCCAACATCCTTCCTGTTGATGGTGGGAGTCAGGCTTCAGCAATGGTTACAGTCTTATATTAAATGACTCTTTATGCCTCAAAGGTCATTTAGGTCATTTATTGTTTGATTAATGAATTTTCCATTTCTTTCATCCTTTGCATCTTTATAAATTCCATTCTATATTAAAATATTCCTTCATATTGGTTACACAGGCCAGTAGATGGACTTATCCATTGAAGGTCGTCTTGATGGCTTTTTCTTTCATGTCTTGTAACTTACAGTGCAATTAATGAAGGAAACTCTGTCAGGGATAAATCAGAAGTAATTTGTGTTAAGCTTTAGGATATGTTCATGTGTTTATGTTTAAATATGAGTTTGGTAGATCTTGAAACTGCAAATCATATTTAATTTCATAATGAAAATAATTTCAACAAACATTTCATCATTATGTATACTACTTTGAGAGCAGAGATTTTTTTCTCCTTATTCTTTCTATCTTTCCACCTTATTGAGACCAGCCTTATTGAGGTTAGTGTTCTTTTAAAAAGGAAAGTTACTGTACTAAAATTCAGTATATTTAATTATCAACTATTAAAGATGAAGATATTATCTTCTTCACTGAAAAAAATCACTCCAAAACAACTATCAAAATTCAGACGTCCCACTCCCTCCCCAAGGCCAATATTTTTACCATCTGTTATGAATTAGTGCTAGGTGGGAAGCAAGAAGAGAATAATTAGTTGAAGTTAGCAATTTCTAACTTCAACACAACTTGCTTTTTCAAAAATCCTGCTTCTTGGGACCTGTACTCAATATGTTATAATAACCTATAAGAGAAAAAAATCTGAAAAATAACATATATATGATATTATATATACACACATATATATTATATATACAACTGAATCACTTTGCTGTACACCTGAAACTAGCATAACATTGTAAGTCAATTATACTTCAATAAAATAAATCTTCTTGCAGGAGAAACCTGCAAGGAAGGGGATATAAACATTTACTCAGTTACATCAAAGAGAATAAAAGAGGTTTGAATTACTTACAGATGTGAAAGATTCCCCTCAACATTTGTTTTTTTCTTTTTGCCTAGTAAGTTTTGAGTGTTAGTTTTCTGGAGAATAAACTTTAACTGCTGTTTTCCCCTTAAGCTTCTATAGATTTAGAAAGTTATTTCTGACAATATATCTTGGTCTAAGTTCAGTTTTTGAACTTGACAAAGTGTGTTTAGTTATCCTAACATTTTTGATTCCCTTTGATCTTCTCAAAACGTTGCATGTGTAATTTGATTTCAATATGTATGTATTCTGTAACAGTACATGTGTAACCTTTAGCTGTTCAACTTTGCGTCTTTTATGTATCCATTAGCTTACATTATAATTGCATGAGCATTTACTAATAAGATTAATTAGCAATGTTATTCTGTAAATTCTGGACAGTGAAAACCACTCCCTGTTGGCCACACTTCTAAGACTGACACCTGAATTCAAAGAATCACAGAATTGTTAAGAGATCTGCCTGATTCATAGAGCCCTATGCACTGTTCTTATCAGACTCAAAGCTGTCTGATTTTGTGATAATGTAAATAAAAAGCTTTTTTTTTCTTTTTAAGAAAAATGATATAAAATGCCTGGTGATAAAGAGTACTACCTCTTTCAGAAAACTCTTCTGAAAAATTGTTGTCATCCATCCGTCCATTTAAGTATTAAATTTTGTCAGGCTCCAGGACTGTTTTAGATACTGGGATGCAGCAGAGGAAAAAGAAAAAAGAAGAAAAACAACAACAAGAAACTCTACTCATACAGCCTGCATTCTTGTAATAGATGGTGATAAATAAGTAAAATACATTACAAATTAGGTGATACATTCTATGCAGAAAAATAAAGCTGGGAAAGGGAATGGGAAGTGGGGAAACAACTTGAAATAGAGTGATCAGGGTCTTTACTGAGAAGATGATGTTTTAAAAGTTCTCAATGAGATGAGGAAACAAAACATACACCCATGGCCAGAGCATTCTGGATTGGTGAGATTTAGAAGGTAAGAAAGTTAATAAGAAGAAATTACTGTGAATAAATTTTAGGTCTTATCTAATAACTTACAGTGAAAAAGTCAGAAGGGAGAAATTTTTTATTAAGTATAAAAAGAAAAATTACATTCTGCTTTTAAAATAATCTAATCCTGGGAAGGCCTACAGTTTATTCTCTTTTTTTGTAAATGGCACCATCATTTGAGCTTATTTATTCTTACCACTTAATAACTCCAATAGCCAGTCTATATCAAGTCCAGTATATTCTACCTTGTATCCCTCATGTCTTTCCCTTCTTCCTAATTCTCAGCAACACTGCTTTAGTTTGGGTTTTGTCATTTTTCTCCTGGATTATTGTAATATCTTATTAATTAATCTTTTGTGGTTTTCCCCTAAGTGAATTTTTCTAACATAAAATTAACTTGCCATTTTTCTACAGTTTTTCAGTGGTTTTTCTTAGCTTTCAGGATTAATCGTGTTGCTTACTTTTTTTGAGTTTTATTTTACAAGTCTGAAGAATGGAGTTAATATCCACTTCATGAAGATGTCATTAGGTTTAAATCAACACCTTAAATTACTCTATAGTACCTAAAATTATGCTTTATTGTTGCCTAGGATTTTGTTATGCGTTCTCTTGTATTATACATGCTCTTACTGGCTTTAATTATCCAGTATATGTGGATGAGGTTCAGACGTTTCTGTAATATAGTACCACTTTCTTAAGCTTCTGGCCCACCTTTCTGGAACAAATCTATTTAGATGTCTCTAGGCAGCCTCAAACTCATCATGTGTAAACCTAACTCATTTCCTCTCTACCAAGCCAAACGTGTTATTGCTTTTCTAAAATTTATTGCCATTACCATGATCTTTTATACAGTGTGTGATGTTGAAAACCTTGGAATCTTTATTTCTTCATTTCTCTTCTTTGTTTGGTAATCAGATTGTATTGATTGATTACAACTCTCTAGTGCCTCTAAAATTTGCTAGTATGTATTTTACTCTCACTTCTCATATTAAGGGTGTTCATGGCCTCTCGTTGCCTATTGAAAAGCTTGTTTACTAACTCATTCTTGTCCTCTAGTCTCTTTCTCCTCCATACTGAAATCCATTCTTTGCACTGATAACCAGATTTATTCTTCAAAGCAGAGACTTGATGATGTGATTCTTGTCTCAGAAACTTTTTTTTAAAGTCTGGATTAACTTTGTTCTAAATAATTAACACCTGGATCTAAAGATACAAAAAAGCTAGCATTATACATCAGTACTTCCTGGAATATTATTTCAGAAAGATCATATCAGTAAAGTTTTTTATTTCTAATTTTTTTATTGTAAAATACACAATGTAACATTTATCATCATAACTGTTTTAAAGTATATATAGTTGGCCCTTTAACAACACAGGTTTGAACTGTGCAGGTCCACTTATACATGGATTTTTTCAGTAAATATGTACTGCAGGATTCTTGGTTGAATCCAAGGATGCAGAGCCACATATATGGAGGGCCAACTGTAAAGTTATGCACAGATTTTCAAGTGCATGGAGGTCTGCATCCCTGACCCACAGGTTGTTCAAGGTTTAACTGTACTTCATATAAGTGAAACCATACGATATTTATCTTTTGTGACTGACTTATTTCACTTAGCCTAATGTCCTCAAGTTTCATTCATTTTGTAGCATATGTTAGACTTTCCTTCCTTTTAAAGGTTGAATAATATTCCACTGTATGTATATACCACATTCTATTGTGAATACTGCTGCTATGAACATGGGTATTCAAATGTCTCTTTGAGACCCTGATTTCAGTTCCTTTGGGTATATACCCCAAAGTAGAATTGCTGTATCTTATGGTAATTCTCTTTTTAATTTTTTGAGGAACTGCCATACTATTATCCTCAGGGGCTGTACCATTTTCTGTACTTCGTGCACAAGGACTCTAATTTCTCTACATTTTTGCCAACACTTAACTGTTACATATGTATTTTTATAGTAACTTGTAGGTGTGAGGTGGTATCTCACTTTAGTTTTGATTTACATTTCCCTAATGATTAGTGATGTTAGGTACTCTTCTAATGTGCTTATTGGCCGATTGTGTATCATTGGAGAAATGTCTGTTTTGAGTCCTCTGCCCCTTTTTGAATCAGGTTGTTTTGGTTTTTTGCTGTTGAGTTTTAGGAGTTCTCTATATATTCAGGGTATTAATTCCTTATCTCATAAACTTCTGTTGCTCTCCAGTCCCCACAAAATAAAGTCCAAGAGATCTGGCTTGGCATTTAGAACCTACTTTTCCCCTATCTCTAGCACACTGAACCCACACTTCCTATGTATTTTAATTCTGTTCATTTGCTATTTGCTTTACTTAATATGCCTTCACCACTATCTTTTTTATGTAAGAAAGCTATCTCACTTGGTTTTCAAGCTCAGGTCAAATGGTTATAAAGCTTTTGACCTCAACTCTCCTATCTTCCCTTGTACCCAAGAAATAGCCGATCCCTCATGTATAATCCCATGGCACTTAAAAAAATTTATACTGGTAGTCCATGAATTTATTCTTATAAAAACAAACAAGTACTATGTTGAGGTATGTTCCTGCTGTGCCTGCTTTCTGGAGAGTTTTTATTATAAATGGATGTTGAATTTTATCAGAAGCTTTTTCTGCATCTATTGACATGATCTGTGGTTTTTATTCTTCAGTTTGTTAATGTATCACATTGATTGATTTGTGGATTTGTGGATATTGAAAAATTCTTGCATCTGTGGAATAAATCCCACTTGATCATGTTGTATGATCCTTTTAATGTATTGTTGGATTTGGTTTGCTAGTATTTTGTTGAGGAGTTTTGCATCTGTGTTCATCAGTGATATTGGCCTGTAATTTTCCTTTCGTGTGATATCTTTGTCTAGTTTTGGTATCAGGGCGATGATGGCCTCATAGAGTGAGTTTGGAAGTGTTCCTTCCTCTGCAATTTTTTGAAATAGTTTCAGAAGGATAGGTGTTAACTCTTCTCTAAATGTTTGGTAGAATTCACCTGTGAAGCCACCTGGTCCTGGAATTTCATTTTTTGGGAGTTTTTAAATTACCGATTCAGTTTCAGTACTGGTGATTGGTCTGTTCATATTTTCTATTTCTTCTTGATTCAGTCTTGAGTGATTACACCTTTCTAAGAATTTGGCCATTTTTTCTAGGTTGTCCATTTTATTGGCATATAGTTGTTTGTAGTAGTCTCTTATTATCCTTTGTATTTCTGTGGTGTTGGTTGTAACTTCTCCTTTTTCATTCCTGATTTTATTGATTTGGGACCTATATTACAAACCAACAGCTAATATCATCCTCACCGGTGAAAAAGCTGAAAGCATTTCCTCTAAGACCAGGAACAAGACAAGGGTGCCCACAATTGCCACTTTTATTCAACATAGTATTGGAAGTCCTAGCCACGTCAATCAGAGAAGAAAAAGAAATAAAAGGAATCCAAATTGGAAAAGAAGTAAAGCTGTCACTGTTGGCAGGTGATATGATACTGTACATAGAAAATCCTAAAGATGCCACCAGAAGACTACCAGAGCTCATCAGTGAGTTCGGTAAGGTTGCAGGACAGAAAAGTAATATACAGAAATCTGTTGCATTTCTATACACTAACAGTGAACTATCAGAGAAATTAAGGAAACAATCTGATTCACCGTCACATCAAAATGAACAAGATACCTAGAAATAAACCTACCTGAGGAGGCAAAAGACCTGTAGTCAGAAAACTGTAAGATACTGATGAAAGAAATGGAAGATGACTCAGATGGAAAGCTATACCATGTTCTTGGATTGGAATAATCAATATTGTTAAAATGACCATACTACCGAAGGCAATCTACAGATTCAGTTCAATCCCTATCAGAATACCAATGGCATTTTCCACAAAAATAGAACAAATAATTTTAAAATTTGTATGGAAATGCAGAAGACTCCAAATAGCTAAAACAATCTAGAGAAGGAAGAACAAAGCTGGAAGAATCACATTCCCTGTCTTCAGACTATACTACAAAGCTACAGTAATCAAAGCGGTATGGTACTGGCACAAAAACAGACACATAGATCAATGGAACAGGATAGAGAGCCCAGAAATAAATCCACACACTTACACTCAATTAATCTGACAAAGGAGGCAAGAATATACAATGGAGAAAAGACATTCTCTTCAGTAAGTGGTGCTGGGTAAGCTGGACAGCTGCATGTTAAAGAATGAAATTAGAACATTCTCCAACACCATATATAAAAATAAACTCAAAAATAAACTCAAAAATAAACTTTGACTCAAAATGGATCAAAGACCTAAATGTAAGACTGTATACTATAAAACTCCTAGAGCAAAACGTAGGCAGAACACTCTGACATAAATCACAGCAGTATTTTTTTGGATCCGTTTCCTAAAGCAAAGGAAACAAAAGCAAAAATAAACAAATGGGACCTAATTAAACCTAAAAGCTTCTGCACAGCAAGGTGCAGGAGTAAAGACGTAGAGGTAAAGAATGGACTTGAGGACATGGGGAGGGAGAAGGGTAAGCTGGGATGAAGTGAGAGAGTGGCATGGACATATATATACTACCAAATGTAAAATAGCTAGCTAGTGGGAAGCAGCCACATAGCACAGGGAGATCAGCTCAGTACTTTGTGACCACCTAGATGGGTGGGATAGGGAGGGTGGGAGGGAGATGCAAGAGGAAGGAGATATGGGGATATATGTATATGTATATCTGATTCACTTTGTTATAAAGCAGAAACTAACACACCATTGTAAAGCAGTTATACTCCAATAAGGATGTTAAAAAAAATAAAAGCTTTCTGCGCAGCAAGGGAAACCATTGACAAAACAAAAAGACAACCTACTGAATGGGAGAAAATATTTGCAAACAATATGACTGATAAGGGATTAATATTCAACATACATTAACAGCTCATATAACTCAACATCAAAAAAACAAACAACCCAATTAAAAAACGGGCAGAAGATCTGAATAGACATTTTTCTGAAGAGGAAATGCAGATGGTCAATGGACACATGTAAAGAGACTCAATATTGCTAATTATCAGGGAAATGCAAATCAGAACCACAATGAGATGTCACCTCACGCCTGTCAGAATAGCCATCATAAAAAAGAACATGAATAACAAGTCTTGTCAAGGATGTGGAGAAAAGGGAAGTCTCGTGCACTGTTGGTGTGACTGTAAATCAGTGGAGTCACTGTGGAAAACCATATTTTTAGTCAAAAGACTAAAAATAGAACTACCATATATGAGTTAGCAATTCTACTCCTGGGTATATGTCAAAAAAACCCCTAAAAACACTAATTTGAACAGATACATGCACCCCAGTATTTCTAGCAGCATTATTTGCAATTGTCAAGATATGGAAGCAACCTAAGTGTCTATCAACAGATGAATGGATAAAGAAGAAGTGGTGTGTATATATGTACAATGGAATACTACTCAGCCATAAAAAAGGAATGAAATATTGCCATTTGCAGCACCACGGATGGACTTGGAGGGCATTATGCTAAGTGAAATAAGCCAGACAGAGAAAGACAAATACTGTATATCACTTCTATGTGGAATCTAAAAAATAAAACAAATGAGTGAATATAACAAAAGAGAAGTAGACTCACAGATACAGAGAACAAGCTAGTGGTTACCATTGAGGGGAGAGGCAATACAGGGGTGAGAGAGTAGTAGATACAAACTATTGAGTGTAAGATAGGCTGCAAGGATGTATTGTACAACACGGGATGTATCCAATATTTTGTAACAACTGTAAATAGAGTGTAACCTTTAAAAATTGTATTAAAAAGCACACAGATAATGAGAGACATACAAAAAGTAAAGAGGGAAATTGTGAACCTTGTCTGCTTTTTCAGATTCCAGTCTCATTTCACTCTCCAGTTAGCTTTATATCTTTTGAGTAAATAAATACCTAAGAGTTGAGTTGCTGGGGCATATCACATGTCTAGTGATTTTAGGTTGGATCATGGGCATTGTATTAGGTATCAAATGTCTGATTTTCATTCTTTTGCTTTAAAGAATGTTGAGGTTTGTTTTGGATGGCAGTTAAGTTGGAGAGCTTCTTGATCCTTTTGAAGCTTGTTTGTGTATTTTTAGGGTAGGTTCAACCTTTACTGTAGATTAGCTTAGCCCTTCTGAGCTCTCTGGTAACGTCCTGGGTCTTTAATGAGGTCTCTTTTATGTGGTCAGAACTGGAATGTCTCTCAGCCCTATATGAAGGGTACAGCTTAAAACTCTGGTAGTTATTCTTTGGCTGACCTTGTGGGGTTTCACCATATATATGCATAGCTTAGTATTCAGCAAGACTTAAGGGCAATCCCTTAAGCTCTAGGTTTCTAGAGCTCTTTCTCTGTATCTCTCACCTCTCTTGTACTCTGTTCCACAAATAGCTGCTTCTGCTTCCCTGAACTTTAATCTTTTTCTCCTCAGCTTAACAAGACTGCCATATTATGCTTGTGTCTTCCCACCATACATGGTAGTCTAGAAAGGGCCTTCTATCAGAAAACCTTGTTTGTCTCCCTTCACTCAGGATTATAGTCCTGTTCTGCCTGTTATGCAGTGTCTGAATATGGTTGTTTTATATATTTTGCCCAGTTTTTTAAAAAATTGTTTCTGGAGGGCTAATTTGGCACCAGTTTGCTGTTAGTATAATAATAACGTGACTGATGACCACCTATGTGTCCGTCAGTCAGCTTGAACAATTTTCAGTCTTTTTTCACTGAGTATGTTTTAGCACATTCAAGATATAATCATTTTATTTCATGCCCAAATACTTTCATTATTGATATTCTGGTAACAATTAGGTTAACTGAAAATGATGAAACAGGAGGTATGGAGTTTGATGAAAGAAACCATCCTGAGCCTTTCCAGAACTATGGTTGGAGAACCAAAGCCTTTTGGTCCAGAATTCACCTAGGATTGCCAGAACTTCCTGGATCAAGCCTAATACATTCCAGAATCATTTTAAAATCTGATAACCTGAGTTGTAAGAGAGTAGATCTTGAAAGTTCTTATCATAAGGGGAAAAAAATTGTAACTGTGAGGTGTTGGCTGTTAACTAATCTTATTGTGGTAATCATTTTACAGCGTATACATATTGCAAATCATTTTGTTGTGCACCTTAAACTCATACAGTGTTCTATGTCAATTACACCTCAAGAAACTGGAAAAAAAATGAAAATCTGGAATGAGATTTTTTTTCATCATCATCAAACACTTATTGTATGCTTTACTATCATTTGTAAGGCACTAGCTATTCTGTTGCTGAAAAGGTATAAGATGCTAACGAAGAGAGACATATTTTTTTTTTTGAGAGACATATTTAAAATTGATGGCAATATGCAATGGCAAATGCCAAGTGAATGAACATCCCTAAAGGTGTTAGTAGCATTTCAGGGGAAAATACTTGAGTTGTCAGGGAAAGGTTTGTAGATAAGGAGATTTGAGCTATACTTGGAAGGAAAGATAGGCCTTAGGGTAAGTTATGTTGCTAGGAAAAACACTGTATAGTTAGCTATACTTCTGAAATTCCTATCCGATGTCCCTGTGTCGTGCGCTGCCCGCCCCACCCCCAGCACCACCAGATCCATCAGGTTATCTGCTATGTTACTGTTTTCTTTAGCTGGCACTTAAAGTATTTGAGATGTCCTGCACACTAGACTTTGTTGAAATCAATGCCTGTTGAATTTAACTGCATAGTGACAGTTTTCTGTATCATCTTGTTTAGCCCTCCAAAGCATACTTGACATATATATTAAAGGCAGTTTTTTCTTTTTTTTTTTTTTTTTGCGGTACGCGGGCCTCTCACTGTTGTGGCCTCTCCCGTTGCGGAGCACAGGCTCCGGACGTGCAGGCTCAGCGGCCATGGCTCACGGGCCTAGCCGCTCCGCGGCATGTGGGATCTTCCCAGACTGGGGCGCGAACCCATGTCCCCTGCATCGGCAGGCGGACTCTAAACCACTGCGCCACCAGGGAAGCCCAATTTTTTCTCTTTTAAGACTTCTTTGTAATTTTTATGATACGTTTTTGAGTACTGTAGTTTGCTTTTTATTTTTATCTGTTTAGTGGGAAACTACTCCCTCCTCAAGGCTATGGGAAGTTTGACTAGTAGTTGACCTACCCCTCATTTCATTTTTCATTGCCCTTTGGGGGCTGTTCATTGATATGAATGCATTGCATTCATTAGAATGGAAAGCTAGGAAACTTTATTTTAAAAATAAGTTTATTTTTATTTTTGGCTGTGTTGGGTCTTCATTGCTGTGCGTGGCTTTCTCTAGTTAATGGTGAGCGGGGGCTACTCTTTGTTGCAGTGCACGGGCTTCTCATTGTGGTGTCTTCTCGTTGTGGAGCATAGGCTCTAGGCGCGTGGGCTTCAGTAGTTGTGGCATGCGGGCTCAGTAGTTGTGGCTCTCGGGCTCTAGAGCGCAGGCTCAGTAGTTGTGGCGCACAGGCTTAGTTGCTCTGCGGCATACGGGATCTTCCTGGACCAGGGCTTGAACCTGTGCCCCCTCTGTTGGCAGGTGGATTCTTAACCACTGGCACCACCAGGGAAGCCTGGAAACTGCTTTCAATTCATGAAAAATACATCCGTAAAACAAAACTCTTAAACTGGCTTAATTTCATTTTCCCTACTTTCTTATGATATTGGACTTAATATTACTACCTCTGATAAATATATAGCAGTTTAGAGATGTGGAGAAGAGAATGGCACTTGAAATTAGAGCCACATGGGTTTCAGTCTGGGCTGTACATTTTATAGGCAATAACTTTAGAAAAGCTGCTTGTTCAGTTACTTTCTATGTTTTTGTGCATCTGTAAATGAGAACAATGAGTTAATACGTTCTTAGTAAGTTGCAGTTGTTGTTGTCTAGGTTGCCTTTTGAATTATTAAACATAATCTGCTTCCACTGGATATTTAAGACAACTTGTGTGTGTTCAGGAAAGAAGGAAATTCAAGTTCACTAAATATATGGATTCTCTTATAATCCATTTATTTCTCTAAGGTCAGTAGTAATGTCCCCTCTTTCATTTCTGATTTTAGTGAGTTGAGTCTTCCTTTCTTTTTTCCTTAGGTTTTTCAATTTTGTTGTTGTTTTCAAAGAACTACCTTTGCTTTGCTTGATTTTCTCTATTGTTTTCCCATTCTCTATTTTTTGTTATATCCGCTCCAGTCTTCATTATATCCTTCCTTCTGCTAGTTTTGAGTTAAGTTTGCTCTTTTTCTAGATCCTTTTAAGGTGTAAAGTTAGGTTATGGATTTGAGATTTTTCTTCTTTTTTGGTGCAAGCATTTTAGCGGTAAATTTTCCTCTGATCACTGCATTCACTGCCTCCTATGGTGTTGTGTTTTCATTTTCATTAGTCTCAGAGTATTTTCTAATTTTCCTTTTGGTCTTTTCTTTGACCTATCGGCTGTCTCAGAGGTGTTGTTTAATTTCCACATATTTGTGAATTTTCTAGTTTTCCTTCTGTGATTGCTATCTAGTTTCATTTCATTGTGGTCAGAGAAGATAATTTCAATCTTTTAAAATTTATTGAGGCATTTTGGTGGCCTAACATGTTCTATCCTAGAGAATGTTTCATGTACATTTGCGAAGGAATGTGTATTCTGCTGTTGTTACTGGGTAGAGTTTGGTATACATCTTAGGTCTGAGTGGTTTGTAATGTTCAGATTCTCTGTTTCCTTACTAGTCTTCTGTGTAGTTGTTCTGTGCATTATTGAAAGTGCGGTATTGTCCATTTGTTACTTTAGAACTATTGTCTAGTCATTACTTTAGAACTTTTTCTCCCTTCAGTTGCTTCAGTATTTGCTTCATGTGTTTTGGGGCTCTGTTGTTACATGTGTTATCTGTTTATAATTGTTATATCTTCTTGCTGGTTTGACACTTTCATCAATATATAATGTCCTTTATCTCTTTTAACAATTTTTGATTTAAAGTATTTTGTCAAATATTACTGTAACCACTAAGCTCTTAGTTATACAATTTGCATGGAGTATCATTTTTCATCCTTTCACTTTCAACGTATTTGTTTCTTTTGATCTAAACTGAGTTTCTTATAGAAAACTTAGAAATGGAATTATGTGGTTTTTTAATCTATTCTGACAATGTGTCTTTTAATTGAAGTGTTTAATCCATTTACATTTAAAATAATTGCTGATAAGGAAGAACTTCTGCCATTTTGCTGTTTGTTCTCTGTGTGTCATATCTTTTTTGTTCCTCGGTTCCTTCATTACTGTCTTTTGTGTTTAATTTTGATTCCTTTTTCATTTCCTTTTCTCTGTATATTTCAGGTTTCTTTAGTGGTTATCTTGGGATTACATAGCGTCTTACACTTAAAACAACCTAGATTGAATTAATAACAACTTGGTTTCAGTAACGAAACTATATTCCTCTACATCTTCATCCTTCCCCTTTTATGTTCTTACTGTCACACATTACATCATTATACATTTTGTGCCCATAATGTAGATTTAGAATTATCTTTTCATTCATTAGTCTTTAAAATCATATAGTTAAAAAGGTGGATTTCCAAATCAAAAATACAATATTGCTGGCTTTATGTTCACCTATGTAGTTACCTTTACTGATGTTCTTTATTTTTTTCATATGGCTCTGGATTACTGTTTAGTGTTCTCTCATTTCAGCCTGAAGGACTCCCTTTAGTGTTTGTTGTAGTTCAGATCTGCTTGTGACAAAATCCCTCAAATTTTGTTTATCTGAAAATCTCTTAATTTCTCCTTTATATTTGAAGGATAGTTTTTCTAGTTAAAGAATTCTTAGTTAACTTTTTTTTTGTCTTCCAGCATTTGCATTGTCATCCCACTGCCCCTGTCCTCCGTGGTTTCTGATGAGAAATTGGCTGCTAATGTTATTGAGGATCCCTTGTATATGATGCGTCACTTCTCTTGTTGCTTTCAAGGTTCTCTTTGTCTTTCAGTAGTTTGAATACGATGTATCTTGTATGGATCTTTTTGAATTTATCCTTCTTGGGAGTTTGCTAAGCTTCTTGGATGGTTAGATTCATGTTTCTATTAGATTTGGGACATTTTCAACCATTATTTCTTCAAATATTCTTCCTACCTCTTCCTCTTGCCTTGCCTTTGGGGCTCCCATTATATTTATGTTGGTATGTATGGTGGTATCCCACAGTCTCTTAAGCTATGTTCATTTTTCTTCATTCTTTTTTCTTCCTGCTCCTCAGACTACATAGCTAATAAAATCACTCATGAATAATAATCACAAACTATTAATTTGTTGGGTTTTACTGGACCACAGTCTAACAACTCAGTTATTTGATGTGGTATACAGTTGACCCTTGAACAACATGGGTTTGAACTGTGCAGCTCTGCTTATGCACGTTTTTTTTTTTTAGTAAACGCAAATAGTACAACATGATGCACGGTTGGTAGAATCTGTGAACGCAGAACCACAGATAAAGAGGACTGACTGTGGGACTTGAGCATCAGTGGATTTTGGTATGCATGGTGGGTCCTGGAAACAGTCCCCTGCACACACCAAGGGACAGCTGTACTGTGTAAGTCAGCATAGGCTAAGTCCCTGCGGTAGAGGATAAAAGCAGAGCATTGTGTACCAAGTGTTGGCTCTTTAAAGTCTCCGCCCAGAAATGACCCAAATCACTTCCCCTTGTGTTTTATAGGCCAAAGTAAGTCACGTGGCCATACCTAATTTTAAGTGGTGAGGAAAGCACAGTTCTCTATGTACCCCAGAATGAAGAATATATTATGTTTCAATAGCTTGAATGACAACCAGGTATGCATACAATGTCATTGTATGTGTCTGTCTCTGAGAAGTCTGTATTAATGACCGGGAACTATAATTCTCAATATGCGTTTCTCATATCCCTTCAGAAAAGATTATGATAAAATTGTCTGAAAAGACATTTCTACTGCCACTGCTAGTAGATGCCTTTGTGTACTCTTTTAACAGTCTCCTAATTAATTTACACACTACTCCCTCCCCACTCTATCACCAATCCATTCTTTAGCATTCATTGTAATATTTCTTTGTGTACACAAAGGTTATTATTAGTCTCTTTAACTCTACTAGTTTTCAGTTTAACTCCTTCACTTACTAGCTCTGTGACCATAAACAAAATTCTTAATAATAAACTGAAGCTTCAGTTTCTTTTCTGGAAAAATACAGATAATAACACCTGACTCATAGGATTGTAATCAGTCAGTTGACATAATGTGTGCAGAACGTTTTGTACACTCAAACTTGGTAACTGCTCAATTTATTGCTTTTTTTCCTCCTGGTATTCAGTGCTGTTCATAGTTTGGCTTTCCCTTACAAAAATCTGATGCAATACTCTCAAATTACTGTTGAACTATAAGTAATAATATTTTTGATCAGAAAGTTAGATTTTTTTGTTAGTGTAATTTTTAACAGTTTACTGCATTTTAGTATGTTTGGAGGAAGGGATGGAAATTATACTGTGAAGTTTATCTCCTAATTTTATAATGGAAGTCATTGAAAAGTCAGGATTTACTTAAATTTGCTATAAAATTCTTATCATAATACTTTTAGCTCTAATAAATGATAGTATTTATATAAAGGAAAATAGTTTCCAGTTTCAAGATGGGTAATGAGGTTTCCACCTTTTTCTTGAAAATCACCAACAGGACAAAAAGTTGAAATACTGTTTTCATCTTTAATGAGAGCTGGAGGTATCTCTAACCCATGACCTAAAAATTGAATGAGAAAAAATAAATGACTTAGGAAGAATATCAAACCTGAGTGCCTAACGTTACATATATGATATTGATGAAAAGCAAAACCCTAGAACCCTAGAATGTTTGATCTGCAAAACCCTAGAACGGCTCAGGTACTAGTACCACAGAATATAGGAGTGAGCCAGGGGCCATAAATGGGGATTGTTTGAAAAATCTGAATAAGGAATAGGATTTCTATGTTCTCACCTCACAGGAGACAGGATGTCTGATTAAACCAGAGGGATTCCAGACACAGAGTAGGGCAAGGATGAGATGCTAAACTAAAGATGGGGATTAAGTGAAAGTTGTTGTACTGAACAGTAGGATGTCAAGCTTTCTTCCCCTGCTTGGCTCCAGACTTCTGGCTTCTGTACTTGATTGAGGGATTCTTCCTAGGGAAATTAAATCACTCCCGATGAATGACCCAACAGCCTCTCATATTGGAAGACCTCAAACAAAAATGCCTACCCTGAGGTCCACCAGTTGACAACCCGACTTGAACACATAGAGCTTATAATTAGTTTTTTCTCATTAACCTCTTGAACATGAAGAAAGATGTTATCCATCTTAGGAAAGTTTCTAACGTAAAATAGAGACACACAACAGAAAAAAGGAAACTCAGAGGAAACAGGCAATACAGGGAACAGAAACACTTTGGGGAAATGAAAATTAACCACCTTAAACAGGTATTGCCTAATTAAAAAAAAATTGATGCTATAAGAAAAAAGGGGAGGTGGGTGTGAGAAAGTTCCTGGAATGAAAAGTATGATAGCAGAAATTAAAAATTCAATAAAAGCATTAAAAGAAACATTTGACAGACCCTCCCAGGATATAGAACAGTGGCAGAAGAAATGTCTTCAGACAACTTTATCATAGTCTTTTTTGAAGGGACAAACATTCATTCAAGTGTCATAATAAAATAGAGACATTTCAGAATTGAGAGTTCTAAGTTTACTTCTCATGCACCTTTCCAGGAAGCACCAAGAATATGTGAACCGAGGAAGATACAGGATCTATAAAATAAAGGGTTCAACATAGGAAAGAAGCAAAGAAATCATAAGGATGATGACAAAGTAAATATCATGTTGATAGCTGTGCATTAGACTTAGTAGGGCAATGGGCATAAAGAGGGATGCCTCCAAGGGCGGGGGGGAAATGGAAATGATAAGCTATGTAGCAGGTTTGACCACATAGAAGATTGTATTGAGAATTGTTTTGTCAGACCTATTAAGGAGTATGAGATGACTTAGGTATAAGTTTAAAGAAAAGCAAGCAGGGCTTCCCTGGTGGCGCAGTGGTTGAGAGTCTGCCTGCTGATGCAGGGGACACGGGTTCGTGCCCTGGTCCGGGAAGATCCCACATGTCGCGGAGTGGCTAGGCCTGTGAGCCATGGCCGCTGAGCCTGCGCGTCCGGAGCCTGTGCTCTGCAACGGGGGAGGCCACAACAGTGAGAGGCCCGTGTACTGAAAAAAAAAAAAGAAAACCAAGCAAATGAAACCATGTGGACAATTACCAAGTTATTTAAGGAAAGATTACTGAACACTACTTGACCCAGAAGTGAAAAGTATTTATGTAATCATCATAATGAAAACAGTTTGGTATAATTATGTTGGGAGGTTGGGAAAAAATGGGTAAATGAGAATAAAAAGCTAATGTCTAAAATTAATAATGTTAAAGCAGTGTAAACACATGGTTTAAAAAATACGCAGGTAAATAGAAGAAGATAACAGCTCAGAGAATTCAAGCTGGTTGCCTCCTCACTGAAAGAAGACTACTTCAGTAGTTATTTTTGTTTGTCATAAGCCTTCTAGCACTGTTTGACTATTTATGTGTATGTATTACTTTGAATAATAACTTTAAAACTAGATGTACATGGAGAACATCTCAGAAAATTCATCACAGTGTTTTGTGTGGTTAGCAATTCAGATATGACTCCTGTAAACTAATAACTCATGATGTCCTTTTAAGGGCTGTCATATCAAACATACTAATTGAACATGAACATGTTTGGTTAAACATTAGCCAATTTAGCCATTCAGACACGTAGAAGGAATCAAATATTCCAGGTCATGGCAGTAGCAGAGCAGGATAGTAATAAAGCACCACCAGGTTTCTGTATGGAAAGTAATCTAAAACTAAGTAAGCATCTAAATAATTTTCTGAGCATCCAGATAATTTTCACAAAGCTAGGAACCTTAACTTGTTAGATTCTTCGCACTTAGTTTTAATAGTATTGACAAATTGGTTTCTAGGATTGTAGGGGATGAGAAGGAAAGATGATGTAGGCAGGCTAATTGTTGCCTAGAGTAAGTGATAGCTGATAGTAAGAGAAGAGACAGATAGCTGTTAAATTCTAGCACAGGCATTGAGAAAGAGTGGTCCAATGCCATATGGATATAAAGATTCCAAAACAGCTTTATAGTCCTTTTGAGGACTTGTATGTGACAGCTCAATTATGTTGGCATTGACCTAGCCACTCTAGTGCAGCCATTTAGTGCCAAGGAGTTTTCGAATTTACCCATTTTGCCACTTAATGTAAAACATCTCCTAATTGCATCCCTGAATCTGACCTTAAGTCTGATACATACCTAAAGGATAGGAATCAAGAATGAGGTGTGGAGCAAGGGAAGATGAAGTGACGATTTGGATCACTTCGGACGTGCACTGTATAATAGAATGGTATATAAGGTTCGTAGTTGCTCAACTCAGAAAGGGCTGTCAGTCATTTTAAATGTGTGTTGGTTCCCTTGAGACTTAACTTCTATCTTTACTGTTTTTTCCCCTAAGATTCTTTGCTCCTCTCTCTCTTCTCCCTCCATTCCCACTCCCCCCAATATAAGTTACACTGGTCAGACACATTTATTTCTAATTGATAAATAGATATGTCTGCTATAGTGGAATTTAAGTATGTTTTTCATTTGAGAACCTAAAGGATGAACACCTGATTTTTACGTTTGATTGTGTTACTTTATTTGATTGGCTATTAGTCACAGAGTGGAGGAGAATTCAGTATCTTTCTCTTTAATCCTATGTATTTGCTTTTTTTTTTAGAGGAAGTCCACAAGTGAAGGGGACACCCCATTTTAAGGAAGAACAGTGTGCTCCAGCATTAAATTTAGAGATGAGGAAAATACTGGATTTGCAAGCACCCATCATGAGGTACAGTACTTTGGTTAAATTTAGCATTTTGTGATGACAATATACAGTGTAGTTTGTTAATCGCATGAGCAGTAGGAAAGTTGATTTTCTTTCTTTTCATTGAGGATCATTTTTTTTAGTCCTAAAAATTCTTGATTAGCCCTTATAAAAAATGTAAAATTTTACAGATGGTACATTATTATACTTAAATTACTGTAATAAAGCCCACAATTTGGGTATACCAACTGTAATTTTATTTAGAAATTTATATTTTTTGATAAGATCTAGAATTGTTTAAATGGTATAACATAGTACATGTTACTTAAAAAGATACTCATGCATTTGTAAAAACATTGAGGGCACTTTCTCTTTTCTTTTTTTTTTTTTGCGGTACGTGGGCCTCTCACTGTTGTGGCCTCCCCCGTTGCGGAGCACAGGCTCCGGACGCGCAGGCTCAGCGGCCATGGCTCATGGGCCTAGCCGCTCCGCGCCATGTGGGATTTTCCCGGACCGGGCACGAACCCGTCCCTTGCATTGGCAGGCGGACTCTCAACCACTGGGCCAACAGGGAAGCCCGAGGTCACTTTTTCTTGAAAAAACTTCCCAAATATGTTGTTGGGTTAAAAAAAGTGAGGTATACTGTACATAAAAATGCTACTGTTTTATTTTAAAGCGAGCTGGTGGTGGTAATTTATGTGTTGTTCTGGAAGAATACGTAAGAAACTGGGCATGAGAACTGAGTGGCTAGGGGGGACAGTTTTGGAAAAAAGACTTTTTACTATGTAGTCTTATTGTTGACCTATATGGATACAATACGTGAATATAGTAAACTATATGAATGTAATACATATGTTTCTTAAATTCTTCTGATTCACAGTTCTAACTAGAGGCTTCCTTCATCATTTCTCTTGTTAGAATACAGTACAGATACTAGAACCTGTTAAATAGAATTGTATACAAGTGGCTGGCTATTGTCTTGCCTTGTTTAATCTATCTTTTTTTACTTTAAGTCTCCTCAGAGAAGAAGAATGCCTTTTTGTTGTTGTTTTTATTTGTTTAAATGTGATCAGGGCTACAGGAGATTGAGTTCAGGTTACTCTTTATCTCAGATTTTATTTCAGAATAGAGATCCTTTTCAAGTGTGTAACTTGTGTAAGGAATTTTGAATGTCTGGGTTCCAAGCTGGATGGAACTGTACAAGCATGGCTTTCTATCTCCACCTGGTGGCAAAAACTGTGTGGTTCATGGATATAGGATAGAAAAAGAGCCTTTAAAAAAAGAATTCCTGCTGTCTTGTACAAGTTTAACTTGTCAGATGCTAGTTTTTAATCTACTAATTTAGATGATTGGAAATCTCTCATTTTCTCTCAGACCTTCAGTAAAATGATTGCATTTCAGAGCAGTGTTATTATTAGCACCTGTAACATGTACCTCCTGGAAATTTGATTGGAGAATTCCTATATACTTTTGAATTGAGTGAGGGGGCATAAAACTTGGCCTTTAAACCAACTGTTTTCCCTCCCACTACCAAAAATTAGTCAAATAAAGTTAGGGACAATGATTATGCTGTTGCTTATAGGCATAAGATTGCAAGAGTCTGCCATCTTTTAATTTTTGATTGAAGAAAGAATTGGATTAATGTTAAGCATCTACACCTTGTTATTAATTGAGGATAGAGAATATATAGAAAGTTAAAAAAGTACTGGGACTTCCCGGTGGTGCAGTGGTTAAGAATTCGCCTCCCAATGCGGAGGATGCGGTTTGATCCCTGGTCAAGGAACTAGATCCCACGTGCATGCCGCAACTAGGAGTTCGCATGCCACAACTAAGGAGCCCGCCGGCTGCAACTAAGACCCGGCACAACCAAAAATAAATAAATTAATTAAATAAAATTTTTTTAAAAAGAACTGATATAATTTATAATTAAAACTCTTAGTCTATTTCTAACTAATACTAATAAATACTACAGTTTATTATCTTCCTTCTTCCCAGGCACTTAGAAAGACCCATGTAGTATATATAATATTTAATGTTAATTAGGTATTAAACATATTTACATATTTGAGAATCGGTAATTATGAATTATTCATTTTATATTAAGAATATTGGATTAATCAGATTCCAAAATCCTATTATTCTCCTCCCCAAATCCTATTATTCTACTTCTAAGATCCTAAATTAAACAACAACAGCAATAACAAACACCTGTGGTATACCACATAACTGTTAATAAAGCCCATAGAAGTCAGTGATTGTAGAGGGCATAACTATGCCATAACTAGAGGCATAGTTATGCCTCTCTAAGGGCATAACTTAGAGTATCTTTATGTTTATTTTGTGTGTACTTACACGTAGGGGTGATTTTCAATAAAAGTCAGTACAACGTATGTGAAGAAGTAGGATATAAATTATTGGTACAGGGTCATAACATCCCCCAGGTGGCAAGAATTAATCCTTTAGTTCTTAAATCTTTGTGAGAATGGGAATCCATGGGGACAGACCCTTGGGTGACTTGAAACAAGGCCTATTTACTAAACTTCATGGAAATATTCAGTACTTTAACATCTGATATCAGCCTTTAATTGAAAGTTTGTTTACTTTCAACTGTTTAATTGAAAGTTTGTTTACTTTCAATTAATTGAAAGTTTGTTTACTTTCAATTAAACGGGGAGGATCTATCCTTTTTTATAGATTGTTTATCATTTTTGTCACAGTTATTTGTTAATTCCAATGTCAGGATTGTTTGTGAGTCTATTTACATTGATGGATTTTTCTTGACTCTGGGTCACATTTTCCTGTTTATTCAGACATCTGGTCATTTTTAATCACAGTACTGTGGATGATGATGATGTAGAGATTCTGAATTCTGTTAACTTTGTCAGAGAAGTGTTGAGTTTTGCCTAGAAGGCAATTAAATTACTGGAGGGTAACCTTGATCTTGTTCCTAATCGTCATATGCAGTGATTCTTCCAGGGAGATACAAGCTGGGGAGGGGGAGAATGTGGTTTGAAAAAAGCGAGGCTGACTCCTGCTGAATGAAAACCACTGGTAAACCAATGACTCCTCCACTAAATTGCCTCTCTTGTATCAGGTCTAAAACAAAGTTTTTATATTCTAGCCACCACATGCTACACATAAATTTTACCACTAAAATACAAATTTGAAATAAAAGAATATATAATATTTTAAAAGGTGAAATTTCATTAAACTGGGAATTGTAGTTGACTGCAAATGCTCTGAAGTTCAAGAGATGGAGCTCAGTAAGGGGACATGTTATTCTTATCTTTTTTAATATTTTTATAGTTGGGAAGAAAGTACAGTAAATTCTTCATCATCTGAAATATATGGTGTAATAAGTCATTGAACTCAACTTTCCAAAGAATTAAAAGTTAAAGAAAACATTAAAAGCGTTCTTTTCACCATTATGGATTAAAATATTTCTGAAATAGTCTCTTAACTTCTTAAGTATGAAAGGAAATTTAACAGTACATAATAGAGTATATAAATAGACGTTACATTTTTCATTCTTTCTTATACTTAATTTTTTTTTTTTTACAGCATTTGATACTCTCGAGTACTCTTTCTTAAGTCCGTCTTATTCCCTTGGCTTTCTTGATACCAGTTTCCACTGGTTCTCTTTCTTTCTCTCTGCCATTATCTTTGTAGCCTCACTTTTGGCTTCCCCTTCCCTCTTGACCTTCCTCCCACAAACATTTGGTGCCATATGTAACTAACATTGCCCTAGGGACTTGGCATTATAGGAGTAAACAAGTCAGGCATTTATTGCCGTGCAGTTGTAATTGTTAAATCTCTCTGCAAGTATCAATAAGTGCTGAGATCATACTACATAATTACTTTTCACTACTTAGTCAGCTGAGAGGTCTTCTGCAGGGAGAAACTGTATTTTATTCACCTCTGAATCTCCAGCCCAGCATAGTGCCTGTCACAGAGCTCAGGCTTAATTAAATGTTTGTTGAATGGATGCGCACAATGTGAGATTCTTTGATACCATAGAAATACTGTGGTCTAGAACTGTGCTCTCCACTACAGTAGCCACTAGTCAAATGAAGTGATTTAAATGTAAATTACAGATAAAATAAACAGAATTAAAAATTTAGGTCTTCTGTCACACTAGCCATGTTACAAGTGTATAATCACCACATGTGGCTAATGGCTACTGTGTTGGATAGTACAGATACAGAACATTTCCATTACTGGTGAAAATTCTGTTGGGCAGGGTTAGAGGATTGTTACCTCTACACTCCATGTCTCCAGATTGTCATTCTGTCATTAGTTCTTTTCATGGTTTCTCTGTCTCTTTCCTTTCTTGTCAGCTGTCACTTATCCTTCCATCTTCTAATTTGCTGTTTCAGTACGTCTAGTTTTTAAACATAACTCATCAGGTTTGTGACTACAGCAACACGTGGTCTTTCATTTTTTTCAGAATTTCTGATTCTAGATTGAATTATACATAGATAAAGCTGATATATAGCTAAATTGTAGATAAATGGCAGTTTTGTTAAGTGGTTTTATGATCTTTGCATGAATATTCTCCAGAGCAGTTATACTCATATTCATTGCTTACCCAATATGCTTTTCTTAAAAGGAAATTGATTCTAAATTGCTTACTTCTCTACAGTTTGCAGTCTGTGCTGGAAGATCTCCTGGTTGCTACTTCTGATGGACTTCTTCATCTTATTCACTGGGAAGGAATGACAAATGGGAGGAAAGCTATTAATCTTTGTACAGTACCCTTTTCAGTAGATCTCCAGTCATCTAGAGGTAGTTACACTTTTTTCATGAGACAGAACCAGATGTTTAATATTTTATGTAAACTAGTTAGATATTTCTTATGGATGAACATTGGTTTTTCTACTTTGGAATTAATTATGCAAGGGAGGAGGGTGTGTGTGTGTGTGTGTGTGTGAGAGGGAGAGAGAGAGTAGGAAGGAGTAGTTCAGTTGTTTAGTGTTGTTAGGTCATTATGTTTGCCCTTTTAACTGTCCTTATATGGTTTGCAAGCAAAAATACAAGAGAATTAATTTACTATATTTATATTCATATTTCATGTACTTTTTTTTCATCAGCAGGTTCATTCCTGGGCTTTGAAGATGTGCACATTAGAGACATGGAATACTGTGCCACACTTGATGGGTTTGCTGTTGTGTTTAATGATGGTAAAGTTGGATTTATCACACCAGTGTCAAGTAGATTTACTGCAGAGGTATGACTTATTTACTTGGAATGTTTATTTTTTAATTTTGCATTTATTAATTTTAGTCTTTATTAAACCCCTCCCCTATTTTCCTTATTTAAGATTTTTTAAATCAAAAACTATACATATAAATAGTGTAAGTAGACAATTCTATCGACATGTTAATGAAAAATGATAGTTCCTTTCCTCCTGCTTGTTCTCTTCATGCTGTTTTCATTCTCAGAGGCAACTACTTCTTATTCCTTCACTGGTGATTTTGCTATTTATCTCCACTACTCTGAGTATTTCCTGTAATTTTTAGTTTTTAGGCTGTGTTCATTGTGGAAAATGACCATGTACTTCCCACTTCCCTGTTCCCCCACCCTGTCTGTAAGTTCTTCCCATCTTCCCAATATAGTTATTGTGATTTTGATTATATTAGTATCCGTTTCATCTTCTTGAATAAATTTCTCTTGGAGCCTTCTGGACGATTGCTTACTATTCGTACCTATTTAACACAGTTGCATTTTTAGGCTGTCCATCATTATCATCCTGTGGATTTCCTATATTCCTTTATTTTTAGATCCTTTCAGAGTTAATGGTTAATTAATATTTGATTCATTAATATATGAATTTGGTTGCTGTGACAGAGACCCAAAATAAGAATTTGGATTCACTGAAGGCTATGTGGGCTTTGGTGGGTTTGGTTGACTGTGATCTTCATCATAGGGCGAGCTAACTGGGTTATTTCTTTTCCTCCCCACTCCGTATCCAGTGTCTGTTGGAGAAGAGTCCTGCAGTCTTTCTCAGAGAATATGTACCTGGCTGGCCCAGTATTTTGGGGTTTGAGTTATGGAAGAGTTAGACTAGAGGGTCCAAATTCAGGATGTAAACTGCCATGTATCCCTATTTTTGGTGTGGTCTAGAGACCACTGAGATTTTTTTGTTTTTCTCTAAAGAAAAACTCCAGTTTTCTATTGGAGTGGAGGTGGGATATTTCTTAGCTGCTCAGACTGGGAGGTAGGCAGTCCCAGCTACTGATTAAACAGGCTTTAAACCAATCCTACTGCTTTTAGTTCAGCTTTTGAGAGACATTTAAATTCCAAGGCCTTTTGTGTACCTTACAATGTAAGTGTGGCTGTTTTTCAACATCATTACTGCTAGTTAAGGATTCTACTCATCCACTTGCTTCCCAGCTTCCAGAATTTTCTGATACCACCTCCTCTCCCATTCTTTGTCCTTGCCAACATATGCATTTTGAAAAAAATCTTTTTCTGTTATAAAAGTTGGGGTTTTAAGAGTCAGAGAAGCTAAGTATTCATGTTCAGTCTGTTTAATGGAAAGGATTTTAAGTTTTCAAGGGCATATTTTTCTATATGGTATCAGCTTTCTGTCTGATTTACTTCACTCAGCATAATGCCGTCAAGGTCCATCCATGCTGTTGCAAAAGGCAAGATTTCATTCTTCTTTATGGCTAAATAATATAGTTGACCCTTGAACAACATAGGTTTGACCTGTGCAGGTCCATCTGCACCTGGGTTTTTTTCAGTAAATACATACTACAGTACTCTATGACCTGCGATTGATTGAATCCACAAATGCGGAACCAAGGATATGGAGGGACAACTGTAAAGTTGTATGTGCCGGGGGTAGGTGCCCCTAACCCCCATGTTGTAAGGGTCACCTGTATATTCCTGTGTGTGTGTGCCAAATTTTCTTTATCCATTCATCCATCAGTAGGCACTTAGATGTTTCCATATTTGGCTATTGTAAATAATGCTGCATTGAACATGGGGGTACAGTTGTCTTTTTAAGTTAGTGTTTTCTTCTTCTTTTTTTTTTTTTTTTTTGGATAAATACCCAGAAGTGGAATTGCTGGATTATATGGTTGTTCTAACTTTACTTTTTTTTTTTTTTTTTGAGGAAGTTCCATACTGTTTTGTGTAGTGGCATACCAATTTACATTCCCATCAACAGTGCACAAGGATTCCCTTTTCTCCACATCCTCCCAACACTTACTATTTCTTGTCTTTTTGATAATAGCCATTCTGACAGGTACGAGGTGATACCTCATTGTGGTTTCGATTTGCATTTCCCTGGTGTTAGTGATGCTGAGCATGTTGTCAGGTACTTTTTGGCTCTCTCTGTGTGTTCTTTGGAGAAATGTCTATGCAGATCATCTGCCCATTTTTTAATCAGAATTTTTTTGCTATTAAATGTGTGAGTTTTTAATATATTTTGGATACAATCTTTTCTCACATATATGATTTGCAAATATTTTCTCCCATTCAGTAGATTGCCTCTTCATTTTGTTGACATACGTTTGGGATTTAAATGTTTTTACTGAAAACAAAAATATTAGAGCTGGAAAGTGAGTGACTCATTTCTGAATATCAGCTTGTATTAGTATTTGGTTAAAGAAAGTTTTCTAGTAAATTAAGGATTTAAAATAATGAAAAGTAGACGAAACATTGTTAAATAAGTTATAAGTAGAAAATATAAATTACAAGAAAACAATACATATCTATTACTGGTAATTGGGAAATACACTAATGCCATATTTATATCAGACATTATTTAAGTGCTTTATAAAAATCCTGTTTGGCATTGCCTTTTTTTTTTGGCTGTGCTGAGCGGTGATGCAGGATCTTAGTTCCCTGACCAGGGATCGAATCCACGCCCCCTGCAGTGGAAGCGTGGAGTCTTAACCACTGGACTGCCAGGGAAGTCCCCTGTTTGGCACTGTTTAATACAGTTAGCAAATGGATTAAAATATGTCAGATTATGCCACTCCTCTGCTCAGAACCCTTCAGTAGGACAAGATATTTAGGACAAAACCTGCTGAGGACAACTAAAAGAGCTGGAGAAAAAATATTTTTTGAATGTGCTTAACGGCTTTGGAGAGCTAAAAAGACTGTAAAGAGCTAACAAGACTGGTTGGGGGAGGCCAGAGGCCCAATGAGCTAAAAGCCCAGTGTTTGACATGACAATGAGCATGAACAAACAAGGCTGTATGCAACAACATGGATGAATCTCACAAACATGTTTAGTGGAAGCGGCTAGACAAAAAAGAGTACATGCTATGATTCTATTTTATATAAAATTGAAGGAAAACAAAAAACATAGGCAGCTCTGAATCAGTTCTGTGTGGACGCATGTTTAAGTGTTAATGGTTTAAAGGAAAAGAAGGAAGTGATTACTATGTAAGTCTGGATATTGTTTCTTTTGTGGTAGAGGTGAGGATAATATTGATCAGGAGTGACACTGTTGGGGGACTTGTGGGTACTGGTAATTCCTAGCCTGAGTGGTAATTAAACAAGTGTTTACTTTGTGATATTATTGTGATGTACATTTTTGCTTTTGTATTTTTCTCTAATGTATTATAATTCATAATAGAAAGGGTTAAAAAAATTAAAGACACTCCAGATGACTCCCCATATATGAATTGGAGAAAAAGCCAAAGTTCTTATGGTGACTTTCAAAGCCCTATAAATCTGGCCCCCTATTTCATCTGTTACCTCATTTATTCCTTCTCCTTCCCCCATTCCACTCCACTCCATCTGCACAGGCCTCTTTGATGTTCTTTGAACATGCCGGAAATGCTACTGTGACAGGGCCTTTCTACTGCTGTATCTCCGAAAGTACTTTCCTCAAGAGGCACCTTCATAGGGAAGACCTTTTAATATTACCTCTTCCCCCATATACTCTCTTCTCCTTAATTGTTGTATTATTTTTTTCTGTAACATTTACTAACCTCCCACGTGATACTGTACAGTTTTTTAAACTTGTCAGTGTCTTAACAAATGTAAAGCAGGGATATAGCTAGGGATTTTGGTATGTTTGAATATCTGCAGTATCCTTGGCACCTAGAGCAGTACCTGGTGAATAGTAGGCACCTGGAAAATTTTTGTTATTGGGATGAATAGACGAATTTCAGTCTAGGCAGCAGTCCAAAGAAATAATGCTCAATGCTGTCTTTGCCATTTTTGTTAACTAAAATAATGTCTAGTTTTATTATTAAAATTGAATAAATAAAATTCCTACAAAAAAGCAAATATTCCATATTTAGATAGTAGATTCTATAGTTAGGAATTTAATAAAATCTATACTATTATATTTCAAACAGTTTAATTATATTGGATCATCTAATTTTACTATCGTGATAATCCAGAAATAAAGTGCTGTATTGTAGTGTGCTGATTTTTTGTGCTTACTAAACAGTCATGATGACCTTTGCCTTAGAAATTTATGATCTAGGATGCCCTTGATTTGACAAATAAAAACAGACAAGGGAGCTGAATCTATTCTGTGTCTGTATTCAGAATTAAGTAGCATATAAAGCTTAATAATAATGTCATTCATTTATTGAAGCTTAACTTGTTGAATTCCAGGCATTGTATTAAGTGGGTTACTTGTATGTAAGTTCTCATTTAATTTTCAAAACACTCTAAGAGGTAATTTACAGATAAGAAAACTGAAGCTTGGAAAGGTCAAATAATCATTTTAGCAAGTCAGGGGTAGATCTGAGATGTTATGTCAGACTGCCAGATACCATACTACTAACCACTGTACTATAAAGCAAAGGAGTAATAGAGAATAGTCAGCAATTGACAAATCATTAATCACTTCTAAAGGATAGATGAAATAAAATCGACCATTTTCAATTGATCAGGAAAGTTCAACACTATGTGCTAGGTGACAAGAATGATAATAGTGAGCAAATTAGATGCAGTTTCTACCATCAAGAGGTTTACATTTTAATAGGAAAGTCGTCTTCATTTAATTTGAATTTACAGGTCAGATATCCATTTTTTAGTGTTTTATGAATAGATTAGCACTGGACTGAGCTCATTTGGGAATATTTATTGAACCAGTTAATGAAATTGAGGTTTTTAAGGGAGAAAATCCAGATGGTAGTTCTGATGGGATGTTTTCCTATCCAGATCAAACCATATAAAGAACCATATAAAGCCTTATAAAACTGTGTTCATTGAAGGAGAATTGTATTGATAAAAGTATATTTGGGGAACATGCTTTAAATCTTAACTATTTTTCTTAATTTTAGCAGCTTCATGGAGTTTGGCCACAAGATGTTGTTGATGGAACTTGTGTAGCAGTAAATAACAAGTATCGACTGATGGCGTTTGGTTGTGCGAGGTAATTGATACAGATGTCTGCATTTTAAGACTTACTGCCAAAAATAGTGGGTTTTTTTTTAAACCGTAAGATATTCTTAACACACTTGTAAACTTTATTGTGCCTTTCATAATTTATGAATCAGCCTTAATATAAAATTTAAAAGCATTTTAATAGATTGAAGCAAACAAATCTAAAGGGCAGATTTTGGAGATTGGGTGTTTAAGTTTGTAAAAGTGAGCTTTTTTTCAGTGGTAGGAAATTGAGTCACAAGTTAAGAAGATTAAATCAGTTAAAATTTAGGTTCTTTATTGTTTAAAAGAAGATCAGGAAGAATGTTTTCGTATTTGGAAACAGTCCTTTCTTTTTAAGACATCAGTGTTGACTTGCCTTTGAATTAGTGGGTGTGCCTTAGTTAACAAGCAAATTAAAAGCTTATACATAAAATCAATTTCTTGCTTTAATTCAAATAATTCAGGTTTTAGAAGTAAAATTGAATACAAATTATTCATTCAACAATATATTTGTGTCTGCCATGTGCCAGGCACAATTCTAAGCACTTGGGATACATTAGAAAACAACAAATATACCTGACTTTTTTGAGCTTTATGTTTTAGCTCAAATAAAAAGATTATATCAGATGCTGAGAGTAATGCCTTAAAATGTGTATAGTGCTTTTTAGTCTTCAAAACTCTTTGTTAAATATAAAATTCCATTTTGACCTCAAAATATGACTTAGTGGTTCTGTAGAACATAACATCTAATATTGTTTCCAGCTACATCAAGGTAAGGATCAAAGTATTTCTATCTGTATAAGTAATACACTGATAGTGTTATAAATCACTGCCTTCATTATACTGTCAATAATCTGTTTGTGAAGTAGGAAATCCTTATCCTCAACACATTGCTTCTCACTGAGGAGATAAATGTAGAAAGTAAATTTAACTTAGTGTAAGGAGATAAGGAAAGCGTATTTTTCTTCATCATTATGGATTTGATTTGGTCACATTTTGTTTAGAATTTTTAAATCTATGTTCATGAGTACAGTTTGCTATAGTTTTTTTTTTTTTCTCTCTCCTGGTTAACCAAGGTTGTGCTTGTCTCATAAGACAAGTTGAGGAAGGATTTCTCTCTTTCCCTTCTTTGTTCATCTTTGAGTGTGTGGCTGAATTTGTCAGTGAAGCCACCTGAGACTAGAATTTTCTTGATTACTAATTCAATTCAGTTTTAAAATAGACTGAAGAACATTTAGATTTTTTTGTCTCTTAGTCATTTTGGCAGGTTGTATTTTTCTAGGAATTGGTTTCTTTCATATACACTGTCAAATTTATTGGCATAGAGTTTATAATATCCTTTTTTAACTTTCATATTGTAAAATAAAAACAAACAGGAAGGTGCATAATCCAAATATTCACAGTTTTACAAATAATTATAATACAAACATCCATCTTTTCACAACTCAGTCAAGAAATAGAACATTGCCAGCCTATATAAGTTTTAACTCCTGCCACTTCCTAATCATGACTCCCATCCCCTCCTTAACACTTAAAGGTAACCAATTTTGTCTTTCATGATAATCATTTCCATTTTTTTTTACAGTTTTACCACTCATGTATGCATTCCTAAAAAGCATAATTTAGTTTTACCTAAGTTTGAACTTTATATGAATAGAATCATATTCTATGTTTTGTGTCTTGATTCTTTTAGTCAACGTTGTGAATTCATCCAGCTTATTTGCCAGTAACTGAAATCATTTATTTGGGACTGATTTATAAGTAGTGTTTTGGTGTATGAATATATCATACTTTGTCTGATTTCCTGTTAAAGGACATTTACATTATTTCTTGGTTTCCAAAAAAGGAGACATTCTCTTACATAAATGCATCATCTTTAGTCAAACACATGGGAAAATTAATGATAAATCCCTAATAAGATCTAATATTGAATTCATATTCAGACTAACCCAGTTGTCACCAAATTTCCTTCATCTCTTTTGTTTTAATCAGAATCATTCAAAATTCATGAATTATATTTGGTGACTATTTCTCTTCAGTTACCTTTTGCCTATAAAAATCCTTGTATCTTTTTTCTTATTTTTATGACATTAACTTTTTTTTGAGTCTAGGTCAGTTGTTTACAGAATATCCTACATTCTAAATATGTCTCATTGTTTTCTCATATTGGCATTTAATTAGTTTCTGTAACACCTGTTTGAATCTTGAAGGTGGTTCTTATTGAGCCAGTATAGTCAAATGAGTAGGAAGCTCACATCAGCATTTAGAGGAAACTGACAGAGATGGGAACAGTGGTGGGTGTGCAGTTCTACATCACCTACATTTAGGGCTAGCACCCAGGGGTCTAGCAGGGCCAGATTTTAGAAGCCAGGATTCTAGCCCTTCTTCCAGGATAATGAAGATGGAATCTTGGCCTTCAGCCTTTTAGTTACCTCAGTTTTCATGAGTTGGGAGAGGATCAGCCCTTCTTATGGCATGATCGTGGGTTGGAGTGAAAGTTTTGTGATTATAGCTACGTGACATAACTGACCTAGTGGCTTCTAGCCCTGATCTGCCAGCATTTACCAGGATTAATTGACTTGAACACCTTATTAGAGTTCTATAAGAAGCCAGCTTTCTTTTAGGATGACAGTTTACAGCCTAATTCTTCCCCTTATATTTAAAGGTTTGATTAGATTCTGGTTAAACATTTTTGTCATAGGTGTTTTGTACTTCCTATGGCATCATGCAGCAATAACATTGAGTGGTCTCAGTATTGATGATGCTAAATTTGATTACTTATGGTGGTAATAGCCATATATATCTCTATTTTAGAGAGATGTTTTTTGCTTTGAGATTAGTAAGTAGTGTCTTTTTAATGAAATATATTTTTCTTTTATGGTGGGCTTATGAAAAATGGAAAGAAAAATATTTTAAGTAATATAGGCACTATAAATACTTAAAACGTTGTCAGTCTTTTGTAACTATTGACATAGCACCTACTTTTTATATTAGAAATATCTGGACTCCTCACTGACTTGTTAGAGTTCAGCAACCCAGTTAGCACTTGACAGTTGTTAGATGCAAAGCAAAAATAAGTAAATACCTGCTAGCCACTTAGTGCTGTCTTTCAGCAGGGTATCTAATTGGGCAGGTAGTCTGGATAGATATCTGTTCCAGGCATTTGGCTTCTAAGTTAGAGTAACAGATCAGATTTTCTCTCCCACCTAAAATAGCCAAGAAAATGGACAAAAGTATGAAACAAGTGTTTTGAATTCAAGACATAGGACACCAGGCAACAAAGGATAGTGATCCCTGAAAGATGAGAAACTAAATAAGAAAACTCTTCAACTGCTCCAGCTTCAATTACTTTGAGAGAATTTCCAGCACAAGGATGGAGAGACAGGGCCTGGCAGATTCCCTGGGTTGAGTGTGTGGAAAGGAAATGAGAGTCTGGGAGACCAAAGCAGCTGGGGCTCACAGGCCAGACATCAGAGGAGAGAGTGGCACAAAGAGAGAACTCCAGAGAGCTGTAGAGGGTTTCTTTTGAGTACTGAACTGAAACATGGAAGACAAAAGACCCAAATCAAACATTACAGAAGAAAAGATTAATAAACTTGAAGAACACAGCAAGAGAAATGATGCAAAATGAAACACAGAAAAAAAGCATTTAGAAACAGAGCATCAGTGAGCTGTGGGATAACTTCAAGTGGCCTATTATTGCAGGTATTTTATTTAGTCCCCATCCTGATCCTTGAGAAGAGTGGGGCCTGGCTGGAAACTGATCAAAGCTGCTGTGAGGAGATCATCTAACCTCCTACCTTGAAGGAGTACAGATAAGGGTCAGAACATTCTGGCAGTCATAAGCTAGTATCATCCTGATGTGTGCAAAAGCAGCCTTGGATTTAAATTATTTTTAAAACAACATTTATGTTAAATTTTCGATCTGACAATGGCTCTGTAAGCAGAAATGATATTTTTTGTGATCATTATAATTCAATTTTGAAATATAGCTTAGATGTAATATACAGATTCTTTGTTTTGGTTTCTGGCCCTTTGTAAGTTTGTCCCTTGTAAAGATTTTTTAATGGAATAATGATACTTACCATATGCATAAGAGTATGTATCATGTGTATACATACAAAAGATAATATAAGGTAAAAAATAACAAAATGAAGATTTCTGAACGTTTCCAGCACTGCACTGATGTAGTCCCCATTTGTCTCTCTTTAATATTCCCCTTTCTCCACCAGGGCAGTTACTAATCTGGAATCTGTGTACATTAGGTCCTTGTTGTATTTTTACCACAAATGTATTTAACTATGTTTTGAATGTTTTTCACAGTATAGAAACAGAATTATACTATTTATATAGATATATAGATAGATGGGTGGGTAGATAGATATGCTCTCCATTTTAATGCACATGACAAAAATTCATTTTCAGTGCTATATGGTATACTACTATATAAATATACCACAGTTCCTCTTTCCTTTGTCTTATTGCTATTGCTGGACATGCAGATTATTTCCATTTCTTTGCACTTATTCCCAGTACTATAATGAACATTATACATGTCTCAAAGACAAGGATATTTCTGGGGTATATCTGTAGGTGAAATTGCTAGATTACAGAATATGCATTTGTTTAAATTTAAGAGATGACTGCAAATTATTTACAAAATGGTTTTGTTCCAGTTTACACTCCTATCAGCAGAACATAATATTTCCCATAGTCATGTTTTTTTATATTTGTATTTGTCTTTTTACACTGAAAGTCTTTTTGATTTTTACAGTGGTTCTGTACAGGTTTATACAATAGATAACACCACTGGAGCCATGCTACTATCTCATAAACTAGAGTTAACAGCAAAACAATATCCTGGTGAGTCCTCTTCTTTTTTTTTTTTCTTCTTAATTAAAGGTAATATGTGTAGTGAGGTTTTAAATTAAATGATGGAGGCCAAAGGCCAAATATTGTTAAAATATGTAACAACATTCTCTCTGACCCAAGGATTTCTGTGTCACTAGAGGCTCCTGGGTTACCTCTTCATTTAGTTTTCTCTATCCTCACTTAGTTTTAGCCCCTATGTTCCTTGTCTGGGTTTTGCTTTAGACTCTTGCCTGATTTCATCGCCTCTGTTATTTTATGCCTTCCAATTCCATTTATTCATTCAACAAGTAATTATTGAGTACATACTATAGGCCAGACGCTGTTCTAAATGCTGGTTACACAGCAGTAAACAAACCAGAAAGTCTCTTTCTGAACCCCCTTAGTGACTGTTGATTGAATCCTGTCCACAGGTGTAAGTCTAAAGTCTGTATTATTGGAAATGTTTTTGAATGAAACTAACAGAAAACCCAACTTACTATTGCTTAAACAAATAGGATTTATTTTCTGTAATAGCAAGAAATCCAAAGGTAAGCTGCTGTTGGCATTCATTTGGCCTTTCTGTCATGATCACAGGGTAGCTTCTGAGCTCCAAGCATTACTGCTGCATTTGAGTCAAGAGGAAAGGAGGAAAGAAAGCATCTATGTGCTTTTTGATCAGGAAAGCAAAAAAGCTAGATTGAATTTGAGTTCTTCCAGAGAAGATTACTGTTTGTTTCTTCCAATCACCTGGGAAAACTACATCAGTGTGGAACCCTTTGCATTATATTCTCTGTTTGAGATTTTTTTGAATCATACAAGTTACACAAATTACAGATCAGACTGAGGACTGGTTTCTGGTTGCAGATTTTCAGGGGAACTTCTTTATTTTCCATTCAATACCATGGACAAAAACAGGGAAGTGTTCCTTGCTATTTTTTCACCTTCCATGTGGTAGAGTTTATTTCTCATTCTCCCTTGTTCGTGGAATCTTTGTAGTCCCAGCTTTACGTGGGTATCTTCTATTAGATTCCCTGCCTTGGCCAAGCTCTGAGCTTTATTTCCTGTCCCTCACATGCTGTGAGTCATCAGATGTAAAAGTCAGGTCTCTAGGGTTTGGCAGAAAAATTCAGGGCAAGAGCACTTGGTACACTCACTTACCTCCCAGTATTTTTGGATATTTTGATGTGTTTAAGTATTCTGTTTAACATTTTAGTTGTTTCAGTGTGGAGAGTCATTCAAGGTGTCATTTCGCTATACTGCCAGAAACAGAAATTTGCTCCTTAAGTTTTTATCATTCTTATTGCATAGCCTTTAAAGGTTTGCATATATTTTTTTCTAAGGACACTTTTTGCTGCAACTGGCAAGAATAGGGTGTTGTGTATTTTGATTGGGTTTTCTAACCCTTTTATCTGTTTAATTTTCTATCCATACTAATGTTGTGATGTTCAGTACAGTAGCTACCAGCCACATGTGGCTGTTTAAATGAAACTAACTGACATTAAAGAAAATTAAAACTTTTCTCAGTTTCATAGTCACACCTAAATGTTGAATAGCCACATGTAGCTAGTGACTGTCTATTAGACCAAGCAAATATAGAACATTTATCATCATTTCAGGAAGTTCTCCTCATTGCTTCTATTGATTGATTGACAGCACTGTATTGAATTTTTTAGATTGTTTCCTTTTCTCATGTTCTTGGAATGCCAATTCTCCCTTTGGTTATCTGCTAACTCTCACTCTTGCAGTTTTTCTTATGGGAGAGTGCTGCCTTCTTGAGTTACATAACTTTAGACTATAAAAACTGCTTAAAATGTCGGGAGACTTGTGCTGTCCTGCATCTTGAACACAGACAAGCTTCTGTGTATTTTTCTGGCTCCACTGGCTGATTTTTACAGGTGGCAGCACCGCAGGAGTCCTTACGTGATACAGCGGCTTCCATTCTGATTCCCAGACTCACGCCAGCCTGAAACCCCTTTCTTGTCTTTGTATAGGATGTGAGACCCCAACTCCCTAGTCATTGCTAGGTCCCATTCCAACCTTCTGTCCCTATATTTCTAACCTTTTTCACCTCACCACTCCCCACTCTTCACACCTCCGCCCCCTGGGCTGCCTTAATTCAAACACTAACCAAACTCACTTTCAGTTTTCTCCTTTCTTTCTTCAGAGTTCAGCTCTGTAACAGAAAGTCTTTGGATTACGTTTTACATTTTTCTCATTATGCAGGTTATCACAATCTATGTTTATGGTAGGTTACCAGCTAGATAAATTTTCCATATTCCTGTCACTTGAAGATTAGGTTAACTGTCATTAACATTTTAATGTATATCTCTACAACTAGATTTTAATGTGTGTATAATACTTGGAAAATAGATATGCATATTATGTACATATGTATATATATGTTTACTTGGGATTAATAGGAATACTGTTTATAACCATTCTGTAAGCTTTGATTTGAGTTTGTATGTTTCTTCTTGGTTTGGTTTTAAATTTCGCTCTTAAATGTGTAAAGTATACTAATAAGATACGAGGTTTCTTATGCATGTTACCATTTATTTATTTGGTTATTTGTTTTGTTTTAGTTTCATCATTTGATATGGCTTTATTGGGCATTTTTTTTTCTATTTTGATAAGAATTTTTTTTTATTGGAGTAGAATTGCTTTACAATGTTGTGTTAGTTTCTCCTGTACAATGAAATGAATCAGCTATATGTATACATACATCCCCCACACCTTGGTCCTCTCTCCCACCCCCCCACATCCCACCCATCTTGGTTATCACAGAGCACTGAGCTGAGCTCCCTGTGCTATACAGCAGGTTCCCACTAGCTATCTGTTTTACACATGGTAGTGTATTTATGTCAAACCTAATCTCCCAATTTGTCCCACCCTCCCTATCCCCTGCTGTGTCCACATGTACGTTCTCTACGTCTCTGTCTCTATTCCTGCCCTGCAAATAGGTTCATCTGTACCATTTTTCTAGATTCCACATATATGCATTAATATACGATATTTGTTTTTCTCTCTCTGGTTTACTTCACTCTGTATGACAGACTCTAGGTCCATCCACATCTCTACAAATGATCCAATTTCGTTCCTGTTTATGGCTGAGTAATATGCCATTGTATGTATGTACCACATCTTCTTTATCCATTCATCTGTCATTAGACATTTAGGTTGTTTCCATATCCTGGCTATTGTAAATAGTACTGCAGTGAACATTGGGGTGCATGTGTCCTTTTGAATTATGATTTTCTCAGGGTATATGCCCAATAGTGGGATTGCTGGGTCATACAGTAGTTCTGTTTTTAGTTTTTTAAGGAACCTCCATACTGTTCTCCATAGTGGCTGTATCAATTTACATCCCACCAACAGTGCGAAAGGGTTCCCTTTTCTCCACACCCTCTCCAGCATTTGTTTGTAGATATTTTGATGATGGCCATTCTGACAGGTGTGAGGTGATACCTCACTGTAGTTTTGATTTGCATTTCTCTAACGATTAGTGATGTTGAGCATCCTTTCATGTGTTTGTTGGCCATCTGTATATCTTCTTCAGAGAAATGTCTATTTAGATCTTCTGCCCTTTTTTGGATTGGGTTGTTTGTTTTTTTTGATATTGATCTGCATGAGCTGCTTGTATATTTTGGAGATTAATCCTTTGTCAGTTGCTTGGTTTGCAAATATTTTCCCCCATTCTGAGGGTTGTCTTTTCATCTGGTTTATGGTTTCCTTTGGTGTGCAAAAGCTTTTAAGTTTCATTAGGTCCCATTTGTTTGTTTTTATTTTCATTACCCTAGGAGGTGGGTCAGAAAAGATCTTGTTGTGGTTTATGTCAAAGAGTATTTTTCCTGTGTTTTCCTCTAAGAGTTTTATAGTGTCTGGTCTTACATTTAGGTCTTTAATCCATTTTGAGTTTATTTTTGTGTATGGTGTTAAGGTAGTGTTCTAATCCCGTTCTTTTGCATGTAGCTGTCCAGTTTTCCTGGCACCACTTATTGAAAGACTGTCTTTTCTCCATTGTATGTTCTTGCCGCCTTTTTCGTAAATTAGGTGACAGTATGTGCATGGGTTTATCTCTGGGCTTTCTATCCTGTACCATTGATCTATATTTCTGTTTTTTGTGCCAGTACCATACTGTCTTGATTACTCTAGCTTTGTAATATAGTTTGAAGTCAGAGAACCTGATTCCTCCAGCTCTGTTTTTCTTTCTCAAGATAACTTTGGCTATTCGGGGTCTTTTGTGTTTCCATACTATTTTTTATATACATAAATAATACAGTTATTCATATACTTGAATTATGGTGGGAAATGCTAATGTGAGGATTCAAACATAGGCAGAGGAAAAAAGTTTTACTTACTCTATTAACAAAGGCTGTCTTCCGTAGGCTAAAATCTGTATACAAGCCCTTTGTGGCAAAGGTACTTATAACAAAAATTTATTAATACTGCAGATGTAAAGAATTTTAATTTTAAAGAGGTGAAAGCTGTAGATCTTTTGAATTGCTGATGGGAAATGCTGCTATGTTTCATTTAACTATGCAGTGAAGAAACTTGGATTTTACTACACAATGAAATTTTCTCCTTTAATAATTATATATGAAGAACTATTATTAGTTAAAAGAAGATATAAGTGCCTGTGGTACTGAGGCTGGAGTTTACCTACTTAATCCTAATGTAAGGTTAAGCTTCAATTTATTTTAACTTGGATCTCTTTGATATTGCTGATGGAACATGGAGATCATGGTAAAATATTATTTTACATTTTAAAACACCTCATACTTAGCAGAGTAGTTTGACATTCAGTGTTGAATCATTCAAGGGAAATATTATTCCCATCTTACAGAAACTGATTTGCCCAAATCCAAAGCCTTTTTAAGACTACACAGTTACAGTTATTTAAGCTAATAGTGGCCAGAAACGGTTTTTGGTTCATATAAATCACTTGGGTACTGACTTTGTTCTGTTTAGATCAGGTCAAGGCTAATGACCATACTGATTTTAAATAGCCCTAAACGAACAGAATTCATCTCATTATTTGAAGCAGACATGCCTTTCTGCTTGTTTCAACTTGAAGGTATAGGCTGTAAAAAATACTAAGTATTTATGAAGCAATCATTTATTTTTAACTCTTCTCACAATTTCTTAACAGACATTTGGAACAAAACAGGAGCTGTTAAATTGGTCAGATGGTCTCCTGACAATAGTGTTGTAATAGTGACCTGGGAATATGGAGGCCTTTCTTTATGGAGTGTATTTGGAGCTCAGCTGATTTGTACACTTGGAGGAGATTTTGCGTGAGTCAATAAAGAAATTTTAGATGAAATAACTCCATTTTCTCCAAGACAATACACATACACAGAAACTTTGTTATACAGCTACCATTTTGCCTTGACTCTGAACCCAAAACAATTTGTAAGGTTCAGAATTAATGTATTCAGAATGTATTGTTTCCTCATACATCCATCCTCTTTCCATCCTCTTAAAACTGACCATTCAGTGAAAATGCATTTATTTATTGAACCCCTATTGTGTATATGATAACATGTTAGATTCAAAGCTAAATCAGACATGAATCTGCCTTCAAGTATCTTATTATCTAATAAGAGTGGTAAGCTATATACATAAATAACTAGTCGGAAATGAAAAATTACATTATCTCATTGGGTTAATGTAGGTTAACTCAGTGGGTTGATAGAACTGGGTTAAAGTCTCTGTCCACTTCATATACTACCCTGAACTTCAGTCCTGACATAATGAACACACTTTCCCAAACTGCATGACCCTGTTAAGAAGTTATTTAGTAACTGGAAGACTGTATCTCAGTGATATACCTAGGTGTATTAACCAGGAGTCTCATATTTCATACAGTATTGTGTATTTCTCTTTCTAAGGAACAAAATCAGTTTTTTAAAATTAAAGCTAAATATTACATGCAATTAGAAGACTCTTCTTAATTAAGTTTCTATTGTGTTTCAGTTATAGGTCTGATGGTACCAAAAAAGATCCCCTTAAGATCAACTCTATGGTAAGTTCTTTCTATAAAATATTGATATGGTGTGAAAAACTTGTTTTTTTCCTTCTTCTTCTCTCATGTTGATCTGATAAAATTACAAAGCTATTCTAGTCTCAGCAGACTCTTACACAGTTCTTGCTTTGATAAAAGTATTATCTTTAAAAATCAGGAGGCTGCCCAGTTTTCAGTATTTGATTTTGGTTTTGTTTAGATGTGTCCAGCAAGCCCTGTCATCTCTGTGAACATAGTAACTGTTCAGATCAGGCCTTTGTTTTTCCAAAGCATACCTGCATTTCTTATGTGACTCAATTGCACCCACTTCCCATGGCCTCCTTTCTTTTAACATAATGTGAAATGCTCATTGGGTCTTTTTCCTGGAAGACATGTGCTTGTACGTTATTTGAGCATATTTAAAATTTTTTCCATAGATGTATGTCAAAAGAATTGCAGTCCCTGTTGTAACAATATTTTTACTATCAATTTTCAAGAGTTTCTGTAGAAAGCAGTGAGGTGTAACCTCTGTCTTTACATACAAACATTTTCTTTCTATAGCCCTCTGTGTACCATCTTTGAGGAATTAGTGGCTGTGAGGCTTATCACTACCTTTCTCTGCTGCTCCACAGAGGAAGGCATTTTCTGATCATGGGTTTCTCGAAGAATTAAGACCACCATGGTTGCCTTCAGTAGGGGTTCCCAACCTTTCACCACCAAGGATCCCATTTGATGGCTCTCCTCACCTCCATATTTTAAAATAAGTTTTCAAACACCATTTCTCTGACTGCCGATCAGTGCTTATGAATGCCATGCAGCAACCAGTGTTACCTGCCTCACTAAGTTAATATTTTAATCACAACTAAGAATCTAAGCATTTTAGTTATGCAGCCAAAACTTTTCATGGGAAAGCAAAAGTTCTGTTAAACTTCCGAAATTTTGGAACAATTCATGGACCTCTTCTCCCCCCATTAGTATTTTCTTGGCCTTGCAGATTGGGAATTACTGATGTTAAAAAAAATTTTTTTTTTTTAACTCTCATGGAATCTGGTTAATAGAATATTAAAATGAACTGGGCCTGGAGAATTTATTTGAACCCTCTCATTTTACAGAGGAAGAAACTTATACCCCAAGAAACCAAACAGCTTGGCCAAGGTTGTACAACAAAATGGCAGCCAAGCTGGAGTGCAAAACCCTGGTCTCATAGCCTCCAATCTAGTGTTCTTTGTTCTGAACAAAACTGCATCTGTTTGGGTGCTTCTTTGTAAAGCTTCGGCTATGTAACATGGGTCTTCTCTCTGTAAGGAATTTCTTTGTATTTGAGAGGCAGTTAAATTAATGGAGAAGTTACAGAGAGCAGTAGGCATTTCTTAGGTTTTGGAGCTAAGATTGGTATGTAGTGTTTTCACTCTTCTAAGTGGAGAGCAGTGATGGTTTCTACTGGAGATCTAAGATGTAGTAGATGTAGGTATAATTCTTGTCTGTGTTGTTTGTCATGGTTCCTCCAGCCTTCAGAAGTCATTAATAATGCTGTTGTTGGTTATTTCAGAATTTGAATATTTCAAACCAGGAAAAAATAACAAACTTTTTATTGCTTTGATTTTCTTTCCCTGACTCCCGTCTTCTTTCCCCCTCCTCTCTCCAAGAGCTGGGGTGCCGAAGGCTATCACCTATGGGTAATCAGTGGATTTGGTTCTCAAAATACTGAAAATGAGTCTGACTCCAAGAGCGTAGTTAAACAGCCTAGCATTCTACTATTTCAGTTTCTCAAGAGTGCACTCACCGTAAACCCTTGTATGGTAAGTTTATTTAATTAAAACTCCGTTAGTTTTTTTTAGTGGCTTTCATATTTGAATATGACTCTTCCTTATGACAATTTTATTTCTGAGCAGGTTTTGCTTTTTTTTGGCCTTGTGGCATGCAGGATCTTAGTTCCCCAACTAGGAATTGAACCTGTGCCCCCTGCAGTGGGAGCATGGAGTCTTAACCACTGGACCGCCGGGGGAGTCCCATGCTTTTTTTTTCTTTTTTTAATAGGATCACAAGCAATTTGAGGAAAAGCAGTGTTTACAGATTCACTTGAGTAACCTGAATAAAATTTAGTCTTTGTCTGAATAGCATTTCTCAAAGTATGTTCCACGAGGCACTACTTGTGAGAAATATCAATAGCAATTACATAGGACAAGAAGAATTTCTGTTGTCTTTTAAGTGTGAAATAAAGGAGTTAAACAAAGCTGTAGAGATTTCTTTAACATAGGACTCGAGTCTTTAATATACTGATGTGCATCATGAAAGTCCAGGAGTTGGTATATAAAAAGCACTGTTTCCCAAGCTTATTTAACTATGAATTTTTAAGGAATGCCTAGAAGAAAATAAGCCTAGAATTCTGCTTTGGGAAACACTGCCCCAAATTATAACATAAACTCATGTTTTATCAGTCTGAAATAAGATATTAATATGATATATTGTTGATATATAGTAACAGTGATATGTTATATGATAGGGGTGCATATCTTAGTATCTACCACCAATGGGTTTTTAAATATTTGGTGCAACCAATTTCTAATTAAAATTTATAACACATTGAGGAAGAATGAAAATACCCTGGATCTCAGACCTCATTACTATAGCTGAATAATAAGAAAAACAAGAGTAGAGGATTTCTCCTCTGCTCGCACATCCCAAATAAATAATTTAGAAGCACTCCGAGTTTTATATCAAGACAACATTTGGACTACCATGGGAAGGTGAGTGGCTGGGGTGCTGATCTAATTTAAAGAGTGAGTGAATAATCTGCCCACATTTGAAAACACTCGCCTTTAATTAAAAACCAGGGCATAATCACAGAGAGTTGAAACTATATTTTTGTCTAAATATCCTCAGAACCTGGTACACTCCTTGGTACTAACCAGGCTTTCACCAAGCAATTATTGAATTGTTCTGAACCAGGACCACAGATGTTGGCCACTCTTCTTCCTCCCCATGATTTAAAAGATCCTCCTGTATCCAGTTATCCCTGTTTGTAATCCACTCCCTCTTCTTACCATGTGGGCACACGGATGAGCGTATACACACAAACAGTTTGACCAGACATGTTTTCTTACTACCATTCATGAGGTATCTTATATGAAACTAGTTTGTAAACTGTAGACATTGAGTAGTCTTATTCAGTTTTCAGGTGGAAAATCTCTCATAGCATTGCCCTGGGCATGTTTTGGAATCTGTATGATAAAACAGACTTTAACAAAGATTTTATTTACACTGGGAAGTAATCACTAAAATGTTGTCTGTTAAATATAACAGTGTGTGAGATTATTAGGTAGTCTTGTCCTCTGTGAGGAAAATCAGCATTGAGATGTGTGGTACATTTCCAACAATAAAAATAAATTGATGTATTACTTACTTTCCCCTACCTTATACTAACTTGTTTTTATTTGCTTCTCTCCCCTCTGCTTCCTTTTTCCCTCATCTAGAGTAACCAAGAGCAAGTGTTGCTTCAGGGGGAAGATCGATTGTACTTGAACTGTGGAGAGGCCTCACAAACCCAGAATCCCAGGAGTACTTCGGCACACTCTGATCATAAGCCCAGTCAGGAAAAGGGCCCGTTTGCAGATGGCAGTTCAGAGTCTCAGAGTTTAAGCACTTTACTTGGTCATCGGCATTGGCATGTAGTGCAGGTAAGTCTTCAGATGCTGTTGACTGTGGACTTAGTCCTTGGTAAGACAGCACCCTGAAGCAGATACTTAAGTATTTCATTTGTTGCTTTAGAAAACTGAGAAACTTTGTAAACTTTTTGACTGTCATGTCTCTCTTCTGCTGTTCTGTGCTCTTGTCCTCTTGTCTTCTCCTTTCTTTCCACCTGATGTAGATTGTATTCCCACCTGCTTTAAGTCCATTAGTAAGTGAATAGTTAAAAAAAACTAGAAGTTTATGCTTTGTCCTCTTATTGTGCAAGACTGTTTATTTTACTTCCAGCCTATTTTTGGTATAAATTTAGCTCTGGATTTGCATAGGCTAAAGTGTAGTAATTTAATGAAAAGTGACAATATTGATTCGTACCTTGTGCAGCTGACCTTGTAGTCCTAATGGGGACACATTGAGGTTAATTGCCTGACTTTGGACCCAAATTGCAGACTTCTGATTAGTCTAGAACCTCAGTGTTAATAATTTTATTATTACTCAATCTTGTATCAGATTATTATTAAATTAGTAGTTTCTTTTAGTAATTCTGATACATTGACATTTAATATAGAAATTAATTCTGAGTTTCGATACCAAATAAAATTAATTTGGGTAAATCAGTAAATTGAAGTTTCTTTAAAGAAACTTTCACACACATTTCAAAGTCCTGAGTGTTTTCTTCCCACTTTTCATGCCAGAGTGTCTTAGGTACATCAGAGCCTACTCTTGGATTAGTTTCTTTTAGTCTTTTTCTATTTCCACAATTCTTTGTCTTACTTCTACATTCTGTACTTTTACCTTACTAGCTTACTTCAGCTCCCATGTTATTTTCGGTTGACTTTGAGTGGAGATAATGAGAGACATAAGATTGGTCATTGCGTGAAAAATTGAAGGAGGAATATCTCCTACATTGACATGTGGTATACACTAAAAGAAAATGTATTTAACTTACATTAAGAAATTCATAAAATCAAAACAATGTGCATACCATTTTATAATTAGTAACAGTTATTAAATAAAACTGCATCAGCTACTTCCTTGACTAAAATTTTCCACTGCTCCCTTCTCTCCTATAGCCATTTCTCTGCTATTTTCATTTCCCCATACTTTGAACTATTCATTCTACACTGACCTAGCATCAATGCCAGTTCTGCCTAGCCAGGTCTGTGTTGCCAGAGAGCCAAGTAGAGCAGAGGATCAAAGAAGGTAGGTCTGGAACTCAAAAATCCATCAGGCAATAACAAAAATTGAATTTCCTTCCAGCTCAAAAATTCAGTGATTCTGTGATTCGTAGCCATCTATAAAGTATCCCATATTAGAAGCATATAACACTGATTTTACAACTTCAGGCAAAGTAGATACTAGCAAGATTCTTCTGTCATCCTGTTCTTTAGGTATCTAAAATATTTAGAAAGATAAACTTGTTTAAGTCTAGCTTTACGTAATTTTTTCAGTTTCCTTAAAACTAATAAAAATAATGCTAGAGTTGTACTCCCCCCAAATTAAGTTATAATGGACTCATAGAATTTTTAGAGCTGGAAGGACCTTAGCAATCATGTAGTCCAACTAGGTTTTATACATGAGGAAATTGAGGCTCAGGGAAGTTAGGTGACTTGCCCAAGGTCACACAGCAGAATAGTGGCAGACTCTATCCTTACCATGATATAAATTAAAGTAATAATCAAACCTGTTTTAAAACCTAGGTACTAAATGTTGAAGCATATAATATACTGCTGACCTTGATATAAAACTGAGAATGTGCCTATTTGACATTCTTTTTACTTGGAGGTGCCCTATGCTTTGTTTGCTGGCCCTCCAGCCACAAGAGTCAGTGCAGCATTGTGGTGGTGTTCGTTTGGTAGTGTGGTTTACAGTGTCCATATAATGTTAATGCTTTTAACTTCCAGACATTTTAGCCATTAGTAAGTATTCCCTGAAGAAACGTGAGTGCCTGTTTAATTCCCCCTTCAACATATGCTCTTGTCTAGGATAAGTGCCCGTATCCTCCATCACAATGGCTTTGTTTGCGTGGTTTATACTTTGTATGCTTCTTGTACAGCTTAGAGTTCATCACATGAGCTCCAACGAATTCTGCTCTGTCTGTTCCTCATCTAGACTACTGGATTTTTTTTGTTTGTTTAAGCCTTCTACCTTACACTCGTTAGTTTCCTGGTCAGAAGATTCTGTGTTAACCATGTTTTCTCCTTTAACAAAAATAACACAAATACATACTTGTCGGAAGCAGGGTAACGTATCAGGCTCTATGTTAGGGAGGTCAACAAAGAGGATTGTAAAGGCTATTTCATTTATAAATGATTTGCTCTCATTCCTACAACGTGTATCAAATGTTCTGGGTATTTGGCACAGATCATATCTCCTAGGGTGATGGCCCTCACAGTCTCACCAGTTACAGAAGAAAGTAGGCTAGGTAGGAGACATGGTTTTAGCAGAATGACTTCAAGGGAAAAAAGGTAGATTTAGGTTCTCCGAGAGACTGAAAAATCCTAAGATGTTCAGAGTAGAGATTCTGTACCTTAGCACTGAGTTTCCCAGTGGTATGACATGACTTTTGTGCCCTGACTATGCATTCCCAACCTGAGTTTCTTCATTATTCATTAGCTGCCTCTTTTCTTACTTCTGCCATTTCCTGTTCTCAGTATTAGGAGTGGAACTCAAAGTTCAGGTAACATATACATCTCCTGGGGCAAAAACAAGTTTTTGTTCTTATTTCATAGCATCTTCAAGACACAAAACCATATGAGAAATAAAGCTTCATTTTAAGTTTTGAAAGTAAACCATTTGCTATTTGTGGCATCTCATATACTTTTGGAGGGTAAACGAATTTGTTTTCTCCTAGAGATAGTCATCAGAATGTGATCGTATGATAAGTTAACCTTGGTTCCCATGATTAGAAACTCTACATGTTGGAGTCCACTTTGGCAGTGAGATCTCACTTCCCACTTTACCTGCCCACACATCTCACAAATACTTATGAAACACTAAGGTTTGGGGAAAGTGGGGGGTGGGGTGTTTAGTGTCATGGATAGCTAGCTCAGTTGTGCTCCAGGAACATCCTTCTTCAAGTGACTATTTTTATTTTCTTCATCCAAAAAAAGAATTTCACTTACAGCATCCTACAAAACTATTTTCAAATTTTACTTCGCCACCTGATGATTACCTCAGATTATCATTATTCTGAACTAATTCCACCCATCATAGTAAATTTTACTGGTTGGCCTGAATAGTACAACATACCTGTTAAGATACAAGTTAAGCATTCTTCAAGCGTATCTATCCTGACACAGTTATTTTTAATTCTGTAAGGTAGGCTTCCACAAACCAGCACTGGGGTTAAGAACTTCCTAATGTACTAAAAGCTATTAATTTACTTAGATTTTAGGTTGACTTACTGGATAATAAGTGAAGTCTAACAAAAATAGTTTTATAAATAAATTTTATCAAGGTTAATACAGATGTTTTCACTTGATTTTTGCTTTGTCTTCACATTACTCAAAGAATCTTATTGGATTTGATTGCATTTACTTGGCTTTTTAATTTGGCTTTCTCTTTTTAAATATGTAATCATTTTTCTTTGAGTAAACGGAAACTAAATTAAATTGAAGGTTCTCTTATTCCAGGAACAGAAGATTTTTCCTTTATTCTGTTGTTCTGTTAATTTTCGCATTGCATTCACCATGTGCTCATGAAAATCTATTTACTCAGCAGGCTAATAGATCACAGTCTCAGTAAAGCTAGACTTAAGCTACATTGATACCTCACAGAGGATTTTTCAAGTTTAAAATTCTCAGAGTGACACAAAGACACTGTGTATACAAAGATGTAAGACAGACGGCATGGAAGGATATGTTTATTGCTTATGTTGCAGATAAAGAGTTAATACCTGTAATATATTAAAAGTACTTGTAGGTGAATAAGTTGAACACCCCAGTAAAAAGCAGTAGCTTATACACACTTATATATATATATGGCTGTTTGTTTAGAGATAGCAATGATATAGCAGAAGAATTTCACTTTGTATTTTGTGTACTTTTATGCTGTTTAAATTTTATAAGCATGCATTGCTTTTTTATTAGAAAAATGTAAAAATAATAAAAGAGATTTCTACTAAAAAAGCATAAACAAAACTCTTGCTGAGGCTCTGATTTTATTAGATAAGGGTTTTTTGGGATGGTTCATATCCGTGGACCCAAACTGTTCCATCTACACAATTCTTGGCTGCCTTAGTAGATGCTTCTCTAAATATCTTTAGTCATTCTGTATTTATTGAGTGTTCAATATTTAATTTAAATCAAATAAAAACAGTGTAGAGAAAAAAGAGGAAAGCCTGATGTCTAGAAACATATAATGAAATGGTTAAGACAGGAGTTGTGAAATAATTGGCTGCTAGTGTTAATACTCATTATTTGGGAGCACTTTTTAAAAAACTATTTTATTTTTGGCTGTGTTGGGTCTTCGTTGCTGCGTGCGGGCTTTCTCTAGTTGCGGTGAGTGGGGGCTACTCTTTGTTGAGGTACGCAGACTTCTCTTGTTGTGGAGCATGGGCTCTAGGTGCGCGGTCTTCAGTAATTGCAGCACGTGGGCTCAGCAGTTGTGGCTCGCAGGCTCTAGAGCACAGGTTCAGTAGTTGTGGCACACAGGCTTAGTTGTTCCGCGGCATGTGGGATCTTCCCGGACCAGGGCTCAAACCTGTGTCCCCTGCATTGGCAGGCAGATTCTTAACCACTGCGCCACCAGGGAAGCCCTATTTGGGAGCACTTTAAACATTACAAGAAAATTAATCTCATATTATGATGTTAATGCTTTTAGGTGCTTTACTTTTAAATATATTTCAGAAGTCTTACCAAACTGATGTGTTATTTTCTATAGATTTCCAGCACCTATCTAGAGAGCAATTGGCCTATACGGGTGAGTTATTTGTTACTTTGTTGGTGTTAACTTTCATTGGATAGCATTTGCTGCAAGAGGTATTCTGGGAATTGAGCCTTTCAGTGGGTGCACTGATAAAAGTAAAATTTCAGTACTTGCTTCCTTGTACATTGTTAGTGTAACTCTATAATTTGGTCAAATGTAACATGTATAAATGTTAAGATTTTTGAATTTAGCATTGTACATTTAATTCTCTTAGCAAATGTTTATTAATAGTCTGCTTGCCTGACATAATCCTCAGCTCTTTACACCTAATTTAAAAACTCAAGGAAGAGCTCTTAATTTTTTTTTTTAATCAGTTTTCAGCTATTGATAAGCTTGGACAGAATATTGCTGTGGTTGGCAAGTTTGGTTTTGCACATTACTCTTTACTCACCAAAAAATGGAAGCTTTTTGGAAACATTACCCAGGTTAGTCTTTTTGAAATTAAAAACCTATTTCTCAAAGTATGAGAGAACTACAATATGAAATAAGTATAAAGTAAACCACTGTTTACTTATTAAAAAGTAAAATTTAAAAAATTAAAAAGTAAAAGTATTAAAAAGTGACACTGGATTATACTAAGGGTCAGTTCTGATAAAGTACTTGATATTTGATGAAAGATTTTGTATTGAGATAGTTGGTTTGTTTTTAATTCTTGTTAAGATCAAACACTATAATCCTGTAACTTGAGGATTTACTCTTACATTCCAGGTAGAGTTCATCAGATATGATCGGAATAAATCTCCACAAAATTTGAGATCATTCCCTGCTTGTCTGTGTATGACATAAATATTTGGGTAGCATACAAACATATGCAGTTGGATTTTGCAAGAATCAAATAGGAGGAAAAGAAGGAAGTTAACATTTAATAGGTGCCTACTGTGTACCGGGCACTTCCACATATGTTATCTCATTGTTCTTCATAACAACCCAATGAGAGCACTATTGTTACTCACCATTTTATAAAAGAGAAACTAGGATTCAGAGTCAAGCAGCTGATAAATGATAAACCCAGAATTTAAACCAAGGTCTGTTGAATGTGGAATAATGATGCTACATGGTACCCAGTTATTTTGAATGATGTATTTTATGTCTTACAGAAATATTTATTTCTTTCAAAGTAGGATGTGAATCATTATTAATAAAGGCCCTAGAGTAATACTTAATGTTGAGGGGGGCGGGAAGAGAGTAGAGCAGAAATAATTAGAGCTTTCATTGTCTGATTAGGAATATTTTACAAGTCTGTTACTGGCAGGAATAAATGTAAATATGTTTTTTATATTTTCTTTTAAGGAGCAAAATATGATTGTGACAGGTGGCTTAGCCTGGTGGAATGATTTTATTGTCCTTGCATGCTATAACATAAGTGATCATCAAGAGGAGGTATGTTTTTGCTTTCTCAGAAATAACAAGATTTTTACATTTTAAAGATATTAAGCACAGTTTGGTTTTTATATAAAAATAACCTATTGAAAATGAACAAAACGTTTTACTTTTTAATCAAGAATTTGGCATTTTTAACAAATGGGACTTTCATTTCAGGTTACTTAAAAATTTAAAGGGGTAATCAGGACTTCTGTGATAACTTTTTCTAAGGAGTTTAGCCATTAGACATTCTCTATAAAGTTTGTAAATAATAAAAAATAGTTAAAAGTTGAGAAGTTTATAAAGATAGCTGTCCTTAGAGATTTATTAACTTATTTATTTTTTGAGAAACTACTGATCTCCTTGTATCAGGTCTAAATGCGCAGGTCTAAAAGGAGTATCTCATAATAGTACATCACAGTTTTGATCACTTCATCTTTTAGTTATTTGTAGAATGAGCCTACCCTGTCAAAATATAAACATCCATTTGTTATTAATGCTCAGATTAGTCTTTAACTCCTCTTACTTGAAAAAAGTCAGTAGATAATAAAACAGCATGTCTAAGGTATTCAGTCATCCAATGTAGGTATCTTGTTTTTACAGTTTTCTTTATTTTTGTTTTCTATAGCTCAGAGTGTACTTGAGAACGTCAAATCTGGACAATGCTTTTGCTCATGTCACCAAAACACAAGCAGAAACATTACTGCTTAGTGTCTTCCGGGACATGGTAATAGTATTTAGAGCAGACTGTTCAATATGCCTTTACAGTATTGAAAGGAAATCTGATGGGTAAGTATATAACGTGTGACACTTTTTGTGTTTTGTGTCACTTTTTGCTCCTATTTATCATGTTTCCTCTGTAGTTTTTATTTCTCAAAACGGTTACTCTAATTTTATATTTAGTTTCCTTTGTTTTAGGAGTTAAAAAAGCAAGGAATTTTAATTAGTGATATTCATATAGTAGTTATTTTTTAGCTACCAAAATAATTAAAGAGCCTGTACCAACTTCTTCAGCTAATCTTACTGGACTCATTTGAGAAAAATCTAGCTCGGGATGGGGTAAAGCTTTAAATACTAACTTTTTTTTCACAATCTTGAAAACAAGTGGTTACTAACTATCCTGCTGTTCTAGAAACTTGGGGAAATTTGTAGGAGTTTACAGCTTTAAGGCCTGAGGAAGCATGACCTTAGAAGACTCATTCATATTTTAACTGAGATAGATGGCTGTAGTCTGGGAAAGGAAAAACTGTCAGACCTGTTGGAGCTGCGTGTTGCCTATATTCTTGGCATCTCGCTGGCTTGCGGCGTTTAGACCATTCTTCTTGAGTTTTATTTTGTTCTCAAATGGTTTTTGTTTCTTTTTTTAAACAGCTATGAAGTGCATATTTGCTGAAGTAGCTTATAATGGAGGAGTAATATAAAAATAAAAATTAACAAATCTACTAGCCTCAGAACGCATGTCTTTCTCAACCGTTTCTCAACTGACTAAGCTATGCCTATAGCTTCTTCCCAGTTTATTTCTTCCTTTCTACATCTTACTCCCTTTTTTTCCCTCCCTCATTTCCAGATGTATTCTTGGATGCCACAACCTTGTTGGTCTGCTGTTTAAAGGATACTTGGGGAGGAGAAAATGATAGGTAGAAGGCATTTGGGCCCATAAACATAAAATCTCATACTATTAGTAGTGGAAAAGGAAAAAACCTCATTAGCATTGTTGTTGAGGTGTATGGGTTTCTTTCTCTTTTTTTGCAGTCCAAATACTGCTGGTATTCAAGTTCTTCAGGAAGTCTCCATGTCACGCTACATTCCCCACCCTTTCCTGGTAGTATCTGTCACTCTGACATCAGTGAGTACAGAGAATGGAATCACCTTGAAAATGCCACAGCAGGTACCATTCTATTATCAGAGCTCTTAGAGTTTTCATTTCAGTTTTTTGTGTTTTAATTTGATTTTAGGAACTATTTATTTGTTCAGCAAATACATACTAAATGTCTAGAATTTGCCTTGCATGAAGCTGCTGGGTTACAGTGGCAAACTAAACAAACATGGTTTCTGCTCATACTATAAAGAAATAATTACATACATAATTAATTACAATTGTGATGTGTATACCAAAAAGTAATATAGCTTACTGTGTATAACAAAAACCTGGAGTAGTCTAAGCAATCACAGAAGATTTCTGTATCATTTAAATTGAAACCTGAAGAACAAGTGGCGGTTATCTAAGTAAAGAAGGGGAATTTCAGGCAGAGGGAATGGTATTCAAAGGCCCATAGATAAGAGAGAACATGACGCATTCAGGGAATTGGAAGAAATTTCAGTGACTGGAACATAGAGTATGAGAGGATGAGAGTCTTATTGATAATACGGACTTTGGAGTTTGTCTTAAAGTCTAAAGCGTTTTAAGCTGGATGTTACTAGATCTAAGCTTTATAATGTTAGAGAAAACATTACAAAGGAGGAAAATGAAACAGTGGGACAGAACTGGATGTAGGGAGAGCAGCTGAAAGGCCACTGTAATGATCTAGGTGAATGGTGTCTGTGGCCCGAACTTGGGTAGGGAAAAGAAGATGGAAAGAAGTGGAAGGAATATGACATATAGAGGACTCCATGATTAGTTAATTATGAACAAAGAGAAGGGATAATCCCATAGCTTCTGGTTAAAGTAGCTGTGTAGGTAGCAGTGTCACCAGGACCCAGGTATTACAACTTTCTATTCCAAGCCTCCTTCCATTATACCACTGGTTTCCAAACTTCATGTCAATGTGGAACCCATTTTCAAAGGAAAGTTCTGTGTGGATTTATTTGTCATCCCTGTCTGCCCAGTCTGTCTTTTACTTCCTATTAAGGCACTTCCACTGAGTGCCTGTGAAATACAGGTCCCATTTTTCTCTGCAAACTCTATTTCATGTAACAAGATAGTCCTAGTTGATAAGGGGAAGTTATCTTTTACAGAAGAACTCTAGCTAAAAGATATGGAAGGAATGTAAGAATTTAAGAATCACCATTTTGCAGCCCGTGAAGAAATGAGTGATTCAGGCAGTGATCATTGGATGAAACCAATGAAAGGTTGATGGGAACTTTACAATGAAGGTATCAAGTTGTCATGCCCAAGCCTTATTAATCAATTTTAGCATCACTAAAAGTGGGAGAACCAGATGTGGCATGCTTCCTGGGGTGAAGCAACCTGAAGTTCACGTGAAGAATTACTAGCAAAAACATTGAGCCTGATCTGAATCAAGCTTATAGAGTCATCTTCTATTCACAGAAAATACAGGGAAAGAGGTTTAGTTTAATGATATTTTATAGGAAAGCTGCAGGTCAATAATGTGGGGGAAAAAAGAAAAGATTCTTCTAAATAAGACTTTCGAGGTATAAGAACAAAATGCATGCGTAAGTTCATTTGTATCTTGATTCAAATAGGCTATATATAAAAAGACACTGTTGAAACAATTTGCAGTATTTAAATGTGAACTAAGGAATAGTTGTAAGTTTTATTACATTTAGATGTGATATTGGCGTTGTGATTATATAAGCAAATATCCGTATATTTTAGAGATGCCTATTAAATGTATACGGGTAAAATGGCATGGTATCTTTTAAAATGCTTTGGCAAAATAAGTAAAAAGAAAAGAGGGATAGGTGGAGCAAACCTTGATAGTTGTGAATCTGGATGATGGGAATAAGGGGGCGCTGTTTGTTGTACATTTTACATACTTTTGATCATGTTTGAAGTTGTCATATTAGAAAAAAAAGGACTCCTTGTATATCCTAGATAATACTATTAGGCAATCAGTGGCATCAGTAATACTGGGTGCCCCATTTTAAGAGGGCCCTTCACAAAGAGGAGATACTTAACTTGGTAAAGAGCAGATTAAGAAGTGAGTTGAAATATAATAGGAAATAGACTAATTACATCTTGCACAGAGGGAAGACCAAGATTTAAAGCAAAGCAAGTCTTGATTTAACAACAAAAAATTAGCAGTAAGAACTGTTCAACAGTAAGGTGGCCTTCACTCAGGAGAGAGGTGAGCACCTTGTCTCTGAAGCTTCCAATGAGAATTATCTACCAGGGATTTTTTAGGGTAAGAGATGGTATGTTGGGTTCCTTCAAATTTAGGATTTTGAGGATACATGTAGTCCCTGCTTGTATGTTACAGTCAGTTTCTGAAAAGTTCATTAAAGTTGCCTGAGAGGGCTGTTGTGGTCACGGGTTCGTACGTATTGTAATATTATCAGTAGAAAATGTTGACTGCATGTAGAGCTGAAGGAAAAAAAAGAATTTTGCTTTTTTAAAAAATGAAGTAGTATAAAATGTAGTGGTGAATTTACCATCTTAAAACTTAAAAGTGGTCATTATGAACATTAATCAGATTTTAGTGAACTTCAGTAAATGCTCTTTAGGTCTTTTGAAGTGTTTGAGGAGTTTGTCCCTATGCCAGTCCCCAAGCAGTCATATTGTTTGATTCTTGGCATTGCATATTCATTTTCCTTTTTCCTCTACTCTCTAGTGCTTATAATTCCCACATAGCTTTTAAATTCCATTTTTCCTTCTCTTACCTCCAAGTTATTTGCTTTTTCTCGTGTGTTAGGACAGATGTTCAATTTTTAGTTTTCATGTCATTATGTGCTAAGTGGGGAAATGAAGATTTCTTTCCAAATAAAATTCTTGAGTTTTGTGACAGTTGCTTGGAGATTTTGTAGGGTTATTTTTTAAATTCCTACTTTGTAAATTAACAGCAGTTCATATCATGCTTACTACCTACCTGGATATGATCTAAAGCAAAAAAGAATAACAGAGCCTGTGAGTATTCTGTACCCTTTTGCCATTTCTTTATACACAATCCCTTGTGTCTTAGAGCAGTGCAAAAGAGCATTTCATATATCTGAATATTTTTTGCAAGTAGAATACATAGGGTGATGGTTGTTTTCTTTACCAAACCCTAAATGATATCGGCAGCTTAAATTCATCCAGCCAGCAAGAGTCAAAGCTGGGACATAATCCATGTCTTCTGAATAATCATCCTTTCCTTGAATAATCATCCTTTCCTTCTTAAAACTCTTTCCTTCTCTGGTCTGTGACATCATGCTCGATTTCTTTTCTTGCCTTCAAAAGCTTAGACAGTGGCCCTCTGCTCTTTTGCCTCCCATATACTTTGCCTCAGAAAACTCATCTGTTTCCTTCAGCTTACCAGGTTTGCCTTTATGGTTATGATTCTGGTATTCATCTCCAGTTAAGTCATCTCTCACAACGTTTTTACTTGAAAGTCTTAAGATTCTTTCTAATTTAAAATGGGCAATAGAAGGAAACTCTTCAGTTTCCCTTCCCTAAACTATTTTCTCCTCCTAACTTGTAGCACCTCGCCTAGATTCAGTTCCCTGAAATCATCTTTGATTCAGCTTTCTTTTCCTACCCTTCATGTCTAGAATATAAGTAAGTTTTTGTTTTAATCAAAATGCTTTTTCCTCTTTACAAATGAAAATGACTTGATGTCTGAGATTCATTTTAAAACAGTGCTCCTGAAACTTAAAGCTGGGTGATAGGGTTCAGTGAAAATCATTATACTAGGTTCTCTACTTTGGGGTTTGATTGAAATTTTCCTTAATAAAAAGGCAGACTGTTTCCTTCATTCTTTTTTTTTTTTTTGCGGTACGCGGGCCTCTCACTGTTGTGGCCTCTCCCGTTGCGGAGCACAGGCTCCGGACGCACAGGCTCAGTGGCCATGGCTCACGGGCCCAGCCGCTCCGCGGCATGTGGGATCTTCCCAGACCGGGGCACGAACCCGCGTCCCCTGCATCGGCAGGCGAACTCTCAACCACTGCGCCACCAGGGAAGCCCCTGTTTCCTTCATTCTTGAAGTCACCACCCATGATATCTTCCTCTCCTCAGTAATCCATCCTGAATAACTCAGAATTTTTAATAACTCCCTTATTCAGGGACCATACATGGTGGCTTATTTCCTGCTATATTTTTACCTGACTTTCCAAGCCCTCTTTGAAGGTCTGTTACCATCAGCATTTTTTCTCATAACATCCCTAATTTAGCCAGATTGTTCTCACTTTCCCAGTAGAACTATTTTATCCTACCTGTGTCATTTATATTGCATTCTTCAACTAAAGTACCAACGCTTTTTCTCCCACCCGTGTAGGTTAACCTCACCTTTCAAGTCCCACCTCATCCTTTAAGCCCTGTCTAGCTGTGCCGGCCAGGTCACTGAAGTGATGTCTCATTTTTATGAACTTCTGAAGGTCTTTTAGTTTTTCCAGGATAATTCAGCTCTGCCCTCAATTTTATATTCACTTGCATTGTTCATTAATTACATGGTGTTAAGCTTGTTCTACCCTAGCCAGACAGCTCGTTGTACTTCCACAGAGCCTAGCAGAATGACTGTACATAGTACACACTCAATATTGTTGTTTGCTTAAACTGTAAACCTTATGCATTGGCAAGGGAAATGCTGAAAACATACCTATTAATTTTTATAAATACAATTTATTTTTCTTTCAGGCTCGTGATGCAGAGAGCATTATGCTGAATCTTGCAGGACAGCTCATCATGATGCAGAGGGACAGATCAGGCCCTCAGATCCGGGAGAAGGACAGTAACACTAACCAAAGGAAACTTGTGAGTAAAGTGCAAGTCATTTAAAACGTTAAGAATGTATGGGAGGAGGATGAAGGAATAAAAGAATTTAAGAGGAGAGTATTATCTTGTGATTTGGAAAGTGAGTAAGTACATAAAATAAGTCTTAAGGCTCTGGGTACAAGACTGTTTGTGAAGGGTGGAAGATGAGATCCTAAAATGATAATAAAATGCTCTGTATGCCGGATGTTACTGCTTAGGCATTATTATTTACAAATTCTAATGGGAAAACAGGATAAATTGGTGAAGTTCCTTGGGGTGGGGGGTGTTCTTTTGGTGTTTTATTTAGATTTAAATACACATACTTTGAAAGGCAGGGTACTATTATTAACTCTGACTCTAAATAAATTCCCCTAATTTTCCCCAAAATTTATACTGTCATTTTGAAAGATTTGGGAAACTAGTACCTAGGAAAACTTAGGAATCTACAAATTTAATAGGGGAAAAACTGATTTCTGTCTCTCCTTCTCCAGCTGCCATTCTGTCCTCCTGTTGTACTAGCCCAGTCTGTTGAAAATGTCTGGACCACGTGTCGAGCAAATAAACAAAAGCGTCACCTTTTGGAGGCCCTCTGGCTGAGCTGTGGAGGTTCAGGGATGAAAGTCTGGCTCCCTCTCTTCCCTAGGGATCACCGTAAGCCCCATTCCTTCTTGTCCCAGCGGATCATGCTGCCTTTCCACATAAATATCTACCCCCTGGCTGTTCTGTTTGAAGATGCATTAGTCCTTGGTGCTGTCAATGACACTGTACTGTATGATTCCTTGTATACTCGGAACAGTGCTAGGGAACAGCTGGAGGTGCTCTTCCCTTTCTGTGTTGTGGAGAGAACCTCTCAGATCTACCTCCACCACATTCTACGTCAGCTGCTGGTGAGGAACCTTGGGGAACAAGCCTTGCTCTTAGCCCAGTCCTGTGCCGCGTTACCTTACTTTCCTCACGTGCTGGAGCTCATGCTCCATGAAGTGCTGGAAGAAGAAGCTACCTCACGGGAGCCCATTCCCGACCCTCTGCTTCCCACTGTGGCAAAATTTATCACCGAGTTCCCACTCTTCCTGCAGACAGTTGTTCATTGTGCCAGGAAGACTGAATATGCCCTGTGGAATTACCTTTTTGCAGCCGTTGGAAACCCCAAGGACTTGTTTGAGGAATGCTTGATGGCTCAGGATTTGGATACTGCTGCCTCATACCTTATTATTTTACAGGTAACAATTCTCTTCTTACAAAGGTATAAGAATTGTTGAGCGTAAACCTAGAGGAAACGGAAGGCAAATGTCCTGTGTTGGCACTGTGATTGTGTTTAAAGAACTATTACAGTCATGTTTTCTGTTCTTTTTTTTTTTTTTTTTTTCCGGTATGCGGGCCTGTCACTGCTGTGGCCTCTCCCGCTGCGGAGGACAGGCTCTGGATGTGCAGGCTCAGTGGCCATGGCTCACGGGCCCAGCCACTCCGTGGAGTGTGGGATCTTCCCGGACCGGGGCACGAACCCGTGTCCCCTGCATTGGCAGGCGGACTCTCAACCACTGCACCACCAGGGAAGCCCTTTTTTTTTTTTTAAACATCTTTATTGGAGCGTAATTGCTTTATAATGCTGTGTTAGATTCTGCTTTACAACAGAGTGAATCAGTTAAACATATACATATGTTCCCATATCTCTTCCCTCTTGCATCTCCCTCCCTCCCAGCCTCCCTATCCCACCCCTCTAGGTGGTCACAAAGCACCGAACTGATGTCCCTGTGCCATGTGGCTGCTTCCCACTAGCTATCTGTTTTACGTTTGGTAGTGTATATATGTCCATGGCACTCTCTCACTTTGTCACAGCTTACCCTTCCCCCTCCACGTATCCTCAAGTCCATTCTCTAGTACGTCTGTGTCTTTATTCCCATCTTACCCCTAGGTTCTTCATGAGCTTTTTTTTTCCCTTCGATTCCATATATATGTGTTAGCATACAGTATTTGTTTTTCTCTTTCTGACTTACTTCACTCTGTATGACAGACTCTAGGTCCATCCACCTCACTACAAATAACTCAATTTCGTTTCTTTTTATGGCTGAGTGTTATTCTATCGTATATATGTGCCACATCTTCTTTATCCATTCATCCGATGATGGATACTTAGGTTGCTTCCATCTCCTGGCTATTGTAAATAGAGCTGCAATGAACATTTTGGTACATGACTCTTTTTGAATTATGGTTTTCTCAGGGTATATGCCCAGTAGTGGGATTTCTGGGTCATGTGGTAGTTCTATTTGCAGTTTTTAAAGGAACCTCCATACTGTTTTCCACAGTGGCTGTATCAGTTTACATTCCCACCAGCAGTGCAAGAGTGTTCCCTTTTCTCCATATCATCTCCAGCATTTGTTGTTTCTAGATGTTTTGATGATGGCCATTCTGACTGGTGTGAGATGATATCTCATTGTAGTTTTGATTTGCATTTCTCTAATGATTAATGATGTTGAGCAATCTTTCATGTGTTTGTTGGCAGTCTGTATATCTTCTTTAGAGAAATGTCTATTTAGGTCTTCTGCCCATTTTTGGATTGGGTTGTTTGTTTTTTTTATTATTGAGCTGCATGAACTGCATGTAAATTTTGGAGATTAATCCTTTGTCGGTTGCTTCATTTGCAAATATTTTCTCCCATTCTGAGGGTTGTCTTTTCATCTGGTTTATGGTTTCCTTTGCTGTGCAAAAGCTTTGAAGTTTTATTAGGTCCCATTTGTTTATTTTTGTTTTTATTTCCATTTCTCTAGGAGGTGGGTCAGAAAGGATCTTGCTGTGATTTATGTCATAGAGTGTTCTGCCTATGTTTTCCTCTAAGAGTTTGAGAGTTTCTGGCCTTACATTTAGGTCTTTAATCCATTTTGAGCTTATTTTTGTGTATGGTGTTAGGGAGTGTTCTAATCTCATACTTTTACAGATACCTGTCCAGTTTTCCCAGCACCACTTATTGAAGAGGCTGTCTTTTCTCCACTTTATATTCTTGCCTCCATTATCAAAGATAAGTTGACCATATGTGCATGGGTTTATCTCTGGGCTTTCTATCCTGTTCCATTGATCTATATTTCTGTTTCTGTGCCAGTACCATACTGTCTTGATTTCTGTAGCTTTGTAGTATAGTCTGAAGTCAGGGAGCCTGATTCCTTCAGCTCTGTTTCTCGTTCTCAAGATTGCTTTGGCTATTTGGGGTCTTTTGTGTTTCCATACAAATTGTGAAATTTTTTGTTCTAGTTCTGTGAAAAATGCCAGTGGTAGTCTGATAGGGATTGCATTGAATCTGTAGATTGCTTTGGGTAGTAGAGTCATTTTCACAGTGTTGATTCTTCCAATCCAAGAACATGGTATATCTCTCCATTTATTTGTATCATCTTTAATTTCTTTCATCAGTGTCTTATAATTTTATGCATCCACGTCTTTTATCTCCTTAGGTAGGTTTATTCCTAGATATTTTATTCTTTTTGTTGCAGTGGTAAATGGGAGTGTTTTCTTAATTTCATTTTCAGATTTTTCATCATTAGTGTATAGGAATGCCAGAGATTTCTGTTCATTAATTTTGTATCCTGCTACTTTACCAAATTCATTGATTAGCTCTAGTAGTTTTCTGATAGCATCTTTGGGATTCTCTATGTATAGTATCATGTCATCTGCAAACAGTGACAGCTTTACTTCTTCTTTTCTGATTTGGATTCCTTTTCTTTCTTTTTCTTCTCTGATTGCTGTGACTAAAACTTCGAAAACTATGTTGAATAAGAGTGGTGAGAGTGGGCAGCCTTGTCTTGTTCCTGATCTTAGTGGAAATGGTTTCAGTTTTTCACCATTGAGGACGATGTTGGCTGTGGGTTTGTCATATATGGCCTTTATTATGTTGAGGAAAGTTCCCTCTATGCCTACTTTCTGCAGGGTTTTTATCATAAATTGGTGTTGAATTTTGTCAAAAGCTTTCCCTGCATCTATTGAGATGATCATATGATTTTTATCCTTCAATTTGTTAATATGGTGTATCACAGTGACTGAATTATGTATATTGAAGAATCCTTGCATTCCTGGGATAAATCCCACTTGATCATGGTGTGTGATCCTTTTAATGTGCTGTTGCATTCTGTTTTCCAGTATTTTGTTGAGGATTTTTGCATCTATGTTCATCAGTGATACTGGCCTGTAGTTTTCTTTTTTTGTGACATCTTTGTCTGGTTTTGGTATCAGGGTGATAGTGGCCTCCTAGAATGAGTTTGGGAGCATTCCTTCCTCTGCTATATTTTGGAAGAGTTTGAGAAGGATAGGTGTTAGCTCTTCTCTAAATGTTTGATAGAATTCGCCTGTGAAGCCATCTGGTCCTGGGCTTTTGTTTGTTGGAAGATTTTTAATCACAGTCTCAATTTCAGTGCTTGTGATTGGTCTGTTCATATTTTCTATTTCTTCCTGGTTCAGTCTCGGCAGGTTGTGCATTTCTAAGAATTTGTCCATTTCTTCCAGGTTGTCCATTTTATTGGCATGGAGTTGCTTGTAGTAATCTCTCATGATCCTTTGTATTTCTGCAGTGTCAGTTATTCTCCTTTTTCATTTCTAATCCTATTGATTTGAGTCTTCTCCCTTTTTTTCTTGATGAGTCTGGCTAATGGTTTATCAATTTTTTTTATCTTCTCAAAGAACCAGCTTTTAGTTTTATTAATCTTTGCTCTTGTTTCCTTTATTTCTTTTTCATTTATTTGTGATCTGATCTTTATGATTTCTTTCCTTCTACTAACTTTGGGGGTTTTTTTTTTGTTTTGCGGTACACAGGCCTCTCACTGTTGTGGCCTCTCCCGTTGCAGAGCACAGGCTCTGGACACGCAGGCCCAGCGGCCATGGCTCACAGGCCCAAACGCTCCGTGGCATGTGGGATCTTCCCAGACCAGGGCACGAACCCGTGTCCCCTGCATCAGCAGGCGGACTCCCAACCACTGCACCAAGAGGGAAGCCCAACTTTGGGGTTTTTTTGTTCTTCTTTCTCTAATTGCTTTAGGTGCAAAGTTAGGTTGTTTATTTGAGATGTTTCCTGTTTCTTAAGGTAGGATTGTATTGCTATAAACTTCCCTCTTAGAACTGCTTTTGCTGCATTCCATAGGTTTTGGGTCGTCGTGTTTCCATTGTCATTTGCTTCTAGGTATTTTTTGATTTCCTCTTTGATTTCTTCAGTGATCACTTCGTTCTTAAGTAGTGTATTGTTTAGCCTCCATGTGTTTGTATTTTTTACAGATCTTTTCCTATAATTGATATCTAGTCTCATGGCTTTGTGGTCGGAAAAGGTACTCGATACAATTTCAATTTTCTTAAATTTACAAAGGCTTGATTTGTGCCCCAAGATATGATCTATCCTGGAGAATGTTCACTTGAGAATGAGTGAGAATGAGCACTTGAGAAAAATGTGTATTCTGTTGTTTTTGGATGGAGAGTCCTATAAATATCTATTAAGTCCATCTTGTTTAATGTATCATTTAAAGCTTGTGTTTCCTTATTTATTTTCATTTTGGATGATCTGTCCGTTGGTGAAAGTGGGGTGTTAAAGTCCCCTACTATGAATGTGTTACTGTCGATTTCCCCTTTTATGGCTGTTAGTATTTGCCTTATGTATTGAGGTGCCCCTATGTTAGGTGCATAAATATTTACAATTGTTATATCTTCTTGGATCGATCTCTTAATCATTATGTGGTGTCCTTATTTGTCTCTTGTAATAGTCTTTATTTTCAAGTCTATTTTGTCTGATATGAGAATTGCTACTCCAGCTTTCTTTTGGTTTCCACTTGCATGGAATATCTTTTTCCATCCCCTCACTTTTCAGTCTGTATGTGTCCCTAGGTCTGAAGTTGGTCTCTTGTAGACAGCATATATATGGGTCTTGTTTTTGTATGCATTCAGCCAGTCTGTGTCTGTTGGTGGGAGCATTTAATCCATTTACATTTAAGGTAATTATCGATATGTATGTTCCTATTCCCATTTTCTTAATTGTTTTGGGTTTGTTATTGTAGGTCTTTTCCTTCTCCTGTGTTTCCTGCCTAGAGAAGTTCCTTTAGCATTTTTTGTAAAGCTGGTTTGGTGGTGCTGAACTCTCTCAGCTTTTGCTTGTCTGTAAAGTTTTAATTTCTCCATCAAATCTGAATGAGATCCTTGCTGGGTAGAGTAATCTTGGTTGCAGGTTTTTCTCCTTCATCACTTTAAATATGTCCTGCCAGTCCCTTCTGGCTTGCAGAGTTTCTGCTGAAAGATCAGCTGTTTACCTTATGGGGATTCCCTTGTGAGTTATTTGTTGTTTTACCCTTGCTGCTTTTAATATGTTTTCTTTGTATTTAATTTTTGACAGTTTGATTAATATGTGTCTTGGCATGTTTCTCCTTGGATTTATCCTGTATGGGACTCTCTGTGCTTCCTGGACTTGATTAACTATTTCCTTTCCCATATTAGGGTAGTTTTCAACTATAATCTCTTCGAATATTTTCTCAGTCCCTTTTTCTCTTCTTCTGGGACCCCTATAATTTGAATATTGGTTCATTTAATGTTGTCCCAGAGGTCTCTGTGACTGTCCTCAGTTCTTTTCATTCTTTCTTCTTCATTCTGCTCTGCAGTAGTTATTTCCAGTGTTTTATCTTCCATGTCACTTATCCATTCTTGTGCCTCAGTTATTCTGCTGTTGATCCCTTCTAGAGCATTTTTAATTGTATTTATTGTGTTGTTCATCGTTGCTTGTTTCGTCTTTAGTTCTTCGAGGTCCTTGTTGAATGTTTCTTGCATTTTCTCTCTTCTCTTTCCAAGATTTTGGATCATCTTTACTATCATTATTCTGAATTCTTTTTCAGGTAGACTGCCTATTTCCTCTTCATTTGTTAGGTCTGGTGGGTTTTTATCTTGCTCCTTCATCTGCTATGTGTTCTTCTGTCTTCTCATTTTGCTTATCTTACTGTGTTTGGGGTCTCCTTTTTGCAGGCTGCAGGTTCATAGTTCCCGTTGTTTTTGGTGTCTGTCCCCAGTGGCTAAAGTTGGTTCAGTGGGTTGTGTAGATTTCCTGGTGGAGGGGACTAGTGCCTGTGTTCTGGTGGATGAGGCTGGATCTTGTCTTTCTGGTGGGCAGGTCCACGTCTGGTGGTGTGTTTTGGGGTGTCTGTGGCCTTATTATGATTTTAGGCAGCCTCTCTGCTAATGGGTGGGGTTGTGTTCCTGTCTTGCTAGTTGTTTGGTATAGGGTGTCCAGCACTGTAGCTTGCTGGTCGTTGAATGAAGCTGGGTGCTGGTGTTGAGATGGAGATCTCTGGGAGATTTTCGCCGTTTGATATTACATGGAGTTGGGAGGTCTCTTGTTGACCAGTGTCATGAAGTTGGCTCTCCCACCTCCGAGGCACAGCACTGACTCCTGGCTGCAGCACCAAGAGCCTTTCATCCACATGGCTCAGAATAAAAGGGAGAAAAAGTAGAAAGAAAGAAAGAGGATAAAATAAAGTAAGGTAAAATAAATGTCATTAAAATAAAAAATAATTAGTAAGAAAAAAAATTTTTTTAAGTAGAAAACAAAAAAAACGGGCAGACAGAACCCTAGGACAAATGGTGGAAGCAAAGCTATACAGACAAAATCTCACACAGAAGCATACACATACACACTCACAAAAAGAGGAAAAGGGGAAAAAATAATATATCTTGCTCTCAAAGTCCCCCTCCTCAATTTGGGATGATTCGTTGTCTATTCATGTATTCCACCGATGCAGGGTACATCACGTTGACTGTGGAGATAATCCGCTGCTCCTGAAGCTGCTGGGAGAGATTTCCCTTTCTCTTCTTTGTTCGCACAGCTCCCGGGGCTCAACTTTGGATTTGGACCCGCCTCTGCTTGTTGGTCACCGGAGGGTGTCTGTTCTTTGCTCAGACAGGACGGGGTTAAAGGAGCAGCTGCTTTGGGGGCTCTGGCTCACTCAGGCCGGGGCAGGGGGGGAGGGAGGGGCACGGAGTGCGGGGCGAACCTGCGGCAGCAGAGGTCGGCGTGACGTTGCACCAGCCTGAGGCGTGCTGTGCATTCTCCCGGGGGAGTTGTCCCTGTATCCCGGGACCCTGGCAGTGGCGGGCTGCACGGGCTCCACGGAAGGGGGTGTGGATAGTGACCTGTGCTCACACACGGGCTTCTTGGTGGCGGCAGCAGCTGCCTTAGCGTCTCATGCCCGTCTCTGCGGTCTGCGCTGATAGCCGCGGCTCGCGCCCGTCTCTGGAGCTCCTTTAAGCAGCACTCTTAATCCCCTCTCCTCGCACACCAGGAAACAGAGGGGAAAAAAAGTCTTTTTCCTCTTCGGCAGATCCAGACTTTTTCCTGGACTCCCTCCCGGCTATCCGTGGCGCACTAGCCCCCTTCAGGCTGTGTTCACACTGCCAACCCCAGTCCTCTCCCTGGGATCTGACCTCCGAAGCCCGAGCCTCAGCTCCCAGCCCCGGCCGCCCCGGTGGGTGAGCAGACAATCCTCCCGGGCTGGTGAGTGCTGGTCGGCACTGATCCTCTGTGCAGGAATCTCCCTGCTTTGCCCTCCACACCCCTGTTGCTGTGCTCTCCTCCGTGGCTCCGAAGCTTCCCACTCCGCCACCCGCAGTCTCCACCCGCGAAGGGGCTTCCTAGTGTGTGGAAACCTTTCCTCCTTCACAGCTCCCTCCAACTGGTGCAGGTCCCGTCCCTATTCTTTTGCCTCTGTTTTTTCTTTTTTCTTTTGACCTACCCAGGTACGTGGGGGAGTTTCTTGCCTTTTGGGAGGTCTGAGGTCTTCTGCCAGAGTTCAGTAGGTGTTCTGTAGGAGTTGTTCCACGTGTAGATGTATTTCTGATGTATCTGTGGGGAGGAAGGTGATCTCTGTGTCTTATTCTTCGCCATCTTCCCCCTCTCCTCCTCTGTTCAGTTCTTATCTTTCCTTTTGAAGAACTCAATCTTACCATATGACGGCAGAAAATTTCTTTACTATCATAAAGTAACATTGCAGGGTTGTGTTTTTTTAATCCTGTTTGTCCATAAATAGGCCTAAAACAAATTAATGAGTTTACAGTATTATTTTGAATAATACTGAAGAAGTGTATGTATACATATATACATATTATATATCATAGTACATATAATGATATGCACATATTACAGAAGATTATTGAAATATGTAAGAAACATAATAATAAAGAATTATTTTGAATATCAGTGGGTTTGTCTAAGCTCTCCACAATAATCTCTTTCCTTATAGTGTGGAATTGCTGAGGGGACTCTGATTAGAATGTGGGTTACAACAGAGTACCTTACGTTAGGCTCCCCATAGCAAGCAGGGAAGACCCAAACGTGCCGCAGTAATTACACAGTTTTTCTGAAAATAATGGGTTCTTTGAGACTCCTGAAAATTTGTTTCATTATACATTTGACAAAAGGGCTTGATAGTTTGCTTTCCTATTAGTCTGATGTGAATTTGATAGGTTACATTTAAAAGTTCTTGAAATTGATTAAAGAAGCTAACCATAAACGTTGTTTGAAATTCTGCCTGAAGCAGTTTTCCTGTCAGTTTATTTGTTTCATGGCAACTGATTGAAACCAGAGGGGATATTCAGGCAGAAGCTAAGTGGCCCCGAGATTCTGTGATTCCTTGGGTATTCTTAAAAGGCCACACAGTCATAAAAACAAACAATAAATGCAGCTGTGTTTTGTTTTAGGTCACTCCTTAGACTTTCAGTGATCTCCCAAGCAATGAAATTAGAAACTTGATCAGAATTCCTAAGTTGCTGTGGATTGACAGATAATAATTACAGTTGAACTTGCCTGTTAGGCACCTTTCCATGAAGGCCAAGGCAAGCAGCAAGTTTAAATTTGTGAAAAAATTACAGAGAATGCTCATTGTGTAGCAGGGCTACATACTATTGCCTAAAGCAAAGATTTTTTTAGTCACATTTTCAGAAAACTGTCTGTCGCAGGAAATAGACCTGAGCTTTTTTGGAGTCAGGGAGACAAATTTATATTCTTTTCTGTTGATCTTCAACAGTTATTTAACTCAGTTTTCTCATCTGTAAAATGGGAATGATATACATGTTTTGAGAGTCACTAGGAGAAATGAAAGAATATGTAAGGTTTATGTAAGATACCTGGCAATAATGGGAGTTCAAGAAATCATAAATTATATTACACCAGCAGAGTATTTGCCTCACTTTTCCTTGTATGGTACTTTTTAATGCTTCTTTTAATTTTACTGTTAAACTATTCCCATTGTTGTAGCTGCATTACTTCTCTGGGTTTAGGGAACCGTGGAGATAAAGGATTGCTTATATCTTCCCAAGTCATTTGTAGTATAAAAGGAATTCTTGTCTTCCTTGGTTGTTTTTCTAGAACATGGAAGTACCAGCAGTAAGTAGGCAGCATGCCACCCTTCTGTTCAACACAGCCCTGGAACAAAGCAAGTGGGACCTGTGTCGACACATGATTCGATTTCTTAAAGCCATTGGCTCTGGAGAATCTGAGACACCTCCATCCACACCTACAGCTCAGGTTAGTTGCAGAATTGCACAGCTTCTCTAGGCCATTACACCCACGTGGCATCTTCCTCTAACTGTATGGTGTGTAATCATAGGAACCCAGTTCAAGTGGTGGATTTGAGTTCTTCAGGAATCGAAGCATCAGTTTATCCCAGTCAGCTGAAAATGTACCTGCTAGTAAATTCAGCTTACAGAAAACACTAAGTATGCCGTCTGGCCCTTCTGGAAAAAGGTAAAAGAATGAAGAGCCGTTACTGGTTTTAGGGCATTCTGCGACACATTGCATTTCAGGGTGTTTGTAAAATTGCATCTTGGAAAAACAACTATTTGATCCAATTGCAATTCCTTTTTACATTCCCAAAAGGCTTCCCTTTTTTCTTTCTCCAAAGTTCACTTCTTTATTCTTTGTACAGTTTCTGCCCTTTGTACTGGAGTAGATCTTGGTGTGCCCATGCTGAATGCCACTAACTTTAAATTACCTCTGATAATAGAGGACCAGAATAAAAAGGAAGACAGATAAATCTGCAGATAATTCAAAAGCCTTCTTACAGGGCTTCCCTGGTGGCGCAGTGGTTGAGAGTCCGCCTGCCGATGCAGGGGACATGGGTTCGTGCCCTGCTCCAGGAAGATCCCACATGCCGCGGAGCGGCTGGGCCCGTGAGCTATGGCCGCTGAGCCTGCACGTCCGGAGCCTGTGCTCCACAACGGGAGAGGCCACAGCAGTGAGAGGCCCGCGTACCGCAAAAAAAACAAAACAAAACAAAACAAAAGCCTTCTTACAGTCAGCAGTTTTACCCTTCTTTCCAACTATACCTCTTGACAAAAAGTAAAATTTAGTTCTCATGTACTTGACTCTCCTGTGACTCTTGAGTGGAGAAGTCATTAAACAGTGGAAGCCAAAAAGAAGTGTATCCTGGAGCCTGAAACCTACATTACACGTAGATGGGTTATTTCTCCTGAGAGGTAACTATGAACTCATACTGAACATTGTAAAATAGAATTTCCTCCGTTTTGTGAGGTCCTTGTATTCCTTCCTGTGTTATTTGGTTCTGTGTGTATTCTTACTACAGTGCCTGACACATAGTGAGAGCTTATTGAACATTTTTTATTGTGATGTTTTACTGCTTTTTCTTATCACAGCCATTAATACAGCCCCATTCCCAGCATACACACACACACACACACACACACACACACACACACACACACACACACACACACACACACACACACAGTCATGGACTATAAACAAGTTAAATGCAACCATGGAGGATTGTAAACAATTGCCAGGCAAACAGTCGCTTCTCAGCCATGCCCCTGAATTTAAAAGTGCTGGCTAATATATACTAAGCACTCACTATGTGCTAGGCACGGTTCTAAGCATTTCCATGTGTAGGTCTTTCAGTCCTTACAACAGCTCCATATGGGTAGATACTGTTCCACATTACACAGGTGAAAAACAGAGGCCCAGAAAAATAAATTTGCTTTATGTTTGTACAACTAATGTGTGGCAGAGCCAAGATCTGAATCTAGGCAGTCCTGCTCCAATACTGCCTCTTGCTGAAAGCACCCCGTCACCCAGTGACCAGACCAGTTATACCACGTCAGTTCACATGAATAAGGGACAGTAGAATATATTTAGCAGTTAATTTTTAAAAATCCGTTTTGATGTGTCTGTAAAACTCACATTAAGAGACTTCATTTCAGTGTGCTTCTCTCTCGTTAGTTCCTTTGCTCTGATCTTCCCTCTTTTCATTGGTCTTTCCAAATACAGCATTTTTTTGCTCCCTTTCTTTCCTTTATCCAGCTACCATCCTCTTCCTGGTTTGACTTAGTCAGTCTCCTGTTCTTTCCTATTCTATGTTTTCATTATACAAATATGTTTTAAGAGGCTACTATGATCCAGGTATTGTTTAATAGATTGTGGTATCACATGGAGAAGCCCTAATACTTTAGCTTCAATCAGAATTAGATCTTAGATGTCTTACCTCCGTGTCAGCGGTTTCAGTGTTACTTCATAAAAGTATTTGAAGTCCTCCAGTGAAGATTGTTCTGTAGCTTTCTTGTGTTCCCACTTACAGATGGAGCAAAGACAGTGACTGTGCTGAGAACATGTATATTGATATGATGCTCTGGAGACATGCCCGGCGTCTCTTAGAAGAAGTTCGGCTAAAGGATCTCGGCTGCTTTGCAGCGCAGCTGGGCTTTGAACTAATTAGTTGGCTATGCAAGGAACGTACCCGAGCTGCCCGAGTAGACAACTTTGTGTTAGCCCTGAAGAGACTCCACAAAGATTTCCTATGGCCACTTCCCATCATCCCAGCTTCTTCTCTCAGTTCTCCTTTCAAAAATGGAAAATACCGAACAGGTAATGTAGGCTTTGTGTTACTTGTACAGGGAGGATTGTATTTTGCTCCAAATATGTAGACATTTTGCTGTTAGTTGATATTCAAGGAAGTCTTTTCATTCCAAGGTCACAACAGATAAAAGCTAACTTTTGGTGCATCACTTGGAACATCCACCATTTGACTAAGGATGTAAATAAAGTAGAACATACGTCTCTAGGTCTTATGACCTTTAAGTCTAATTTATAAATCCAGCCAATTGTTGTATCAGATGATCAGCAAGTTGAGCATTGACTGAACATAGAAGCTCCCACATTTGTTTTTTGTAGGAAGGAGTTATTAATCACAGACCTCAAAATGAGCTAAATTGTGACTTATCTGACAGGACTCATTCCAGAGAAATGGTAAAAATGCATCTTGAGAGCTTGGGCCATCTTCTAAATTACGAGAGGACAAAGTGAAACTGTATTTTGATAAAAGAAAAAAGTTCTTTTAGTTCAGGTCTTTTACAGAAGACTGTTGTAATTATTATCACTTATGAAAATTCAAACAAACCTTTATTATGGCATTTGGAAACTTCATGTCACGTTAAAACCAAGGAAAATCATTTAAAGATGAACAGAATAAAGTTTTGCCTAGTTCTAGTAAGATACATGATGATATAAGATGACTGCTGGGTGGCGTTATATAGTCAGTCCATTCTGTTACAGTCCCACATCCCTGGTTCAGTGGATGGATGATGCAGTATAGGGACAGTAATTAGCTCTGAACTTTTAGTATTTGGGGTTGGTGAGGGAAGAGAAGCTGAAAGAACTGAATTGGAAATGGCAGTGTGTGCACCTTTAATTCCCATTTTTTTCTTTGTTTTTGGACCTACCTTGCAGTGGGAGAGCAGCTGTTAACGTCCCAGTCAGCTGACCCATTTTTGAACCTTGAGATAGACGCTGGCATCTCTAATGTCCAACGAAGTCGGAGCTGGCTCGGCAACATTGGCCCCACGCATCATGAAATAGACACAGCTTCATCCCATGGACCACAGATGCAAGACGCCTTCCTTTCACCTTTATCTAATAAAGGTAGATATCATTTTAAACCCTAGCTCCTCTTCAGTTCCTGTGGAGGAAAGTTTATATGCTATAGCACTTCAGAGAGAGAGCTTCACTCTTTTCTTTCAAGATATGTCCTTGAGGATTAGCCATTTGTATCTGCTGGAGGGGTGGATAGTTACTAGAACAAGGCCATATTGGCCTTGACTATACTTTGCTATGTTTATTTTAGATAAATGAAATAGGTAAATTCTCATTACAGCTCAGCACTAATAAATGAACCTTTGTAATCAACTTTGATGATACAGAAACACTAACTTTGAACCTCAAGTAAGCAAAATGTTATCCGTGTGTAAAGAATTCCATTCTTCTCATAGGTAGACCCGTATCATGAAAAATTGTACCCAGTTATCTTCTATTTTTTATTTCACTGATACAAGTTTATGGAAAAATTTTTTTCTCTTATAAATTCCTGCATGATATCCTTAATTTTGCCTCTTAGCCTTCAAAGCCTAAAATATTACTGTCTGACCCTTTATCAAAAAATGTGTGTCAGCTTCTGCAATTATAGTAATGGTTACATTACAGGTTGAAGAAGTTTTAAAGTGATTTATGTTGTTTAGGTTTATATAAGAACTTAAGTAGCAACTGGTCTGATTTTTCTGGAGTTTTTTAATGGCCAGGCATTCACCTGATGTTTGATTTTCAGTGTGTCATCACTGTTACCGGAGCTTCTGCTATGTGGAGAGGCATTTAGCTGCCATGACTTTCTTTTTAAATTTTGGTAGAATACATGTAAAAATTTACTATCTTAACCATTTTTAAGTGTACAGTTCAGTGGTATTAACTACATTTTTATTGTTGTGCAACCAACCTGCAGAACTCTTAATTCTTTTCATCTTGCAAAACCAAAACTCTGTACTCTGAATAACAGCTCCCCATCCCTCTCTCCCCCAACTCCCAGCAACTACCATTCTATTTTCTGTCTCTGTGTATTTGTCTTTTTGTGTCTGGCTTCTTTCACTTAGCATAATGTTCTCAAAGTTCATCCCTGTTGTAGCATGCATGGAAATTTCCTTTCTTTTTAAGGAGGCTGAATAATATTCCATTATGTGTTTATAACACATTTTATCCATCCATCAGGGGACATTTGCATTGCTTCCACCTTTTGGTTGATTGTGAGTTATGCTGTAATGAATGTGGGAGTACAGTGAACATGGGAGGTCTCTTCGAGACCCTACTTCCAGTTCTTTTGGGTATATACCCAGAAGTAGGATTGGCAGATCACATGGTAATTCTGTTTTCAATTTTTTTCCCATAGCAGCTGCACCATTTTGCATTCCTACCAACACTGGCAAGGATTCCAGGTTTGCCACATCCTCACCAACACTTACTTGCTGGTTTTGTTGATAGCAGCATCCTAATGGACGTGAGGTGGCATCATTGCTTTTTTTTTAGAAAACTTTCTAAAGAGGTCACTTCAAACATATTTAAAAAGGAGAAATAATAGTATAATGGACACCCTCCCCCCAGCCCCCACTCCAGTTATTACCAAGTCAGGAACAAATTTGTTTTATCCACTTTCCCCTTCCTGTATTATTGAACTAAATCCAAGACATGATATATTTTATCTGTGAACATTTCAGTATATATTTCTGAAGACTCTTCTTGAAGATAATGATAATTACACCATTAACATCTCTCTAAAAATTTAATAGTAATTCCTTAATACCATCAAATATCCAGTAAATATTCAAATTCCAACTGTTTTATAATGTCGTAATTTTTTTATGGTTTGAATCAAGATCCAAATAAGATTCACACACTGTGATTATGTTTTTTAATCTTCTTTTTAGTGATTGTTCCCCCTCCCCATTTCTCTTTTTTTTCCCCTTGCAGTTTATTCATTGAATAAACTTGCTTCTGTGGATTTTCTCATGATGTGAATTTTAGGTTATTGCATTTTCATGGTTTAGACAGTTTCCTCTGTATTGTAAATTGGTAATTGAATCTAAAAACGTGATCGAGAATTCCCTGGCGGTCCAGTGGTTAGGACTCTCTACTCTCACTGCGAAGGGGGCCCAGGTTTAATCCCTGGTCAGGGAACTAAAATCCCACAAGCCGCGAAGCATGCCCCCAGCCGCCACCCCCTCCCAAAAAAAAAAGACAAATTATTGCTAGGTTTTTTTTTTTTCAGAGGTGGGCAAGACTACTTTTTAGGTAGTATGAAGGCACATAAGGCCTGGTTACCTCTAATAATTTTTTTTTTATATCTATTATTATTAATGTAACATGGGAGTTTTAGTAGTAGATTTAATGTTTTGGTCTCAAAATCCTGAAGAGAAATCAACATCTGAGAGACAGCTAATATTTATAATGAAAGGAAAACATATTTTCTACATGAAGCTAGTTTGTAACTTTTGGCAATTCTTCATCAGGTGATGAATGCAGTATTGGATCAGCCACAGACTTGACTGAAAGTAGCTCCATGGTGGATGGAGACTGGACAATGGTGGATGAAAATTTCTCCACACTCAGTTTAACTCAGTCAGACCTAGAGCACATCTCCATGGAGTTGGCAAGTAAAGGACCTCACAAATCCCAGGTTCAGCTTCGGTGAGTTTCTCAGCATTTTGAAAGCATAGAATGCATACTCAGGATATTTGGGCAAATTGGGTACAGAGGCTACTTTCCCGATGATGATTGCCCTTATGTACATCTGTAGATCGTTTTCAGCATCAGTCATTTGTGTTTCTGCTTATATATGTAGGTATTTGCTACACATCTTCATGGAGGCAGGATGTCTGGACTGGTGTGTTGTTATAGGCCTGATTCTCAGAGAATCCTCAATAATCAACCAGATTTTGGTTATTATACAATCTTCAGAGGTAGATGGAGAGATGTTACAGAACATAAAGACAGGGCTGCATGCTGTGGACAGATGGGCCTCTACAGATTGGTAAGTGCTAGTTTCGTTAGGTTTGTTATCTTCACGGTCCTTTGGTGAATCCTGTCCTTGCACATTAAGGCTTAGTTCTGGTTCATTTATTTGGAGATTTTTTAGGTTGCTAGAGATGAAAACTCCTTTTGTATATTCATTTTAAAGGCTAGTTTCTTTAGTTACCATTTTATACCAGGAGTAATATCCATTGAGATAGTGTTGGTCAGTGAATACATGTCACTGACTCAAGACTGATGCAGTACAAATGATCTTAGATCTAGGGTGGAACTTGAGATTTTTAGTTCTGTCAAGTAGAAGGTAATAACCTAAAAACATCTGCTTGAGAAGATAAAAATTTAAGGTCTGTGTGAATTTAACATTCTGTGGCAATTACTAACAAGCCCAAATTAAAGAGTCGTGAATGAAGTTAAAAGAGCTTGGGATTCTACCCCTTTGTCGCCAGTTATGTGTGGATTTGGGATTTCCCTTACTTGGGTCTAGTTTTCCTTAATTGGTAGATTCATTCATGTTAAATGTTCTCTGAAGGTCCTGTTTTTCAAGTCTAAAATCCTATCGGTGCTTAGATTATAGAATACGATTTTTAATCGTAATACTGGATAAAGAATATCAGTCTTTGCTCTTCGTGCTCACACTTACATTATGTGCTGCTCCCTCAATGGTGGCCTTGGCACCTAAAAAGCCTTTCCTCCCGACCCTTCTGTGCCTCCTCCGCTCCCCCACAATCTCATTGACCTTACTATATCAGTGCTTGGTAGGAATTCATCCATAACATGCTATGGAGCCTTTTGAATGTGGCAGAGGAGAGCTAATTTCCTTTTTCTTCTCCTTAGTCCTGGATATAAGCCATTTTTAAACATCATTAAGCCACAACTGCAGAAGCTCAGTGAGATAACAGAAGAGCAGGTCCAGCCTGAAGCCTTCCAGGCAATAACTGTGGGTAAGACTCCTGAACAGACAACCCCCCGGGCAGAGGAGAACAGGAGCTCCTCCAGCCACGGGAGCATCTCCCAGGGCGAGGTTGGAGGTAGCAGTTCGGTCAGCCGGAAAGAGGAGGACACAATGCGAGCAGAGGAGGAGGAACCTTTTCAGGATGGGACTTACGACTGTTCTGTGTCCTAACAACATTGGGTGCCGTCACCACGGGCAGTATTAATTAGCAGCAGCATGCAGCTGAGGACACTGTGACCTAGCTGGATGATTTAACCAGGGAGAGAACTCAGCTCTGAGACTCTGGTAAGGTATTACTAAATTTTAACTAACTCTTTCTCCTCTAAGAAATCTCTTTGAGTCCATAAAAATGTGATATCAAAAAAATCATCTTTCATAAAAAAATTTTTTTAAGCTGCAGTGGAAGTAATAAAGAGTATTGTACAGATGTACACGAGAATATTTTGGTTTTATTCTTAAAGGTTGGTAGCTCTTAAACCACAGGGATTGTTTTGCCCCAGATGAGCAAAACACTTTTCACTACTTACAGCTTCCTATGTTTTCTGGTTCAGCGTGTGTTCAGACTGCTTTTTAAAAACAAATGCTAAGGTGCTTGCTATAGCTCATCAAGTACTTGAGCTACCTGTATGCCCCCTTGGATCAAGAGCACTGGCCTCCCTAACTGGGCCTCTGAATAGATGCCTGCCCTAGCATAAGAGGTGCCTGTGTGAAGGAGACATGCTCCTCTTCTAGCCTGTTAAATCCCGGTCCTGAATTGATGGGAGCTATTTACCTGTGAGTCAGTGTGCCTGCTTTTTAGCAAGCTTGGTTCCTGCTAGGTCAGCGTGGGCTGAGGTCTGAGGAGTTTTTATCAATTATGCTATTAGATACCACTAAACTATTTTGTATCAAAGAATTGTTATCTTTTTGTGAGTACTCTTGTGTAAGTATACTCAAAGGCACTGTTCATATTTTTAGGGCTTGTACTATAATTTGTAAGGTTTTATGCTGGATTCTGCATGGCTATAGATACTCACTCTTGGAACAAAGACAGGGCTTGCTCTTCTTTCCAAATATAAGCAGTCTTCATAGAGGAAGACAGGTTTATTGGCTTGGTCATAAGGTAACAGAAATGGTCACACGGATCATGAAATGAAACAGGTTTTGTGCAAATTAGTGTAGTTTCTTATTTATTGCTTTTATAAATTGAATAAAAATGGACTTTTATGTAAATAGACTGCTGAATCCTGTATTATCACAGCTACTAAAAATTAGTATGTAAAGAATGCATTCTTCATTGTAACTTTTTAAATATTTTATGTATTTCTAGAAATAACTTTAGTTTTCATACATTATGAAAACATGACTGCATACTCAATTGCTTTAGACTGAACACATATCCACTGTATGTACATCAATTACCTTATAACAGTATTAATTTAGATAGCTTGTTTGTACTGTGCAATTTGAACAAAGGAATGCAATGTTATTTTTTACAAAAATGAACTTATTTTTATAATAACAATGTATTTGATGTGGACCAAATTCATACCACTATGTAAAACAGCCTCTCTTCTCATAGTGCAATTACAGTTTAGAAATAAAACTTGGTCCTCTATCCTTGCTTTTTAAAGTAAATGGCTAGCTTTAGTTGTCCTAGCCAGGTTTCCTCTGAAGGGAAACCCAAAACCATTTTGAAAATGCTCTGTTCATAACTCATCAAACGGTTTTAAATTATTGAGTTTGGTAATTTACTATCACTTACTTTTCACATTACAAGTGCAATAATTTCATATACAAAAACTCCTGAATGGGTGGAATATGTGATTACTGGTACCTGGGCCTTCTGGTGCTATGTTTATTTAAGCCTTTGTTTTAAACCACCTTTCCCTGAATTTTAAGATAGAAAATGTTTCCCATGTGAGTACATGCAGCCCAGCAAGAAACTAAACTGAAGAATTTCTTCTGTCCTAGTCCATTAGGAGAAGAACTAGCATTAATACTTTTGTGTTTGGTGTATTTAGTCAATAAAAATGACTTGCCATTGTAAACAGCTATGATCTTTTTCAGGTATCCTAATATGCTGCTGGGTTCATCCTGCACTCTTAAAAGCAGGGCACCAATAAGTTAACTGTATTCCTGTGGTTAACGCCATGAACGAAACTTTTCTTGTATAAACTACTTGTTTTTCAACTAAGAGATATAGGTGGCCCCAAGGCAAAAAAATTGGCAACTTTATAGAAAATTTCTCTTTGGTAATGTGTTACATTAATTTTTTTAATTCATATTTTAATTTTGCCTTGTTTGGATCACATATCGACTGTTTAAGCCATAATTTTAACCAGTAAATTTAAATATTCAATATAACTATTTGAAGTTTAAATTATTTGCTGATACCAAAACAAGAAGTCATTTGGGGGTAGAGTCAACCTTTGCTTGTAATTAAAGTTGCTGCTACTTCTGTAATGTGTATTTTTTTACTTGGTAAAGGGCAATAAAACCATTACGTGAACTTTTGTTTATTCATCATCTCAAATTAACAGCAAAAAGTATATGTATTGAAAGTCATAAAAATATTTTCATTATATAATTCTATCTCTTAGAATTTTCCTTATGAAATAACCAGAAATTTAGATTTAAAATCTGTATGCAGAATTATTTAGAATAGGAGCGTCAAGAGTTGGCAGCCTAGATGCCTGGCAATAAATAGGCAATTGGAACAGATGGTCCATATCGATGACATAGAAAATACTCAAAATATAATGAAAAAATGATATAAAAGTACACATACCAGAGGAAACTAGTCATTTCTAATACGTGTGACTAAAATAATAGGTGGAATTTTGACTTTTTCCTATTTTCCTAAATCTGCTTTCTGTCTCTGAATTTGCCTGTTCTGGACATTTCATCTAAATGGACTTACATAATATGTGGCTTTTTCCGTCTGGCTTTCACTTAGCATGAGGTTTTCAACTTTGTATATTAGTAGTTCATTCCTTCTTAAGGCTGAATAATCCATTTTATGGATATATATATACTACATGTTTATCCGTTCATCAGTTGAGGGACATTTGGGTGGTTTCCACTTTTTGACCATCATTAATAATGAACATTGATGTACAAGTTTCTGTGTGGACATATGTTTTCAGTTCTCTCTAGCAGTGGAAATGCTGTGTCATATAACTGGTTAATTTTTTTGAGGCAATGCCTAATTGTATTACCAAGTGCCTGTGCCTTTTTTTTTTTTTTTTTTTAAAACATTTCCACTAGCAGTGGAGGAGGGTTCTGGTTTCTACTATCAGCATATGTTATTGTCTGTATTTTTGGTTATAGCCATCTAAGTTATGTATGAAGTGGTATTTTATGGTTTAGATTTACATTTCCCTGATGGCTAATGTCTTTTCATATGATTATTAGCCATTCACATATCTCAGGAGAAAAATATGTATTCACATCCTTTGCACATTTCACAAATGGGTCATTTATTTTATTGTTGGTTTGCAAGAGGTCTTTATATATTCTGGATACTAGACTTATCAGAGAGATGATTTGCAAATATTTTCTCATTCTGAGGGCTTTTCACTTTCATGATACTGTCCTGTCTTTTGAGGCAAAGAAGTTTTTCATTTTGGTGAAGTCCAGCTTTTTCTTTGGTTGCTTGAGCTTTTGGGTGTCATATCCAAGAAACCATTGCCTAAATCCTAGGTTATGAAGATTTATGCCTGTGTTTTCTAACAAGAGTTTTATATTTTAGCACCTGCATTTAGGTCTTTGATCCATTGAGTTAATTTTTTGTTTTTGGTTTTTTTTTGTGTGTGGTACGCGGGCCTCTCACTGTTGTGGCCTCTCTCTTTGTGGAGCACAGGCTCCACATGCGCAGGCTCAGCGGCCATGGCTCACGGGCCCAGCCGCTCCGCAGCACGTGGGATCTTCCCGGACCGGGGCACAAACCCGTGTCCCCTGCGTCGGCAGGCGGACTCTCAACCACTGCGCCACTAGGGAAGCCCCATTGAGTTAATTTTTATATATGGTATGAAGAGGTCTATAACTTTGTTCTTTCGTGTGTGAATATTCAGTTCCAGCACCATACACAGAAAAGATTTTTTTCCTATTGTCGAAAATCAATTGACTATAAATGTATGGGTTTATTTCTGAAACTGTCAGTTGTATTACATTGATCTCTGGGGTCTTTCCTTAATGCTGGTACCAGATTGTCTTGATTACTGTTGCTATTTAGGAGGAGATTTTGAATGTGTAAGTAAGTCATAAGTGTTTTTTTCAGGACCATTTTGGCTCTTCTGGGTCCTGTGCATTTCCATTTGAATTTTACAATCAGCTTGTCAATTTCCGTGCACACCCGCACACACACATAAGGCAGCTAGGATTCGGGTAAGGATTGTATTCAGATGAATTTGGAGAATATTGCCGTCTTGATAATATGCCTTCCAGTCCATGAACATGGGGTGTTTTTCCAGTTATTCATGTCTTCAGTTTCTTTCAGTAGTGTTTTTAAGGTACTTTTGTTAAGCTTATTAGTATTTTATTCTTCTTGATGCTGTTGCAAATAGAATTATCTTTGGATTGTTCTTTATAAAAATACTATGCTGTAATTGGATCCTACAGCACTGCTGAATTCATTTACTATTGGGTTGGCCAAAAAGTTTGTTCAGGTTTTTCGTATGATCTTAGGGAAAAACCCAAATGAACTTTTTGGCTGACCCAATATAGTTTTTTGTGTGGACTCTTTAGGATTTTCTGTATAGAAGATCATGTCGTCTGCGATTAGAGCCCTGGCCAGAGCCTCCAATACAGTATTCAAGTGGCAATAGTAGATATCCTTGTCCTTCTGACGTTAGGGGGTAAGTATTGAGTCGTTCATAAATTAGGATGTTTTAGCTGTTGAGTTTTTCATAGGTGACCTTTTCAGAAACATTTTGCATCTGTTGAGATTATACTGTAGTCCTTTATTCTAATAATCTGGTATGTGACATTGGTTTTTTTGAGGTGTCAAACCAACATTCCATTCCTGGTATACATCCATTTGGTCATGGTGTACGGCCAAACTTGGAGAAAAGAAATTATTATATTTTTTACCAATCAATCAAATCAGGAAGTAGTGGTATCAAAAAAAGTACTGATGCACTTCAAAAATGCCCAAGATGTTTTTTTGAACAAAAACAGACGTAAAAGAGGCATAGAGGGATTTTGGCTTTATTGGCCCTAAAAGAAGGCAAGGTGTATTTAAGAATAGAAGTTATTCGGAGGGAATTCACTTAGGAAGGGAAGTAACTTGCACAGAGCTCTGGGAGCTCACAAGTGGTACACTGTTTGGGGACTGGTGGTGACCTTTCCTTGTGTGAAGATTGGAATGTGCAGTGGGTTACTCTCTGGCTGAAAGACCATATTTTCTTCGCTCCCTATCCCTATCAATCACTTAATGAAAGAATATCATTTATTAGCCCTTCAGTGATTTTCTTTGCCAGTGGCAATGATAAAACTGCTAAGTATGCTGTAGCTCAATATTTACCAAATGATTGATAGGCCATTGATTTCTGTGAAATTCAGATGCACAATTTCATTCCACAGTAAAATGGATTCCAGTTGAAGCCATGTTGAGTTCTTTGCTCACATGACCCATTAAAATATCAATGAATACCACATGAGCCATCTAGGTCTTTTTATAAAGGCTCTATACCCTTCAAATATGGGGGATACAGGAAAACAAAATAAAGATCCGTTTCTCTGTTAAAGATACTAACTTGTATGTTAAAAAGTTTATTTCAGTTCACTTGTAAGGCAATAATTAATCTTAGCAAACCAGTTGAAAGAAAAAGACAGACATAATCATTTTTTCTGTAGCTTCCTGAGTCAGCAGTCTGGCTTCGTAAGTAGTGGCACCCTCAGTGGTGACATTTTAGGAATCTATCGTGCTTATTTACATCTGCTAAAGTGTGGAAACAAAAACTTCATGCAACAATCTTAGGTCAGACACAATGTAAATTTTAAGGATTTCTTCAAAAATCGCAACCCTTCACACTTTCCCTGAATGTGCAGTACTGTACATTTTAAATTCTGTAGGAAATGCATTAGAATTTGAAAAGACCCTTTTAGAAATGAGTCATTCAAATCAGATACTCAAGAAACTAACAAGTTCTTTAATCTCAGAGATTGCTGATCTGACGGTGTTCTTAACAGAGCCATGAATATTGTGTATAATTACTTAACCACTTTTGGCATTAAAATAGTCCCCCAGAATATTAAGCATGCCATGAGACTAGTGAGCATTTGTACGATAATCAGAGCTTTATAATGCCAAAGAAAACCAAAACAAGAGAGAATTGTTCACATAGGAAAAGAACTCAAAGGCAAAAAGAAAACCATGATTATTTTACTGAAATGGAGTAACAACAGGAAACTATTGGTTTCTCACGTAATGTCCTTCTTCAACACTTGTGATTTTGCTTTTCTTTTTCCTATAAATAATTTCCATTAATCTATTTCATATTAACCACAGGAACAGAAAATAGGCCTGTATTTTGAAATTTGTTTAGATATGTTTGTTTCTCCACAACTGATGAGTCTATTAAAGCTGTAAACACTGCAAACCTTATGTGTCCTGCCTGACAATGTGAAGCACCCAAGACTAGTGATACAGCTGACCCTTGAACAACATGGGTTGGAACGGTGCAGGTCCACTTACACGCAGATCATAAACGGGCATTACAGTACTACACGATCCGTGGTTGGTTGAATCCATGGCTGTAGAACCTTGGATCCAGAGGTATGACTGTAAAGTAATATGCAAATTTTCACTGCACAGTGGTCAGCACCCCACATCCCCAGGTTGTTCAAGGATCAACTCTATATGGTTCCTACACAGTCCAGGAAAAGCAGTGGTTCCAGTGTCCACGCATGTGACGGCATGTTACCATTCAGCTCTGGCTGCAACCCTGCTGTCTGTGTGGGCTCCGTCAGTTTTTAAGGAGTCACAGACGAGGCAGGCAGTATATGAGGAGCATGATTCAGAAAGCACACTGTATATACATCCCACAAGCAGCTTCAACAAGTATTTTCTTCCACAGCACACACGTACTATGCTCCTTCTGTTCAGGCAGATCCGAGTGCCACTTTTTTTGTTTTACTCTGGCTTTTCTTTAAAATGTTTTTTTTGGCCTAGGCTTGCTGAATGCAAAAATTGTCTTTTTACATTTTTAATGGAGAAAAGAAAGCTAGCAGAATTTACCACTGCTCTAACTAAACTCTTCCACTGCTGGAGCCAGGAAGCCAACAGCCATCTTCCTCAACATGAAAAGTACCTCTAAGTCCTGGAGCTGCCATCATGCAGGATGTGAACACCGACAACTCTAAGGACAGTTACAGAAGGACCAGTACAAGCCGCAGCCTCAAGTATCAGGAAAGCCAGCTCTGCTGAACACAGTAAGTCAGTGAGAGACTCATCTGTTCAACTGGCTGGCAAACAGACAAAAATAAGGACCCAGTGCATCGATAAAATTATGCCCTAAAGGATTAACCTTGGATAACAGAAGACTCCTAAAAAGTGAGAATACATAGAAAATGCCCAGCCACTCCCGACCCCACTCTCCTCCCACCCCAGAATAGCCACCATGGCAACTAGTGCTCTGAAGAAGGAAGTTAACGTCGTATACTTGCACGAACAATATTCTTAACCAAAAGGGCCTGTGCAATTCAGAGGGAAAGGTGACTAGACAAATGCTCTTCTCACAATGGTGAGGTGTGGAGAGGAGGAAAATATATGTTTCAGAGGGAAACAGGCATTGAAAACAACCTCAGAAAAGCATTACAATGATGGAGCTCAGTGACCACTTGTCAGAAGGACAGGAGTTCCCAACTCACACAGGTTTCCACATCAGAGGACCGGGGCTTCGGAGATGCAAAGCACACTAAAGGCTGGATGCAGAAGCAGAGCTCTCGGCACAGGCTGGGACCTCAAAAGCCCAATGGTGCTTCCCCAGTCTTTACCGCAGTTGCCTTCTAATGACCTACAGAGTTAGGCCTCATTACTCCTGTGAATGATATTTAACCTACCATCCAATGACACAAAAAAATGCTCTTGGGCTTTAACTGGAAATGTCATTTGTCTCACTAACAGTGGACTTACAGTACCTTCTGCATCTTTCATGATCCTAAGGGGACAACTATTAAAGTGGTTTGTTGGCTTTCGTCCTTAAGGTCATACAAAATGACCTATGTAGGTAAGTGGCAGTACCCACATGTGCTTAAGTGCCATAAAACTGGTATTTTCAAGTGTCAGAAGGGCCATGCACACTACCCCACAGCATAACCATTACAGACAGTGCTGGGCCCTGAAGAGTGTTAGACCACAAAGCTCTTTGAACATATGCTCATTAATTCATTGACTTACATACAAACATCCATGAAACACCAGGAGAAACCGTGGGCATGTACTTAGAGCTCATCCACAAGACTAAAACACAAAGAGATGGTAGGTGCACACCCAGGCAGAGGGAAATGTCCAATCTGGGAACTTCTCTTTCAGAGCATCCAGCTGGGAGGATCTCTTGTCTTCCCCAGAAAGATAGTGGGCAGCAATGGCCACAGTGACCACTCCTTCAGGCTGTTCTTCCAAGACCTGGAGGAGAAAATTAGTTACTTCTCTAGTGCTAGGAAGGCAAGAGCACTGATCCCAAGGTTCTTGCCAAATACCACCTGGAAACCTGATCAGTAATACCAGCAATACTGGGAAGTTCCCACCTGTACTTCTATCCAGAACTGCCATGCAGAGGCCTGGAGTCCATGGGAATAAAATACAAAGTAGTCCCCTCCTTTACTCGTGACTGGGGTGCCATTGCCAAGAGACCACTGAGAAAGTGTAGACCCTTTGTGGGTTCGAACGTAGAATGACATATGGCTTGGTCCTGTACGATAAGAGGAAGGAAGAATAGTTAAAACAATCTTTGAAAAAGCAACAAGAAAAGAAACCCACCACCCAAAGCAGACTACGAAGTTCAATGCTTTATATCACTTTTAAGACACTCAGTACAAACCTAAAAAAGGTCTGCCAGGTTGGACGTTCAGTGTGTATCAACAAAGGTAAGTATTGAGGTGCGGCAGAAAAGGCACAGAATTTATAATGAGAAAACCTCTGTTTACATCTTGGTCTGGTCATTTAAACATGCAAGAACCTTACCACTCGTGAGCCCTTCTTCAGAAATCTAGAGAATAAGCTTCATCTAACCCAAGAGATAACTGCAAAAACTATAGCAAAAGAACTGACAGTGAGGATTTTAATATATCCACATACATTATTAAGGCAAATATTGAGGTGAGGGTGGAAGGCTAATGGGCAAATGTTGCATGTAACAAACACAGAGGGAAAGGGCAAAGCAGATAAACTGTTGTATAAGCTAATAGAGTTAAAGAATACAATTAAACACTGACACACAGATAGTAAAAGGTTAAATAACAGGCAATCAAACCAAAAATATAAACATTATATGCCAGAAACTACTTTTTTCAAGAGCAAGACAAGCACATCATAGAAAAAGGAATATAGCAGATAAAACACACGTAATTATAAATATTTTGAGAAAGTTGAGACCAAAAGCATTATACAGTAAAAATAAATGTGAAAAGACCTAACCCAGCTGCTAAAAGAAAAAAAAGTTTAACTTAGCTTACAAAAGCTAGACCTAATCACATACTGTAACATACTTAAAGAGATTCAGAAAGCATAAAAAACAAAGGTTATTTCAGGCAAGTGGACAGAGTTTTTAAAAAGACAAGAAAGGAAAAACTAGAAATCAATGAAATAGAGAATAGAAGAAACAGACCTAATAATCAATCTGTTATTTTTTTAAATTAACAAGACAACCACTAAGTAACCTGATTGGAAAAGAGACGGAGGGAAAGGAGAGTGGAGCAGAGAAAACAAGTATATACACAAAGAGAAATAAGAAAAATAAGCAGAAGTTGTTTAAAAAATCACACATAACCACTCTGCCGCCTTCTGTAAGTTTGAAAACCCACATGAAATGGCTATTCTGCTAGGAAAATACAGATTATCAAAACTGATAAGAGATAATAAAGCTAGAGCAGAGATAATAAACATAATAAAGCTAAAGCAAACCAATTTCCCTAGAAAAATTATTAAGAAACTGCCCTAAGGAAAAGCACCAGGCCCAGGTGAGTTTAGAAAGGAATTCAAGCGTTTCTAAATGCACCATAAACTGTTGCATGAAAATGATAATTAAGGAAAACTTACCAACTGTTTTCATGATGTGTAACACTCAATACATTTATGATGTATACCTAAATCTGATAAGGACAATACCAACCCACCCCCCCCCCCCCGCAAAAAAAAGCCCCAAACAACACAAACCGATATCACTAATGAACACTGATGTGGAATTTCTAAATAATATATTTGCAAACAAATCCAACATCACATTAAGAAAATAATAGCCTATGTGTGACCTGGTAAGATACACATTTAAAAGACCCAAGGAAGAAAAATCCCATCATTAGTTTTGTAGATGCTAAAAAAGCTTTTCACAAAATTAAAATCTAAAATCCATTCCCTAAAAAAAACATTCAAGGAATGACAAGTGATGAATGCTTGTTTAACATGATTAAAAAATATATACCTTAGTCCTAACGTCAATATCTTATACAATAGGAAAACACTAGAGACCTTGGTTCTAATATCAAGAACAAGGCAAGGATGCTCACCATCTCCACAACAGTTCTATCCTATTAGCGCTAGAAATATTAGCTATTTAGATAGAAATCAGAGGCATAAGAGTTGGTAAAGAAAAATTATCTGCAGATGATATACAGTAAGTAGTAAACTATACACCTGAGGTCTGTATTTGTATGGCTCTCAGGCTAAGCATGGATTTTACGTTTTTAAAGAGTGGTTAACAAACAAACAAGAATCTATCATGGAAACATATGGCAAAGCCTAAAATATTTACTATCTGGCCCTTTAAATTTTGGCAATTCCTGGTATACCTGGAGAACCCTAGTATCAGTGGTTAACTAAAACAAGAAGATTCAGAAAGGTAGCAAGATAGAAAATTGACATACAGACGTCAACTGCCTTCATACATAAAAAATACAGCCAGTTTGAGGACATAATGATAGTAGCAACAAAACCTTTATAGCACTCCTGAAAGACACGAAAGTAGAACTGATCGAACAAATGCAAAGACATTTCCAGGTTCATGGATAGGGTGATTCAACATTGTATGTCAGGGTCTCCTTAATTTATAAATTTATTATGATACTCCCCTAAATACCAATTAGCAATATGTTTTATATTAGATGATACTAAAAGTCTAAATACTAAAATGGAAAAATAAGCATGCAAAAAATGGCAAGGAAGATACTAAAAAACTACAAAGGATCTTAACTCTCCCAATCATTAAATTATAAAGCTTCTATAATTAAAAGTGTGGTAACATGCACAAACAGACCTGCACACATACCGTCAAAAAATAATTTTTTTAAAAAATGATTTCTTGTCATTTGTAATCACAAAACACAGGGCAGTAGGTGTACAACCTGCCTGCCAGGAACCTGAATTTTATTGGAATTCTCCATATGGTGCATAAAGGATAGAGAAAGGTTTGAATTTTTCTGTGCTTCCTTTTTATAGGCTGGCACTTAAATAAAATAAAAAATTACTGGCATGAACAAGAAAACCAATTAGTGCAAAATAAATTTATTTCTAATTAAAATTTTAAAGCCTAGAAAACCGAAGTATTCACCTACAGAAGTGTCAGCTAAGGCACTTCCTTCCCATAAGTGCTTCATCCCACTGGTTAACTACCAAATATTATTATTTCACTACTACCATCTTGTGTCCTCCAGCTTCCCTCGCTTACAAGATTTTCAAGTCCCTGCTGTGTTAAACTGAAAGAAAATACAAAAACCAAACAAACTACTTGTAGAAGAGAAATTTCAGTAAAAAGTGGGCAAAGCTGAGGTATATACAGTCAAATAATTTTGTGTATGGTGTTAGGTAGTGTTCTAATTTCATTCTTTTGCATGTAGCTGTCCAGTTTTCCCAGCACCACTTATTGAAGAGGCTGTCTTTTCTCCATTGTATGCTCTTGCCTCCTTTGTCATAAATTAGGTGCCTATATGTGCATGGGTTTATCTCTGGGCTTCCTATCCTGTACCATTCATCTATATTTCTGTTTTTGTGCCAGTACCATACACAGTCAAATAATTTTTGACAACGGCACCAAAGCAATTCAATGAGCAAAGTCTTTTCAACAGATGGTGCTAGAACAACTGGATATCTATAAAGGAAAAAGGACCTTGACCTCTACCTCACACCATATACAGAAATTAACTCAAGGTGCATCCTAGGCTTAAACATAAAAGCTTAAGGCTATAAAGTTTCTAAAAGAAAAAGTCTAAATTCATGATCTCTGGGTAGGCAAGCTTTTTTTGGAAGACACATAAAGCATTAATCCTGAAAGAAAAACCTGATAAAATGGACTTCATAAAAATTTTAAACTTCTTCACATCAGAAGACATCACTAAGAAAATGAATGGGCAAGAAATCTTGATAACACTAGTTATCTGATAAAGGATTTTATCTAGAATGTATGAACTCCTATAAGACAACAAGCTCAGTTTTTAAAAGGGAAAAAGACATGAGAAAACAGGTGAATGGCCAGTAAGCACTTACAGAAGTGTTCCACATCTTAATTATCAGAGGAAATGCAAGAGGTACTACTACTAAACACCCACAAGAAATGATAAAATGAAAAAGACCAGTAAATTCTGGTGAGAATGTGGAGTAACTGGAACTCTCGTATACTACTGGTGGGAGTGAAAAACTGAAAAAAAAAGTTAAACCTAAGTCTGTCCTATGAACCAAACAATTCCACTCCTAGATATTTATCCAAGAGAAGTGGAAAACATATTCCCAAAAAGCTTTGTACAAGAATGTTCATAATAGCTTTATTCATATTAGCCCCAAACTGGAAACTGCCCAGGTGTCCATCAACAAGAGAATGATAAGCTGTGGTATAGTCATGCACTGAATACTACTCAGCAATGAACAGGAACAAAATACTGATACTCAAAAACAACACAGCTCAATCTCAAACACATTATGCTTAATGACCAGACACAGAATATTACACAGTGGGTGATTCCATGTATATGAAGTTCGAGAATGAGCAGGCAAATCGAATCTGTCAATGTAGGAATCAGAAAGTTGCTTCTCCAGGGCAGGGAGACTTTAGTGTAAGGGAACTTTCTGGGGTGATGGAAATGTTTTGTGTTTTGATAGTGGTTACATGGGCATATGTATATGTATGCTTTTATCAAAACTAAAGGAACTGTACAAGATCTGGACGTGTCAATGTATGTAAATTAGGCCTTAAAAATGTATGTACATATATATATGAATGAATAAAAATAAACAAGGGGGAAGTTACGTATGAAGATACCTTTCACTCATAAAATCCTGGGCAACTTTCTATCAACTTTTTTTTTTTTTTTTTTTTCAATTTATTTTTGGCTGCATCAGGTCTTCGTTGTTGAGCACAGGCTTTCTCTAGTTGTGGTGAGCAGGGGCTATTCTTTGTTTGCAGTGTGTGGGCTTCTCACTGTGGTGGCTTCTCGTTGCAGAGCATGGGCTCTAGGTGTGCGGGCTTCAGTAGTTGTGGCACACGGCTCAGTACTTGTGGCTCACAGGCTTAGTTGCTCCACGGCATGTGGGCTCTTCCTGGACCAGGGCTCAAACCCATGTCCCCTACACTGGCAGGTGGATTCTTAACCACTGCACCACCAGGGAAGTACCTCAACCTTTTTTTTTAAACTCAGTAATTAAAGTACAGAGTGAACAGTAGCAGGAACTTTTAAAAATGAACTTCCTGTATTAGGGTTCTCTAGAGAAACAGAATAGGATGTGTAGAGAAAGAGAAAGAGAATTATTTTATAGAACTGGCTCATGTAATGGTAGAGACTGGCAAATCCAAAATCTGCAGTAGGGGCTGGCAGGCTGGAGACTCAGGGAAGAGCCGAATTTGAATTCCTAGGCTGTGGTGGCAAGACCCCCGCTCCTTGGAGGAGGAGAGTCTTTTTTTTAAGGCCTTCAACTGATTGGATGAAGCCCACCACATTATGGAGGACAATCTGTACTCAGAATTTACTGATCTAAATTAAATGTCAATCCTATCCACAAAATACCTTCACTGGAAACATCTAGTATGGTGTTTGTTCACATATTTTCTTTAAAAAGAAAAAAGCTGACAAATTTAATTTAACTCAACACATCTGAGTGCCCATTATGTGTCAGTGATTTCACTGGGCACCAAGTGAAAGAAGGATAAGAAGCCACCATGTCTGCCTCCCTTGACTAAATAATCATGATACAAGGAGGTCAGCGCTACAATCAAGATATGTACAAAGGAAAGAAAAAGGGTAGCAGTTGCTTACTCTGTTGGAGAAGATGGGAGAGATAGGTCAGAGTAATCTTGGCATTTTGCCTAGGGGAGAAACACAGAGTTTGGGTGGGAGGTAGTAGCAAGAAAATCTCTCTCTCACCAGGAGTGAGTGTGTGTTTGACTGGACAGAAAGGAGCAGTTGGATGTAGCTAAGGAATGCACCAAGGGAAGTGCTGAAAAAAGTTTAAATGGGTACCTGGGCCAAACTCCCGAAGACCAAACATGCTTTGCCAAAGAATTTGGATGTATTCTGCGGCAACAGGAAATCGTTAAAAGTTCTTTAAGTAGGGAAGTGACATGATCAAATGTATTTTTTAAAAATAATATGAGAGACAAGACTTAAAAGCCAGAACACCAGTTGAGTAGCTCAAGGAGCTAACTACTAGTTTTAAACATAGTAAATATACCAAGAAAGGTAAATAAAGTCACACTGTCTACTAATGCCGGGCCAAATGCTGTTTTGGATCTACCTGACAACTAATATCTGACACTAAAAGTTTCAGTAAGGCTCCTTAAAAATTATTATCTGCCTCAGTTTGTTTTTAGAAACACTATAAGCTCCCAAATTGCTGGTCACGATAATAAATCTGAGGGGAAAAAAGCTCACATGCAACATATTATAAAGTTTAAGAAGTGAAAGAGAAAGAGAAAAAAAAAAATGTTGTCTGACTTACCCATTGCTTCAAAGGTCAACTTTACAGAATCCCAGGGAGGGAAGAATTGGGAATATTACATTATAAAGCATCTGTACTACCCATGAAGCAGTATAGTGTTACTTGAAAGTGAACTTATTGAAAGCTCTAAACCACTTAAAATAATTTTTAACAAGTATAATCAAAATGCTAATATATCAGTTTAATCAAACAAATATAATTGCTATGTGCCTAAAAAGCAGACCAAAATAGGTGAGGCAAAAACTGACAGAATGGAAAGAGAAAAAGACAAATTCACCATCACAGTTGGAGACTTCAACAACCCTTTACAGTAACTGACAAATCCAGCAGGCAGAACATCAGTGAGGATCTACAGCTGAACTAAAACACCACCATCAAAAACATTCATAGAACTTCATCCAACACCAGAATACACATTCTTTTCAAGCTCACATGGAACATTCACCAAGAGAGACCATATCCTGCACCATAAAACATACCTCAACAAATTTAGAATAGAAATCATATAAAGTATGCTCTCAGACCACAATGAAATTGTAGAAATAAATATTGAAAACCAGCTGGAAAATCCAAAATATTTGAAGATTAAAGAACATACTTCTAAATTACAAATGAGTCAAAGAAGCTCAAGAGAAATTTTTAAATAAATTGAACTAAAATTGTACATTTGTGAGATGCAGCCAAAATAGAGCTTAGGGGGAAAGATGTAGCATTGAATACATACACTAAAAAAGATGATCTAAAGTCAATAATCTAAGCCTCCACTTCAATAAGCTAGAAAAAGAAGAGTATTTAAATCCAAACTAAGCAGAAAAAAAGAAATACTTAAAAATAGGGCAGAAATTAATGAAACTGAAATAGGAAGTCAAGAGAGAAAATCAATAGAACCAAAAACTGGTTCTTTGAAAAGATCCATAAAATTGATAAACCTCTAGCCAAGCTAAGAAAAAAAGAGAGAAGACACAGATTACTAATCTCAGAAATGAAAGAGGTGACATCACTACAGATCCCACATGCAGTAAAAGGATAATAAAAGAATATTATGAACACTGTAGGCCCCAAAATTGAATCAATAATTAATGACTTTCCAAAACAGAAAGAACCAGGCCCAGATGGGTTCACTCGTGCATGCTACCAAACATTTAAGGAAGAAATTATACCAACTCTCTACAATCTCCTCCAGAAGACAGAAGCAGAAGGAATACTTTCTAACTAATTCTGTGAGGCCAGCATTACTCTAACACCAAAACCACACAAAGACGTTACAGGAAAACTTAAAGATTAGGACTCCTTCATGAACACAGACGTAAAAATCCTCAACATAATATTAGAAAATCAAATCCAACAACATATAAGAAGAATTATACACTATGACCAAGTAGAATTTATTCCAGGTATGTGAGATTGGTTCAACATTTGAAAATCAAGTAATGTAATGCATGACATCAACATGCTAAAGAAGAAAAACCACATGATCATATCAAAAGACAGGAAAGTATTTGACATAATCCAACATTCATTCAGAATAAAACTCTTAGCAAACTAAAAATAGATGGGAACTGCCTCAGCCTGATCTGACAAACATCTACAGAAAACCTACAGCTAACATTATACTCAGTTGGTAAGAAAGCTTTCCCATTAAGATCAGGAACAAGGTAAGGATGATCCCTCTTACCACTCATTTTTAAGACCATACTGGAAGTCCTAGCTAATGCCATGAGATAAGAAAAGGAAATAAAAAGTATAAAGATGGGGAAGGAAGAAATAAAACTGTCTTTGTTTGCAAATGACATGATCATCTATGTAGAAAATCCAGAAGAATCAACCAAAAAAATCCTGGAACTAATAAACAGTTATAGCAAGGCTGCAGGATACAAGATTAACATACAAAAGTTAAATGCTTTCCTATATACCAGCAATGAACAATACTATTTACATTAGCACCTCAAAAACGACATACTTAGGTATAAACCTCACAAAGTATGTACAAGATCTATGTGAGCAAAACTGTGAAACTACAAAAAAAATCAAATAAGATACAAATAAATGGAGAGGCATTCCATGTCATGGATAGGAAGAGTCAATAATGATGTCATTTTCCCAAACTTGATCCACAGGTTCAATGCAATTCCAATCAAAATCCCAAAAAGTTATTTTGTGGGTATTGACAAAGTGATATATAGAAAGACAAAAGACAAGCAATAATCAGTATACTGAAGAGAAAGTCGGAAGACTGATATACCCAACTTCAAGAAATACTATAAAGCTAAAGAGATGAAGACAGTGCAGTAATGGGAAAAGAACAGAGAAATAGATGAGTAGAACAAATATAGGGTCCAGAAATAGCCCCACACAAATATAGTCAACTGATCTTTGACAAAGAAAGAAAGGCAACCCAGTGGAGACAGGACAGTCTTCAACAAATGGTACTGGAACAACTGGAAATCCACATGCAAAAACATGAGTCTAGACACAGAACTTATACCTTTCACAAAAATTAATTCAAAATATATCACACACCTAAGTGTAAAAGGCAGAATTTTAAAACTTCTAGAAGGTAACATCAGAGAAAATCTAGACACCCTGGGTTTGGCAATGATTTTTAGACACAACACCAAAAGCATGTTCCATAAAACAAAAGTGATTAAGTTGGACTTCAATAAATTAAAACACTTAATGCTCTACGAAAAACACTGTTCAGATATGAAAATACAAGCCAAACTGGGAGAAAATATTTGCAAAACACTTACACGATAAAGGACTTATACCCATATATACAAAAAACCCTTAAATCTCAACAATAAGAAAACAAAATTAATAAATAGACACCAAAGAAGTTATACAGATGGCAAATAAGTATGAAAAGCTGTTCAACATCATATGTCATTAGGGAATTGCAAATTGAAAAAGTAAGAAGATACCACTACATAAATATAAGAATGGCTAAAATCCGAGATTGGTTCAAGATGGCGGAGTAGAAGGACATGTTCTCACTCCCTCTTGTGAGAGCACCGGGGTCACGGTAAGTGCTGAACAATCATCGACAGGAGGACACTGGAACTCACCAGAAAGGACACCCCACATCCAAAGACAAAGGAGAAGCCACAGTGAGACGGTAGGAGGGGCGCAATCACAATAAAATCAAATCCCATAACTGCTGGGTGGGTGACTCACAAACTGGAGAACAGTTATACCACAGAAGTCCACCCACTGGAGTGAAGGTTCTGAGTCCCACGTCAGGCTTCCCAACCTGGGGGTCCGGCAACAGGAGGAGGAATTCCTAGAGAATCAGACTTTGAAGGCTAGCAAGATTTGACTGCAGGACTTCGACAGGACTGGGGGAAACAGAGACTCCACTCTTGGAGGGCACACACAAAGCAGTATACGCATTGGGACCCAGGGGAAGGAGCAGTGACCCCCACGGGAGACTGAACCAGACCTACCTGATAGTGTGGGAGGGTCTCCTGCAGAGGCGGGGAGTGGCTGTGTCTCACTGTGAGCACAAGGACACTGGCAGCGGAAGTTCTGGGAAGTACTCCTTTGTGTGAGCCCTCTGAGAGTCCACCATTAGCCCCACCAAAGAGCCCAGGTAGGCTCCAGTGTTGGGTCGCCTCAGGCCAAACAACCAACAGGGAGGGAACCCAGCCCCACCCATCAGCAGACAAGCGGATTAGTTTTACTGAGCTCTGCCCACCAGAGCAACAGCCAGTTCTACCCACCACCAGTCCTTCCCATCAGGAAACTTGCACAAGCCTCGTAGATAGCTTCATCCACCAGAGGGCAGGCAGCAGAAGCAAGAAGAACTACAATTCTGCAGCCTGTGGAACAAAAACCACATTCACAGAAAGATACGCAAGATGAAAAGGCAGAGGGCTGTGTACCAGATGAAGGAACAAGATAAAACCCCAGAAAAACAACTAAATGAAGGGAACTAGGCAACCTTCCAGAAAAAGAATTCAGAATAATGATAGTGAAGATGATCCAGGACCTCGGGAAAAGAATAGAGGCAAGGTCGAGAAGATGCAAGAAATGTTTAACAAAGATCTAGAAGAATTAAAGAACAAACAAACAGAGATGAACAATACAATAACTGAAATGAAAACTACACTAGAAGGAATCAGTGGCAGCATAACTGAGGCAGAAGAACGGATAAGTGACCTGGAAGACAGAATGGTGGAATTCACCGCTGCGGAACAGAATAAAGAATGAAAATAAATGAAGACAGCCTAAGAAACCTCTGGGACAACATTAAACACAACAATATTTGCATTATAGGGGTCCCAGAAGGAGAACAGAAAGAGAAATGACCCGAGAAAATATCTGAAGAGATTATAATTGAAAACTTTCCTAACATGGGAAAGGAAATAGCCACCCAAGTCCACGAAGTGCAGAGAGTCCCATACAGGATAAACCCAAGGAGAAACATCTCAAGACACATAGCAATCAGACTGGCAAAAATTAAAGACAAAGAAAAATTATTGAAAGCAGCAAGGGAAAAACAACAAATAACATACAAGGGAACTCCCATAACGTTAACAACTGATTTCTCAGCAGAAGCTCTACAAGCCAGAAGGGAGTGGCATGACATATTTAAAGTGATGAAAGGAGAGAGCCTACAACCAAGATTACTCTACCTAGCAAGGATCTCATTCAGATTTGATGGAGAAATCAAAAGCTTTACAGACAACCAAAAGCTAAGAGAATTCAGCACCACCTAACCAGCTCTACAACAAATGCTAAAGGAACTTATCTAAGTGGGAAACACAAGGGAAGGAAAGGACCTACAAAAACAAACCCAAAACAATTAAGAAAATGGTAATAAGAACATACATATCGATAATTACCTTAAACATGAATGGATTAAATGCTCCAACCAAAAGACACAGGCTTGCTGAATGGATACAAAAACAAGACCCATATATATGCTGTCTACAAGAGACCTACTTCAGACCTAGGGACATATACAGACTGAAAGTGAGGGGATGGAAAAAGATATTCCATGCAAATGGAAATCAAAAGAAAGCTGGAGTAGCAATACTCATATCAGATAAAATAGACTTTAAAATAATGTTATAAGAGGCAAGGAAGGACACTACAAAATGATCAAGGGAACAATCCAAGAAGAAGATATAACAATTATAAATATCTATGCACCCAACATAGGAGCACCTCAATACATAAGGCAACTGCTAACAGCTCTAAAACAGGAAATCAACAGTAACACAATAATAGTGGGGGACTTTAACACCTCTCTTACACCAATGGACAGATCATCCAAACAGAAAATGAATAAGGAAGCACAAGCTTTAAATGACAGAATAGACCAGAAAGATTTAATTGGTATTTATAGGACATTCCATCCAAAAGCAGCAGATCACACTTTCTTCTCCAGTGCGCACAGAATATTCTCCAGGATAGATCACATCTTAGGTGACAAATCAAGCCTAAGTAAATTTAAGGAAATTGAAATCATTTCAAGCATCTTTTCTGACAACAATGCTATGAGATTAGAAATCAATTACAGGGAAAAACACGTAAAAACCACAAACACATGGAGGCTAAACAATACGTTACTAAATAACCAAGATATCACTGAAGAAATCAAAGAGGAAATCGAAAAATACCTAGAGACAAATAACAATGAAAACACAATGATCCAAAACCTATGGGATGCAGCAAAAGCAGTTCAAAGAGGGAAGTTTATAGCAATACAAGCCTACCTCAAGAAACAACAAAAATCTCAAATAAACAATGTAACCTTACACCCAAAGGAACTAGAGAAAGAAGAACAAACAAAACCCAAAGTTAGCAGAAGGAAAGAAATCATAAAGAGCAGAAATAAATGAAATAGAAACAAAACAGTAGCAAAGATCAATAGAAATAAAAGCTGGTTCTTTGAGAAGATAAAATTGATAAACCATTAGCCAGACTCATCAAGAAAAAGAGGGAGAGGACTCAAATCAATAAAATTAGTAATGAAAAAGGAGAAGTTACATCAGACACCGCAGAAATACAAAGCATCCTAAGAGACTACTACAAGCAACTCTATGCCAATAAAATGGACAACCTGGAAGAAATGGACAAATTTTTGGAAAGGTATAACCTTCCAAGACTGAACCAGGAAGAAATGGAAAATATGAACAGACCAGTCACAAGTAATGAAATTGAAACTGTGATTAAAAATCTTCCACCAAACAAAAGTCCAGGACCAGATGGCTTCACAGGTGAATTCTATCAAAAATTGAGAGAAGCGCTAACACCCATCCTTCTCAAACTCTTCCAAAAAACTGCAGAGAAAGGAACACTCCCAAACTCATTCTATGAGGCCACCATCACCCTGATGCCAAAATCAGACAAAGATACTACAAAAAAAGATAATTACAGACCACTATCACTGATGAATATAAATGCAAAAATCCTCAACAAAATACTAGCAAACAGAATCAACAACACATTAAAAGAATCATACACCATGATCAAGTGGGATTTATCCCAGGGATGCAAGGATTCTTCAGTATATGCAAATCAGTCAATGTGATACACCATATTAACAAATTGAAGAAGAAAAACCATATGATCATCTCAATAGATGCAGATAAAGCTTTTGACAAAATTCAACACCCATTTATGATAAAAACTCTCCAGAAAGCAGGCATAAAAGGAACCTACCTCAATATAAAGGCCATATATGACAAACCCACAACAAACATCATTCTCAATGGTGAAAAACTGAACAGAAAGAAGACAAGGATGTCCACTCTCACCACTATTACTCAACATAGTTTTGGAAGTCCTAGCCACAACAATTAGAGAAGAAAAAGAAATAAAAGGAATGCAAATTGGAAAAGAAGAAGTAAAACTGTCATTGTTTGCAGATGACATGATACATACATAGAGAAATCTAAAGATGCCACCAGAAAACTACTAGAGCTAATCAATGAATTTGGTAAAGCTGCAGGATACAAAATTAATGCACAGAAATCTCTTGCATTCCTACATACTAATGATGAAAAATCTGAAAGAGAAATTAAGGAAACACTCCCATTTACCACTGCAACAAACAGAATATAATACCTAGGAATTAACCTATGTAGGGAGACAAAAGACCTGTATGCAGAAAACTATAAGACACTGATGAAAGAAATTAAAGATGATACCAACAGATGGAGAGATATACCACGTTCTTGGATTGGAAGAATCGATATTATGAAAATGACTATACTACCCAAAGTAATTTTTAGATTCTATGCAACCTCCATCAAATTACCAATGGCATTTTTTACAGAACTAGAACAAATAATCTTAAAATTTGTATGGAGACACAAAAGACCCCAAAAAACCAAAGCAGTCTTGAGGGAATAAAACGGAGCTGGAGGAATCAGACTCCATGACTTCAGACTATACTACAAAGCTACAGTAATGAAGACAATATGGTACTGGCACAAAAACAAATACAGATCAATGGAACAGCATAGAAAGCCCACGCACCCATGGTCAACTACTCTATGACAAAGGAGGCAAGGATACACAGTGGAGAAAACACAGTCTCTTCAACAAGTGGTGCTGGGAAAACTGGACAGCTACATGTAAAAGAATGAAATTAGAACACTTCCTAACACCATACACAAAAATAAACCTAAAATGGATTAGAGACCTAAATGTGAGACCAGACACTATAAAACTCTTAGAGGAAAACGTAGGAAGAACATTCTTTGACATAAATCACAGCAAGATCTTTTTTGATCCACCTCCTAGAGTAATGAAAATAAAAACAAAAATAAACAAATGGGACCTAATGAAGCTTCAAAGCTTTTGCAAAGCAAAGGAAACTATAAACAAGAGGAAAGGACAACCCTCAGAATAGGAGAAAATATTTGCCATCGAATCAACATACAAAGGATTAATCTCCAACATATATAAACAGCTCATGCAGCTCAATATTAAAAAAACAAACAACCCAATCCAAAAATGGGCAAATGACCTAAATAGACATTTCTCCAAAGACGACATACAGATGTCCAAGAAGCACATGAAAAGCTGCTCAACATCACTAATTATTAGAGACATGCAAATCAAAACTACAATGAGGTATCACCTCACACCAGTTAGAATGGACATCATCAGAAAATCTACAAACAAAAATTGCTGGAGAGGGTGTAGAGAAAAGGAACCCTCTTGCACTGTTGGTGGTGGGAATGTAAACTTGATACAGCCACTATGGAGAACAGTATGGAGGTTCCTTAAAAAACTAAAAATAGAATTACCGTATGACCCAGCAATCCCACTACTGGGCATATATCCAAATAAAACCATAATTCAAAAAGACACCTGCACCCCAGTGTTCATTTCAGCACTATTTACAATAGCCAGGGCATGGAAGCAACCTAAATGCCCATGGACAGACGAATAGATAAAGAAGATGTGGAACATATATACCATGGAATATTACTCAGCCATAAAAAGGAACGAAATTGGGTCATTTGTAGAGATGTGGATGGATCTAGAGACTGTCATACAGAGTGAAGTAAGTCAGAAAGAGAAAAATATCGTATATTAACGCATATATGTGGAACCTAGAAAAATGGTACAGATGAACCAGTTTGCAGGGCAGAAATTGAGACACAGCTGTAGAGAATAAATGTATGGACACCAAGGGGGGAAAGCCACAACGGGGTGGGGGTGTGATGAATTGGGAGATTGGGACTGACATGTATACACTGATGTATATAAAATGGATGACTAATAAGAACCTGCTGTATAGAAAAATAAATAAAATTTAAAAATTTTTTAAAAAAGAAGAATGGCTAAAATCCAAAAGACTAACAGCACCAAATGCTGGTGAGAATGTAGAGCAACAGGAACTCACATTCATTGCTGGTGGGAATTCATACTGCCTTTGGAAGACACTTCAGCAGTTTCTTACGAAGGTAAACATAAGCTTACTATACAGTCCAGCAATTGCACTCCTAGATGTTTATCCAAATGAGTTGAAAACCTATTCTACACAAAAGTCTGCACACAGATGTGTACAGAAGCTTTATTCATAACTGCCAAAAACTGGAAGCAACCAAGATGTTCCTCAGAAGATAAACAAACTGTGGTACACTGACAGCAATAAAAAGAAATGAGCTATCACGCCACTAAAAGACATAAAGGCACCTTAAGTGAAAATTACTAAACAAAAGAAGCCAATCCGAAAAGGCTACAAAGTGTAATTCCAGCTATATGATATTCTGGAAAAGGCAAAACAACGGAGACAGTAAAAAGATCAGTGGTTGCCAGAGGGAGGGAGGAGAGAGGGGTGAATAAGTGGAGACGGGATTTCAGGGCAGTGAATCTACTCTGTATGATACTGTAATGGTAGATACATGACAATATGCATCTGTCAAAACCCATGGAACTAAACAACACAATGAGTGAACTAAGTCTAATGTAAACTAAGGACTTTAGTTAATAATAATGTATCAATGTAGGCTCATCAGTTAAAAGAAATTTACCACACTTAATGCAAAAGGGATAATAATAAGGGAAGCTGGGGGGTAGAGAGGACAATAGGGAAATCTCTGTACTTTCTGGTCAATTTTTCTATAAACTTAAAACTACTCTAGAAAATAAAGTCTATTAAATTTTCTTTTAAAAATCATAACCAGCTTCAATTGCTTTTAAAAACACCAAGTTCTTCCTAAGTTGCTGGTCACTATTATACATTTGAGGAAAAAATATACGTGCATATTAAAATTTTTAAGAAATGACAAGAGAGAAGAAAAAACTACCATATGACTTACCTGTTGCTTCAAAGGTCAGCTTTACAGAATCCCAGGGTGTCTGTTCTTTGGATACAAGTCTGAAATGAGCAGGTTCTTTTGGAGAAACTTCTGGGGCAGGAAGATACCAGTTTTTCCTATTTGGAAAGGTAACTTCAATATTCAGGTTGCTTTATTAGTTGATTTTGAACTATAATTCATGGAAGTGCTCAGAATATAATAAACACATAAACTGATGAATATGATAAACAATGTCAGTTTCTCTGAAGCCCAGGTTATTGTGTAATAAAACCTTCCCAAAGTTAAGAACAAGGATCCTAGGTGATCTTGATTCCACTACCCATCCTATTTCTTCTCATCCATTCCTTCACAGCCAAACCATAAAAACTCCCCAGAAATAAAACAATTTGACATTGATGCTTAGCTGCTTGCTATCTGTTAGACCAGTTAAGAGGGCTACGCTTTCTAACTATTCAGCTTTCTAGAGGAAAGACTTCCCAATTTGAAAAAGCAAAATTTGGGGGAGAATAAAAAACTTCTGAGTGCTTTATCCCACAAAGAAATACAACTTTTGTAGTGATATTAAAAAGAAAAATAGTATAAACAGCACTCAACTTCTATGTTAACCAGTTAAAATAATAAAGTACTGATACAGTGATAGGACTTGAGAACAAACTAACCCCCAACTAAAAGAAAAGTAATGAACCAACCTGATGAGAAAGTGCACTGGAAGATACCAAGGGAAACCACATAGGGGTGCGTTCTCCTCACAGTGAGCTCGGATGGTATCGTTGATCTCGGGAATGTGAGGTGTTATGTGAGACATTCCGGTATAATCAAACCCGTTGATCCATATTCCAGAGTCTCGTTTAACTACGTGTCCATCCAAGTCATGAAATGTTCTAGTCATATGCTGAAAAGAACACGACTAATGAGGAAACTACTGTTTGAACTCCTTCACCCACATCCCCACCCCAGATTAACAAAATGACTACGTGACAATACCAAGAAATGATGAGGCTGCTGAGCAACAGGAACCCACCCCCGGCACAGTCACTTTAGGAGACTGCTTAGATGACCTAATAAAGTTAACATGCGCATAACCCTTCAAGTGAGCAACTCCACTGCTGAATATGGGCCTTCGAGAAACTCTTGCAAGGTACAAAAGTGTTGGTTCAGCATTGTCCATATTAGCAAAAACTGGAAACAACCCAAATGTCCATTAACAGTAGAATGGGCAAATAAATTGGGGCATCCTCCTATGACAGAAGTCTATTCGGCAATGAAAAATAACGAACTACAGTGACACAGATCAACCTGGAAGACTCTGACATGCTCTTGGGCAATAAGAAGCAAGCCACCAAAGAGTATATGGTATGGCCTTACCTGTAAGAAGCTCAAAAACAGGCAAAACTATATGTTGTTGTTTAGCGATTAATACATATGTGGTAAAATAATGATTAACTCCAACCTTTAAGATAGTGAGTACTTTGGGGGTGGTAAGAGAGAGAGGAGCAAAAGAGTTGGGATCAAGAAGGGAATACTGAGGTTTTCTAAGATACAGCTAATGCTCTTTTAAACTCAATAGATACTCACATGATTACTTTATTATTTCTTACAAATATATTCTGTATTTAAATTTCATATAAAAATTTTCTGAAAACCTACTATTTCAGATATAAAAAACATGAAAACTAGAACTCTTAAAAGTCCTAAAAGGACTTAAATACATTCTAAAAGAAATACACACACATTTCCCTTTCAGGGTGTTACATGCTAATTGATGTGCAGAGAAAAATAAGAATCACAGCTCACCACTAGATGACAGACCTGTGCCTAACAGAATTCTCTGAAAAGGCACCATGCTCCATCTGGAATAGCTCTATTAACAACGGAAACCAGCCTGAAGAATATCAAATAGGAAAAGAAAAAGGATTGCAAAGGGCAGGGGTAAACCACAGCCCACAGGCCAAATGGCCTGCTGCCATTTTTATAAATAAAGCTTTATTAAAACATGGCCACATTCATCTGCAGGTGTCATCTATGGCTCCTTTCACTCTGTAGAAACAGAGTAGCTGCAACAGAGACCACATGGCTGGCAGAGCCTAAAATATTTATTTTATGGCCCTTTATAGGAAAAGTTTGTCACCTGCTGGCACTGGGGAATAAGAGAACCCCAAAACAAATCAGAACAGGAGTTTTTAAAAATAAAAATCTAGCTTTTCCTAATGACTACTGATGTGACTGTAAAATTTGTCACATAAAATGTATCACTGTGTCCTACAGGACTGGAAACAAAAACAAGGAATAGTTGGCTCTTTCTCAAAATCTCCTCTCTCATATTTAAGTTCAAATATATTATTACTACTTACTCAAGTCCTTGAATAATTATCTAGGTTATGACTTGGCTTTTCTGTTTGGCCACTCCATTCCCTCTAACAGAGAGGAAGACTGGAAATAAGGGGACTTAAATTCTTTTTCCTGTTTTACACCAGCTCTAAAAAGTTTGCAGAAACACCTGAAATCTAAGAAAGTTCTAAATCTCATTTTATTAATATCTAAGTTATTATATTTTTCACTATCACATTACCTTGAACGTATACCTAAGATCAGTCTTACCGCATTTTAAAGAATCTGTTTCATTTTGCCAGTTGACAGGAGGTCGTATTTTTACTCAGCCCACAGTTTTACAATCTGTACTTCTGACAGCTCATTATTCCATGATACATATTTGCTCTCGTTTTTCCAAGTAGGTATATTTTTGTAATTTGAACAGTAATAAGAACAACAAGCAGACATTTCTGATTCAGGCTCTTAGGAGAAGTGTTTCTAGCTGATAAGAATGCCTCTTGATGGTCTTTTCCTCACTGCCTTACACAAAATATTCGAGGTACCAACTAACAGGTCAACAGTAGAAAAGTCACTTATGTGTTTCGAGCTTCACTGTTGACTAGATCCTCTCCAGGATCTCAAATAGCTCACGCAAAATCGCTCTTACCTGAAGAAACACTCTCTTTGGCTTTGGACTGGCAGGGTTGGAGCTGTATGGGAAAAAAGTTCCACTGCAAACAAGGAGGAATGCAATTGTACATACCAAAGTTAAAGTTAGCATAGTTCTTTTTGTGCTTTTGGCAAGGTAGATGAAGTTAATCTAAAACACAAAACACAAAAATAGAAAAATTACCATTGGCAGAAAGGTGGCTTTACTGACTTGACGTTGTAACAGGTGTTGTCAGACAGATAATAAAGGACATGTATCAGCATGTGCTACCATACTCCCAACTCCCAGTACACAAAGCACTAATTATAAGGGATTTCCACCACAAGTCAGAGCCTAAATAAATGAGAGATGCCCCCATCTGCACGATGGTGCCTTTCTGACAGGCAGCCAGACAGTAAGAGGGAAAAAGGCAACTGAGACAGTGTCTCCGCTCAGCCAAGAGACTACTAGAGGATGTACATCCACCATCAGTCAAACCGTGAACTTATTTTATTTCCAATTCTATCAAACCCTGTAGTTAACTGCACAGCAGACACTATTGAACCGTACCAAACATCATGACATCAGGCTTTTATTAAAGAACCAGAGGTAAGCTTTTAAGCAAGTAAGCAGGCCTATTTCAACAAAACTCAAGTTCTAATAATGCTTTCATAATGTGCCTATGTGCTGGATTCATCTTTTAGATGCACCTTCAAGACTCTGCCTGTGGACCTGCACATAAGGAAAAACTGCAATAAAAGTAATTCTGCACCTGAGACTAACACAATATTGTAAATCAACTTATAGTTCACTTGGAAAAGACCCAAAACTATGAAAATTGAAACCAGGGCAAAAAAGGTAATTCTGCCCTTGTCACTGCAGAGTTAACCAAGGCCAACACAATCAAAATAACAAATCTGAACTTGGGCGGGAAAAGCAAGTGGCTCAGTCTCAAGATGGGCATCTAGGAAGTCCTAAATATGTTTATATTAAGTTTTTAATTGTAGTAAAGTCACTGAATTAAAAACACATGATTATAGAATATGTCCACAGATCCCTTAGGGGTTCTGAAGGAGCCACTTTGAGAAACAATGACCTAGTCCCTGCTCCCCCTTTTGCCTTCTCTCCCTTATTGCCCACCCTCCAGGGTCAATAAGTAGAAAAGCGAAGAACATAAATGTGAAAATATTTTTACTGAGATGAAAATGAAAAATTAAGCAGATATTCATAACCTACCATATACTCTACTATATGAAACTAAGAGACTTTATATCTACAGTGCCAACCAGGGTATGCCAACCAGGGTAATCTCCAGGAAAACAGTACTGGTCTTAAGTCGAAGATCTTAATGTTTTTACACTGAAGGACAGAAGTAAGACAGAGTACCCAAGGATTTATGGCAGTGAGTCAGCAAAACACAATTTGTTACCCTGTCCGTCCCTCTTTCTCCTGACAGTCACAATATTTAAAATGTGGCTCCTTAGAACAGGGTCAAATATCCTGCCAAGTAATAAGTTTCGCCTCCACTGGGAGACTGGTTAAGTTTAGGTATACAGAGTCATCTGGGTCCAAATAAAACGTCCCTGTCATAATGCTGTGGTTCCTGCCATTCTCAACCCTGTTGCTACCCAAAGTTGTCCTACAACTTCAGGTTAAGCTAGTTTCCACATCCATATTTTTCTCTTCTCCAGGTCATGAGGCTCATCTTCTGCCTCTTCCACCCACCTTCTGGAAGAGCTTTGGTAATGGTGGTAAATGAGAAGGTGATCAGAGAGTGGGAGAGAAGGAAGAAGAGAACGGCCTAGTGACAGTGTGTTTGGATCCCACTGTATCACATTTGACTGTCTTTCGTCTTAAATGTTACATCTGATATCACTCTAGGTTCCGAAATGGGTGTGAAATAAAATGAGGAGAAGCATGAAAAGGGACTATGAAGTGTCCCATGTGCGCTGGCTCTTTCTCTGTTTCTCTCTGAGAATCTCCTCCTGATCCCACTCCTACCAGCAGTCTCATTTAATCAGTACAACCATGATGGCCCCAGCACAGGGGAACCCCAGGAAACCTGTTAACCGATCATTTGACAGCAATTTAATTGCTTCCTAGCAAATATATTTAATAAGTCCCCAAGGACTAAAAGGCTCTCTGAAGTGTGCATTGTGGTTCAATTCTCCATTACCCAAGAAGAAAAGTCTCACTCTAGTAAAAAGCCACTATCTGTAACACAGCTACACATAAGTAAGAAAATAGCGAAGAGAATGATAACCCACAGCATCAAAGGGCAGCAGAGTTATTTCACATTATAATGAACATTAAAGTATTCCAAGAGCCACTCTCCAAAAGTAATTTAGAAGGTAATAGACTTTAATCTGATTGCTTATGGTTTCCAAGATTTCCATGCTTTTGGGGTCTTTTCAATTTCCACAGTGAAGTTTTCAGGGTTCATTTTGTCCCCTTCCCTATGGAACAGAACTGAAATGCCCCACACTCTGATCACCTTTTATGAGCATCAGTAACTTTCATTCATTGACTGTGATTTAAATACACTGCAGGGGCGGAGGGGGGGGGGTCCAGTTCATAACTTAGCTGACTCTAGATTACAACCTAATCTACATGTGATGAAACTACATCTCCTTTAGTCCTCACAACAGCAAACCATCTGTTAAGATATACAGAGGATTTAAAGGCTTAATATTAAAACCAAAAGAAGTAAACCCTGAAGGCAACAAAGAACATTTTAGAATTTTCCATCTATCCCTGCAAATACCAGTAAGGACTAAATCGTAATATTAAAAGTAAAATGGCTGCAATGCTCAATTTCTTTCAGAGCTAGTACAGCTGATCTCAAACAATAGCGTGCAGAAGAATTACTCTACAGGGCTGTATACGCAGTCACACATGCAGCTATTTATTTGCCATTTAAGGGACTTGCATGGACAGCACTGACCATGCACGTGGTACTTATATCTGCTGTCCCTAGACCCTAGTCCCCACATGAGATGCCCTTTACTATATCAGTGTGAAAAAGCTCACTATTCTCTCCATGAAGGAAAGAGCTATAATAGCTACTTTTTCTATTTGGTACCCTAGCCTCAAATCTCAGAGTGTACCTACAGGTATTCAATAAATACTTCTTACTCTTAGGGACTGCAATGAAAAGAGCCACGAAACAGAGCAGCCAGGCCTGAGTCCTGGAGAGTGCCGACACCACGCCAAGGGCAGAACTCTGCCTGGAGCTTGCTCTAACAGAGGACAGTCTGGTTGTCAACTCTACATCATGTCTTTTCTTCCCTCCGGAGAGTCCCAGAGAGGAGAAGCAGGGATGGCACAGGTAGGACTCGCCCTGCGAGGGCAGAACACTGATACAGTAAAATGACAAGGCCTGTAACATGTATTCATTACTTGGTAAAGGAAGGCATGTTTGGGTGTTTTAAGTGTATGTCACTCAAGGACACAGACTCGATCAGTGACCTTGGCTGCACCAGCACCAAGGCAGGTGAACGACAAGGGAAAACTCCTCATCAGAATTAGTCTGCCTTCACTAGCTCTAACAGCACCAATGAAACTACCATGTATTTATTAACATTTGCCTCTAATTAGTAAGTTCAAAACACACTCTAAAAATTCACCACCAAGCAATCTCTACCACTTCTCACTTGGTATTCATTCCACACATTCAAATTCAGGTAGTTTGAAAGCTATTTGAAAAGAAGTATAATCAGAGGATTTGGGAGGATGAGGAAGCAAAAATAACAACAACCCCCCTTCTACATTTTATGCCCATACCGAACCCACAATATGCAGAGTCATTCACCATTTCTTTTGCTTAATAGTAGAATCAACACTGTTTCATAGGATATAGCATGGCAAAACTCATCATGTATTTATATATAAAATGAAGAAGGAAATTAAAAAAAAATTTTTTTTCCTTACAAAATAGGATGAGAGAATCATTGTACAACCAGCCAAAATAGAAGCCAGCACGACATCAGGTGGAATTTCCGAACCACTCCTCCCAAGGATAGGGGTAAACATCTCAAATACGGCCCAGATGAGGTACAATGCATAAAGATAAGGAATAAACATCCCCAAAAGGTAAAAGGCAATAAATTTTCCTCCGGCACCTACAGAAAAAGAGAAAGAAAACACATCTCTGAAATTCTCCAGTGAGATAACAGCTTTTCATAGTCCTGGTATACCTTCGCACCTAACAGAAATTAGGTTAGCTCTGACTCTTGCCCTTTTGGTACATGTTATCTTAGTGAGAGAAAATACTTTGACTTAGGGTAGAATACAAATAAGAAAACAAAGTATGTAATATATTAGCATGTGCTCATTTACGTGAGAATGATGGGGTAGGTATAAGGTGTAAGATAAAAACCTGTGTGATCTGAAAGTTAAAAAAAAAAAACAGCAACAATTTAGAAAGCCTACCCAAAAAGATCAAATATGGAAATAGTTTCTGGAAGCCTTATCTTATGTATTTTAAGGTATTTCCCATTTGTATCACAACCAAAAATACCCTACCATGCCGCTTAAAGTCCTTGTGCACGCAAAGCTTTGTGAGCAACGGGAATGCCACCCAGACAGCGCTAATAAATGCCGAGCAGAGCCCTTGGTAAGTGAGAGCTGTAAGGAACCCACAGTGCACAAACAGAGAGACGTCAAAAAATACTTCTCCCAGATACTGGTCACTGGCATTCTGAAAGAAAGAAAATATACAAGTCGTCTCATTCATGGGCCATTCATAAAGATCTTCTATTGTAGTGTAACTTCCACTGCTCCAAAAAGCTATATTTTGTTTGGAGCAGGGTCTATCCTTTAAACTTTAAAGTAAACACTGACAAAGCTACCTCCTATCATAAAGTAATAAATTCAAATTACTGCACAGGAAAGGGGAATTTAACAAGATGGGGGGAAAAACATCATCACTTGTATATAATCTGTGCTCTCCCTCCACCGGGCTGAAAGACCTTTGGAAATGTTCTAAAATAGAAGAAAGGACTCTCTAAAAACATTCACCTCTGTAAGCTCTTTTATTCATGCAACTTACAAGGAATGTCAAGCAAACTGCAGAAATGACCTATGTGAAGGCGGCTGCAGCGCCACCAACAGCACAGCTTGAGAACTGCAGGACCTCTAGAGCACACAGCCATGGGGGGTTTTGGCTTGATTCCTGAGTCTTTTCTATCTCCAACTGGTCTTGTAGCACAACTTTGCCCCCATCCTGGATTCCTGGTGGTTTCACGTTATAAAATTTGGTCTACATTTTTTGAGCTCTGAAGTCTGAGGATTCCTGTGCAGCACCTTGAGTTCTTCAGAAGAAAGTTGCCATATGAACTTAATACATTTTAACGTCTGCACCAGCGATTCTATTAATGTAAACATGAAAGTTATAATTTTAGTGCAGAAATACCAAAATGGAAATAGATATATTTAAGCTTTTCTTTCTCCTCTGCCTTCTCATTTCTGTATAGTCCAGGGCATGTTTGTTATAAGGGTCCCTAATTCAAGAGCTCAAAAGAGTTTGTCACATGTTTTCAAAACAAGTTAAAGTTCACTTGACAAACCTCCTTTGGACAATGAAAGACAGGCTATCATCGTTAAATAATTAGATGTTCAACACTGTTAATCAAGAGTCATGGTCTTTAAAAAGAATAAAATAATTCTTAGGATTCAATTTGAAGCCAAATTATACTCAGATATTTAAAAACAAAGATCTCAACAATGAAGACTGTAATAACTGAAAATGTTTTACATTGTTCCCACATTGTACCCAAGTCCAAACATCCCTCAAATCTAGTTCCCCTCTCCCCGTCTCTATTATCCCTCTACCCCTTCCAATCCATTCTGTACACTGTTACCACTGTGTTCCTACTAAATTACAAATTCTCACACTCAATATCCTGCTTAGAAATTTTAAATTGTGGCCCCACGGATTTTTAGGGTCATGCTCCAACTTCACCCTGGCCTACTTTCCCAGTTATTATCCTATCAACCTCATCTTCACCACACTGAACTTTTTACTGACTGTGAGCCAAATGCATCTTGTACATTCCCACCTTTGCCCATCAACCTGTTCTCTATCTGGCACACTTCTACTCAGGCTTCAGAAACCCAGTTCAAATGTCACCACCTCCTTCATGAAGCCTTCCTGACTTCCACAAACAAAATTCATCTCTCCTGGCCCTATATTCCTACAGCACTGTTAATATATCACTCTAGTTCACTTCGTCCCAATGTACTGGAACCCCTGTGGTTTCTCCATCATTTCATCCCCAAATGAAACTGTGAGCTCCTCAAAGAAAAAGACTATGTCCTGAATCTCTGGACCAGACCTTAGCATGGAAGCCCACTGGATACTCAAAGACCATTTGTGAAATGAAAATAAAACACACTATTCTTTACATTGTGCCTTCAGCCCAAAGTTTTGTAATCAGACAACTGAAATCAGTCAAAGTAGAACTTTACTAAGCATTTCTGTCTTACCCTCTATTGCACCCCAATGCCATATCAATGACAGTCAGCCACGCTCTGACTGATTACATACCATTGCACTAAGAATAAGCATGTGAAATTGAGCCCCATGGTATAATTCTTTTGGAGACAGAAGCCACTAAGATACAAGCATTGGCTCAACCATAAACAGATGGCTAACCTCAAAGAGCCTTTCTTCAATAGGGCCTGAAACACAGAAGGGCTCCTCAGATCATATCCCAACATGAACTGAAACTGAGACCAAGGTTCAGGTACCAAAGACATCCTTGTGAAAGGATGCTGTATTATAGTCTTCCATGTCTGCATTCTAATCCCCAGCAGTACAAACCGAAAAAACAGGTGTACACTGGCCGTCTTGAAAATGACGGAACTAAGAAAGATTTTCCCTTTAACTCTCTTAGAAAATCAGAAACCACTGCTTGCTCTCTCACTGTAATTTATTTTTAGTCCTATTACCTCATAACCCTAATACCTAATTTTGTTTTTACCAAACAAAATACAATGGTATACAGTTGAAACCACAACAATATGGCTATATTCTCTAAGTCAGCATAAATCATTTTGGAACCCTGTCTACCTCCCCTTATTCTCCTTAGCAGTGTGTCAGTATAACCCCCAGACCACAAAGGCATGCTGACAGAATATGCATCAACAACATAAAAGTTAAAAAAAAAGTGAAGGAAACTGAAAACTTTAAGCGCAGTTTTAAGTGCAACGTTCATTCCCGCAGCAAACACTTACTGTGTGTTAGTGCTGTTTCCGACACTGCCTAAGCACAGGGGACAATGAACAAAACAATCCATGCCCTCAAGGAGCTTACAGTCCAGTGGAAAACAGAGCTATTCAAATATAAATAATTGGGTGATCCCAAGAAAGGCTGGTAGATTAAAGAGCATGGTTACAAAAACCGCAGAGTCAGGAGAGGCAAAAGGCTATGCTAACACACCTTGCTGTCACCAACACCCCAAACTGTTTGCAGCTTTATAACCTCATTTGAAGTCTACTACCCTCAGAATGAGAAGCCTTCCAGAAAGTCAACACAGATCTCGGAGTCAATTATCTATAGCCATGCCAAACAATCTTTGATTGCTCAAAAGGCCAATCACAAGGAACACCCACCTGAGTTTGTCTTCAATCCTAGAAGGCAGCAAAAAGAAATCAATAAATATGCCCAACACTTACCACATAATGAAATCTTTTTGCGAGGGTATGTATGAATATTATTTTGGCAACAGCTGCAGTTCCATACAGACAAACGGAGACGTAGAAGTGGTTATACCATGAGAGAGACTGTCCAATAAGAGAGATGAACACTGCTATGATGAGAACTGTAACCAAGCTAGTAAACCAGCTTATCAGAGTGATGCCAAGTCCACAGAAGAAGTCCTTTGTGTAGGTAGCAGCTAATTGAGAGAAAACAAAAAGTAGAGATCACCGTCTTTATCAAATCAATTTCATAACCAGTCAGTAGAATTAAAGAAGCAAACGTTAAAACAAAATTCACCATTGTAATTGAAAATACTGACATTTCCTAGGGGTAAGGTTTGTTAAACACTACACAGGGAAAGTATCAGTGAATAAGATTCAAGTATTGACATCTACTCAGAGTCCCTGCGTACAAAAGACTCAAAGAGGTAAGTCTTCAGGAGTAGTTCAGATATATTCCTGGCTAGAAAAGTGGGTCGTCTTAATCTTCATCACCTTTAGGATGCTTTGTGTATTGAAATAACAGCAGAAATGGAGGGCAAAGTTCCATATAAAATCTTACTAAAAGAAGCTAACACAGGAATAGAAGTAGCATGAGAAAATAACCAGTGATAAATGAGTATTTAAATTGCTGCTAAATATTTTATCTGATAACAGCACACACCAACTTAGAGTACAAACATAGTAGAAGGAGACCAATTTAACCAGAAGACGCTCATTTATACTCCAGAACAGTGTGCTATTGGTCTGTAGTGTGGACAAGACTTTTTAATGGGACTCTTCACTAAAAGTCAATCTTTACAAACCATTTTCCACAAGCTTTTGTGGTACTTCTATGAAGTGCATAAGTACGTAAAAATTGCCTGCTTCACCATGACTAAAAGTATAATGAGCATATCAACCTGATATGCATTTACAAATTTCTTACAACAGTATAAATCAAATGTTAGTTTTCTTAAGATTTTTAACTTCTTGGAAAGATATAAGCAAAGTGACTAAAAAACTTCAGGCAAATTCCATACCCGTGCCAGTACAGTAGTTATAAAGGAAAATACTTACTCTTATTTTGGGGCTGCAATAATTTCTTTCCCAGGTATAAGGCAACAGCCATTACCACCATGTAGTTAATTATCAAGCCAACACGAGAGGGGTAGGCAATGACAAACAGGCCAAGCACATCAAAGAACACCATGTTTCCATGTTGATACTTAGAAGAAGAAGCCAACATATCAGATGTAGCTAGATATTTAAGAACTGCTAAAATATTGTCACCTATTAGTAAAAAAAAAAAAAAAAAAAAAAAAAAAGTAACAAAGTTGAATAAACCATCCACTGTTGGAGTAAAGAAATACCTAGAAAGACTGTGAACAGAAATAGCTTTCTACCATCCTACTGCTCTCCCCCACTTTTCTTACTAAATATCTCAGATAAGGTCCATGCCTCCTACTCTTGTTTCCTCTCCACTTCAAAGCTCAGCGACCTGGTCTTCATCCTTACTCTTCTATTTATTACAGCTACTCCCTGATCAATTCTACCCTCACTGTTGACAAATCAAGTGACTGTTTCTTAGTCCTTCTTCATTTAATATATATTTAATGTAGCAGACACCACTCTAGATACCAGAAATTCAGTGGGGAACCAAGCAGCTCATGAAGCTCACAAACACCAAACAAGTTATTACACGTGTGTTAAGAATTAATAAGGAATTTCAATGATATCCCAATTAAAAAGAGAAATAAGAAGGAGAGAGTCCCCTAAAAACATATCACGGTAGACTAATGGAATTTGAGAAGTCAGGGAAGCACTCGAGGAAGTGAAATTTACAGCTAAAGGATGGACAGGAGCTACATTGGGGGACAGATTGTCCAGACTGAGACTGTTCATCTGTGTAGATGAAGGCCCTGAGGAGGGCAAGTTCCAAATACAGGGTGGAAAAAAAGTCCGGAATGAGTAGAGAGAGTATTCAGCAATGAAGCTGGAGAGCTGGGAGAGTCATTATCAGGCAGAATCTGGCACATCAGATGCTGTCACAAATATCTGTTATATCAATCAATGACTAAACGAGTTTGAACTTAATAATGAAGAATTACAAGAAGACATGAATGACTGGCATTTCTTCCTGCTGCTCGTCCCATTGACTTTCTCTTTCCACTGAAGACACCACCTCTGTCTTACTGCGGGATTTCTTTCATTGGCTCCTCTTTCACACCTTAGAATGTGTCTTCCTCAAAGCTCAAGTTTAGTCCTCTACCTTTGCTTCCCTCTTCCAAATACCATTTCCATTCTCCATACTTCTGTGGTTTTCTCTATGCCTTTAATTTCCAAACCCAGAAATCCAGTTCTGTCATGAGCTCTAACAGTGTATCTATATTTTCATCTGGTCAGTTCAGACACCCTCCGTCTTACATCTGACAGACTTCAGTCTCCTTCCCCTCTTCATGCCTGCTCTGGATGGGGGCCTCCTTCCCGTGTTCCCATAATGGTCAATGGCATCATCTCTCCCCCAGCCAGCTAGGCCTGACGCTGCCCCCTGCTGCCCCTTCTACCTAATCTGTCAAGCTCTGTTGAATTCACATTCAAAATATACCTAATTTTCTATCCCCTTGCTTTCATTTCTATCTTTGGTCAACACCCCAGTCTAGGTCCTTTACTATTCTACACGAAAATTACTGTTCGAACAGCCCTGACTCCTGGCTCTCTCCCCGTCTTCACCATCCACTCCACACTGCATCACCAGACTGACAGCATTTTAAACCATCATTCATTCATGTACTCAGGCCTTTAATGATTCCTTATTCCTACAGCATCCTCTTGCTGATTTTTAAAGCTTTCTACAATTTTATCTACCCTATACACTTATACCTCATTTCCCTCTATTTCTGAAAATGCAACCTCCATTCTCTGACAATCTACTCACCAACAGCCCCTCATACACAAACACACCCTACTCGTGCTGTGCTCTTACTTGGGACATCCTCTCTTTTCCACTGTGCCAAATCCCACCAACTCTTTTTAAGGCTCAGCAACAGACTCACCTCCCCTGACTACTATGGATCTCTCTGGAAAACACTTTAACTCCCTTACCCCTTGTCCTGACACCTGTCCTATAACCCACTCACTGGCCCTCACCACTCAACCTTGGATCAATGTAACTTTTCCAGACCTGGGCAAGTTGCCCAAACATGTGCTTGTACCACCTCCAATGTATAGCTTCCATTTTGGCTACAGTCTCATCACTCAGCAATCCGACCATAACCCTGGGTCAACACCCTTTCAAATTCCTCATAATGAATAGTCTTATGTTCTTAACTGCTAAACTAGATTTCAAGGCTAAAATTCAAAGCCTCATCTAACTCCAAAGCCCCACCTCATTTACACCATACACTGCCTCCCTAATGCACAGGACACAGAATATTTATAGGTTTACAGGTCATCCATAGTATTCCATCTTAATATCAAAAGTCTAAATTAGGGGCTTCCCTAGTGGCGCAGTGGTTGAGAGTCCGCCTGCCGATGCAGGGGACGCGGGTTCGTGCCTCAGTCCGGGAAGATCCCATATGCCGCAGAGCGGCTGGGCCCATGAGCCACGGCCGCTGAGCCTGCGTGTCTGGAGCCTGTGCTCCGCACCGGGAGACACCACAACAGTGAGAGGTCTGCGTACCACAAAAAAAAAAAGTCTAAATTAGAATACCAACCTGCTCGCTGAATGGAATCTGTTAGAATTCTGTCCGCTGTGTCATACTTGGTGTGATAAATGTATCCATTCTCAATAAAAGCTAAGTCTATTCCTAAGACATACAGAAAAAAAAAAAGTCATTTTAAAGATCAACCTTACTTTAGGCCTATTTGTTTAATGTATTAAATTCCTGAAAGACAAAACATCAAAGCAGTGACATGATTGCTTTGTCACATTCATGAATGCATGATGTAAATTTTCTTCCAAATTCTCACAAAACCAATAGTTATGGTACATAATTCAATACATAATGACTGGGGCATTACAATTCACACAGCAAGGCGTAGGAATATTGAGCACGGGAGGTCATCAAAACTTTGCCATTGACATCCTTGCCAGGGCAGTTGGCACAGCAAGATAACAATGAAAAAGACCCCTGAAGGATCTATTACCATCTTTTGGGAATGAAGTGCTAACCAGTTCTCCCCTGTTCTGTCACACTGTGGGCCAAGATGACATGTTCTAGAAAAGGGAAGCATTTAACTTAGACTGGAGTTTAAAAGAAAAAGAAACTATCAGGGTGTCTCTTTCAGTAAGTCAAAATATGCAGTTTTCACATAGAGAATTTGCTCTCAGAAAATGCTGCTCACTCACAAACTTCCAAAATGTAAAACTTGTTTTTGATTAATCATTGTCACAAAAAAGCCCGTAACGACTGACAGAATACCTGGAATGTTCCCAAAATCCCTGTAGATACGAAAGTCTGTATCTGAAGGAATGATTCCACTCTGGAAAACCTCCTGAGCCACCACGGAAGCAAAAGGGTGTTTAGCTGCTGAAACATAAGCTTGGACCAACCAAGGATTTTCAGGACCTGAAATGAAACATGACAACACAATACAAGGTTAATCTGGTAAATACTTTTAATATAGTAATTTTTTAAACACACCTAAAATAGTTACTGTGGTGATTTGGGGAGATAGGTCAAGAGTTTGTTTTTTTAATCCTATTTTCTGCATTTTCCAACATTTCTTTGATAAATGTATATGACTTTTTAGAATGAAAAATAACCTTTAAGAAAACAAAATTGCTTTTAATTATAAAATAATAGCACTAGGGCTTCCCTGGTGGCGCAGTGGTTGAGAGTCCACCTGCCGATGCAGGGGACACGGGTTCGTGCCCCGGTCCGGGAAGATCCCACATGCCGCGGAGCGGCTGGGCCCATGAGCCATGGCCGCTGAGCCTGCGCGTCCGGAGCCTGTGCTCCGCAACGGGAGAGGCCACAACAGTGAGAGGCCCGCATACCACAAAAAAAAAAATAATGATAATAAATAACAGCACTATAAAAACTTTAAGTTTAAAAATGAAAAACCACTAAGATAAATATCATTTTTCTATCTTCAGTTTTCTTACAAATGTATGACTGTGTGTACATAGCTGTACTGATAGGGTACATATACTCTCTACATTGCTCTTTCACTTAACAGTGTACTAAATGCACTTTCCTATGTTGCTAGGTATTACAATGATCATTTTAAGAACTGCATAATCACGGAATATATCATAAAGTTCCTTACTACTATAAATTTTTGCAATTTTTTTTTTTTTTTTTTTTTTTTATGCGTTATGCGGGCCTCTCACCGTTGTGGCCTCTCCCGCTGCGGAGGACAGGCTCCGGACGCGCAGGCCCAGCGGCCATGGCTCACGGGCCCAGCCGCTCCGCGGCACGCGGGACCCTCCCAGACCGGGGCACGAACCCGCGTCCCCTGCATCGGCAGGCGGACTCCCAACCACTGCGCCACCAGGGAAGCCCTGCAATTATTAATAATTCTGCATTAACATCTTCATGTACATACAGCTTTTTTCAAATGTGGGAGTTTTTTCTTTAGGATAGCAAGATAAATTGTATTACTGTTCCTAATTATTCACTCCTCCCTCCCATATAACTTATAATGCCTCCCTGGGGAAGTAGCACATACATAAATGGCTTCCGTCAATTGATTGTGAATGGGAGAGAAATGAACTTCAACTGAGAAGACTCTGAAGAGCCATCACATGGTCCATCTCTCCCATTAACTTTGGCCCTGAGATTAAAACATCCCTGATGAGGGCTTCTCCTTCAGCCTAGGTCTCAGAATGAATAAGACACATGGAACATAATAACCATGGGATGTAGCTGCAGTTACTCAGGAACCAGAATGTAATGCAAGCAACAAATAAGCCTTTGCTATTGTAATCCACTGAGATTCAAGGGTTGTGTATTACAACTAAATTTACCAAAAAGTTGTCTGCTGTAGACAGATCAAGTAACTGTATTTCAGGAAATCTAAGATTAACATTTTTATAACTTTATAAACAGATAATCAATTTGCTTTCCTACAGAAAAAAATAACCTACAGAAAAAAATAACCATAAATGGTTATTTTATATTATAAAATTATTGTTTTCTGTTATAATAACAGAAAAAAATAACCATAAATGGTGCGGGAGGGAAGGGGTGGAGAAACACTACAGAACCAGACACCCAAGTGACCCAGAGACTGCAGTTACCAGGCATGGATTTTAAAATAAATACTATTAATTATTCAAAAACACAGATGATAGCAAGAATTTCACTAGACAAGTACAACCTATTAACAAAGAGAGAGTGAGAGACATAGTCAAATGGAAACCCTAGAACCGAAAAGCGTAATAATTGATGTTAAGAATTTTAATACATATATAGTTTAATACAAAGTTAAACACAACAGAAGAAAAAATTATAGATCCAGAGAATTAAAGCACATAAGGAAACAGGGATGGAAAACATAGAAATGCTTATAATACATATGGGATACAGTGAAAAGGTCTAACATGAGTAACTGGACTCTCAGAGGAAGAGGAGAAAGAATGGAGTAGAAGCAATGTTTAAAGAGGTAAAGGCCAATAATTTCCCAAAACTTAAATACCAAGCTATGAATTCAAAAAGCCCTACAAACCCCAAATAGGAAAAATATTTTAAAAAAACCTACTCAGCACCAAGATCTTTGCTTTTGAATACAATTATCCACTAAAAGAACCAGTTCTCCCTAGAGATATGCCCAATTCCAGATCTGAGCCTAGGAAAATACTGATAAGTGGGATCATCTTGCACCAGAAAGTAAGAAGGTGCTCAAACAAACATGTCAGACACATGTCAAAGGGACAGGCACCAGCTGAAGGGGCTGCCACTGGCCTAAACTGGAACAATTCATGCATCAAAACGATTATAACAGAATATAAAATCCATAAAATAAAACATACATGAAACACTGAAATAAATACACACAAGAGAGAAGAGAAAGCCTTCCTTCTAGCGAACTCCAACTATTAACTACAGACGGAATGACGGACCCAGAAAACAGCATCTGGCTAACATTATAGTAAAAATGCTTTGGGGCAAGAATCATCAATGATTGCTAAAACTAGGATCAAAGTTTCACAAGAAACAGGATATCTACGCAGCCTCAAACTATTTATTACAAAGGTGTAACTTTACAAAGTACAAAAATCTGGCAAATATAATCAAGTGATAGAAGGTTAACACCATCAGTAATTAGACAGACATTACATGCTTCTGATGTGATGCACTGAGAAGAACACAAATGTAAAAGGAAAAAGAAAAATGATGGTGCAGAAGCAGATTATCAAACCATATCATGTTGAAATATTAAAATATTATTACTATTACAATTAGATATTAATAAAGTTTTATGATTAAAATATTAAAACCACATTGAAAAACAGGTAAAGCTAAACTATAAAGGAAAGAAAATAATGATCATAAAAATTAGAATAATGGCTAACCTTAGATGAGAGGGAGGGAGTTGTATTTGAGAAGGGGCAGGTGGAAAACTTCTGGGAGGGTGTAGCAAGAGTCTATCCTCTTTCACACGTGGGGGTTAGAAGGGTATTCACTTTATAATAATTAAGTTCACACTGATATTTTTTATGTGCGTGTTATATAATGACTGTGATGTATCGAAATACATCTGACATTTGATCCTGGATTGGAACTCAGACTAAAAAAAGCAAAACAAAGGATGTTATCAGAACAATAGAAATCTGAATATGTACTGTTTATTCACTAACAGTTTGTTTTACTGGTTTTTTAGTGGTTTTCTTTTGCGGTACGCGGGCCTCTCACTGTTGTGGCCTCTCCCATTGCGGAGCACAGGCTCCGGACACGCAGGCCCAGCGGCCATGGCTCACGGGCCCAGCCACTGCACGGCATGTGGGATCTTCCCGGACCAGGGCACGAACCTGTGTCCCCTGCATCAGCAGGCGGACTCTCAACCACTGCGCCACCAGGGAAGCCGTAACAGTTTTATATTAATGTCACACTTTTTGAGTGTGATAAATGTACTGTTATTGAAGGAACATACCCTTGTTCTTTATCTACTGAGATGATTACGCTGAGATTATCAAATGAGATGGTTTTTCTCCCTTACTCTGATAATGTGGTGAACTACATGGAGTGACTCAAATATTAAGCCGTCTTCATTTACCATTAGTAAAACTGCAGGATGTAAAATCATTCCACAAAATCATTTGCATTTCTATACACTAATAATGAACTATCAGAAAGAGAAATTAAGAAAATAATCCCATATCCAATTGCATCAAAAAGCATAAAATACCAAGGAATAAATTTAACCAAGGAGGTGAAAGAAATGTACACTGAAAACTTTAAGACACTGATGAAAGAAATTGAAGATGACACAAATAAATGGAAGAAACTGTGTGCTCACAGTCTGGAAAAATTAATATTGTTAAAATGTCTGTGCCACACAAAGCATCTAGAGATTCAATGCAATCCCTACCAAAATTCCAACGGCATTTTTCACAGAAATAGAACAAACAATCCTAAAATTTGTATGAAACCACAAAAGACCCCAAATAGCCAAAGCGACTTTAAGCAAGAAGAACAAAGCTAGAGACATCACACTTCCTGACCGCAAACTATATTACAAAGCGCTAGTAATGAATACAGTATAATACTGGCATAAAAACAGAAACATAGATCAATGGAACAGAATAGAGTTCAGAAGTAAACTCACATATATATGGTCAATTAATTTACAACAAAAGAGCCAAGAATACACAATTGGTGAGGGACAGTCTTTTCAAATAAATGATATTGGGAAAACTGAACCGCCACAAGCAAAATAATGGAAAGGGACCACTATCTTACACCATACACAAAAATTAACTCAAAATGGGTTGAAGATTTGAACATATAAGACTGAAATCAGGGACTTCCCTGGCGGTCCAGTAGTTAAGACTCCGAGCTTCCAATGCAGGGGTGGCGGGTTCGATCCCTGGTTGGGGAACTAAGATCCCACAAGCCGTGTGGCCGGAATAAATAAATAAATAAACTTTAAAAGACTGAAATCATATAATTCCAAGGAGAAACCATAGGCAGTAAGCTCCTTGACACTGGTCCTGGTGATGATTTTTTGGTTTTGACACCAAAAGCAAAGGCAACAAAAGCAAAAAACAAACAAATGGGACTACTTCAAACTAAAAAGCCTCTGAGCAGCAAAGGAAACCATCAACAGAATAAAAAAGGCAGTGTACTGAATGAGAGAAAATATTTTCAAATCACATTTCTGATAAGGGGTTAATATCTAAAATATAAAGAATTCATACAAAGCAAGAGCAAAAAACCCCCCAAACAATCTGATTGAAACATGGACAGACGACCTGAATAGACATTTTTTCCAAAGACGACAAACAGATGGCCAAGAGGTCCCTGAAAGGTGCTCAACATCACTAATCATCAGGGATATGCAAATCAAAACCACAGTGAGATATCATCTCATACCTGTCAGAATGGCTATTACCAAAAAGACAAGAAGTAAGTGTTGGTGAGGATGTGGAAAAAAGGCAACCCTTGTGAATTTGGTGGGAAAGTAAATTGGTGCAGCCACTATGAAAAACAGTATGGATGTTCCTCAAAAAATTTAAAAATAGACCTACTGTATGATTCCACTTGTAGGTATTTATCCAAAAAAACAAAATCTAACTCAGAAAGATATCTGCACCCCCATGTTCACTGCAGCATTATTTACAATAGCCAAGACATGGAAGCAACCGTGTCATCAATGGATGAACGGATAAAGAAAACGTGTGTGACGGGCTTCCCTGGTGGCGCAGTGGTTGGGAGTCCGCCTGCCGACGAAGGGTACGCGGGTTCATGCCCCGGTCCCGGAAGATCCCACATGCCGAGGAGCGGCTAGGCCGGTGAGCCATGGCCGCTGAGCCTGCCCGTCCGGAGCCTGTGCTCCGCAACGGGAGAGGACACAACAGTGAGAGGCCCGCATACCGCAAAAAAATAATAATAATAAAAAAAAATTAAAAAAAAAAAAAAAAGAAAAAGAAAACGTGTGTGTGTGTGTGTGTATACACACACGCACACAATGGAATATTATTCAGCCTATCCTAAGTGAAATAAGCCAGAAAGAGAAAGAAAAATACCATACAATCTCACTTATATGTGGAATCTTGACCAAAAAAAAAAAAAGAGGACTTCATAGATATAGAGAACAGGTTGGTGGTTGCCAGAGATGGGGGGGTTGGGAGATGGGTGAAATGGGTGAAGGTGGTCAAAAAGTACAAACTTCCAGTTATAAAATAAATAAGTCATGGGGATGTAGTGTATGTACAGCATGGTGATTAAGTTAATAATACTGTCTTGTATACTTGAAAGTTGCTAAGAGAACAGGTCTTAAAAGTTCTCAGCGTAAGAAAAAAAACTTGCAACTTTATGGTGATGAGTGTTAACTAGACTTACTGATGATCATTTTGCAATATATACAAATATTGAGTCACTATGTTGTACACCTGAAACTTAAAAAATCTTGTATTCCTGAAATAAGCTCAACTTGGTTGGAAAGCATTATCTTTTTTGTATGTACATATACATATATGTACACATATACACATACACATAAATACACATATATTGCTGGATTCAGGACCAGTGTTAATAATATTTTATTTAGGATTTTTGCATCCAAGTATGGCATATATCTACCAAAAGTTATCTACCAAAGCTGAAATTACACACACCTTATAACTCAGTAGTTCCACTCAGAAACATGCATACACAAACATGTGTGCTAAAGACACTCATAAGAATGTTCCTAAAACCAATCATAAGAGCCAAAGCCTAGAAGCAACCTAACGTCACTAGTAGAATGGATATCCTTGTCAATGGAATATTATTCAGCAAAGAAAAAGAATGAACTAAACACAACATAGAGGAATCTTACAGACATAATACTGAGTGAAAAAAAGCCATACACAAAAGCATATGAGTCAATTTACAGAAAGTTCAAACACAAGCAAGATTAAATCTATCAAGGCATAAGTTAGAATGGGGTAATCTTGGGGAAGGAAGACCGAGAAGGGACACAGAGGAGGCTTCAGGCTCCTGGAGTACTCACAATACTCTCAGTCTTGAGCTGGGTTCTAGTTACATGACTTAGTCTGTAAAAATTCATTAAGCTGAGCACTCTCAGAGCTGTGTACTTTTCTTAGTTTATAATAAAAGATGAAATAAAGACACCTAAGGATATCATCAAGTTTAAGTTCACTTTATGCACTGTACCATAAAAAATATTTGAGAAAAATGTAAGATCCATCTGTAGGAAAGGGTTTTGAATAGCCACTACCTGGCCTTTGACCCCTTTCAGATCACACTGCTGCACAGTAGTGCTCCAGCCCTACTCCATCCTCTCACTGATTGTCCACTGAGGCCTACAGGTCACAGACAGGTGAAGTGTTGGTGAAAAAGGGAAGACTGGGGAGACTGGGATGGGGAAGGTAGATGAACTACTGAGTAAGATACTCTCTGTGATATAAACAGGGCAAAGGCAGCTCTTAAACAAGAAATTACAGACTTGAGGATTCTATGCACTGGTTATTAATCCTCTATTATCCCAGTTTTACTCATGAGGAGCTGAAGCATGGAGCTCCAAGGTTGCAGTGCTACAGCTGAGATTGGAACTTGGGTCAGCAGAACACAGAGGCTGTGCTCTTAATCACCACCTATCCTGCCTCCCCCAGAAAGCTCTTATCTTAATTATCTCACAGAGGAAGGTGGGAGGCACACACAGAAATATTTTCACCGTATAGTCTTTCTCCTGCCATCATCTAAATGCCATGATGCTTCCAGTTTCTTGTGTACCCATTTCTTCTTCAAGAATGCATCCCATCTTTCTTAAAGCAAAGGGCATGAGCATGTGTGATACTGAGGGGAGGCAGATCGCAATGCCAACAATGAAAAGTCAAGTTCCCTGGAAGTCCAGAACCAACTCACACACAGCATCATTCCCTCTGCTCTGCTTTCTTCTAACTTTAGTTGGTAGCATCAATGCCCAGAATAAACAAAAAAAGGAGGAACTAAAAAAAGAGACTGAGAGCAGAGAATATTATTACGGAAGCCAAGTAAGATGTTTAACTCAACACTAATATAACCAGTCCCTTATGCATGGACGTGGAAGGTGTTTCAGTTTTTCATTCTTATTTTAAAAAGCTGAGAAGATTATGCAGTACTTAGACCTATGCGTCTATGTGCAACTATTTCTACAGGATAAATTCCTGCAAGTGGACCTCTGGACAGAAGGGTCTGTACATGTTTTAAAGTGATACATATGGCAAAACTGCCCCAAAACTGCACCAATCTATACTTCCACCAATAGTGTTTGAAAATGCCTGTTCCTCTGTATTCATCAGAACTGGGCATTATCGTTCTACTTACTTTTTGAAAATCTAGTATTAAAAAAATTCTTACTGGTATTTGAATTTACATTTCTTCTAAAATAAAACTTATTTGGTTTAGCAGTTTCTTAAAAAGTTAAAACATAAATTTACCATATGACCTGGGAATTCCATTCTTAGGAATCCACCCAAAAGAAATTAAACTGTATGTCCACACAAAGACTTACACACAAATGCTCATAGTGGCGTTATTCATAATAGGCTAAAAGTGGAAACAATCCAGATGTCCATCAGTTGATGAATCGATCAATGAAATGCAGGATATCCATACAATGTAATATAATCTAGCCATAAAAAAGAATGAAGTACTTGGGAATCCCTGGCGGTTCAGTGATCAGGACTCTGCGCTTCCACTGCCAAGGGCTCGGGTTCAATTCCTGGGGGGAACTAAGATCCCGCAAGGCGTGTGGTGAAAAAAAAAAAAAAAAAGGAAAAGAAAAAGAATGAAGTACCGATACATGCTACAACATGGATGAACCTCAAAAAATACTCTAAGGGGCTTCCCTAGTGGCACAGTGGCTGAGAATCCTCCTGCCAATGCAGGGGACACGGGTTCGAGCCCAAGTCCAGGAAGATCCCACATGCCGTGGAGCAACTAAGCCCGTGCGCCACAGCTACTGAGCCTGTGCTCTAGAGCCCGCGAGCCACAACTACTGAGCCCGTGCTCTAGAGCCCGCGAGCCACAACTACTGAGCCCGTGTGCCACAACTACTGAAACCCGCGTGCCTAGAACCCACGCTCCGCAACAAGAGAAGCCACCGCGATGAGAAGCCCGTGCACCACAATGAAGAGTAGCCCCCAGTCGCGGCACCTAGAGAAAGCCCACGCGCAGCAACGAAAACCCAATGCAGCCAAAAATAAATAAATAAAATAAATTTTTAAAAAAATTAGGTAGAAATGATTATTCTAGTCACTAAAAACTCCCCAAACGAATGTCTCTCTGAAGTGACAATGGAGCACTAGAGAGGACAAACTGTTTTAACAGAAACGTTCCCAGGGCAGGACAAGCGCTACTGTGTAGGATAAAAGCGCCTGTTGCAGAAGCTGAAGACAGGGTGGTCTGGCAGAGCTCCCCAGGACTCCAGACCCAGGAGGCCTCATCCTCCCTCTTCAGACATGGAAGCAACACTAACTAGCTTTCTGAAAGCAGTACCCACAAGAAAGCTAGTTTTTTGTAGGAAGGGCATCTGGAAGTGAGAGAAATACTGGGAAAGGTATTAGACTGTCAGAAAGTGCCCAGAAAGCTTTCAGGTATACAGTTTAGCCACAAGAATAAGCTACCAAAACCTAGAGGGAAAACAGCATACAAAGACTCAAAGAAAGGGGCGAAACATTCTTTACAAATATCTGTAGGATGCCCCTCTAGAAAAAACTTAATTTTGAAATATGAGGATTTTAGAATAAAACATTTAAATTGTATATATATGCTAACTAGTAACAAGTCTGTTTTTATTATTAAAGTAATCATATGAAATGCAAAAAATTTAAACAATACAGAAAACTATAAAGAGTATCAGTAAAGCTATAATGGCAATTCTGGTTGTAAGTTTATGAAGCAGTGGAGAGTTCAAATTGGCTTTTCACATTTTGCCCCATCCTCCATTCTAGTCACACCCACCACAGCTCTGACAGCAATGCCCACAATCCAGTAGTGACTGTTATTAACAGTTTGTTTATATCCTTCCAAATAATGCAATTATATCTAAAATGTAAACTGTAGAATTTTTATGTCTAACTGTCCTCATTTAGTAAAAAGAGCACGGACTGTAAATTAGACCTAGCATAAATGAGTACTCAATAAATGTAAATAAATAAATGAAATGACTTGGGTCTAGCCCTTGCTAACCCTAGGTAAGTATTTTTTTTTTAAACGCAATTTTTAAAGGTTACTTTCCATTTAAAGTTATTACTAAATATTGGCTATATTCCCCATGTTGCACAACACATCCTTGAGCCTGCCTTACACCCAACAGTTTGTAACTCCTACTTCCCTACCCCTATAGTGCCCCTCCCCTCCTCCCTGGTAACCACTAGTTTGTGCTCTATATCTGTGAGTCTGCCTCTTTTTTGTTATATTTACTAGTCTGTTGTATTTTTTAGATTCCACATATAAGTGATATCATACAGCATTTGTCTTTCTCTGACTGATTTCACTTAGCATAATGCCCTCCAAGTCCATTCACATTGCTGCAAATGGCAAAATTTCATTCTTTTTCATGGCTGAGTAGTGTTCCATTTTGTACACACACACACTATCCATTCACCTGTTGATGGACACTTAGGTTGCTTCCATATCTTGGCAATTGAAAATAATGCTGCTAGGAACATTGCAGTGCACGTAACTATTCAAATTAATGTCTCTGTCTTTTTGTTTTTGAATGTATACCCAGGAGTTAGGTAAATGTGTTTTAACCTCTCTGGATTATATGTATGAAAGATATATTAATATATACACACAGAATATGTATGCATTAATAAATATGCACAGCAAAATTCAGGAAAGGCACACACTAAACCTTCAGACTGGTTCTTCTTTGGGTCCTAGAAGTACAGGGGCAGGGTCCAGTGATAACAAATTAAAAAGTATGGATGTGAAGGTACTTAAATTATAGTACACTTCCAGGAGGGAAAATATACAAAGACACATTCCTGCCCATGTGCAGCCCTAGTATTTTCACCAGAGAAAAGAAAGACACAGTGTCCTCTTTGCTTACAGAATGTTCTCTTGCTGCGTTTTGATCTGGTGGTTGTTATATCAAGTGTTCCTCTTATCCTGACGGACATCCAAGAATTAGAGGAAAATGGATAATAGTGTTGCATCCACTGACCCCTATAGATATTAGGTACCAGCTTCTTATTATTCAGATGAAGAGTAAACAGAAAGGTTTGAGGTGAAAAGAAGGGAGAACCTTGCTTCTGACCTCATAACCTTGAGATGCTCATAGGTTTGGCTGAAGTTAAGATATACATTCATTTTGAGTGGTAAAAGTCTAAAGTAAGTTGGATGGAGAATATTAAAATGTGGTACTGTTTAGGTTATGAAGACATACTTAGCACTTAGCATATCTCTATAACTTAAACAATATCATGTCTGTGAAGGGTGCTAAAAAATAAAAAACAAGTTCCCATATCACCTTCCTCACTTCCCCTAGCCCACCTAATACCTCAAAATACTCCTCATTATTAAGCTTCTAACAAATGCTACATCTCTGGCTAAAATACATTACCCAAATTTCTAATAGAGCAGGAAAATGGCATGAAACGACCAACATCAGATTTTAGTATGCCCTAACTAAACAAATCTGAGCTTCGAACTCTGATTCATATTACTGGATTTTTATGACATTAACATTAATATTATTTTGTTAAAAACTTCAAAAAGACAAGCTAAAACTGTCTCATGATTTTAAAAGAATGTTCATTTCATTAGATTATTTACATTCAAAAAACTTCCACTTTTATAAAAACAAAAATAGCATTAAAATATACAACGTACAGCCTCACACACCTGTTTGGAATACAAGTTCTTTCCCTCCTACACCCGCGGCCTCCAGGTTAATAAATGCACGAATCAAGCTGGCCCACGGGTGCTGGGTAATAAAACCATGACTGGCCTGAATGAGAAGGAAAGAAAACAGATATCAGTTAAACAATCTTATACTATTAAAGTCTTTATTTTGCTTTTTTTAAGAACGTCTATGTTGATGAGGGGAAGAATAAAAAAAAAATCATTTTTTTCAAAGGCAGGATCTAAAGACATCTATCTGTGTGTCTCTCTCTGCCTAATGGCCATGTGCAGTTTGCTCAGCAGAAAGTCACTCTTCACAGAAGGCAGCCTGATTTCCATGAATGGAGCCAAACAACATCTTTAGTAAATGTGAGCCTGTGCAAAAGAAAGTGCAAAACAATAGAAGGGAAGGCGCTATCCCTGCGGTTGGGCATTCATGCCGTGTGCCTGCCTCAAAACATCTCTGAAACTCTAGAAAACCTGAGGCGAAAAACTATGCCTTCACAGAGCCCTTTTATGAAAAAAACACTGACAAGACGATCTGTTCTAAGTTGAGTTTTCAAATATTAAACATGTATACATAAGTGGCTGTAGATTTTTTTTAAGTACTGCCCAGTACAGTATCTCTTTTGCAGGTCATTTTATGATACTACTCGAATGAATAATTAAAATGCATAAAGGTTAGCTATTGTTATTATTATTATTCTCATTACCATTATTACTCAAGCCTAGTTTTAAAACAGTAAAATCTCACTTGCAAGACATTTTCCTCAGCACCATTAAAGAGAAATATGACAGCATGATGTAAGGCTTCTGAAGATGTTGACAAGACACGAAGGACTTCCAGCATCACTGAACAGCTAACTGCATCATCACTGGCACCTTTAAATCAGAAAAACAGATTTGCTTCTCAGATTTTAAAACCTTTACAGTATGAACCATTATGGCAAGAAACAGAGTTTTCTCATCAAGGAAGCATCACAATAGCTGCAAGTAGCATAGCTCTGTCATCATCTGGTGATAACTACACCCACCAGCAGTAAACTCCAGGAGAATGGGAATCTTTGGTTTGCTTGCTGATTTACTCTCAGTATCTGGAACTGTGCCTGGCCCCGCAATAGTTGCTCAATTAATACCTGTTGAATAATCAACCAGAAGGGACCTAAGGCAATATTGAAAACTGGCATTCTCATCGCCCAAAGCAATTTTTAAAATTCTTTATCCTTATTCCATGTCCTCTGTAGTATCCTCACTTCTGGTGTTCACGGTTTCCTATGTCACCTCCAACTGCCACCCACTCCGTTCCCGCTAGTTTTCCTGCTAAAATCATAAGAGGGGTCAGTATGGATAGTGTAGCATTTTTTGAAGTTTCTCCAAGGGGATCATGTGATGAAAAAGTACAAAGAAGAAACCCAATCTAATAAGATATAGGAAAGGAGACTAATGACCTGAGTAATCTTTGGTCCCAGCACTGATAAAGCAGAGAACCTCATCAAATCACTTAACCTCTTAATTCAGAAACTTTATATATTAATTAAAGGTGATTATAAAGATGACTTTAGGGCCAAGACTTTTTTTTAAAGTACCATAAGAGGTCATTAAGGAACTAACTGGATATTTGATGATATTAAGGAATTATTGTTAAGTTTTTCAGTGAGGTAATTCATGGTGTTATGAGCATGTCAAAAAAAAAAAAAAAAGAGTCCTTATCTTTCAACAATACAGCCCAAAATACTTACAGAGGAACTGATATAGCTGAGATCTGCTTTAAAATAGTCAAGGTCGGGGTGGGGGGTAGGGCAGTAGAGAAGAAGCAAGATTGAACTGTTGAAGCTGGGTGACTGGTACACTCAGGTTCATTAAACAATTCTCTTTCTGTATATATTTGAAATTTTCCATAATAAAAAGTTCAAAGAATAATCAAAGTAAATAGGCACAGTAACAACCCAGGCAACAGCATTTCTGGGTTTACAAGTGGGAGGCAGGGTGCTACAGAGAATAGTGTGGGTTTTAGAGTAAGAAAAGACTTCGATGTAAATTCTAGCTCTGCCCCTTTACTATTTCCTGGTCTAGAGAGCAGATTAATGACATCTATATTTCACAGTTGTGTTGTGAGGATTACAAGGTAATGCACAGTGCCTAGCATGTGGTAGGCATTCAGTGTTAGCTTTTCCTTCTCTTTGCAAACTTAAGGAAGGCTCTGCAGCCAGCTAAAATGCTTGTTTTGGTGCTGTTAAATTCCAGACCCCATTCCTACTTGAGAGGAAACTACTTATAAGCTATACTTGTCTCAGTAGTGATTACTGGATTGTATTTTAATTGAAGTGAAACAAAGTAATAATTACCTAAGTACTATCAAGCAGGAAGTATAATGTAGCTATCAGTAAAAAGTGCCACCTTTCAAAAACCAAAGGAAACAAATGATTTTTAACTTTGAGACTGTGACTTACTTTAAAATAAAAAGCAGTAAAATTTTTCTTTATTCAAAGGAAGAGAAATGGAAATTTAAAGATATATATCTCTATAGCGTCGATTAAAAGTTAAACTGTCTTTTTATCTTCCTTTATTTTAATGGTTCTGGTGTCTGAGAATAAACCTAGAGAAGGGTCAGATATCTTTAAGAAAGTGAAGGAAAGTTAGAGGACAGTATCTATAAGGGCTGGATGCTTAACCAACATCCCTTTCCATTTAGAATTAACCCTGAAACTGAAGCCAGCCCCACAGTAACAACCTGGAACCATGCAGCAAACCCAAGAAGATATTTAAGGCCTTTTTCTGTGGGTAACATTACTCCTAATTGGTATCAGTTCCTAAGTTCCAGATACCTTGCTGAGAAGTACCCTTAAAAAATAACCATGTTTCAGTTTGTTCATCCACTAAAGTAATTTAGGTGACAGTCTATTTTATGAACATTTTTAAAACTATTTTTAACAATTCATTAATGACAGAAATTTCCCTGAGATTGTTGGCATAGGTATCCTTACAAAATTTTAGTTAAAAATGGGTTCCAGGGGCTTCCCTGGTGGCACAGTGGTTGAGAGTCCACCTGCCGATGCAGGGGACACGGGTTCGTGCCCTGGTCCAGGAAGATCCCACATGCCGCGGAGCGGCTGGGCCTGTGAGCCATGGCCGCTGAGCCTGCACGTCCGGAACCTGTGCTCCGCAACAGGAGAGGTCACAACAGTGAGAGGCCCGCGTACCGGAAAAAAAAAAAAAAAAAAAAAAAAGAGCTCCAGTAACCCACAAAATGCCATCCTTTCATTACTGGACTCCATATATGTGATTTCTAACATTTGGTACTGTTTGTTTCTGATACTTGTATACATGTCTTTCTTATATAATGCTCTTAAATAACCATGATGTTAATTTGTCCCTTCCTAGATTTTAAGCATCAAAATAGTGGGCACAGGGTGATGCTTATTTTATTACCGCTTTGAAATGGACATACAAGACCACTAATTTCCCCAGCACACACAAAGGTATTTCTGACTTTATAAAACAGATGAGTATATGCTAATTTTTGAAAAAGCATGTTACATTCTAAATGCAATTGGCAAGATTCCTAATTAAAGACATCCTAGTATGAATAATTTTACCAAGCACATAAACTTTAATTTATAGTTTGTATAACTCTAGATGTTCATATTGGGGCTGGTTTAAGTTTAAGCAATCCACAAGTACTTAATATTAAATAACTACTAATTGCAAAAAAAGGATTTTTCATGCCAGTTGCTATTCTATTTTACTCGTATTTAATCCGCATTTAATCCTCTAAGCAATGCCATTAGGAAAGTACTGTTATATCGCCATTTTTCAGATTAGAAACTGAGGAAAGAAGTTAAGTAGTTTGCCAAAAGGAACATTAACTACATCCTAATACTCTCCTTCCTTTCAAATATAGCTAAAAGAACTGACTAGCCAGGAAACCCAGGTCCTGGCCCTGTCTCAGATCAGTGGTGATCAGCTAAGCGTATTCCTGTGTCAAATGAGGGGATTGAACCAGATGCCATCTCATTGCAAAATGCTATTATTTTCTGTTCTTCCCTATTTACAATTTCTAGCTACTGAAAACCTTTTTCTGAGGAATCTTACTCTAAAAAATTGAAGTTCAATTTAGGAGATATTGAATTCAACAAATATTCACTGGTCAGGCGTGGTCCTAAACATCAAGTACCCTATTCTGCCGAAGTATTTTCAGGGCAAGATTTGTGGATTAATGAGGTACTCTACCAGTATGGCATCCCCAATGGACCAACATTCTCACATTATAGGTCGACAGAAACTGCTAGGAGAGTGAGCCTCCAAACCATGTGTCCCTTGAAAGCCACTACTGTTCCTTTATCCCACAACCCCAAAGCCTAGCACAACACCTAGCTGAGTAAACACTTGAAGTGGCAGGACCTAACTCCATGACTGAAGAACACACACTGGTAACACTGATAAGGCTATTTCAGTCTACCAGAAATACTCGATGCCCTGTCACTGGGCTGCTGGCACTAATGTTTAAAAATTAAGTAAACAAAGCACTTGAGAGAATACTGAAAGGCAGACCTTAAACTAAATGATAATTATTTTAATTATCCTATCCTCCATAGCAATGAAAAGAAGATTTGTCTAAGAAAATAGTGCCCACAGTTGCTCAACCAGCTTGGAGTTAAGCTTTCTTGTTGTGAGGATTTCAAAATGACTAAAAAACAGGCACAAACCTGGTGAGTTTGCCACTGAGTCAAAATGACAGTTGGCCAGGACAGCATGCTGGGCTCCATCGCTGGGTTCCAGCTTTACCACAACGTTGGTGATGTTGTCATAGTAGCTTGTAAACCCTCCCAAAAAGTCAATGCTAAAGGAGCCTGTGGGCCGTTGTACATCTACTGAAATTCTGTGAAGGCTGTTGCTCTGAACTTCAATCAGTTTAATCTGTTCCAAAAGGTAACGCACTGTCAGAATTTCATTTTCTGGACTTCCTGTAGTCCTGGGGCCAATGGATGTTATGTGTTCAAGATAATCCCTGGAAGCAACCAGAAGAATCATGATGACAAGGCGTCCTAGGCTTAAGACTAACACTTCGCACAGAGCAACTTTTCCTCCACACTTCCCCTTTCCAACGAACAAATTCTCTGACTTCTCACATAAAAGAGGCTGCCTTTAGTATTTCAGGTAACATGTGAAAATCACTTGCAAAGTTCCATCATTTTATTTGGCCTTCCATGAGTTCATCCCTTCAGTTTTCTACACTCACTCCACTCCCAACTTCTCCCAACCCCCATATCGAATCAATACAAAGAGAAGGGATTTTATTCAAAACGTATAACTGCTGATGGCTAGACAGAACAGAATACAATTTCATTGTGTCACACTCTGGAGGGTTACTGATGCTGGGTTACTGATTCTAAGTAGCAGAAACCAAGAGCAAAGACAATTAAGTCAAGAGGTTAAATAAGCAAAGAAAAACTTTTGAAGAATGGACTCAGCCCTCCCATTGTGCACACAAGGCCAAGTAACTTCAATTCAGGCCAAAACCAACTCTACCCCTAAAACAAACAAAAAATTTTTTTGTCTTTTCACTGCATTCCAAGTGAGGAAAACAGGGGGTGGGGAGGCGTGTTTCAGAAAGCCTTTAAGAAAATAAGCTTCCAGCACTTTGTACTTAAAAGAAAAAGTTTTCTAAAACACCAAGGCTGTTGAAAAGTCTGCTAGCTTATGATTTTATGAGCTTTTACACACTTAGGTCACAATACCTTTGACTTAATTCACGTTTCCTAGTATACTTAAAGGTCTCTTGTGTTTTTTTTTTAAAGAAAAAGCCAAACCTTACACACCAAAGACCCAAGGACAAACTCCAGGAAACTGAGAAGTTCTGAAATAGTAAAATTTTGAATGTGCCGTCTTCCAGGGAGAGCCTCCATAGCTCTCGGGTTTGAGACCTGTGACCCCCAAAGATTTAGACCACTGCATTAGCCCCTTCGGACCCTTCCCAGAAAACCGAACTGGGTCCACAAACCTCACAGCCTTCCATCTCACTTGCAAAGTAGGAGAGCTAGTAAAAAGCGTAAGTTGCTCCGAAAGATGGGCGATTACTAATAACCAAACCATCTGCAGGTGAGGCAAAAAAGGGATGGAAAAGCCGGCGCAATCACCCTGGCCACCCGCACCTGTACCACGAGCTTAAAAGGGGGCCGCGCGACCCCCGCGTTCCGCAAATTGGGGCTCCAGAAGGGGGACGCGCCAGGCCACCCCACCCCACGTGCAGCCGGGCGGGGGCGGCGAGCCCAGGAGGCTCCGCGGGGTCAGGTGCACACAGGTGCGGGATCCCGCACCGAAAAGGGACGCCCGGGCCCGGCGGAGGCGGCGGTACCTGGCTTGGCGTGCGTCGAACTCTCCGCGGTGCCCAACAGCGGCCCGACGCACCACGAGCTGCTGCAGCGAGAGCTGCACGAGCGCCCGCAGCGCGAGCAGGTAAAGCGCCAGCCCCAGCGTAGCGCGCGCCTCAGACAGTCCGGTCCCCGCGCCCCGGCTCGCGCCACCGCTCCCCTCCCCGCTCCGCTTCCGCATCCTCGCGCCGCCGCCGCCGCACGCATCCGCCAGGGGCTCATGCGCCAGCGCCTCCCTCTCCAGTTGCGGCGCGGCCGCCGGGCCGTCCCGGCGCTCCCCTCCGATGCGGTACCGCCTCACAGCTCCCGACTCCGAACCCCACTCCATGGCCACGAGCGTCAGCCGCCAGTCCAACCGCCCCGGCCCGCGATAGCCCCGGGAGCCGCCGCGGCGGCCGCAGCGCCTCCTAGTGAGCGGACGGAAACTGCAGAGGGCCAAACTTCTTCTGATTGGCCGGTCCCGCCGCGCCGCGACCCAGGTTCTTCGGACAGATTGCTGGCGGGCTCCGCGGCAGGGCCAACACCTGGCTGGGCGTGATAGATGTACCTTCTTATTCAGGGCTTCCCTGCCTGGTGTGGGGACAGAGATTAATAAATGGAAAGATAAGCATAAACCTAGAAACGTGAGAAAAGAGAGATTGTTTTTAAAAGAATGCACGAGGGGGCTTCCCTGAAGGGGGGGCTTCCCCGAAGGGCGGGGCTTCCCTGAAGGAGGGGCTTCCCTGGTGGCGCGGTGGTTGAGAATCTGCCTGCCAATGCAGGGGACACGGGTTCGAGCCCTGGTCCGGGAAGATCCCACATGCTGCAGAGCAACGAGTAGCTCCTGGCTCGATGCAACTATAGAAAGCCAGCGCGCAGCAATGAAGACCCAAAGCAGCCAAAAATAAATGAATAAATAAATTAATTTTTAAAAAAAGAATGCACGAGGTTCATCATTTACGCATCATGAAGAAGGCAATGGCCCAGCTTTCGCAAGGAGCGTTAGAATACGCTCTGGAAGAAGTAGGCACCTGGCTCTTCATATTAGAAACAGGACTGCGCAGAGGAGGCCTAGCCTCATGCTTCCACGTACAGTGATCTAATCACAGGTGTTCATAACCATGTGAGGTAACCATTGTCTCCATTTAACAGACTAAGAAAAATAATAGTTGTTATTTCTTGAATACCCTCCATAAGCCACACACTGCTAAGTGCTTTAATACACTCATTTGATTCTCATAAGAATCCTGAAAAGAAAGTATTTTTATGTCCTCTTAATAGCTGAAGAACTTACAGGTAACAGGTGAAGAACTTAAATCTAATTCAGTGGGCTCCCAAAAGAGCACACTGAATATGACACTCTGGAAAGGAAGATTCAGAAAAGACATTCCTCCCTCCATGTCGCCCTGGGTGGGAAGAAGCAGAGCCTTGGTTTTAGTGTAGACCCTAGTGAGCATCTAGTCTTCTTCCTGCTGATGCAGGAAGCCTCTCTGCCTCAAATCTCTGTGTCTCCAGCATGGAATTGCTGCGGTACCCTGTCTATTAACCTAGAGACCAACTGGGAATGTGCACTACCTGATCGGTCTGCCCCTGCCTACTGCTCAGGCCCACCTGAGACCAGGGCACTCCTTATTTCCAACTCTCTAGTCACAGTGACCTCTTTCAAAGTCCTTCCTGCTCACCATCCTTCCTTCTACAGCAGGATCTTACACACTGAGTTGTCTGGAATGTTCTTCCCTCCCCTCATTGCCTAGTTTTAACTCCTGTTTATCATTCAAGTCTCAGCTTAAGTGGAACTTCCTCAAGCAAGAATCTCCTAATCTGATGAAGTCAGTTTCCCCTAATTGTAGGATCTCATAGCACCTTGTATGTGTGTAATTATTTAACATCTTCCTCATTAGACTGTAAGCTCCATGAAGGCAGGAATCATGTCTGGTTTTGCTCACCATTTTATTTCCTTCTCTTACCACAACATGTAGTATGTAATCAATAAATAATTCTTGATTGTGTGAGTGAATGAAATAATAACAGTTTTATGGCAGCAGCATAATTTTATCTCAGTAAGATCCTTTTTAGTCGTTAAGATCCATGAGACCAACGACAATGTCTATTTTATTTATTCATTACTATGTCCTCAGTGCTTAGTTCTGTGCTTAGCCCATGGTCACCACTCAATACATATTTATTAAATGAGCAAATGAATATATATTGTCTTTTTATAAGAACCAGCTGTCTTACTGTCTTGTCTCTTTCCAAAAATTCAGCACCTCCACCATCTTTGGAAGGTAAAACCTCAGAAATGACTCTGTCCACTGCAGCATAACAAGTTGTGGAGGTCTCTAGTTCCTAGGAGTAGGGCACAAATGTCTCATGGTCTTTTACACTTATTTTATGCTGTGACTTGCTAGGCTGGGTGGGTGTCAGAAAACCTAGGGATGAGTTACACTTCTCAGGAGCTGTGTTACTAGTTAAGTCATCTGGGCTCTCTTTTTCTGAATAGATAATGTATGTTAAGCATCTCTGACAATATTCCATGGGAGGCAGTGTACCATAGTAGAAAAAAGACTGGAAAAAAGAAAAAGAAAAAAAGCCTGATCGTTGGAGTCAAATAGATCTGAGTTCCTGAATCAGGTACCTTTAATACACATGGCATTATGCAAGGTAAAGTTTCAGTGTAAATGTCCTTATCTGTGATAATGGAGATAACGGCTGCCTTAAAGAACTTCAGTGAGGATTAATCAGCTAATCTATGTGAAAGATCCTCATACATAAATCTCATTAAATACTATTTTCCAGAATTTTCCTTCTTATACAATCCTTGGCAGAATGGGTTAAAAGCCAGTTTCCTATCATGATACAATCATAGAGTCCTAGGTGGTGAAAGTTGAGCTATTATAGTTGGGGTCTTGGAAGGCAGTCTTTCTCTAGACTTATATAAGCTATGCTATTCACATTTGAATATTTTTAAGCTACCAGTTGTTGGCTGTCTACTCTGTGTCAGATGCTGATCAAGGTGGGTAAACATCTAGATGAACAAATCAGTGTTTCTGCCTTCACAGAGCTTACATTCTAGTGGGGAGACAATAAACGAAAGTGCGTGTGTGTGTGTGTGTGTGTGTGTGTGTGTGTGTGTGTTTCTGTGTGGATAAAATGTCAGATAAACTGTTATGGAGAAAAATAAAGCAGGGAATTGAGAGTGACCGAGGCTGCTCTTTTAAGTAAGGTGATCAAAGAAGACCTCTCTGAGGAGATGACATTTGATCTCTCTCTCTCTGCATGAAGTCAGGAATAGGGCCATGAAAGCCTGGGGAAAGAATGTTCCCAGCAGAGGGAAATGAACTGGGGTGTTCTGAAGCAACACTGAGCAGGGCATGTGGCTAAAGCAGACTGAGCATGGGGGTAGGGAGTAGTGATAGAGATGATCAGGGAAGTGGGCAGGGGCCAGGGCAATGAGTGCCTCCTGGGTCACAGAAAGGACTCTGGAGTGGTTTTGAGCAGGAAAATGTTATGCTCTAGGTTATGTTTTATGAGATCACTCAGTGTCTCAGTGCCAGGCAGAGCAGCACAATGACCACACCTAGATGACAGAGGCTAATAAAAGACTTTGCTGATTTCTGGCCTTTGAAGTACTTGAGGTCATTTATCTGTAGTTTTAATTGCGTGGGAAGTAGACCACAGTCAATTGAAACACACATTCTAGTTCCCACATATCAAATTGCTGATGAGGATGGAATGGGATGTGAGAGTCTTCGGCTGCCCCATCTGGTGAGCTATTGATCACTGGGGTTGACTCAATTCATCTGGCTTGGCAGATAATTATGTTTTTCTTATGTGTCCCTTTATGACAAAGTGAGAGTTAAACCAACTTGACAGGCATTGAGAGTCCCAAGTCCCTGTTTTGCCATCTCTCCAGTATTTCCTAGTAACCTGGCCAAGGTGAATGGAAAGGCATGCAAGCTGTCAGGATTCAGGTAAATTGCCAGACTCTGTCTTCCACAAAGGTCATCCCACGGCCTACGTGCCTCCTTCCTTGGAAGAGGGGCTACTGGCGCACTTGGTGAAAGTTCTCTGAGACTGACGTTAAAATCAAGGGAGGTGCCAAGCCAAGAGGTGAGAAGAGAATCCAGGGAATTCCCTGGTGGTCCGGTCATTAGGGATCCTCGCTCTCACTGCCAAGGGCCCAGGTTTGATCCCTGGTCAGGTAACTAAGATCCTCCAGGCCGCGTGTGGCATGGCCAAAAAAAAAAAAGAGAGAGAGAGAGAGAGAGAATGCAAACCGGTTGCAAAAGACAGAGAAGATGTCAAAACTTGACAGGCAGAGTGAATCAAAGATCGAGAAATCAAGAACAATGATTCCAAAGGCAAAAAAGATCTTGGATAAATATTGTAGACAGGTCCTGTTGCCTACAGCAACAGGGTTTAATGTACTCACTGAGGTGGTATGAGGATGGGCCGACTCTGTTTAAAGGGCCAGGGATGGAGCTCATGCTCAGGTTCAGGGGACACCATTAGTTTTTTGGTTTTGGGTTTTGTTTTTTCAGGGGGCAGAGGGCAGGTTTAGGTCCCTTCAGTGTTAAGCAAGGGCCTCAGGTTGCCGGTAGACAACTGGTCTTCCTAATTATGGAGCTCTGTAAATGTAATGGAATATTTGGGAGCTGGTAACAATGGTCAGCTACAGTAAGCACCTGCAATAAGCCAGGCAGTCTGGGAGCTGACAGTGCCGGTGGAAAAGGGCTTTCTAAAGGAAACAGAGGGACTTCCCTGGTGGTCCAGTGGTAAAGAGTCTGCCTTACAATGCAGGGGATGAGAGTTCGATCCCTTGTTGGGGAACTAAGTCCCACATGCCGCAGGGTAACTAAAGCCTGCATGCCACAACTACTGAGCTCGCGTGCCTCAACTAGAGCCCATGTGCCGCAAACTACAGAGCCCTCATGCTCTGGAACCCGCGCGCCACAACGACAGAGCCCACGCACCCTGGAGCCTACATGCCACACCTAGACAAGAGAAAACCCGCAGGCCACAACTAGAGAGAAGCCCGCGCACCACAACGATAAAAGATCCCACGTGCGTCAACGAAGATCCCACGTGCCGCAACTAAGACCCGATGCAGCCTAAAATAAGTAAATAATAAATAAATCTTAAAAAATAAAAAATAAAAGAGACAGTGCTTTCTAAATAAATAAAGGGCACAGAGGCCAGATCTGTACATCCCCCTTTTGTTCAGAGCTTTTCTACGCCCATGAGCTGAGCTGTCCTTGGAGCCTAGGGAGAGGGCGACGGTGCACCACTCTTACCGCCCCTTCCAACTCCAGGCTGGTCCCTCCTGCTCCTTTAGTATCCTGTTGCTGGTGGCCACATAGGAGGTAGAAAACCAGTCCAGTTTCATTACCAGCTGAAGTTACCATGTCCGATAACCCTTTTCCATGTCCAATTGGAAAGGAGATTCTCTGATTTTGGAAGAACCCATATCTGGCTAAAAAGGCCTTCTGAATGGGCAGAAAACCTAAAGAGATGTTTCTCCAAAGAAGAAATACAGATGGACAGTAGGCACACGAAAAAATGTTTAACATCACTAACTATTAGAGAAATGCAAATCAAAACTACAATGAGGTACCACCTCACACTGGTCAGAATGGTCATCATTAAAAAAGTCTACAAATAACAAATGCTAGAGAGGGTGTGGAGAAAAGGGAACCTTCCTATGCTGTTGGTGGGAATGTGAATTGGTGCAGTCACTATGGAAAACAGTATGGAGGTTCCTCAGAAAACTAAAACTAGAATTACCATATGATCAAGCAATCCCACTCCTGGGCATATATCTGGACAAAACTATAACTCAAAAAGATATATGTGCCCCTGTGTTCATAGCAGCACCACTCACAAGAGCCAATACATGGAAACAACCTAGATGTCCATCAACAGGTGAATGGATAAAGAAGATGTGGTACATATATACAATGGAATACTACTCAGTCATAAAAAATAATGAAATAATGCCATTTGCAGCAACATGGATGCAACTAGAGATTATCATATTAAGCAAAGTAAGTCAGAAAGAGCAAGACAAGTACCATATGATATCACTTATATGTGGAATCTAATATATGACACAATGAACCTATCTATCAAACAGAAACAAAACCAGGGACATAGAGAATAGGCTGGTGGTTGCCAAGGGGGAGGGGGGTAGTAGGGGGTAGGAGTGGGAGTTTGGGATTAGAATATGCAAACTGGCATATATGAGAATGGATAAACACCAAGGTCCTACTGTATAACACAGGGAAGTACATTCAATATCCTGTGATAAACCATAATGGAAAAGAATGGGAAAAAGAATGTATATATGTATAACTGAGTCACTTTGCTGTACAGCAGTAATTAACACAACGTTATAATTCAACTATAATTCAATAAAAAATAAATTTTATAAAAGGCCTTTTGGAAACAAATGGGGTGAAAAAATTGGCTCTTTTGAGAGAAAAAATAAAATTGGAAACTTATGCCATATTACACCCCCCCAATCAAGTAGAAATCAGAATTAAATATCAATAATTTTTAACTGATTAAAAAACAAGGTAAACATAATTAAATAATTATAATAATTAAGATTCGAAATGGCCAAGGACATTAGTCAAAAAAGAAGTAGAGGAAATCATAAAGTGGAAAATCACATGTTGAACACACAAAATTTAAAACTTCTATATGTCAAGAACAATCACCAAAAAAATGAAAAGTCAAATGACAAATTTGAAACATTATTTTCAACAAACTTTTAAAGCAGGAGACTAATTATACTCTGTCTCTCATTCTGTCTTGATAGATAAATTTAATGTACATATTTATATTTTATTATATTATTTTATATCATATAATTTATTATAGTTATATTTAACTTAATATATATATTAACATCAGCAAGAAAAATATCAATGCCTCATTAGAAAAATATGTAAACCATTCACCCTTTGTATCAAAGGAATACATGTGAAAATGTAGGCCATTTTAAACTTATCACATTGAAAAAGGTTTCTGTGTTCTGTTTTTAATTATAATATGCACGCTGGCAAAAGTTTAATTGATAAGCACTTACATGATGCAGACAGAATACATATCTGAATGCCTTTCTGGAAAGCAATTTGGCAAGATGTACCAGGGGCCTTAAAAGAATCTACAATTTTTGATGTAGTATTTTCACATGTCAGAATATGTTGATGTGATAAAATTAAAAAAAAAAAGAAAAATGCAAAAGAATGTTCATCTATAAAAATCAAACATGTGGAAATAACTTCAGCATATAAAAATCAAGGTCAAATAAATTACAGTATATCCGGAGTATGGGACACCATGTAATATTAAATACAACATTACCAAAGTCTATTCAATAATGTGGGAGAAGTGCTCATGTTGTAAATATTAAGAGGAAGGAAAAAATATACAAAATTGAGCAAAGCATATACTTCTGAATATTAAATATGTGGAAGGAAATACATTGATGAGATGACAGTGGTTCTCTGTGGGTGATTTTTCTCTTCTTTATTCGTTTCTCTCCCACCTTTCCTACCATGATCTCAGTGTTCTCCTTAAGGAGCCTCAGGCTGTGAGGTCAGGCTCCTCAACCCTGTGTCTAGGAAGACGCTTAATATCTGCCACATTTTAATCCTTAGGAAGGCAGTTTTTAAATTGATTCCAGCATGGATGTGATCCAACAGGGGAATGCAATGTCAAAACCTCATCTCTGACCTGAGCTGAAGTACATTTCTAGACTAAAAGTTTTAGGGTAAAGATTCAACAATTAATGAATAACTGAACCAATAAAAAAATTTTTTGGAGAGAATTTTCACTTAATTCTCATCCTTTAAATTCAGTCTGTGACACTAGAGAAGAACTGGTGCTTAGACTTTTAAATGGCTTTGGATTTTGCACTTTCTCTTCCCTCCATCCATAGTACATTCTTTGTATTAGAGGAAAAGAACCCAGGAGGCCAGAAGTCTCCAGGGATTTATTGGTACTTGAGGGCCACGTGCCCAGGGCTTTATTTGCCTTCCTTCCAGGGCTGCAGGGGCAGGCGAGCAGGGACAGAGGTGGGTGACTCAGCAGTTTGGGGGTGGGAGAAGCTGACTCCATACTGAAGCTCAGTTGTTTTAGACAACCAAAACATGAATGAGGATGGACTTCCCTGGTGGTGCAGTGGTTAAGAACCCACCTGCCAATGCAGGGGACACGGGTTCGAGCCCTGGTCCGGGAAGATCCCACATGCCACGGAGCAACTAAGCCCATGTGCCACAACTACTGAGCCTGAGCTCTAGAGCCCGTGAGCCATAACTACTGAGCCCACGTACCACAACTACTGAGCCCTCATGCCACAACTACTGAAGCCCGTGCACCTAGAGCCTGTGCTCCACAGCAAGAGAAGCCACCACAATGAGAAGCCCACGCACCACATCGAAGAGTAGCCCCCGCTCGCCACACCTAGAGAAAGCCCAGGCACAGCAAAGAAGACCCAACACGGCCAAAAATAAATAAATTAATTAAAAAATAATAATGAGCATGAGTGTTGCCAGGGCTCAGCGCATCTGAGAGAGCACACCCAGAGACCCCATCTCTAAGCAGCTACCTCCTCCTGCCGCTGCCTGAACCCCTCTCGCGGGCTCTGTGCTGGGCCTAGTTCACTTGCCCTGTGAGCCTGTGACCTTCATCTGGACCTTACTGGTTGAAAATAGCCTCTGCAACTGTGCTTCTCCAAGACACCCAAAGGAGAAAAGGGACAACAATGGATCTTGGATGAGAGTAACAAATATCTCTCACAGTGTGGTCTGAGGACCACGTGGCATGAGAATCACTTGGAGACCTGCTAAAAAATAGTTTTCCTGTGTCCTACGCACCTACTGCATCTGACTCTCTGCAGGCAAGGCCCTGGAAATTGTGATTCCTATGTACACCAAAATGGTAAACCACGATGCAGTCAAGGGTCTTCTGTCTGTGGTCCACAAGCCCAAGATGGCACACGGGCCGACTGTGAGTGGAGCCTGGGCCAGATGGTCCCTCCCTCACCTTTAGGAAGATTGAGTCAGCATTGCTGCTGCCACCTTCTTCCAACCTGCCGTGCCCACCCCACCCCCAATGGCCAGAAGAACAGTGAAGCACTTTGCCACATCTCGTTAGAAAATAGGGATGCCAGAGGCGGAAGGTGCACTGGTTAAGAGCATGAGTTCTGCACTCAAACTGCTTCCATCTGGGCTCTCTACCACCAACATGCTGTGTGACCTCCAGTGAATTACTTAACCTTGCAGTGCCTCAGCTTCTCCAACTGAGAAGTAGGGCTAATAGGGCTGTTTTGAGGACCTAGACCGGAAGACCTGGCAAGAGCTCAAGGTGTGACAGCTGTTGCTCCTATTCTGTGGTTTGAACCTTATCTGTAGGACATTCGGAAGATGAAGAGATGACATCTCTGCGTCTCTGACTCAGTTTCCAAATTCTCCAATCACTCTTTTGCAGGTGGCTATGTGAGTGAAAGGAAATCAGAGAACTCGGACAGACCCCTTTACAGCAACTTAAAATTGTGAAAGGCCGTTTGCAACCTTAGCCTGAGGGAAACTTGGCTTCTATCTTTACTGGAAGGGCAACTGCTCTGCTCTCTCCAACCCCTTGAAATACACGCATTCACATCCTTACAAGTACATTCCTCTTTATTCCTACCTTCTTGGTGAGAGGGTTTGTGAAAAACCTGTTTTCTTCTCTTATCTCAAGTCTTGGTCTCCCTTGGTACATAAGAGGTTAATGAGCAAAAAACCAGAAGTATCAAGAATAGGTACTGGGGCTTCCCTGGTGGCGCAGTGGTTGAGAGTCTGCCTGCCGATGCAGGGGACACGGGTTCATGCCCTGGTCCGGGAGGATCCCACATGCCACGGAGCGGCTGGGCCCGTGAGCCATGGCCGCTGAGCCTGTGCATCCGGAGCCTGTGCTCCGCAACGGGAGAGGCCACAGCGGTGAGAGGCCCGCGTACCGCAAAAAAAAACAAAACAAAAACAAAGAATAGGTACTTAATTTTTTTAAATAATAAAAACTTATCCACAATATTATTCAGTCACAAAAAGAAATGAAGTGCTGATACACGCTACAATGTTGATGAACAGAGAAAACATTATGCTACATGAAAGAAGCCAGACACAAAAGATTGCATTGTCTGATTCTGTTCATATAAAATATCCAGAATAGGTGAACTCATACAGACAGAACACAGGTTGGTGATTACCAGGGATAACGGAAGAGGGGGAATGGAATCAACTGCTTTATGGGTACAAGATTTCCTTTGGGGCTGATGAAAATGTTTTGGAACTTGATAGAGGTGGCATCTTGTACAATATTGTGAATGTACTAAGTGCCACTAAATTGTACACTTTATATTATGTGAATTTTACCTCAATAACAATAATTTAAAGTTTTATTCACTATAAATTATACACTGCTGACTAGATAGTAAGTGGAATTTAAAAAGAATTCTTAGCTCCAGAGACAGAGTTCAGTTACAGCCCAAGTTCAGTTACAGTAAAATGATTTGTGACTCCAGATCTATTGTATAAATTGTGATGATAATAATGAAGTCCGTGGGTTTCAATAGCTTCTTATTTCCGAGCAACTCAAATTAGGATTTCTGCTCCAAGGTGTTTTGGGTTTTTTTCCCTGAGAAAATCAATGAACAGATCTGTGGCAGAAACGCTGATTCTTTAGAGAAGGCAAAGGAAGGAGCTTAATTCATGGCCTCAAGTTTTTAAAATCATTTCCTCCCAGATTCCTCCATGGTTCTAATTTCACTTAACAGAAAGGGCTAGCCAGAGGTAAGGCTAATCTTTAAGGGACTCCTGCAAGATAGGGAGCCCAAGTTGAGAGATTCAGAGATAAAAATCCAAGAGAACTGTGCTATTGTGTCCACAAGGTGGCTTTGACTTATTTGGGGTGACAGAAAAGAGCATTCACCTACCATTTTCTGATATGGGCAGATAAGGTAAGAATAAAACAGTTCAGATTACAGTTGTAGGGGGTGGTAGGAACTGGGGTGAACTGTGACCTCAAGCCCCACCTGAATCTGTAACTATTGCTCTGTGGAATTTGGGGCTTAGCATAGCCAGGTCTTCTAGTTTTTCAAGAAATGACAGAAATTCAGGTATTTATGTGAAACCTTCTGCTCTGTTAAGGTTGAGAACTAATTTTAAAAAGAGATCATTGTACATGCCAAACAAAACAGGTCTGCAAACTGGATCCTGCCCTCCAGCTGCCAGTATGGAACTTCTGAGCCCTCACCTTCAAGGACACACTTGCTAAAGATAAAATGTTTCCCTGAGTGACAATCAGATTATAAACAGAATTCTTAGCTCTCGATTTAAGGTAAAGTTTACAGGGCTAGAGTGGGTCAGATATAGCCAGTATAGCCAGGCCTCTGTCTTTTCTTTTTAGGTGACAGGTGAGTCTTGTCAAATGCATCCCCCTTCTATTCCTCTTCCTCCGACACCCCATCTTTATTTTGCTTTGAACATACTGGAGCATGAAACTGATATGTAGTTACAGCCCTCTTAGATTCTGGACCAAGCTGGGACTATGCAGCTGTTATTTACCCTCCCTGTGTGTCCCGTGGGGAGGAAGGAAGGGAAAAGCAGAGAGCGAGTGGGCCTAGGATAAAGCCCACGACTGTGGGGAACAAGGAGTGTTCCTCCACACGGGGGCCAATACCAGGAGCACCGACTCTTAATTTGAAGTGTAATCCTCTGTGAACTAGGAGGGCATTTCCAGGAGTTGAGACTCAGTCAAACCTACAAATCGGTTCTGATGTTAAGAAAAACACTTTCGTCTTAAAATTAGATACCCTGTCCTGGAAAACACTGGCATCCTAAATCCCGGGACTTCCTTCCTGTACCTTTGAGCTCTTTCCTCCCAGGCTCAGACATAAGTGGCCAAGGAGCCACAGTGACCCAGCAGGAGAGATTAAATTCAACTTTTGTAAGAACTAAAGAGAAACCTCTGCAGTCCACCTTGCCGAAATCTGACAAAAATCTACTTGGGTCAGACGGAAAGGCGTTCCTCTCGAAGAAACCTAGGCAAACTACCTGCACCCCTCCTTTCCCCTGGGTTTTTCAGGTTTATCAGCCCTGCAGGAAACCATAGATTTCCAGTTGACACTCATGCTTTCTGGTTACGTCAACCCCAATTCTTCCTTCCAGAGATACCGTCCTGGTTGTAGAGAGAAAAATCAACAAATACCACATTCTTTCCAACTGGTTTACCCATAAATTACAATTGGTTTGAGCATGTCAGCCTTCTGGTTTTCTCCAGAGTGTAAGATGTGCCCTGGCCTCACTGGTGGCTTAGCTGGGTTTCCTGCTGACACGAACAGGAAAAAATGGCCCCCTCCGCGCTGTCCAGGCCCCTCCCTGGGAACAGCAGCAGGCCTTTGAATCTTCTAGAACTTCACTTGCTGAGCCTAAAACCTATATCTTGGTATTTTACTTGTTTCTGTTTTCATCAGGCAACCTTCAGCGCTCCTTCTGTGTTGGCTTAAAAAAAAAAAATCATTGTTTATTTTTAAACCTGTAATGCCCCTGACCTGTGACCCTGAGGGGATTTGACAATTATCTGTGCTCTTTTAAAAAAAAAAAAGTTTCTTAAACTGTGGAGGAGTGGGGAGGAGAGAGAAAGCATTAGAGTGAGAGAACAGTTTGTTCAAGTTATTTATCTTCTCTGTTTTCTGTCTCACAAAACCAATTCCCAATTGACTGATTATCTGTGCTCTTCCCGGCCTGTGGCTTAATTACACGCCCCCCTCATATCTTTCCCCTTCCTTTGCTGCCAAGTGTCTGTTGTTTCTGCTACAGAAGAGGGAAGAAAAAACTCAGATTAGTTCTCTTTGATTACCCAAGAGAGGTTGGTGGGGTCCAGGCCTTATCTTGGTCTCTCTTTAAGCAAACAATGGGGTCAGCGCTGGCCTCTCAGGAGAGCACACCATGCTGAGGGCTCTTTGGGAATTTTATGAGAAAACTTTCTTGAGTGAACTTCTTGCTAGAGTGAGCCAGGACTCCAAGGTGGAAGGGCTTAACAGAAAAAAATATGAGGAATGAACGGGCCTAAGGAGTTCTTTTGAGGCCATAAAGCCATCAACTGGTACGGGGAAAGTTCCAGAAGGAAAGAGGAAATCAGTGAAATTACACTGTTAAAACCCTCGTGGTGCTTGGCTCAGGAAAAAGGGAAAAGGAGGAGCCATTCTGGAATACCAGGTAGGCCTGGGTGCAGATGCGGCACAGTAGGGCTTCTTGAACTTGACTGTGCCTAGGAGACACCTAGGATCTGAGTCTGGAGGTCTAGGGTGGCCAAGATTCCGTGTTTCTAGCAGGCTCCCTGATACTGCCCAGTGCTGCTACTTTACCACACTTTTAGAAGCAAAATGGTAGAGGATTTTGGGAACTAGGGACAGCATAAAGGTGAGGTGAGGGGCAGAGGCAGGAGAGAGCAGACAAAGCAGTCTGCGATCACTTCACCATGAAGGCAACAGATGGACAGTCCTACAGTGAGGCCGCCAAGAGGAAAACAAGACTACCAGTGGCTGATCAATCTGGGTTCAAATTCTGGCTCTGGCACTACTCTGCTGTTTGCCCTTAGAGAAGTCATTTCATCCCTTGGTGCCTCAGCTTCCACATCTGTAAAAGCAGGGATAATAAAACCTACGTTGGCCAATTCCCAGGGTTGCCCTGAGGATTACATGAAATAAATATGAGGAAACTCTTTATAGAGGCCAAAGTACTTTGCAAATGTAATCTGTGATTATGCTGACACCATTGCAAAGTTTCACCCAGATATGATTAATAGCCAAATCTAACTGCATTTCTCAGAGCCCTGGGTGGAAAGGAGGAACTTCTTTCTGTTTCATCATCCTTCAAAGCCTTTGCGACTAGATGTTAATTGGTCTGTGTCCTGGGCGTTTGCTATCCCTCTGGTTCAACATCACTCACCTCACTTGTTTCACTGGATGATTATTCCCATCTGAAAAGATGAAGGAAGTGTTTGTGTTGACCGAAACTCTTCTTTTCTAGTTGGGGCTGTCTCACATTTACACTCGTGGGCAGAATAGTTGATTTTCCTGTTGGACGTGGAACTAGAGGCCCTTTCTTTAGGAAACTCCAAATGGATAGGCTACAAAGATACATTACAGATGCCTTCTCCTGAAAACAGAGCTCATTTTCCTTCCATTTTTCCAGACAGTGTGATGGTGCCCCTCACAGCAGACTCAGTACATTTCCTACTGCATTCCCTCAGCACCAAGGCAAGGTACCCCCAGGCAGGCCTCAGGGACCATGAATATCCAGGAGAGAGGGGAAGAGACTGGCAAATGGAATTTTCTGTTTAACTTACCATTATATCTAGGAAATATGGAGTTTCCCTCCCAATTCTTACAATTAAAAATTTCTCTAAAACAGTACTCTCCAATTCACTACCTTAATTAGCAGAATATCCCAAACAATTACTTAAAGTTTTTGAAGATTAGGATTTTTCAGCATCTGAGTCATCATCCTGAATATCATCGCTAATTACACATGATACCAAGATGTAGATGACGGTAGACAGGCTCCAGATTGATTTTTAAACTAAAGCCCTAATTTTTCTCCTCCTCTTATGAATAACACGTAGCAGGCAGGCAGTATGCCATGTGCTTAACAAGCTTTACCTTATTTAATCCTCAAAAAACCAACCAATTAAAACAAAACAAAAACCCTATGAAGTAGACTTGTTATTAACCCACTTTTATTGATGAGGAAACTGAAGCTCAGAGAAAGGATACAATTTAACAAAAGTCACGGGGCTTCCTTGGTGGCGCAGTGGTTAAGAATCCGCCTGCCAATGCAGGGGACACGGGTTCAAGCCCTGGTCTGGGAAGATCCCACATGCCGCGGAGCAACTAAGCCCGTGTGCCACAACTACTGAGCCTGTGCGCTAGAGCCCGTGAGTCACAACGACTGAGCCCACGTGCCACAACTACTGAAGCCCGCATGCCTACAGCCCGTGCTCCGCAACAAGAGAAGCCACCACAACGAGAAGCCCGCACCCTGCAACAAAGAGTAGCGCCCGCTCGCCACAACTAGAGAAAGCCCGCGCACAGCAATGAAGATCCAACGCAGCCAAAAATAAATTTATAAAACAAAAAACAAAAGTCACATGAACAGTAAGTGGCCACGGTGGGATCTGAAGGTAAATCTGCAGGTTAGGCAAAATAAGAGCCCACCCTCCCCCAGCCCCAACTATGTCCACACCGTAATCACAGAACCTGTGACTATATTGCCTTATTTGGCAAAAGAGACTTTGCAGATTGCTTAAATTAAGGACCTTGAGATGGGAGATTATCTGGATGGGCCCAGTATAAACACAAGGGTTCTTATAAGGAAAAGTGGGAGGTGAGAGAGTCAGAGAAGAAGTGAAGACAGAGCACAGGTTGGAGTGATACAGAGCCACAAGCCAAGGAATGCAGACAGCCTCTTGGAGCTAGAAAAGGCAAGGATGTGGATTCTCCCCTAGAACCTCCAGAAGGAACACAGCTCAGCTGAGCCATTTTGGACTTTTGACCTCCAGAACTGTAAGGTAACATATCTGGGTTGTTTTAAGCCACGAAACTTGGAGTAATTTCTTATAGCAGCAATAGGAAACTAATACACATGCAGGCATATCTTGGAGATATTGCAGGTTCAGTTCCAAACCACCACAATAAAACAAATATTTCAGGACTTCCCTGGTGGTCCAGTGGCTAAGACTCCCCGCTCTCAATGCCGGGGGCCCGGGTTTGATCCCTGGTCAGGGAAGTAGATCCCACATGCCGCAACTAAGAGTCCGTATGCCGCAACTACAAGATCCCACATGCCGCAACAAAGATCCCGCATGCCACAGCTAAGAACCGGTGCAGCCAAATAAATAAATATTTATAAAACAACTATTGCAATAAAGTGAGTCACACGAATTCTTTTGTTTGCCAGTGCGTAAAGAAGTTAGGTTTACACTATACTGTCATCCATTAAGTGTACAATAGCATTATGTATGAAAGAACAATGTATATACATTAGCTTAAAAATACTTTATTACTAAAAATCATCTGAGCCTTCAGCGAGTGGTCATCTTTTTGCAACAGTAACATCACAGGTCACCAATCACAGATCACCATAACAAATATAATAATGATGAAAAAGTTTAAAATACTCCAAGAATTACCAAATGTGACACAGAGACACAAAATAAGCAAATGCTTTGGGAAAATGGCACCAAAAGACTTGCTCGACACAGGGTTGCCGCAAGCTTCAATTTGTGAAAAAATGAACTCTGTGAAGTACAATAAAGTGAAGCGCAATAAAACAATATCTGAAAACAAACGTCTGCTTTGTACCGATAGGAGGAATAGTGGAAAGAAAAGTCTGGTTTTGTCAATGAGTCATATATACGTTGCTATTAGACATTTCTGGTTTTCCATGCGGATTTAGGGAACTGTAATTATTTTTTAATGCTCAGAGCCTTAACTCTTAACCACAGAATGAGATGGCCTCTCCCCATCTCCACCCCCAAATAAGCCCTTTATTGTTTGAAGGTGGTTGTTTGTAGATAGAATTCTGGTTTAATAGGGATTATTAAAGAAATAACGACTCTAAAGTTTATTTGCATTGGAAATTATTGGTAGACTTCTTGAGTATCACCTTTCCAAAAGGGTGAGTAGTGTGGACTGGGTTACAGGAGTGTCAGTCTGAGTGCGGGTTGAATGCCAGAAAAGGGAAGGAGAGACCCACTTGGTTTACTCTGATCAGAAGGGGTGACTCTGACTGAGTAGAGAGAATGAACGGGGAAGCCTTTCCGAGCTGCGGTCTTGCAATCAGATAGTCACCGCCTGTGGGGGACAAAAGGGGCCCTCAAGATAATCACCCAACCTCTTCATTGTACAGATGAGGAAGTTAGTCCCAGGGATGAGAGCCAACTTGCCCAAGGTACACGGTGAGTCCTGGGTCAGGACTAGAGCCCAGACTGGTCCCTGGCCCCAGTCTTTTGCTCTGCCCACTCCCCTGACTTGGCGCTTGGTGCAGTTTTGGTACACTAATTGGGTATTTCACATAAATAAGATCAAAATTTGGGCACTGTTCAGAGGATGGTATTTGTAGACACTCTCTTTTTTTTTTTTTTTTTTTTGCGGTACACAGGCCTCTCACTGTCGCGGCCTCTCCTGCTGCGGAGCACAGGCTCCTGACGCACAGGCCCAGCGGTCATGGCTCACAGGCCTAGCCACTCCGCGACATGTGGGATCTTCCCGTACCGGGGCACGAACCCGTGTCCCTGCATCGGCAGGCAGACTCCCAACCACTGCGCCACCAGGGAAGCCCTGTAGACACTCTCTTAAATCACCAAGAAATGTTCATACTTCAAAAAATTGTCCTGTTATACTTGGCCAATAAAACCCATGCTGTTATAACAGGTTTATTTCAGACCTCCATGTGTCACAAAAATAAATCATTCAATTATAGCATATCTTTGGCAAGCTCAGTTCTTGCAGAAGTGCCTATGTCAGCAGTGGCAAACTTCCATCTGCCTGTTGTATTACATCTAAATCCACCCAAATTCTGACATAAGATAGACGAAACCAGGCCAAAGGGCACCCCTCCACCCATGTCCCAAACTCACACACACAGGCTTAAATGAATGAACCCAGAGACCCAGATTTCCATCGTGGGCTTGTGGATTTCAATCTAACCCTCTGTACACATACCCCGCCCCCCATACACACACACACACCCAGTAAAAATGCATACCTGGTGACCACAGACATACTTAATCCTTTTAAAATCTGCTTTTCCAAATAGGAGCACATCTTCAATTTAGTTGAGTGTCTACTCTGTGCCAGGCATTGATCTAGGTTGGGGGGACACAAAAATTAGTAGGTCTCAGTCCCTGACTTGGTGGAGCTTGGGAGATGCAGGTATAGCAGATTATTTCTATAAACATTTTACCAATGAGGAGCAAAACTAGAGTGCTTAATAATAGGCCCAAGGTCACATAGCCTGCTGTTGTCAGAGCAGACTAGACCCTAAGTCTTTCCCCCTTTAAACTTCATGGACTGGTGTGAATCTGTGGATGGGCTGCCTCAGAATTACCTAGGGTTCTTGTTAAAAATACAGAATTCCCTGGCCTTCTGCGTCGGAAGCTGGGTGGATTAGGAGACAGAATGTGGCTGGGGAATTTTAATGTTTAACAACCTCCCTAGGTGACTGATACTCAGGTTTGTAGACCTCTAAGTAGACCCAGTTGTCAGCGGGTCTCTACTCAGCTGGTTGTACATAAAAATGAGCTGGAACATTTAAAATCTATATGAATTCCTGGGCCCAATCCTAGAGATCTATATTCAGTTCATCTAAGTGGTGCCCAGGCAATTACCTAATTTTGGAAAGTTGCCCAAATTATTCTAATGTGCAGAGTTTGAAACCCACAGCCCTGTGAGCAGTGATAACAAATGCTTCACCCCAAAGTCAGGGTAACTCCTCAGGTAAATCAACCCTATCCTTCTGGCTGTGTCCTAGCTTGCAGGGTCCTAGAAGGAAGTACACGGCTTAGAGAGACTAGACAAGGAATGAGGAACAAGGTGGAATCCCCTGAGAACACCGGGGTTTTGGATCAGCAACCTCATCCCCAAATCAGTGAGGAAGGAACTGCCCGAACCCTGAGGTCTTCCCCTAATGGCTTTTCCCCAAAGATTCCCCCAGTGTTCCCTTTTTGCTGGTATCAAGCAAAGCCTCTGGAGTGTTTCCATTTTGGGGATACTGTGAATCTTATAATTGATTTGTTCTTTCCACTCTGAACCTCAGAGCCAAATTGGAAGCTCACTTTCAGCAATTATACAGCACATGTGGCGTGGCATACATTGTGTATACTCTCAGCCCTGGGCCACTTCTTATTTTCCTTCCTTGGTTTTTTCATCACTTGTTTCTGCGTTTCCCTTTTTTTTTTTGGACAAATGTTCTCAATTTATTTTGACATGCTATAAGTGAATAAATTACACTATTTAAAGAGTTATCATCAATACATTTTTCTTCCTCTTAGGTCAGAGAGAGAAAAATAAAAGAGCATGCAAATACGACTGAGAAAGGAAGCACCTGCACAGGTAACTTACAGATGTGGGTGGGGAGAGAGGCTCAGGTGAGAACCTTGCACACAGTGATACTCTCCAAGGGTGAGAGTCAATCTGCTCAGAGCCAATTCACAAGGTTTTTTTAAAACTTTCTTTTGTGGTCAAACCTTTTAACACTTTCATTCTTATTCATAATCAGGCCACTTGTTACATCAGTGGCAGCAGGAGTTACGATATGAAGGCCAGGCAGTTGGGATACTAGGTATTATGTCTATGAGTCATTTAAAAAAGAATGTGAAAAAAAGAAAGAAAATGAAAGAATGCCTTTCACCTTCACACACACACACACACACACACACACACACCAAAATTTATTTTAAAACAAAAAATTGAGAAAAAGTTATAACACTACATCTAAAATAATTTGCAAAGGAATATTTCCTTTACAAAAGGCTTGAAGTAGTCTAGTAACAAATTAGGGATATTTTGATTTCATAGTGAGTCAGCAAGGCATTTTTGTTATTGTCTAAAAAAAACACTCATTTCTTTACAGAAACACTGTTTGGTTTTTAATGACCTTGTATACAAAAAAAGCTCCCATTTCAAATAAAAACTAAATCCCAGATCATATTGACATTTACAACAATTGCATTTATCTAAGTGACATAATCAGTTGTAAGATGTTAACTAAATTTCGGTGACAAGTATGCTTTCTTTTTTAATAACCAAGAACAATAGAGAGAATGCAGCACCTGAAGGATAATTTTGATGTCACCAAGTTTTTCTTAAGTCTTTACTTTAGATGCTGTTACTTCTAGCAGAGGTGACTATCAGAGTCTTTCGTATGCTCAAACACTGGAACATTTTGTTGCTATCATACCAGCAAAGAAGCCAACCATTTTAAGAACGTTTTAAATGAACAATTGACGAACTCCAATGATATCTATTTTTTTTTAGATTTGTATTATGTATATCTTAATAAGTTGCCTCAAATCTGCATTTTGAAATAAGGGAGATTATAGAAAAGTTAATAATAGCAACAGAAGAGATTCCATTCACCACAGAGACATGTTTTTATAAGTGGGATGAAAACTTTTCCTTTTTCAATGACATGCCACATGTCAGTTCTTTCCACTGTAGCAGGTGGGGAGGGGGGGACCTTCTTCACTATTCTCAGTTTAGTCACTGAGACCTGCGAATTAAACTGACAGGAGAAAAGGCAAACAAATTTTATGTGCACAGGGGCTTCACAGAAAAGAAAACTCAAAGAAGCAGTTAGAGTTATATACCATTTTAACAAAGTGATAAGTAGTGGAGAAGTGACTAGACAAAGGAAAGGGGGTTCGGGCTTCTAGGGGCAATAAACTATGTGAAAGGGACTAGGAAATGCATGGGGGAAACTACTAGAAGGTAGAAGATAAGGGTTATATTAGTAAGGTCTGTTTATGCAGACGCAACTTGGTGCCAGCCCTCCATCTACAATGATAAGGGTCACTCTCCCCATCCTAGGACAAGAGGTGAGGTAAATTACTGCCACCTTCAAGAGGGAAATTTATACCCTGCTTTATGAAGTGGGGAGGACAGAGCTCTTCTTGCATTTGCTGTTTCTCAGTTGCCTTCAGCTCAAAATAATCAATACGCCAAAACGGCATCCTTGGCATAGCCCATCCTGGGCCCCTTCACCACAGCACTTGTCTTCCCTCTTGCCCTGTGGCTGCACTCAGAGATGCCTGAGGTTTCAGGGCTGAGCTCCCAGGATTGTTATACATGTCCTGTTAGGAATCATGCTCTGCCCATTAAGAAACAGCCACCACATGGGGTTCAAATGATTCTGCACCCCAGCTTGTGTGTGTTCTTAAATGTGCTTCAGCCTTGAGAAACAAGGGTTGGGAAGCCTTGGAAAGCCACGTTCTCAAACTTGAGTGTGCGTCAGAATCATCTGGAGGCCTTATTAAATTGCAGATTCCAGGCCCCTGCCCCAATTCTATCCAGTAGGTCTAGGAGGCCCAGCAATTTGCATTTCTAACAAGCTCCCAAGGGATGCTGGTCAGGGGACCACACTGGATAGCACTGCCCCAGAGTTAGGACTCTCCAGTCGGGCGGACATGGAGAAAGAGGAACTGCTGTGGGTGAAGATCCACTCTGAACTGGAGGGAGGAGAGGGGGCCACGGTCACGTGGGTATCTAGGTTCCAAAAAGAAAACAGCTGGGATTTTCCATAAACTGTCAGTACTGGTTAGGATTCTGGCAGGAAACTGATAGCACACTTAAATGGGAGATGAAGGGAGTTTACTACCGGGATTATTTACAAAGGTGTGGGCAGGATGCAGGGAAATCAGCAACGGTCAGTGAAGCACCCCAGGGCTAGCTTCAGTGGGGACCTGTTTCCACCCCAGGCACCTAAAGGGACAAGGAGAGAGAGCTGCTACCAGAATTCTAAGACAATAACTATAACTCCAAAGAAGCTGCCCTGATGGGAGCTGTGGCTTTTGACAGATGGATGGAATCAACCTCATGTCAACCCAGCAGGTAGGAAGCTTCCTGCGGAATAAATACAGTTGATTCTCATTATTCAAGGCAGTTATGCTCTATGAAGCTGCAGCTGACTCTGAATTAGTGAGTGCTGACCCATTGCTCCTGAGGCGATCCAGAGTTAGGGTCCTGCAATCTCTGGCCACAACATTTTCATCAACCGATCCATACATATCCTTGCTTCACGTGTGTTTCTTTTAAAGAAACACATATTTAATTTAATTTACATATTTATACATATTTAATGTATTTAATTTAAATACATACATATTTAATTTAATACATATTGTTGATTCATTAACTTTGGACTCATAGTCAAGAGCACCTGAACTCAGCTTATGTAACACACATATTTTTTCCATAAGGAACACTACATAGCACTTCAGCTCTAAGCTTGGGGCCGTTTTAAACAGTGAAATCACCAGCAAAAAACACAAACGTGCAAAAACATGGTGCTAAATGGACGGTAAAAGGGACGATTGTTCACAGTATGAGAGCTGAAATAAGAAGGCAGAGCAGTTACCTTGTCTGACCTCAGGTGGGAATGTGCACATCGGGCAACAGAAATTTACCTCTCTGTGCGTGTCTATGACCGACCACAAAAGCAGCACGAGCGTTGATTTGGGGGTTCCAAATAGATTTTAGCAAGTAGGCAAATTTGCAGCTGCAGAATCTGCAGAATAGGAGGATCAACTCTACCTACACTTCACTCTTCTCCCTCCCTCTAATCTATTGGTACCTCCAACTGACTGAACCCAACCAGAGGGCACAAGGACCCGTTGATACAGTCTTATAAAGGTCAACTTTCAAGGATACTGAAGAGGATGGGACAAGGTAGAGAGTAGATCTGGGAAGGATCTAGAAAATATTCAGTGCATCACCCCTTATTATTTATAGACTTGACTGAGACCCTAGGGGTTATGCCTATTTTACAAGCCATTCATTCATTCATTCACTCACTCATTCATTCATTCACCAAGCATTTATTGAGCACCTAGCACTAGGCTATGCGCTCTCATCTGTATAGAAGATTGAAAAAGTTAGAAGATACAGTTTTCCACCTGGAACTAACACAATATTGTAAATCAACTATAAATAGGTAAGTAAATAAATAAAAGATACAGTTCCCATTGAGCTATTTGAGCACCCCCTACATTCTAAACCCTGTTTTAGGTGCCCAGGATATAGCAGGACCCAAGAAACATCCCTGCCCTGGCAGAACTTATAGACCAGAGAGGAGGAAAGACAACTGAGTGAAGGACCCTGCTCTGGGATGCTAAGTGGAATAGAGGAGCCTCTATTCGTCAGGGGAATTAGGGCAGATCCAATTAGGGAAGAAAGAATGACTGTGGAATAGTCAGGGAGAGATTTCTAAAGGCAGGAAAGAGTGGCTTGAAGGACTTTGAGTCAGCGCCAGGAGCCCAGAGCAGGGGAAGTTAAGAAAGGCGAGAGGTGAAGCCATGTCTGTGCACAAATGTGATTACATTGTGTCTCCAAATGCTGAGAAGTGCCGATGAGAGGAAGAGATAAAGCACTGCAGGAGCTCACAGCAAGGCAAGGTCACACTGCACTGGCCCTGAAAGGATGAGGCGGACTCAGGCCCGTAGGGAAGAACCAAGCAAGTTATTCTAGAGCTCCTGGCTCACCGTGATAACTTCCTAAAAGCACGGACTCGTCCTCTGTGCTGGCCACACACGGTGCCCACATGGCAGCACTTGACGGCGCTCATTCTTCTAGCCCGAGGCTCCTTGAATTGCCCAGGGAGGCCCATCGCCTCTCTGGAGCTCAAAAGTCAGAGTCATAAGCAAAGTTCCCTAAAGGGAGACTCAAAAACTTAAAAGGGGTAAAATTGTGGGGCAGTTGGGATACTGGGGAAATGTTCAAATCACATCATGCAAAAGGGCCTTCTTCACCCCTATGGTGGCCCTGAGATCAGAGAAACATTCAACAACATTACACGGATTTGCTCTGCTCAGCTTCCAGTGGGTGCACTCAGTAGAAGTAGGAAGGAAGGAAGGAAGGGAGGAAGGGAGGAAGGGAGGAAGGGAGGAAGGGAGGAAGGGAGGAAGGGAGGGAGGGAGGGAGGGAGGGAGGGAGGGAGGGAGGGAGGGAAGATGAATGGATAGATGAATGGGAACAAAGTAAAACCTAACATTTTCTACCCTTGTGGAACTCGGCTGGCTCCAAGCTGTGGTTCCTTCTACTCACCAAGGCAGGGAGTTCACCAAGTCCCTCCTGTGTGCCTGGCTCTGAGCTAGGCCCTCTCACAGACATGGACTCACTTCATACTTCCAATAACCCTGAGAGGGAGCTCAGGGTTATTGGAAGGTAACTTTCCCCATTTAATGAGTGAGGAATGTGAGGCCCAGGGAAGCTTAGTAACGTATTCCAACTCCAGGCCCTGAAAGAGACAGAACGGAAACCTGAATCTAAGCCTCTGCCTCCAAGTTGTGTCCTTTTTCCTTGTTCCTTTTCTATTTTGCTTCCTCTTCTCCTTTCCTTCTCTGTGTTAGTAAGAAGGAAGTCCTTTGAAACAGTATCTTCTCTGTTCTAAATAGAACAGAGCTCTTAATGGAGCTTTGTCACCTGGCAAAGATGCTATTTTTTGTTTTTGTGAATTCTGGGAGCTCTTGCTGTCCCCTTGGGAGTGCCTTGCTCTTTTAACCTTTCAGGCACTTTCCCACCCCTCTTACCATTTAAATCTCCTAAGTGCTGTATAGGGTAGTTAGGGGAAGCTATGGTCTCCATTCTACAGATGAGTAAACACATGCTCAGAGGAATTTAATGACTTATCTCAAAGTCATGCATCCTGGGGTTTCCCTGGTGGTGCAGTGGTTAAGAATCCGCCTGCCAATGCAGGGGACACAGGTTTCAGCCCTGGTCCGGGAAGATCCCACATGCCGCAGAGCAACTAAGCCCGTCTGCCACAACTACTGAGCCTGTGCTCCAGAGCCCACGAGCCACAACTACTGAGCCCACATGCCACAACTACTGAAGCCCGCGTGCCTAGAGCCCATGCTCTGCAGCAAGAGAAACCACCACAATGAGAAGCCTACACAAAGCAAGGAAGAGGAGCCCCCCACTCGCCGCAACCAGAGAAAAGCCTGCGGGCAGCAACAAAGACCCAATGCAGCCAAAAAAAAGTAAAATAAAATAATACAATAAATTTATATATATATAAAAAATTTATATATATATATAAACTTATATATATATATAAAAATGTCATGCATCCTTACCTTGAGACAAAATAAGGAAGAACCTCTAGGCTCCTAGTCTCTTTCTCCTAGCCTAGGAATGGGAGTGGCAAATGGGTTATATCTTTGAGAGAAGGATTCTGAGGCCATCTTCAGACTCAATGGGAAAGAGACCTATAATCGATTAGCAATGTCTGCCATGGGAGGGAGAATGAGGTAAATGGAGGCACACGTGCTTAGTATTTGCTATCCCAACTTACCATAACTATTTCTAAGCCTTATGTTCTTTTTTTTTAATTAATTAATTTATTTGTTTTTATTTTTGGCTGTGTTGTGTCTTTGTTGCTGTGCACGGGCTTTCTCTAGTTGCGGCGAGTGGGGGCTACTCTTCATTGCGGTGCACAGGCTTCTCATTGTGATGTCTTCTCTTGTTGCAGAGCACGGGCTCTAGGTGCGCGGGCTTCAGTAATTGTGGCACGTGGGCTCAGTAGCTGTAGCTCGTGGGCTCCGGAGTGCAGGCTCAGTAGTTGTATCGCATGGGCTTTGTTGCTCCGTGGCATGTGGGATCTTCCCGGGCCAGGGCTCGAACCCGTGTGCCCTGCATTGGCAGGCGGATTCCTAACCACTGCACCACCAGGGAAGCCCTGTTGTTTCTTATTTAATGAAGAATTTTGTTAATTCTCTTAGCCTGACACAAAGTTGATGCTCAGTACAGAGAGGTACTATAATTTATTGAGTGACTACTGGTTATCAGGCACTGAGCCAGGCTACATAGCTACATTTATAGCCATTCAAGTTGATCATAAACATTCTGACTCAGCTAAATTTAAACATGGTGAGCTATTTTTACTCCCAATACTTCTAACCAAAGGTGTGGTGTTTTTCCCAAGAGTGACCAATTATGCAGTTCCCTGAACACCAAATGGGTGTCCAACAATTCAGTTCAACTCTGACACTACCCAGAATTAGCAGAGACCCCACAGGTTAAGGGCTCAGCCCCACAACACTGCCTCCACTTCAGATACTAGTCACAAGCCACAGGTTACCACCTGTACTTCTGACCAACTGGCTCTAAACTGAGATTCTGGGGACTTCCATGGTGGTTCAGTGGTAAAGAATCCACCTTACAATGCAGGGGACACGGGTTCAATCCCTGGTCAGGGAACTAAGATCCCACACGCAGTGGGGGAACTAAGCCTGTGAGCCAAAACTACTGAGCTTGCGTGCCTCGACTAGAGCCGGGGTGCCGCAAACTACAGAGCCCACGCACCCTGCAGCCTGCGCACCATGAGAGAAGCCCGTGCACCACAATGAAAGTTCCTGCATGCCTCAACAAAGATCCCACCTGCCACAACTAAGACTCAACACAGCCATAAATAAATAAATAATAAACCTTAAAAAAAAAAATTGAGATTCTCATGACCCCCTCTTCAGGTTTGGTAATTCACTAGAATGGCTTATACAAGTCAGGAAAACACTTTACGTACATTACTGATTTTTAAAATAAAGGATACAGGAACTTCCCTAGTGGCGCAGTGGTTAAGAATCCACCTGCCAATGCAGGGGACACGGGTTCAAGCCCTGGCAGGAAGATCCCACATGCCGTGGAGCAACTAAGCCTGTGCGCCACGACTACTGAGCCTGCGTTCTAAAGCTGGCGAGCCACAACTACTGAGCATGCGTGCCACAACTACTGAGCACACGTGCTGCAACTACTGAAGCCTGCGGGCCTATGGCCCATACTCCACAAGAGAAGCCACCAAAATGAGAAGCCCGCGCACCACAACGAAGAGTAGCCTCTGCTTGCCGCACTAGAGAAAGCCCGCACTCAGCAACGAAGACGCAACACAGCCAAAAATAAAACAATAAAAAATAAAAGAAATAAAAAAAGAAAATCATAAAAAAATAAAAGGATACAACTCAGGAACAGACAAATGGAAAAGATGCATGGGGCAAGCTATGGGGAAAGGGGGTGGAGCATCCATGCCCTCTCTAAGAGCGTCCCCCTCCCAGCACCTTGGTGTGTTTACCAACACAGAAGCTCTCCAAACCCCATCATTGATGGGTTTTACAGAGCTTTCATTACATAGTCATGATTGATTAAATTATTGCCCATTGGTGGTTAACTCATTCTCCAGCCCCTCTCCCCATGCCAGTAGTTGGGGGTAGGGTGAAAGTTCCAAAACTCTAATCATGCCTTGGTCTTTCTGGAGACCAGTCTCCATCCTGAAGCTATTTAGGGGCCCCCAGCCACCAACCATCTCATTAGCATACAAAAGACTCTTATTGGTCTGGAGATTCCAAGGGTTTTTAGGAGGGATGTGCCAGGAACCAGGGAAAAAAGACCAAATACGTATTTGTCACACATGGCCTTAGACATAACTTGGAAAAACACATCTCTTTTGTACCCCGATGTCAATACCATGATTAAAACAACCCTAATAAAACTTTCTTAGGCACCAAATAAGCTTACATTAAGTTTATAAAGACAGCACTTATACATGTCATAAATGCGACTGTCAGTATTTTAGGTGTGAAGTTTACTGCCAGTGAGCACAGGGAGTGTTCTATTCATTTTTATGTCTCCAATGTCTGGCCAACTCTGGGCACAAACAGAATAAATGAGTGAGCCAGTGAAGCTGAGAGCCATTGGCTGATTTTAACTAGTGACAAGTCACATGTCCTCCCTCTAGTGGCCATGAAAGGTTGCCAGGACAATTCCTACACCTTTGATCCACATGTTCTTTCAAAATTCTCTCAATATGGACACTTTGGACATCTAAGATGATGTCACTGGTGATTGCTTTCTGTACTTATGTGTGGATGTGGACGCATGCAAATGTGGTTACAAATACCAAGGAGCCAATAGCCACAAGCAAGGCCCAAAAGTCAAGGTGTCTTCCAGTGTTCAGACCCCCAATTATTATACAGGAACAACAGCCTCTGGCCCCGGGGAGGGAGAGAGAATGCGGGGCTCTAAGTCTGGCATTCTAAGTCTGGCACTCTAAGGTGTTAAGTGAGGGCAAGAGAAGACCATCCTCCCTGAGATAGTGATTCCAAAGCACGAGTCTTGCTTGCTAAGAGCAACAGGAGGAGGACGTCCCCAAATCGTGCTTGTGAGAAACCTGGACAACCCTGAACTTGTTCTCCATCCCATTCCATTCTTTCTTCAGCTCCCTGTCTGTGACACTGGGACAACCTGCTTTCCTGGGAGAACACTAGATAGAGTGGTGCAGGGTGTGTCAGCCCAGACTCAGGAAGCAAGACATGTCATTTGCTTTATTTTTCTGTTTCTCAATTCAATTTCTGTGTCAAGTGCCCAATTCCCAGGAGTACCGGAAAGAAATCTCATTAAATGGGAGCTCTGTCAAGGCCCTGTGATTTGTCTTTGCCAAACCCTGCTGAGATGTTTGAGTTCTTGCCCTCCTGGAACCTTCAGTTAGAGGATATTTCTGCTCCAAGTCTGCCAGCTGGGGGCACAGGGGTCATCCTGCTTTCTTGTGACCTTGGGAAGTCATCAGAGGCCCTTCCTGTCTGAGCCACCTCTGGAGTGGTCCCCTCTCTGAGGTCTCTCCAGGGAAGCAGAGGCCAGGGCCCCATCTGGAACCCACCAACTTTATCACTTCCCTTCTGTCGTTCTGACCCCATTTTAGGTCAGGGAATCTTTTCTAGTCTACGGGAAAGTGGGGAGCTTGGTAAGAAGGTGTGCTGTCCGGATGTTTCTGCATTTTCTAAGACAATAGCCTAGAGGTGTGTGTGTGTGTGTGTGTGTGTGTGTAAAATCCAAGGAAATATGAACTACGGTGGGGTGAGGGCAAGTTGCGAACTCGAAGTATCATCCCAAGATGTTGTTATTGGCCTGAGGCTGTGCTGGATTTGAGTAAAAAGGGAAGATTTAGGGAAACATATTCTAGCCTCTTTGTACTCAGGGTACATGACTGAGTTTTCATAATTTGCTTTTACTTCTTTTTGAAGCACTTAGGGAGGAGGAAGCAGGAGCCATGTGTGTCAGTCTTGATTAAAGACCCATTTGTCTGGTTCCAGAGATGGCATTAAATGCAGGTTCATTTCCCCCTAAGGAGTGGACAGTTAACTGGAGACTCAGACCCACAAGGGGGGGGCCTCTGGAGACCTGGCAAGAAAAGGTGGAGGAAGGTACCGAGCCAGTGGAGGGAGTCAATGGTATGTTCTCTCCCCAGTGCAGACAGACCTCACGAGAGTTGACCCTGGAGAAAGGATGAGGGTCCAAGGACCCCAGTAGGTGCAACAGCAGCATCGGGGTGGGACACTGCTCATCCCCTTTTTCTAGGCCACCTGTGGAGATGGCTCCTGGCCCCTCTCTTTTTATGTGACCAGTTGAGTGTAGTTCTTCCTGTTACTAAAAGTGGCCAGAGGTTTAGGGACTGCCTATCTAGACACAAGCCAACCACCTTTAAAAAAACAATCCTTTAAGAAATACAGATGAACAATAGGCACATGAAAAGATGCTCAACGTCACTAATTATTAGAGAAATGCAAATCAAAACTACAATGAGGTACCACCTCACACTGGTCAGAATGGCCATCATTAAAAAGTCTACAAATAATAAATGCTGGAGAGGGCGTGGAGAAAAGGGAACCCTCCTACACCACTGGTGGGAATATAAGGTGGTGCAACCACTGTGGAAAACAGTATGGAGGTTCCTCAAACTAAAAATAGAACTACCATATGATCCAGCAATCCCACTCCTGAGCATATATCTGGACAAAGCTATAACTCAAAAAGATACATGCACCCCTATATTCATAGCAGCACTATTCACAATAGCCAAGACATGGAAACAACCTGAATGTCCATCGACAGATAAATGGATCAAGAAGATGTGGTATATATATATATATATATATATATATATATATAATGGAATACTACTCAGCTATAAAAAAGAATGAAATAATGACATTTGCAGAAACATGAATGCAACTAGAGATTATCATACTAAGCAAAGTAAGTCAGAAAAAGACAAATACCGTATGATATCACTTATATGTGGAATCTTAAATATGACACAAATGAACCTATCTATGAAACAGAAACAGAATCATGGACATAGAGAACAGACTGGTGGTTGCCAAGGGGGAGGGGGTTGGGAGAGGCATGGAGTGGGAGGTTAGGGTCAGCAGATGTTAAGCTTTTATATATAGAATGGATAAACAACAAGATCCTATTGTATAGCACAAAGAACTATATTCAGTATCCTATGATAAACCAAAATGGAAAAGAAGATTTAAAAAAGAATATGTATATATGTATAACTGAATTATACAGCAGTAATTAACACAACATTGTAAATCAACTATACTTCAACAAAAAAATAAAATAATAAAATTCTACCTCCTAAGAGGCAGAGAGGAAAAAAAAAATCCTTTAAAAACAGAGTTAAAAGACAATCACCCTTTTCATTTCACATATAGCGTTCATGGGGTGGCTAAACCAAAACTCCTGTCTTACAATCAAGGGTTATTACCTACCTCAACCCTGAAGACATACAGCTTCCAGTCTTTCAGGGCATGGGCTGACCACCAAAGCAAGTTCTTGTTTTAAAGGGGTATGTACTTGTTGGGGTCATGGGATGGCTCTTGGGCCCTGCACAATGATTCGTCCCAGGAACTCCAACCAAGACAATGTGTGACAATCCAATGAAATGTAATAGGAAAGCCAGAACCTGAGAGTCTCCCTTGAATGTGGGCGAGTTAATGGAGGAGAGGTTGGTGCACCAGAGGAAAAGACTGAAAGAAGAGGAGGAGACTAAAATGTCTGTTTCCTGTAGCACATGGATTCAGAGAAAGACTCTACTGAGACAATTTCTCCTATGAGTTTGAAAACCCAGCTCCTGGGGCAATGGAAATACCAGTAGTATCCCATAATCATGGGCGTGGGAAATCCAGTCTCCACAGGGAGAGGACCAAGACAATGCTGTCTTACACTAGTGTCAGTTTAAAGCCCCCATTAGACATATAATGTTAGAAATGTCCCATTTCTGAGACCGGGCAGCTGCAGGGGAGTTTAAAAGCACTATTTCACAGCAGGAGTTTCTGCAAATGTTGTCATCCAATCACTTAAAAATACACTGGGCCATAAACTGGGACCTGGAAAATTCCAAGGATTGCCTTTCCATCACCACCACTTTTTTATGACCAAACCATTGAAAAGTCAATTTCCCATTTCCACTCCTTACACCAAGACTACTGTTGTTTTAATGAGATAAAAAAAAGAAAAAGTGGGCTTCCCTGGTGGCGCAGTGGTTGAGAGTCCACCTGCCGATGCAGGGGACATGGGTTCGTGCCCCGGTCCGGGAAGATCCCACATGCCGCAGAGCAGCTGGGCCCATGAGCCATGGCCACTGAGTCTGCACGTCCGGAGCCTGTGCTCTGCAATGGGAGAGGCCACAACAGTGAGAGGCCCGCATACCGCAAAAAAAAAAAAAAAAAAAAGAAAAAGAAAAAAATGAAAGTGATAAGGATCATGGGGCAAAGCCTGCTCCACCAGCAGTGATAATAATGAGGGCATGCTGAGCTGGAGGGGTGGTGTCCAGATGACCTTCTACGGGGTTGGCACGTGTTCCCCTCCCTGGCTGGGTGCAGCTGTATGCCAACAAGTCTCACTGTTGGTACATTCTGTAAGGACCAGGGGAAGGTCAAGGGCATGCATGCCTTTGGAAGCCAAGCAGAGATTCTTGGAGCCTTCAAAAAATAATTTTAAAATATAATTTTCTTATCACAGAAGCCATACTCATTCATCAAAACTTAGCACATTAGTTATATCTTTCCATATATATATATATATACGTTGTTGTTTGCTTGTTTGTTTTTTGTTTTTTTGCGGTACACAGGCCTCCTCTCACTGTTGTGGCCTCTCCCGTTGCGGAGCACAGGCTCCGGACGCGCAGGCTCAGCGGCCACGGCTCACGGGCCCAGCTGCTCCGCGGCGTGTGGGATCTTCCCGGACCGGGGCATGAATCTGTGTCCCCTGCATCGGCAGGTGGGCTCTCAACCACTGCACCACCAGGGAAGCCCTATATATGTTTTTTTATAACAAAAATGGGATTATTCTATTCTATAATTTACATCTTTCACTTAACAATACAGTATGGGCATTTTTTTGTGTGTGTTAACAAATATACATCTACATCATTTTTAGTGACTCATAGTCCAGCAATATACCCCCAACACTTGATTTGAATTAATAATGTTATTAAAGCTTTTTTCCCCACAAATTAGACTGATGATGAGAGTCAGGAAATGAGATGACCAAATGAGGGAAGAGAGGGGGAAAAGAGGCAGAGAGGACATGTGCATGTATTCGTGGGGTATTTCCTCTTTCTTTTCTAAATGTGGGCCTGTAGGCAAAGGTATACAATCTCCCCAATCCTCATCTGTAAAATGGGACTAGTAACAAGAATGGGTTGTTTTGAAGACCAAATGAATTAATTTATATATATATATGTGTGTATGTGCAGAGTGTGTTCATTAAGTGATGGGTGTTGTATTTCTTCTTTTTCCCCAAACCAGGAAAGTAATGCTTTCTCACTTCAGAATAGGGGGCCCAAGTGGGTGGGAACCCCTCCGTCCATCAACTTATCTTAGGGAGTCTGGGCTGCAGGGGGCGGGCTTCTGCCATCCTTGCATAATTGAAGAGGAAGGAGAAGGGTGGGGCAGGGGTCCCTGGGGCAGCTGAAGGGCAGGGAGGGTGGGATTCATCCACTTTGCTGTTTTGCTGGTGAGTCGCTGTGTTTGACTGACCACCTCTGGCCAGGTTTGGAACGAAGGCAGAAAATAGGATGAACAGAATTCACATCACAGAGAGGCAGAAGAGAAGAAAGTTAATGGCCCAGATCTGATGGCCCGTTCAGTGGAGTTTGAATCCCTGTCCCTCCATGCCCTGGCTGTGTGCACTTGGCCTCACTGTGCCTCAGCTTTTATCTACTAAAAACAGATGATAATGGTGGTGATGATGATGACAATGAAAATGATGATAACGGAATGTACATTTCAGGGTTGTTTTCAAGATGAAATGAGTTAACATGTATGAAGCATTTAGAATTGCGTCTGGTACATGGCAAGGGTTCACTCTCACTATTAGCCGCACTCTATGAAACGAACAGAACAGTTTGGGCCAGGAAAGGTGTCCGAGATTGTGTGTTTCCCCTGCATGATGGTTTGTGCCTGTGGACAGGTGGCAAAGAGCTTCAAACAGAGGCTTGTCCAAGTTCACTTAGTCAGACAGCATAGGGAGGCCAGGAAACTTCACTCCTTGACCCTGGGTCCTTTGTGTTCCTTGTGTAAACACACACTTGTGGCTTCAAGCAAAAGTCTGTCCTGGATCTCAGACATGAGCTCCTCAATTGCTGTCACCTTTGTGGGACCCAGGAATCTGTAGGCTCCCTACCTTGGTTGGAACAAGAGGTAGAATAAGGCAGGTAACAGTATTAGCCAAATTACCTGGGGTAGTTTTGGGACTGGAAATAAGCTCCTGTGAAAGGCTGGTTACTAGTTTGATTCTAAAAGCTACCAGCCACTAAAGAAACAACCCTGCCCTGGGGGTGGAGTGGCAGGCCCCTCAGCCAGGCAGGTACCGCATTCCAGGGACACAGGTGACCCCAACGGCGTTCTGGAGGAAATCGTATGGCAAAAAATGGGGCCTCACAGTTCCTGCTGGCCATGTCGCTGTCTGGTAAAGGCTTAGAGCAAACACCAGAGAGAAAAATCTGATTTTTCTATAGGGAAAACCAAAGTAATATGCTAAAGCATAATACCATAATTAAAAAGTAAAACATGCTCATCATAAACAATTTAGAAAACAGAGAAAACATAATGAGGAAATAAAACTATCATTTTTGTGTGGTGCTTTTTTTTTGGTTCTTTTATTTATTTTTTGAAAGAAAATTATATTTGTGATGAAATTACTCAGTATTTGCAGTACAGTTTTGAAGTTGTCATCATCATCATAACCATCCTGAAAGTTATTTTTTAAGTAACTGAAAGCTATGCTAAATGCTGTAAAAAGAGTTTAAATATAGTGAGTTTATATAGAGTTTATATAGTGTGAGTTTAAACCCTAACTCACACTATATAAATGCATTATCAACATAGATACACCTAAGATATATCATCAGCAAAATAAAAATATTAAGCCTATACATGAAAAGACAGTGAAGAATGTATACATTACTGGAAAAAGCAGTTAATGGCATTTTGTGTGGTTCTTTTTGGTGTTTGATTATGTATCCATAGTAGTATGTAATTTGATATAATTGAGATTATAAAGTATATTGAATTTTATATCCTGATTTTCACATATTATATTATGAGCACTTTTGCACGTCCTTAGGTATGTTCTTCAAAATATCATTTTTAATAGCTGCAAAGCATCCTAGTAGATGGCTGGACCATAATTCTTTTTTTTTTTTTCTTTTTTTTTGCAGTACACGGGCCTCTCACTGCTGTGGCCTCTCCCGCTGCGGGGCACAGGCTCCGAACGCGCAGGCCCAGCGGCCACGGCTCACGGGCCCAGCCGCTCCGCGGCATGTGGGATCCTCCCGGACCGGTGCACGAACCCGTGTCCCCTGCATCGGCAGGCGGACTCCCAACCACTGCGCCACCAGGGAAGGCCTGGACCATAATTCTTTTAACCATTATTAGACATTTAGGCTATTTCCAATTTTTCTTTTTTTTTTTTTTACAGCTATGAGCAATGCAGCCTTAAGCCTTTTATAGTTAAATATGTGGGTATATCCCTGATAATGTCCTGAGGTTAAAATCCTAGACAGGGACTCACTAAGGTTCTGCATTCTCCTACCATTAGGGAGAATGCAAAGCTTCCCTTGCAGGGCCCCTTAGGAAGGTAGAGCAGGAGAGGGACAGCTGACATATATCCAGGCAAAATCCTTATCAGGACTTGGTGCTAAAAGGCAAAGCTCTCAGTGATGACAGATGGGACACTTTGGTATCCATGTGGGGACTGCTCCATTTAGGCTCTACTTTTGGGGCCTCTGTTCTGTAGGCTCCTGGTCTGCTATATTAGAAATGCATCTCAAATTACTTTAAGCAAAAAGGGAGTCAATTGGAAGAATACTGGACCATTTCAGGTAATCAAAAGAAGGGCATGTAACCAAATTGTGGGAAGGGCAGGGACACAGCTGAGCCTCACAGGAAACAGGAACCAGGGAGTCAAGTATGTCAGCACTTTCCCTATGAGGTACCTACTCCTGACCAACCAACCAAGCCAGGACGGTAGGCTCTATAAGAACATGAAAACTCCCAAATACGGGCTTCTCAGAAGAAGGGGATGCTATGCCATGGAGAGAGGGAAGGGTAATGGCCTTTAGGGTCTCTTTTTTCAAGTTGCGATGACATGATGGACTTGGCACTGCCTCCTACTGGGACCTGGACCAGGCTGTGGAAGAGTCTAGAAGTGGGTTATCTTTAGCCAGTTTTGCTCAAGGCTTTAGGGAGGAAGATTCTCTTTCTTTTGGGTTTTCTTTCCCTTTTTTTTCTCTCTCCTGCTCTAAGGTGGTGAGTCCTCTAGGACCAAGATTAGGAGGTTGGCCTTGGGGACAAGGTGAAGGCAGTCAGTTACAGGGTAAGTGTTAGCTCAAAGGTAAAATTAGCACTCTGGCTCCCATAAGCTCCAGCCCAGCTTAGCAGGACTGGAGGGTCCATGCAGGGGTCTGGGACCAAACACTAGCAGCAAACCAAGTCCTGGTGTGGAGTGTCCCCAGAGTACATCTCCCTCCTGTACCTATGGCAGCAGAAACCTGAGGATGTGTAGGCAAGGAGTCCTGGCTAAACAGCTGTCCACTTCTTCATGACAAACAAAAAGGGAAGCACATTTTTAGGGCTTTCGAGACATTATTGCCAAATTACCATCCTGAAAATTGCACCAGTTCACACCCTGTCTGGAAGCAAGCAGAGTCCAACCCAGGGGGAGCTCTTGTCAGTCCTGTACACAGCACCATCTCAATCAACTACAATTAGCACTCAATGTCTGCACAGGGTAGAGTTTTCCTTAGAACCAATCCATCACATATAATAATCACTGTCATACAATGCCAGCTGATAAAATATTGTGTTGGTTCCTTCTGTGCAAAGTTCCTATACCATTTTCCTATGTTTTTTTTCTTTTTTTAAGATAAATTGCTAGGGGACTATTTTCAAATGGTATAGAATTCAGAAAGGTTTCTTTGGGAAACTTTTGTTTGGCTGTGCTTTTTTCTCACACTGAAGTTCCTGTCTTGAGCACAGGCATTAGTGTTTGGGTGTAGCCTTTCTGCTTTTTTCAGGGCTTGGGATCCATTTTTTGAAGACTGGACAAATGTGGATGGATGCCTCATTGGGAGCGCTGCCTGCCACGACTTCCCTAAGCAAACATGGTGTGACTGGCAGTGGGCCACAGGGCATGTGAAGGGCACACGCCAGTACACACAGACTGGTACTAGCTGGCACACCATGCCCTGTTCATAGTTGCACAATTGGATCAAAGCGTGATAGAGCTGGAAGGACCCTTGGAGACCATCTATTCCAACCCTCTCCACCGAATCTACCCACCTTACAGAGGAGGGAAGGGCTAGAAGTGGCTTGTCTGTGGTTACACAGGCAGAAGAATCAGTCGAAAATGAGGTCTGGGTCTCCTCATCCCCAAACCAGAGCTCTGGTAAAAGGTAAATATGCATTTAAGGAAGAATTTAAGTTTTGTATTGCTTGTGTCCAAATATTTTAATACACGTGGAGAATCATCAAGTAAGTCAAGCCCAACACAGCCAGGAAAACCTGTGTGCAAATACTTTGCAATTTCAGTACTCCAGCTCTTAGTGAGGAGAAGTCAAGCTTGAAGGAGATTTCACTACAGACTAATGGTAAATACACAAGTGTAAACACAGCTCTGATTATGGTATTTGTTAATGATTGTCCTTTGTTAGTGGCTTTTGGCCCACATGCATCCTGTATCAGGTAAGGCTGCTAAATTCGAGGTCACAGGACTGAGTTCAGTGTAATGCTCTACTTCTTTGCTAACTATGTGACCTTTGATAATGACCTCTCTGAACGTCAGTTTTCTTATCTTTAAAGTAGGGATAATGATACTTGCCTCATAGGTCAGAATATAATGTATTTAAATGTATACAGTCTTGTGACCCCCAAAGATACCCTGGTCCTAATCTCTGGAATCTCTGAATGTTACCTTATATGGAAAAAAGTCTGTTTGTAGATGTGATTAAATTAAGGGACTTGAGACGGGTAGATTATCCTGGATTGCCTAGGAAGGCCCTAAATGCTATCATAAATATCCTTATAAGAGGGGGGCAAAGCGAGATTTGACTCCAGATAGAAGACAGAAGGCTGTGTGACCACAGACGTAGACATGAGAGTGATGAAGCCACAAGCCAAGGAAAACCAGCAGCCACCCAAGGCTGGAAGTAGCAAGGAAAAGATTCTCCCCTAGAGCCTCCAAGAGGGAGGGTGGACCTGCCAACACCTTAACCTTGACCCAAAATGGATTATGGACTTTCAGCCTCCAGACCTGTGAGAGAATAAGTTTCTGTTGTTTTAAGCCACTGAGTCTGTGGTAATTTGTTAGAGCAGCCACAGGAATGTAATATCGATCCCACTGAAATACAAGAGATGGTTAGAATTACAGGTCCTATGGTTTCCTAGACTTCCCCCAAAGTCCAACAGTTCCATGAAAATGAGAAAAATGTAAATTCTCATGCTCCTGTGCTAGAGAGAAGCAGAGGCAAGATTTAGGAGAAGCCAGAGGCCCTGGTTAACTTCAGGGCTGAGGTGGCTTTACGGGGTCTTGACGGTTCTTCACAGGAGACAAATAAGATGTTTGCAGATACCTTTCAGGTAAAGCATTGCTTCTCTAGTGGCCCTACTACAGCTGGAGAGTGAGGCTCCAGAGGGCTTTAAGGGGTGGGTGGAACTGCCCTGCTTGGAAGAGGGGCAGAATTCTGTTGGTTTTGCTGGGAGTGAGGGGGCAGAATGCGCAAGTTGCCAGAGGCTGAATGCCTATGATGCCTTTCCTTCAACCCCTTCCCTCTTCATTCAAGTTACGAAAATCACAAAATGCTGGGTGTAGTGGATTTTTCCTCAAAGATGTTATTGTGAAATTTTTCATATATAGAGAGAAGTTGAAAAAAATTAAACAGCAACCAGTTGTATACGCGCTACCTGGATTTTCCAACTAACATCTTACTACATTTATTCCATATCTACTCAACTATGCATCCTCTATCCACATCAATCCATCTTATTTTTTGACGCGTTTCAAAGTAAGTTGCAGAAATCAGTACACTTCTAAACATCTCAGCATGCATCTCATTAGCTAAGGTGGCTTGAGTGGATTTTTTTGGCACAAAGCACAGAAGGTGCTCAAGTTTGTTCCTGAACTGACACAGGGAAGAAGCAGGGCACCAGACGTGGACACAAGTGTACGGGGCAGAAGCATGAAGAAGTAAAGCCTGGGAGGGCACTGAAATTTGGGGAGAGGTTGGTTTCCCACAGGCCAGGAGTTGGATCTGGAGATAAGATTAACCACGTCCCATCTGATGTCCAAACTGCATTCATACAGGCAAAGGCCCAGTGGTGAGGCTATCCATGCGTGGGCAGAGGAAGCTGAAATGGTGCTTATAAGCCCAACAATCTTTTCTTTTCTTTTCTTTTTTTTTTTTTTTGGCAGTATGCAGGCCTCTCACTGTTGTGGCCTCTTCCATTGCGGAGCACAGGCTCCGGACGTGCAGGCTCAGCGGCCATGGCTCACGGGCCCAGCCACTCTGTGGCATGTGGGATCTTCCCGGACTGGGGCACGAGCCCGTGTCCCCTGCATCGGCAGGCAGACTCTCAACCACTGCGCCACCAGGGAAGCCTCCAACAATCTTTTCTGTGCTGGACACATAGTAAGCTCATCAGTGCAAAAGTTTAAAGGAAAAAGATCTCTGATTTTTATTTTAAAAAATATCACCAGAAGGAGAAGAAAGAGAGAAAGAAATAGGAGAAATATTTGAAGAAATAATGACAGGGAATTTCCTCAAATTAACGTCAGACACCAAACCACAGATACAGGCAGCTCAGAGAACACCAAGCAGGATAAATGCCAACAAAAGCTACACCTGGCATATCATATTTAAACTACAGAAAATAAGAGATAAAGGAAAAATCTCTAAAGAAGCCAGAGGGAAAAAACATCTTACCTATACAGCAGTCAAGATAAAAATTATATCCAACTTCTCCTCAGAAACCATGCACACAAAAGAGAGTGGAGTGAAATATTTAAAGCGTTGAGAGGAAGAAAACCACCAACTTAGAAGTCTGTATCCTGTGAAATTAATTTTCAAAGGTGAAGGAGAAATAAAGATTTTCTCAGGCAAACAAAAATTGAATTTGTTGCCAAGAGAACTGCCTTATAAGAAATGTTAAAAGAAGTTCTTCAGAGAGAAGGAAATGGTACAGGGAAGAAATTCAGCTCTAGGAAAGGAAGAATGTTAGAAAAGGAATAAATGAAGGTAAAATTTCACATTCCTGAACACACACACACACACACACACACACACACACACACACGTGTGTGCACGTGATCCCCAGGTCTTGTGCTTTTAACTGAGTATCTTGCCTTGAAGGATGGATGACTCCGAGGAAGTCTCCCAGGAAGCAGGAGACCTGGGGCACAGTGACTTGGCCCAGACCTGGATGAGGGGTGCTTGCTTCTGCCTGGGCTGGGGGCCTGTACTCTCCTGGGTGGGGGGAGGGGAAAGAGACAACCCAACCCTGCCCACAAGATGACATCCTGTCCAGCTAGCAGCTGGACGCTTAGCTTTCCAGGTGGCAGTCTTGCTGAAGACCAGAGGAAAGAAAAAAGCCAGGAGGCCACCTGAGGGAGGCCTCTGACCACAGGAAGCAGCAACATCATTGAGGCAATGAGCCAGGGGCCACCAGAGATGCCGTGAGAACTGGGGATGATGAAGGTTTCAGACACCCCCGAGATGGCTCCGCATCAGAGCTATAGACCAGGAGCTGCAGACCCAGCCACCTGCCTGAGCTTGCCACCATGTTGGCCTTGCCTGCACCTCTAGCTTGAAGCAGCCTGGGGTAGGAGAGGGAGGAAGAGTATACGAGTCATGGCTTTCCTCCCTGTTTTTGTGCCTTGTTAGCCAAAACAGAGAGATCCCCAGGCTGGAGATGTGAATTTTAAAGTTCTATGCGCAGGAGAACTGAAATGGAGCAAGAGGACACAGGTCGCCATATGAGGCAGAGGCACAGGAAACTGGAAAACGGGACAGGGAAAGGCCTGCCGGGTTGACCTTCTGGAGACCCACCCACCTGCCCTCCCTCAGTGCTGAACATGTTTGCAGAGACAAAGGCAGGCTGGGTACTCCCTGCCAGGGACTCTGGTGCCAAAACCCAGTCTCCCTCTGTTTGGTCATCTTCTGTCAAAGGTGTCGGGCTGCTTAGTTCAGAACCAATATGATGGTTTAGTCATTTGCCTCGAGAAGCGACAGGACCAGCTAACTCAATGCCAGGGACAGAGTTTGCAACAGCAGGGGAAAGGACTTTTGAGTTGGGTCTGGCTCCGCCACAGACCTTTGCGTGACCTGGGTGGGTCATCTCTTCCCTCTGTGTCTCTGCCTCTGCTCTCAGAAGAGACCATTCATCACCTTCAGACCATTCACACCAGCCCACTCTTTCTGTGGAGGGTGCAGAAGGCAGTGAAAGAGAGGAGCAGGCTTATGTCTGGTGGAAGGGTGGGGTTGCCGCTGTCCTTAGAGCTACTATCCCCAGATTGTGGGTAGAGAATGTTCCCAGAAAGGCATGATCGCAGCAGACCAGATGTGGCCCAACATGTGAGGGTGTCAACAGGCCAGGGTGGGATGGGCTGGCCCAAGGCCAGGGAGGGGTGGCCAAAAGGACATCCCTGGCCTCTAAAAAATAGCAGGTCCAGGCCTGGGGCTGCTCAGATGGCCTTCCTGGGAAGCTGTGTGTGGGCTCACCAGCTGGGCTTTTCTTCACCAGCCAGTATTTCTGCCCAGGCCAGAGAACTGAATGGAGCCAGTGGTTCTCAAACTCTGGCTTGTGTTAGAAACACCTGGAGGAGCTGTTCGAACACGGATTGCTGGGCCCCACTCAAGAGTTTATGATCCAGGATGTCTGGAGTGGGGCCTGAGAATATGTTTTTCTAACCCGTCCCCAGGGCCTGTTGCTGCTGTACAGTGTGAGAACAACTGAACCATGGGGAAATGATTATATTTTATGTGACATCATGGTAGATGCTATATGTGTATCACCTCATGTAACCCTCACCACGACCCTGCTGGGTAGATGCTGGGCAGTCTGTGAAACTCTGTTATGGGTTGAATTGTGTCCCCCAAAAGATACATTGAAGTCCTAACTCCTAGTATGTGACCTCACTTGGAAATACGGTTATTGTAGATATAGTTAGTTAAGATGGGGTCCTATCGGTGTAGGGTGAGCCTTTAATCTGTCTGGTGTCCCTATAAGAAGACACGGACACAGGGCTTCCCTGGTGGCACAGTGGTTGAGAGTCTGCCTGCCGATGCAGGGGACGCGGGTTCGTGCCCCGGTCCGGGAAGATCCCACGTGCCGCGGAGCGGCTGGGCCCGTGAGCCATGGCCGCTGAGCCTGCGCGTCTGGAGCCTGTGCTCCGCAGCGGGAGAGGCCACAACAGTGAGAGGCCTGTGTACCGCAAAAAAAAAAAAAAAGACACGGACACAAAGAGGGCACAACACCATATGAAGAGAGAGACACAGAGAAGACAGGTGACAGTGAGGCAGAGATAGGAGTGATGCATCTACAAGTTGGGGAGTGCCAAGGATGGCCAGCAAAACCAGAAGTTGGAAGAAGCAAGGAAGTGTTCTCCCCTTCAGGGTTCAGAGGGAGAATGGCCCTCTGATACTTTGACTTCAGACTTGTAGCCTCCAGAACTGTGGAACCATATATTTCTGTTGTTTAAGCCTCCCAGCTTGTGTTACTCTCTTAGAGCAGCGTTAGGAAACTGATAGACGCTGGAGCCAAACTGCATCCTTGCTGTTCCTCAAGGGCCATGACTCTAACTGGCAAGACCAGGGAACCCTTCCTGAGCCAAAGAGAGCTCTGGACATGAGGTGGCCTGGTGTGAAGACATCGCCCAATGGGGATGCTCCATTCTGGACAATGACAAACCAGCCCCATCAGATCCGTCAGGTAAGGACTGCAAGAGTGATGAGGAGGTAATAAGAAGTATCAGAAGGAGTGGTGGGTACTTTTGCTGACGAGTCACTATAGCCACAGTCACCTCCTTAATGAAAATGGGGCTCTCCCCAGCCTCCATGAAGCAGCTTCCAGCTCGGCCTTGGAAAAGTCCTGTCCTTCCTAACACTACACTTCTCCACCTCACCGGAGGCCGCCTATGGGTCTCTCTTTGTAATCTGGAAGAAGCTAAACAAATAAGAATGATCCTAAAAAAAAATTATTGTGCCTACTTTACCATTGAGCAAACTGAGACTAAGAAAGGTCAGGTAACTTATCCAAGGTCCCATGGCTAATAAAGAGCAAAGATGAGACTTGAACCCCTGGCTTCTATTTTAGCACTTCCTGTATTCATTTGTCCCTCATGGGAAAGGCCCGAGCAGAAGCTCTTGGGGTGAGGTAGATTCTAGTGTTAGCATTCCACATTTTAGTCAGTGCCCCCTGAAGAGCACAAAATGGCCACACCATGGGCCCCGGGGAAGGTTATCCAGCAGGTAGTGACCTTGACAATCTGCTTATAGGTGATCACTCCCTCTCTGGTTTTGGGGCCCAGAATGGGACTCAACCCTGCATGTCTGCATGCATTTCTCTAATAAGCATTTATTAAATACCTTCTGTGTTTCCCAGCCTTTGAATGTTAATTGTCTATGAAATTCTTACATTTGAGGCATTATCCTTCCAACTCTTAACCACTAGCACAGTACCCCTCTCCCCAAGCAAACAATATGATTTATACTATCAAGGAATTCATACAGGAAAGGGGTGTGTACCTCATGTTGTCCATGCATAGTATGAGAAGGGCATACTCCTCACGTGTCATATAGCTCTCACATGACATAAGAGGTTCAGAAAAGGGAAAAGCAACTCAAAAATTGTTGGTGACTACTGAGTTCAGTCCTTGGCATATTGTAGGTGCTCAAGAAATATTTATTGACTAGGTGAAAGAATTTGGGCAGTGTTTCTGTTAGGAAATACTTATCATCAGAACCAGTTGTAAAGCCATCTCTTCATTCATTATTTTATTCATTTATTTAAGAAATAGCTGTTATACATCAACTACACGTCAATTAAAAAAAAAAAGAAATAGTTGTGAGCCCTTGCTTTGTGCCAGCAGCTGATAATGCAAAGGTGAATGAGACAGTCTCTGCCCTTGAGAAGGTCAAGGAATAATCCACGTGGAGAGTTCCTGGACACATGTTCTAAGTAAATAACTGACTCTGGGGAAGGGGAGCCAGTCTTATAGTTGTCCTATGCCAGACTGTGTTTAATTCGTGGGCAGTTTTCCTCTGGGGGAATCTCCATGTTTAAGCAGGGGGGTTTGGCTATCTCCACTCTGCCAATTACTAACTAGTGACCTTAAGTAAGTTACCCAAACTTCCTGGGCCTCAGTCTCCTCTGCTAAGTGGTGGTAATAATAACACCCACCTGACAGTGCTGTGTGGGGATTCAGGAGAAAATGAGATAACCCACGTTACTCACTTCATTCACTTTCTGGCACACAATAAGAATACAATACATTTAATATATATTTATGGGCTGAATTCTTTGCGGAAAGGGACTCATTATAGGCTCTTTGTTAAATACTTGAAGGAAAAGGCCAATCACATGAGAAGCTGGACCTATAATGACCCTTCGTGGTGATACAGCCCAAAGGGTGTTCTTGGAGCACCAGGGCCAGCGAGATCTGACTCCACACAAGATGGTTCGAGAATCTCTGCGAGCAATTGCCTTCCCTTGAAGATTCATAATGTGCATTAGCATATTAAGGATGTCAGAAGAGTTGTAGTTAAACAAAAGACATCTGTTTAAGTTTGTTTAGATCAGTGTTTTCCAACCGTATTAGCCCAGTAACATACTCTGGGAAAACCAAAACTCCTAAATTTAGACTTAGAAGGAAACTCTGGACAGAGAGAGCTGGTTGGGCCCTGAGTGCCTGCCTCTGGGTGTTTTGCCTTTCCCTTTGGGGTCCTCTCACTTTACTACTTTTGCCGCTCATGACTTCCAGGGCTCCGTTAAAACTCTTTGGTTACTCCTGGTAGAGCTGATACTGGCTGAAGTATTACAAGAATTTTACTGAATACCTCTAGAAAAATACAAAGAAACATCAAGAAACACACCAACAGCCTGATCCCACCACAGCCCGATGTGGTCTCCTAGAGACCCTGGCTGAGCTGCCTTCTTTTGATCCCCAAAGGGCTGCACAAACCTGTATGCACAGTAATTGGCAAAAGGAAATCTGCCGTTCTGTTGATCAAATTCAACCGTAAGCTTGAAAGCCAGCAGCACCCGATGCTGGTCCCACATTGGTCTTGGGGACTACCACCGCCTCTTTAAAATGAGGTGTCAAGCTTGGGCCCATGAAGCTCCCCTAAACTAACTGACAAATGGACACTGGGTTGGGCCAATTGAATAAGCTCAGGGATAACTCACAGGAAGGAAGTGCAGAGATAAGGCAAACAAATGATTTGACTCACAAGGTCAGTCTAAGTTTCAGCTTGTTTACCAGCAGAATGTCAGAGATGATGGATTTATCCAATCCATGACTATTATCCTGAAAAAAGCCCACATCTGGTATCTCCCCTTCAGATAACTCAAGTCAACCACCTTATTTTTAACATAAGAAACAAAATCAAAATGCTATGTAGAAACTTCTTTTACAAAGTAAATTGGAGTTGAGTTCTTTAACTCTTAAAAACTCTGACGTAGACAACATATACCCCCATCATCTCCACAGACTTGGTAAGAAAGAAATTATAAAGCATGGCTCCGACCTTGGGCAATTTCAAGTTCCACCTCTTCCCTGTTTCCCCAACATTATTCTTGAAATCCCAAGATCTCACTCCAGACGGATGAAACTGCCTAACTCCCCATTGAGTTTGTTCTTTTTGCTTCACATACAGAAAACATTCCCTTTGTGTGGAGACAGTTGGTGTTTTTATCTGTTTAAGGTCTGTGGGTTATTTCCAGGCATTTTGGGGGAACAGCAGGAAGACAGAGCTGAGTAGGGCTTATGGGAGAGCCAAATGACCCTCTCTTACTGAAACAGCCAAAAGCCTGTTATAAATGGTCACTGCCCCCAAAATACAAAATCTATGGGAACATCAAAATGTCAGTCCTTAGAAGCCAGAATTTCTCATGGGATTGTAGATTTGGTGGCCATAGAAGAAAGTCTGGAAAAAGGCTCTGTGCCAGGCAATGGAGATACAGAGATAATGTGAACCCTACCCCCTGGAAGCTCAGGAACCCATGGATACATCAGAGATGAACAGATACGTCAACATCACATAGTAAGGGGTAGGATGGAAGTGCAAACAGGGAGCACCTGGCAGCCTTCCACAGTCTCCTGCAGGACTTTCTCTCACAGTGCTTATTAGGAAACAGCAAAGACTTAGGGAGACTTCTCAGGGATAAATCCTCGCTTGAGGAGCCCTGTATAACTCGACAGCCACCATTTGCCAAATGCTGTAGAGGTCTATCTTTGTCTCTCTTGCATCCCTTCCTTCTTATTTTCGTAACAAAAAACCAGATTCCCTCTGAACATTTCTCCTTCCCTGTTTCATTCAGCCTTGATGCAGTGTGAAACACTCCCGCCCCCAAGATCACTCCATGCCTAGACAAGGTTTTGGTATGAGACCCAAGCAAGATTCTCCAATGAATCTAAAGCTCCTAGGCAAACAAGGATGAACATAGTTAGAGCTGATTTCTTCCTGATGGCAACAACCTGAAGGGCCATCCATTAATTAATTCCTTCTACCTGTGTCCACAGAACTGCTCAATTCTATTCCTTCTTAAGGTCTGGTTTGCTCAGTTTTTCCTTTTTAATTCTGTGGGACTTTTATAACCCCCCATTAATTTCCTTATATCCTGAAGTAGCCAGAGTTGAGTTTCTGTTGCCAGCAATACAAGAACCTTGACTGATGTAAGTGTTCACTGCACACCAGGCACATGAGCCCTCACCTAACAGCCCCCCTGAGAGACAAGATACTGTGTTCCCATTCTGAAGATGACCAGACTGGTGCTGAGAGCCTTGCATAGCGGAAGACCACAGCCAGTCCATGCTGAAGCCAGCATTTGACTCAGAACCAGAATCCAAAGCCCAGGCTTTCTCCTATTCATCCCTCCATGTCACCAATACATTGTCCTGACATTTAAGGACAGACTGCTGCTTCTAGATTTCATGTCGATATGATTTAGTTTACAAACTGTTTTCACACACAATAGCATACATAATCCTCACAGCCACCTGGGTGGTAGATGTTTTCATGACACTGGAAAACAGATTGACCCCAAGTCTGGTCAGCCTCAGTTTCTTCCCTGCTTAAAAACTTTCTGTGACGCAATACAGCCTGCAAACTAAGCCCAAAAGCCCCAGCATGGTGTTCACGTGCTCTGAGATTCAGAACCTCAGGTCTGAACTCCTTTTCTGTACTTTGAACTCCAGCCGTACAGGACAAGCAGTTCCCCAAACCTGCCAGGCCGTTCCATGTCTCTGAGCCCTCCCTCCATGTGGATGTCACCTTCCCACCCTCCCCCCAAGTTGTGACTAGTAAATATTTACTTGTCCTCTACATGGAATGTCCGCTCCCCATCTCATGCCTGGTGACCTCCTGCGTACCTTTCCAGACTCAGAGGAAGCTCATCTTCCTCTAAGAAACCTCTCATGTACCTCCTGTCCCCAAGAAGAACCCATACCCCTGCTACTCCCTGGGCAGGAATCTGGGGTGGCGCCCACATGATCTGACATCGTGGTGGGCATTGAGGTTGACCTCAATAGCTTTCCACCCCAAAGGTCATTCTAATCCAGCCCTGCAATTCCATCCTTCTTGGTAGTGACTGGTCAGAAGTGGCCGTGGGATTATTAAATCCCATTTCTGATTTATTAGTGGTCTTTTCTGCCCACCTTTACAGCCTTAGAAACTGGGCCATTGTTCTCATACTTGAGCCAGCTTCTGTGCACGCATCAGCGCTGACGCTAGCTTACCTGTTGGAGGGGGGAACCAAAGGAGTCCTCCTGACGCCTTCCTGAGAGTCCAGCCTGAGGCTGGCAGAATCCGACTCTTGCTCTCGGGTGCCTGAGGGAGGAGGGGGCTCCTGCTATCCTCCAGCAGCCCCCCAGGCGGCTGGGGCTTCCCTGTTAGGCCCCCCGCGTAGACACACGTTCATCCTGCTCCCGTCTCGACCTCGGCACTGCCCCTCCACCTTCAGAACTTCTCCATCTGACCGTCTCTTTACTTCACAGGCAATAACTTGTTAGCTCATTAGCAATAAGCAGTCATCAGGCCACACAGCTGATCACTATTAGTTCATAGCTTACCTTGCTATCCCGCAGTGTCACAGCTGTTTGCACCTTCACAGGAGATTCCTGGAGGCATCAGCCTTTCTCAAGCTTTAGTAACTTACAAGGCACTGCACTGGGTAATTTTACATATTTAATCTCATTTAAATCTCACAGCAATTTTGTAATAATTATTTATTCCTATATTGTAGATGAGGTTGCTGAAGCTCAGAGAGGTAAAGAAACTTGCCCAAGGTCACACAGGTAGTAATGGGAGCTGGGATTCAAGGCCATTCAAACTGGGTCCAGGACCCCACTGGGTGTAGGGCTGTCTGCAGCCTGCCTCAATAACTGCAGAGATGTCTACCTGCCTTCTCCACTTTCCGAAAAGCAAGTTCTGTTTGTTCAGCTTCTCCTACAAAAGGGCAGCAGCATCAACCCCCATTTATAGCACTGCCTTTTATAACATTCTAGCATGTTCTGTTGAGGTGTGTGTAAGAGAGCAAAAGCTCACAGTCCTGTGGGGCACTGAAGAAGGTTCTAATCCCCAAGGAAGATGCGTAAAGAGGATTCTGGCTCCTGAGCAGTGTGAGCAGGAGGGTTTTGAAAAGATCAAAGAGGCATCTCTGCAATCAGTCCCAGTGGCTTATCAGGTGGGCCTGTAGAGCAAGGGGGGCCAAGGCCCACCAGGTGGCAGCAGAGAACCGGGCAGTGGCCAGCAAGGTGTCACCTGGTCCAAGCTCTAACCCTGGGACTGGGGCACCGGAAGGGGCAGCGCCACATCCAAACTCAAAGCAGGTTTGAACTGGGCCAGAGGGGTAGTGGGTGGGGCAGCCTTGTAATAACATTGTTGCTAAACTTACTCTGTTCAGCAAGAGCAGGTTTAGACACTGTGCCAAGCAGGTGGTAATTATCTCCTTTTACTCCCACAACTAATCTAGGAGGTAGATACTATTATTAGCTCTACTTTTTTAGATGCATGCAGCGAGGTTCTAAGAGGTTTATGATTTACCCAAGGTCACACAGATTGAATAGAGGAGGTGCAGGCAGTTTGGACTCTAGAGCCCCGACTGTGAGCCTGGTGGCTGGGTGGCTGGGTGTTACACTGCCGGGGAAGATAGGAAGTCACTAGGAAGGAAGTGTGCAGGGTGAGGGTAGGTGGGGCCTGGCTTGGGCTGGCTCTGAGGCAGAGCCTGAGGCCTAGGCCAGTCCAAGGACAGTGACTAGGAGCCTCAGTCAATGGGAACTTCTGGGGGCACTTCCAGGAAACAGGATGTGTAGGGTTTTCAGGCTGAGGTTCCCTGGGAACTGTTATTTGAAAAAAGCCACCCCAGCTCATCTTGGGTGATTCACCCTAACAGGACTGGGCACCTCAGAGGCTGCAAACCACTCAAAGACCTAAAGAGTTGCCTTTGTAAGATCTGATCAGGGCTCCCTCGCTGAGCTCCAAAAAGCAGATTAGCTAGAAAGGAAGTGCCCAGACCGGTCACAGTGTCCCTAGTGTGCTGGGCCTGGTCCTGTAGGCCCCTCTGGGGAAGGCGATGCCAGCTGCCTTGTGGTTTCCACCCTGGAACAGTGTCCAGGCACACTCAGGGACCTCGAACTAGCTCACATCACCAGGGGACTTGAGCGAGACCTGGGAGCTTCCTCGTGCCCTGAGATCCAGGTCAGTACCTCCCTCCTCTCTGGTCCTGCTGCCAATCATCCAGGGGGCCATGTTAGTTAGTAGAGTCCAGCTTAGCACAAACCTTCGGCCTCTTGGATCAGAACTGCATCCTTCTTTCTAGGCTAGCACCCACCACTAGGCCTTCCTGGGAGTTATCAGGTGTAATCCTGAGGTTCAGGTTGAAGTTATTCTCCCCAAATCCCTCAACACCAAAGACTTGTATCCTTCCTGATTTTCTTACAAGATCTCCTGAATCAGCCTCAGTTCTGGGAATCCAGACCAAGTCATGCCCCATTACTCTGCCGCAGGGCCTTTGCACTGGTTCTTCTCTCTATTTGAAATGCTCTCCCCCATCTTTGTATGAAGGACTCCTTCTTGTCATTCAGATCTATTTGCATTTTCTCACCTTTTCAGAAAGAAGAGGATAAGGATCTCACCTAATAAACATCAACCTCCCCCACCCTGTTTTATTTCCCCCTTGCCATTTCCACTGATGATTATCCAGTAGGTTGATAATGCCCTCACACAGAACAGTCCAGTGGAAACTGGAAAGCCAGAGGATCAGGAAGGAGGGGGCTCTTGAATGTTATGGGGAAGGGGACTTTAGTGGTCATTTAATCTAAGTCCTCAGCTGGTGAGAACTCTCACATTTCTTTATTCTGGTGGGTGTTTGGTTTGGTTTTTGCTTTTCCACAATGGTTACAGAGAGCTGGTGAGCAAAGATAATTCTGTCCCACTGAAATGCTTCTGGGCTGTATCCATTTGACTCTCAGAGTAGGCTATAATGTCAGGTTGAATCTGCCCTGGTTTTAATTAAATTCTAGGTAGGTCATATACTACCTTCAAAGAGGAAATTTTGTCTGCTCCTTGCAAATGCAAGAAACCCACACTTCCCAGGGGACAGTCATCTCTGAGGGCATCACAAAAAATCTGGGAGCTCAGCTCAGGAAGATTTAGGGATCCTCTATTTCCTCTTCTTGATCAGGAGGTCATGGTCCTAGATGACCTCCAGGTCTGAGCCCAAAGTCTCACCAATCCTTTGAGGTAGAGATGAGGGAGGGTATAGGGTGCCCATTTATATATATATATATATATATATATATATATATATATATATATTTTTTTTTTTTTTTTTTTTTTTTTTTTTTTTTTTTTGCGGTACGTGGGCCTCTCACTGTTGTGGCCTCTCCCGTTGCGGAGCACAGGCTCCAGACGCGCAGGCCCAGGGGCCATGGCTCACGGGCCTAGCCGCTCCACGGCATGAGGGATCTTCCCGGACCGGGGCATGAACCCATGTCCCCTGCATCGGCAGGTGGACTCTCAACCACTGCGCCACCAGGGAAGCCCCCCAGTTATACTTGAATTTCAGATAAATACAAATATTTTTTTTTTTAGTAAAAATACATCCCATGCAACAAGTGGGACATATTTACACTAAAAAATATTGCCCAGACACAGTTATACTAAAAAATTATTCATTGTTTATCTGAAATTCAAATGTAACTAGGAATCCTATATTTTATCTGGCAACCCTACAGAGAAGGGATTGGCATTTAAAATTAATGGCTTCCCTAAGATGAAACCCTGGGATTGGGGAAAACAGAGGCCACAGTGAGCTGTGACTTTTTGAGGAGAGGAATGAAATCGGTTTCTTTCATGCCAATTAAGCAATTACAAATGACTCCATCAGAAATCCAAACTCGTGACTAACATGGGACTCAAGACCAGGAAAAAAAATTAAAAAGATTAAGAGCCAGAGAAGCAATCTTCACACACAGGGCCAGCCAGCAGACGGAGTGGATCCCATCCAGGCAGGTAAGAGCATTGCCATCTCACCCATTCTTTCAGAACAGAACAGGGTTGGGAGATTCTGGTGTGATCCTCCAGCCTCCATGACTCCTGGCTGTCGGCAGAATTCCTCCTCAACACTTATAATTCTCCGACTTCTGAAGGTTCACAGAGTCTCCTCCTAGGTCCTCCCTCTAGGCTGCCAGGAAGCAAAGCAGAGAAGCAGGAGAAGCAGTTGTTCAGGCTGCAGCTGGCTCATGAACAGCTGTGTCTGCTCCCTTGAAGAAGCAATTTTCTTGGCTCAGGTGGGATGAGGTGCATTTGATGAGCCCACACTGTTTGCCAAGGCTCAAAGCTGGAGGTATAGATTTACAAAAACAACTTAATGCAAAATTAATTAAGTTTTGTGTCTATCATTTTGAGCACAGAGTTCACCCCTACATTATTCACCTGAGATGATCAGTGAGTTCAAGTGTGATTTCTTCTTTACAACAGGGAAGGGAAAATTACACATGAAATGCCCCAAGGAATGGGTTCGTGGGGTAAACTCTCTGCTCCTCACTCCCACTTCTCTTCAGCTGTTTTAAACAGGCTCATTAATACAACTCTATGGGGACCAGACCTTTGGGATTCATGAGAACAATAAGAGGGAAGAAAAAAGCACACTAGCAAGGAGAGAAGAGAAACCATTGTTGATTTTTAGCAAGCACGCTCTAATCATGACCACTGAAGTTCATGAGCTTTTTTTCTATTTGTTTGTATCATAGTTTAAAATTTTGTATTTTGGGGCAGTTTCATTTTTTGGAAAATGGGCTTGGAGGATGCTGTGCTAGGCCACACACACATTATGTCATCATAGCCTTCTATTTGTCCAATGATCAATATAAAATAATACCTTTGGAGAGAAATAACTCCTCTTATTAACCACAGTCTTGGATCAGGGAAAGTAAGGAATAAAAATGCTTCTTGTTTGTTTCTCTACAAGTTTATGGTATAGAGTCAAATTAAAGGTTACTTTTTTTCCCCCCCAAATTATAACTCAGTTTGAAAGTACTTTCCTTTTGTTTGTGGTTCCTTCTTTGAACCTGAGCGATTTCCACTTGATATTAGTGAAAGAAGGAGGTGCAAAGCCTCTCACAGGGAGAAACCAGAGGGTTCGGCTGTCATTCCTGGTCACCTAGCGAGAATGTCTTTGTGGGTGTTTATGAGATGTAAGAACATGCTGGATGCGTGAAATGACACTTGTGTGCCCCTGCTGTTAGGTGACCTGAGGCCTGACCCCACAAGATGCCAAGAAAAGAGGCTCACTACATCTATGGTTCCCCCAAGAAGGGGCACGGCCATTCCTACATCACAGCTGAAGAGTAAGTTCAAAACCAGATGCAGCAGGGTTTCCAGTTTGTCTTTTGCTTACACAGCCTGCTGGCTTCCCCCAGCACATGCCTGTCTGTAAAACTCTCTAGTGTCTATTTCTCCAGAAAGTAAAGACCCTGGCAATGAGGTGAGGAGACCCTGTGATCCTACAAGGGACCTCAAGCTTCTCTGAGGCCAAGGAGGCAAGGAGGTAGGAAAGGTAAAAAGCTGGATCTTGCCATTTTTGTCTGCATTCTTGGCTATGAGGCATTCATTGTAGGTTCTCAGGCTGAATAAACATCTGTCTGGGAGCAAGATGCCTCTTTCCTCAAGCCTTGCCTGTCTACTCCACTCAGGCTTCCGGATGTGGTTTGCAGACAGAACAAAGGCAAGTTGCCAAAGGGCAAGTGAGGATGAAGGGTAGATGTGTGTGACTCCACCTGCTGACTGACTCCAAGGTGAAGAGGGTCATAACCTTTGCATCAATACTTTATCCTAAAGAAAGGTGTTTCGTATTATGAATTAATTTAAAATAAGTATTTACATGATTAGACATTTCTAAGTGCTAAGCATTGTATAATACCAGCCCAAGATGCTATTCTTGCCTTTGAAAAAATCTTACAACCTAGGGGGAGAGTTAGGCATGGGAGTAATTTCGGCAAGTGTATGTGCTGTGATGGGAACACAGGCTGTAGGACACACTCTGCATGGATGAGAGTGGGCAAGGTCGGGGGATAGTGGCAGGGCCCCCCCCCAACCCCGAGTGGAGACTCCAACAGGAAAAACGAGGAACCTGGTTTTTATGTGGACCATCTCTTAAGTGGTCTGCTCAGAACTTTCTGCAAACCTGCTCTCTCGGGAAAGAACTGTTGAATAGCTTTACCAGAATGACCTAGCAGGGGCAAGAGACATGAAGAACCCATCAAGGGCACCGAGGAGGAGTTCAGGCTGGAGCATTTCCTCAGAAGACCCTAGTGGGATTCTCTAACATCCCTGCATGGTCAACTGGGAGTGGAGGTGGGGAGATCTTCTGAAAAAATGTCCCAAGAGCAAAAATATACTCTTGCACATGGTATTAGGTAGGATATTTTTCAGCTCTTGTATGATGACTCAACAGACTCTGTGAAACCACCGTCAAGAGAGGTTCTCAGTTGAGGGGGCATAAGCCGTCTATAGAGCTTGTGAAAATGCAGCTTCCTAGGCACTGCTACCCAAGAGGCTGACTCAGTAGGTCTGGGGGTGGGGGGCACAGGATCTGCACTTTATTTTATTTTATTTTTTGCGGTACGCGGGCCTCTCACCACTGTGGCCCTTCCCGCCGCGGAGTAGCACATCCCAGTGTTCTCGGCTCTCACTAGGCGTGTGTGAGTGCAATGTACCTGTGCATGAAGAGCTGGAACAGAAGGCTTCCCTGGTGGCGCAGTGGTTAAGAGTCTGCCTGCCAGTGCAGGGGACATGGGTTCGAGCCCTGGTCTGGGAAGATCCCACATGCCGCGGAGCAACTAAGCCCATGCGCCACAACTACTGAGCCTGCGCTCTAGAGTCCACGAGCCACAACTACTGAAGCCCGTGTGCCTAGAGCCCGTGCTCCGCAACAAGAGAAGCCACCGCAGTGAGAAGCCTGTGCACCAAAATGAAGACCTGACGCAGCCAAAAATAAGTAAATTGAAAAAAAAAAATAAAAGAGCTGGAACAGAGCTCTATGTGTGTCAAAATGTCCAAGGGGGTGACCACAGACCTGGGGGGTGGAATTAGACCACAGGCATGCTGGGAGTTGAATCAGCTGCCTTCAGTCACGAGAGCCCATTGAATGTCCCCGTGACAGCTTCATTTCAGGAAAGGGCGATGCAGCAGGAAGGACACTGGCTGGGTACCTCGGGCCAGTCGCTGGGAATGCTGGTTCTGCCACTCTCTGGTTGTACAACCTTGGGCATTTTACCAGCCTAAAATCTTGAGGATGTCAGATGTGAAATGGACATCCTACCCACCCCAGTGGATTGTTACAGGCCTATAGTGGGGTGCTTGCACCAGTGCTTGGCGGGGTTGTTGTGAGAATTCGATAATCTAATGCATGTAGAATGGTGCCCAGCTTACAGCAGACATTAAGTCAGTGTTCCTTTCCACTTCTTTTTTGTGGACTGATAGTTGGGGAAAATGTTTTAAACTAGCCCTAATGAACAGAAAAGATAAACATGTTGTCTCAATAAATATGTTGTCCACGTAAGGGTCAGTTGCTACTGCACCTGTTGCACTTGGAACTTGGGTGCTGGGGCCCAGGCCAGTTAGCACTGCTGCTGTGGGCACACACCTGAGAGGCTTCCAGAGATGGTCCTGTCCCTGGGTACGGGTGCTGGAGGCCTGGTGGGTGCTTGGTGTGGTGTGGAGTGGGACACTCCTTGGGGACTGCTCTGACTGCAAAGCCCCTGTGAAGAGAACACATTGATGCACATTTCATTATAATCTGGAACAAGGTTTCTGTACCAAGATGTATTTGTCTATCTCTCGGGCCAGGGCTGCAGGGATTGGCATCCTGACAGTGATCCTGGGAATTTTACTGCTCATCACCTGCTGGTACTGTAGAAGACGAAGTGGATACAGAAGCTTGAAGGTGGTAAAGTTCCCACTGCTGTGTCCCTCCAGATCAAGGACCTCCTTTCTCCTTCTTTCTCTGAATTTCTGGGGAGTGGGGGGACATTCTCATGATCACCTCTAGCTCTGATTCCTGGTTCCAATGAGTCTTTCTCTACATTGTACTTCTTGTAACTCTTCCTTTGCCTCTGCCCACGTGTGAACACCAATCAGGAACTTGGTCCATGTTTTTGGTTCCACTCACAGGAAACTCGAGTGCCTATCTGTGGGTGTAGCTGAACACTAATGGTTTGTGGGGCACAGGAGAAGGGTTCGTGGTTCTCTTGCACAGTGAACAGCAGCATTTGAGACACTCCAGATCTTACCAATCCTTCTGGGGATTCCCACTGGCTCTGTTACTCCACTTAGAGGCCTGCTCCTCTCACCTTGCCTCTTCACCCCTTTCCTCCCAGGTTGCCTGGGAATTCCAAGTTCTTCTAACTCTGTTAGCAAGCAACCCATCATACCCAGGACCCATCCAGCCATCAGTGCAGTGAGGAAACCATCCACCCCTCAGCAGCACAAAAGACCACCAGGTTTTTAACAGATTCCTTCCTCCACTGATGACCAATGTGGTTTTAATAGGATTTTTGCTCCTTTACCCATACGAGCAGGAAGTTAACAAATGACACGGTCCAGCCTTGGGGTAGCAGGATCTTCCACACATGAGAAACATCAACAGAGTCTCTAAACTGTAAAGACGACAGGTTTCAGAAACCTTGCTTCAAAGCCAGGTAGCACTTTGGAACTTAAGCATTCTCCACTGTGAGAAATGGGATGGAAGGAGAGTTGCAACTTGCTCTCTCTCTTTCTTTCTCTCTCTCTCCCTCTCTGCCTTGTTATTGCAGATCTGAAAGCTTCTGAGGTTGATAAGTAATGGAAAAAAATTTATATTTACAAAAGATGTTGGAAAGTTCCAGTCCTCATTCAGCAAGCACTTCATGCAGAGAAAGAGGTTCTGTGATGGAGGGGAGGACTGGTCTGGGTGGAGGGTTGGAGCCTGCGGCAGTCTGAGGAGGAGAAAGGAAAGGGGAGATCTGTAGCTTCAAGTTCTTCTCCTCCTTGCCGGGAAGCCTGGGCAGTCCCATGTGTCCCTTTCCCTAATGCCCATCTTGCCATAGCGTCCCAGATACCAACCATGGAAGACAGGGTGACCTTGGGGGGATATAGCCACCAAGCAGCAGCCCTCCAGTGTGGTGACAGTTATGGGAAGGAGAAGTTTCTGAGCCTGAATAAGACTCCAGACCAAGTTCTGTAGCAAAGCCTTGGGTTAGGAGGTTAGGGATAAAACTCTTTGCTCTCTGCCACACACTCCATGTGTACCTCTAGCACTGGGTGATGACATTGCCTTGTAATTTGTTATTTACTTTTTGCTTCTTCACCCCTTCTCTTCCTCTTGTTTATGAGCTGGGACAGAGAATATTTCTTATTCATCTTTGTACCTCCAGTGCCTAGCACGGTGCCTGGCACACAGCACTCACCCAATCGTATGGCATAAGGAGTTGGTCTCATTGTCTGCCATTGACTTGCTTGGTGGTGTTAGATTTTCATTTCTCTGAGCCTCATTTACTCTATTATACACCTAGACACAGATGATATAGCATGATGTGTATCAGTTTTTAATATGTTTTCTTCTATAATTTAAAAAATTTCATTCTATGTTTGCATATTTAAAAAGTTTTTTAAAATAAATTTATTATTTATTTTATTTATTTACTTTTGGCTGCGTTGGGTCTTCGTTGCTTGCGCATGGGCTTTCTCCAGTTGCGGTGAGTGGGGGCTACTCTTGTTGCAGTGAGTGGGCTTCTCATTGCAGTGGCCTCTCTTGTTGCAGAACACAGGCTCTAGGAGTGCAGGCTTCAGTAGTTGTGGCTCGCGGGCTCAGTAGTTGTGGCTCGCAGGCTCTAGAGAGCAGGCTCAGTAGCTGTGGCGCACAGGCTTAGTTGCTCCGTGGCATGTGGGATCTTCCCAGACCAGGGCTCGAACCTGTGTCCCCTGTATTGGCAGGCGGACTCTTAACCACTGTGGCACCAGGGAAGCCCTATGTCTGCATAGTAAAAGAAAAATGATTTAGTCTTTCAAGGAGTAAAACCTCTACAAACTCAGTATGTTGGTACCCATTTCCTAACTGTCCACGATTGCTAGCTTGATGCTACCCAGACAAAAAGGCAATGTGTTTTGTTTTTCTTTTTCCTTTCTGTTTCAACACTCTCATCTTAAATGTGTTCACTTGAAGAGTAACAGTCTTAGTGTCGTGGGCTCAGACACTGAGCATTTTGCCTGGTGTAGTTCAAGTTCAACCTGCCACCCTCCATTCCTCCAGGTCTAGACCAGTGATTTGCAGAGTTTTTGGAATTTTTATGAGATAGAACTGTGTTTAAATTCCCTTTGTTCCCTAATGTTTAAAAATGCTGTCATTTATTTTTTAAATTAATATTAAATTATTGTTTTGAGACTTTCATATCTCCTGAAAAGCCATGTTGGGGACCAGCAGTCTAAGAAGTTTAGGCAAAATTATGTAAAATAGTGCATTAAGTACTGCATTTAATTACATACTCATCTCCCTGTCTCTCTTTGGTGATTCTATTTTCATTATAAAGCAGAAGAACATAAGTGATGATAAACGCAAATTTTGGGTACCTGAATCACTCCACATGTAGCAACCTTCATTAGGCTTTGAAATATGTTTATTCTCCCACTTACACTGACCACAGAATGGTAGAAAGGTTGGTTGGAATTAAGGTCTCCTAAAATTTCCCCTTTGGCTAACAATTCCCCTTAGATCTGAAAAACATCTTCTGAAAAGAAAGACTGCTTTTTGCAGCAATGTGTCTGAGAGGAAAATGATGTGTAAGGGAGTGGAAGCTGGCTTTCATATTTATCAGTTTTACTCTTTCACTTGGGAAGTTTAGGACATAATACTTTTAATTCTTGGGGAAGAATTTAAAGGCTCTGCTGATAGCTCAGTTTACACTCATGTCTTGCGGTGCCATGTCTCTCAATGTATGGTCAGGGGCCTTTGCACTTGAATCACCTAGGGTTCTTGCTAAAATGCAGATTCTGGGACCATCTCTGGTGGTGGGACCCAGGAACCTATGTTTTAACACACACACTGAAGTTTGATGCAAATACAGAGAATTGGCAGTGAACTGGGGAAGTGGCCCACGCTCCTATCCTATGGCAGGTGAGGATTTAAAAAAAAAAAAAAAAAGAAGAAGAATAAAAGCAATAATTGAGGTAAAGGGAGAGAATGCATTAAACACCTTACCTGAGATATATTGCTGGGAGTGGTGGAGCGCAGCAGAACCTCCCTGGGCCCTCATGTCAAAATTGGGGTTCTTGTGCTTATATCTTTCCAAGGGGTAGTGTCAATAATGATTTCAGACTAGAGTTTAGGAAAATTACTTCTTTACAGTCTGCACACTGCGTAGGTATCACCTCCAACCATGTGTGGCCTCATCCAATTGATGTTCCAAACACTTCTCCTCCCTGGGAGACCTGCCTTGATGCCCTTCTCTTCCAACCCAGTAACCCCAATAATCAGCCATGGTCTGAAGACAAGCCTGCAGAGGCACTGAACACCTGCACGGCCTCCCTGTTCCAGCCCCCCTCAGCCAGGACCACAGAGAGCTGCTCATGCCCTACTGGTGGATTGGGTTCAGATATGTTTGGGTCTGTATCTTCAAAAGATGAATTAGGTGCGAGCATTTAAAAGTAACAGTTTACATAAAAATCTTAATTTCTAGTTTCTTTTTTTTTAAAAATCAAAAGATCTGGCAAAAACTGGCAGCTATGCAGTGGTTTGTCCCTTTAGATGGGATATACACTCCCTCCTTTCCTATGGTCCCCACTTGACGTCCTCCTCCCTCTAAGTGTCTAAGCGTAGCTGAGTCACCCCAGGCACAGGCGATAAGAAATTGCATTGTCTGGAGAGCAGTGGTTCTCTGTGTGGCCCTGGACCAGCAGGATCCGCATCACCCAGGGAACTTGTTAGAAATACAAATTCGTGGGCCTTCACCCTAGACATACTATGTAAGAAATTCTGGGTGTGAGCCCAGGAGTCTGTGTTTAACAAACCCTCCAGGTGACGCTGATGCATTCTAAAGTTTGAGAACCACTGCTGTGGAGAATTTAACAGTAAAAGCAACTAAAAGTTAGTCTGCTTTTTATAATCACAATGTGCTAGCAATTTTAAACAATGTCAGTAATGAAATACTCCCCCTCACTAGGATGGACCGCTCCTGCAGTCCCCATTTTTGTATGTGTCTCTGCCTTGCATAAATGGTTGTCATTCTATTCTAGGGAGGGAAGGCATTGCCCCCTGAACCTATGCAAACCACCGAACTAAGCTTTTACCCACCCCTTCCCCAATAACTCAAGGTGCACGACAGCCTTTGACTGACTTGCCATCATTGTTGTGATGTGACTTGGAAGCTCAGTGCTACAGCCACAGCATTTCTATCACAACACAGGCATTTGTACTGTTTCAGATATTTTGCTGTCATTATGGGGAAGGCAGAAATAGACAGTGTCCCTGCTATCAAGTTGCTCATATGCTTGTCCTTACTGTGATACCAGCTCCTGCTTCACTAGCTCTGATCTCTTCCACTTGTAACCATTCTCTGAGAGCCATTTTTTAGATTCACTTTTTTTCCTTCCCTTCAAAAATATTCATTGACTAACTAGTGGGTGTCAGGCACCATACTAGGTGCTTCACCTTTAGTTAATTCCCACAACAATTCTGAGATGTAGGCGATATTATCTTCATATTACAGATGAAAACACTGGAATTCAGAGAGATAAAGTGACTAGCCTGAGGATACACAGCGAGTAAGTGGCAGAACCAAGATTAAAACCCATTTTTAAAACTTTGGCTTCTTCTTCTTTTCTTTAATGGACTCAATTATTTTTTCCTCACCCACTTACCTTCATGAATTCACATTTCAGGACAAAAGCATTCATGCTGGTACTCAAAGTACCTTAACCAGAAGATGTTCATGTGAGGGGCTTGGTCACCAGGACGCCAAACTGCCTTTTCAAGAGAACAATTGTGAACCTGTGGTAGGTTGAGATCCTGCATCTTGGTGTTTTTGTGTATGGCTGGTTTTAACTCAAATGAATAAAATTATTCCCATTTAGAAAGCAAGGGCAATGTGAATGTGCTTAATGCTACTGACTTTAAAAAGTGGTTAAAATGGTAAATTTTTGTTATGTATATTTTACCATAATAAAAAATAAACAGTAAGATTAAAAACAAGGGAATCATAGAGATTTTCTTAAATTGTGTCCTCTCATACCCAGATTTTCCAGGGTCAATAATGAGACCCCACATGTAAGATCTAAAGGAAGAATTTGGTTCTGGTTACAATATCCTTTTGTCTTATGTTTTTAGAATAATTGCCTTTGTCCTGAACATAGATATTACCTAACGGAGAAAAAAAAAGTACCTACTATTAACTGTATAGAGTTGCACTGTCCAAGAGGGTAGCCACTAGTCACACGTGGCTATTGAACACTTGAAACAGAGTTGTTTGAATTAAGATGTGCTGAAATACATACCAGATTTCAAAAACTTAGTATGAGGAAAAGAGTATAATTCATTAATGATTTTTTTATTGACTACATGTCGAAGTGATAATATTTTGGTAGGTGGGGTTAAATAAAATACATTAGTGAGATCAATTTTACCTGTTTCTCTTAATTTTTTAAACCGTAGCTACTAGAAATTTTAAAATCACATATGTGGTGCACTCTATTTCTATTGGACAGTGCTAGTATAGATGTAGTACGTCATAGTTTTTGAGAGCACTGACTCCAGAGCCAAGTTACTCCATGACTTACCAGTTGTGTGATCTTCGGCAAGTGACTTAACCTCCTTGTGCCTCAGTTTCCCGACCTGTAACATGAAAACCTTGAAAATACTCCCAGGGCTGTTGTGAGCATTAAATGAAGGCTGACACATTTGTGCTCTGTTGATAGTAGCAGTGGCCTTTAGACACGACTATAGGGATTTATGCTTGTGGTAAAGATGCAGTGCGATCAGTGTCTGTTTAACAGGATTCAAGAATTCATTAGTTAGGTTTGGGGCTTCTACTGACAAGGATAATCCAGGTATAAATAAGTTTCTGAAAATTTTGGGAAGCCACTTAGCCCTTTTCTTTCTCTGCCATTGTTTCCCCCAACAATGCTTCAACGTATATACTTGTGTAACCTAATAACGATTACCTCATTGGGTGGAAATTAGCTGTGGACAGTTACACAAGTTTCAATCCAGAGCAAAAGTATAAACATCATGCTAACTATTTTGACTTAATCCCTCTTCCAGAACCATATGTACTGCTGCCAAGCCCATGCTCTCCTTTCTCACCTTTACAGGTTCCCAACGCTCCACCTGCCTATGAGAAACTCTCCACAGAACAGTCACCACCACCTTACTCTCCGTGAGAGCCAGCGAGGCCCCTGAGAGATGCTGAAATGATTTCCCTCACACTTTTTGTTGAATTTGATGTGGACATGTAATGTTCTGCTTCAGAATGCTGTAGAAACAGTGTACATCGTCTCTACTATTAAGCTGGCTGTTAAATTCTTTATAGGGCAACTAGCAATACTGATGGAGGAAATGATAAGAAATATTAAAATGGGAAAAGCTTCATCAATAAACATTGTAATGGATGATACTCTCTGTGTCAGTAATAATAAATCTACAGTATTATTTTCTGAGGGAGATCTTTCAAGTATGTGTTCTGGGATCATCTGATTTCTTTTTAAGTTGAAATATGGCTAATAACTAACAAACTGCTATTCTGATTTTTGAAGACGCAGCCTCTTGACCTACATGAACTCTAACAGGACTGTTGCAGGTGAGTCTGTGCTGCAGAGCACTCACAAAGGATACCTTTACAGGTTTAAGACCAAGAGCTAAATGACCTCCCAAATTATAGTCAGATTCACCTGATCAGGAAAGTGTCAGTAATGTCCCTTTGTTTTCTAAAATTCCATGATGCTACAATAATATACTGCAGAGATCCTGTATCTTCAGCAATACATATCGTGCAGTTCTAATCACATTTCACTTCAAGGATCAATGCTATGATAATTAATGACAAGAACTTTCTGTTAAGCCAGAAGGTGGTGTAAGGACTAGTAAACAAGTAAAAGCTACTGTAGTTTGGCTGATGTCTTGTCTTAAATATTCCAAAGGCAATTTAGCTCCTTTGAGCTCCCAAATCCCTCTCAAAAGCACATGCAGAAGAAATCATAAGGGACCAGAAATTCTGGAATGGTGTCATTATTTGTATAAATATATTGCAATTTATCTGTGTGACATCTACATAACATCTGTCTATTTTTCTTTTCACTGAAAAATTTTTTTGGCTTAACTTATATCACCATCCTAAATGGAAAATCAGTATCATTTTTCATAAGTAGAGGATGATTATAAAAAATGAAGATAATGAAAGCAAATTACTTTTATTGAAACCTAGGAAGATACTGATGGTCACAGAATGCTGTCAACTTGAGACGTGCCCTCGTTATTAAAGAGGGAGATTAGCAAGAATCAGAGAAAATCTTTTGATCTAATTAGAAGGCTTGCAAGAGAAAGAAATGACTTGCTCACTCTGTGACTCACTGTTGTTTAATGCCAAGTCCGTAAACCACCTAAAATCACCTTGTGTCATTGGAAACGCCAGTGTGGCATAACTGCATCATTTTCACCAAAAGACAAGATTGCACAGAGAAAAAACACTGAATAAAGAGACATTACACACACTGAAAAAAAATGTCATTCCACAAAATACTAAAAGACCCTCCCCCACTGCCCTTCCTGATTCTGTCCAGTCTTAACACTTAAAATAAGCCCTCTCCCTCCCATTTTCAAACAAATAAATTCTGAAAAAGAAGAGTTCATTAGGATTTGGCCAGCGTCTGTCCTCATGACAGGGCCCTGAGCCTCAATCCTCCCCTTCTTATAGAAGAACCTGTGCCCCCCCAAGACCAACCACAGCTGCTTATTTATTTACTGTTGTGTGTCACTGAATCACCCCTTCACCCTGCTATAACCAATCCTCCTGTGATTAATAAAAGTGTTAGTGGGAATGCAAAAACAAATTTTTTTTGACGAAAGAATAAAGTTGGATCCCTATCTAACACCATCACAAAAATTAGCTCAAAAAAAAAAATCATAGAGCTAAGTATAGGAGTTAAGACTACTCCTTAGTTAAGATTTCTCCTTGTTTCTCTTAGGAGAAAACAAAAGAGTAAATCCTTGCAACGTTAGATTTGGTAATGGTTTCTTAGTTATGATGCAAAACCACAAGTAATGTTGGTAAATTGGAATTCATCAAAATTAAAAGCGCTGTGCTTCAAATGAAGGACAAATCAAGAAGGAGAAGACACACAGCACTGGGAGAAAATATCTGCAAGTGATATAACTGATAAGGGAATTGTATGTGGTATATATAAGTAACTTACAACTCAACAATAAAAAGAAAACCCAATTACAAAGTGAGCACATTTACCTCATTACTTATTTCTGTATATATTGAAAATCATGAGTTCACACTGATAACTCCAATCTTTTTGCGGTACGCGGGCCTCTCACTGTTGTGGCCTCTCCCGTTGCGGAGCACAGGCTCCGGACGCGCAGGCTCAGCGGCCATGGCTCACGGGCGCAGCCGCTCCACGGCATGTGGGATCCTCCCGGACCGGGGCACGAACCCGTGTCCCCTGCATCGGCAGGCGGACTCTCAACCACTGCGCCACCAGGGAAGCCCCGATAACTCCAATCTTAAATCAACTACAAAGGGTTCATTCTAACGTTTTTCATTCTGATCTCTTTTCATATTTTTAAATCAATTTCTCCCCATAGTGAGAAAATGGCTTCTGTTAATCTCAGATTACCAATTTACTGCATGAATCACCTTTGTAGGTAAGCATTTCACCATCTATCTTTCATGCTGTCCCACCCCCCTCAACAGATGCCCTCCAGTCCTTGTTCAGACCTCCAAGTCTTGCTGTGGACCACCACCAGCTCCCTAACTGGAACACACCTTCCCTGCTCAGGCGCCAATACCCCGTGCCCAAGCTTCTAACTATGGCTGCCTCCCCCTGACATAGACCTGCTATGGTACCCCCCGTTCAAACATCCAGATACTGGCCTCATGTGGCCAAGAAATAAATAAATAAATAAAGTTAGGAGAGAGAAAAGGTATTCTTAAAAAAAACCCAAAAAACAAAAAAAGTGTGATGCAAATTTGCAGAAAATCGAAATCAATCAAGGAGAGAATTTACTGCATACAAATCGAGAAGAAATATCCCAAAGTGCACAAAAATTATTAGTCATATACATCAGAAACATGACCCCTAGAAGGGATGGCCTTGAGAAAGAGTTGGAAAGAAGCACTTCCTTTTATCAAAGCTGGATTGTCTCCCATGAGAAAAAAGCTCAAGAAAGTTGTTCGGCAGCTTGGCTGAGTGCAAGTTCACTGAGCTAAGAAAATAATCAAAACAGACAAAAATTGGCTGAAGCAGTTTAAATTCCAGCTTTTCCCAAGTTGCCCCCACTGTTCCACAGGCAACCCTGGTCAGAGGTGGGAGAGTATCAGGAGACTCCCTGAATCATCAGGTCCCAAAGGAAGGGAGAGGTTTCAGCTGTGAGGGCTCAGGCATGAACATCACCTGCAGGTCTGATTCAGGTTTACAGCAGCCAACTCCTAAACATCCATAGCAGGACATCTGTGTTTTCTCTCCTTAAAAATAATTTAAATAAATCTCTTTTCAGATTAACTGCTTTTACTTAATTGATGCTACATTTGCTCAAATTGAAGTTTGATAGAATTGTAATTCCTAAGATAGTGTTTTGCAAATCTAGATGGTTATAATAAAATTCTTATGATATCAGACCATTAGACTCTAGAATTAGATCCATATATGTACTGTATTTAGGTTGAACTAAATGGTCCACTATTATTTAACCCATAATTGAATTTTTATATGATCAGGGAGAGACATTTAAATCAATAAAAACCATTTATATATGCTATGAACTGTCAGAAGAAATCTGTAAAAAAAAAAAAACTACTTATCTCAATAAATTTTGATTTAAAAAGTGATATAAAACAAGAACCCCACCGAATGTAAATTGATACAGCCACTGTGGAGAACACTATGGACGTTCCTTAGAAAACTAAAAATAGAATTACTATATGCCCCAGCAATCCCACTACTGGGCATACACCCAGAGAAAACCATAATTCAAAAAGACACATGCACCCCAATGTTCATTGCAGCACTATTTACAATAGTCAGGTCACGGAAGCCACCTAAATGCCCATTGACAGACGAATGGATAAAATGTGGTACATATATACAATGGAATATTACTCAGCCATAAAAAGGAACACAATTGGGTCATTTGTAGAGATGTGGATGGACCCAGAGACTGTCATACAGAGTGAAGTCAGTCAGAAAGAGAAAAACAAATATCATATATTAACGCATATACGTGGAACCTAGAAAAATGGTACAGATGAACCGGTTTGCAGGGCAGAAATAGAGACACAGATGTAGAGAACAAATGTATGGACACCAAGGGGGGAAAGCGGGGCGGGGGGACGGGGGTGGGATGAATTGGGAGATTGGGATGGACATGTATACACTAATATGTATAAAATGGATGACTAATAAGAAACTGCTGTACAAAAAAATAAAGTAAAATTTAAAAAAACTGATACTTCTTCAGAAGTTTGTATTTTCATATGGTTTTCCACCGATATGCTCATAGTGGATGAACCAACAGAATGTTCCAACATTCCAGGTGCTAAAAGATTGCTATGAGAACCATCTTTCCCCTTTGCAGTTGCAAATAAATTCTTTTTTTAAAAAACAAAACAAAAAAACCCCAAAACAAGAACCCCACCAAAAACAAAACCCCAAACAAAATTGAAAAAAACATCACCCCCAAATGAACCTATTAGTATTTTCATTAGTTTAGCACTAAACTCATAATTTGGGGGAGATAACACTTTGTTCATGATATTTTGTTGCTTAAATGTTTCTAAATTTTATAGTCAAAAAGCTTTCCTTTTAAAAATCCCCTTTCTCTATCCTTTCCAATCTAAATAGTGTCCATCTTTTTTCCCCCCTTAACCTCTCTGTTGCTACCATTACTGCCAGGTGACAGGTCTTCACATCACCTGCTCAACTCACCGAGTAATCAATTGGCCTCCCTGTCTCTAGTCAGGTGAATGATCGCAGCTACTATTTATTAACATTTACTATGTGGCAGGCATTATCTTATCTAGTTCTCATAGCAATCCTGAATGGTAATCCCGGGTGGTACTTTAATAATCTTCACCTTACATGTGAATGTCACTTTTGCTTCCAGTCCTCTTAACCCGTAATATTCTATTCAAACCCAGTTGCTCTGTCCCTTATATGTTCCTTGTGCTTCTCTTTTTTAAGAACTTGAGGTACAATTGACATATAACCACAATAAGTTAACATTCACCACACAGAGTTACAATTTTTTCTTCTTGTGATGAGAACTTTTAAGATCTACTCTCTTAGCAACTTTCAAATATACAATAGAGTATTGTTATTCCTTGTGATATTGTGAGACTGAGTCTCTGCAGGCTTGGTTCTAAACATACTTTGTCCCGTCAAAAACGCCACCTTGTGTTTGAAACCTCTGGCACCTCCCTACTAAACTCTTAGTTCTTTATTCCTCTGACATTTACTTTTAGCTTGTTATATTCTTTTGATTTTTGTGTTGAGGACCGGGAAGGGATCTTACTTATCTATGCTGTTCCTACAACATCTTTTGTACTATATGGTTCTCAATAAATGTGTAGAATGAATTTATACAACTCTCTGATTTTATGTTGATAATTATGCTTTTGAGTTCATGTTGATAACTACATTAAGAATGATATTAAAGATTACATACATAAGAACACACAGTTTTGGTTCTGTAGAACCAAAAAACTGTAGATTTTTTTCACAGTTTGTCTCCAAGTTAAACTATAAGAAACTGAACCATGCCATGCCCTTCAGCTTTCTTGTTAATAAACAAGCAAGCATCAAGCACCATGGTGTGCTTAGTAAGTGCTTTTTGAACAAATGAAGAAAAATACCTGGGGCAGATGACAGCAGTATAGTGACAATGAGGCTTCGGGTTCAGGTGTTGGCAATACAACCTCTGGAAAGAACTTAAAGTGAGTTAGGTATCATCTCTATGTTACAGTACAGTATAACTTGGAATAAGTAAACTCCCCATCAAATTTCTTAGATCACTTTCAGATCCTGCCATCTTCTCAAGCTTTTAATATTAAGTATTTCTAAATTCATTCTAAGTCAATGATATAGTAGACCAAACAAACATTTCCATTTATCTTAGTGTATATTATAGCCATCGCTGCTTTGATCATAAAACTATTGATGTCAATTACTTATTAAATATATCAATAAAATTGGAATCTTGGAATGAAAGCGGGAATCTAAGCAGCCACTTAGTATTTTATATATATATAAAATCACAAAGGAAAGTTTTTTTGGTAGGAAAAATCATAGGGAATGAGAGAAAAGAGCTAACACATGAGAAGGAGGTATGTTATTTCAGCATGTTTTATCTTAGCATTTAAGATGATATTGAATACTGACATCCAAATGGCCTACTAATTCTATACTAAGGGTAGAAACACCCTTCCAGGACCATGAAGTCTTTCAGGTAGCATTGTGGTGACTTTTCTTCCTTTACATGAATGCTTTAATAGATGACCTTTAAGAATACTTAAAAACACTGAACACAAAGAACTGAGGAATTTGACTTTGTACTCTTTGGCCAAGATCCCAGATCTACATGACCTTCCAAACTGGAGGCAAAGGAAAAGGAATCTGACTTTTTGATTATATAAATCCATTAATTTAGTCAAATTTCTAGTAAAAATGGGGCATTATTTTTTTTTAAAAGTAAACTAGACCTTAAATAACATAAGAAGCTAACTAGATTCCTCACTCATTCAACAAATACATATTGAATATCTACTATGTGCCAGTTGCTAGGGTGACAATGATGAAGATGACTGACAAGGTCTCTCTCTTTTAAAAAACGACAGGCATTAAATAATTGCATACAGATCATTTTATTACAGTTGTGAAGGAGTACTGTGCATTTCTCACACTATGACCTCAATCTCTGAGTGACTGCAATAGCATGATGCTGGCTGGGGTAAGGAGCGGGAGTTATGTAATATGTAATGAGAACCTGAAATGAAACATTAAGTTAAAGGGAACATCTGGGAAGACCTTGAGGTCTTGAACTTTCTAGGAACTAAAAGAAAGCTAGAGTACAGAAAGCAAGGGGGAGAGTCAATTGAAATGAAGTTGGAGAGGTAAGCAGGAACAGACTGAAGAGCCTTTTAGGCTCTAAAAGCCTAAACGGGGAGCAGGGACTTTAAGGTTCACCAGATCACACAGAGCTTTGAAAGTCATATTAGGATTCTGATTTAGGAGTCAGAAAAGAATTAGTGGTTAGTAAGTGAGGGGCCTTCACTGGGAATAAAGTGTGTCATAAGTAATTCGGTAAATTCGTTTCTGGAAGTGGTGTAGAGAATTCTTTTCAGACAAAAGATGAATAGTTTTAGGTTGTTTTGTTTTAAAAAGTTGAGTAGGTAAATACATTCATTTGTTGTGCACCGTGTATGTACAGTGCAATGTACTTCAAACATCACCCACTTCCCCCTGAAATCCAAGGTTTCTAAACTGACAAGGAAAGGGGGAAGGTGACTACAGAGTGAAGCACAGACATGATCAGCAAAGGTACTGTCTTAGAGTATAAATCTAGGCTTTTGAGAGCCTTTAGCAACTTTCCAGGAATACCCTCACTGCCCTCTTCAACTAATAAATTTCAATGTAGTTTCAAAAGAAGTCTTTAGGCCTACTCTTCAACCCTAGACTACAACTCCATGTGATCAGGTTTAATAGTATCATTATAAATGGGATGTGGATGAGTTTACAATCAGTATCCCAACAAAGATAATGGATATAAACATCAAGTAAGTATAAAATCTACCTTTTATTTAAAATGAGGCAAATTCTGAAATACCATAAAGTTGAACCCCAGGAATAAGCTGGTCCATATAAACATTGCTTTACAATGGAATTTAAGTAACTGCTCTGTAATTGAAAAATACACACAAAAAGAGAGTACTTATAAATAATTGAAAATGTTCACATTCATTTGTCATTCTAAACAAACAAAAAAAATTCACGTTTTTAAGTATCATTTTGGAAAATCAGTCAACTATGAACCAACCCCTCAATGTAAAAATAAATGTATCGGGGGAAACTAGGTGAAGGGTACCCCAAGCCTCTCTGTACTATCATTGCAACTTCCTGTAAATCTAAAATTATTTAAAAATAAAAAGTTAAAAAAACATATTTGGGATGTATACACACAGACCAAACACACTGGCCTTTAAGATTACTTATTTTGATCAATGTAGAATCTGGTGGTGGATTAAGAGAAAAAAGTTAAAACAATGAAATCCAGAGTGAAATTTTAAAGCAGAAGTAATGTAAAGTTATGCAGAAATGATTTTAAGCATTAGGTTCAAATACTGGCTATACCACCAACTAGCTGAGTGACCTAGGGCACATCATTTAAGCTCTCAAGAGTACTGTGAAAGTCAAATGAGATATGTGGAAGTAAAGTTTGTAAATTCTAAAGCCTTGTACAAATGCTATTATTAATTCAAATTTCCTAGCCTAAATTCCTTTTTGTAAAGATCTGTCCTCATCTTCTATCATGTAGTCTTTCACTGGAACAAGAACGCACTTTAAAAATGGTATTCAAACAAGGAAATACAGCAACTCAGTTTATTACATGCAGATTCTTCTGCATTGATGCTAACAGTTCACTGGTCCAAAATTACTAAAATACTTAAAAAACTATACATTATGTAAACAAAACATAAATAAGACAGCATAGTTCTTTGTACATATAGTTTAGTACAGGTTGTTAAGGATTTAGGAATATGTACAATTTTACACAATGGACTGCATTTTCACAATGCATAAATATATATATATATATATTTTTTCTTACAGAAACAAAAATAAGATTCCACTAAAGACACAGAATACCATATTGTAGAGCCACGCTGCAACAGTCCAAATTCAAGAAGAAACATGTCAATGCAAGTGTGCAAGAGCCTAGCTTACTCCAAACTAGTCAAATTTGACTTTGTTCAATTCATGTTATATAGACAGGTAAGTCCTGTCTATTTTAAACAAATAACCTTTGAAAACATACTCATATCAATGAGTGAAATGGAACAGATTTTTCCCTCCCCAAGAAAAACAAAGCCTTGTTGCAAGCTAATGAAAAGATACATTAAAACACACACACACACACACACACACACACAAACTATGTATGTTTTCAACAGTATAATAAAGTTAAAATTTTTATGGGAGTCAAAACAATGCCCCATTATTTAAAAACTGGCTCGTTTAGTCTAAATTCAAGATGCAGCTGTGTCAGGCTTCTCTAAGCCAGATGACTGAAAAGCAGGGAAGACAGAGGCAGGATTTCGACTGGCAGATACAACAATTTGAGAGAGTGATGAAGAGAGTGAAGAAACCTTAGATGATGGAGTATTTATGGTATTCAAAATGGCTCCTTCTGGGCTGACCAACAATTTTTTGACTGATGTATCCAAATGAAATACTGAAGTGCTACTCGGCAGTGAAGGATTACTAGAGCAAATGGCAGAAACCAAAGATGTCTTAGCCAAAAGAGTAGCTGGAGGAGACTTAATTACTGAAGTCAATGACACTGTTGGTGCAGGAGGTGGTACAGAAACTTCAGCAGCTGGGTTTATGATCTGTGGTGCTGCATGTACTGTGGGTAGAGAACTTGCATTCCCAAGAGAGTTTACAATTTTTGTAGAGCTTCTCAGAGAATGTTGCACAGGTTGCCCACTTAAAGAATTATTTGATGCTAGCGTGATCTTCTGGGCCAGGTTATCTACCGGTGTAGGCTGAATGCCTTGGCCACTGTTAAGAACTAAGGGAGGCCCGTATTTTGGATTAGTGGATATAAGGAGAACATGGCTGCCAGCTCCAAGACCTTGTGGTGGAACAATAAAGCGGGTTCCGTTAATCATGATTTGTGTGCCAGGTGCCAAAGGCGTACTGGTATTGATGACTATTTTTTGCTGAATACAAGGCTCACTGAACTGGCCCCCTGCCACACTAGTTACATTTGATGGTGCTGTACCAGTGTGAACGGCAGTGCCAGCTGGAGCAGAACTGTAACTGGGGGTTGATTTTACGAAAGCAGGGGACAGTTGCTGGTTTGGCAGAGAAGCAAAATTGGAAATGTTAATTATTTTACCTGGATTCGGTGAAAGGGATGGAAATTCAGTTTGAGGTTTATTTGTGTTTGTACTTGTTGGCACTGTAGTTGAAACCCCTGGTGACTGAAACTGGACGGAAGTCCGAGATTGTCTTTTAGAAAGAGATACAGAACGTGTGGCTCCTGGTACTGTTGCGGCTTGTGGAACTGTGTTGATTATTTTAGGGGATACAGTCACAGATGTAGGCAAGGCAACTGTAACAGGGATTTGCAAAGCTGATGTCAGACATTTAGGAGACACTGTTGGTTGTGTATTTGAAATCAGAACAGATGATGCAAGATGTCCTGTTTTCACAGTTGATATAGCCACAGTGTTTCCGAGATTTGACATGCAAAGTCTATTTGACAAAATAGGCATAATTCTTGAAGAGGTATCATTTCCACTGACTAAAACAGGAGGTCGTGTCCCAACTGAGGCAGAGGTTGAGGTCACTGAAAGAGAACCCAAAGATACATTTGCTCCTGTTACTGAAAACATGTTTACTGTTCTTGAAGCAGAAACCACTGATTCATTAGCAGGAGTAATATTTTGACTCACAAAATTTGAGCTTACTGGAATTGAATTACCACTTGTTGACAGCGGCAAAACATAGCCCTTGGTACTTTTTTCTTCTCCTTTGGGGGTTACATTTTGCAATAGGTTAATTGATGGTATAGCTGGCACACTGCCTGAAGTATTTACAATTGCTTGGCCTATGTTTAGCCCAATTTTCACATCTTTTATCTGAGACACAGTTGGTGACGAATTTATTTTTATTGGTGCTCCCACTGTAGATGGAATTAGTACTATCTGGGGCTGCTCTGGAGCCTTAACATATGTTTTACTCAAGGGAGGAGGAAGAGTTTGTTTTAATGGTTCTGCCACAATAGTTGGGGTTGAAGTGCCACTGGGAATTGCAGCATTAATAAAAACTAATTTCTGGGCAGAAACACCTGCAGATGTTGGTGCAGGTGCCACATTAATTGCCGTTCCACTGCCAGAAGAAAGAATAGATGGAGCTGACACCAGCATAAGTTTCTGAACTGGAGTCCCACTGACCATATCTTCACTTGCTGCTGCTGTTGCTTCTGATCTTGTAACAGGGTAACTTTTTGTGACATAATCTACTTGTTGCTGTTTAGCTGGTGTATGAATAGCATTTGCACTGGTTTGTCCAAAATTTCCTGCTGATGTGCTAATTACGCTTACTGAACTATTTGCTGTTGATGGTAGGAGAGTGCTAGAAGAAACAGAAGACTTTAAGGGAGAGGAGGGCATGTGTGAAGTTTTATCTATCATGTGCCCCAAATTACTACTGCAGGAAGGTTGGCTTAATGTAAATTTAAGATTTTTCCCCGTGGATGGATTAAAGCCAGCTGGAATGGAAACAGAAGTAGGTGCTTGGCCAAAAGGTGGGAGACTAGATGTAGCAGTTGTTCCAGCTACTGGTGAAAAAGCAGAGGATGATGAAGTTGCTGATTTTGGCACTAGAAATGCCTGAAGCTGAGGAGCAAAAGTAAAAACTGAACTTGAAGATAAACTATTGGATGAATTTTGATCTGGATTGGTCTGTACTTTTACAACTCCAGTGTTCCCACCTCGTGTCCTAACAAGAATTGACTGTGAATCTCTTATGCATACAGTTTTCAGTTCTTGCTTTGCTTCAGACGAATCAGCAGTTTGTTGTGCAAAACAGTTGAGGGAACTACCGGGGTTTGTAGATCCATTTAGTGTTGTTGCTGATAACTGAGGCTGAACTGTTGAGGAAAGGGTGGGTGAAGCAATGGGCTGGGGGAATGCGGCTGCTGAAACTGCATTCTTGACTTTTCCTGGCTCACTGTGGCTAGTCTTAACTGGTGGTGTTAATAAATTACTTATGGAGGTTACAGGTGTCAAAGGCTGTGGTCTAGCATTACTCACATTTGACAAAGGTGTAACTGTCTTGTTGAAAGCTGTATTAGGTAGTTGGGTAGAAACAGTTCCTGTTGGGTTGACAAGAACTGATGCTAAAGAAGAGTTTACATTTGCTGTCTGTGGGAAAGATGAACCATGTCGTGCTGTACCTTTTTGTTGAAGTGGTGGTATTTCTTTTGCAACTGCTTTCCCTTCCTTGTGCTGAATTACAAAATTCTTAGGCAGAATGAGAACCTGCTGCATGATTTTTTCTCCTGTTTTAGGATCCAGCATAGGTTGCATCTGAATCTTTACAGAGCTGTTATGAAGATCTATGGGCAACCACTGGCCACAGGGCATTTTGTATACCATCTGTAAAGGACCTTTTGTACTGGTGTGGCAGGTCAATGCTGGCTTTATGGGGCTTGCTTCTGGAGGAGATATAACTGGCTTTTCCACAGCAGGAGCACTTCTACCTGTGGAAGGGGGCAGTTGATTTGTTAAGGTCACTTTGTTCCCAATATTCTTTGCAAGCAAGGCCTGAATAGGTTTGGTCCCTTTCTGGAGAGTAGACACTGGTGTTGAATCCAATGAGGCAAATGACTCTGGAAACAGTGGCTCTGTATGCTTTGATTCATTCAAACAGTCAATTTGCATATCACCTTCTACAGTCTCAGCTGTTGTCTCATTTGTGCTTAACTTTGCTTTCTTCCTTGGGGAAAGCTCTTTTGTGCTATCATCCAGATAATTAGTTTGTTTGGACTGCCGTTTAAGTGTTTTAGGCAGTGTCTTAGGTACATCTTTAGAAGGCAATTCTTTTTTCAGCAACTTGCTTCTGGCCATAGGTAAATCTATTTCTGACAATTTCATATCATCTGAAAATTATAAAACAAGCATTTTGTTTATATAAAACAGCAACTGAATAGCAATGGTAAGACCAATTATAAAAAAGAAAGTCAATCTTTGAACAAGCAATTTATTAAGAAACCTGTAGGGCAATTCAAAAGTCTCAGTACCACTGATGGAAATTAAGGTAAGGTGACCTTTGACATGGTAATCCTGACATTGTAACCATTCCCAAGAACAACATATTATTAATAAGGAAATTATTTTTGATCAAATTCTGCTGCCAATACAAGTGTAGAAGGAAAGTTTACATCTTTTAAAGAGATACTCAAGCCAGCAATTAGGACTCAGAATTTAGATTTGGAAAGGAATCTAGTCTAGTGCTCTCCTTCTAGATAGGGAAACCTTCGTATCAAAGAGAGATGGTTCTCCATATTTTCTATTTTTAGAGAGAGACTCTACGGAATAAAAAACATCCAGCTTTTTCTGGTATTTAATTATTCCTACAGTAAAAAATTTATGTTCATATCTGATCAAACTGGGTTGATGAGAAGTTACTCTTTTTCAATTCACCAGACATGGAAAACAATAGGTTAATACATTTCTAACCAAAAATTTTTATACCTCTTAGATAACTAAAGAAAGTTATTTAACTAGATTTATAGAATAAAATAATCTGATAAGTTGAAATGAATTACAGATCATCTAATCCAGCCTCCTTATAAGAATGAGGTGTCCACTCTGGTCTTATTAGGCCATCAACCTTGATCATTCCTCATAAAAAAAAAAAATCTTCACAATTATCAGGGACTTGACAAGTTCCATTTAAAGCAAACATCAGAAATAGCGCTTCAAAATTAATAATAATAAAAAGAAGAGGCTAAACCTATTTCAAAGGGACTGCATATCAGTGATGTGTGGTCTGTAATGAGCAATAACATGCCTACAGTTTGGAGTCGGGCACTGACTCCAGAAACTCCTAGAACAGTAATAATGACTCCAAAGAACCTTTAATAAGACATTAGTACACCTTCAAACATAACAGATTTCCCCAATCAATGAACTTCATTAACCAGATTATCCTTTATCTCCACAAAAGATACTAAAATTTCTCTTTGTGCTTTTAGTGTTGATTTAAAGAAAGTTCGAATGCCTACCTGAATCAAAATGATCCTTCTCCAGGATATCTAAAGGTTCTGTGGTGTCTATAGACTTGCTACTGAGTTCTACTTTTGGAGATTCTTTTCCAGGATCTCCTTCACCTTCTTCAGCAGTCCACAGTTCTCCAGTAAATTTATCGTGATCAGGCTGTCTTCTGAAATCATCATAGTCTTTCTTTAGGCGACTCCTGAAGAAAAATAGTCGACACAACAAACAATACGTACGTATTGAACTCCTGGAAGCTAAAGTACCTTCTAACATTTTAAGCTATATTTTAGTATTTTCAATTAAGTCACTAAACCTATGTTTTAACCAAGTGTGTCTAAGATGTCAATGACTATTGTTCAAGAAGACAAAACACAGGGTGTAGGCATAAGAAACTTAAAAAAATATATGTGCAATTTCAGAATAAAGTGTTCGAACATATACCTATTTGTCTTTCTAAAGGCTGCTGTTAGACCTATTAAATGTGAAAAAGGTAATTTTTTTCTAGCTGCACTGATAGAAATAGATTTGAGATAGTCTTAAAACTGCTGATTATTATATAGTTTAAAAGAGTTAATCAAAAAGTTCTAAGAAACAGTGTGTATTATTTTTGACTGTTATACAAAGAGTAACAAACAAAAACAATCCATCATTTAATTCTGATAGCAATCATACCTAAACCTTTGGGTCTCACTAGAAATTATTTTTTTAAATTAAGCATAGGGAAACAAAGCTGAAAAGTGATATTTCAGAGATCCTTTTCGCATAAAAACATAATACCTATGTTTCTATAACACTAAGAGAGATAGAAACATTTCCAAATGATTACATGATATTTTAGAGATCCTTTATTATTCATTTGCTTTCAACTGAGTTTCTCTATTTTACTTTTACCTTTTGTTTATTTTTGTTTGTTTAAAAAAAATCTGAACATACATTCTCCAATTTACTTTTGCTACAAATTCCTATCTGTGTGGGACTTCCCTGGCGGTCCAGTGGTTAGGACTTCGCCTTCCAATGCAGGGGGTGTGGGTTCGATCCCTGGTCAGGGAGCTAGGATCCCACATGCCTCGTGGCCAAAAGGTCAAAACATAAAACAGAAGCAATGTTGTAACAAATTCAATAAAGACTTTGAATACGGTCCACATCAAAAAAAAAAAAAATTCCTATGTGTGCATATTGGAGTTTAAATCCCACCTCTGTCACTTAACAGTTGTTAAGACTTTGGGCAAGTTCCTTAAACTTTCTAAGCATCAGTTTACTTATTTGTACAATGAGGATAATAATAGCACTTACTTCATAGTTTGTGTGGCACATAAATATTCAACAAATGTTAGTTAATAATTACTCTCAATTTATTTATCTTTCAATTATTGCTTAAGGGTTTTATAGAGCAGATGAGGGCTGTAAGATACTAGAGTGGGTTACCAAAGGATAACTGTAAAATTAATTTCATTTTAGTAATATCTATATGGGGGTAGTATAAAGTTCCTCCCTTCTCAGTCTTCTTCTCAACTCAGCTAATGACTTTGCTCCTTATTTCAGGGAAAATGGAAGCAATCAGACAAGAACTCTCATATGCTCACACCCCGTCTGCAACTTAAGACCTTCATCTGTACTCATATTCTCCATCTTCCTGTCTAGGCTAACTAACCCTTCCAACTTATGCATCTTCTTTCACCTAGTCAAGAATCTCACTCAACCAAACATACCTTCCATTGTCTGAGTTCATTTTTGCCTCTCTATCCAATCATTTCCACCAGTATACAAACGTGTTATTTCTCCCATTAATAAAAACAAATGACCCAACTTGACTCCAACTTGTCCTTCCAGGTACTGCCCTATTTCTCTGCTCTACTTTTATAGAAAAACTCCAGTTCCTCACCCCTAATTCTCTTGAACAGACTCCTTAGACTTTTACCCACATCTCTATCAACACAGCTCCTCAAGGTCATCAGTGATATTGCCAAATTTAACAATGAATTCTCGTCCTCATCCTCCTCAATCCATCATGAGCAGTCTCCTTTTTAAAACATCTTCTTTACCTGGTTTCTAAGACACCACTCTTGGTTATGCTCCTACCTTGCTGAATACTCCTTCTCAGTCATTTCTGCTGAGTCCTGCCATCTCCATCACCTCTAACTGTTGGAATGTCCAAGGGTTCAGTCTCTCTTATCTATGCTCATATACTAGGTGATTTCTACCATCTCACAGCTTAAATATAATCTATATCCTGACAACCCCCAAATTTATACCTCCAGCCTGGCTTACTCCCTTTAACTGGGACTAATATGCTAAACTGCCTACTCAGTAACTCCAATTAGACATCTGAAAGGCATATCAAACTTAACATGTTGAAATCCAAACTCCTGAATCCACCCCCTCCCCAAAACTACTTCTTTGTTTCCCCTATCTCAGCTAATGGCAATTGCATTATTCCAGTTGTTTAGATAAAAAATATTAGGCACCATCTTTTTCTCCTCATTTTTTCTGACACTCCAAATGCAAGCCTTAAGGAAATTCTACTAGTCCTACTTTCAAGATCTATCCAGAATCCAAGCACTCCCTGCCGTCTGCATTGCTACTATCATGGTCCAAGCCACTATCGTTTTTTGCCTGGACTACTACTATAGTGTAACTGACTTCCCTGCCTTTATCATCATCCCACACTACACTATCTCAACAGAACAGGCAGAGCGAGTGCTTTAAAACATAAGTCAGATCATGTACTTCCTCTGTTTAAAGCTCTTCAATGGCTTCTCATCTCAGAGTAAAAGCCAAAATCCTTAAACACGTAGGCTACCTTTCCCTATACTTCTCTGACTCTTGACTCTTACCACTTTCCTCCTCACTCACTCAGCTCTGGTTATTCTTGCCCCTTTGCATTTCCTATAAATGTCAATCATGCTTTTAACCTTAGGGCTTCTACATCTTCTTTTCTCTTAGATATCCACTTGGCTCTCTCCCCTATTTCCTTCAGGTCTCTTTTCAAACATCAACTCATCAGAGAAGCGTTCTCCAACACCCTGGTACATGACCAATCATTATCCCATCCAAACTAAGCATTTCTTATTCCCCTTAACCTGCTTCACTTTTCTTCACAGCACTTATCACCATCTGACATTTGAGTTTGTCTGTCTGAATAGATTTATAACTAGTAAGGAAATTGAATCAATAATCAAAAAAATCTCTAAACATTTCTCCAAAGATATATAAATTGCCATAAGCACATGAAAAAACACTCAATCTCACTAATCATTAGGGAAATGCAAATCCAAACTACAATGATATACCACCTCATATTCATTAGGATGGCAATTAAAAAAAAAGAAAATAGCAAATGTTGGTGAGGATGTGGAGAAGCTGGAACTCTTGTAACTGTTGGTGGGAATGTAACATTGTACGGTCACTGTAGAAAACAGTATGGTAGTTCCTCAAAAAACTAAAGACAGAATTACCATATTCCTCTTCTAGGTATACACCCCAAAATTTGAAAGCAGGGTCTTGGATATTTGTACACCCATGTTCATAGCAGCATTATTCATAATAGCTAAAATATGAAAAGCCTCCCAAATGCCCATTACAGATGAATGGATAAGTACAATGTGGTATATGCATAAAATGCAATATTATTCAGCCTTTAAAGGGAAGTAACTTCTGACATATGCTGCAATATGGATGAACCCTGAGAACATTATGCTAAGTGAAATAAAGCCAGTCACAGAAAGACAAATATTTTGTACTATATGAGGTACTTAGTCAAAATCATAGATACAGAAAGTAGAATGGTGGTTGCCACGGGATGGGGGGAAGGGGGGAATAGGGAGTTATCATTTAACAGGTATAGCGTTTCAGTTTCACAAGATGAAGTTCTGGAGATGGATGGGGTAACAGTGACACAACATCATGAATGTATTTAATATTACTGGACAGTACACTTAAAACTAGTTAAGATGGTAAATTTTATTTGTGCATTTTACCACAATGAAAAAAAAAACTGGGGGAGAAAAAACCACACAGTAAAGAGTTTTGTTTAATCAACAGTACTTTGTCAGGGCTTAGGAGGTACCTTGTACCCAGTAGGTACTCAAAACTATCTGAATTACAAATCAATGGAAAACTATACTAAATGATACCAGGACACCTTCCATAATCATAAAGTAAGAGCCTTAAAAAAGATAATAAAGCTTGATTTACCTGTTCCTTTGAAAAGCTTTCATTAACTTTGGTTCCCATGGCAGCAATTCATTTAAAAGACGTATCAATGTGCTATGCAATTCTTTTACAGCTTGCCTCCGATGATACCATTTGCCCTAAAAAACACAATTTTAAAAGTAAATTCCTTAGACTGAATCCAAAAGTAAACGCCAAGACTTATTTTCTGAGTAAAAAACAAAACAAAATGCCAATACCCATCAAATAAGTACATATCTCTTCTTCAGAAGGTTGCAGCAAGGAGGAAAATATCCTATAATAAATCTTCTTCGATATACTTTAAAGATTCTCAATTCTACAGGAGAAATCTAAAACCCATTTAATTAAACCAGGAGATAAAATTTTTTTAAAGTTTTTAATTGGGTCAATTATAAACACTTTTATAAATCACTAAAACACATGTAAAGATACAAACATTTATATAACTATGTAAATGACATTGCTCACTTCTGTAAAGTTTCTGTAATTTTTCCACAACAGTGGGGAAAAAAAGAGAGAAAGCCTGAATTGTTATCCTATTCAAAAGCCATCCTAACAAACTTCCTTAGGAAATTTTACAATTATTTTATTTAAAAATGTTTCCAGCACAGAAAAGTAAACAACTGGTCACCATTTTCAATACTATCATGCTATACTAACGGTTAATTTCTGACATGCCCTCCATTTGCTAAGTATTATCCTAAGTATTTCATTCATACTTGGAGAGAAAGAGACAGAGAGAGAGACAGAGAAGGAGGGAGGAAGGGAGGGAGGGAGAGAGAGATCGAGTGAACATGAGAGTTCACGTATACTAGCAGTTATAAAAACCCTCTGAAGTGTGTGCATTTTTAGTCTTACTTAACAAATGATGAAACTAAGGCTCAGAGAGATTAAATGACTTGTTTAAGGTTCTCTGACTTGAACCCAGATCTGCCTGTTGGTGAAGTCCAAGTTCTTTAGAACTAATTACATCACTGCCTCTTAAAAACTGTATTACATAAATTCAATCTGACACAGTAAAGATACATTTCATCAGCACCCATAAAATTATTTGAATACCATAGGGACAGTAAGATTACAGAAGGTATAACTTTAGGTAGCCAACCTCCCCTTCTTCACAATGTTAGTGAACACCAGCTATCCACATCACCACCACCACCATCACTATAGTCCCTTACTGTTATATAACCAAGTTGTATTTCTTTTTTACTTGGTAACAGCTTTGAGATATAATTTACATACCATATAGTCCACTCATTTTATTTCTTTTATAACAAAAGGCACACAACTACATATGTTACAGATCACATTTAACCTGCATAAAATTAGATTTCACCCCACAGGAACTCTGAGTCAATTTGCATATAGGTAAAACATTAAGGCAGAAAAATAACCACTCCCTAGAGCAAAGCATATTCTAAAATCTGTGCATAAATTTCCCAACTTTATATATATCTAAAACTTTTCCTTTTGTCATGGAAATTTTAGACACATACAAAACTAAGTGATCAATAACAGTGCATTTCCTACTCCTGAAAATTTTGTGCTTTAAACCAACACATTTATGCACATAAAAATAAACATTTCTGAGTTTTTTTATACTTCAGAAGGGAAACTGTTCATTAGAAGAGTAGGAAGAGGTGAGATTATATGTGCATGTGCCCATAATGAATATGGAACCTAGGCTCACTGACTAATTTTTGTGTCTTCTCAGTGGCATAACAAATAATAGTATTGTGAAAAAATTTCAAGAAAAGTAACTTTTATTTCATATAATATACTAACCTGAAGAGACTTTCCTTCTTGTCAAAAGCATTCTAAAAGGACCCAACTAACAATGAGTTATACCTCAAAAGTTTATTTTTCTCAAAGAAATGTTATGAGATAGTATAAAGTGCATATTCTAACCCATGAAAACAAAACTATTAGATTATAAATAATAAAAGTGAGCAAGAAATAACTTCCATCTATGGAAAGTTATTTGAGGAAGATGAAAAGGCAGGTAACAGCTACCCTAAATCCTTTTCAGAATGAGCTAAGATTTTGTTTCAATAAAAAATAGAAAATAGTAGATGGAGATTTTTCCCTTTAACAAGGCACATCAACATTATTTTTTTCTACATATCAACTTCTATTTGGCTCAAAAATGAAATGGTGACAGTGGAAATAAACTTTTCCTAAGCTAAAGAGAGCAGAAAGAGGTAAGGAATGAAGGTGGGGAGAATATTCTCTTCATGGTATAACTGACTGGAAAATCATTAAAGGATTAGGGGGCGCCAGGCATGCTGAATTCCTTATTAACTGGGAGTTATATGGGGAAGAATTACAGATGCAGAGTTAACCTGGGCAGTACGGTGGCTGTATGGATTAGTGTGGTGGTGATGGGGTAGGGATTACAGAACTATCAGTGTTATGGGACTTTTAGGACTAGGTAGATGAAGCACGGGAAGGGGAGACTGTGTAACTGGATACTACTTAAAGCCATTTATCAACTCTGTTTGTGTCTCTACTAAATTACAACATTAATTTTTTTTTTTTTTTTTTTTTGGCGGTACTTGGGCCTCTCACTGTTGTGGCCTCTCCCGTTGCGGAGCACAGGCTCCAGACGCGCAGGCTCAGCGGCCATGGCTCACGGGCCCAGTCACTCCGCGGCATGTGGGATCTTCCCGGACCGGGGCACGAACCCGTGTCCCCTGCATCGGCAGGCGGACTCTCAACCACTGCGCCACCAGGGAAGCCCACAACATTAATTTTTATAGGAAAGAGTTTTAAAAATATTAGGAAAATTTTACCTTTTGATTTTATTTTGGTTACTAAATTTTAATTAATCCAATGCCCAGAAAATATACTACTGAACAGGAGGGGTCATATAAATCAATCAGAGAATAGAGTCCTAACTTCCATATAACTCTGTTATACCCACTGACCTGTTTGTAAATGTCTAAGGCCTTCAACTTTATGTATGTTTTTTGGCCTTCTTCCCCTTCTTTATACTGCATATTCTCAACTTGGGGTAGTGATGGTATGGTATCTCATTTATATTTGAAAATGCCTATCTAATCATTCTGTGTTTGAAAAACAAACAAAAAGTTTATTATTTTCATAACACAAATTATATAAAGTAAAGGCTGATAAAATGTTTTGACTAGAAGATACATATAAAGGATACGATGACCTCAACAAAGGGCATCCCTATACCTGCCATGGGGTATGTGTGTCATCTATCAAAAGGGGGCATAGGTTTAAAAACGTTCAGAATCACTGCTCCAGGACTGGTGTTTGAGGTAGTAAGGTACTTTAATTACTTGACAGTAAAAGAGAAACTCATACTGGTTCTCTCATTTATTATTTCTTTGGTCAATACAATCCAAATGGAAAGAAAACAATACGTCCCTTTCTACCTAGTGCTGGTCTCAGAGTGTCACAGTATACAATGGAACTAATGTAGAGAAGTTATGAATTTTTAAATGAAGTTAGTCAAATGGTAATAATTTGCCTTAACTTGGATCTAATATAAAAATCTATTTAAAATCAAACAAAATATTTCCTGAACTTTAAATCAGATCATTAGCAATAGCTTTCCTGACTGATCAACTTTATTTATATATACAGATAAAGGAAAAACTATCATGTTTCTTCTAGGATGAAATTATTAAAACTAAAAGGGAACTCAGAGGACATAATTTTACAGAAGGAAAGTGTCTAAAGTAAACAGAGAATTACTTGTAGGTGGAAGAAGACTTTAGAATTCTAGATCTCCCGAATGCTAAAATCCACTTTCCTTCCACTACACAATGCCATCTCTCATGGGCTACACACAGACAATTCCTAAAGAAGAAAGAGACTGTACTGTGTAAGTTCCTATATTTACATGTAGGTACCTCTGTAATGCAAACATTAAAATCTCTAAAATTTACTTTGTTTCATTTGTTTAATTACAGTAGTACTTAAAACTATGGTGATCTAAAGTTTAAAAGTGAATTAAAAAAACAAGGAAAACAGCAAGTTCCCCATCTTCAAACACATAAGAGAGAATATGGACATAATGAAAATCAGAAAGGCTCTTACAGTTTTTATCTGCACTGATCAATACAGAATCGAAGAAAGTAGATAGAAAGATTAAGTAAATGGTTATTTGTAAAACAGTGTTCTAATTGTTTCTCTAATAAAAAATACATTTAATAAGCTTTACATATATAAATTTAGTGATGACTTTCCTTTATAAACAGGTATGTGAATATGGGGATAAATGAACAATTTTTAGTATTAGAATTCTCACAATTTTTAGTATTAGAATTCTATTTTCACAGACAAAAATTTTTTTCTAAAGTAATCCCAATGTGTTATGTGAACTTAATAATTCAAACATTTACTGAATGTCACTTTGAAGAGAGTAATATATTTTTCTTTTATAAATTTACTATGAAATGTAACATAAAATACAGTATGAATTCAAACATACACCACGGAACCAAAGGTATACAATATGGTCTAAATTTGAGGCTTACCTTTCAATACTTTCTCAGCCAATGTCCACAGCAGCTGCAGATTGCCAGCTCCCTTTCCATGAGATGCCCCACTGTCAAACACTAAGGTTTTATAACCTCATAGGGATTACTACGATAAGGATCTTGTCTATGGCCACAAGATAAGTCCTTTATTATATTATGCAGTTTTATAAGTTTTTGAATGTGATAGGTTAATAACCTAAGGAACCATAAGAGAAAAGAAACTTAAAAAACTTATAAAACTACACAATATTGTAAAATGAAAAGCTGAATCTATATGTGTAAAATGAGTGGGGAGGGAAACTTACCTTACAACTAAAGAAAAACTCCATTCTGCTGCAGTAATCGGGTATGACAGCACCAGCATAATGCTGGCTGGGGTGCTGCAAGGAGAGGGAGTTGGCAATCTACTGATGCTGGGGACACTGAACATCTAGAAGGAAGAAAAGAGGAAAACAAATAAATTCCAGGTTTATTAAATGTCTCATTACCATGGATCTTTTGCACATTTTAATAAGTTTAGATGCTTTGAATATTAAACTTAGGTGAAAGTAGTTTGTTTACACAAATCATTCTGTTACTTATATAGATTTTCTTATAACATTATATCTAAACAAAATAAGTATCAACAGTTATATGAAGAAAAGATTAACATCACATATAAATATGCAAAGAATGCTTTTTTAAATTGAAAGGGTATTATTGTGATGATAAAAAAGATAATTTTTATGTACAAAATATATATGAAAAAGGCATCAATGCTCTTTTTCTACATGCTTTTACTTACAAATATGTTGTTACAACACAGAAACAGGGATCATATGGCAAAATATTTTTTGTTATAGGCTTGGTTCTTGTCACAGACATAAATCACATGGTGGAAAGGGATTAGATAATAATACATCATGCTTTTCAAATAAAATTCAAGTAACTTTTAGAAAAGCCAAATGGATTTGTCTGCAAAGATGTCTCATTTAAAATCACTAGCAATATCCAAAGGTAGGTTACAAATAATTTAAATGCAAATGTATAAAAACACAGCACAAATCAAATTAACTGTACTTAAGCATGTTAATAATCTAATTATTTGGCATTCTCCTTAGTCTAAGTAATATTAAGTGAAAAGGTAGTAAGTATTTACTTTTTCTTACTGCTCACCTAAAGAAATTACTACTGTATTAGTATATTCCTGCATATTCACAGTTTTGGGGGTAAAACACTGCATTCACCTTGTTATATACAGTCCCTTGAAAAAGTACTAGTCAGACACTATAGTGAAATGTTTGCATATTAATATGGAAAAAGTTAAAGAGTATTTTCACACTGCCAGAGGTTCTAATATGAACTATCCTATCATATACTAGTATTTTCTCTTTAGGTACTCTCACCCATTTTCTCTTAAGACTAATTCAATAGAAAAGGAAAGCATTTGTACTTTATTCTAAAGATATCCTACATTGCACAGCACGTACAACATTTCCATTATATTCCATTATATTTCTAAATTAGCATTTCTAATGCTAATTAGAACTATAGCTCTAACTATAATTTCCATTATATTTCTAAATTAGCATTTAACTAGAAAGCATGAAGACAAACAACTGCAAACAACTGCATATCACTACAAGTGATAATATTGGAAGTTTCAGTGTCATTTGACTTTGTAGAGAGGATGGACAGATCACATTCCCAGTGAGACAGTTACTATTACTGGGGAAGAAAATCTAACAATATGTATGTAACTGATGGTATGTAACCATTTTCATTCACAAAGAAGAAAAAATCCTGAACTAGAAATTAACTATTGGGTAAGTATCTGAATTTGATTCTTTTTAGTAAATAGGTGGTAACAAAGGAGTTAATAAAATTTTATCAAATCTATACCTGATATCAGATATCAGGTGGGTTCTCAAGCAATTCACTGCAAAAGCTAAATCACTAAGTAATATTACATATGGTATCATCAGAGCATAAAAAGGTCCACGTAAGTGAAATTAAGACTGGGAGTATCTTAAAAGCAGAGTACGTATCCTACTTATTTTTACTTTCTCAGTCTCCATCACAATGCCTAGCAGAGAGCAGGCCCACAATAAGTATTCAGACTATAGAAGTAAATTGCTTAGCTTACTGAGATTTTCTACTTAGCTGCAAAAGATTTTAAAAAATTGATAGAAACGTTCCTAAAATATGTCTTCCAGATTTTCTGAGTATACAATGAATATAATTTAACTCTTGATGACTCGGATCATCAGTTTGAACAAGTTATTGTTTCATATTTTAAGGCAGTGACTGCAGGGTTTACAGGGCTATAACCTATGTTCCTATATTAAGTGGTTATTGATTACTAATAGTTTTGGACTCCTAAGATCTGCTTTTGTAGGTTTTTTCCTCAATTGTCTATTAGCATTTCATGCTACTGCCACTAAATCTGCCTTAAATGGCCTTGTCCTAATTAAAAGCACCTGCTACAACTAGTTAGCATCATATCTTCATTAAAAGAAACTGGTTCCATGCAAGGATTTTTTTCTACTTTAAAGTGCTAGAGATCCAGATGTGGACTCTGGGTCTTCTATTTAGACTCCTTTTTATTCTCTGGTAGATTTGGGATTAATTTTCCTTCCATATATAATGTATCATTTTTACCTTTTTTTTTTTTTTTTTGAGGTACACGGGCCTCTGACTGTTGTGGCCTCTCCCGCTGCGGAGCACAGGCTCCAGACACGCAGGCTCAGTGGCCATGGCTCACGGGCCCTGCCGTTCCGCGGCACGTGGGATCCTCCCAGACCGGCGCACAAACCCGTGTCCCCTGCATCAGCAGGCGGACTCTCAACCACTGCGCCACCAGGGAAGCCCCATTTTTACCTTTTTTACAGAGTCTGGTAAGATGGTAGGAAAGTTCTATTACTGTTCAATCTTCTCTATTTTTTGGATGGTATTCTTCCCTAGTTCACAAAAGGTTAAACTACCCTATCTTTAAATTTTAGGGGCTTTCCAAAGATTTTGATATCTTCTGTAATATAAAAAAGAGAATGATGTGAAGCTCATTTTCTGGTCTTAAGCACCTCACGGATTTAAATTCAATTTTCCAGAACTACTACCACTGAAAGGCAGTAGAGTAACTATTAAATAGAAAATAATACAAATTTACTTGGGGCTTTGAAAAATATTTGGCATTTAGATTGTTACTTACATTTGAATAAGTGTGTGTGATATGTAATTCAAAAGAGTTTAAGGCAAATAATAAAAGCCACACTATGAAGTTCTAATTATAGAAGGAGCTGTCACCTAGTTCAATTCTTCCTTGAAGCTCACTCCATGCTGGGAACACGCAACATGAATTCTCTGGCTGATGTAAAAATACGAAACAACAGTTTTCCCTTTTAATTGGAACTTTTATTACAAGAAAAGAGGTGTTCAAATATTGTTTTTAAGAAAGTTTCCCTGATGGGATACAGACTATGACACATTGCAGTAAGTTGAAACAGTGAGCACTATTAACAAGAGTTAAAATCCAGTTCTTAGTTGAGCAGAGTAGTTATTAAATGTCAAAAAGAATGCCCCAAAGCAAGACTTACCATAAATGAATTAGGATAATGCATTTTCAGATAATTCAGTGACTACAGTCAATTGAAGTTTTGTCTTACCAGCCAGCTATTGTTCTGGTTCACGTTTCCTGTCATCTAGTTCTCTTTTCTTACTATTATTTTGAACAGTCAGTTAATATTTGATTCTTTGTAAAATCCATGAAGTCCCACTCCCAAATAATATATTAACATGTCATTAAGGGAAGTAAAGCAAGTGTCTAGAGTGTCTGGTGATCTCTGAATTAAAAAAATGGCTTGAAAATAAAAGATTAAGTCTTTTATAAAAGGACAGGAGTTAGCGCAACCAATCTTGATTAAAATTAAAAATGTATCCCCAGGACTGGCGATAAAAAGCTTAAGCTCTAAAGTGAATTCCTTGAGGATGAGGCCTTTTAGTCTCTGAATTTCAACCAAGTTCCTTGGTATTACGAATAGTACACAGAAAACAGTGAGGAAGTATTTGTCTAATGAATAAGACTAGAATATGACAGGTAAAGAAACTTATTTATTTTATTTGTTGTACAGGGTTTCCAAAAGGTTATTTTAATTTTTTGAAAGCTTTAACTATGACAATTTGAAGACAGTGTTTTTCCCCCCACAGATGAGCTAGTTTTCAGTTTTGTTAATCATATCAAAAGATCTAGAATAAGAAAACAAAATACACAATGATGTAATTGCCACAAACTTAAATAAAACTAATTTAAGGACAATTTAGATATTGATGCAACCATATCTACAACTAAAGTTATTAAGTTAATAAGGGCATATTCAGGATTCTGAATGTATCTAAAGTTCCTTATACTGTAGTAAAATAGACTTTTTACTCTAAATAGATGGCTATAAAATAATTTTGATTTGATGCCTCACTGTGAGCAAATGGGATATGGAGAGAAGAGGGAAAAATCCCAAAATCCTACACTATAATAGAGTAAAATTTCTTTGTTACAGGTGTTAGAAAATAAGATTAATGTATAATAATTTCTTTGCCTTATATCAAGCTTTTACTATATGCAACTATGATTTAGGGGTTCATATAAATTCATACGTGAAGTTTTATACATGATTTGACTATATTTTACCATTTACCTGTGTATTATTTCTTACTGTATCTTCACTTTTTAAGAATGTTTTCCATCACATTTTTAAAAATGAACAAAGAAAATACATATACAACCAAGTTATAACTTCAATTCCTATAATGAAGGTAAAAGGTAAATGGTGACCATACTGAAAAGAGGCCATAAATCATAATGGATTGCAGACAACTGAGATGGATCTGAAGCTAAGGTCAAGAATTCTTTTAACTATCTGAGAGAATCATAAAGGGTAAAGGTTAATACTGACATTCACAAGTTCCATCAAATAGAAGTCTTAATTAGAAATATACGATATGATAAAATGGTCTCAATGATGGAATCTGGCATATGATTTCATTGATTTCTACCTAAGTGTCAAAACATCAACTTGTTTTCTCCCCATAATAAGCTGGCAGCAGCAACTTATTATGAGACACTAGGGCCCTGAGCAAAAACAGGCATATGCCAGGGTTCTGCAATCTCTGCACAACTGACATCTGAGGGCAGATAACTATTTGCTGTGCGGGGCTGTCAGGTGCACCGTAGGATCATTACAACGTAGAATATTTTTAGCAGCACGGCTGGCCTCTATCCATTAAGTGCCAGTACCACCTCTTCAACTATGTGAATCAAAAATGTCTTCAGACATTGCCAAAGTCTCATAGCAGCAGTGGGCAGGGGTGGGGTGGGCAGAATCATTACTCACTGATAACCACCGGCTTTTACAAAACTCTGTGACCAAAAACTAGGGTGTCACTACCTCTGATCTAAGCTTCTGATTTCTCTAATGTTTGATCTAGCTAATGCACAGCTTTTGGTTAGGCAAGATTAAATGCTATTATTGTATTATGAATTTAAATTATTTTAAGAACATAATAGAGATTAATTTTATTCATAACTTGAAATTCCTTTCTAATTCTCTTAAACATGCCTTAAAAAACATGGCTTTTGACATACTATAATAATTATGCATATATTTTTTGGATGTTTAAAAAATTTAACATTTCATGAATACTTCCATGTAGTAACAATGATCTACAAATATTTTATTTTAATACCACTGTGTTAATATTATTGCTTGGTTAGTCATCTCCCTACTGTTGGACATATGGGCTTTTCCCAAATTTCTACTATTAGAGACAGTCTGCTGAACACACTATTGTGTAAATTACTTTTTTGGGGGGTAGGGGAGTAGGGTGAAAAATGAGGGAAAATAAAAGTTAAATATCAATTAGGATTATAGGATCAAAGAGTACAGGCAATTTTATAGCTTTTCTTACATACTGAATATGAAATACAGAAATATTTGAAGTCTGTCTTAAAACTTGCTCAGTGTGGAGGTGCTTAACTGCTAAAAGGTGTGTTAGAAAGACAGGGTATTATATTTAAAATTTTAGTTTATCTATGTTGATAAGACTATCATTTATCATTTCATAATCCAGAAAAGCTTTCTTCTCTTATAACTTTTTTTTTTGCCAAATGTTCCCTTTTCCTTATCTCTATACTGATTTTTCATTATCAAAAAGACTGAAACCTCTTTGAAGATCTAACTTATGATATAAAACATAAGGAAATTAAGGAAATGTAAGAAAAAAAGGGTCACACGAGAAATTCAGAAATATAACCACTTCTGTATTAGCCTGACAAAAATCTACCAAGTTTGATTATTTAGACAGCAAAAATGTCTAATAAATTTCAAATACAATAGGATCAGGCAAATTTATCAATATCTTAGCTCTCTCTGGAAAACTAATAAATTTCCTAAATTAAAAAGACTACTTTCCAAATAATTAAGCAAAATGCAATTTTTCTCTCTTGACTAAAACCACACACACACAAAAAAACCAATAAAATGTCATGATTTCTCCTTTAGGGCACTAAAAAAATCCTATGATCTAAATAATAATGAGATAGACAAAATGAAAGGATTTTGTCAAACTACATACTTCTATTTATATCAGTCAGATGTCTGGTATAGCACTGGAGGACGTAAAGGACGTTGAGTTCTCTCTGAATAAGCCTTTAAATGAAGTAATGGGATCAAGTGAACTAAAGCAAACTCAGAAAATTAAATCATTTTTTCTCTCCTCACATTATAAATCATAAGTAGAATTAGTTGTCTTGCAAGAATAAGTAAACAATCTAGATTTTAAAAGATTGTAAATCTTCCAGTACAATGAGTAGCTCAATGGCAAAACCTCTAAGAGATTAAGAAAGCTTTTTTAATGGAATGTTGACCTGGATGAGGAAATGGAGTAATTCTACCTTGTTGCTTTGGTAGGAAAAACTATCCAGAAAGGCCCTGCAGAGGAGCTCCCAAAAGCAGCCAGGTTTTTAAACGAATCCACATTAAATCCTCTATCACATATGTAATTTCTATCTTTAGTAAGAGCATTTGTGACAACCAAATGTTTATATGGAATATGTCTTCCTTGTTACTGAAGCCATTGTAGATCTGAAAGCTGCTGATGATAATATTGGGTGGGCCAAAAGGTTCCTTTGATTTTTTCCGTAAGATGGCTCTAGTGGCACTTAGTTGTCTTTAACTTCATTTGAAACAATTTTGTTAGATTATATGTGACAGCTGTCATATCAGTGTGGATTTAAAAAAGACAGCCTTTTTTTTTTTTTCCGGCACGCGGGCCTCTGTTGTGGCCTCTCCCGTTGCGGAGCACAGGCTCCGGACGCGCAGGCTCAGCGGCCATGGCTCACGGGCCCAGCCGCTCCGCGGCATGTGGGATCTTCCTGGACCGGGTCATGAACCCGTGTCCCCTGCATCGGCAGGCGGACTCTCAACCACTGCGCCACCAGGGAAGCCCAAGACAGCCATTTTAATATTGAAGACGGAAGAAAAAAGCAACATTTTCAGCATATTATGCTTTATTATTTCGAGAAAGGTAAAAATGCAACTGAAACGCACAAAAAGATTTGTGCAGCGTATGGAGAAGGTGCTCTGACTGATCAAACGTGTCAAAAGTGGTTTGCAAAGTTTCGTGCTGGAGATTTCTCACTGGACGATGCTCCATAGTAAGGCAGACCAGTTGAAGTTGATAGTGATCAAATTGAAACAATAATTGAGAACAATCAACATTATACCACGCAGGAAATAGCTGACATACTTAAAATATCCAAATCAAGCGTTGAAAATCATTTGCATCAGCTTGGTTATGCGAATTGTTTTGATGTTTGGGTTCCACATAAGTTAAGCAAAAAACCTTCTTGACCATATTTCTACATGCGATTCTCTACTGAAATGTAAAGAAAACGTTCTGTTTTTAAAACAAATTGTGACCTGCGATGAAAACTGGATACTGTACAATAAAGTGGAATGGAAGAGATCGTGGGGCAAGCAAAATGAACCACCGCCAACCACACCAAAGGCCGGTCGTCATCCAAAGAAGGTGATGTTGTGTATATAGTGGGATTGGAAGGGAGTCCTCTATTATGAACTCATTCTGGAAAGCCAAACAATTAACTCCAACAAGTACTGCTCCCAATTACACCAAGTGAAAGTAGCACTCGCTGAAAAGCATCCAGAATTAGTTAACAGAAAACGCATAATCTTCCATCAGGATAACGCAGCACTGCATGTTTCTTTGATGACCAGGCAAAACTGTTACAGCTTGGCTGGGAAGTTCTAATTCATCTGCCGTATTCACCAGACATTGCACCTTTAGATTTCCATTTATTTTGGTCTTTAAGAAATTCTATTAATGGAAAAAATTTCAATTTCCCGGAAGACTATAAAAGGCACCTGGAACAGTTCTTTGCTCAAAAAGATAAAAAGTATTTCAGGAACTATGAACTTGCCTGAAAAATGGCAGAAGGTAGTGGAACAAAAGGGTGAATACGCTGTTCAATAAAGTTCTTGGTGAAAATGAAAAATGTGTCTTTTATTTTTACTTAAAAAACAGAAGGCACTTTTTGGCCCACCCAAAAGAATTGTTTTGACTCTAAACACTATTTTTTACAGTGATATCCTCTCATGAAGATCAATATTAATATTTCATTTGTCTGGCAATAGTGAAGGAAGCTCACCAAGCAAGGAATAAGCAAAATGGCTATCACTATTACCAAGTTCATATATTTCATTAATAAAATTCCTCAGGTCCTTACTATGAGCCTAATTCTAATAATACGGATACTTGCTTTGTAATCGACAGTGTATCAGCTAGGGCGAGTACATGGACACACATAAGAAAATGACAGGCTGACAATGAAGAGACAGAACAAAAGCAAAAAAACAAGCAGACAAAAACCTTCAAAATAAATAATCTAAAGGCCTATTGGTGAATGTTTAGAGTAACTGAGATCAATAGATTTTTAGGGTATCAGTACAATTATGGATATTCATAATGATCCCTGAGTCATCAAAAAAGTGTTAAATTATGTTCAGTATAAAGGAGGCAGGGAAATTTTTTCATTAAATGATTAAAGGAAGAATTTTAGTACTGAAGGTTTAGGTTTCAGCTTCCTAGAAAATCCAGTTAAGTGGAACCCCTTATTCCCAAATGATGACAGACAAATAAACTGGTATTCTCCAATACTAACATAAAAATTCAATAAAGTGAACTATTACAATAACATTTATCACACTCAGTATCAGCTTTTGTAAAAAAAAAAATAAGGAATGGCACTGAGATGCAAACTTCTACTATTATTTCCTTTATGCTGTGTGGCCATTTCATTGATTGAGACAAGGTGTTCATGAAAACAGTTGTTTAGTCAGGTAATTTAAGGGGAAAGTAGCCTGTATACTGGTAATCTCAATAACATTATCCCCACTAAGTTCAGTTCCAAGAATTTCTATTTCTTGAAGAGCAGAAAACATATTTTAAAACTAATATGCAAATATCAAGGGTCAAGGACAAGTTAAAAATTTAGAGACATAAAATCTAATCAGTTAAAACCCATACATAACCTAAAATTTTCTGATAAACATGTCCCCAAGGACTATAGAGTCAAATATTTGTAATTTATGTTTTCTTTTACTCTTGTACTTGTTCCTGTGAAGGAAGGCAATATGTTTATACCTCATACCACCAATGGCAGGGGGGTGGATGGCTTTACAGAAAAACTCAAGGATGCCTGCAAAAGTCTTTTTCTCTTACAATACATACTATAAATAAGTATATAAGCCAATTATGCTTAAAACTATCCATTAAGAAGAAAACCCTAATTCATAATATGGGAACAAATTAAAATGCATATGTTATTGTCTAACTGCAGCTAATAAAAACCAATTAGCAAAGTTAATTAACAGAATTCTGTTTAGAGTCATGAAGTATGGACTAAACGGCTTCTGCAAAAAAACTATAAATAAAACCCTGATTAAGACTATTCTTTCCTATTAAAGAACAGAATCAGTCCTTTATAAACATACATATAAAATATATTAAAAAAACACTTTTGGCTGAGGAAAAAATATTTTAATATAGTTTGAGAAATACATCACAGAGATAAGTTTTAAAACAACACTTGGGATTCATTCCATATGAAGAGATTGCTGATATACTCAAAACAAAACAAAAAACCCCTCACAGTCTAATAAGGATTCAAACCATTTTTAATGGAAATAATTGTAAAATATACAGTTTTCTGCATTCTCAGATTATATATTGTACACAATGTGTATTGAACATGTTTTCTTCTTAATTGATGGCTATCAGTATGAACATTATCCCATCTCTTAGATTATAGCTATACTCTCAGGGGTATCATATGAGTGACTTCCAAAGTGCTTAAGGCTGTTTTACCTCTGTATTAAACGACCTCAGAAGGTTGTACTTTTATGGTACTTTAATTTCCTTCCTTCAGAATGCTACCAATATGTTCTTTCTGAACAGCAGATAAAATGACTTTAACAAATCTGCTGATATGAATGAAGCTTGCTGTATCACTAACCTTATTATCATACATCATTCTAGATTAACAGGTTCTGAGCAAAGACCTAAAAGTGGTTTCATGATGTTCCTAAGGCATAAAACAAAGGGATTTTTTTTAATGGTGATTGATTTTTTTCAATGCTTAAAGCCTTCTCCATTTATTTATTGGTATGTAATTGTGTTTCAAATCTATAACACAATTATAAATGTCAGTTAAATGGGTATTACTGATTTCATAAATAATTGTTTTACCAAGGGTTGAGTGAATAAAAATAATGCCCCTTATACTCTAGTCTCTCAAGAACAATAAAAAGTGAAGGTAAAGATTAATTGTGAATTTAGTATAGTGAAAGTTAAAAAAAGACCTTCAGCTGACAAAGGTTCTTAAAAAAGACATATTGTTAAGCATGTATCAAAAACATCTGGGGCAAGATTAAACAATTTACATACGTTATTTATGTCAGAGCTAATTGAAATTTTATGTTACTAAGCAATAAACTTCCATTAAAAACATATAATTAAGAATAATTATATTATTATAATATATAATAAGGTAAGCACTGCCCAAAATACTACCAGTCAGAAAACAACCAACCAGTATACTGGGAAATATCTAAAACTATACCTGATATAAACCAGGCAAACAAAATTAATTTACTTGCCCCAGCACCATTTTTGTGTATTAAAAATGAAAACTAGACCACATAGGAGAAATAAAGGAAACAATGTTTCTATTTTTCATTGCAAATTTTTATGTAACTCAGGACAACAAGATTTAAAAAGGCTTTAGGAAGAAGCAGGAGTAAATTTTAATGCTGACAATAATAGATAGAACTTTTGGATCAACACCTACCGATTTTTTTCTACTGTTTTCCAGATCTTTGAGTTCATTCTCGATTTTTGTGATTAATTCCCTGAGTTCATCAAGATTAGTGCAAATAAGCTAAAATAAAACACAAAAACACAGCTTGATAACACATAATATAAAACACCCAAAATGTGGTAACAGAAGTTGTTTTAACACACACTGAATTCACAATTATTTGTCTTTGTAACAGCAAAATGCAAAGAAAGCTCCGCAGTTTATATTTTAAAAGGTATTTACTTGTTATGATGTATGAACTTCAGGCTTTCACCCCACATCCCCACCTTTCAGTTTGCTTTATAATCCAGGTACTTTTTTTTTTTTTTTTTTTTTAACATTCTTAACTTTCAGCCCAGAATGACAAAGATCTGGAAACTCACCCTAGATTTCACAGGTTACTGAATCACCTTTAAGAAATGCTTCATCAAGCAGTCTCCTAGCAGGTGAATAAATGCACCCTTGGAGAACTATCATTTTACCTTTGCTTTGGTTGCTAACTATACAATTTAACAAATTGCATTACTGCTGTTGGGATTGCTAATAAAGAGGGACTTCAACTATATGAATATATTCAAAGAAGTTAATGAAATTACGTATACATTCTTAATATGATCTTCTTGGTAGTCCTTAATAAAACCATCTCCAGAGATAGCATCTATTTCCTTTCATAATTATGTGGCTCATTTAATTTCACCTTGGTAATGCTGGCAAATGGCCAAAACACTTGGTCTTTAGTTATTAATTAATACTCAAACTAGTTTGGCTTAATTACTAAAGATTTAAACAGTGAAGTGTCAGCAGCAATAACAAAAATATTAGTAACTACATTTTAGTTCTTGTATAATTATACTGAATTTTTCCAATTTGTTTGATACATTTTACTTTTTTTTCTAAAATAATTTAAGCTTATATTTTAAAAAATCTGTTGTGAAAAAGAAATAGAAGATTTCTAAAAGATAACTGCAACCACATATAGAGGAAAAGTTTTAGATTAATGAAAATCTTGTAATGTTTATACTGTGTGATAATGAAAAATAAACCCACTATACTTATAAAGCTACTAATTCATCATTAAATTTTTATCAGTCCCATGTTTCTTATATTCATTAATTTCTTGTAAGGGTGTTGTTTTCCTAAAAGGTATATTTTCTTTTAAAAGAAAACAAACAAAAACAACAAAAGCAAAAGTAGGTTACAACAAGATCATTCCTCATGACTGTGTGACAAAAATGAGAGACTAGGAGCACCGACACTTTATCATTAAGTTGAACCATACGAAATCGCTGATATGCCTTTGATCTACAAAAATGGCAACATGGTTCAACCTAACAGACAAAGAAAAAGTTATCACAGATAATATAAATTATACTTAGTATTAACAATTATTAGAAACATCTACATAATTTCAAACTCACAGAACTGACAAAGCAGGGAAAATATGTATTTAAGTAACCCAAATTAAATAATTTCAGAATAGAAAACAGTATGGGATGATGTAGTAGGACAGTGCAGCTGATATTTATTACACACTACACATTTCCATTTGCCAAATCTAGAATTATGGAAGAAATGCTGATGGTTAAGCAGTGCACTAGCTAATTATCTAAGTGCCTCTAGAACTAGATAATGTCTTCAACTTCTATCACTAAAGCCTCAGAACCATGTTGGCCCTACCAGGTTTCTAGAAAGTACTCAATGGGAACTAAACTTTCCATTGTATAATCTGCTATTATGACTACCATGTCAAATTTGCCACAGAGCTTGTAGATGGTTACACCCTTTTCACTGAACTTGATGTATTAGTCAATAGCACACCATGGATTTCTCATTTGCACATATGGCAAAGCTCAGAGGAGTTTTCACTTGCATCTCAGCTGTCTCATTACACATGGAGTAAGGGTACATTTTGCATGTACGTTGTAGAAACTTACGGTAACAATGAAAACATATACCCCTACACCTGACCACATCCTAAAAAATTTAAGATCTTTTAATTAGCAAGCAAATATTTACATTCCGTTTAAGGGAACAGATACCACAGTTGTGAAGTCAAATCAGGAATGATTTCCACAGCCTAAGAGCTATAAGTAAGCTGTACTACATCAGTGCTTCTCAAACTTTAACGTGCATAAGAATCATCTGGGGATCTTGTTAAAAGGAGGTTTTTGATTTAGTAGGTCTGAAGCAGGACACAGGATTCTGCATTTCTAACAAGTTGCCAGGTATGGTCTGAAGATCACATTTTTAAGCAATAATGTACTAAATGATTATGAATTACAAATCTGCATGGCTATGGAAACATGCTAGTAGTATGGAGCTAAATGAGTATGAAAATTCAAAAAGATTAATTTCCAAATAGGGGATGGAATAGTGAATTAAATGCACAATGATAAGACAAATGTTTCTTAAATGACATGACGCAAACATAAATTTTGCTGAATTTGAGGGTCAAAATATTTTTAGCAACATTTACTTTGAAGTTATCTTAAAATAACTTAATATCTACATGACAATTTATACTCTTTATATACTAATATATACCTCTTTCTACATATATATGTAATACCTAATATATATACCCAAAATATACAGTCAAGTTATTAGAAAATTCTTGTATGGGAACATAATTCTAATTTTATTACTGATATCAAGGGAAAAATAATTTGATTTATGCCAATTCTGTCAATATATACACTCTATTCCTTCTCTCTACAAAGTAAGGCATATGTGTGGCCTTTAAACTCAATTCATTTTCAAATGGTGCTTTTAAAAATAGAATCAATCCAATAAGAAATGTTCACCTCAATAAGGAGAACAGATGCATTATTTGAACAAAGCAAAACAGCTTATTAAGACCTCCTTCTCATTACCTTAAATTTGAAAAAAATATCTAAGGCTCGGTGCCTCCAGGGGTGAAAAGGAAAGCTCCATAGCAGCTTGGATTACAGATGGGTCACACTGCCAACACTCATAGGAGAAGGTTTTCAGTCATACTGCAGAGGTTAGAAGAGCTTTATCGCCCAGGAAGAACCTTTTCAAGGATGTCACACTCTCCCTCAAATTAACCTTTCACTTGATGCAACCCATGAGAGAGTCACAAAATCATAAATCTTAGAGCTGAAAGGAACCGCCCCCAAAATGTGATTTGGTCCAAACCCTGGCAAAGGCTAAAAAGGTGTATCTCCAATTCATATACAAGCTAGTTAAAATTAACAGAGATAAAGTAACGTAAGATGACACACTCAGAGAGAAAACCATGGAACCTAGGACTCCTCCTCCTCCTACTAGATCATCTTCTTTAAGGGTTCCCTCTAAACAAAATAAAACAAAAAAACTAACAATAATTGAACATGTATTATAGTTTTAAGAATTAATTTATACCTAAGCTTTCACTTCTATTAAATGGTAAATATTAAAAGGCCCTCTCTCCAACTCAAGAAGCAGAAGTGTGTGTATACAGTGGGGGAGGGCAGGTCCTATAGAGGTTGAAAGAACTCCATGACCACATCTCAGAAAAATTACAAAGTAAATTATTTCTTATTTTATCACTACTTCAAGCTAGATATTATGCCCTTTGGGTATAAACTCAATAGGTTTGAGAGGTATTTACTTTATTGATTCCAAAAAGGACACAAATAAGGTAGCATACAAAAGTAAAAGAATATAGTAAATTACATTAAAAAGCAAAAGGAAAACAATGCAGTCAAAATGAATAGGTCCAAATAAAATGGATCACATTTACTACCACTCTAATAAAACACTCCAATAATTTATTTAAAAAATTATAAGTAAAACAATAAATGCATGGTGTAAATTCAAAATCTATATTATATTTAAAATAAAATTATATTGACATCTGTTAAGACTATGATGACAGGAAAATTCCTTCTCACTTCTATGATCATATCAGCAATACTGACTACTTCAAAACTTGCAAATGAAGATATCATGTGTGACATGACAAGTCTGATTAACAAGTTAAAACATTTTATACCACTATACGATTAAAACCTGATGTTTCTCTCAATGTACTATATATAAAAATGGAAAAAATTTTAAGGGGAAAGTAAAACCCCATGATGTTAAAAGTGAAACAAAAAGCTGAAGTTGAAAATACTCATTTTATTAGGATACATTCCACATGAATGAAGAACAAATGAGAAGGATAAGGATGTATGTGTAAAGAAAAATAGTTTTAAAGAAAAAAGGTAGCAATTCAAAATAACAATACAATCAAAATAACAATACAATCAAAAGGTCCTTAACTCAGTGAAGCAGTTAAACTCTAATTTTACTTTTGGTCCCAATTTGGCACTTTATTTCATATCCCTTAGTTTCTCCATTGGTTAAATGGAAAAATAGAGTTTTTTCAGAGGTATGTTGGATCAGTGAGTTTATGCTTATGTTTAAAAATAATACTACTATGTAAGTCTTAGTCAACAGCTGGATTCTGGATTTCCTTTGCAAAGGAGCCTTTCGAATAAGTCACATATATGGAATAGGAACAAGTACACATGACATGAAAGATTTTGATTACCAACAAAAAGCAGAGTCATGGTAACTAAGGCTTTTAAATTATTTTAAAGACTTATTGAGACTTGACAAACTAGCTTTAAGAATACTTTCTGGGACCTTCAAGATGGCAGAGGAGTAAGACGTGGAGATCACCTTCCTCCCCCCAGATACATCAGAAATACATCTACATATGGAACAAATCCTACAGAACACCTACTAAACGCTGGCAGAAGACCTCAGACTTCCCAAAAGATATATATTTTTTTATCCTTTGTCTCTTTTTGTGAGTGTGTATGTGTATGCTTTTGTGTGATTTTCTCTGTATAGCTTTGCTTTTACCATTTGTCCTAGGGTTCTCTCTGTCCTTTTTTTTTTTTTTAGTATAGTTTTTAGCACTTGTTATCATTGGTGGATTTTGTTTATTGGTTTGGTTGCTCTCTCTTTTTTCTATGACTTTTAAATTTTTAATAATTTTTAAAAATTTTAATAACTTTACTTTATTATTATTATTTTTTCTTTCTTTTCCTTTTTCTCCTTTTTCTTCTGAGCCGTGTGGCTGACAGGGTCTTGGTGCTCCAGCCAGGTGTCAGGCCTGTGCCTCTGAGGTGGGAGGGCCGAGTTCAGGACACTGGTCCACCAGAGACCTCCCAGCTCCACGTAATATCAAATGGCAAAAGTGCTTCCAGAGATCTCCATCTCAATGATAAGACCTAGCTCCACTCAACAACCAGCAAGCTATAGTGCTGGACACCCTATGCCAAACAACTAGCAAGACAGGAACACAACCCCACCCATTAGCAGAGAGGCTGCCTAAAATCATAATAAGGTCACAGACACCCCAAAACACACCACCAGATGTGGTCCTGCCCACCAGAAAGACAAGATCCAGCCTCATCCACCAGAACACAGACACTAGTCCCCTCCACCACAAAGCCTACATAACCCACTGAACCAACCTTAGCCACAGGGGGCAGACACCAAAAACAACGGGAACTACGAAGCTGCGAAAAGGAGACCCCAAACACAGTAAGATAAGCAAAATGAGAAGACAGAGAAACACATAGCAGATGAAGCATCAAGGTAAAAACCCACCCGACCAAACAAATGAAGAAGAAATAGGCAGTCTACCTGAAAAAGAATTCAGAGTAATGATAGTAAAGATGATCCAAAATCTAGGAAATAGAATGGAGAAAATACAAGAAACATTTAACAAGGACCCAGAAGAACTAAAGAGCAAACAAATAATGATGAACAACACAATAAATGAAATTAAGAATTCTCTAGAAGGAATCAATAGCAGAATAACTGAGGCAGAGGAACAGATAAGTGACTGGAAGATAAAATAGTGGAAATAACTACCACAGAGCAGAATAAATAAAAAAGAATGAAACAATTGAGGACAGTCTCAGAGACCTCTGGAACAACATTAAACGCACAAACATTCGAATGATAGGGGTCCCAGAAGAAGAGAAAAAGAAAGGGACTGAGAAAATATTTGAAGAGATTATAGTGGAAAACTCCCCCAGTATGGGAAAGGAAGTAGTCAATAAAGTCCAAGAAGCACAGAGAGTCACATACAGGATAAATGAAAGGAGAAACACGCCAAGACACGTATGAATCAAACTATCAAAAATTAAATACAAAGAAAAAATATTAAAAGCAGCAAGGGAAAAGCAATGATTAATATACAAGGGAATCCCCATGAGGTTACCAGCAGATCTTCCAGCAGAAACTCTGCAAGCCAGAGCAAGCAGCAGGACATATTTAAAGTGATGAAAGGGAAAAACCTACAACCAAGATTACTCTACCCAGCAAGGATCTCATTCAGATTTGACGGAGAAATTAAAACTTTTACAGACAAGCAAAAGCTAACAGAATTCAGCATCACCAAACCACCTTTACAACAAATGCTAAAGGAACTTCTCTAGGCAGGAAACACAAGAGAAGGAAGAGACCTACGAGAACAAACCCAAAACAATTAAGAAAATGGTAATAGGAACAAACATATTGATAACTACTTTAAATGTAAATAGATTAATCTCCCACCAACAGACATAGACTGGCTGAATGGATACAAAAACAAGACCCATATATATGCTGTCTACAAGAGACCCACTTCAGACCTAGGGACACATACAGACTAAAAGTGAGGGGATGTAAAAGATATTCCATGCAAATGGAAATCAAAAGAAAGCTGGAGTAGCAAGCCTCATATCAAACAAAATAGACTGTAAAATAAAGACTATTACAAGAGACAAAGAAGGACACTACAGAATGATCAATCCAAGAAGAAGATATAACAATTGTAAATATTTATGCACCCAACATAGGCGCACCTCAAAACATAAGGCAAATGCTAACAGCCATAAACGAGGAAACTGACAGTAACACAATCATAGCAGGGGACTTTAACACCCCACTTTCACCAATGGACAGACCATCCAAAATGAAAATAAATAAGGAAATCACAAGCTTTAACAATACATTAAACAAGATGGACTTAACTGATATCTATAGGACATTCCATCCAAAAAGAGCAGATTACACTTTCTTTTCAAGTGCTCATGGAACATTCTCCAGGATAGATCATATCTTGGGTCACAAATCAAGCCTTGCTAATTTTAAGAAAATTGAAATCGTATCGAGTATCTTTTCTGACCACAACGCTATGAGACTAGATATCAATTACAGGAAAAAATCTGTAAAAAATACAAACACATGGAGGCTAAACAATACACTACTAAATAACCAAGAGATCACTGAGGAAATCAAACAATACCTAGAAACAAATGACAATGAAAACACAATGACCCAAAACCTATGGGATGCAGCAAAAGCATTCCTAAGAGGGAAGTTTATAGCAATACAATCCTACCTCAAGAAACAAGAAAAATATCAAATAAACAACCTAACCTTCCACCTAAAGCAATTAGAGAAAGAAGAACAAAAAAACCCCAAAGTTAGCAGAAGGAAAGAAACCATAAAGATCAGATCAGAAATAAATGAAAAAGAAATGAAGGAAATGATAGCAAAGATCAGTAAAACTAAAAGCTGGTTCTTTCAGAAGATAAACAAAATTGATAAACCATTAGCAAGACTCATCAAGAAAAACAGGGAGAAGACTCAAGTGAATAGGATTAGAAATGAAAAAGGAGAAGTAACAACTGACACTGAAGAAATACAGAGGATCATGAGAGATTACTACAAGCAACTCTATGCCAGTAAAATGGACAACCTGGAAGAAATGGACAAATTCTTAGAAAAGCACAACCTTCTGAGACTGAACCAGGAAGAAACAGAAAATATAAACAGACCAATCACAAGCACTGAAATTGAGACTGTGATTAAAAGTCTTCCAACAAACAAAAGCCCAGGACCAGATGGCTTCACAGGCAAATTCTATCATTTAGTGAAGAGCTAACACCTATCCTTCTCAAACTCTTCCAAAATATAGCAGAGGGAGGAACACTCCCAAACTCATTCTACAAGGCCACCATCATCCTGATACCAAAACCAGACAAAGATGTCACAAAGAAAGAAAACTACAGGCCAATATCACTGATGAACACAGATGCAAAAATCCTCAACAAAATACTAGCAAACAGAATGCAACAGCACATTAAAAGGATCATACACCATGATCAAGTGGGGTTTATCCCAGGAATGCAAGGATTCTTCAATATACACAAATCAATGTGATACACCATATTAACAAATTGAAGGAGAAAAACCATATGATCATCTCAATAGATGCAGAGAAAGCTTTTGACAAAATTCTACACCCATTTATGATAAAAACCCTCCAGAAAGTAGGCAAAGAGGGAACCTACCACAACATAATAAAGGCCATATATGACAAACCCACACCCAGCATCGTTCTCAATGGTGAAAAACTGAAACCATTTCCTCCAAGATCACGAAGAACAGAAGGTTGCCCACTCTCACCACTATTATTCAACATAGTTTTGGAAGTTTCAGCCACAGCAATCAGAGAAGAAAAAGACATAAAAGGAATCCAAATCGGAAAAGAAGAAGTAAAGCTGTCACTGTTTGCAGATGACATGACACTGTACTCAGAGAATCCTAAAGATGCTACCACAAAACTACTAGAGCTAATTAATGAATGTGGTAAAGGAGCAGGATACAAATTTTTTGTTGTTGTTGCAAGTTAAGTGTTATTTATTTTCCAGGATACAAAACTAATGCACAGAAATCTCTTGCATTCCTATACACTAATGATGAAAAATCTGAAAGAGAAATTAAAGAAACACTCCCATTTACCACTGAAACAAAAAGAATAAAATACCTGGTAATAAACCTACCTAAGGAGACAAAAGACCTGCATGCAGAAGACTAGAAGACACTGATGAAATAAATTAAAGATGATACAAACAGATGGAGACATATACCATATTCTTGGATTGGAAGAATCAACATTGTGAAAATGACTATATTACCCAAAGCAATCTACAGATTCAATGCAATCCCTATCAAACTACCAATGACATTTTTCACAGAACTAGAACAAAACACTTCACAATTTGTATGGAAACACAAAAGACCCCGAATAGCCAAAGCAATCTTGAGAAAGAAAAACGGGGCTGGAGGAATCAGGCTCCCTGACTTCAGACGACAGTACAAAGCTACAGTAATCAAGACAGTACGGTACTGACACAAAAACAGAAATATAGATCAATGGAACAGGATAGAAAGCCCAGAGATAAATCCATGCACATATGGTAACCTTATTTTTGATAAAGGAGGCAAGAATATACAATGGAGAAAAGTCAGCGGAAAACCAGACAGCTACATGTAAAAGAATGAAATTAGAACACACCCTAACACCATACACAAAAATAATCTCAAAATGGATTTAAGACCTAAATGTAAGGCCAGACACTATAAAACTCTTAGAGGAAAACATAGGCAGAACACTCTATGACATAAATCACAGCAAGATCCTTTCTGACCCACCTCCTAGGGAAATAGAATAAAAACAAGAAACAAATGGGACCTAATGAAAATTAAAAGCTTTTGCACAGCAAAGGGAAACATGTCAAGACAAAAAGACAACCCTCAGAATGGTTGAAAATATTTGCAAATGATGCAACTGACAAATCTCCAAAATATACAAGCAGCTCATGCAGCTTAATATCAAAAAACAAACAACCCAACCCAAAAATGGGCAGAAGACCTAGATAGACATTTCTCCAAAGAAGATATACAGATTGCCAACAAACATATGAAAGGATGCTCAACATCACTAATCATTAGAGAAGTGCAAATCAAAACTACAGTGAGGTATCACCTCACACCAGTCAGAATGGCCACCACCAAAAAATCTACAAACAACTGCTGGAGAGGGTGTGGAGTAAAGGGAACCGTCTTGCACTGTTGGTGGGGATGTAAATTGATACAGTCACTACGGAGAACAGTATGGAGGTTCCTTAAAAATCTAAAAATAGAATTACCATATGACCCAGCAATCCCACTACTGGGCATACACCCTGGAAACCATAATTCAAAAAGAGTCATTCATGTACCCCAATGTTCACTGCAGCTCTATTTACAACAGCCAGGACATGGAAGCAACCTAAGTGTCCATCAACAGATGAATGTATAAAGAACATGTGGCACATATATACAATGGAATACTACTCAGCCATAAAAGGAAACGAAATTGAGTTATTTGTAATGAGGTGGATGGAGCTAGAGTCTGTCATACAGAGTGAACTAAGGCAGAAAGAGAAAAACAAATACTATATGCTAACACATATATATGGAATCTAAAAGAAAAAAATGGTTCTGGGCTTCTCTGGTGGCACAGTGGTTGGGAGTCCACCTACCGATGTAGGGGACGCGGGTTCGTGTCCCGGTCCGGTAGGATTCCACATGCTGCGGAGTAGTTGGGCCCGTGAGCCATGGCCGCTGAGCCTGCGCATCCGGAGCCTGTGCTCCGCAACGGGAGAGGCCACAACAGTGAGAGGCCCGCGTACCGCAACAACAACAACAAAAAAGAAATGGTTCTGAAGAACCTAGGGCCAGGACAGGAATAAAGTCACAGAAGTAGAGAATGGACTTGAGGACATGGGGAGTGGGAAGGGTAAGCTGGGAAGAAGTGAGAGAGTGGCATGGACATATACACACTATCAAATGTAAAATAGATAGCTAGTGGGAAGCAGCCACATAGCACAGGGAGATCAGCTCAGTGTTTTGTGACCACCTCCAGGGGTGGGATAGGGAGGGTGGGAGGGAGACGCAAGAGGGAGGAGATATGGGGATATATGTGTATGTATAGCTGATTCACTTTGATATAAAGCAAAAACTAACACACCATTGTAAAGCAATTATACTCCAATAAAGATGCTAAAAAAAATATATATATATATATAAAGAACACTTTGTATGACTGTTATAACTGTGTACAAAAAGAGAATTCACATATTAAATTTCTCTCTCAAATATTAAACAAATTAAAAGGCTTCTGGGTAAAAATGAACTTTATTAAGAAAATCAATATTCACTTCTCAATATAAAAGTCTTACATTATAAAACTAACACAGAGGGCTTCCCTGGTGGCGCAGTGGTTGAGAGTCCGCCTGCCGATGCAGGGGACGTGAGTTCGTGCCCCGGTCCAGGAAGATCCCACATGCCGCGGAGCGGCTGGGCCCGTGAGCCATGGCCGCTGAGCCTGCGCGTCCGGAGCCTGTGCTCCGCAACGGGAGAGGCCACAACAGTGAGAGGCCCGCGTACCGCAAAAAAAAAAAAAAAAAAAAAAAAAAAAAAAAAAAACTAACACAGAAAACCAAAAATAATTTAGTTTAACAGAGTAATCAGTAACTGTTAAATTTGACATAAAAGCTTTTATCACCAACATGCTAAAGACTAAAAATAAAAATATTTCCTAACTTTTTACAATTATTGCTAAGTAGAAAAACATGACAAGTTCCCCTATATGCCAAATGTATAACCCGACATAACACTAGAGTAGGGAGGGCTCAGCATAAGTTTTCCCTCTAATAAAATATAATGATGCAAATAATATTACCCAGTTTTTCACTTTTCAAATACTTGTAGGCTTAATGATGAAATTTCATGATTTATAAAATATGACCAAATCTGAGATTTATTTCAAGGTCTTAAGTTCCTGGAAAAAGTGGTAAAGGTCAGTAATAGATGCTCTTAATTGACTGATTTTCCTGCTCATAAACACAGTATTTTTTGTCTAAAGCATCTGGCATGCTTATTTGAAAAAATAAATAAGATAATAAAACAGTAAGTTCTATCATTTAATCCTCACAACAATCCTAGGAGTGGGAACTATTATTATTCCATTGTACAGATGAGGAACTGGAAGCTTTGAGCGGTTAAGTAACTTACCTAAGGTTATCAAGTTAGGGCTAAGATGGCATTCGAACCTAAGTAGCCTGGTTCCAGAATCCATATGCTTAAGCACTATCCAGATTACTGACATCCACCTAGACCCACTGAATCAAGGATGGACCCTTAGAGGATGAAACCCAGGATTTTTCACTTTTAATAAAAGTATCAGATTTTTAAATACTATTTAAAGTTTGAGAACCACTGATATAACTGCTAGGAAAAACTGGTACAGATATGGGTAGTCCCATTATAATATATACACAAATATAAATACAATAGGTCTTTGACTGCTTACAGTGTATACTTTAAACAGGGGTGGGATGATTATTTTTTCACACTGAGGTATAGATATTTTAGTTGTGTATATAAATAAACACGGATTCTTCCTGAAGCAAACAGGCTTATAGGTTTGATTTAGTTTTAAAAAAGTCAACAACCACTATCAAATTTAAAAGTAGCTGAGGTCAAAACAGGATTCACTTTTTTAATTCACCAGAACTTAAATACAACAACAACAACAACAAAACCCAACATTTCACACAATTTAATTCCTGGATATGTTTCTGAGGTGCTAAATATCATACTGCTAGAGCTTTTGAGAAGGAAATAAATTCAGTTCTTTGTTATATAATAACCAGTCTTCTTATATGTAGGAGTCTTTCAAATAATTAAAGAAACAAACTACATAGAATTATTATGAGAGGCAAAACTGTAAGTTTTGCATGTAACAATAAAGTTTACTAGTGACTAATACTATGTCCTATTCTTTGCTTATTTGAAGCAAATGACCTATTTCCTGGGAAATAGCTGTCAATTTTCTTTCTCAGTAATACCCTGGTATTTAAATTGTAAACCAGGCATAAGAACAACTGTTCTCATAAGTCTATTTCCCAACCCTAGCCACACACACACACACACACACACACACACACACATACACCCCTCTCTCACCCCCAACCCCGCCTTCTTTCTAGGACACCTTAAGAACCAGGAAGAGCACTTTATTTTAAACAGTTCAATCTAGCAAAACATGTACTTTTGACCTTAAGTTTCTGAGTGGTAAGCAAATGGTCGGTAACTAACTAAAAACATCATTTACGACAGTGTTTTTCATACTTTTTTGCCCCCAACCCATGGTCAAAAATACATTTTACACTGCATGTCAGTAAACACACACAATGGAAACCAAAGTTTTATGAAACAATATTACCCTTATTATATTTGAAACTCTTAAAATTTCTATTTTAATTTTGTTAGCTTAAAAAAGAAATGCTGGTCATGCAATCCACTAAGCTGATTTCATGCCTCACTAATGAACACCACCTGCAATTAAAAAAAACAAAACAAAACAAAAACTGTCTATGCTGTCTGTGCCACTTATTACATATAAAAATCCATCCATTAATACAGGAATGAAGGGGAATATCAACAGCGGACCAGACCTGTTCTGAGATCCATACTGCCAGGATGAATACTTTGAGGGATTAAGGAAAAAATGAGTGGGAGAAATAGCAAAGGCTAGCATGAAATCAGTGGAAGAAAGAATGACAATATACTATTATAACATTAAATAACACACACAAGCAATGGTAGAAAGGCCTCTAAGTAAACAGTAAATACACTTTTTTGTTTTTAACTGAATATGCTGGAACCAAGGTTACTTTATATAAAAGGATTTTGTAGAAATGGTTGTAATTCATCCTAAGGATGTCATTAAAAATACTCTAAAATACTAAAAGAAAAATATGTCTATTTTCTTTTACTGTTCATTTAAAAGTATTAAATTTTACCAATTAGTAGCTTCCATAAAAAACACTTCCAAAATAGAATTTTTACTGAAAAAAAGATGTGTCTACATTTTTGGATACAGGTAACTGTAAAACTCACATTACATAATATCAATATTTTCATAGTTATTACTCCTTTACTTTCTTCTTTAGTTTTGAGACTCACAGAAATTCATTTTAACATCACTTTTTTTTTGGCAATTGTGTTAATTTTATAATCTAAACCAGAAATAGATTGGACACGCTAATACAAAGAAAAATTTTAAAGAAATAGTCATTTGTTGTAGAAACTCATCTTTTATAAAGTAGAAAATAAAAGTATTATTTAACTAGGGTGAACTTCTCTGCTTATTCTATTATCGACTACAAACAGAAAACTCTTCACATAATCAGATAGCAGTACATACATGTACTTTTTTCTTTTTGCAGAAATGTTTAAAAAACCATTCAATTAACGTTTACTTAATATTCTCTCTGAAGTTCATATATAGCTGTGTTAAAAGTTTTGTTTTTTAAGTTAATAAGTCTGCTATTTCTATAGTGCCCAAATAAAGGAAAATAAAATGGATTACCTACACAATGCTACCATGTACAAATTACAGTTAGTTCTTGGAAGACTTTCACCTACACATTTACTTGATACATATATATATATTTCTATTAAATTACTTCTACAAAACAGTATAGCATACAGAAAACCACAGAGATTTTTGACTATCAAGAGACAAAAAGAGAGGTAAAATTTTTTGAAATACTAGCAGATTAAATTTTAGCTATATCTACACTTGCAGCGAAAAAGTCATAGTTGGAAACATCTCATTAAAAGTATTGTGTGTTATGGCGGAATTTAGCCAATCTCTTGAGGAACAATATAAACACTGAAACAAAAAATTAAACTGAAAAGTATTGAGACAAAATTGAAACATTTACCTGAAATTCTGGTACAGTAGGTGACTTTGTGACAGTTTTCCTCTTCTTTGTGATTGCTTTTTTAGATATGGATTTTTTTCCTTTCAAGATTAAAAGAGAAAAGCTTCATAATGCTGTTTATAGCACTTCATTAACAAAACCCAAATTACATAGAACCTTGAAAGTTAAATTATAACTAAAAGGTGGCTTCTAGTGAGTCAAATAAAAATGATGAATCAAAACAAGCCCCAGCAAAAGCAAACATTAAACTATAACTACCTGTAACAGACATATTAACAAATGGTGTTTTCTTTCTATAAGAACCAAACTATTATCATCTCCAATGTGTTGCACAGTACCAGAATTTATTACAATAAGATTTGGCAAAAAAGTCACATTACTACTGCTTAGTTAAAATCTAATTCACAACTTAAAATGAGGTTACATAAGAAAAAACCTTACCTTTAACAATGACTTCTGTAGTCAGGAACTTGCATAGAACTATACTCTGAAGACTATGGTCTTTATTCAACCTAATGTGAAAATCCTCTCAGTAGCTTAGGAAACAGGGTTTTCCTTCTATCCCTTTAGTTCTGCACTCACCTAATGGGCTGCCGTTGGCAGTATTCAATAACCAGTTTTAAAACAAGGTAAACATTTCCCTTTAAAGTGCACCTAGTCATTTGTGCAATCAGAAATCACTAGGAAAAATATATCCACATTCTTAAATCTATTTCATAGCATAAAGTACATATAATCTAAAATATGTATTTAACCAGACAAAAGGAATATGTACATACATACAGCCTCTATTTTCTAGTAAGGAACATAGTCAAGTAAATGCTTTTCCCCCCATTTGCAATCAGCAAAATCAATTAATAAATTGTTACTTAATCAACAAACATGAGATACAGTACACTTTATGGGGACAACAAAAAATTATAAAATGGAAACCCTGTCCTCCAAGAGTTTACAATCTATGTAGGGAGTAAAAAATTAATTAGAAATACTTAAAAGTTAATTTTAGTTCACAATCATTTGTAGGCTAAAATCATCTTAAAAATTACTTTTTTTTAAAAGAGAAAATGACTAAGTACTGAAAGCAACTTTGCTATACTACATAAACCCTATTGTTCTTTTCTAAATGTTTTCCTGCATAGATGTGATCTTGCATGAAAACAGTTAATTTTATTGCAACATTTTATTCAACTCATAAGCGCAATTCCAGTTTACAATATAATTGTATTTTCTTCTGTATTCCTCTTTCAATCATATCACAGAATTGTAATTTGGGTCATTTCTAACTTTGACTCAATAAAATGCAAGTATACCATACTTGAACTACTGCAAATTTTCAGGGGCTGAGATTCACATGGGTTTTAGTGTTTTGTTCCACTAGGTAACAATTAAATTTAAAAACCTAATGTAGGGACTTCCCTGGTGGTGCAGTGGTTAAGAATACACCTGCCAATGCAGGGGACATGGGTTCGAGCCCTGGTCCACGAAGATCCCACATGCCGCGGAGCAACTAAGCCCGCGAGCCACAACTACTGAAGCCCACGCACCTATAGCCCGTGCTCCGCAAGAAGAGAAGCCATTGCAATGAGAAGTCCGCGCACCGCAATGAAGAGTAGCGCCTGCTTGCCACAACTAGAAAAAGCCCACGTGCAGCAATAAAGACCCAACACAGCCAAAAATAAATTAAAAAAAAAGAATGTATATTTCTTTTCACTGTTATTTGCTTATGTGCTCACACAGTACCTACACTAGAACTAAACTCATACAAAAACAAGTGGGTGGGTGGCTGCTTTAGCAATATTCAAGGAGAAGTGATTAAATTCTTGGTATCTCTATAATACAGCTAGTTACTGATTTCTAAACTGGATGCAATAGGTACCTCTCAAGGGGACTGATAAATCTGAACCCCAAAATGCCTTTCCTCTATATGCTACCTTTACTATTCTTGAAAGTTCATGGGAAAAGATTTAACTGCTTGCTGACCTAAGACAGCAATTTGAAGGAAATGAAATCCTTCCTCATTCCTATTCCCCACCCCCTCAGCACTCCTCTAACTAGCTTTTTAAAAAATAATTTGATTTTGTATTTATTTCTTTATAAGCACAACAGAGGTCACTCTTGATATTCCCAATTAATTTCATATTGTTGCCACAGAGGCACTAAGGTACTAAATTCTCAGTTAACTCTAACAATCACTCTGTTTGACTGTAAATTAAGTAAATTAAGCAGCTGAGGTGGTTACTAGGCATCTCCTTTCATCATGTCATTAACATACTTAAATGTTATTAAGTAACTAGAAGTAGTACTGTGCAGTAGTTTTAAGCTTGAGTTTTGGAACTACCTGGGTTGGAATATCAGTTCTAACCACCTACTAGCTGCAAGACCTTGAGCAAATTATTTTATTTCCTTGTGAAGTTTCATCATCTCTAAAATAGGGATAATGATATCACCTATGTTGTGAGAATTAAACGAGTTAAAACACGTTAAGAGCTTAGACTACTGCTAGGCACATGGTAAATCACCAATAAATGTTAGCTGTTGTTCTCATGTGCCTTAGCTAAGTTGTGGTAAAGGTTTAAACAAAATGTTTATTATCTTTTAACCTTCTTCAAATTCTTTTATTAACTTAGTCCTTCATTTTAGTTCTTCTTGCTCTTATGTCCTATGTGCTACCACTCGACTTTGTACACATATCAATTAATGTAACACTTATCATACAGTATTATAATTATCTGTTTATATGTTTCTCTTCCTTACTAGATTGGAAATTACTGACAACAGAAATCCTATTATTCATTTTGCACGTACAGCATTTAGCACACAAGAGAAATGATCCTTAAATATAAGAATCCTATACTTCATCAGAAATTTTATCAGTTTGGGGATAGAAAAAGGGAGGCAGGTAATTGTTTACAATTCTTAGGGTCAATCTGAGTCCATTTTATAATGAGGAAAACACTGACAGACAATTTAAATAATTTACACAATTTACCAAAGAGTTTCACAACATGACCTAGGAACGGTAGTAAGGAAAATAACATTTATTGATAGCCTACTATGTGTCAGACACTTAGTAAGGTGATATATAAATTACCTCAGTTAATTCTGAAAACCACCCTCCAAGGTAGGCAACATCCCCATTTTAATAAGGGATAAATGAAGATCAAAAAAGTTACTTAACTTACTTAAGTGTTACACTGTAATAAGTAAGCCCCATAGCCAGGGACTCTAACACCAAAGTCCAAGCTCTTTCCATTATGTAATTCTAACCTCTCAAAAATCATAGTTACCATCTATTGATTCCTACCGTGTGCCAGGCACCATGCTAGGTGCTATGCATTTGCTTGCTATTCCATTAAACCTTGAAAAAATACAGCAAGGTAGGTATTACCTCATTTTTCACAGAGAAAGAAACAGGCTATAAACAGGTAAATAAATTGATGGAGAACTTACAGCTAATATGCACTGGAGCATATATTTGTACTAGATGTGTCTCACTTCAAAGCTGTGCTCTTTTTATGGTAAAATACTGCATTGTTTTCAGACATTCTACAGGGATGTAATCTGCATCTGATTGATTTCAGAGCATTCCTTTTGATTCGGGTTATAAGATTTGCATATTCACTATTACTTAATACCTTGAGACTATGTCCTCCACAAAACAATTTGAATACAAATTTTCCTGTATTCTTCAATAAAAATCAACTGTTACTTTTTATTAAATATTACTTTTAAAATGGAGCATGGGATACTGTAAAACCACACAGCCTTTGTTTTATAACCTGTTTTTGCTCCAGGGCAAGATAATATAGAGGGCAAGTTACATACTGCCCCCTAGTGGGCTTCCATTCCTCTACCACTTACTTGATCATACCCACGGCTTTTACCTCCACTGCCCTAAGTCACCTAGTCCCATAAAATATAACTGTCAGAAGTCAATTTAAAACATACAAAGAATTTCAACACAATTCCTGAGCCTAAAACACAAACATGGGCAAAAAGTGAGTGTCAACATGTACCTAGAAATGGATAAGGAAACTAAATATGGCCTAGTAATTGATACAAGCACAGCCTAATGAAGCTTTTTAAAATTACGCTTAGATCAGCTCTAGAAGGAAGTCCAACTTGAGAGAAAAATATAACTAAAAATATATTTCACACTATAACTTAGGCATAAAATTGTAGTATTCTAGAACATGGAGATACACTTACCAGAAAAATTAAGGTGACTATCATTCCCAATCCAACTCTTTCCTTAGTCTCTTATTCTTCATCTTTACCTTCACCTGGTTTTCCTGCCCGTATTCACTCCTTGGCTCCTTGGACTATTCAGGCTTCCACTTCAATACTCCTAGATTCGGGCTTCCCATGTTTAAAAATTATTCTAACACATACACTACTCTCTCGGTACTTTCATTTTAGGAATATTAATGCGAATGGATACTAAGACATTAATCACTGTTATAGGTAAAAACCCAAGAGCATTTGTATTATAAGTGATTCTGGCAAGTGCCTAGCTAGACGGTGAAGTCACAGAAAGTCTAAATATGGCTTTAATTTACTAAGTGTCCATATCTTGGCTAATATAAGTTTCTGGAATGTTCTAAGTAAGCCATTGACTTTAATAAAACAGCTGATTTTCCTTCTATTCTCCTTGCCTATGAGCAAATTTCTCATCATACTGGCATTTTTTTAACACTATAAAATAATTCGATAACTCCTGAATACTTATTTCTTTTTTTCCCCTTTAACTCAGAATACTGAATTAGTTGTCAAATTCTGCTATTTACTGCAACCTCTCTCTCAAAATGTTATTTTCTTCTGTCAGTGTGATAGAACAGTTATATAATCATTCCTTATCTGGATTTAGAATTTCTTCTTCCTGGAGTTATCTTCTATCCCTTCATTTTTATAAACACTGCCAGTTTCTTTTTATAGCTCTTTAATGGCATCCTAATTACCCTGCAACATTCCTTCTCCTAATCCTGCCATTCACTTACTAGCTGTGTGACCTTGGATACGTTAATAAACCTCTCTGTGCCTCAGTTTTTAAAAATCTATAAAATCTATATAATGGGGGGAATAGTAGCATCTACTTATGAGTTTTTATGAGGATTAAATGAGACAATATATATAAAGGCTTAGAATAGTGCCTGGCATGCAGTAATCATTATATGAGTATTAGGTTTTTGGAGGGGTGGAGGAAGTAGAAGGCATTAAAATAAAAGGACATGGAGTATAGTCGATTCCTTCAGTCTTGTATCTTGGCATCTTGAGTTGGTCCTCTAAGAATTTTTCCCATAAAGACACACATAGTTTAGGTTCTATAGTAATATTAACACAGAATTACACAACTGTTTCACAGATAAGGGCCTGGATATAATCAAATATTGTAGATTACATTACTTTCTCAGTCATTCCCTATAAAGCAGCTCATTACTTTCACACATTTGATATATTTTATTTCAAGCTCATTTCCCTGCACTGTATTCCTGATTCAATTATCTAAAATAGCACCACATACCCAGAAAGATATCACCTCAAAATGGCATATTTCCATCATTCAAACACCTTTTAAACCCTCAACTTTTTCCTTAAGTTTTTCTCTAATTATGCTTATTTTTTCAGTGACACTTGGCTTAATTACGCCTCCATGGCTGTGCTCACATTATTAACCATTTTTCATCTACCCAATCCCCATTATTCTTCAAAGTCCTTCATCTTCTATTAAATCTTACTATAGCACACATGGATTTAGCCTCTCTTTGACCTTTGTATGGTCTTTACCATATACTTAACAATTATTAAATGAGGCTATTCACTATTTTTGAACCTTAGTTTCTTCACCTATAAGAAACTAACATCACTTGTCTTATTTATTTTAATTGGTTTAGAGGAGCTCACACAAAATGATTTGGTTGAAAATAATGACCATGTAAGGAGGGAAAAACCCTCCAAACCAAACTGGTTGAAATAAATAACTTAAAATACCACAAGCTTTTTTGTAATAATTAATGTATCTTGAATCATTTTTGTTTTTTATAGGTTTTATAAAAAGTCCTCTCATTTTAAGATTTCTCACTCATTTCACTCAACTCTACCTGCTCTACACAATCTATAATAGTGCATTACCAAAAACAAACAAAATGTCCAGTAAGGAAGTTGGTTAAATGGACTACACAATACACATAACAGAATCCTACACAGCCATTTAAAATGATGCTATAGAGATCTATTTATTGCACAAAGATGTTCATGGTATACTGTCATGTGGGAAAAAAGCAGATTGTAAAATGGTATGTATAGTATAATCCTATTAAAAAATATAAATGCATTAAAAGAATGTGAAAGATACATATTAAGGGATAAATCTTAGTTATATCTGGGAGAACCACATTATGTGTGTTCATTTATTCATTCAATAGATTCTTACACAATGAGTTAGTCACTGTGCTAAGTGCTAGGGATGCAAAACCAGAAATAATCCTTCTGTCCTCAAGAATGTTATAGAACAGAGGGAGACAATCATCAAAACAACCTAGAAATTTAACTATTAAGAATAAATTTTATAAATAAGTATTATGAAGGAGAAGTATCTAGTGGTATAAGTATGCATAACTGGGAAAATGCCAATGTTTTTCTATTCTACAATGCTTCCAAGAGTAAGGAGCAGGCTTAAATAAATGAAAATAAATTCAAAATTTACAAAGCAGGAAGAAAAGTCCAATTCTGAAAAACAGATTAAAATGCTTATGGATTGCAAAAGTGCCTCACAGCACACTAAAATTATCAAATCATTTTCAACCAATTTATCTTTGTGCCTTCTACTAAAAATCATCTGCCATCACAATAAGCTTTACTAAATCTGGAGATTCCACCAAAATTTATGGCCTGTGTAATCAACATAAATTGGACCAGGTTAACTACATAAATCCCGATAAACTACATTTAGTCCACCCTAAGTAAAGGTTCATAAATCAGCCATGGGTGACACAGCTTATCCCAAAGCACATTCTACAGAATACTATTCCTTGAAAAAAGCTCTGTATTCAAGTAAACTTGAAAAATACTAGGTTAAACAAAACTAAACAGTTTTCTTCAAGATTTTCTGAAGTCCTTGATATACTGGCCCAGAATCACCTATGTACAATTCTACAGTCCAAAAGGTTCCGAAAACTGAAGTTTTAAAAATAATTTATATGATAGCAAAACCTGACATAAACTGTTATGAGGTTCTTTGTAGTCTTCATCTCATTTAGTTTGACTATTTCATATTTTTCTGTAGAAATTATACATTTGATTACACGGGCTGCCCTAAGCTCCACTGGGGATGTTATTTAATAAACATTATATATATCATAATACCCTTCTAAAATCTGAACATTTCTGAATTCCAAAACATATCCGGTACAAGAGTTTTGTACGATGCACTGTGGACCTGTACTAATGCACAATGTGAATCTGTAAGAGGAATATTTCCCAAACCTGTGACCATGAAGCTCACTTTTAAAAGGAGTAAGAAAGGAAACACTGGATTAGGGTATGCCCCTAACTATAAAAGGCCACAATGTCATATACCTAATAAAAAAACCTCAGGGCAAAGCCTCAGATAGACAAGTGTACAGAAAGACGTTAAACAGATGTTTTGTTGTTGTTATATCGTTTTACGTAGTACTGTTATGCCAGTAAGAAGTTTAGTGAAGAAACTAAAGAATTGGCCTATGCTTACTCAGTACTAACAAGGGAGAAGGAAACTGTATTAGCCAGATCCTAGTATTTGTGCTACTGAAAACTGACTTTCCAAAATTTGCTCTGAAGATAAAATGAGAAAGTGTATAGGCGAGTGCCATTATTTTCTTCTACTTCATTCCTATAAGCCTTCTCTTCCCAACAAACAGCCTCAAAGAGCATGAACCGTACTCAATGAATTTGCTTCTGAGTTTTATTCACCCACTTGTCTAGAACTGGACGTGCAACTCCCACAAATTTTTTCTCTGATCTACAAACACTCTGAACTTCCATTTTAAAAATGAAGCAACACTTTATTTGCTTACAATACAAACTCCTTTTAATTCAATCCTTAGGAGTTAATATTTTTATTCTGCTACTGGTATAATCTGTATAGGATCTACATCAATATCTATTTTATTTTATAAATCATCATAAGCCATAATTACTTTTGAACACATGAATAGTAGGTCATAAATGAACACTTAAAAGGTTTTAGGTGATAATGGTATTAATAAAACAATACTGCATGCTTTGGAATTGAAAACAGTTTTTAAATTTTAAAATATTATTTAATATATTAGAGGCTAACATTTCAAAGAGAACTTGCCAAATCAGTAAAACTAAATTTATATAGCCTAATGGATTGCTTATAAAATTTAAAGGATTTATTGTTGAGAGGCACTTTAAAAAAACTGTAGCTTTTTATCATCTGGGTCAATGTGGACCACTTTGCAATTTTTAGTTCAACAAATTAAGCCTGTTTTTTTTTTTTTTTTTTTTGCAGTACGCGGGCCGCTCACTGTTGCGGCCTCTCCTGTTGCGGAGCACAGGCTCTGGACGCGCAGGCTCAGCGGCCATGGCTCATGGGCCTAGCCGATCTGCGGCATATGGGATCTTCCCAGACCGGCGCACGGACCCGTGTCCCCTGCATCAGCAGGTGGACTCTCAACCACTGCGCCACCAGGGAAGCCCAAGCCTGTTCTTGATGGTAAAATTTGTACTACTTCTTTATCAATTATATATTACATACACATTTGAAAATACATTTAACTGTATTTAATGATTTAAATAACTAAAGTATAACAGCAACTATATCAGCTAAACAAAGTTCACTCCCTCATCTGCCAACTCATCAAATTACTGTCTAATCTTCATTACCTTTGTTACTGAGGGAAGGAATAAAAAACTGAAATCCATAAATAATGACAATAAATCACAACTCATTTTAGTAAACAATTCAAGTTTTTCCCAATCCAGCAACTTTTTATTAGTGTTAATAAATGAAGTTGATCATGTGCTTTTACCTCATTTATGCTCTTAGTAACTGAGACATAAATTGATTAAATGGCAAACAACAGGAAAAGCAAAAGCACCTGAGTAATTATAAAAAGAGAGCAAACAACCACTGAAGACTTTATTCATCGGATTTTTTGTTATTATTGTTCAAACAGGCTTGTGGCAAATATAGTGAGTACTTAAATCTGGTGTAAGACAAACTTACAAATCCTGTAAAACAAAAAAGCTTCATATCTTATTAGGTGATGTAATTTTTCCCTTATAGTTCACATTTTCTTCTGGATATGAAAATATATACTAAAATAATTTTTCAGGAAGTTGAAAAATATATAATGTGGGAAAAAACTAAGACCCAGAAAAATAATCTAACTTGCCTTGGTTTAAGAAGCTAGTTGCTATACACTTTAGCTCTGGGAATGATACCTCTTGATATCAGTGCTTCTTCCATTGCACTGTACTGCCCTTAGCCTGGGGAAAAAAACACTTCTTAAAAATGATGGGAAGCATCACTTATGGAGAAATTGGTCCAGAGAATGTAAAAACATAATGCCCAAAGATTCTCAACTGAGAATTAAATTCAAATGTATTACATCAGTATTTTGTTGTTGTTAGTATTATATATAAAACCTCTTCTGCTCTGGGTTTTAAATATGGGGACTAATATAAAACTTGACCTTTAAACATACATACATACATACATACATATATACATACACACACACACACACACACACACACACACACACACATTTCATTTTGTCAGTCAGAGCCTTCCATGATGCTTAATTGAAAGCACTACTTGATATATGATAAAATGTAATTCTCACCCATTTGTGTTAGCTTACCAGATTTGTGCTTCTTGTGTTTTGCTTTCTTTTTGATGATCAATAACTTATTCTGGATCTCAGGTTTGTAAGACTTGAATGCAAGGGAATGAAGACCTTCGCGCTTTCTTTGTAAGTTTTCATTCAAAACATCTTTCAATTTCTTTTTTTTCTTTTTCTTCTTTTTTGCCCTCATTTTAGTTACTTTGAGTTTCTTGTGGCTCTGCAGTGACTGTTCTAATAGAATATCCCTTACAACTTTGTGGCAGTTAATTTCTGGATGATCACTGTGACTTCCATTTACATGTATTTGGCAAGATTTCAGAGCATTTTCTTTTAATGGACTGGGTTCAGGCTTTACTCTGGAAGCTTCACCGTATTTTTCCTGATTTTCTATAAACCTTATTTCACCTGGACTGAGAGGCTCTCCAAAGCCAGTAACTTCCCCTGGGCTCCCTGGTTTCTCTAAATTTTCTTTACAACAATCAGTTATTTTCATTTCACAGGGCCTGAGAATTCTAATTTCACAGTTGGATTTCACTTCCATTTCAACAGAAATGTCATGATTATCCAAGTTCATTTTAGCAGGGCAGCAAGTTGGATCAAAACTAATTTCCTGCTCTTTCCTGAAGGCAGAGGGCAGGCCTTCTCTACTACACCTATGTTCTCCATTACTTGCACTAACATAGTCACACTTCAATTTCTCCAGTTTAATCCGAGGTACTCTTTGTATTTTAATGGGTGGAACTGGAAATTCTGGGGCTTGAAAAGGTCTCTGTTTATAAATCCGTACGTCTGCACCACAGAACTGTGGGAAATGTACATAAGCATTCTCCAAATAATCGTAACCAAGGATAACTTCCCTGCATTCATGAATAGGCTGTCCAAGTACAGCATCTTGAACTTCCTTCTGTGTTTCATACACAAAGTCACAAAGACCCTTAAGTAACCACACTTTTTGGTAGAAAGGTAGTTCATGAAAAAGTTTTTCTTCCAATGGATTAACTTCTCCAAGAACTTTAAAAAACTGAGGACACAACCCAAGTTTTTCAGCACAGTTATTGGGATTTTCAGTCTGCCCTACAGCTGTGTACCACTGCTGTACTTTCTGTCTCAGAGCTGCTTCCCAGGTTCTATAAGGCAAAGTAGGTCTTCGATGTAAGGTAGGTCTGCGATGGGGAGGACTTAATAGAGAAGTCATTATTTTAGATAGAAAAGCGTTACACTGAGGCATCAGAAGACAGCGTTCCAATTCGTAAAAGACTATTTCTGGCAAATTTAGAATTTGCTGGGCTAAACAAAGGAAATGCCCGATTGCTGGAATTTCCCACATGGTCTCCATACAAGTTGGAGCTGCTTGAGCTAGAAGTTTTCTTTCCCATTCTTCTACTTCCTTTTGACTAGCTTCTTCTGCTTCTTTTCTCTCCTGCTCCCGAAGCCTAAAGAAAATTTAACAAATTATATTATTATTACTTAAAGTAGAGAATACCATAAAATACTAAATTTTAAGTATGTCATATTTATCTTCAGTCAACAAGGCAATTGGCTGTTCCAGTTTTCACTATCAGTACAAAGTGTCCCATTAGATGTACTATTGTGATTTTTTTTTTTTCAGATGAAGAAATACACATACAACTTGATCCTGAGTTTTACTGATGGAGGATTATCACTAACATTGCTACTCAAGGTAAAACTGTTCAACTCACAATGTGTATCAACTTCAAAATAAATGAAAAACATTTTAAAAATGTTTACTACACAAAGCACAGTTTAGTGCTTTCTAGAAGTAATATGATGTCATGTAAGAGCTGTAAACATGTTTACATCCTTTGACCTGATAATTCCATTCCTAAAAAGTTATTCTAAGAAGATAATTCAATAGAAGCAAAAAGTTACGTGTTTGTCAGTGTTAACTGGAGTTCTGTATAAGGAAAATAAAAATATAAAGAAGTTGTATTACATAACTGGGAAATAAGCTGGATATATTATATAGCCTTAAAATTAAAATTATAAATATTATGCATAAACACAAAAAATATCAGAACACAATATAGTACTTAACAAACAATAGCAATAATGAAAATATGCAAATACTGAACAAGGAGATTACAGTATTCCAAAAATACGTGAATCCTATGTTGATGAGAGTATAAGTGCTTTCTTCCCCTTAAAAAGTTCTTTACGGGCACTGCTTTAAATTTTCTTAATTAAAAAAATTAAATTAGATAAAAAGACGTCTCCGTGATCTTGCATTAGGCAAAGTGTTTTTATATATGGCACCAAAAGCACAGCAACAAAAGAAAAAATAAAGTGGTCACCATCAAAACTAAAAACGTTTGTGCTTTTAAAGGATATCATCAAGTGAAAAGACAACCATGGAATGGGAGAACATTTTTGCAAATCACGTATCTAATGAGAGATCTGTATCTAGAAAATAAAAGAACACTTATAACTCAATAATAAAAGGATAAAATAACCGAACTAAAAATGGACAAAGTAAATATTTCTCCAAAGAAGACATACAAATGAATAATAAGCAAGCCAATGAAAAGATGCTCAACATCATTATCCGTTAGAGAAATGTAAATCAAAACCACAGTATGATACCAATACATGAATTGGTATCTCTCTTATGATAATGATCTTGAGATGATTATTGTAAGAGAGATACTAACAGCTATTGGTAAAACTATGGAGAAACTGGAAACTTCTTACACTATAAAGGATATAGCTACTTTCAAAGGCAGTCTAGCAGGTCCTGAGAAGGTTAAACATATGACCCAGCAAACCTACTCCTAGGTATATGTCCAAGAGAAATGAAAATATATGTCCACACAAAAACTTGTATATTAATGTTCATAGTAGCATTACTCATAATAGTCAAAGAGTAAAACTACCAAATGTATTTGGTATTTGTATATCCATCAACTGCTGAATGGATAAATAGAAAGAAATCATAAAGATCAGATCAGAAATAAATGAAAAAGAAATGAAGGAAATGATAGCAAAGATCAATAAAACTAAAAGCTGGTTCTTTGAGAAGATAAACAAAATTGATAAACCATTAGCCAGACTCATCGAGAAAAAAGGGAGAAGACTCAAATCAATAAAATTAGAAATGAAAAAGGAGAAGGAACAACTGACACTGCAGAAATACAAAGGATCATGAGAGATTATTACAAGCAACCATATGCCAATAAAATGGACAACCTGGAAAAAATGGACAAATTCTTAGAAATGCACAACCTTCAGAGACAGAACCAGGAAGAAACAGAAAATATGAACAGACCAATCACAAGCACTGAAATTGAAACTGTGATTAAAAATCTTCCAACAAACAAAAGCCCAGGACCAGAGGGCTTCACAGGTGAATTCTATCAAACATTTAGAGAAGAGCTAACACCTATCCTTCTCAAACTCTTCCAAAATATAGCAGAGGGGGGAACACTCCCAAACTCATTCTACGAGGCCACCATCACCCTGATACCAAAACCAGATAAAGATGTCACAAAGAAAGAAAACTACTGGCTAATATCACTGATGAACATAGATGCAAAAATCCTCAACAAAATACCAGCAAACAGAATCCAACAGCACATTAAAAGGATCATACAGCATGATCAAGTGGGGTTTATCCCAGGAATGCAAGGATTCTTCAATATATGCAAATCAATCAATGTGATACACCATATTAACAAACTGAAGAAGAAAAACCATATGATCATCTCAATAGATGCAGAGAAAGCTTTCAACAAAATTCAACACCCATTTATGATAAAAACCCTCCAGAAAGTAGGCACAGAAGGAACTTTCCTCAACATAATAAAGGCCATATATGACAAACCCACAGCCAACATCGTCCTCATTGGTAAAAAACTGAAACCATTTCTACTAAGATCAGGAACAAGACAAGGTTGCCCACTCTCACCACTCTTATTCAACATAGTTTTGGAAGTTTTAGCCACAGCTAAAGAAGAAAAAGAAATAAAAGGAATCCAAATCAGAAAAGAAGAAGTAAAGCTGTCACTGTCTGCAGATGACATGATACTATACATAGAGAATCCTAAAGATGCTACCAGAAAACTACTAGAGCTAATCAATGAATTTGGTAAAGTACCAGGATACAAAATTAATGCACAGAAATCTCTGGTATTCCTATACACTAATGATGGAAAATCTAAAAGTGTAATTAAGAAAACACTCCCATTTACCAGTGCAACAAAAAGAATAAAATACCTAGGAATAAACCTACCTAAGGAGACAAAAGACCTGTATGCAGAAAATTATAAGACACTGATGAAAGAAATTAAAGACCATACAAACAGATGGAGAGATATACCACGTTCTTGGATTGGAAGAATCAACATTGTGAAAATGACTATACGACCCAAAGCAACCTACAGATTCATTGCAATCCCTATCAAACTACCAATGGCATTTTTCACAGAACTAGAACAAAACATTTCACAATTTGTATGGAAACACAGAAGACCCCAAATAGCCAAAGCAGTCTTGAGAAAGAAAAATGGGCCTGGAGGAATCAGGCTCCCTGACTTCAGACGACAGTACAAAGCTACAGTAATCAAGACAGTATGGTACAGGCACAAAAACAGAAATATAGATCAATGGAACAGGATAGAAAGCCCAGAGAGAAACCCATGCATATATGGTCACCTTATCTTTGATAAAGGAGGCAAGAATATACAATGGAGAAAAGACAGCCTCTTCAATAAGTGGTGCTGGGGAAACTGGACAGCTACATGTAAAAGAATAAAATTAGAACACTCCCTAACACCATACACAAAAATGAACTCAAAATGGATTAAAGACCTAAATGTAAGGTCAGACACTATCAAAGTCTTAGAGGAAAACATAGGCAGAACACTCTATGACATAAATCACAGCAAGATCCTTTCTGACCCACCTCCTAGAGAAATGGAAATAAAAACAAGAAAGAATGGGACCTAATGAAACTTCAAAGCTTTTGCACAGCAAAGGAAACCATAACCAAGACCAAAAGACAACCCTCAGAATGGGAGAAAATATTTGCAAATGAAGCAACTGACAAAGGATTAATCTCCCAAACTTACAAGCAGCTCATGCAGCTCAATATCAAAAAAACAAACAACCCAATCTAATAATGGGCAGAAAACCTAAACAGACATTTCTCCAAAGAAGATATACACATTGCCAACAAACACATGAAAGCATGCTCAACATCATTAATCATTAGAGTAATGCAAATCAAAACTACAATGAGGTATCATCTCACACAAGTCAGAATGGCCATCATCAAAAATTCTACAAACAATAAATGCTGGAGAGGGTGTGGAGAAAAGGGAACCCTCTTGCACTGTTGGTGGGAATGGAAATTAATACAGCCCCTATGGAGAACAATATGGAGGTTCCTTAAAAAACTAAAAATAGAACTACCATACGACTCAGCAATCCCACTACTGGGCATATACCCTGAGAAAACCATAATTCGAAAAGAGTCATGTATCACAATGTTCATTGCAGCTCTATTTACAATAGCCAGGGCATGGAAGCAACCTAAGTGTCCATCCACAGATGAATGGATAAAGAAGATGTGGCACATATATACAATGGAATATTACTCAGCCATAAAAAGAAACGAAATTGAGTTATTTGTAGTGAGGTGGTTGGACCTAGAGTCTGTCATACAGAGTGAAGTAAGTCAGAAAGAGAAAAACAACTACCACATGCTAACACATACATATGGAATCTGAAAAAAAAAAAATGGTCATGAAGAACCTAGGGGCAAGACGGGAATAAAGACACAGACTTACTAGAGAATGTACTTGAGGATACGGGGAGTGGGAAGGGTAAGCTGGGACGAAGTGAGAGAGTGGCATGGACATATATACACTACCAATTGTAAAATAGATAGTTAGTGGGAAGCAGCCGCATAAGCACAGGGAGATCAACTTGGTGCTTTGTGACCACCTGGAGGGTTGGGATAGGGAGGGTGGGAGGGAGGGAGATGCAAGAAGGAAGAGATATGGGGACATATGGATATGTATAAATGATTCACTTTGTTATACAGCAGAAACTAACACACCATTGTAAAGCAATTATACTCCAATAAAGATGTTTAAAAAAAAAAAAGAAAGTGGTATATCTGTACAATGGAATATTATTTGGCAATTAAAAAAAATGAAGTGCTGATACATGTTACAACATGGATGAACCTTGAAACATGATACTAAGTAAAAGAAGTCACCCATAAGACCACGTATTATATAATACCATTTACATAAAATGTCCAGAAATGAACAGAGATGGAAAGTAGATTAGAGGCTTCCTAGGACTGGGGAGGTGGGGGAAATGGGAAGTGACTTCACAGTCTTCCTTTTTTTTTTTTTATTAAGGCTGCGCTGGATCTTAGTTGTGGCATATGAACTCATAGTTGCAGCACGTGGAATCTAGTTGCCTGACCAGGGATCAAACCCAGGCCCTCTGCTTTAGGAGCATGGAGTCTTAGTCACTGGACCACCAGGCAAGTCCCATTAGTCTTTATTTTTGGTGTGATGAAACGTTCTAAAATTGACTGCAGTGATGGTTGCACAACTCTGTGAATGTACTAAAACCAGCTGGATTTTATATTTGAATAGGTGAACTCTATGGTATGTGAATTATATTTCAATAAAGCTGTATTTAAAGAAATAAAAGCATATAAGGTTTGGGGAGAGAAATTAAAATGCACCAACAAGGGGAAGAAAAGATAATAACTTCTTTCTCTTGAATTTTCAAGAGTGAGAGCTCTTCCTCTAGAAAAGATGTATAAAAACATAAAGATGTGACTAATTCATGGACTCTAAATGAAAGTTGAGGCACAGTGTCTGACACTGGCTATTTTTCTGTACTATCATATTGTAATCTGTTAAAACAAATACATAGTAAGAATACTATTTTAGCAATATCAGGACTTTCATTTTATAGAAGAAACTTACTTTTATATTTCTGGCTAAGAGGTCACACTATAACTACCTTGTTATTACAGATACAACAAATTATCTGATCAAGTAGTTCTGGTTCATTAAAAAAGCTAATGAAGAAACTATCATTTGTGATTTGGCATTTATGTATATTAATTACATTCAAATATCTAAACAATGCTAGAGATTTTGATAAAATTCACTTTTTTTTCAAAAGTGCTTATAGTTTTGGGGAGTTTTAGCTTTTTACTGAATGGGGGTGGTTGTGGGATGATAGAATCTGGCTTCCCCAGTACAAAGCTGGGACTCCAAAAGCCCACAAAATTAGCAGAAGGGTGTACTAGCAACAACAGTCCCTTCTCCTGGCCCCAACTAAGGGACTGAAAGGAAAACTATCTTCACAATAGGAGTGTTAGATGGAGAAAAAATAAAATCTCTTCTAAGAATTTGTAACTGTAAGCTGACTCATGTGGATTTACTGACCACATTCACATTTCCTGGGTGCTCAAAAAGTTTAACATGGTCTCATGTCAAAATTGTTGTCAGGTACTTGAATAGAAAAAAATCAATTCTCTGAGGCAATGAACCTTATAACTAGATCTTAAGGAACTCCCACACTGATTCAGTAACAAGAAATGAGTTCACAGTCAAAAAATCCCCCAAATATAAAAGGAAATAAGTTACTGTTGAGGGATAGGAAAAAAAGTACGACCCCCCCCCAAAATCTATAGACATAGGTAATTTAGGAGGTGCAAAATACGTCTAGTGAAAAGAAACTGAAAACAAGGGCAAAGAGAAAGATTATTTTAGAATGCAAAGCAGTTTTGAAAAAGAACTAAGGAAAACTTCTAAATATGAAAAATACAGAAATTAAAAGAAAAAAAAGATTTACAGTTAACTCCTCAACAGAAATAATGGAAGCCAGCAGACAATGGAATATCTTTAATGTACTTAAAAAAAAAAAAAAACTATCGGGACTTCCCTGGTGGTGCAGTGGTTAGGAATCTGCCTGCCAATGCAGGGGACGTGGGTTCGAGTCCTGTTCCAGGAAGATCACACATGTCGCGGATCAACTAAGCCTGTGCACCACAACTACTGAGCCTGCATGCCACAACTACTAAAGCCCGCGTGCCTAGAGCCCGTTCTCCACAACAAAGACAAGCTACCGCAGTGAGAAGCCCGCACACCACAACAAAGAGTAGCCTCCTCTTGCCACAACTAGAGAAAGCCCACCTGCAGAAATGAATACTCAATGCAGCCAAAAATAAATAATTAATTAATTAATATTAAAAATACTATCAATGTAAATATCCATTCACAGCAAAAATATCTTTCAAAAATGAAGACAAACATAAAGATATTTTCAAACAAAAACTCCATATTTGTGATGAACAGAACCTCATCCAAAGGAAATGCTAAAGGATTTACTTCAAATGGAATAAAGGTCAATGATCCTTAACTGATGATCAGAGATGGAAAAGAGCAAAAAAGTGGTAATATATAGCTGTATCTATATAAATAGACAGGGCATAAAATAATGATAAAAATGTTTTGTGGAGTTTAAAAAGAAGACAAGATAATTAAAATACATTACAACAATAACAAATAAGCTGGGTGAGAAATGATTACAGTTAAAAGTGTTCCAAGGTCCTTGTATTAGTCAGGAAAATGGTAAAAATATTGATTAGGCCTTAATAAGTTAATTATGCATATGAAAGTTTCTAGGGTAGGTACTAAAATAACAGACTTTAAACATGCAAATGAGTAGAGATGGAAATATGGAAGGAAAAATATATAATAATTAAAAGTGGTGGGGTGCATGTAACTAAAGCAGTACTTTGAGGGACATTTATAGTTAAGAATATATATTTAGAAAAGAAGGAAAGTTGAAAAATCAAACATATGTGTTCATTAAAAGAAAAAAAACTAGAAAAGAACAGCAAATCAAAGCCCCAAAGCTGAAAGAAGGAAATAAAGAGCAGAAATCAATGAAATATAAAACAAATATACAATAGAAAAATCATTAAATTCGAAAGTTGGTTCTTTGGAAACATTATTAAAATGAATAAACCCTTGGCAATACTGATGAAGAAAACAAACATACACACACACAAAACCAATACCAGAAATGAAAATGGGCACATCCTGTAGATTCTACAGATATAGATGATATAAAGATACTGTAAGAAACTTTATGCCAAGAGACAATTTAAATGAAACAGGCAAGTTTTTTGAAAAACACAAACTAACAAAAGTGACACAAGAAGAACAAAGATCTGAATAATCCTGTTATCTATTAAAGAAACTACACACTTCAAAATCTTTCCCACATATGGGACTTCCCTGGTGGTCCAGTGGTTAAGACTCTGAGCTTCCACTGCAGGGGGCACGGGTTTGATCCCTGGGCAGAGAACTAAGATTCCGCATGCCATGCAGTGTGGCAACCCCCCGCCCAAAAAAACCCCCAAAATAACCAAAAGAAAAAAAACTTCCCTACATAGAAAAATCGGGGTCCTAAAGCCTTCACAAGAATTCATCTCGAAAATTTCAGTTAATGAAACAAAGTATAAAACAGGCATGTTAAAGAAGTAAAAGAGGGAGGACAGATTAAAGTCTAACAAACACCCAGTTGGAGCTCCAGAAATAAGAATACAGAAGAGGGGTAGGGGAGTGGTGATGATGGCAATATTTGAAGAGATAATGGCTGAGAATTTCCTAGAAATGATAAAGGACACAAATCCCCAATTCAAAAAGCCCAAGAAAGTAAATTAAGAGAACCACACTTGGGCATATCATAATAAAATAATAAAACATCAAAGACAAAAAAAAATCTTACAAGCAGTCGGGGGGAAAATGACAGCTTACATATACAACAATCACAAAAAGATTGAGAGATTTCTCAATAGCAACAAAATAAACCAGAAACAACTATCATTCATGGATGAGGATAAATTAAAGTCATTTTCATTTAGACAAAAAGCAGAACTCATTCTAAGTAAAGTAAAAACTTCTAAAGTGTCTTCTCCTTCCACCTGAAGTAACAAGGAATCATATTTACTCTCCTACCTGAACCAACCATAAAAATCCTGACAAAATAGATAAAACAATGGTCTGTAAGAATCTAAACGTCAAGCAAAGGACAGTGATCTCAGAGAGACGGGAAACAGAGAAGAGATGAGCCCCAAAACTGTTGCAGTTACTGCTTTGAGAGAATTTTCAGGCCATGATGCAGGAGGGAGAACCCAGGTAGAGCCTAGCAGACTCCCTGAGTTGAGAAGTCAAGAATCCAGAGACACCAAGGCAGCCAAAGTCTATAGGACATAATACTAAAGAAGAGAGAGCTGCATAAAGTGAGAACAGCAAAGATGTACAGAGTCCCCCTCAAATATTCAGAGCACCGACTAGTGTATGCATGTAAGGAAACAACCCAAAACTAGGTGGGGGAAAACATCCAAAAGATTAGAAAATATAATGTCTATTCCCACAAGCCACACTGGAAAAACTCATAATTCATGGGATGTTGGATAGAATACTCAGAAAGGTCTTGCATTGGTAGTAGAGAATAATTAGCTCTAGACTGAGCACTGTTCTGGACCCAAGTAACAAATCATAAAAGACCCAAAATGACCAAACTGTTTCCAAGTAATTAGCTGCATTCCAGAAAAAAAGCTCTAGGAGATTCATAGAAATATAAAAATATCCGGCACCCACCAAGATAAAACTCACAATGTTTGGCATCCAAACCAAAATACTAGGCATACAACAAAGCAGAAACACATGGTCCATAATGAAAAGATAAAAATCAATCACTCAAAACTGACCCAGAAATAAAACAAATGTTAGGATTAGCAAATAAGGCCATTAGAGTAGTTATTGAAACTGTAATATATATGGTCAAAAAGTTAAGTAGAGACATGGGAGATATAAAATAGACCCAAATTGAACTTTTAGAGATGAAAACTACAATGTCTGAGATGAAAATATACTGAATGGGACTAATGGCAAATTAGACATAGCAGAAGAAAAGATTGGTGAACTTGGAGACAGTAATAGAAACTATCTAAATTTCAAGATACAGAGAAAATACTTCTGTAGTATATACTTCAGGAAAACAATGATCACAGAAAGAAGTTCTAAGATGAAAGAAGAATTGAAGAACAAATCAACTGTGAATCATGTGGGTAAATAAACATTATACTACAAAAAACAGTAACAATAATGTTTAGTTCGGTGAGTAAAAAATGAGATAGAGCTAAATTATTCATCAATCATATATAAGACAGATGAGGCAGAAAAGATCAAAACTAACAAGAGAAGTAGAGCATATAACTTCCAAGTGAGTGGAAACAGTTGTAAGTGAAATAAATCTCATCTTCCAAAGATGGATGTCAACAGATAATGCCAAACTGAAAAATCAGAAACTAGCAATCAGCATGTATTTAGAAATGTGTAAATAATTACTAGAAAGAATGGCTAAAAAGTTAAAGGTAGATGTTTCTGAGTCATGAAATAGAAGATGAGTTGAAGTAAGGCTGTTGTCTTTAATTAGAAGCCTTAATAGTACTATGTAACTTTTAAACTATACAGCCAATGAAATTTAAAAAAAATTCTTCAATCAACTTTTCAAAAAGAATATTAGCCAGGAGATATTAAAGAGCCAATGCCAAAAAGATTTATGGATATTATATTTCTTACCTGTTAGATTTATGGATATTGTGTATTTTACCATGAAACTGAGTTTCTCTACACTTTATATATACTGAGAAGGGTAATCATTTCTTCAATATTCTGTTGTTAACTAAAGAAAAGGTTTTCAAGTTATTTCTCATGAAATGTAACTCAGAGCTTGTTTAAAAGTTTGGTATAGAAAACTATCTGTTAGAATACCAACCAACAAAAAGTGCATTCATTTAGTATGCTTGGCACAGAAACTGATTTTGGTCAACCCTGTCACAATCAATCATGCTCTGTTTCTGTAGAGGTGAAAGAGTAACAACTAGTGCTCAGGGAAGAAAATGAAAGGAGAAGCTGGAGCAGACCAAGACACTTTTATGGACTTGGTTTTGACTAAAACAGTGCTAGCAACCTTTGGCCAATAAAGGCTAGAGATATGGCAATTTCAGACACTATTTATTCAATTTATAGATGGGGACACTAAGGACATAGAAGGGCGATAAGATAACTTTCTTAGGCTTACACAGTGATTAGCGTAAGAGCCAGCAATACAAACAGTTTGTCATTGGTGGGCCAAAGTTAGCACCAACTGGCTTACTCTTGGAAGAAGATTAGGCAGTAATTCACAAATTGTGTTGGCTCAGGTGCCTGGAAAGGCCATGACTTAGTTGGGGTATGATGCTGCCAAATGTGGACATTGCCTGAGTTACTCAAGGGCTGCTACTCACTCTTCTGTTCCCTATAAACTAAACCCTTCAAGGGAGAATGATGGATTCTAGCCTCAGACCATGAGTACTGAAGAGGCATGAGAAAGAGAAACAAAGATTGGTCTGGTATAGGCCAGTGTAACACAGAATAATTCTTTAGACCTAGAGCTGTGAGTCTCTGTCCCAATCCTCAGCAGTATGGTATATACAGAATGGGAGCTTGCCAAAGAGCTCTAGAGTTAACATCTATAATCTGCCAATTTAAAAAAACTTAGTCAAACACTTAAAATATAATTAAAACATTAAAAAAACACTATTACAAAATGCTGAAGAAAACCTCACTCTGCTCACAAGGACAAATAAAAAAGAGCTTTCAAAATTATTCTCAATTTAAAAATTTGTTCTGAAGTGCTGTACTAAAATCAGATAGAGTGCTACATGTTTCTAAAATGTTAGCTTGAAAAATTAAGCCTTCAGTATTGGGGCAATGCTATATGAATGCCTGAGGATAGTTATAAAAACCACATTCACTAATGAAAAAAAAAACGGTTATAGGAAAGTAAGAAAGTAGATCCTAATAGTTCTCATTGCAAGGAGAAATTTTTTTTTAATAAATTTATTTTATTTATTTATTTTTGGCTGCATTGGGTCTCCATTGCTGCGCACGGGCTTTCTCTAGTTGCAGCGAGCAGGGGCTACTCTTCGTTGTGGTGTGTTTGCTTCTCATTGCAGTGGCTTCTCTTGTTGTGGATCAGGGGCTCTAGGGGTGCAGGCTCAGTAGTTGTGGCGCACGGGCTTAGTTGCTTCTCGGCATGTGGGATCTTCCTGGACCAGGGATCGAACCCGTGTCCCCTGCATTGGCAGGTGGATTCTTAACCACTGAGCCACCACGGAAGTCCCTCTTTTCTTTTTTATTACATCTATATGAGATAGTCAGTATAATTAAATCTACTGTGGTAATCATTTCACAATATATGTAAGTCAAACCATCATGCTGTACATCTTAAACTTATACAGTGATGTGTATCAATCATTTCTCAATAAAGCTGGAAGTAAAAGTAAACATCACCAAATGAACAACAAAAAAGTGTCCCTCAATTTTTTTTTTTCCTGGACAAGTTCTCATTTTTGAGGTTGCTCCTTACTGGCTTCAAGAATGTTTACCTGTTACTATGTAAAATACGAACAGAAGCTGTGCCTAAGGTTATTTTGGTCAGGTATAACTTGGTAAGAACATCACTAACAAGTGAACAGCTTTACAAAAGAAAATTATGTTTTAAAGTATCCTAACTTTACTAGTTTTATAAAGTTTATCGAATGCTTACCATGTGTGAGAATACAAAGAGGTGAAAGCATGGACCACACTCTTAAATAAGAGTTTACAATCTAGTAAGAAACATATACAGAAGCTGTAATCCAAAATAATCCATTAACTGAAAAAACAATACAACACAGTATGTAAACTGGTAGCATGAAAAAGGAAAGCATGACATTTATTTACATTTTCTAAAATGAGCAATATACAATATTATATTTTAGGAAAACCAACCATTCATATTAAGTGTTCAGTCAAGCTTCTTACTTAGCTACCAACAATAGAATCTCTTCTAGCTAAAGTAGAGAAGGAATTAAGCTCTGTTAAGGGTAACAGAGCCAAACTTAATAGATATGAAGATATGAATCCCAACCACACTTTGATAGCTTCTCCAGGAAAAACTAGACTTCCACTACTACTTTGAGAGCTTCTCCAGGAAAAACTAGACTTCCACTACTACTTAACATTTCTGATACTAGGAAGCTAGAACAACTAGAAGCTCCCACCACCACCTTTGCCAAAAGATTAACTTCCCTGCCCAAGACTGCCACCTCATGTTGGTCCCAAGCAATTTCAAGTGAGAAGAGCGTGACTGGTCACAGGCCTCTACCTTAGCTGTGAGTGGGTATGAGAATATAAATTTTCTGGCATCTGCTTTGGGAAGTCAGGACTTACAACATGGGAAATTACCAAAACGTTGGGCAGCTGTTCAAAAATGCTGGGTGGTAACAAATGACAAATGTCTACTTCATTAAGTCATTGTTATTTTGTGTTATAGAGAATTTGAAAATAAATCACTTAATCATAAGTCATAGCTTTTTTTTTCCTTCTTTTTTCGGTATGCGGGCCTCTCACTGTTGTGGCCTCTCCCATTGCGGAGCACAGGCTCCGGACGCGCAGGTTCAGCGGCCATGGCTCATGGGCCTAGCCACTCCGTGGCATGTGCGATCTTCCCGGACCGGAGCATGAACCCGTCCGTGTCCCCTGCATCGGCAGGCGGACTCTCAACCACTGCGCCACCAGGGAAGCCCCACAGCTTTTAATTCACAAAAATGTAGAAAACATTTTTACTTTAACTCCAATGATTTCCAAATCAATAAAATACCAGTAAGTTTAGACAAACATGTGAAATGAGTACAAAAGCATGCACACTATTTCTAGTAATCCAAATAGTTTTGCAAAAAAAGAATGGTGAAGAGGTCCAATATTTTTAATATGGCTAGAGTAGACATTAATGATTGAAACTGCTACCTAATGATGTCATATTCCAGATTAACTGAAATTTACTTAAGGAGAGCTAACTTCCAATTTTAACAATTTTATTTTTAAAATATTATCTAAAATGTATTATATATGTTCCTGCTTAATAAACGAAGTATATAAACTATAATTTAATCTTTCCTTAATGGCTCAATGTCACCATTATAAACAAATTGCAGTGGTCATGAGTAGCTTAAAGACTATTCCAGCAACTACACTTTTTTTTTTTTGGCTGCACCACGCAGATTGCATGATCTTAGTTCCCTAATCAGGGATCGAACCCGGAACCCCTGCAGTGGAAGTGTGGAGTCCTAACCACCGGACCGCCAGGGAGCTCCCTCCAGCAACTACACTTTAACCAGCCCTTTCACTCAATTTTCCCAGAACTTTGACTTATACTGTTGCTGTCTTCTAAATCAACAGTGCCTCTGTACACTAATCGGCCCCAAGATAGGCTGCTGCCCTAACAGCATTTACCTGAAGACAGCCAGACTACCAAGCCTTACTCAATGTTTATTCCTTTCTGTTCAACACATATCATCTGCCATCTCCTTTGCATTGGTTTCCAATGCATCCAGGTAAATAAAGATAGTAGTATAGGAATGCCAGGATTTTGGAGTTTTGCAATCTGATTCAAGAACCCATGGTTTGTACGGCATATACTGTACAAAAAAGGGAGACTACCTACTGTATAAAAATTAAAATATAGAGTAGGGATTCCCTTCCTTTAATTGGAATAGATCACAAATCAGAGACCTAACTGTTGGACTTAAAAGATTTTTTAAAATAATTTACTCTTAGGTTTATGTCTGCCCAGATGGTCACCTAAAAATTATCAGATGCCCATCAGTTAACTGAAGTATTACCATATTATAATATGGACTAGAATTATTCAGCTTGGTGCCAACTTGAATTTCTGATATAAAAAGTTGTTTAAAGCTAATTAGCAGGAGGAAAACTTTATTTTCTCACTTCTTATGCCAAAAGTTTTAATCAAAAAACAAAACAAAAAGAGAGAGAAGCTTACGCCCAGGTCTTAAGCACAACTACTGTAATCATACGGTCCTTGCAATCTTCCCTGTCTTCCAATCTGACCTTTCTTTATGATGTTTTCAAAGCCCCTTCCAGACCAAAATTTACAGTAGCTATATTCTCAGCTAGTCTCTGACTAGCTCTCGAGAGGATATTAGATAGATAGAACTGATAGATTGATAAAATTATCATGATAGATTATGATAAATTAATTGTACACAGAGAGGGAGGCTTTGTTTAGCACTCCCATGTATCATACCACATGTTGATGACTAAATGTCACATTTTCCTTCTAAGGACTTAAAACAAATCTTGTGAGAGGCTCAAAAGACATTTAAAAAACTCAGCCTATCTCACTAGTTATGTGGCACTTTATAAATTTTAATACTTGTCATATTTTCAATTATAAAAGAAAAGCATGCTTATTTTAGAAAATTTAGAAAACAAAGGTTAAAAGAAAAAGTCTCACTATTCCTGATACATTTTACATGTGTTTTTATGTAAACTCTAAATTCGGATGCACATAAAGTTAACACTCTCTTGGTACTGAAGACAGAAAAAGAAGGCAGGTGTGGCAAGGATAGCAAGAAATGTGGGGAAAAAAGGCATTATGATGAGGTTAGAGAGATAGGGTGAGGCCAAAAGGTAAAAGCAGGGTCTTATAAACTATATTAAGCCATTAAAGTTCGTGTGTGTACTTGACTTGCTTTGTTTTGGGGAGGTGTAAGTAATGGGAATAGGTAAGGCATGATCAAATTTGCATGTGGAAAAGTTCATTCTAGCTTTAATGTGAAAAACAGAATAGAAGGAGGACAACTGTTTCACCAATTAAGAAAAGATTATAGTAGCCTAAGTGAGAAATTAAGGAACTGGATGGAGGCAGAGAAGATAGAGGGCAGCAAATTCAAGAGAGATTAGGAAATAAAACCGTCAACATTTGGGGATGAATTTGATTTGTGTATAAGGGAAAGGAAGATGTCCTGGATGAATCCTAGGTTTCTAATTTAAATAATCTAATAGATACTGGTGCCATTCATAAAGATAGGGAGCACTACAGTGAGATCAAGTTTTAGGTGTAAGCACTATGCTTTCATAATTAATTTTTGATGTAATCAATTTGAAGAAGATATCTATAGCAAATATCTTTTGTTTGCCTGCAGATCTATTCTCTACCCTTCACTGTGTAGTTTAACTGTATCAGCAGGCAACGTCATAAACTACCTTTCCTTAGGTTTAGTTGAGGGAGCCCTGGAAAGGACCAGATAAAGACAGGAAAGTAGGGAAAAGTAGGGTAAAGTACTTATTCCCTTGGCTTCCTCTCTGTGAGGTTTTTGGTATTTGCCTAACATGCATGTGCTGTAAAAATAATTAATAGGGAAATAACCTGAGCTGATGGCTGTCTTGTTTAATGTCTTGTTAAATTTTCATGAACAATACAAGCATAATTGTTAAGAACACATGTATTAAGTTCATATGAGTGGAATAAAAGCTTTATAAATGGACTTAAATAAAAGGGGGGGAGTTGTGTCCTTCAACACAAGGTATCATCTCAACAGCCTCTTCTTTGTAATCCTCTCATGGGTACCAGTAACTACACCCTCTTGCTCACCCTGGCTAACAGCCTCATGTCTTAATGTTCAGCTATAATCCAATCTCTTTTGAAATAAACCCTCCTTGAATTTTCTCATTTTGAATGTACCTGTACCACCTGTTTCCTGATAGATGAGAGACAATGATACAGTCAGTGATAGATATTACATCCAGAGACATGTTAAATATGCAATTAGGTCTCAAACTTAGTGAAGTTTGGGCAAGAGACATATATCTGAGTCTTCTGTATATAGGTGGTATGGGAATGGATGAGATGACTTATGAAAAAAGTATAACATGAGAAAAGGATAGACTCTTGGATAAAAACTTGAACTGTGGCAACAGCTGGACAGTTAAGAACCAGAAAGAACTAAAATATTGGACAATGATGGCACTTAAGACTGAGGGAGGGCTTCCCTGATGGCACAGTGGTTAAGAATCTGCCTGCCAAGGCAGGGGACATGGGCTCAAGCCCTAGTCCGGGAAGATCCCACGTGCCACAGAGCAACTGAGCCTGTGCTCTAGAGCCCACGAGCCACAACTACTGAGCCCACATGCTACAACTACTGAAGCCCGCGCACCTATAGCCTGTGCTCTGCAACAAGAGAAGCCACCGCAATGAGAAGCCCGCATGGCAATGAAGAGCAGCCCCTGCTCGCTGCAACTAGAGAAAGCCCGTGCACAGCAACGAAGACCCAACACACCTAAAAAATAAATAAACTAATTAATTTTTAAAAACAAAACCAATAATGATGGTAACTACTTTATCAATAATGATGGTAACTACTTTATCAATATAACCTCCTCACAACAACTTTAAGAAGAATATATTAGTGTAGCAACACTCCAAAAAACGTTGAAGAACCTGCCATGACCATAAGATTAAAAGCAGAATGAATATACAATTGAATCAAAAAGAATGAAGTACCCAGGAGGTGAAAGACCAAAGAAAGCTGGAAGGACCCTGCTCCCTGACTTCAAATGATGCTACAAATCCACAGTAATCAAAACAGTAGCGTACTGGCATAAAAACAGACACATAGATCGATGGAAAGGAACAGAGAGCCCACAAATAAACCCATGCATATACAGTCAATTAATTTATGACAAAGGAGCCAAGAATATACAATGGAGAAAGGACAATCTCTTCAATAAATGGTGTTGGGAAAACTGGACAGCTACATGCAAAAGAATGAAATTTGATGGCTCTCCTACAACATATACAACAATTAATTAACTTAAATGGATCAAAGACTTGAACATAAGACCTTACACCATAAAGCTCCTAGAAGAAAAAGATAAGCAGTAAGCTTCTTGACATAGGGTCTTGGTAAAGATTTTTGGAATCTGACAACAAAAGCAAAAGCAACAAAAGCTAAAATAACTACATGTGACTGCATCATACTTAAAAGCTCTGTAGAGCAAAGGAAGCCATCAACAAAATGAAAAGGCAACCTACTGAATGGGAGAAAATATTTGCAAATCATGTATCTGGTAAGAGGCTAAAATCCAAAATATATAAAAAAACGGATACAATCCAATAGCAAAAAAACAACAATTTGATTAAAAAATAGACAGATCTGAATACGCATTTTTCCAAAGACACACAGATGGCCTACAGGTATATGAAAAGATGCTCAACATCACTAGTCATCAGGGAAATGCAAATTAGAACCACAATGAGACACCACCTCACACCTTCAGAACGACCATTATCAGAAAGACAAAAAATAAGAAGTACTGGTGAGGATGTGGAGAAAAGGGAACCCTTGAGCACTGTTGGGAATGTAAACTGGTGCAGCCACTATGGAAAACAGTATGACAGCTCCTCAAAAAATTAAAAATAGAACTACAATATAATCCAGCAATTCCACTTCTGGGCATTTATCTGAAGAAAATAAAAATACTAACTTGAAAATATATATGTACTCCCATGTTTACTGCAACCTTATATACAACAGCCAAGATATAAAAACAATCTAAGTATCCATCAATGGATGAATGGATAAAGAAAATGAGGTATATATACACAATGGAATATTATTCAGCCACAAAATAGAAGGAAATATTGCCATTTGTGACAACATGGATGGACCTTGAGGCCATTACACTACGTGAAAAAAGTCAGACACAGAATGATAAAACTGTATGATCTCTCTTATATGTGGAATCTTAAAAAAAAGAACAGATGGGTGGTTGCCAGAGGAGGAGGGTGGGAAGTGGGAAAAATAGGTTGAGTGAGTCAAAATATAAAGAAGAAAAATAAAATTAAAAACAAAGTAGAATGAACACATACACACACATCTATCCGTATCTCCATCCTTAAAGAAGACACATACATCAATGTTTACTGTAGCATTCCATAATAACAAAACACTAGAAATAATCCAAAATGTGCATCTTATCAGGTAAATGGATAAACTGTAATACAGTCAGATAATGTAATATTATATACTAGCACGTGAAATAAACTAGAATGAAATAATTCAACACAGTTAAGTCTCAGATACATGATGCTGAGTGAAAACAGAAAGTTGACATTTATATAAAGGATTCTTCAACATACACAAATCAATCAATGTGATACACCATATTAACAAACTGAGGAAGAAAAACATATGATCATCTCAATAGATGCAGAAAAACCTTTCGACAAAATTCAACACCCATTTATGATAAAAACCCTCCAGAAAGTGGGCATAGAGGGAACTTACCTCAACATAATAAAGGCCATATATGACAAACCCACAGCCAACATCATCCTCAATGGTGAAAAACTGAAACCATTTCCACTAAGATCAGGAACAAGACAAGGCTGCCCACTCTCACCACTATTATTCAACATTGTTTTGGAAGCTTCAGCTACCGCAATCAGAGAAGAAAAAGAAATAAAAGGAATCCAAATCAGAAAAGAAGAAGTAAAGCTGTCACTGTCTGCAGATGACATGATACTATACATAGAGAATCCTAAAGATGCTACCAGAAAACTACTAGAGCTAATCAATGAATTTGGTAAAGTACCAGGGTACAAAATTAATGCACAGAAATCTCTGGCATTCTTATACACTAATGATGAAAAATCCAAAAGTGAAATTAAGGGCACACTCTCATTTACCACTGCAACAAAAACAATAAAACACCTAGGAATAAACCTACCTAAGGAGGCAAAAGACCTGTATGCAGAAAACTATAAGACACTGATGAAAGAAATTAAAGATGATACAAATAAATGGAGAGATATACCATGTTCTTGGATTGGAAGAATCAACATTGTGAAAATGACTATACGACCCAAAGCAATCTACAGATTAAATGCAATCCCTATCAAACTACCAATGGCATTTTTCACAGAACTAGAACAAAAAATTGCACAATTTGTATGGAAACACAAAAGACACCGAATAGCCAAAGCAATCTTGAGAACGAAAAAAGGAGCTGGAGGAATCAGGCTCCCTGACTTCAGACTATTCTACAAAGCTACAGTAATCAAGACAGTATGGTACTGGCACAAAAACAGAAATATAGATCAATGGAATAGGATAGAAAGCCCAGAGATAAACCCACACACATACAGTCACCTTATTTTTGATAAAGGAGGCAAGAATATACAATGGAGAAAAGACAGCCTCTTCAATAAGTGGTGCTGGGAAAACTGAACAACTATATGTAAAAGAATAAAATTAGAACACTCGTTAACACCCTACACAAAAATAAACTCAAAATGGATTAAAGACATAAACGTTAAGGCCAGACACTATAAAACTTAGAGGAAAACATAGGCAGAACACTCTGTGACATAAATCACAGCAAGATCCTTTCTGACCCACCTCCTAGAGAAATGGAAATAAAAACAAAAATAAATAAATGGGACCTAATGAAACTTAAAAGCTTTTGCACAGCAAAGGAAACCATAAACAAGACCAAAAGACAACCCTCAGAATGGGAGAAAATATTTGCAAATGAAGCAACTGACAAAGGATTAATCTTCAAAACTTACAAGCAGGTCATGCAGCTCAGTATCAAAAAAACAAAGAACCCAATCCAAAAATGGGCAGAAGACCTAAATAGACATTTCTCCAAAGAAGATATACAGATTGCCAACAAACACATGAAAGCATGCTCAACATCAGTAATCATTAGAGAAATGCAAATCAAAACTACAATGAGGTATCACCTCACACCAGTCAGAATGGCCATCATCAAAAATTCTACAAACAATAAATGCTGGAGAGGGTGTGGAGAAAAGGGAACCCTCTTGCACTGTTGGTGGGAATGGAAGTTGATACAGCCACTATGGAGAACAGTATGGAGGTTCCTTAAAAAACTAAAAATAGAACTACCATACGACCCAGCAATCCCACTACTGGGCATATACCCTAAGAAAACCATAATTCAAAAAGAGTCATGTACCACAATGTTCATTGCAGCACTATTTACAATAGCCAGGACATGGAAGCAACCTAAGTGTCCATCGACAAATGAACGGATAAAGAAAATGTGGCACATATATACAATGGAATAATACTCAGCCATAAAAAGAAACGAAATTGAGTTATTTGTAGTGAGGTGGATGGACCTAGAGTCTGTCATACAGAGTGAAGTAAGTCAGAATGAGAAAAACAAATACCATATGCTAACACATATATATGGAATCTAAAAAAAAAAAAAAGGTCATGAAGAACCTAGGGGCAGGACGGGAATAAAGACGCAGACCTACTAGAGAATGGACTTGAGGACACGGGGAGGGGAAAGGGTAAGCTGAGACAAAGTGAAAGAGTGGCATGGACATATATACACTACCAAATGTAAAATATATAGCTAGTGGGAAGCAGCCGCATAGCACAGGGAGATCAGCTCGGTGCTTGTGACCACTTAGAGAGGTGGGATAGGGAGGGTGGGAGGGAGGGAGATACAAGAGGGAAGAGATATGGAGATATATGTATATGTATAGCTGATTCACTTTGTTATAAAGCAGAAACTAACACACCATTGTCACCAATTATACTCCAATAAAGATGTTAAAAAAAAAAAAGAATGTTAAGAAACAGACCTGTATACACCTGAAACTATCACAACATTGTAAATCAATTTAAAAAAATCAAATATATTTCTGTATGTTAGCAACAAAATATAACTGAATTTCAAAATGATTTACAATTGCATCAAAAGCATGAAACTTTCTCTTCCTCAAAAAACACTGAAAATGAAAAGGCAGGCCACAGACTGGGAGAAAATATCTGCAACGCATATATATAGCTAGCAAAGGACTTGTATTCAGAATATATAAGAGAACTCTTTAAATTTAATAATAAAATACATGGGAATGATAAAGTCTGGAAAGTGGTTTCTCCTGAGGACAGAAGAAAAATACAGAAAATCTTGATTAAAACTATGCTTATTTTGTTTAAAAATTGCTGGGTAGTGGGTATCTAGGCCTTTATTACAATTGTATTTATTCATTGCTCCATGCTTAAAATATTTCTAATTAAAAAAGTAAAGATTAACACTGTACTCAAAGAGAAAGTTTAATTCATAGTAAATTATCATAGTCACTAGACATTTAATGAAGGATTTTTTCCCATGTCTTATTCACCTATGTTTATTTGATGTTAAGCACAGGACACAGATAAATATACGTAAAATTGGAGAAAAGAAAAAGATTCAGTCATATCTCTAGTTTCTTACTAGCCATTTCTACTTAATTGCTTAAATGCTTCCCTCATCACTTCGAACAACTTATTAAAAACTGCAGTTCACTGATCTTTCTCCACACCATGGACTCAAAGTTTTATTTTCTTTGCTGATTCCATCATATTTAAGTCACAGGGACAGCATGCGGCTTAGGAGCACAAGCTTTATAACCAAACTGCCTGGGTTCCAATCTTAAATTTACCACTCAAAAATTGCCTGGCTTTGGGCAAGTTACTTAATGTCTCTGTGCCTCCGGACAAATGCTGAATACATACATATAAGGTGCTCAGAGCTAAACCTGGCAAATAGTCCTGCTCAATAAATGTTAACCATTCTTTTCAATCTTCTTCTTATTGCTATTATTACAACTACCTCCTGACTCCTCTTTGTCTCTTCCTTTGTTCCCCCTATGTCAAGGAAGGTACTAAGTACTGTTGATTGTTCCCAGAACAATCTGACCTTCTCCCTATTTCTGGTTACCAGTAGTGGACGTCTAGACTACTACAGCCTTCTTCCTACAAGCTTTGCTTTTCTTCAATTCCTCTCTATTCCAATGTGTTATATACTACTGTCAGATTAATCCTTATCCCCTTCCATAAAACCCTCTTTCCTATAGCATAAGTAGTTCTATGAGGCTCTATAGAAAAAAAAAAGTATTTCAAAAAAAAAAAAAAAGTATTTCACAGTGAGTTCCCAATTAACCACTACTATTAAAAAGTATGGTGGTAGAAAGTCTCAAGGTTGAATTTTAATCCTACAAATATCAAAGCAAGCTAAATTTATTACTATAAGAGGAGCAACAATATATTGTAAATTGCCTTTGAGTAGCATTAGTAGTTCCCTATTAGGTCAGCAATCACTCCTAACATAGTTTGAGATATGATTTAGTATAAAAATCACCAGTCTGGGGCTTCCCTGGTGGCGCAGTGGTTGAGAGTCCGCCTGCTGATGCAGGGGACACGGGTTCGTGCCCCGGTCTGGGAAGATCCCACATGCCGCGGAGCGGCTAGGCCTGTGAGCCACGGCCGCTGAGCCTGCGCGTCCGGAGCCTGTGCTCCACAACGGGAGAGGCCACAACAGTGAGAGGCCCGCGTACAGCAAAAAAAAAAAAAAAAAAAATCACCAGTCTTTTTTCAGTAATCACTTACCTCTCTCTGGGCCCTAGTCTCTTGCTATTAAAAAAAAATTACAGATGTGTCATCGATCTCTATGCTCCCAGACCCTAGAAGGTAACACTAATTGAGCACAACATTCTTTCCTGATGAATCCAGAGTAAGCAGAGTTATCCAGGAAATTAATACCAATGGAGGACTGGCAGAAGTGAACCTATATGTCATTTTGAACTACACAGTCTCTGGAGTTTCTCCTAATTTTAAACTTTAAAGGTCTGTGATTCTATTCTAAAGCTCTATGAATCTACATAAAATTCCTCTCATTTAAAATTTATAATTCATTTAAGACTACTTTCAGAAATCTAGAAAGCACCCTGAAATCTTTCATACAAATTATTTTTGTATAGCTTCAAAGTAATTTGGTTTAAATTTTAAAACTGTATTTTGAAACAGATATCATTGTGATATTTCAGTACTAACTCATACGTAGTTGAGAATGCATTTTGGAACACTATTAAAATGGGCCCAGAAATTTGATATGGGCACACAAAAGTTATACAACTACTCTTTGAAATGTAGTTCCTGAAAATTTGAACAACATGAAACTCAACTTTTTTTTTTTTTTTTTTAGCATTTACCTTTTTTCTTCTTTTGCTCTCAGCTGTTCTTCCTGTCTCAAAACTTGAACCATTACAGATTCAAAAACTCCACTTGTCAAGCCTGCCAAACTTCGTGGTGTTGACCGGCGCCTTGTTGAAGTACATGCAGTTCCCTTCTCATCCTCCAATCCATAATAGCCTCTAGATGTAACTGCTATCGTTGTCTTTTCTCTCAAGTGCCTTGGAGAAGAATAAGTCAATTCACAGGTCAAATCTTCTGGGTAAGCAATAAACCCCCTTAACCAGCATCTTAAGAAGAATCCTTTTTGCTAACTACATAAAAATTTAGTTAAACCTTGCTTAGCTATGTTTCAGATTTTTATCCTCCCTACATAATTTCTAATTTTCCTTACTCATGTCATAAAGTCAGTCTGAGTGATAGTCACTTCCCTACATTAAAAAAATATAAAATTGAAGCACTAAAATTAAGAATTAAAGATCTCTTTAATGAAAAAATTTTATTGTTTGCAAAATTAAATGTAGCTTATCTTTACATCTCTTCATATATTTCATACTACTATATCATTACTATGGAAAAATATACAATCACACAAAAACATTTTGGGAGAGAAAATTTATGATATATAAACACTTTGCAGTAATTATAAACAAATGAAGCACTACAATATATAATTTTAAGTTGTAAGCATTACAATATATAATTGTAAATTTAGAAACCTTCTTACTAAACTATAAAAAGAACCTAGGAATCCTGATTTCCTCTTCAACCTCACCATAAATGTCTCCCTACCCTATGATATTTATTATTACACTAAGATACTAGTCTAATGCTTAAAGGATGAAAAATTTTCTTAGCAGTTTGCTTAATTATTCATAAATTGTCTTAATGAATTTGGATTAAAACTATTTACACTGAAGAAAGAAATATTAATCTTATAAAATTTTAAGTCTAGAATAAAAACTGAATCCTGAATTTATGAGTTAATTGTAAATCTATATGAGTTAATCGTAAAAAGCACCAGGGAAAATATCTGCTGTTCTACCTCTGCAAAACATCCCAGAGCCTCTGAAGGCTTTGTACATGTTGTTTCTACAATGGTAAAATCAAGTCAATCTTAAAGTAAGCATTCAATATGCTGGATAAGAATCTATGTAAATTAAAATTTGACCCTGTAGTCATATTTTCCTGCTTTCCTATAGGCACAGGCTTTCTGTAATATAAAATAAGCTAAAGGTTCACCGAAACATAAACCTTTATGGCATGAAATATAATCAAACTCCTGCCCATCTTGGACTATATTTACAATGGTTTATTACTCTAAGAGTAACTTTATAACAATCTTACTCTCAGGCCATCTAGGTCCCATGAATAGTATGACTGCAAGGTTCTACTGAACTGTGGCACTATTATGTGTTTTCTTTATTATGAGATAACATTTTAACTAATTCAGCTTTAGGCAGGGCATAAACTTTTAAACTGGTTTTCTAGTAATGCTAAAGAACTTGAGCTAATCTATCCATACTGTTTCAGGCTGTGATCTTTTAAGCACAACAGCATACATCTATATAGTGGCTAACTGGCTGGGCGTAAGGAATGTGGGCCCAAGGAAAATAAACTGGCAATAACAGATACTGAATGGCTATACCTGGGTTCATTTTAGCATAGTGTTCACACTGGCAAACTAACTAGTTCTGTAATTTTAATTATTTCCTCATCGATACTAATGGAAAAGAACATTAATGGACAATATTACACCGAAATGTGATGACATGTCAGAGGTTACACGGTATGTAGAGCACTGGGGATAAGGAGAGTTGAGGGAAATATAAGTCATATGGCTTATGAACTGTCATGTAAACAAGTCAGAAACTAAATTTTACACTTTAACTTCAGTCTTATAAGTAGAGATGGTGAAGTTATAAACTACTTTTTTAAACAGTATTTTCTCATAACAAAGAGGAATTAATATCCTTTATTACTCATCAGAAATAAGAATTTATAAGTTTTGATATTTATCATTCATAATCCAAATACAAAGAAAACGATGATGCTTCTCTTGTATCAATACATAAAGATGAAAGGGTCTAAGGAAAAGAATTCTCATACATTAGTGGGTATGTAAAATTGGCACAGCCTTCTTGGAAGTCAATTTGGTAATAATCATTAAGATTTAATGTGCACACATCCTTTGACCCATCATGCTTCTAGGAATTTACCCTATAGACATATATCCACAACTGTGAGCAATAACACACACACACAAAGTATTGTTTGTCATTCAAAAAGAACAATCTGGAAACAAATGTCCTTCGATAGGAGACAGGTTAAATAAAGTCATGTACATCACAACATGCAATACCATGATCCATTAAAAGCAACAGGTAAATCTGTATGTACTCACTATAAAAGATGTCCACATTACACTGCTGAATGTAAAGAAGTTGTTTTGGGGTAAAATATATTTTTTTACCCCAAAAGGAATTATATACAAGTAAATGTAAACATACATATGGCATCCAGTAGTGTGTGCTTGTGTACATGTTCAAACTCTCACCTAGATTACTTCAATCTCTTTGTGACACGTCTCCTGACTTCTACTCTGATCTCCCTCCAGTCTATCCTTCAAGCTGCAACCCAGGGAATCCTTTTAAAAAGCCAATCAGATTATGTCATTGCCCTGCTCTGTCTCTTCCAAAGCCTTCCAGTTATACTTAAAATACCATGCAAAGTTCTGATGGCTTACAAGAGTTAGTATGATATGGCCCTCATCTACCTCTTCAGACCCTATTTTCTGTAACTCTGACCTTAGCTTTTTGTGTTCTGGCCACAAAAGTCTTGTTATTCTCAGTCACACCAACATCTGCTTTGCACTTGATCGCTCTCCTGTAAGGCACTTTCCCCCCAGATATTTGTATGGCTAGGCACTATCACTTCATTCAAATCTGTATTCAAATATCACCATATTTGAGAGGACCTTCCTGATTTCACAGAGAAAATGGTAGTTTTAAAGAATCCTGTAAAGGATTCCCTGTCATTCTCTATTGTTTTACTCTGGTTTCTTTTTCTTCATGCTACTTATCATACATTAATTATCTATTTATTTGGTAATTATCCATATCTTCACCAGAATGAAAGCTCCAGGCGGATAAGCACTTTGTTTTGTTAATGGCTGTTACCTTCAGAGCCTCAAACTGTGGTATATAGATATAGTATTTGGAAGGATACAAGCCAAACCATTTATTTTTCATTTTAAATTTACACACATAAAGTTGAAAAATTCTACTCATCTATTTTGTCCACAGTAAAAGAACACTGATTAAACATTTGTTACTAACTAGTACTTGAGTTTTCATACATCAGAGAATAAAAGGCAATAAAATAAGATGAAAATAAGTCTCACCTCCAAATAAGAATTGTCAGATAATCAGCAATCAAATAATACACTAAAATAACTCCCCCTTCCCAAAATTCAAGTTTTCCTTCCTATTAGGAAAATTATTCCATGAAATCAGTCTGACAGTACTTTGAAAATAACAGATTGCTAACTATAAGCAAAAGCTAAGCAATAATTATGGTTGATTCATTGAGTTTTATAGTTACCCTTTTTCTTTTTTTTTTCCCCTCACAAAGAAAGCATGAAAAGGTCTTTTCTGTGGTGTTGATGCATTCCAAGTTTCAGAATTCAGAGGTGCAATTTTGTTCAAAATTATTAAAATAAGTATTAAGGTAGAAGTAAACTAATATTAAGTTTTACTTAAGGTTAATATTTGGACTGACCCTCTACTATAAAAAGATGATTGGAAAGGTTTCTGCTATTACATGATTTTACATTACCAAAACAATGTAGAAGTGTCACCTATAAAAAGTTTATCTGTCCACTTAAAAGTTGGAAACAGAATCATCTAATGTGCTTTAAAATGTTCCAAATGAAGAGTTTCAGTCACTTTTTAAACCCATTTACTTAAAAAAATATTAAAATGCAATATAGCCCTCAGGGTCCTGACAAGAAAGAGATAATACTCAAAAGGAGGTGATGTTTAATGAAGACACCATTTACAAATGTGCAGGTAAGGTTAAGGGAAACTAGGAAGGGATGGTGAAGCACTCGTAGACTAGCTAGAGAGCATTATTATCACTCTAGGCTCAATAGGGAAAGGGGAGGGAATAGTTACTAGAACCAAGAAGCTGTCATTGTAGAGGAGGGCCACACGATGATGATGATGCAGTTACTGAAGCCCAGCAAAGAAGAAGCTGTTAGAATAAATATCTCTACCTCTCTGTCAGTGCCTCCAACTGACTGAACCCAATCAGAAGCCAGAAAACAAGGCAGACCAGTTATAACAGTCCTTAGAGATCAGCTTCCTGGGGCACAGAGCATAGAGCACAAGGGTGGAGAATAGATTTGAAGGTGCAAATGAAGATTATCCAGCACAACAGGAACTTAGTATTCGTTTTCAAGAGCAACTAACTGAAATTAGGAAAGGCAGAACTTTTTTTGGTGGATTTCAACAAAAACTTTTGCATGTTTGATAGATAAGCATCATTATGTAGTCAGCCCAGCCTGTCATGCACTTTTTCCATCTGGATTTGTGTATCTTTATGAGCTCTGAACTACAACAGTCTTTAAAACCAAGTACCAAAATAAACTCAACTTAAAACAAGCCTTTTAGATAACTCTACAGCCAATTATTAAACCAAGATTTTCAAAACTAATGAAGTATATAAAAACGCCCTCACCAAAAGTAACTTTTCATAACATTAATATTATTTAAAAAATTTTAAAATATGCTTAATCTCTCATTTCCAGGATCTAGTTTAATGTATTGTGATACGTTTTATAATATATAAAGCATAATAGTATAGAAGAACCTATATATGATTTATAAATAAATATGCATACAATAGGGGTACATATGCAAAACCTTTTCTGCTTGAGAAGCCAAATCATAAAAGTTTGGCGACCACTCCTCTCATCTCCAGCTTATATATGATACCCCTAACAGTTCTGGAACAAAGAAGTCTTCGTCCACAACAAAGGAAAAAAAAAAAAGCATTTATCACAGATTGTTAAACTTATTTCCTACTTGATCTTCTTTACTTTCTATTCTCCCAATTGTTACTCTTACTCCCCTTGCATTTTAAACTCATCTTCATCCAGACCTCCAGTCCCTTGTTTGGTTCCTTTATTTGCTCTCACATAATTCAGCCTCTTTCAGCTATTCATATAGATAACTAAATTGGGAACCATCATATATGACTAACCTCTTCTATCTCATCTTCCTTGACCAATTTATCTTTCTGTCTCAGGCACCCTATCTCTCTCTTGCATCTCAGCTAAAAAGGTCCTTCACGCCTATATCTCCACTACTAAGCACTGTAGGAGAAAAAAAATCACCACCTGGTAGTTTATTGTCTAACTGTAACCTAAACTGGACTCGCCTAAGATTACTTCTTTGAAAGAAGTTAACTCCCTCTTCGGTTCTCCATAACAGCAACTTCAAATGCCATCATTATTCAAAAACTTCACCTCACTATCCATCATCATATAGCAGTTGACTTTGCTTATTACTTATTTCACAGAGAAAATGGTAGTTTTAAAGAAAGAGCTCGATTAACTTCCTGATTCTCAAAAAACAAAATTATCCGAAGCTAAACAAAATGTATCTGCACTTTGAGTTGCAGTGAAAAAAGTGTCTCTTATCAAAAACTAATCCTGCAGTAGGTTTTCAGAATTTTTACTTCATTAACTATCCCCTGGATCTTCAGCCTCTACCTGCTAGTTGCCTTTAGCATATAAACATGTCCAAGTTTTTATTAAAAACAAACCATTCCCCTTGAGAAGAGCCACATCTAAATCTTGGTCCATTTCACCTTTCATTCACACCTCAAACTGTCATTTGCCTGTACCTACTCTATTGAAATCCCTCTTCCCAAATGACCTCCTAGTTATGAAATTCAAGTGATATTTTTCATTTCTTATTCACTCAACCTCTGTATACCATCTGATTACTCTTTTATCCAGACCTTAAACTGGACTTTGCAGAAAGAACAGTTTTAGATAGGTAGGAAAGAGTGGAAAAGAAATACTAATTAAGAAGAAAAATATTCATTCATATTATTCAAATTCATTCATTCAAAATATTTACTGAGCAACAGGGATTCAGCAGTGAACATGTTGACAGTTCGCATATATTTGGGTTGAAACAATGGTGACACCACTGAAAAAAATGTTAAAGTTGAAAAGAAAAATATGAAAATTGGGAAGGAGACCTGGGTTAGAAATACACTTAGTTTCTAACATTTTGATATAACACTTGCACAACCAGCTGGGAAAGTTCTATGGACAGAAATATGAAGCTAAAACGAAAGGAAAGGCTCAAGATATCGATTTGAGAGTCTTAGAAAGTCATAAAAAAGAGTCTCTCCACAGAGGAATAAATATAGGGAGATATGACCTAAAGGCATAACTTTAGGGATTATCCATAATTATAAAGAAAAACGTAGCAAAAGAAGAGGAAGACTCAAAAGACAACAGTTTAAGTTAAAAAACAGCACTATAAGGGAATTCCCTGATGGTCCAGTGGTTAGGACTCAGCGCTTTCACTGCAGTGGCCCAGGTTCGATCCCTGGCCGGGGAACTAAGATCCCACAAGCCACATGGCATGGCCAAAAAAAAAAAAGAAGAAACATCACAATAACAACCAAAGGAGAAAAGTTTTAAGTATCAAGTGATCTAAACTATTTAGTTCTCCAGATAGATGGAAAAAGTACTAAGTAAAAACCAAGGATTAAGCAAGAAGGCATTCATTAGTATGGAAAACTAATAAGGGAATAATTACAAAGAACCTTGTAAGTTAAAAAATCTTTCAGTTAAAAAATCTTTCAAAGTCTTTGTTCATACCTGAAGTGGCACCAAATAAGTGACATAATTTCTCTAAATAACAACCAAAGACCACCATAACTAATTTTTTGAAAACCAAACATTCTGCTTAGAATAAATTTCCATTTCTTGATTTTGCCTTTCTAGTTTAAGGAAGGGACAAAGGTAAATGTAAAGTTTTTATTTACATAGGAAGGATACTTGAGAAGTGCCTTACCAACCTCAACAACTCTGATAAGCATTTTTAGTAAGTTAGGGCTGTTCTGTTGAACATTTTACTACCACTACAGCTAATCCTTACCATATAGAAGCAGTCATGAGTTTTCAGTACAGGCAGAACAGAGGGCTCCCTAGGTCCTTATCTTTCATATAGTCTGGTTATGTTCATGTTCCCTAGAAGATACTAAAGCTGTGACAAGTCTGCAAAGTGGGCAGGTAGATAGCTTGGCTTCCTTTTCTTGGCTAACTCCTCTAAATATCTGCCAAGTACTGATGAGGATTTAAAGTAGAACACTGTAAATTCAAGATACTTTCAGATGTGACACAGACACAAAGAGGAAAGATGGGAAAGCTGGGGCGAGTCTTGCCTCTACCTACTTGAAATAAGAGGTCATAAAAAACAGATGTAGGCACCTAACAAGAGTTGAAGACTTAACTGAAATTAGGAGGATGTGGCAAGTGTACATTATGGTGTTCACAGAAAATAAGCAATGCTACCAACCTCTTTCTTTATTGTGCATTTCAAGAATGGAAAGAATGTCATTCTTATTCCACACAAACTAGTAATTCCTGCTGTTCTCTCACGTTTTTAATTTAAAAATGAATATTTTATTTTCCCCTCCTTTATTGAGATATAATTGACATAAACCACTGTGTAAGTTTAATGTGTACAATGTGTTGATTTGATACACATATATTTTGCAACATTATTACCACCACAGGGTTAGCTAACACCTCCACTGGGTCACATAACTAAAAACAAATATTTTAAGAATTCATTTCTGAATTATATCTTTCTTCTGATTAAATTATCACCTTGCGCTCTGGGTTTTGCAAGGTCCAGCATGGGTTACAGGACCCTCTATCTGGTCCTGTTGCTGTCATTCCATCACTCACTCACTCCACAAACTTTTACTGAGCACCTCTGGGTGCCAGGCTCTGCTTTGGGTACTGGGGATTCAGAAGACAGTGGTCTTTGTCTTCCAGGTACTTTCTGCTCTCTTGCATTTTCCAGCCATGCTGAAATGATGGAGATGATTTCCTTATCCAGATGTGCTGCTTGGTATTGCACCTCTGCATCAGTCTCTCTGTTCTTTCTTCCCCTCATCATCTGGTGAGCTCCCTTCCTTTCTTCAAAATCCAAGTCAGATCTCTCCCTCCGTGGAGACGTCTCTATCTTTGACAATAATCATTCAACTCCATCTCATTGTGGTTCCTTCTTTATGTCTTTAGCAGTAGAAGATCTTTTCTGGTAGGTTCCAGTCTTTTTCACTGATGGTTGTTCTGCGAATAGTTTGATTTTGGTGTGCTCATGACAGGAGGTGAGCTTAGGGTCTTTCTACTCTGCCATCTTGGCTGATCTCTCCATCTCCCAAATATTTCTTATGCCAAGTGACCAAAACATGGGTGGTGCAAATGCTGAGTCCACAATACTATTTTATACTATTAAAAAGTATTAAAAGTACCTTATGTAAAAACAAAAACATGAAAATTTCATTTCTGGAAAATTCAGAAAAAATCATTTGACAGAGGACTCATCCTACCAGATATTAAAGTGGATTTTAAAGTCACAGTAATAAATTTAATACAAGAAGTTGAATAGTTAGACATACCAACAGTAGTGGAGACAGTTAAAAAGTAGATCCAAATACACCAGGACTTTAATATATTACAAAAATGGTATACCAAAGCAATGGAAAAAAGTGATGCTGTGACAAGTAGCTGGATGTGAGAGAAAAATAAAGCTGGATTTCAACCTCACCCCTTGACCAAAACAAATTCCAGACAGATCCATGTATTTTTTCATTCATTCATTTATTCCTTTATTCAATATTAAATACACATAGATACTGAGACAGGTGTTGGCATCAACACTTACAGGCAAGATTCCTCCTTGCTGAGCTTACACGCTAGTAAGAAGACACACCAAAAAAGAGTAAAGAAATACATACACATACACATAAGTCTTAACTATAATATACTGTAAGTTCTGTGAAGAATATTTCTCTGAGGAAAATGAGAGAAGGAGCCATCCATGACCAAAACAAACAAACAAAAATAAGCAAACAGAAACCCAAAGAAAACCCTGGGAATAAGAGTGTTCTAGATAAAACAAAAAGGAAGTATAAAGGTCCTGAGGTGAGAAATGGCTTGGTAGGTATATAAAGAACAGTAAGCCAAACTCCTTACTATAGCCTAAGTGCCAATGAAGTGCTTGATGCAGGGTTCTGACTTCTCAATGTACATTTTTTTTAAAGTTCACCATGGCTGCCAGGTAGAAAATGGACTCAAGGAGGAAAAAGCAGAAGCAGGAAAAACAAGTCAGGAAACTATAGCAGTATTTCAGGCAAGAGATGATAATAGTTTGTACTTAAGTGGTGACAGTGAAAAGAAATGGGCAAAATTTAAAATATACTTTAGAGGAAGAAAGCTCAGAAATGGTTGATATGCTTAACAAGAGAAATGAGTGAAAAGGAAGAATCAATTAAAAAATCATGTTTTTGGGCCACAGCAACTTCCCAGACAGTGGAGTCATTTGCTCAGAAGGTAAGAACAGGCTTAGAAAAGGAAAACAAAAGAACAAACCTAAAGTTCAGTTTTGAACATGTTAAAATTTGAATTGGCTAACTTTTATTCAACATAGTATTGGAAGTCCTTGTCACAGTAACCAAAAAATAAAAAGAAATAAAAGGAATCCAAATTGGAAAGAAATAAGTAAAACTGTCACTGGTGGCAGATGACATGATACTATACACAGAAAATCCCAAAGACACCAACAAAAACTACTAAAGTTCATCAATGAATTAAGTAAAGATGCAGAATACAAAATTAATATACAGAAATCTGTTGAGTTTCTATACACTAACAATGAACTATTGGAAAGAGAAATAAACAATCCCATTTTGCATCACATCAAAAAGAATAAAACACCTAGGAAAAAATCTAAGGAGGTAAAAGACCTGTACTTGGAAAACGATAAGACACTAATGAAAAAAACTGAAAATGACACAAAAAGATGGAAAGATATTTCATGTTCGGGGACTGGAAGAATTAATATTGCTAAAATGACCATACTACCCAAAGCAATCTACAGATTCAATGCAATCCCTATCAAAATACCAACGGCATTTTTCACAGAACTAGAACAAATAATTTGACAAATTGTATGGAAACGCAAAGACACTGGAAAGCCAAAGCAATCTTGAGAGAGAAGAACAGAGCTGGAGGTATCAGGCTCCCTGACTTCAGACTATATTACAAAGCTACAGTAATCAAAACAGTATGGTACTAGCACAAAAACAGACACATAGATCAATGGAACAGAATAGAGAGCCCAGAAATAAACCCACACACTTATGGTTAATTAATCTACAACAAATGAGGTAAGAATATGTAACGGGGAAAAGACAGTCTCTTCAATAAGTGGTCCTGGAAGGAAATGGACAGCTTACCTGTAAAATAATGAAATTAGAATATTTTCTTATACCATATACAAAAATAAACTCAAAATGTATTAAAGAACTAAATGTAGGACCTCCCTAGTGTTCCAGTGGCTAAGACTCTGCTCTCTCAAAGCAGGGGGCCTGGGTTCGATCCCTGGTCAGGGAACTAAATCCCACATGCCGCAACTAAGGGTTCACTTGCTGCAACTAAAGATCCCACATGCCACTACTAAAAAAAAAAAAGATCCCGCATGCTGCAACTAAAGATCCCACGTGGCACAACGAAGATCCTGCACATGGCAACAAAGATTCCACATGCTGCAACTAAGACCCAACGCAGCCAAATAATAAGGGCTTCCCTGGTGGCGCAGTGGTTGAGAGTCCGCCTGCCGATGCAGGGGACACGGGTTCGTGCCCCGGTCTGGGAAGATCCCACATGCCGCGGAGCGGCTGGGCCCGTGAGCCATGGCCGCTGAGCCTGCGCGTCCGGAGCCTGTCCTCCGCAACGGGAGAGGCCACAACAGTGAGAGGCCCGCGTAACGTATAAAAAAAAAAAAAAAAAAAAAAAAAAAAAATAAATAAATAAATAAATAATAAAAGAACTAAATGTAAGGTGGAAAACCATAAAACTACCAGAAGAAAACAGGGGCAGAACACTCTTTGACATAATTCATAGCAATATTTTTAATATTTCCTTTCCTATAGCAATAGTTCCTTTCCAATATTTCCTTTCCTAAAGCAAAGGAAACAAATGCAAAACATAAAAAAAGGGACCTAACTAAACTTAATAGCTTTTGCACAGCAAAGGAAACCACCAATAAAGTGAAAAGACAACCTACTAAATGGGAGGCAATATTTATAAATATTATGACTGATAAGGGGTTAATATCTAAAATATGTAAACTGCTCATACAACTCAATATCAAAAAAACAACCCAATTAAAAAACGGGCAGAAGACCTGAATACACATTTTTCTAAATAATACATACAGATGGCCAACAGGCACATGAAAAGATGCTCAATGTTGCTAATCATCAGAGAAATGGAAATCAAAATCACAGTGAGATATCATCTTACATGTCAGAATGGCTATTATCAAAAAGGCCACAAATAACAAATGCTGGTGAGGATGTGGAGCAAAGGGAACCCTTGTACATCATTGGTGGGAATGTAAATTGGTGCAAGTATGGAATACAGTATGGAGTTCCTCAAAAAACTAAAAATAGAACTACCATATGATCCAGCAATTTCACTCCTAGGTATAGATCCAAAGAAACTGAAAACACTAATTTGGAAAGATACATGCATCCCAATGTTCACAGCAGCATTATTTATAATCACCAAAATATGGAAGCAACCTAAGTGTCCATCAACAGATGGGTGGATAAAAAAGATATGGTGTACATGTATATACACAACAGAATACTTAGCCATAAAAAAGAATGAAATTTCATCATCTGCAACAACAAAGATGGGACCTGGAGAGTATTATGCTTAGTGAAATAAGTCACACAGGGAAAGACAATTACTGTATGATATCACTTATATGTGAAATCTAAAAAATAAATGAATGAATATAACAAAACAAAAACAGACTCACAGACATAGAAAACAAACTAATGTTTACCAGTGGGGACAGGGGATTAACAGGTACAAACTACTATGTATACAATAAATAAGCTACAAGGATATACTGTACAACACAGGAAATATAGCCAATATTTTATAATAGATTTAAATGAAATATAATCTATAAAAATTTTTTATCAGTATGTTGTACACCTGAAACTAGTATTGTAAACCAACTTACACCTCAATTAAAAAATAAAGCTTCACACAAACAGAAAAGAACCCCCCAAAACAAAAAACTGAGACACCCAGTTGAATACAAGAAACTAGTGACAGTCGTAGCCTATTTTACTAGGGGACCAGAAAAATGTAGAGGAGACATTTTTATTGTAATACTTCTTGTATTGTTTAACTTTTTGCCACTAAGATGTGTACACATTATTTTGTAAATTAATAAACTACCAATAAGACAAATACTAATTACTGGATTGCTAAGCAAAGTCCACGTACATTAAGTTACACTATTTCCTTCAGATTTTCACAGTTGTTATACTTTATATGCATACTTATTTTCAATAATTTATACTGCAAATACATACTGTCAATCCCACGACCACAAGTATCTAAATGTTCCCTCCACCTTGAAATCTTTAATGATCCTATTCTCCCCAGTCTCTCTTTCAGGTAGAAGGCTCCTTTCTCTCAATCCCTTCAACTCTTGCTCATAAGCAGCAAGCACTGTGATTAAGCACCTGGGCTCTGGAGCCAAACAGTCTGGATTCAAATCCAGCTTCTGCCACTAATTTGTTTGGGCAAATTAATTTTTCTGTGTCTCATTTCTTCATTTGTAAAACAGGTTATGTAAATCATTAATTACTTCAAGAGTTGTGGGGATTAAATAAGTTAATACAGATAAAGCCTTTCAAACAGAGTAACATATGATAGCATTTAATAAGGCAGCCAAAACAGGCTATCTCTACTCCCTGTTCTAAATTGGCAACTTAATCATAAGTACTGTTGAAAAGGATAGTTATAAAGTAACGAAAACATTAGGAACTAATGTGTGTGACTGGAAACATTTTTAAATAGTTTTAAGGTATATTCTTACTATAAATCTCACAAATTCATCATGCCATGACTGATGGCTTCAACCTATTTCTTAATGAGTTAGGCAAATTTTTTGTAAAAAGTCTTGTCATTTTTTTTGTTGTTGGTAGCCAAACAAAGCACCAGATAGCTAATCCACATAGCAAAAAATAAATTTCTTACAAGAAAAAACTACAGGGTCAAACAAAAAAAAAAAAACAAAACCATCATTACAGGGTCCTACCGTTGCTATCCCGTTCGTGTATAGTTTTCCATGTAACAATATTCACACACAACAATCAAGTAACAAGTAAAATCAAATCTAGTAAGTGATAAGCAGAATATGTGGCAAAATATATAAACTATAAGTGGAAAATCCGAATTTTGTATTGAATTTGTGTGTGTATATGAAAGTAAATGATACATATGTATACAGATGAGATAAAGAAGGCTAACAAGTGATATCTGATGGGAGAGGTGATTTTTATTTTTTGACATATTCCTATTTTTTTTAAATCTTCTTCAAAGAGCATGTACTGAATAGAATGCTTAGCAGAGTATTTAGCATATAGAAAGAAATGAATAAATGTTAACTCTTAGTAAAAAAGGACTTAAACTGCTAATAAAAAATTAAAATAGATCTCAGTTATCTTATCATTTACACACTTGCCATAAAACTTAAAAAAAAGACTTGATTTCAATTTCACTACCAACCAAATTCCCTACCATGGAATTAGTAAGTAGAGGAACTTACTAATGTACTGGCAATTGTATCATAATCAGGGATTCAGATAAACTGGAGGATATAAATGGTTCTGTGGATCACCATGAAATAATGTCATATTTAATATATTAAAATGTTTCTACCATCTTTTATTTAGCATGTTATGATATTTATTTTAAGATGATGTTCTTATAAGTATCTATCTGTTAAAAATACAGGTTTGGGGGCTTCCCTGGTGGCGCAGTGGTTGAGAATCTGCCTGCCAATGCAGGGAACACGGGTTCGAGCCCTGGTCTGGGAAGATCTCACATGCTGCGGAGCAACTGGGCCCGTGAGCCACAACTACTGAGCCTGCGTGCCACAACTACTGAGCCTGCGCATCTGGAGCCTGTGCTCCACAACAAGAGAGGCCACGACGGTGAGAGGCCCGCGCACTGTGATGAAGAGTGGCCCCCGCTCACCGCAACTAGAGAAAGCCCTCGCACAGAAACGAAGACCCAACTCAGCCAATAAATAAATAAATAAATTTATAAAAAAAAAAAAATACAGGTTTGGGTCTATAAAAACCAAGCTGTCAAATTAAGCACAACCAGCTGATATTATCAATATGTATTTGCAATTTATTAATTATATTTGTCCTATTCATTTTTTTGGTTACTGGTAAACAAAGTTGTAGAAAATAACTTGGAAGATATAGTACCTTAAATTGGTAAAATTCTGTATTTAACGTAATTTTTTTCCTCTGAGAACTGTAAGAAGACTGAAATTATCCAATTAAAGAAACAAAACTAAGTCCAACTTAAATTATTTATTTACATATTTAAATCTAGTGTATTATCTAAATTATTTGGCAAAAGAAAATACTGTCTGTCTCTTCTTCCTAGCTTTTCAAGATCAATAAAACTAATAGCTGGTTCTTTGAGAAGATAAACAAAATTGATAAACCATTAGCCAGACTCATCAAGAAAAACAGGGAGAAGACTCAAGTGAATAAGATTAGAAATGAAAAAGGAGAAGTTACAAAGACACTGCAAATACAAAGCATCCTAAGAGACTACTATAAGCAACTCTATGCCAATAAAATGGACAACCTGGAAGAAATGGACAAATTCTTAGAAAGGTATAACCTTCCAAGACTGAACCAGGAAGAAATAGAAAATATGAACAGACCAATCACAAGTAATGAAATTGAAACTGTGATTAAAAAATCTTCCAAAAAACAGAAGTCCAGGACCAGATGGCTTCACAGGTGAATTCTATCAAACATTTAGACAAGAGCTAACAACCATCTTTCTCAAACTCTTCCAAAAATTGCAGAGGAAGGAACACTCCCAAACTCATTCTATGAGGCTACCATCACCCTTATACCAAAACCAGACAAAGGTACTACAAAAAAAGAAAATTACAGACCAATATCACTGATGAATATAGATGCAAAAATCCTCAACAAAATACTAGCAAACAGAATCCAGCAACACATTAAAAGGATCATACACCATGATCAAGTGGGATTTATCCCAGGGATGCGAGGATTCTTCAATATACGCAAATCAATGTGATACACCATATTAACAAATTTAAGAAGAAAACCCATATGATCATCTCAATAGATGCAGAGAAAGCTTTTGGCAAAATTCAACACCCATTTATGATAAAAACTCTACAGAAAGTGGGCATAGAGGGAACCAACCTCAACATAATAAAGGTCATATACGACAAACCCACAGCAAACATCATTCTCAGTGTTGAAAAACTGAAAGCATTTCCTCTAAGATCAGGAACAAGACAAGGATGTCCACTCTCACCACTATCATTCAACATGGTTTTGGAAGTCCTAGCCACGGCGATCAGAGAAGAAAAAGAAATAAAAGGAATCCAAATTGGAAAAGAAGTAAAACGGTCACTGTTTCCAGATGACATGATACTATACATAGAGAATCCTAAAGATGCTACCAGAAAACTACTAGACCTAATCAATGAATATGGTAAAGTAGCAGAATACAAAATTAATGCACAGAAATCTCTTGCATTCCTATATACTAATGATGAAAAATATAAAGGAGAAATTAAGGAAACACTGCCATTTACCATTGCAACAAAAAGAATAAAATACCTAGGAATAAACCTACCTAGGGAGACAAAAGACCTGTATGCAGAAAACTATAAGACACTGATGAAAGAAATTAAAGATGATACCAACAGATGGAGAGATATACCATGTTCTTGGATTGGAAGAATCAATATTGTGAAAATGACTCTACTACCCAAAGCAATCTACAGATTCATGGTAATCCCTATCAAATTACCAATGGCATTTTTCACAGAACTAGAACAAAAAATCTTAAAATTTGTATGGAGACACAAAAGACCCCGAATAGCCAAAGCAGTCTTGAGGGAAAAAAGCGGAGCTGGAGGAATCAGACTCCCTGACTTCAGACTATACTACAAAGCTATAGTAATCAAGACAATATGGTACTGGCACAAAAACAGAAATATAGATCAATGGAACAGGATAGAAAGCCCAGAGATAAACCCACACGCCAATGGTCAACTAATCTATGACAAAGAAGGCAAGGATATACAATGGAGAAAAGACAGTCTCTTCAATAAGTGGTGATGGGAAAACTGGACCGCTACATGTAAAAGAATGAAATTAGAACACTCCCTAACACCACACACAAAAATAAACTCAAAATGGATTACAGACCTAAATGTAAGACCAGACACTATAAAACTCTTAGAGGAAAACATAGGAAGAACACTCTTTGACATAAACCACAGCAAGATCTTTTTTAATCCACCTCCTAGAGTAATGGAAATAAAAACAAAAATAAACGTGACCTAATGAAACTTAAAAGTTTTTGCACAGCAAAGGAAACCATAAACAAGACAAAAAGACACCCATCAGAATGGGAGAAAATATTTGCAAACGAATCAACGGACAAAGGATTAATCTCCAAAATATATAAACAGCTCATGCAGCTCAATATTAACAAAATAAACAAACCAATCCAAAAATGGGCAGAAGACCTAAATAGACAGTTCTCCAAAGAAGACATACAGATGGCCAAGAAGCACATGAAGGGCTGCTCAACATCACTAATTATTAGAGAAATGCAAATCAAAACTACAGTGAGGTATCACCTCACACCAGTTAGAACGGGCATCATCAGAAAATCTACAAACAACAAATGCTGGAGAGGGTGTGGAGAAAAGGGAACCCTCTTGCACTGTTGGTGGGAATGTAAGTTGATACAGCCACTATGGAAAACAGTATGGAGGTTCCTTAAAAACCAGAAATAGAATTACCATATGCCCCAGCAATCCCACTACTGGGCATATACCCAGAGAAAACCAAAATTCAAAAAGACACATGCACCCCAGTGTTCACTGCAGCACTATTTACAATAGCCAGGTCATGGAAGACCTAAGACCTAAGACCTAAATGCCCTTCGACAGACGAATGGATAAAGAAGATGTGGTACATATATACAATGGAATATTACTCAGCCATAAAAAGGAACGAAATTGGGTCATTTGTAGAGATGTGGATGGACCTAGAGACTGTCATATAGAGTGAAGTAAGTCAGAAAGCAAAGAACAAATATCATATATTAACGCATATATGTGGAACCTAGAAAAATGGTACAGATGAACTGGTTTGCAGGGCTGAAATTGAGACACAGAAATAGAGAACAAACGTATTGACACCAAGGGGGGAAAGTGGCGGGGGGTGGGGGTGTGTTGAATTGGGAGATTGGGATTGACAGGTATACACTGATGTGTATAAAATGGATGACTAATTTTAAAAAAACATATCTTTTCAGATACATTTCTATATAATCTGCTAAGAGAAGCAAAATAAAAAATTAAAATTAAGAAAGGTGAAAATTAAGGGATGGGAAAAATCAAATTGACGTTAGTTTTCTCTTCTAATTCATCTCATCTATGTGTTCCTTGTAACTCTCTAGCTTGAAAGCTTGAAATTTAATAAATCACTAAAATGGAATATCATATTCTTTAATAGCACAGCATATTAGGCCCTCTATGATCTGGCTCCATAAGCTGGTCCTTCCACTCACAGCTGTCATTACTTTTCTATATATAACTAGCACTCTAGCCAAACTAAACTACTGACCATTCCCTAGCTATATACAGTGACTTTTTTGCCTTTGCACTTTTGAATATGCTATTCTTGTTGCCTGGAATGACCTCTACATCAACTTAGTTTATCAACTCCTGTCTTTCCGTTTTCATCTCGAATACCTCTACACTGCCTATCAAATAATAAGCACTGTAAATATATGTTTAATATAAGGAACAGTACCTGTCTTACTACATTAACCATACACTACCTTCTATTATGCTTTTAAATACTGTACCCATCCCTTAAGAGAGGATATGGTATCTGAATTCAACCCAATTAATACATACTGAGTTTCTCTGCACTTGAAGAGCTTATTTCTAGAAACACAGAAATGCGTAAGAAAATCTTAAACTTTGGTGAGGCAAACAGATAACTTCAATATCATGGTATTCAAAAACTTCAATACAAATCATACGAATACAAAAAGTGGGTTAAGAACAGAAGAATATAACCAAGCTGAAAAGAAGAGGGGGGAAGAAATGTGCAAAGTTTTCCTGAGGAGATGACTGCTGAGTCTTTTAAAAACAAGCAGCAATTCTGACTTGATATAACCGAATATTTATTTGATTTTTATTAGCTCATTTATTTCATTAGTTCAAGAATTACCAAACAACTACCATCATAATACAGATAGACAGACACATCACTACCATAAATTTTTTAAGTGCTATAACCAAATGCAAAACAAAGAATCACGGAATACAGTGAAAAAAGCAATTAATTCTGTATCAGGCTTCATAGAGGAAGTAAAATCTAAGCTGAGCCTCAGAAAATAATTAGGATTTCACTAGACATAGAAAAAAGAAACAGACAAGTAGACAAGAAGGCACTCCAGATGTTTTGAAATTGCTCTGAATTTGATGAAGTTAACAGCCAATGACTGTAAATGAAATTCTAGAGAAAGCCAATGTCTAGTTCAACACAAGTGTCACTGGCAAAACCAGAATTAAACTCACTTTACTCACAAAGTTAAGACATCTTCAGTACAGTAAGCCATATATTAATTCTTTCAGAGTTCTAGAATACCAAGGGAGCTATTTCCAGGACATTTTTCCTCTTAATTTAATGCAGAGCAAAACTATTACTTAATAAAGTCTCTTTGAACACCTCATAGAATAAACACAGGCATAACATAAGAATATTTATCTTCAGGTACTATTCAAATTCTGTTATTTCTGTTAAAGGCCTAATTTTTCCTTCAATTAACTGGAATTTTCTCTAACCAAACATCATCATAATTTATTGGATGTTTGTTAATTCTGTGGTTTAAAACTATGGTTCTTAAGCTTTTTTTGGCTCTGTGCTCCTCTGCTGACCTAATAAAGTTCTGTACCCTCTCCCTAGAAGAACTAAAATGTAGGCACCTGCGCATACTCCCACACACACTTTGGCATACTGTATGGAGTAGGGGATGTTTTAGAACTCTAATTAAAAACTTTAAACTTTATAAAGGCTTGAACTCATACTGAACTATAAAAGAGAAACACAAAATTTAAAAATCAACCAAAAGACTATGAGGTCAATTAGTACATTACTCTGCCTGATATAGTGCAGAGCAATGCTATGAGAGCTAACCTTGGATCTCCTTTCATTGCTCCCCCAAATCAAATGAGAAACACAAAGAATAGCATTATTATCCACAGCTGATATATGATATAAGATCATACAAATAGGTTTAAATGAATAAAAGCGACGGGAATAGTCTTAGGTCTTTAACTTAAGGCTTTTTAAAATTTTGGTACTATTTAACACATTAGCCCTATGTAACAGGGATTTCTCATAGAATACTTTAACATAATTCTAAATTAAAATAGAGATTGCTCTGTGTAATAGTCTATGACAAACACATGACTTCCAAGGTCTTTCCATTCTTTAGTAGCATGCCTCCTCACCCCTCCCCCAACACTATCCCTCACTTGTCACCACTTACTTCTAAGCTGTATTCCACATGAAGACAAGAATATATGAATCTGCTTCTTAATTCTCTCCTACCTTCCCTTCATTCTATAACCCAAAATACAAAGCTAATAAATGTTGACAAGTATAAAAGCAGTGATAAAAAAATACTCCAATGAGAGAAAAAATTTTAATTCTGATGGGAAATCAATCATGAAACAGTGTTACTATATCCTGAAGTATCACTCCTAGAACTTTATTGTACATAAAAATCATTTATGGAGTTTATTAAAAGTGTAGCTTCCTAATCCCCACCCTGAGATTCTGAGTTAACAGATTTAAATATGCTATTCTGGGATCAAGGAATCTGCCTTTAACACAATTCTTACACTGGTGATCTGGGAAACACCTTTTGAGAGACAAGCCCCAAACACTTTTGAAAATGACCTGAAGACCTTATAACCACTTAATTCTAAATCAACATTTATAGAAGTCAAACAGCAACAAACCAAGCAGAAAAAGTCCCTGCCCTCATAGATTTTATCTTCTAGTTAAAGAGAAGAAAAAGATATATAAATCATATTGTATGTGAGGTTGAAATAAATGCTATGAAAGAAAACAAAGAAGGTTAAGACAGAGGGAAAGCCTTGCAGATAAGGCAGCAACAACAGAAGAAAGGAGGGAACCAGGAAACTAGTTTATCTGTGAGAAGAGAGCCAAATTTAAACCTGCTTTTCCTCAAGCACAAGTATTCAAGAGAGATATAAAATGTTTTCAGGGGCTTCCCGGTGGCACAGTGGTTAAGAATCTGCCTGCCAATGCAGGGGACACGGGTTCAAGCCCTGGCCCAGGAAGATCCCACATGCCGCAGAGAAACTAAGCCCGTGCACCCCAACTACTGAGCCTGTGCTCTAGAGCCCACAAGCCACAACTACTGAGCCCGTGTGCCACAACTACTGAAGCCCGCATGCCCCACAACAAAGGGTAGCCCCCACTCACCCCTACCAGAAAGTCTGCGCACAGCAACGAAGACCCAATGCAGCCAAAAAAAAATAAATTAAAAATTAAAAAGAAAAAAATGTTTTCAATTTTGTTTACTGTTTATATTCTAATATTTTTATCTTCCAATTTTAGTAATTCGTATGTTAAAAATTGGGCTTGTGGGCTAACATGGAAACAATCTATAACTATTTCTAAGGGAAAACGTTTCTATGTAATAAGTTTTTGAGATGATTTCTCTTCTCAGCACAAAATGAAATGGATTTGTTCTTATTTTTAGAACAAACATGAGAATAGACCCTGAATTCACCAGGAATTGTATATTTAGCAATATATCCTTTACTGTATCCTTTACTGTATTTGATAGGCAATCTACTATCGAAATTGAAAAGCAGTTTAAAGACATAAAGCATGAAATGCCACAGGGAAAATCCAGTATTCTACCTGCATGCACATTTTGTAAGAGAGGTTTTCTTTCTGATCTCAACTTCAAAAAGCTGAGGATGCACACCATTATCATAAAAGTCAATGTACTAGGCTAGTATAGATTGTAAAACTGGAACAAAACTGTTTACCTTTAAAGCTTTTGCAAACCCAAACTGTAGTTATTATAAACTGGGATGTTACCATTTGAAGAAATGGTATCTAGCAGATGAGATGTATCTGAAAGAGAAAGGGGGCTATCTTTTGGAAATAGAAGATCCACAAAACACTTCGTCTGCTAAATAGCAACTCAAACACTTTCTGCATTATATCTTGGCAATGTTTTTTCACTGATTCTAATTTAGAAGGCTTAAACTCCCACAAAAGAGCAATATTAGTAAAGTAGTACTTACAAAGTATAGCAAGAGGTAAATAGTTTTACCTTAAACTGGTTTATCTCAATCTGTATTCTCATCTTTTTTTTTTTTTATCTTTTAGAGGGATGCCTAGACAGAAATGAAAAGGTCTAAATCCCCAGATGTACTAACATTTGAAGAGATATAAAAGAAACTATCAGAGAGTTATTTTTGTCTGAAGGTACATTCAGATGGCTCTACTCAAAAGCTTTAAATATGAAAGTTTGGGGTGAGTTCTTAGCACTAGCTATTCCAACCCTATAAAACTGCACTTACAGAATCTGTAGATTTTAAGTTTTGAATGGTATTATAAAAAATAACAACAGTAACACATGGTCATTGTAGAAAAAAAGTAGAAAGTGGAAGGGAAAATTAATCATCCACAGCTGTACCACCCAGTTACAACATTTAACATGACTGTACTGCCTTAAAACTTTGATGATACATATTTTTAACCCAATTTTTATTCAAAGTTGTAAATACTAATTGCCTTTAAATAAAATCTTTTATTAACTATAAAAGTAATATGCTTATTATAGAAAATCTAGGACATAACAGAAAATTACAAGAAGAAAATGAAAAATACCCAGGATCTTTCTACTTAGCAATAACCACTATTAATACTTCATTGGTCTTCCTAAGTCTTTTTGCAAAGTGTATATGCTTAATATCCTGACTTTTTTTTTTGCGGTACTCGGGCGTCTCACTGTTGTGGCCTCTCCCGTTGCGGAGCGCAGGCTCCGGACGCGCAGGCTCAGCAGCCATGGCTCACGGGCCCAGCCGCTCTGCGGCATGTGGGATCTTCCCGGACCGGGGCACGAACCCATGTTCCCTGCATCGGCAGGCGGACTCTCAACCACTGCGCCACCAGGGAAGCCCGTATCCTGACTTCTAAGCACGATTAATTTTGTAACACTCACGGGTCCCGGGTGGAAGATGATATAACAAAGGGCTTGGTTATATATAATACTACCACTGGGGTTTATTAGTGTTTCCCATTAAAAAAAAAAAAAAAAAAAGAACAACGACTTCAAGTAATTTAATATATATTTTAAAGATTCATATTATTATCGAAGTTCCTTGGAAATGAAAACAGCTATTATTTGTTCTCTAATCCTGTGGAGAGAGCCTAGAGAGGAATTGAAAACTAAAACACAAATATGAAAAGGACCTAATCTTCTCTCCAAAAACATGGTTTCTTTTCCCTGCTCTAATTTTTTTCTTAGAAATAAAAATAAATACAAGGGCACAAATACAATGAGAAACGAACTTTAAGGCAAAACACACTACAATCTATTAGGGCATTTTTACTGTATTAGATCTAAATCATTTCCAAATTATTATTTTCAAATGGAACAAAATCTCCTAAAATACTAAAGTCTGTAAGTTTACTATATTCCAACTAACACCTTTTATTTATTCCAGAATAAACTCTTTTCAGCTTCTTTAACTGCCTCTTCTCAATTAAGTATTTCAGTTTTTAATACACATTATACACACTTCAATCATATTTTTCTAATCTTTCCAAATTTAAGATAAGTCAATCCTTAAACAAAGTTCTGCCTTTGGTCCCCTTGTTTTTTTTACTAGACTCTGTCCTGGGCAATCTCATTCCCTCCCATTTCTTCAACCATCATCCTTCTGCAGGTTAATTCCTCATTAAACACCTCTAGTCTAGTTCTAGTCACTCTGCTGAGCTCCATATTCCACCTTCTAATTATTCTGAGTTGCACATCTTCAAATGCATGCTCCTCTCACATTCCCTCGGCATCACCATCACCTGGGCTCAAATTTATTTTGGCCCTCATCCTCTCCATCACACCCACATCCAATAGCTTGCCATTATACCACTTCTACTTGCTGAATTTACTTCTCTTGCATCCTTATTTATTATTTGTTTCTACTGCTTATTACCTCTTGATGGTATTAACTCCAGAGCCTTTTAATTGGTTTCCTTTCTCCATTCTCTCTCCTTCCATTTCAGCCTTCAAACCTCAAAATACTAGTAAAATCATGTCACTCCCTTAGCTAAAACCCGTGATGAATCTACACTGTCTACATTCTAAATTCCTTAGCAAGCAAACAAGGTCCTCCATAATTAGTCCCAGCTTACCTTTCTAGACTTATCTGCCATGACAGTACCTCATCATCCTACACTCTAACCAACCACTGGGTATAAACTATTCCTCTGGAATACACTGTACTCTCCTGCTTCCATACATGTAATTGTTTACCTACCACCTTGAAGTAAGGGATAAAGTCATGTCTATCATTGTAACTACAGGGCTTTACATACTACTTATCATAGCATAGGTCAAATAATTGTTTAATGAACTCCTCAACGTCACCTATCAATAGTCTACTCACCTTCCAAAATTATTACCTCTAGAATAAAATCTAATAAAATATTTTTCAATGCCAACTTCCCCACCTCCCCAGAGTAGTTGATCCCTCCTCTGCACTCTCCTAACACTCTATAATAAAGCTTATCACAGTAGTCCTCAGAGTATGCACGCTTAGAATATACAGCTGATCCCTGAACAACAGGAGTTTTAACTGCGTGAGTCCACTTATACGCGGATCTTTTTCAATAGTAAATACTATAGCACTACAGGATCCTCAGCTGGTTGAATCCGCGGATGCAGAACCCCAGATAGGGAGGAACCAAGTATACAGACAGCCTACGGAGGGCCAAGTTAGACACAGATTTTTGACTGCATCGAAATCAAGCTATACCATCAAAAATCCAAAAGTGATTATGTTCTCCTTGTTCGTAGGGAGAAAAACCTTAGGTACTAGATAGAATCTCGTCAATTAAGGGTTTCCTTCCATAATTTGTTTTAAGCCTTTTGTATCCCCTAGCAAAAAATCATACAACTAAATATATCAATATTTCAGGATATTCTGAAAGCAGTCCCATGACTTCCAGGTGTTCTGACAATGGAACAAGTTTGAAAATCAGTTTTAACACATTTTACATTTTACCATAACTGTGTATGTACCCTTTTTTAAACTTCTTGGGCCAGGAATTGTCCCTTAAGTCATAGAACAAAGCAGGTGCTCAATAAATGTCTTGTTAGTTGAAATCCTTCATCCTTTCATCACTGCACTTAAAACATTTTCTGAACCTTCTTAAATAGCACTTTTTGCTTTTTGAAGAATGGCAACTATAATAAATAGAACTACGTGGAGTATCAAGCTCTAACATTCTATAGTTCTGCACAAGAAGCAAATCCAGATTCTATTACCAAAGGGCCCCAATTTTTAGATTTACATTAAAAAGACAGAATTACAGAATCCAGTGGGGATGGGGGAGTTGGACTACTAGGGAGTAAGAAGTACCTTGTTAAAATTCCCAATTACTTTCTGGATTTTGATCTTAATTGAGAATAAACACGTCAACAAATTTCAAATTTAACTGAAGAGGAGATTAAAATCAGTGTACAAAATCCATTTGTATTTCAATTACTGCTTGTATTTGGAAACCTCTATTTTTAAATTTTTGAGGCTTCATGATGATGCTTTTGTACGCTCATGCCCAACTAAAAAGCAATTACAAAACTAAATAATCTTTAGCTGTATTTTAAGAAAGCCTTTTTTTTAACAGTCCATTACATGTACCACTTTTTAACAACTTAATTCAGAAATCAACTGTAATTTTAACAAGGATATATAATATTCAAGCTTATTTTCACCAAAATATTATTTTCAATGGCCAAAATTAAAATTTCAAGTTCAGCACTACTGGGGTCACTGGCACATCGATGCCTCTTCTATAACTACAAGCTTTTAAAACTACATAGCAAAATTCTTAAAGCTTTCAAAAATATTTTAAAATTTAAAAGCTTTCAAAAATATAATTTAAAATTCAGAAGAGGCAAAAATTCTTATTAGACATAACTTCCCAACTATTAAGTATTTTCTATTCATTTCCACTTAGTAGCTGATTTTCTCCCTATTTCTAATGCTAATTGTTATTTCTCTCAGTTGCCCCAAATACATGAATGAGATCCCTTCTAAAATACAACTCTGAGACGAAGTATGCTAAGTCTTAGCCCTAGTTCTATCACAAATATTATATATAAAACATATTGCTATATATCACTTATATTAAATATGATCAAATTATAAATCTTTTATAGATCATACACATGTAGTCCCATTATAACACCACAAAAAGCAGACCAAAATATTTAGAAATTTTAACAGGATAAAACAAAAGTAGAATATACTAAAGTTGTGATATTTTCTTCCCTCTCCCCAACTGGTCATCCTGCATACCTCCTAGAGAGCAGACACTACCCTGGAGAGACCATACTGTAGCCAGACTAAGTACCTGTAGTACCCAGAAACACTATGCTGTTCCATGCCTTGCATTCACTGTAGTTCAGCATTCTGGAATGCCCCTCTCAAACCCTCCAAAAAAAATCCAGAAGCAATCTTCAACTTCGTTAAGAATCAGTTCAAGTATAAACTTCTCTATACCTTTTAACTCCATTATAGAATCATCATCTTTTGAAAAGCATCTGTTTCCCTACTCAACTATACACCACTGAAGAGTAGGGAACTTCTCTTTTGATATCAGGGCTCTGAATGTCCAACTCTGGCAGATACATATTTGTACAATCAACACTCTCATAGCACAGATGAAGAAACTGAGATTTAAGTTATACAATGTGCTCAAGGTACTAATGTTATTGGGTTGCTCTGTAATGATAATGTGGCACCCTCTATATCTAATGTATGTGATTTCTTGCTCACTAAAAGGCTCAGTAGTGTATGGAGCAGCTGTAAAATTCTCCTTACAGTAAATTTCAAAATAAGGGTTAATTCAATATCTTACAAACATATACTAGAAGACAAAAGAGAACAAATGATAATATCTAAGTGACTGTTTTTCATTACTAAAATACCATATACCACTTATTTATAAATAAGGTATCTGAGTCACCTATTTGCTGAAAATCATACTCATGTGCCCAGTCTATAGAATATTGTTCTGGAGCATCTATATTTACTAATTGCATACAAAACAGTTATAACCTATGGGTTTCTGAAAGTTGTGCCCACTCAAAGCATTTATTTAGTAATGATTCAGATTGCAGGCTAGTACAGAAAAAGAAATGATTTTCTAGCATCTACAAGTGTGGTTTGTCAAATCTGTTATTTACAAAATGTTTGTATACATCAAATACCAAAAAATTGAGGAAGTCAAATTTTTAATTATCTCTTTGAGACCATCACATTACTTTTTGCTCCTAAACTGCAAGAATTTTCTCTCTCTTGGACTAAGAACATCAGAAATACATTATTATGTTTATAAACAAAAGAATGTTTTAAGTTCTAAGTATGGATTCTATTAGATCATATGGGAATACAGTATTCTGAACATTAGTCACTAGGAATGATTCAAAGCATTCAGAAATTTACCTTTATGTGAAGAGAAACAGTCTCCCTGCTCTTTTGCAGGGCTTAAGAAACACTACATACAAAATGTTTCTGAAAACACCTGTAATTTATTCAAACCTATAAGCAACTTCTTAGCACTTTGATGCAGCCATTCTCCAGCCTCATTCTAAACACCCGTTTCCAATCTGTAAAACTAGATGCTTGGACTAGAACTCTATGGTTTCTTCCAGATCTAAAATCTTGTGACACCAATTTGGAAGATATTTTACTACTTAAAAATAATGACGTGTGAAAGGACTGTTTCTTATGTGAGTCATAACTATAAAACACTGTGGAGACAAGGGTAACGAACACACTACACAAATATAATGTCACTAAATAAAATATTAAAAGTAATATACAAGACAAACTTGGGAATTATTCTATTACCAAATAATCCTACATTATGAATGGATTCAAGAAGAGGCTCCTTAGTTTAAATACAGCTGCCCTAATGAGTCAAGCGCTACGTTAACCATTGTTTTCAGTGAAAGAAGTCACTGATAGTCTCGAAAACAGCATATGGGAAGCCAGTGACAGATTAGATTGTTTTAAAATTACAGTTATAATCAAGGACCAAAAAATTAACACAACTTTTCAGGAGCTATTAGATAAAAGCTAGTACACTTCCCAGTTTCAGATATGAGAATATTCATTTTATTCAGCTACCACTACTAGTATTATAATGATTAAAACTTATCTTGGGCTAACTATATGGGACTGGCACTTTCGACTTTACATTTATTAATGCATTTAATCCTACAGCAACCCATTAATTAGGTACTGTCATTATGCCCATTTTACAGATGAAGAAACTGAGGCCAAAAAGGTAAAGTGACTTGTTCAAGTTCACTTCCACTAGTAAAGAGTCAAACAACTGGTTCACTTCAACCACGATTTCCAACAACATTCAATTATTTTTCTATTCCTGAAGAATTTCCGATAGAGAAATTAATTTGGCTCATTATCAATTACAGAATTATAAGTTAATACGTGTATTTTAGTAGACTCCTGTGCTATATTATTTCCTCTTACGAAAGAAAAATAATTGACTCTGGATATATGGGTGGAGTATACCAAGAGCATCGTGCCATCTGAACTGCCTGTGACTTCTGGTAGAATAGATACCAATACCGAAACGTATTAAAAATTTTGTGTTGATGCAAAACTTCAATCTGCTCAGATGAAGTTGAGAAAAAAGACCAGGAGTACGCCACAGTAATTGTTAACCATTTAATTACACGCTATAAAATCTCCGATGGCCGACTTGAGCAGTAAAGTTATTATTTTAACAGTCTGAAATCACCCTTTTACACGAGCCAGAATTAATTTTCTAACGGTATTTCATTCCAAAAACGTTTAAAATTTTCTTGCCAAAACTGTCTAAAAGTTGCAGGTCCAACTTCCATCCCACTTAAACTTTTCCTCTCCCTACTCCTGTAATTCTTCCTACGGGCACCATTTCACTTTACTTCTAAAAACTTTACCTGCTCTTCGGTACTCGCGACTCGGCTTCCGTCTCAGATTCTTCACGTCTGGGCGTAGGGTTCTCTCAGCCCACACCCACCACACCCCTGCGGGCCCCCGCCCAGCGCTGCTCCTCCTCCCGGGGTTCTCCAGCACCGACTCAGCACCTATCAGCGACGCCCCCCGGCCCCTGGCCCAACCCATCCTCGGACACGTGCGAGGGTGTGTTTGTGTCAGCCCGTCAGTCCCGCCAGGGACGGGGCTCACTCACCGAGACAGAAGCGCCAACTTCTGCTCCAGCATCATCTCCAGCTTCTGGCCCTGTTTGGAGATCCAGTGGTCCACTCCATGCAGGCGGTAGCATGTCTCCAGCATCAACCTGAAGTCCGCCACGAACTCGGTGATGCCACCGTATTGGCCGCTGGAGAACTTCTCCTCCATCTTCAGCAGACACATGCCCGACCCGGGCTGCTGCCGGAGGGCGCGACTGCCCCGGCCCCCGCTGCGCGGCCCCTCGGCCGCCGCCTCCTCCTCCCCAGTGGCAACGCCCCCCAAGGGCTGCAGGAAGGGGGAGGTGAGGCCTCGGTGCTTCTCCTGCAGAAACTCGCCCAGGATGCGGTAACCCTGCTGCAGCTCGTAGGTCAGCTCCTGCTCCTTGCAGACACCGCCCCCGACCACCATCGCCCCCTCCTCCTCCTGGTCGTCCGCGTCCTCCCTCGAAGAGGCACTCCTTCCTCGGGCCGGCCCTGAGGCCGGGGCCGCCGCTGCCACCAACTCGTCGTCGTCCTCTTCCTCGGCCGCCGGTGGCGGCCGCTCCTCCTCCCCGGCCGGCTCCATCTCCCCCGGCGTCCCGGGCACGCTCATGCCCCCGGCAGGCCCAGCTTGGGCGGTGTGGAGCGGACGCTCGAGGCGCCGGGGCACGCGTGAGCGCGGGCCGCTTCCTCAGGGCTCGGCTGCGCCGCGCAGCCCCAGCCGCATCGGGCCTCGCTCTCCTCTGCCGCCGGCTCGGCTCGGTGCGCGCGGGGGTCTCGAGCTCGCCGCCAGCGGGGCGGGGTTACATGGCGCGCGGAGGAGGGGGGAGAGAAGAGGAGAGCCTAGGTGCCCTCCTCCCCCCTCCCCCCGGCGGCGGCGCGCGCGCGCGGCCCTTGCCTGCCTCACCCCTCCGCGCCCCGCCCGGCTACTCTTCACCCGCCAGGCCCGGCTCGGCCTCCGCGGCCTCGGCGCCCCACCCCCTCCCGGGCCGGCTTGAGGGCTGGGAGGGGGCGAGGGGGAAGGGGGGGGTTTCCTCTAGCCTCCCCGGAGGGGGCCGAAGCACAGGGCAGCCGCGGCTCGGGCTCCTCCTCCTCTCCCTCACACCCCCTCCCGCCCCTCTCTACCTGCGGGGAACCCGGGCAGGAGGAGGTGGCGCGCGGACGGGGCCCGGCGACAACTGTCAGTTAGAAGCCCTGCTGGGCGGGGGGAAGAGAAGGGGGAGGGCACTCAGGCCCCCCCCCTCCAGGTTGGGGCGAGCTGTGGAAAGACGCAAAGAAAGAGGCACCGTCGCCGTCCACGGTGAGCATGCGTAGTACAACACCACCAGCCCGACTTCACGTCCCGCCCCGCTAAGCGAAAGCAAGGACTTAGTCTCAGCTTCAGGCCCTGAGGCCTGGTAGGTTGCACGGACCAATGATGTCATCAGCTTGTAGACGACTGTAAGGGGCGGAGTGAAGAGGGAAGCAAGGCGCCTGCGCAGCTTTGCTTGCCACCTCCTGAGAGAGAGGCCGAAAGGGTTTTTTAAATCAGGTGCTGCAAGAGGATATTTCTTTTGTGAGACCCCTATTAGCGCTAAAAGCTAAAATTAATCCTGAAGGAGCTTGCTAGATAACCTTCGTCGATGGAAAGTGAATTGTAAGAAGGCATAAAATGTAAATCCTATCCTTTTGTAAAAAAGTTCTCTTTGCACACTCCCTCTGTGACTGCCGGTTTTTCAATATAAAACTAGAATTTTGAGAAGTCTAGAAAGGAGATTGAAGGACTCGACCAACTGAAACATGTTCACATGGAAAAGGAAAGGAGATGATTTGTGAAACTTGAATTTCTCAAACTCCTGTTCCCAGGTCTTAACATCAATTCCTGTTTTGGAAATTAATCCCATGTTTTCCGTTAGTGAAAAACATTTCCACCCTCTCGATTTTTGACATCTGCTAAGAGTAAAGGAAGGGAATGGGACCTCATTTTTAAAAATCCTTGGGACTGAAAACAGTCTTCAGATATTTCAAATCTAAGCTGTGCAGCATGACCTTACAATCTCACTACACATTTTAAAATTACTGTTTAGGGAATGTCTAAAAAGTGAACTTATCATTCCATTAGTTGTCATATTGCTTAAAGTGAGGAGAAAGGAACTAATGGGTCCTTAAAGCAGTTATTACTATCTTCTCACGTTCTATTTTAAAGATGCACATATTACTTTTTCTCCTTACACAGAACTCTCTTGCTTTAAACCTGGAATTACTTGAATACAAAAATCAAAATTTTAGAAAGCAAGTGGGGACTTCCCTAGCGGTCCAGTGGTGAAGACTCCGCACTTCCGCTGCAGTGGGGGTGGGTGGTGGCGTGGGTTCATCCCCGGTCGAGAAACTGAGATTCCCACATGCCACGCGGCGAAGGCCAAAAAAAAAGGGAAAGCTGTATAATGAAATGATTGGGATATACTGACTATTATGATTGTTTACTTCCCGTTAATATGGACTTTTAAAGCACTGATAAAATTCAAACTTAAAAGCTTTTTTTTTGGTCAAGTTAGACAGCAGCCTTAGGTAAAAGTTAAGTGGGAACACTTTTGAGGTTTTAGGGTATTGACACTACCACCGCCACCAAGCACACCCATCATCTAGTTTTCACGGTCTCCTCTCACCTCATCAGACATTTGTGGTGTATTAGGCATTTACAGCATTCTCTCTCCATAGAGCCCATAGATGTACCTCAGCTCAGGAACAAAGGCAGAGACCAGTCTGACTTCAGGGACTGACAGCCAAAACTGTGTCTGACTGAACGTCCCTCATTTCCTTTGACAAAGCCCAAGAATCTGCACCCATCTCACCCCAGCAAATATCACCTCTTTCTCTTTAGCCACCAACCCTATTTCACGACTCTCGGATATTAGCTTGCATTTATCAAACGCTGTGCCACTAAGCACTTTATATTCGTTACCTCCTTTAATTCTCACAATCCTATGAGCTACGTATTATGGCCATTTCACAGATGGAGAATTGTTTAGGTTAAAAAAGTAGTTTGCCAAAATTCAAATCTAGGTCTGTCATAGTTCAAAATTCTCCAGGTGCCTAATTCCAAGTCATATGGTAGATTTTCCAGTTCCTCATGTACGAGAGTGTAGGGAATTGCTAGAAATGTTTACCAAGGGCTTCTTAATTAAGGGATACTAATTAAGATAAAGAGGTGCAGATGAGTAGAAGAAACGTCAGCTATAGGTCATGGAGAGGCCAAATTGACTGAGATCTTAGCTAGTATGAAAATAGAATCAGGTGCTTGAACTTTTAGACTATAGATAAGTAAGAAGAAAAACTGCCTTTCCATCCCACCATCCAGAGAAAACCTCTATTACAGTAATATCAATACTTTGTAGTGGGGTTTTTCTATTTATTCATCTATACTTTAAAATTTTATCTTAAATAAACTTAAAATTGTGACTATACTGTACCTAATGTCCTTTTCTTTTTTCTCTCATTAACAATAAATAATTGTAGGGAATGTACAAGAATTGCTTATCTAAAAATCTCAACTTCATATCTGTCCACAATGGCCTAGATGGCCTGCTCATGAACTTGTAGAAGGTGAAACAGAGATTCTAATGTAAAAGGAATTCCAAACCATAAAAAAGAACACAGCAGAAGTAAAAACACCAACAGCAATAACAGCCACCATTTATTAAGCACTTACTAAGTCTTAAATATTTACTAAATATGTTACATAGACAGTACTCATAATAGCCCCAGGAAATCCTGACAGATGTATTTGTTCTTAAATTTTGGATTAATAACTTGCTGAGTAGAAAGTTTTTTTTCTACCCTACAAAAAGCCTGACATTAAAGACCAACATTGCAATTAATATAATTAACCCTAGATTTACAGAACTGTTTTCTTACAATGTATACCTACTGCTAAATAACTTCTCAAAGCTGTTTTCTTTTTCTCGTTTAAAGATTAAATTAATTTTGCTTCCCTTTCACGATCACAATAGAATTCTCTTTAATGCTACTACATAATCTATTAAGAACTTCTCCAAAATAGAAATCTATTTAAGCCCCACTTTGAATCAGGGCTTCTCTTCTTGTTGAACTGCTTTGCAGGAAAAAATGGCATACATACACAATGCAATATTCTGCTCAAATACATAACACTGATTGACTCCCACAAATATTATTTACTATTTGTCAAACACTGTGTTACAGTATGTTACATGCTACCAATGTTAGATGTACCAGGATGCGCTTTTCAGTAACCATGGTCCTTAGAGTCCTGGATAACTTGAAAAAAAAGAGACTGGTCTAAGACTTCAAAGTTTTAACTCTCAGCTGGACACTTTGGGAACTAGAATATGGATATATCTCAGTCTCAGGAGGACATTATTAAAACGTTCATATGTATTATGGAGAAAACTTCCCACATCCATTGTAATATCTCAAATCTCTGTTCCAATTCAGCATCCTCCCATTACTATGAAAACTAGGAGTATTATCAAGGAGGAATAAGCCTGCCACTATATTCTTCACCCACAATTCCAAAGATGTTTGTCCTGGAAGTTCTCCTATCCCATCTTGTGAGCTCTTAGCATCTTGTGGTAGGCAGCATGACATCTTGACACCAAGTATACTGCTTGCCCAGCATCAATAATTCAGACAAATAGCAACAATTTATATACTTCACATCAACTACAGGAAAGGTGACAAACATTTTAAGACAAGAGAAGCACAGGTTATCACCAAGGTCTGTGTTTAAGAGATAAAACATGCAAGGTAAACAGAGGCTATAACACTGACTAATCCTGGAGAAACATGGGGAAGGCATATAAACTGCCTAGCAGGAAGAGAACAGTTCTCTCAATCATAATGGAATCCACGCACAAAACTTGTTCGGAGTTACTTTTATGGTGGATGATATTCAAGTAATATTAAGGTGCTTCAGGCAAAATTTAGCAACTCCTGTAAGGCTTCCTGCTGCTCATCATCAAGCTGGGAAATGCATTCCAACCATAATTCTTCAGAAGTCTGTACCTGACGCACGACATTAGCTAGGCGTTTGGCACAAGGATCTTCATAGTTAATAGTCTCATTCATTTTTCCTTCTGCAATTACACTGATTATTTTTGGAAGATTGGAATTATTTGGACCAAGTACAACTGGGTGGTTGCTTTCAATTAAGTCACAGAGAAAACTCAAAGTCTGAATAGCTTCCTCTTTATCCTCATGCAATGGAAGCCATGACAACCAGTGTGGAAGAACTTCATCTACATTTACACAGTTAGGCTTAAACCTCAAAATCTTGCCTACTGCTGAGATACAGTTCTCTGTAGCAATGACATTTTTTTTGGTTTTGGAATTTGCACACTTAATAACTTTTACCAGCAGCGGAACAGCTTCTGAACATAAAGAACGATAATCATCTCCACCAAACTGTGCCATAACACCCAGGCCATAAGCAGCAGCTTGCCTGACTTCAGGGTTGTTGTCTCGCATATTTAGTAGCATTGGCCACCGAAAATATTCTACATATTTAAATGAGGTTGGACTACAGTGTTCTATGATATCATCAAATATGCACAATCCCCACTGTCTGTCTGGCCATGGCCTATTAGAACAAATTAGATTTACAATTAATGGGAGCAGCTGTTCAAACCACGGTAAAATCTTTTCCTTGTAAGTACTAAATAATGAGTGCAAAATATCTGATACTTTGGTCAGAATATAAACATCACATTCATCCTCATCTTGCAGGGACATTTCAACCTGTTGGTCATAGTTTTCTTCCTGTCTTTTAACCTGTCTCAGTTCTTGGTTTTTAAAGTGCCCTTCAAGTTTTGCTTTCAGTATTTCTCCCAGTTCTTCCAACTGTTCATCATTGAGGCACCCATCTCCCATTACTTCAATGGACTTTGCAAAAGAATTCATTATTTCTGAGAGTACATCTGTATCAGGTTCGGTCCCAATAGCCTTGATTAAAGGATCACATATGAAATGCCACATCTGTGCAAGATACTCTGGGCCATGAATTCTTGCACATTCCAGGAGAAAAGGCATGGACTCTGCTGCTGCCACTCGAACATTGTCATGGAAATAAAATTTCAGTAAAGGAACCATCAGTTTTACAACTTGTTCTGTGTATTCCACGAATCCTTCCCTTAACTCCTTAGCATAATAAACCAACATCTGGCAAGCAGTTGCTTTTGCTTCAAGCCCTGAAGTCTTAATTCCAAAACTCTGCTGGTCTCCAAGATTTACAAATTGCCATCCATCATCATCACTCATATTCTCCACATCTTGTGTGTCTAAGAGAGCAACGTCAGGTTTAGCTGAAGCAGTCTTAATAAGAGGCTCAATAACCAGTGGAAGGTACTGTTGAAAATCATTTCCAAGAATTTTACACATTCTGGCCCAAGCTGAAATGATGTAAGAGGTCTGAGGGTCATCATCTTCCATATTATTTAAGTCTGATTGTGTTTTTAACAACAGTTGCATCACATTTGATGCATCTTGCATAAATTTTTCCTTCCCAACAGCAAGACCAACATGGCTAATGCATTCAATAGTTTTTCCTTTCAGAAGTTTGAGTTCCTTTTGAACAGCAAGCTCAACAATATGCTTTAGTGAGGGCATAAATATATCATAGTATGGAACAAATTTTTCTTCTATTGTATCTGCAACTGAGGCAATGGCTGTCACAAGCTGTTCCAAGGCCAACTTAGTTCCATTGCGAATCAACTCTTGAAGTTTAATCACCAAGATGGAATGTAGATTTCTCACCATACTATCCAAATATAGAACTAGCAATGATTTGGGGCAGTCTTCAATAAAAATAATAAGCGCAGAAGCTGCATGTGACTGCACACGCTGATTACCTTGATTTTCCATGGTACGCAACAGAGCTGCAATCACCATTTCATGGAATTTCTTTTGGAAGTTAGGTGCAAAATCTGTAGCCATCTGTCCAAGTGTAGTACAGGCTGCAGCCCTCACCCTTGGATGAGGATCCTGAAGAAAAAGCAAAACAGAGTTAACTGTTTCGTCTAGAATTGATTCCATTTGCTGATGGCATCCTTCTCCAATAGCAGATAAGGCCATTAATCCAGCATGTCGATATTTCCAGTCAGGGCTCTGAAGCATCTGCATGATATGCTCCTTAGTCATTGGTAAAACAAGTTTTCCACCGAGCCCACAAGCCAGTCTGTCTAGTGCACTCTCAGCAGCAACTGCATTGCTGTCAAAATCATCTTCTTCCATTTCATCAGCATTTACCCAGTCCTCATCATCTTGTAGATCGACCATCATTGCCAATATATGAGGAACTGCCTGTGCAATAATATTTGTATGTTTTTTCAACATTGGGGTTGCAGTTTCAGACAAGGTCACTATTACTTCAAGAGCCAGCTGGCGTTGCAGATTACTAAGTCTAGAGTCTCCACATAACTTCAGACTCAATTGAAGAGTATCTTCTAAATAAGGACCCAAATATTTAGGTACAGTATCTGCAATCTCAACAAGGGATTCTAGCACTGAATCATCATCCTGGTAGCATGAATCATTCACAGCCTGTAAGATTCCAGGAAGCAAGTCTGCAAAGTCTTTGAAAAGAGCAATATTATTCTCATTAGCAAGTACAAATGCAGCTGCAGCTCTAGCAGATAATGTCCTGATTGCTGGATGTTCTTGATCTTGAATACACTGGTCCAACAACCGTTTGATGATATCCAAATCGTGCCGATCTTGGGTCCCAAAAATCCCAGGAAAGTGCCAGAAAACGTGAAGTGCAACTTCCCACAGAACCACATTTTTAGAGTAGATTGAATCAACAAGGAACTTCAGACCTTCGGGCCAGTGGTTAGTGCCATCCTCATCTATCAAATTCCTGGCCAGCACTGCAAAAATATCACAAAGTTTTTTCCTCATACTAGCATGGGTTTCTAACTTAACAGCCAGTATCAGTTCAATCTTGACGTCCCTCTGAACATCAGAAGGCAGATTTGGATAGACTTCCTCAAACCCAGAGGACAAAAGCCGTCGTAGCAGGGCGGCAGCCATTTGTCTCACCTCATAACCTGCTCTTCTATTTCTGACGGCATCTAAGAGGAATGTAGTCTTACACAGACCTGGGATATTTTCATAGATTTCCTCTGCTTGTCTCCGCACCATACAGCTTGGATTGATGAGGTTCTTCAGAAGCTGGTAAAACTCTTGCTTTCCCGACACGGTCGCCGGTACTCCGGCAGACCCGCACGCCGCCATCGCGTTCTGTCAAAGCGACCGCGACGGAGCAGGAGGGCGGGGGTCTGCGGCTCGAAGCAGTGACGTCAACGAGGCGCCGGCGGGGATGGGCGGGAGCGCTCCTTCCTCCCGTGCCTGGCCCTCGGTCTGGGCTCCGGGAAGGTGGGAGCGGGGGTCGCTCTCCATCAGTTTTCCAATCAGATGAAAATGTACCTACCGAGGAGAAAGAAAATGAAAGAAAAGTATGATATTGATTGTATTAGAATGGGATTATGGATGATTTTTTTTTCGCCTTTCCTTTAGTTCTAAACTATCTCTATTGTTACACTGATAATTTTAAAACAGAGAGTACTCCTTGAAAAGCCGCTAAGTGAAAGAAGACGATCACAAATGGCCACATGTTGTATGATTCCCTTTATATGAAAGGGCTTAAATAGGAAAATCCATACAGAAAGTAGATTCGTGTTTGGCAATGGCTAAGGGGAAGGGAGATAGAGAATGACGGCTGTCAGGGGGGTTCTTTCTGGGTGATGAAAATATTGTAGAATTGATTGTGGTGATAGTTGCACAACTCTGTGATTATACTCAAAACTATTGAATTGTACAATTTAGATTGGTGAATTCTTTGGCATGTGAATAATACCTCAATAAAGCTGTTCATCAAATAAGTACAATAAAAGATAAAGACAATGATTACTACCCCACTATTAGGTGTGCAGACTCAGGTGTGTGTCGGAATCACTTGGCCTGTGGATTATAATAAAGAATGAGAAAGACAACTGAGTAAAGTATGATGAAAAGTGACCTGGGCTAGTAATCAGGAGACTAGAATTCTGGTCTTGTCTCTAAACTGATTTTGTATCCCTGGTCACGTCACTCAAGATTTTCTTTGCAAACTGTAAAATGCCTTTACAGTTTTTCTTTTAGTAGGAAGCTGCTGAGATTATTCTAAGAAATAAATGCCCCTGAGGCTAAATATTGTTTCTTTAATCCAAGCAAGTATGTCAATCAAAAACAATGATCATTCCTCTAACAATGATTAGATCTTACTTTTGTATTGGCACCTTGCCATTCTGTCATTTTGACCATTATACAGGTTTGCAAGGTTGGTAAGATAGGTATAATACTAATTTTAGGTGAGAAATGGAAACTCGGGGCTGACTTTTGATGGATGAATCTTTATTAACTATTTGAAGAAAGAGAAGAAGTTTCTAAGTAATGGGAAGAGCTGTGTTCAAATGCAGAAAGGTCTGAGAGCCTAGTGTGATGAGTTCTGTCAGTACTTTTTGCTGGAGCATTGGGTATGGGACTTAAGGGTCTTCGGGATGACATAGGAGGCAGTAAAGAGGAAGACAAGAGTTATATAGAGGCCAGATCATGAAGAGTCTTATATTCCATGTTAAGAAACTTGGCTTTTTTTTCCCCCAAAGGTAAAGAGGAGCCTTTTAAGGATTTTACTCAAGGCTGTGAAATAATCCATTTTAAGAAAGATTACTTTGATGGCAATACAAAAACTGAAGTGTGAAGACTGGAGGCATTTAGGAGGACAATAACCTAGTTCAATTACACTGAAAGTCTAAATCACAGCAGTGGTGGAGGGAAAGAAAAGAGGGCAAGGATTGCAGGTCTTAAGAAGTCATATCAATAGCAACATAGAGGGGAAGGAGAAGCCTAGGAAATCTCCCCCCAAGTTTTGGCCTGGGCATCTTGTTGGAGGTGCTGCAATTTACCTATCTCTTTACCTACACCTGTATAAAGAACAGAATTAATGCAGACCAAAAGACTGCTAACTCTTTCTGGAGGAAAAAGAGGCTTCCCTAAGAAGGTGAGTCCCCAAATCCTTTTTGTTCTCTAGTTGCTCCCACACTCTATGGTGATGGTCATTGTTACAACAGTAAGAGTTAAACTGAATCCATTTTAGGAAAAATATTTATGTTCTTTTATTTTAGAAAAACATACACAGATTTAAAATCTTAAGGTACTTCCTCTCTAGCTTGCATTTACCTTTTGCATTGTTATTTCCCTTCCCCACCCCCAAGAAGCACACATAATAACCAAGATTTCAAGACTGGACTTGAAGACGTTAGAGTTGAACAACTTTATGAAATTTTGTAATTAAAATTGGCTTTTAAAATACTTTGCACTGTTGAGAGGCCATTTAAGAATGTTTCCATAAGGTGACTCAAGAGCAGACAATTTGAGTGTTTATTAGCAGCTTACTAAGTGAAGAAAGTGCAAAATGAGTTGCAAATTTCTTCCAAGATCTGAGAGATTTAGAGTCAAATGAGGGGGGTAGAATTAAATTGGACATAGGGGGTAGAATTAAATTGGACATACTTGACATTTTTTCAAGAATAATCCAGAATAAATAAAAATACAGAAAACAAAAAATACTACTATGAAGGCTCCTACCGATCTAAGATGGAACAATATGAATATCAAAAAGAATAATGCCTTTGATGGATTAAAAAAACTTTAAATATATCAACAAAAGTTCTGAGTTTCTAATACTAACAAAAGCTACCAACGCATTGATTATCTTTGGAGGATGCTAAGTCACCAACTGAAAATTGATAAAGAGGAATAATCAAGATTTTTCCTGCCTTTTCTGTACAAACTGTATTTCAGGATAACCAAATAGTTATCCACTTCTTCTTGATAGAATTCCAGATAAAAAGAGCACAAAAATGCTAAAGTCAGAAAATTGCTGTTTTGTAACCCCAAATGAAATAATGAATGTAGGTAACAGTAACCAATGGATGCTAAAACCATTAAATGAAACATTGATTGGGAACTTAATAATAGAGGGATAAGGATGAAACCACCTGAAGTTCCTGATTAATCTTAATATTCTTAAAAGTGGGATAAACCAGAAGTGTCATTTACATGTTGTCTTTCGGCTTCACATTCATACTTTCTCTAATTTGTTCTCTGATTCTGAGGTTAGGCTCTGGAAGCAAAATTTCTGCTTTTTCAGCTGGGTCCCTGATAATTTCCACCAATAGGAGCTGCTAGAGATTGGAGGATAGAAAAGGGACAGAAAAGAGATTGATCCTTCTTGTTTTTCCTTTTCTTGTCTGGATTGCCCTAGCAGTGGCCCTTCCTCCTGGTGACAGCGATTTCCTCCCTCTTGCAGCCCAATCTCTTCTCTCTGCAGATATACCCACAGTAGCCTGGGGGCACTCCTTCCTCAGAGGTTTCAGCCATAGCTCTGAACTCAAAGATACCAGTTCTGGTTTGTTCCTTCAGCTTTAGGGATGGTAGCATGTCCTTCAGTTACCATCTTTTGATTACCTCAGTGCTATTTATTCACTCCTTCAGGTCTCTCACACCTGTGTGACCAATCTCTTAAATCTCCTCTTGAAGTACTTAATGCGGTTTCTATTTTCCCACCTGGAACTTGACTCATTCATATACCAGGCATTAAGGGATGCAAAAACTGCAAAGTATTTTTATCTTAAATCAGGTTTATTAAGGTATAACTCATGTGCAATAAAATTCACCAATTATAAGTGTTTAATTAGGTAAGTTTTGACAGTCAAGTAACCATGACCACAATCATATATAGAATATTTTCATTACCCCCAAAAGTTCCTTTGGGTCCCTCAGTAGACAACCTCCTTTCCGCACCCCTGGCTCTAAGCAACTACTAATCCGATTTCTGTTGCTATAGCTTTGTCTCTTCTAGAATTTCATATAAATGGAATTATTCAGTACGAAGCTTTTTGTGTCTGGCTGCTTTTACTTTGCACAATGCTTCTGACATTCGTCCACTCTGTTGCATGTTTGTTCCTTTTTATTCCATCATATGAATACACCACAATTTGCTTATGCACTCACCAATCGACAGACATTTGGGCTGTTCCCAGTTTTAGGCTATTATGAATAAAGCTCTTATGAATATATGAGTACAAGTTTTTGTGGGAAAGTATGTTTTCATGTCTCTCGACAAATACTAGGAGTGAAATGGCTTGGTCAAATAGTAAGTGTACGTTTATAAGAAACTGTCAAATGCTTTCCAAAGTGGATGTACTATTTTGCATTTTGACTGAAATATATGAAAGTGCCATTAGCTCCACATCCTTGTCAGCATGTGGGATTATCAGTCTTTTAAGTTTTAGTCATTCCAGTGAGCATGTCTTTGTATCTGATTGTGATTTTAGTTTGCATTTCCCTAAATACTAACAGTGTGGATTATCTTTTCATGTGTTTATTTGCCATTTGTGTATCTTCTTTGGTGAGGTCTTTGTTCAAATCTTTTGCCCATTTTTCAAAAAATCTAATTTTTTGGTCCTCTTGCTATTGAGTTTCAAAAGTTCTTTAAATATTCTGGATACTAGTCCCTTATCAGATGTATGCTTTCAAATATTTTCTCCTTTTCTTTTTCTTAACCATGCTTTTTAAAAATCAAAAGTTATTAATTTTGTTGAAGTTCAATTTATCATTTAAAAAATTTTAAGGTTTCTGCTTTTTATGTCCTATTTAAGAAATCTTTACCCAACTCAGGTTCACAGAGATTTCCTCTAATGTTTTCTTCTATAAGTTTTATAGTTTTAAGTTTAAAGATTTTACATTTAGATCTAGGATCTATTTCAAGTTGATTTTTGTATATGGTATGAGGCATGGGCAGAAGTTAATTTCTTTTTGCATATGAGTTTCTAGTTGTTCCACTTTTATCCCACTGATTTGCCATCTTTGTTGAATATTAATTGACCATATACATGTAGTCTTATTTCTGAACCTTCTCTTCTGTTCTTTTAATCTATATGTGTATCCTTATTCCAATGCCACACTGACTGTATTGATTACTATAGCTTTACAATAAATCTTGAACCCAAGTAGTTATAGTCAGTGATTCTAAAGATCACTGAACACTGCAATTTTTAGAAAGTACTCTCTAGCCTTTAGTAAGTTTAAGATATTTTTAACCTAATTAAAGTCCATACATATTTGTGAATTTGAGTATTAATGGGAACTTTTTGCAATCTATACACATTGTGCATTTAAAAATTAAATAATAGACCAGAAAAAATGAGAAACAAATTTCTTATTTGTTTTCAATGTAAACTTATTGATTTAGAATAATACCTCAACTTTTTCACCCAGATCATCTCCCTCCCCTCCAAAAAATAGCTGAGGAGAAAGGTATTTCTGACACTTTGGGCTGTAACCTGAAGCAGCTTATGTTTTAACTTAAAATTTGAATGTAAATATGATGTTCCAGTTGCTAATATTTTCAAGTTTTTTCATATGAAATTGTTTTTTCTATAAGCTTTCCATTTCCTTCATTTATTCAACAAATATTTAATGAGTACCTACTATGTTCCAGGTACTGTGCTGGGACACTGGGGATACAATAGTGAATAAAACAGAATGCCTACCTTCATGAAGTTTACAATCTACTTTGGAACTCCTTAGCTTATGCCAGGAGGACTAGCCATGTTTAACCTGTGGTTTTATGGATTTCTCAGCATATTACCCCTTACATCCAAGTATATGAGAAGCACAGTAGTAAAACACTGTTATCATCTTTAAGAATTGCATGGCAATAATTCAGAATATTAAAAGTTGAATAAAAACATCATGAATTGGAGAGAACAGAAAACTCACTATGTGAGTACTGAACTCGCTTCTTTACCAGATGATTGAAAATATGTACATTAGTACTTGCAGGTATTAAGTGATTTAATTTCATAACAAATAAATGAGGATACAGATAGATTAAGAAATTTTTTTAAATACAGATTAAATAACTGAGAGGAAAGTTATAATAATGATGGAGGATATCAACCATCCAGACATTTCATGTCGTTTTAAATTTAAATTTTAAATTTTAAAATTAGAATGTTTGGCTCCAACTCCCAGGGTTAGACAGAACCCAGCAGAAACAATGCCCAGGGCAGAAGTGGTGAAGAAAGAGAAAAGAACCAAAGTAGGAATCAGCCTGGGCCCCACTACTCCAAACAATTAATTATAAACTATATTAGCTGTAATTTTAATAAAAAAGACAAAGCAGACATACTAAACTAAACATATTATCTTACAAAGATAAAACACTCAGAAGAGTGTCTCTTTTATACTGCTACTACTACTACTATTATGGTTATAAGAATGAAAATATATCTGATTAATTAGAGACAATATTTTGTACAGTTTCTTGTATAATAGGCAAAATATAAATTATAAAAAGGACCTGTCCCACTGGGTAGTATATTTGGTAAGATCATCTTGAAAGATGACAAAACATTTTTATCTGCATTTTCAGTTGGTGTGAGAGGTAATCCTGACTTTTTAAGTAAGTTTCAGAAGTTGTACAGTCAGGAAGAAGTAATAATAATAATGATATAATAAAGAATAAATTATTTTTCCATTGAATTAGAACTCTTGTTAGTGTAAAACTGTTATTAGTGTACTGATCTGTTTTGTAGCCATTATAACATTTTGCCTAATTTATCACTGTGTGTCTACTTTTAAAAGATTTATGAAAATCTGATATATTAGAATTATGAAGAGTCTAATTGGTTAAACTTGTGCTAGGGTGACCAATCATCCTTGTCTGCCTAAGACTGGGGTTTCTTGGAATGAGGAGTTTCAGTTCCAGGACAGTCCCAGGCAAAGTGGAACAGTTTGCCTAACTTTCAATCACTTTTTAAGTATTAGAAAAATATCATTTGTAAAAAGTCATTAACTATAAAGGTTAAATTAGATTCAAGTTAAGCACTTTTGACAATAATCCTTTATAAGTGATGCTATGTACTTCATATGCATTTCATTAAGTATACATAATGTGTGGTTGTCCTACAGTTATTGTTACTAAGCTTTAAGTAGTGACTGCCTGATCTCTCCATTTTGTTTTTCCCGTTGAGACAAATAAGTTATCTTTGGGGTAATACTTTGACAACCTTCAAACTCTCCTTGCCTAAATCAGATATTTCATCAGGAGTGGGGAAAAGGTAAACTATTCTTCTAATTCCATCATTTCTTCTATGTTTGTAAGCTGGCATTTTTCTGTAATAAAGAGCTCTCCCTCATGACCTGAGGCTATTTGGCAACTGTGAAGGAGTGCTTAATTCTTTCTCATTAATTATCAATTTTCAGAGTAGGGAGGTGAGTAATAGCCACCTCCAATCATGACAAATACAGTTGGTTTGTTATGTTTTGTTTGGCTTCTCTTTTTTGAATTGTCAAGAGCTGTGAAGAATCTGAGATTTTACGCTACTTCAAAGCTGACAAGTTAGCCTGCCATAGTTTCATGGATGATAGTAAAAGATATGAGACTCTGCATCAGAGACAAAAAATAATTTGTTACTCATGGCAACAGCAGCAGTCAGAGTATCAGCATTTTTCACTGGTTCCCAACTCGCAATTCCTACAGCATGATGCAAAGAGGGATAGATGCCAGCTATACACATCAAGGACTGTGTTACAGGAGGGAAACACTGAGCTTAGATTACAAATCTTTTATAACGGACAGTAAAGCTGAGTGCTTTTTCTCCAGGGGGGGACATTATCTTTTTATTCTGGATAGTAACCATGCTTGCCCTTTGCTCCAGAGGAGACATTATCTCTGTCTTCCAAGGCTATTCACTACACAAGCATACTTAATAATATAGTCCAGGATGTCTTTGCTCACAAGATGTGCAGAAATATGAGATACCATGGGTATAATTATGTGCTGGTTGTTCTCCATTGCTCCCCTCCCTCCTTACATTCTCTGCCCTTTTCTGTAGCCCAGGAGGCTGACATCTACAGACTGCATCACTCAGGCTCCCTTGCTCTCTGTCTTCTGGTTGAATTGGCTTATGAGAGGCATTAGCAAGTGACTGGGAAGAGGTGGCATAGGGTATTTAGTCCCCATCTCTCTGCCCTGTTCTCGCCCCACCTTGAGGCAGTCCTGGTACAGGCTGCATTCTACTGATACAATTCTTATAAGGAGGTCCTTTTTTCCAGGCTGCAAACTGTAGGTTCATTCTCTCCCATATCCCCTTTAGGCCTAAATATGGTAAAAGTGTATAAACATTCCTAGACCCTGTGCTTTGTTATGTTCTCTTAACCTTGCCCACATTTTTGTAAACAATCCTTTCAGCACACTCTCTTCAGTAACACTTTCTAAATATGTTTTCTGTTTCCTGACAAGATCTTGATAAGAACTCAAAGATTCAATTAATTTTAAAAGAGAAAAAAACTAAAATTAATAAAACCAAGGATTAGAAAGGTAGTTTAACAAAAAAAGAGACTTTTTAATTTAATTTAATTTTATTTTATTTTGGCTGTGCCGTGCAGCTTGTGGGATCTTAGTTGCCTGATCAGGGATTGAACCTGGGCCCTGGTAGTGAAAGTGTGGCATCCTAACCACTGGACTGCCAGGGAATTCCCAAAAAGAGATTTTAAAATATGAAATTATTATTATCCTCAACATGCTAATTCATGCAAATATATTTATACAAAAATATAAGATCAAAACCAATAAAATCCTTTTAGAATAATTTATAGAATGTGAAATTATTTGAAAAATAAAAGAATAAAAAATACAAAAGATGGGCTTCCCTGGTGGCGCAGCGGTTGAGAGTCCGCCTGCCGATGCAGGGGACACGGGTTCATGCCCCCGTCCGGGAAGATCCCACATGCCGCGGAGCGGCAGGGCCCGTGAGCCATGGCCGCTGAGCCTGCGTGTCCGGAGCCTGTGCTCCGCAACAGGAGGGGCCACAACAGTGAGAGGCCCACGTACTGCAAAACAAAAAAACCAAAAGATTTATATCCTACTTGATAAATGGCCAGAGCAGATGATTTATCAACAAAGAAATATAGACTATAAATCTTGACGGGAAAAATATTCAATTTGGGTAGTAATTAAAACAAAGCAAACTAAAGGCACAACCACATCTCCACATAACTAAGATAAATTACAGGAACAACACAGCATTGGTGGATTGTTGGAAAATAAATCTATTGCTGGTGGCCCCTGTTGGAAAATAAGTCTATTGCTGGTGGCCCCTGATTACTTAGCTGAGAATCTAGAATGGTGGTTAAAAAGTCTTTGATGCAGAAATTCCACTTTGAACAATAGATCCTAAGTGGATGATACAAAAGAAGACAAAAATGAGGTGCATATTTTTCACAATAGATGTATGTTAAGAGTATTAAAAAAATGAAAATAACCCAACAATGGGTAGAATAATTGTTAAATAAGCCATGATATTTTAAAATGTGTTGAAATGTTTCAGTGAGAAAAAGAGGATATATTATATGTACACACTACATATACTGTGTATTAAAATATGGCTCTATGTGCCTAGAGTGAGGGAGACTCTGGGAGAGACTTCCTTCCCAGAGGGCATCTCAGTGGGCCTCCAGACGTGTGCCAGAGGGTTCTTCCCCTCATGCCAGGCTCCAGGACAAGCAGGTAGGCCTCTGTCACAGAGGGACAGTGGTGTATCTGTCCACTCTTTCTGTTCTGTGCCCTTGGGGTGGTGGCCAGCCAAGAACTGTCTCTCTGTTTGTTGCAGTCCCAGGAGACCTAAAAGTACAGGCTCTGCTGGCCATGAGCCAAGCAATCTCGAGGTGTCCCCTGGGTGGCAGCCACAAAAATCTGGTGCCAGACATGTGTGCAGGTTCCCCTCCATTATCCAAAAGAAGACACAAATGAGGTACATGTTTTTCACAGTAGATGTACCTTGAGTTGCAAAATCTGGGTCCTGTACTCTGAAGCATGGCAGAGGGAGAGCAGGAAGATAGCACCTGCCCTCTGGGGTCTCTGGAGAGGATTACAGTCAGCCCTTAGATGTGTAGATGTGTGTTTAACTACAGGCCTGCCCCTCAGGCTGCAGCTATGAAAATACGGCATCTGAAGCCTGATGGGTTTGTGTCTTGGCCAAGGTCACACAGCTGGGACATGATGGCAGCAGCACACACCCTGGACAGGGGTGAGGGAACTGCTTCCAGATTTTACTCTGCATTAGTTAAGGTGTGGTTCTAGGACATCCAGACTCATGCATCACAACTTCCTACCCGAATCTATGGAGAGATGTGGCATGAAAGAAAGCACCTTGAACCTAAAGGCAAATAGCGATAACATCGGTTGTCAGAAAAGTGGTGAAAGAGCATGGTGAAAGGAATGCTATGCACAAAAGCAGGTGGCAAGTTTTGCATGAGATCCCATGGCAGGTGAATCTCTGGATAACTCATTCATTAAACAGTGGACTCTACTATCAATGATACCAGCACCTTGGATGAGAATTCTTAAGAGTGCTGATGAAGCTACCACAACTCACAGATAGTAGAAACCTACCACACAATCTCCCAGAGATTAGCCAACACAACAAGCCTAAATATAAGAGAAGGGTTAAAAAAAAAAGTTCATTTTCCCAGAGACTTCTCAAGCAAAAGTATCTTCCTTTGAAAAAGGAGCACCCAAGACAACAGCTTTCCTCAGTGAATTTAAATCCTATTTTAAGAACAGAATCGTCTAGACAGAATTGCATGTGGAGTTTTCTTCCTACCATGATAAGTGTAGCAATAATGTTGGAAAGACCGACTCTATGCTTTGGTCTAGGTGAGCCCTCTTAAGGGTCCTTTTCAAATTCTAAGCTATAGTTTTGGGAGTCATTTAACAGAAAGCTTTTACAGAAATTGTAGTCAATCACATTATAGTAGGTTTCCTATTATTCATCCTGGTCATTGTTTTATTTTTTATTTTTTTGTGGTACGTGGGCCTCTCACTGTTGTGGCCTCTCCCACTGCGGAGCACAGGCTCCGGATGCGCAGGCTCAGCGGCCATGGCTCACGGGCCCAGCCACTCCATGGCACGTGGGAGCTTCCCAGACCGAGGCACGAACCCGTGTCCCCTGCATCGGCAGGCGGACTCTCAACCCCTGCACCACCAGGGAAGCCCTGGTCATTGTTTTAATAACAATAAAGTGACAGACTGATAAGAAAATGTGGCTCTATGTTCTTTGGGTTCTTTTTGTTTTCCTGTAAAGTTTCTTAGATTTCTAACTTATTTTGAAGATGTTGATTTACATAGAGATTTAGTGCAACATTCTATGTTTGTGGCATTTACTTGGTCTTTACCTATGTATTTTTTAAATGAAGAAAATGTATCAATAAAATTAATGAAAATGTTATATGAAGAGATAGAATAATGGCTGGAACAATGAGTATTCTTAGAGAACAATAAAAAAACCTTTTAGATTAGTGTCATTATAAATCATTCATTGACAATGGGAACAGAACCTTTCCTAGGCTCAGAGAACTTAGGTAACTTGTCTGAGGTCACACAGCTAGAAAGGGCAGAACAAGACTGGAACTTAGTCTTTTTGGCTTTCAAAATGCCCCTGGTGTGGGAATATACACCATTCAGAGTACAAGTAGAGGGGATAGATCTTAAGGAAAAGAATGGACACTTCTATTGCAAAGGAGGAGAGCCTGAAAGAGAATGCATGTGAGGTAAGCTTGCAGTTGAGGTGGTAGATATGCAGTAACTGAACGACTTTTTTAAAAGACGATGATCTCTATTTTCTTGGTGAGACTATTGGCCTTAAGTAAGGCAGTGAGTGTCTGAGGAAAAACTCAAAGGTTTTGGAGAAGCCATGGGAGTGAGGAGTGCAGGATAAAGGAGTTGAACAAAGATAACTTTAAGAATTGAAAAGGAAAAAAAAAGAATTGAAAACTTTTCTCCAGTTGAGATTAGAAACCAGGAATCCACAGTGGCAACAATCCATCAATTATACTGTCAAGTGAAAAAGGCAGGGTTCAATGTCATTGGTTCAATTCCATTTTGTAAAACACCTATATGTGTGTATAAAACATGTGCAGGAAAATGTATAGTATATATACCAATTTGTTACAGTGGTTACTTCTAGGAGGTGAATGCCTTTGAGGTTGGGGGAAAGGACTTTTACTTTTTACTCCATATATTTCTGTATGGTTTGAATTTTTGTAGCAATATATTCTTGCATTACTTGTATAAAAAATGGGGAATGTGATGGTCTGGTAAATGCTTTAAGTTCCTGAGCATGTCTATATTTCCATATAGATCATCTAGAACCAATTATATAGTGACCTGAAGCTTCAGAGCCAGGAAAAGTCCTATCTGGCTCCTCACAGCACAGCTCACAGCTGCTGCAAAACCCACAAGGCTTAAAACAGACCAGCACTCTGGAATTAGTGGTATCTGGTCCCACTGCTGCTGTGGTGGAGGATTCCAACTAACCATACTACTTGCATCTGTCCATTAAAAGTCATTCAGACTCAGAGAAGATCTGGAAGGCTCATAAAATTATACTTTCCAGCTGCTGAAAACTGTGCTTATAGGGAATCTTCCTCCGGCTTGTGGGGGAGGTTTCCAGGTTCTGTTTTGGCATCTGTGATGAGTGACAGTTGCAGAAATTTCATGGCTGGCCCCGAATGTAAGTGCTTTCCTGTTTATATTTGTATCTCAAGATAAATCTAAAGCAACACCAGTTAATTTCTTGAAATATTTCTAGTCAATGCAGTTTTCCTGTGAAGATTAATTCTACATAACAAGACAGATGGGAGATACCAATGACAAATGAACATTCAATAAGCAAGACTCTTCTTGATAAAGGAAACAGAAATTGAGGATTGAAGGCCAAGAATCAAAATTAAACTGTCCATCCTGATTACATAGCATTAATACTGGAAAGGACCTGGAAGGTAGAGAGATTCAAATTTGAGTTTCACCACTTAGGAGGTGTGAGACTTTGGGGAGAATTACTAAACTTCTTCAATCCACAGTTTGCTCATTTTCAATGGGGAATAATAAGAGTTAGTTCACTGGGTCATTGTGACATCCAAATGAGACAAAATATAAATGGAGAGTTTTTTTTGCAATATTAATTCATGTGGGATTTTTTTTTCTCTATATTTTCCCCATCTTCATTTTCCAAGAAGGTCCTTTGTGTATCTCTTCCTTGGGAGTTATTATAAGGAAGAAAGCTGTTGTTTGAAGACAAAGTTGTTTTTCTTATGTTTCGTGAAAGCTTAAACTCATCAAGGAGATTGTTTTAAGTATGAGTGGGGTGGGAGGGGGGTGGGTATCCTTACAAGGAATGAAATGGAACAGAGAGGAAGTGGACATTTCCCCCCAATTTAGGGAAAGGATGAAGAATGTTCCATGAGGATGGGGGAACTACTGTTCTTCTGGAAGTTGGATCTCCACAGGTGTGTGGAGTACATGTGAAACTATATGCTAATACCTGCCTCCCAGACTTGTAAATATTACTGTGCCCCAAAGGAGCACACTCCCATACTTGCATACTTCCAAGGGACTATTTGGGCTTGAGTAAATGAGCATCTTAGTTGGTGGTCCAAAGTGTGGACCAAAGCCCGGAGTGGTTTCGCCATTTATTTTTTTCTTATAAGACCCATTGAACCTTTTGTATAACTCAGTTAGATGGGAGTGTGTCTTTGCCTGTAGTCCTTTGAGATCACAGCTTGAGACAAAGGCTGGGGTGTAGGTAATTTATTTGAGAAGTAATCCCATGGAACAGGAGTTCAGCACAGGAAATGAGGAGAAGTCAATAAAAGGTTGCATTATTAAATTGGTTACTGGCATGGGTTCAAATCAGAATTGTCCCCCCAGAGAGGACTAGGAACAAGAGGGAGAACTGTTTATTCTTCTGCTCCTGCTTCCCATCAGTTGGGACACTAACCTCTCTGGTTTGCATGTATGTGAGAGCTGAGCAGGCACCTACAAGCACTCACAAAAAGGAATCAGAGAAGCCCTGAGGCAGGAAGTGAGGGAAACTAGGCACAGGCTTGAGGGGAGGCACTTTCAGTGCAAAGAGGGAGGAAGCCTGCAGGAACCTGTTTACCACAGCCATGGCTGGAATCGGAGTTGAGGGTTAGAGGATGTGAAGTGGGGTTCCAGGTATCTGATACAGAGAGAGGCTCAATAATGACTGAGCAATATGGGGCATAGAGATTTTAAAATTTTATTTTCCTCCTGATTAAAAAGATATATATACATATTTGGAGTAGAAACTAACAATTTGATTAAATACAACTGTAATCTTTCTGGCATACCCTTATTTGGGGTCTAAAATTTAATCCTGTTGTAGTAGCACAATGCCTAACATAATAGGCACTAAAAAAATACTCAATGAAACGAACAAAAAAATGTTAGTTTCCTTTCTCTAATCACACATGAATATACATAATAAGCACACAAATATTTATACACACAGTCTTTTCTAAAAATAAGAGGAAAGATATTAGTAAGTGCTGTGATTCCATTATGAGTTTGTACCTGTGTGATGTTAGCATTTGGCTCTGAACCTCCTAGAAACTGACCAACAGTCACCCCTCACCTGGCTGGCAACAGAGTCCTCACAGTGCCGTCTAATGGTACATAGAGCTACTCCATTAGCCCTCTGAGGAAGAAATTAGTTCTGAGCCCTCCAGAGCGGAATTACCCAGCAGAGCTGTATCAGAGCATTAACTGTCCAGTTTGCCTCACTTTGTAGGTCCCATAAAGGCACACAGGGTAAGCCCTTATGCTCCAAGACCACACTTTCAGAAGCACCCTGTGAAATCCGTCCTTTCTTCTTGGCAAGAGTATCTAAATTTCAAGTATTTAGAGGACCTGGATACAAAACCCAACATTTTTTCACTGTTCAGACTCTAATCCTGTCCCTTCTTATAGAGCATATAAATATTCATAGAGATGAAGGAAAAATCATTATGCGATTCCTGAAGGCCTACTTGCAAACACAACTAGAATTACAATCCTTAATTACAAGAAGAATAGAGAAGAGCTGCTTCTGAAGGAAACGTAACAAAACATATTATGGCTTATTGACTGGAGTCTGGGAATACCTGGCTATAACAGTATTTTTATATAAGTGGTCCCCTTTGTAATTCTATGTACTGTATTTTATGGATTTACAACTATTAATCTGAGAAGGAGTCCAAAGCTTCACCAGAGTGCTAAAGAGTTACTTAGCACGTTAAGAACAGCTGTAAAAATTTGTATGTGCTAGTGTGAGGAAACCTTTTAATCTTACCACACGGTGGTGCTATTGCTTTGAGCGTAGGGAGACTAAGGCAGGGTTCTTGAACAGGCATACAAATTACCTCAGAGAAGCTTGAGGAACAAGGGGTGACGTGGCTGCAGAAAGTTACAATAGTCTTAAGAGAATGTTTCAAATTCCTAGCAGATAAAATGCAAATCTATTAACTAAGACATTGATGATCTAATACATTTACGTGATTTAATATATAAAATGTGGTTGGGTTTTACTGTTTTAAAATAGTATGTAACACAAAAATGCAAGGTTTTAAGGACCTACTGGCTAACCAATTCCCTAAACATTTATTTTACACAATATTATAGGTTCTCTTCAACACACAGATGGCTCACTATGTGGTACTATTGTTCTTGCTGTGTTGTCCGAGTTTTATTTCTCCCATTAGCTCCATTCTGGATTTTTGTATGTAGATATTGTACTTGGCATGCATTGAATTCCAGCTAGATTCAATCATTCATTACATGCAGATGGAAAGTTCAAAGTAGAAGATACAACTGCATAAGAACTAAAAACTGTCTGATGGAAATTGCATGAAGAACCCAAGGAAGAAACATAACAGAGCTGGTTACATCGGCAAAAGCAAAATATACTTACAGATGAAACAATTTGCTTTAAAAGAATATGAGGGAGAAGGTGGTGGTGGGAAGTAGGTGGTGGTATAGGTGAAATGGGATAAGCATGTGATAACTGTTAAAGCAGGGTGATAGGTAAATGGGGGTTCCTTATGCAATTTATTTTTGAATATTTTTGAAATTTTTCATAAAAAATAAAATTAGCGTATACATAAAAAAACATAATGCTAAAGGGCTGGGTCAGTGAATTTTTGGTAATCGGATTCAGGAGTGTGAGAACACACATCAAGCCACAAAATTAATGGAAGTGAAGGAAGAATACTAATGCAGAAAATGTTTTAAGGCAAAGGAAGTGAATAAACTGGAGTCAAGTGTGATACTGAGTTTATATTATTCAATCATCATTTAGATTAAACTCTGTTGGCAAGAAAAATACTTCACAACATTTTTCTAGCAAATCTAAAATCAGTTTTTGAGACTTTAACTATCCTGGCCTTTTTTTCTTTTAGTGGGGGTAAGGGGATTGGCAAAAGAGTCAGCAAAGAACTGTTAGGAAACACGAGGGACTCTTCTTTTCAGCAAAAGGGGCTGGAAGAAGGCTGGTCCTTCCAATTAGCCTTGTAAATTCTTAATGGCTTTAAAAAGAGAAGACTTAACTAGTTTATTTTTATTATCAATGATCCACTCAAAGATATTTCTTTTGAGAAATCTGTTTTATCTCCACTGACAAAAGAGGATCTTCCCAGGTTGTTACAAATGTATGTCTACGGGATTTAATATTTTTGAAAAGGTTACATGAAAATGTGTTTGTATCCATGAATATCTCCTTTTCATTTTTTAATTACAGTATAGTTGATATACAATATTATATTAGGTTTAGGTGAACAACATAGTAATTCAGTATTTCTATAGATTATACTCCATTTAAAGCTACTACAAAATAATGGCTATATTTTTCTGTGCTGTACAATATATTCTTGTTGCTTTTTTATTTTGTACATAGTAGTCTGTAGCTGTTAATCCCATACCCCTATCTTGCCACTCCCCCTTTCTCTCCCCAATGAACAACTAGTTTGTTCTCTATATCTGTGAATCTATTTGTTTTGTTATATATGTTTGTTTTATTTTTTAGATTACACATATAAGTGATGACATATAGTACTTGTCTTTTTCTGTCTGACTTCCTACACTAAGTACTATATTCTCTGGGTCCACGCATGTTGTTGTAAATGGCAACATTTCATTCTGTTTTTTACAACTGAGTAATATTCCATTGTGTGTGTGTGTGTGTGTGTGTGTGTATACACACACATATAAAACACGTCTTCTTTTTTTAATTTAATTTTTATATTATATTACAGTGTAGTTGATTTACAATGTTGTGTTAGTTTCTTTCTTTCTTTTTTTTTGCGGTATGTGGGCCTGTCACTGTTGTGGCCTCTCCCGTTGCGGAGCACAGGCTCTGGACGCACAGGCTCAGCGGCCATGGCTCACGGACCCAGCCACTCCACAGCATGTGGGATCTTCCCAGACCAGGGCACGAACCCGTGTCCCCTGCATCAGCAGGCAGACTCTCAACCACTGCGCCACCAGGGAAGCCCAGTTTCATTTCCTTTTTCTTTTTTTAATTTTTGAATTTCATTTTTTTTTATACAGCAGGTACTTATTAGTTATCCATTTTATACATATTAGTGTATACATGTCAATCCCAATCTCCCAATTCATCCCACCACGCCCCCCCAACCCCTCCGCCGCTTTCCTCCCTTGGTGTCCATATGTGTGTTCTCTACATCGGTGTCTAAATTTCTGCTCTGCAAACTGGTTCATCTGTACCATTTTACTAGGTTGCACATATATGCATTAATATACGATATTTGTTTTTCTCTTTCTGGCTTACTTCACTCTGTATGACAGTCCTAGATTCATCCACGTCTCTACAAATGGTCCAGTTTCGTTCCCTTTTATGGCTGAGTAAGATTCCATTGTATATACGTACCATGTCTTCTTTATCAATTCATCTGTTTATGGGCATTTAGGTGGCTTCCATGACCTGGCTATTGTACACAGTGCTGCAATAAACATTGGGGTGCTTGTGTCTTTCTGAATTATGGTTTTTCTACGTATACGTCCAGTAGTGGGATTGCTGGGTCATATGGTAATTCTACTTTTAGTTTTTTAAGTAAACTCCACACTGTTCTCCATAGTGGCTGTATCAATTTACATTCCCACCAACACTGCAAGAGGGTTCCCTTTTCTCCACACCCTCTCCAGCATTTGTTATTTGTAGATTTTCTGATGATGCCCATTCTAACTGGTGTGAGGTGATACCTCATTGCGGTTTTGATTTGTATTTCTCTAACGATCAATGATGTTGAACATCCTTTCATGTGTTTGTTGGCCATCTGTATATCTTCCTTGGAGAAATGTCTATTTAGATCTTCTGCCCGTTGTTTTTTATTTTTTATATTTTTTGCGTACACAGCCTCTCACCACTGTGGCCCCTCCTGCTGTGGAGCACAGGCTCCGGACGTGCAGGCCCAGTGGCCATGGCACATGGGCCCAGCTGTGCCACAGCATGCGGGATTCTCCCGGACTGGGGCACAAACCTGTGTCCCCTGCATTGGCAGGTGGACTCTCAACCACTGCGACACCAGGGAAGCCCCTATGCCCGTTTTTGGATTGGGTTGTTTGTTTTCTTGATATTGATCTGCATGAGCTGCTTGTATATTTTGGAGATTAACCCTTTGTCTGTTGCTTTGTTTGCAAATATTTTCTCCCATTCTGAGGGTTGTCTTTTCATCTGGTTTATGGTTTCCTTTTCTGTGCAAAAGCTTTGAAGTTTCCTTAGGTCCCATTTGTTTCTTTTTGTTTTTATTTCCATTTCTCTAGGAGGTGGGTCAAAAAAGGATCTTGCTGTGATTTATGTCCAATAGTGTTCTTCCTATGTTTTCCTCTAAGAGTTTTATAGTGTCTGGCCTTACATTTAGGTCTTTAATCCGTTTTGAGCTTATTTTTGTGTATGGTGTTAGGGAGTGTTCTAATTTCATTCTTTTACATACAGCTGTCCAGTTTTCCCAGCACCACTTATTGAAGAGGCTGTCTTTTCTCCATTGTATATTCTTGTCTCCTTTATCAAAGATAAGATGACCATATGTGTGTGGGTTTACCTCTGGGCTGTCTATCCTGTTCCATTGATCTATATTTCTGTCTTTGTGCCAGTACCATACTGTCTTGATTACTGTAGCTTTGTAGTATAGTCTGAAGCCAGGGAGCCTGATTCCTCCAGCTACATTTTTCTTTCTCAAGATTGCTTTGGCTATTCAGGGTCTTTTGTGTTTCCATACAAATTGTGAAATTTTTTGTTCTAGTTCTGTGAAAAATGCCATTGGTAGTTTGATAGGGATTACATTGAATCTGTAGATTGCTTTGGGTAGTATGCTCATTTTCACAATGTTGATTCTTCCAATCCAAGAACATGGTATATCTCTCCATCTGTTTGTATCACCTTTAATTTCTTTCATCAGTGTCCTATAGTTTTCTGCCTACAGGTCTTTTGTCTCCTCAGGTAGGTTTATTCCTAGGTATTTTATTCTTTTTGTTGCAATGGTAAATGGGAGTGTTTCCTTAATTTCTCTTTCAGATTTTTCATCATTAGTGTATAGGAATGCAAGAGATTTCTGTGCATTAATTTTGTATCCTGCTACTTTACCGAATTCATTGATTAGCTCTAGTTTTCTGGTAGCATCTTTAGGGTTTTCTATGTATAGTATCATGGCATCTGCAAACAGTGACAGCTTTACTTCTTCTTTTCTGACTTGGATTCCTTTTATTTCTTTTCCTTCTCTTATTGACTGTGGGTAAAACTTCCAAAATTATGTTGAATAATAGTGGTGAGAATGGGCAACCTTGTCTTTTTCCTTATTTTCGAGGAAATGGTTTCAGTTTTTCACCATTGAGAATGATGTTGGCTGTGGGTTTGTCATATATGGCCTTTATTATGTTGAGGTAAGTTCCCTCTATGCCTACTTTCTGGAGAGTTTTTATCATAAATGGGTGTTGAATTTTGTTGAAAGCTTTTTCTGCATCTATTGAGATTATCATATGGTTTTTATCCTTCAGTTTGTTAATATGGTGTATCATATTTATTGATTTGTGTATACTGAAGAATCCTTGCATTCCTGGGATAAACCCCACTTGATCATGGTGCATGATTCTTTTAATGTGCTGTTGCATTCCGTTTGCTAGTATTTTGTTGAGGATTTTTGCATCTGTGTTCATCAGTGGTCTGTAGTTTGCTTTTTTTGTGACATTTTTGTCTGGTTTTGGTATCAGGGTGTTGTGGCCTTGTAGAATGAGTTTGAGAGTGTTCCCCCCTCTGCTATATTTTGGAAGAGTTTGAGAAGCATAGGTGTTAGCTCGTCTCTAAATGTTTGATAGAATTCATCTGTGAAGCCATCTGGTCCTGGGCTTTTGTTCGTTGGAAGATTTTAAATCACAATTTCAATTTCATTGCTTGTGACTGGTCTGTTCATGTTTTCTATTTCTTCCTGGTTCAGTCTCTGAAGGTTGTGCTTTTTTAATAATTTGTCCAGAGACAAATTGGGAGACAGGCACTCTAGTACGGAATGGCTCCATGTAGTTGTTGGGACTCCTCAGTTCACTACCATGCCATCAATAGAGCGTGTTGTGAGGTCTTCATCCTTAGTTCAAGATAGTTGCTAAGACTCCAGTTACCACATCTGTGTTTGATTCAGGAGGTTGCAGAAAGGGATAATGATGTACCTTCTATCCTATTTCAGCAGACTTCATGGAAATCTCATACTCATTCAACAAAGATTTTTGGAGCACCGCTGTGCGTCACTCATGGCTTTGGGCACTGACCATACAAAAATATAACTTAATTCTGATTGGTGAGAATTTAGCCACATGGTTGCAGTTAGCTTCTACAGAAGCTGAATGATATGCCCAGCTAAAAACAGAGATTTTCTTACTAAGGATGAAAGGTTAACTATAAAGGAAGGTAACTGGCAGTCTTTGCCACACTGTTATTGAAAAATAGAAAAATATTTACATTTAACATCTTAGCCTAAATCCTTAACAAAGTCTTCAAAACGCTACAAGATATAGCTTCTACCTACTCTGTATTTTCATCCTTATTTTTGTACTCCCATTACACTGGCCTTTTAAAAAAATTGCTCTAGTAAGTCATATTCCTTCCTGCTTTAGACCCTCTGCCCACATTGTTCTTTCATTCTTTATGTAGCTAACTTCTGCTTATCCTTTAAATATTTTTTACAACAGTAATTCACATACTATGTAATACATTTAAATTATGCAATTCATAGGTTTTTAGTTTACTACCAGAATTGTGCAACCATCACCACAATCAATTCTGAACATTTTCACCACCCTAATAAGAAATGACATTCCCTAGAAGTCACCCTGCATTTACCCCTAAAGCCGTCATTCCTGGGAAACCATTCATATGCTTTCTGTCTCCATAGATTTGCCTATTCTGGACATTTCATATAAATAGAATAAAATAATATGTGACTGGCTTCTTTCATTTAGTGTGATCTTTTCAAGGTTCATCTATGTTGTAGCATGTATCAGAACTTAACTATTTTTCTTACATTATCATATTACATTGTTTGGATAAACCTCATTTTATTTCTCCATTCCTTAGTTGGTGGACATTACAGTGTTCCCATTCTTTGATTATTATCAATATTGCTATGAACATCCATGTACAAGTTTTTGTGTGGACATATATTTTCATTTCTCTTAGCTATATACCTAGAAGCAGAATTGCTGGGTCATATAGAAACTCTATGTTTAATTTTTCAAGGTCAGACTGTTTTGCAAAGTGGCTGCACCATATTACACTTCCACCAGCGTGTATGAAGTTTCCAATTTCTCCACATCCTTGCCAACACTTGTTGTTTTTCTGTTTTTTTATATAGCCATTCTAATGCATGTGAAGTGGTATCTTATCGTGGCTTTGATTTTCATTTTCCTGATGGCTAGGGATGTTGAGTGTCTTTTCATATACTTATTGGACATATGTATATCTCCTTTGGAGAAATGTACAGTAAGTCCCCTACATATGAATGAGTTCTGTTCTGAGAACACATTCATAAGTCTAATTTGTTTGTAAGTCCAACAAAGTTAGCTTAGGTACCCAAGTGACACAGTTGGCTATATAGTACTGTACTTTAATAGGTTTATAATACTTTTCACACAAATAATATATAGAAAAAATAAACATTTTTAACCTTACAGTACAGTACCTTGAAAAGTACAGTAGTACAGTACCACAGCTAGCATACGGGGGCTGGAATTGAGTGAACAGGAAAGAAGAGTTACTGACTGGAGAAGGGAGAGGAGGTGGGAGATGGTAGAGCTGAAGGATCGTCAGCAATAGGAGATGGAGGGCAAGCTGCAATTTCACTCACGCCTGATGTTGATGGAATGCACATTCACATCTTTGAAGGTTTGCAAATTGAAGGTTTGTATGTAGAGGACTTACTGTATATTTAAATGTTTGGCCCATTTAAAAAATTGTGTTATTGGTCTTTTTATTGTTTAGTATTAAGAGTTCTTTGTGTATTCTGGATATTAGTCCCTTATCAGATAAATGATTTGTAAAAGTATCTCCCATTCCACACATTGTCTTTTTACTTTTTTGATGGTGTGAAGCATAAAAGTGTTAAATTTTGATGAAGTCCAAGTTATTTACTTTTTCTTTGTTGTTTGGCATCATACCTAAGAAACCATTGCCTAATCCAATATCAGAAAGATTTACCCTTATGTTTTCTTGTAATAGTTTTATGTTTTAGTTTTCATCTAGGTCTTTGATCCTTTTTTTTTTAGAAGATGTTGGGGGTAGGAGTTTATTAATTTATTTTTGCTCTGTTTCGTCTTCGTTTCTGTGCGAGGGCTTTCTCTAGTTGTGGCAAGTGGGGGCCACTCTTCATTGCAGTGCGCGGGCCTCTCACTATCGCGGCCTCTCTTGTTGCAGAGCACAGGCTCCAGATGCGCAGGCTCAGTAGCTGTGGCTCACGGGCCCACTTGCTCCGCGGCATGTGGGATCCTCCCAGACCAGGGCTCGAACCCATGTCCCCTGCATTAGCAGGCAGATTCTCAACCACTGCACCACCAGGGAAACCCCTAGGTCTTTGATCCATTTTTAGTTAAATTTTGCATATGGTGTGAGGGGCTAATTTCATTTTTTTTACATGTGGATATCCAGGTGCCCCACACCATCTGTTGAAAAAACTGTTCTTCCCCATTGAATTATCTTGGCATTCTTGTAGAAAATCAGTTGACTATAGACACATGGGTTTATTTGTGGACTCTCAAATCTATTTCATTTTTCTATATGTATATCCTTATGCAAGTACAATACTATCTTGATTTCTACAACTTTGCTGTAAGTTTTGAGATTGGAATTAGTGGTCCTCCAACCATGTTCTTCTTTTTCAAGATTGTTTTAGTATCTTTCAAATCATATATTATTTTTTACTTATGTATAATTGACTTACAATATTATACTAGCTTCAGATGTACAACATAGTGACTCAATATTTTTATACATTATAAAATGATCACTACAATAAGTCTAGTTACCATCTGTCACCATACAAAGATATTATGATATCCCTGACTATATTTCCCATGCTGTACATTTTATCCCTGTGACTCATCTCTTTTATAACTAGAAGTTTGTATTTCCTAATCTCTCTTACCTATTTTACTCATATCCCCACCCTCCTTCCATCTGGCAATCACATGTTTGTTCTCTGTATCTATGAGTCTGTTTCTGCTTTGTTATGTTTATTCATTTGGGTTTTTTTAGATTCCACATGTAAGTGAAATTATATTTGTCTTCCTCTGTTTGATTTATTTTGCTAAGCATAATAATACCCTGTAGGTCCATTCATGTTTTTGCAAATGGCAAGATTTTATTCATTTTTAATGGCTGAATAATATTCTGTTGTGTATATATACCACATCTCCTTTAACCAGTCATCTATTGATGGACACTTAGGTTGCTTCCAAATCTTGACTTGTGAAAATAATGCAATGAACATAGGGGTTCATGTAGCTTTTTGAATTAGTGCTTTTGTTTTCTTTGGTATTTACCCAGAAGTGGAATTGATGGATCATATGGTACATCTATTTTTAATTTTTTGAGAAATCTCTATACTGTTTTCCATAAAGTATGCCCCAGTTTACATTCCTACTACAGTACACAAGGGTTCCTTTTTCTCCACATCCTCACCAACACCTATTATTTGTTGTCTTTTTGATAACAGCTATACTGACAGGAGTGAGGTTATATGTCATTGTGGTTTTGATTTGCATTTCCCTGATAATTAGTGACGCTGATCATCTTTTCATGTGTTTTTTGGCCACCTGTTTGTCTTCTTTGGAAAAATGCCTATTCAGAATCTCTGCCCGTTTTAAAATCAGATTTTTTTTTGATGTTGAGTTGTATGAGTCCTTTGTATATTTTGGATATGAATGCCTTATCACATATATCATTTGCAAATGTCTTCTCCTGTTCAGTAAGCGGCCTTTTCATTTTGTTGATAGTTTCCTTTGCTGTGCAAAAGCTTTTCAGTTTGATGGCATCCCATTTGCTTATTTTGGCTTTTGTTTCCCTTGCCTGAGGAAACAGATCCAAAAAAATTATTATTAAGACTGATGTCAAAGAGCATACTGCCTCGGTTTTCTTCTAGGAGTTTTATGGATTCAGGTCTTATATTTAAGTCTTAATCTATTTTGAGTTTATTTTTGTATATCTGTGAGAAAGTAGCCCAGTTTGATTATTTTGAATGTAGCTTTCCACTTTTCTCAACACCATTTATTGATGAGTGAGGCTGTCTTTTCTCCATTGTATACTCTTACCTTCTCTGTCATAGATTAATTGCCCATATGAGAGTGGGTCCATTTCTGAGCTCTCTATTCTGTTCCTTGATCCATGTGTCTGTTTTTGTGCCAGTACCATACTGTTTTGATTACTGTAGCATTGTAGTATAAAGTCAGAGGGCATGATACCTCAAGCTTTATTTTTCTTTCTCAAGATTGTTTGGGATCTTTTGTGTTTCTATACAAATTTTAGAATTTTTTGCTCTAGTTCTGTGAAAAATGTCCTTGTTATTTTGATAAGGATTGCATTGACTCTGCAGATTGCCTCAGGTAGTATGGTCATTTTAACAGTATTAATCCTTCCAATCCATGAGCATTGTATATCTTTCCATTTGTTTGTGTCATCTTTTTTTAAAAAATACATTTATTTATTTATCTATCTATCTATTTATTTTTGTCTGTGTTGGGTCCTCGTTGCTGTGCGTGGGCTTTCTTTTAGTTGCAGCAAGCAGGGGCTACTCTTCGTTGTGGTGCATGGGCTTCTCATTGTGGTGGCCTCTCTTGTTGCAGAGCATGGGCTCTAGGTGCACAGGCTTCAGTAGTTGTGGGACACAGGCTCAGTAGTTGTGGCATGCAGGCTCTAGAGTGCAGGCTCACTAGTTGTGGTGCATGGGCTTAGTTGTTCCATGGCATGTGGGATCTTCCCGGATCAGGGCTCAAACCCGTGTCCCCTGCATTGGCAGGCGGATTCTTAACCACTGCACCACCAGGGAAGCCCCTGTTTGTGTCATCTTTGATTTCTTTCATCCGTGTCTTATAATTTTGCAAGTACAGGTCTTTTACCTTTTTAATTAGATTTATTCCTAGCTATTCTTTTAGATGCAATTGTAAATGGGATTGTTCTCTTAATTTCTCTTTCTGATAGTTTGTTCTTAGTGTATAGAAATGAAACAGATTTCTGTACATTTTTTGTGTATACTGCAATTTTACTGAATTCATTTATTCTAATTTTTTTTTTGGTGGCATCTTTAGGATTTTCTATATATAGTATCATTCACCTGCAATCACAGTTTTACTTCTTCCTTTCCGGTTTGGATGCCTTTATTTCTTTTTCTTGTCTGATTGCTGTTGCTAGGACTTCCAAAACTATGTTGAATAAAAGGGGTGAGTGTGGGCATCCCTGTCTTGTTTCTGATCTTAGAGGAAATACTTTCAGTTTTTCACAATTGAATATGATGTTGCCTGTAGGTTTGTCATATATGACCTTTATTATGTTGAGGTATGTTCCCTGTATATCCACTTCATTGAGAGTTTTTATCATAAATTGATGCTTGATTTTTTCCAAAGCTTTTTCTGCATTTATTGAAATGATAATATGACTTTTATTCTTCAGTTTGTCAAAGTCGTATATGATGTTGATTGATTTGTGGATATTGAACCATCCTTGCATCCTTGTGATAAATCTCACTTGATCATGGTGTATGATCCTTTTAATGTATTGTTGTATTTGGCTTGCTAATATTTTATGTCTTCAGTGACACATTTGTTCTTTATTAGCACATTGTTTAGCCTCCATAGATTTGTGGTTTTTTGCAGTTTTTTTCCTTGTAGTTGATTTCTAGTCTCAGGCCATTGTGGTCAGAAAAGATGCTTGACATGATTTCAATCCTAAATTTGTTGAGACTTGTTTTGTGGCCTAGCTTGTGATCTATCCTGAAGAAAGTTCCATATGCACTTGAAAAGAATGTGTTTTCTGCTGCTTTTGGATGGAATGTTCGATATATATCTATTAAGTTCACCTGTTATAAGGTGTTGTTTAAGACCATTGTTTCCTTATTGATTTTCTGTCTGGATGATCCATCCATTGATGTAAGTGGGGTGTAAAAGTCCCCTACTATTATTGTGTTACCGTCAATTTCTCTCTTTGTGTTTGTTAGTATGCTGTATGCCTTTAGGTGTTCCTATGTTGGGTGCATATGTATTTACAATTGTTATATCTCCTTCTTGGATTGATCCCTTTTTCATCATATTATGCCTTTCTTTGTCTCTTGTTACAGTCTTTGTTTTAGAGTCTATTTTGTCTGATACAAGTATTGCTACCTCAGCTTTTTGTTTCCATTTTCATAGAATATCTTTTCCATTCCCTCACTTTCAGTCTGTGTCTGTCTTTAGCTCTTAAGTGAGTCTCTTGTGGCAGCATATAGGTGGGTCTCGTTTTATTAGGCATTCAGCCACTCTATGTCTTTTGATTGGAGTATAGTCAATTTACATTTAAAGTAATTATTGATAGGTATGTACTTACTGCATTTTAAAAATTGTTTTCTAGTTCTTTTTTGTTCCTTTCTTCTTCTTTTGCTCTCTTCTTTTCTGATTTGATGACTATTTTTAGTGTTATGTTTGGATTCAGTTCTTGCTTTTATGTGTGTTGTTTCAATTTCTTTCATAGATATTCATATTATCTATTTCTTCTTGTGTTTTCCTTGTTTGTGTCTTTAAAGGAACTGGTCTATTTCAGATAAGTTGTCAAATTTGTCAGTATTGAGTTGTTCATAGTGTTCCTTTATTAATCTTATAATGTGTTGACATTAGTACTAATGACCCCTTTTTCTTTTCTGATATTGATAATTTGTGTCTTCTCTCACTTTTTCTTGGTTAGACTGATGAGAGCTTCATCAATTTAATTGATGTTTTCAGAGAACAAGCTTTTGGCTTCATTGATTTTCTCCATTGTTTTTCTTTTAACAATTTCATTCACATCTGATCTAATTTTTATTATACATTTTCTTCTGTTTGCTTTAGGCTTCAATTGCTCTTCTTTCTTCAGTTTCCTAAGATGGAAGCTAAATAACTGATATTAAATCTTTATCCTTTGATCAATAATATATGAATCTAATGATTTAAATTCTCCTCTAATCCCTGCTGTTGCTGCATCTCACAAATTTTGAAAAGTTGTATTTTCATTTAGTTTGAAGTATTTTTTATTTTCTCTTAAGACCTGTTATTTGACCCATGGATTATTTAGAAATGAGTTATTTAATTTCCATATATTTGTGAATTTTCCAGCTAACTTTCTATTACTTATTTCTATCACTTATCACTATTTCATTGTGGTATGAGAACATTCTTTTTATTTTTTATTTTTTTGCAGTACGCAGGCCTCTCACTGTTGTGGCCTCTCCCGTTGCGGAGCACAGGCTCTGGATGCACAGGCTCAGCAGCCATGGCTCACGGGCCCAGCTGCTCCGCGGCATGTGGGATCCTCCCAGACTGGGGCACGAACCCGTGTCCCCTGCATCGGCAGGCAGACTCTCAACCACTGTGCCACCAGGGAAGCCCGAGAACAGTCTTTGTATGATTTCTATTTTTTTTACATCTGTTAAAGTTTGTTTTACAGCCCAGAATGTTGTCTATCATGGTGAGTGTTCATGGTTGAGAAGAATGTGTATTCTGCTGTCATTGGGAGGAGTGTTCTGTAAATATCAATTAGATGTAGTTGATAGCGCTGTTCTTCTATATCCTTACGCTTTTCTGCTTGCTTGATCTATTTATTACTAATGGAAGGGTATTGAAGTCCCTGTTCTAATAAAATGGGTTTGTCTTCAAGTTCTACGAGTTTTGTCATATATTTTGACACTTTCTTGTTAGGTGTATACATATCTAATATTGTTATGTTTTCTCAGAGAATTTATCATTATGTACTGCCTTTATCATTGTGCAATGCCCCTCTTTAACTTTGATAATCTTTCTTGTTCCAAAGTCTTTTTTGTCTGGTATTAGTATAGATACTCCAGGTTTCTTTTGTGCTTCTGTCCCTTTACTATTAACTTAATAAAGTCTTCATCTTTATAGTGGGGTTTTTTCTTCAGGGAATGATATTTTAAGGCTTGATTTTTTTTTTTTTTTTTGCCATGATTCTCTACTGATTCCTCCATGATGGTGTAATCTTCTTCAACAGTGACCAGGACCTTCTTGCTCACCAGACTAAAGATGTCTTCAGGCAGATAGCCTTTGGGCTCATCTGTCTTTATAGTGACCATGTCCAGTGTTAGAGGATGCTCTCTGGAATTTTCTAAAGTTGGTTTCTTGTAAACAACATAAAGTTAGGTCTTTTTTTCACTCTGATAATCTGTCTTTTAATTGGCATATTTAGAACATTCACATTTAAAGTGATTGTTGATATAGTTGTATTAATATCTACCACGTTTTTAACTGTATTCTATTCAGTGCATTTGGTTTTTTTTCTTCTTTTCTCCTATCTTTTTTGCCTTCTCTTGTTTTAATTGAATATTTTATATGACTCCATTTTATCTCCTCTATTAACCAATCAATTATTCTGTTTAAAAACTGTAGTGAGGGGGGGACCTTGAAGATGGCGGAAGAGTAAGACGCGGAGATCGCCTTCCTCCCCACGGATACACCAGAAATACATCCACACGTGGAACAACTCCTACAGAACTCCTACTGAAGGCTGGCCGAAGACCTCAGACCTCCCAAAAGGCAAGAAACTCCCCACGTAACTGGGTAGGGCAAAAGAAAAAACAGAGACAAAAGAATAAGGACGGCACCTGCACCAGTGGGAGGGAGCTGTGAAGGAGGAAAAGTTTCCACACACTAGGAAGCCCCTCCGCGGGCGGAGACTGCGGGAGGCAGAGGGGGGAGTTTCGGGACCGCGGAGTAGTGCACAGCGACGGGTGCGGAGGGCAAAGCGGGGAGATTCCTGCACAGACGATCGGTGCCGACCAGCACTCACCAACCCGAGAGGCTTGTCTGCTCACCCGCCGGGGCGGGCGGGGCTGCGAGCTGAGGCTCGGGTTTTGGTTTTGGACGGAGCTCAGGGAGAGGACTGGGGTTGGCGGCTTGAACATAGCCTGAAGGGGTTAGTGCACCACGACTAGCCGGGAGGGAGTTCAGGGAAAAGCCTGCACCGGCCGAAGAGGCAAGAGACTTTTTCTTCCCTCTTTGTTTCCTGGTGCGCGAGGAGAGGGGTTTAAGAGCGCTGCTTAAAGGAACTCCAGAGACGGGCACGAGCCGCGGCTAAAAGCGCGAACCCCAGAGACGGGCGCGAGCCGCGGCTGAGGGCGCGAGCCCCCGAGACGGGCGCGAGCCGCGGCTGAAAGCGCAAACTCCAGAGACGGGCGCGAGCCGCGGCTAAAACCGCGGACCCAAGAGCCGGGCGGGAGACGCTAAGGCTGCTGCTGCCGCCACCAAGGGGCCTGTGTGCGAGCACAGGTCACTCTCCACACCCCTCTTCCGCGGAGCCTGTGCAGCCCGCCACTGCCAGGTTCCCGGGATCCAGGGACAACTTCCCCGGGACAACGCACGGCGGGCCTCAGGCTGGTGCAACGTCACGCTGCCTCTGCCGCCGCAGGCCCGCCCCGCACGCAGTGCCCCTCCTTCCCCCATCCCCCAACCCCCGGCCTGAGTGAGCCGGAGGCCCCGAATCAGCGGCTCCTTTAACCCCGTCCTGTCTGAGCGAAAAAACAGACGCCCTCCAGCGACCTACATGCAGAGGCAGGGCCAAATCCAAAGCTGAGCTCCTGTGAGCTGTGAGAACAAAGAAGAGAAAGGGAAATCTCTCCCAGCAGCCACAGAAGCAGCGGATTAAAGCTCCACAATCAACTTGATATACCCTGCATCTGTGGAATACCTGAATAGACAAGGAATGATCCCAAATTGAAGAGGTGGAATTTAGGAGCGAGATCTATGATTTTTTTCCCTTTTCCTCTTTTTGTGAATGTGTACGTGTATGCTTCTGTGTGAGATCTTGTCTGTATACTCTTGCTTCCACCATTTGTCCTAGGGCTCTATCCGTCCATGACTTTTTTTAAAAAATTCTTTTTCTTAATAATTAAGTTTAATTGTAATAACTTTATTATACTTTACCTTCGTTCTTTCTTTCTTTCCTTCCTTCCTTCCCTCCTTTAGACAACGAATCACCCCAAATTAAGGAGGTGGTCTCACGGAGCAGGATTTATGATTTTTCCCCCTTTACCTCTTTTTGTGAAGGTGTATGTGTATGCTTCTGTGTAAGATTTTCTCTGTATAGCTTTGCTTCCAACATTTGTCCTAAGGTTCTATCTGTCCCTTTTTTTTTCTAAATATTTTTTAATTCAATAACTATATTATACTTTATTTTATTTTTACTGTATCATCTTTCTTTCTGTCTTTTTTCCTTCTTTCCCTCCTTCCTTCCTTCCTCCCTCCCTCCCTCCCTCCCTCCTTTCTTTCCTTCTTTGCTTCTTTCTTACTTCCTTCCTTTCCTCCTTTCCTTCTTTCCTTACTCATACTTCTACTAATTCTCCCTACTTTTTCTCCCTTTTATTCTGAGCTGTGTGGATGAAAGGCTCTTGGTGCTCCAGCCAGGAGTCAGGGCTCTGCCTCTGAGGTAGGAGAGCCAACTTCAGGACACTGGTCAACAAGAGACCTCCCAGCTCCACGTAATATTAAACGGTGGAAATATCCCAGAGACCTCCATCTTAACACCAGCACCCAGCTTCACTCAACGACCAGCAAGCCACAGTGCTGGACAACCTATGCCAAACAACTAGCAAAACAGGAACACAACCCCACCCATTAGCAGAGAGGCTGCCTAAAATCATAGTAAGGCCACAGACACCCCAAAACACACCACCAGACGTGAACCTGCCCACTAGAGAGACAAGATCCAGCCTCATCCAGCACAACACAGGCACTAGTCCCCTCCACCAGGAAGCCTACACAACCCACTGAAACAACCTTAGCCACTGGAGACAGACATCAAAAACAACGGGAACTACGAACGTGCAGCCTGCAAAAAGGAGACCCCAAACACAGTAAGATAAGCAAAATGAGAAGACAGAAAAACACACAGCAGATGAAGGAGCAAGATAAAAACCCACCAGACCTAACAAATGAAGAGGAAATAGGCAATCTACCTGAAAAAGAATTCAGAATAATGATAGTAAGGATGATCCGAAATCTTGGAAGTAGAATGGACAAAATGCAAGAAACAGTTAACAAGGACCTACAAGAACTAAAGACGAAACAAGCAACGATGAACAATGCAATAAATGAAATTAAAATCACTCTAGATAGGATCAATAGCAGAATAACTGAGGCAGAAGAACGGATAAGTGACCTGGAAGATAAAGTAGTGGAAATAACTACTGCAGAGCAGAATAAAGAAAAAAGAATGAAAAGAACTGAGGACAGTCTCAGAGACCTCTGGGACAACATGAAACGCACCAACATTCGAATTATAGGGGTTCCAGAAGAAGAAGAAAGAAAGAAAGGGACTGAGAAAATATTTGAAGAGATTATAGTTGAAAACTTCCCTAATATGGGAAAGGAAATAGTTAATCAAGTCCAGGAAGCACAGAGGGTCCCATACAGGATAAATACAAGGAGAAACACGCCAAGACACATATTAATCAAACTGTCAAAAATTAAATACAAAGAAAGCATATTAAAAGCAGCAAGGGAAAAACAACAAATAACACACAAGGGAATCCCCATAAGGTTAACAGCTGATCTCTCAGCAGAAACCCTACAAGCCAGAAGGGAGTGGCAGGACATACTGAAAGTGATGAAGGAGAAGAGCCTGCAACCAAGACTACTCTACCCAGCAAGGATCTCATTCACATTTGATGGAGAAATTAGAACCTTTACAGACAAGCAAAAGCTGAGAGAGTTCAGCACCACCAAACCAGCTTTACAACAAATGCTAAAGGAACTTCTCTAGACACAAAACACAAGAGAAGGAAATGACCTATAGTAGCGAACCCAAAACAATATATAAAATGGAAATAGGAACATACATATCGATAATTACCTTAAATGTAAATGGACTAAATGCTCCCACCAAAAGACACAGATTGGCTGAATGGATACAAAAACAAGACCCTTATATATGCTGTCTACAAGAGACCCACTTCAGAACTAGAGACACATACAGACTGAAAGTAAGGGGATGGAAAAAGATATTCCATGCAAATGGAAACCAAAAGAAAGCTGGAGTAGCAATTCTCATATCAGACAAAATAGACTTTAAAATAAGGACTATTAAAAGGGACAAAGAAGGACACTACATAATGATCAAGGGATCGATCCAAGAAGAAGATATAACAATTGTAAATATTTATGCACCCAACATAGGAGCACCTCAATACATAAGGCAAATACTAACAACCATAAAAGGGGAGATCAACAGTAACACATTCATAGTAGGGGACTTTAACACCCCACTTTCACCCATGGACAGATCATCCAAAATGAAAATAAATAAGGAAACACAAGCTTTAAATGATACATTAAACAAGATGGACTTAATTGATATTTATAGGACACTCCATCCAAAAACAACAGAATACACATTTTTCTCAAGTGCTCATGGAACATTCTCCAGGATAGATCATATCTTGGGTCACAAATCAAGCCTTGGTAAATTTAAGAAAACTGAAATTGTATCAAGTATCTTTTCCGACCACAACGCCATGAGACTAGATATCAATTACAGGAAAAGATCTGTAAAAAATACAAACACATGGAGGCTAAACAATACACTACTTAATAATGAAGTGATCACTGAAGAAATCAAAGAGGAAATAAAAAAATACCTAGAAACAAATGACAATGGAGACACAACGACCCAAAACCTATGGGATGCAGCAAAAGCAGTTCTAAGGGGGAAGTTTATAGCAATACAAGCCCACCTTAAGAAGCAGGAAACATCTCGAATAAACAACCTAACCTTGCACCTCAAGCAATTAGAGAAAGAAGAACAAAAAAACCCCAAAGCTAGCAGAAGGAAAGAAATCATAAAAATCAGATCAGAAATAAATGAAAAAGAAATGAAGGAAACAATAGCAAAGATCAATAAAACTAAAAGCTGGTTCTTTGAGAAGATAAACAAAATAGATAAACCACTAGCCAGACTCATCAAGAAAAAAAGGGAGAAGACTCAAATCAATAGAATTAGAAATGAAAAAGGAGAAGTAACAACTGACACTGCAGAAATAAAAAAAATCATGAGAGATTACTACAAGCAACTCTATGCCAATAAAATGGACAATCTGGAAGAAATGGACAAATTCTTAGAAATGCACAACCTGCCAAGACTGAATCAGGAAGAAATAGAAAATATGAACAGACCAATCACAAGCACTGAAATTGAAACTGTGATTAAAAACCTTCCAACAAACAAAAGCCCAGGACCAGATGGCTTCACAGGTGAATTCTATCAAACGTTTAGAGAAGAGCTAACACCTATCTTTCTCAAACTCTTCCAAAATATAGCAGAGGGAGGAACACTCCCAAATTCCTTCTACGAAGGCACCATCACCTTGATACCAAAACCAGACAAGGATGTCACAAAGAAAGAAAACTACAGGCCAATATCACTGATGAACATAGATGCAAAAATCCTCAACAAAATACTAGCAAGCAGAATCCAGCAGCACATTAAAAGGATCATACACCATGATCAAGTGGGGTTTATTCCAGGAATGCAAGGATTCTTCAATATACGCAAATCTATCAATGTGATAAACCATATTAACAAATTGAAGGAGAAAAACCATATGATCATCTCAATAGATGCAGAGAAAGCTTTCGACAAAATTCAACACCCATTTATGATAAAAACCCTCCAGAAAGTAGGCATAGAGGGAACTTTCCTAAACATAATAAAAGCCATATATGACAAGCCCACAGCAAACATCATCCTCAATGGTGAAAAACTGAAAGCATTTCCACTAAGATCAGGAACAAGACAAGGTTGCCCACTCTCACCACTCTTATTCAACATACTTTTGGAAGTTTTAGCCACAGCAATCAGAAAAGAAAAGGAAATAAAAGGAATCCAAATCGGAAAAGAAGAAGTAAAGCTGTCACTGTTTGCAGATGACATGATACTATACATAGAGAATCCTAAAGATGCTACCAGAAAACTACTAGAGCTAATCAATGAATTTGGTAAAGTAGCAGGATACAAAATTAATGCACAGAAATCTCTGGCATTCCTATATACTAATGATGAAAAATCTGAAAGTGAAATCAAGAAAACACTCCCATTTACCATTGCAACAAAAAGAATAAAATATCTAGGAATAAACCTACCTAAGGATACGAAAGACCTGTATGCAGAAAATTATAAGACACTGATGAAAGAAATTAAAGATGATACAAATAGATGGAGAGATATACCATGTTCTTGGATGGGAAGAATCAACATTGTGAAAATGACTCTACTACCCAAAGCAATCTACAGATTCAATGCAATCCCTATCAAACTACCACTGGCATTTTTCACAGAACTAGAACAAAAAATTTCGCAATTTGTATGGAAACACAAAAGACCCCGAATAGCCAAAGCAATCTTGAGAACGAAAAAAGGAGCTGGAGGAATAAGGCTCCCTGACTTCAGACTATATTACAAAGCAACAGTAATCAAGACAGTATGGTACTGGCCCAAAAACAGAAAGATAGATCAGTGGAACAGGATAGAAAGCCCAGAGATAAACCCACGCACATATGGACACCTTATCTTTGATAAAGGAGGCAGGAATGTACAGTGGAGAAAGGACAGCCTCTTCAATAAATGGTGCTGGGAAAACTGGACAGGTACATGTAAAAGTATGAGATTAGATCACTCCCTAACACCATACACAAAAATAAGCTCAAAATGGATTAAAGACCTAAATGTAAGGCCAGAAACTATCAAACTCTTAGAAGAAAACATAGGAAGAACACTCTATGACATAATTCACAGCAAGATCCTTTCTGACCCACCTCCTAGAGTAATGGAAATAAAAACAAAAATAAACAAATGGGACCTAATGAAACTTCAAAGCTTTTGCACAGCAAAGGAAACCATAACCAAGACCAAAAGACAACCCTCAGAATGGGAGAAAACATTTGCAAATGAAGCAACTGACAAAGGATTAATCTCCAAAATTTACAAGCAGCTCATGCAGCTCAATAACAAAAAAACAAACAACCCCATCCAAAAGTGGGCAGAAGACCTAAATAGACATTTCTCCAAAGAAGATATACAGAATGCCAACAAACACATGAAAGAATGCTCAACATCATTAATCATTAGAGAAATGCAAATCAAAACTACAATGAGATATCATCTCACACCAGTCAGAATGGCCATCATCAAAAAATCAAGAAACAATAAATGCTGGAGAGGGTGTGGAGAAAAGGGGACACTCTTGCACTGCTGGTGGGAATGTGAATTGGTTCAGCCACTGTGGAGAACAGTATGGAGGTTCCTTAAAAAACTACAAATAGAATTACCATATGACCCAGCAATCCCACTACTTGGCATATACCCTGAGAAAACCAAAATTCAAAGAGAGTCATGTACCAAAATGTTCATTGCAGCTCTATTTACAATAGCCAGGACATGGAAACAACCTAAGCGCCCATCATCAGATGAATGGATAAAGAAGATGTGGCACATATACACAATGGAATATTACTCAGCCTTAAAAAGAAATGAAATTGAGCTATTTGTAATGAGATGGATAGACCTAGAATCTGTCATACAGAGTGAAGTCAGAAAGAAAAAGACAAATACCGTATGCTAACACATATATATGGAATTTAAGGGAAAAAAATGTCATGAAGAACCTAGGGGTAAGATAGGAATAAAGACGCAGACCTACTGGAGAACGGACTTGAGGATATGGGGAGGGGGAAGGGTGAGTTTTGACAGGGCGAGAGAGAGTCATGGACATATACACACTAACAAACGTAGTAAGGTAGATAGCTGGGGGGAAGCAGCCGCAAGGCACAGGGATATTAGCTCGGTGCTTTGTGACAGCCTGGAAGGGTGGGATGGGGAGAGTGGGAGGGAGGGAGACGCAAGAGGGAAGACATATGGGAACATATGTATATGTATAGCTGATTCACTTTGTTATAAAGCAGAAACTAACACACCATTGTAAAGCAATTATACCCCAATAAAGATGTTTAAAAAAAAAAAAAAAAAAAGAAAACACTCCCATTTACCATTGCAACAAAAAGAATAAAATATCTAGGAATAAACCTACCTAAGGATACGAAAGACCTGTATGCAGAAAATTATAAGACACTGATGAAAGAAATTAAAGATGATACAAATAGATGGAGAGATATACCATGTTCTTGGATGGGAAGAATCAACATTGTGAAAATGACTCTACTACCCAAAGCAATCTACAGATTCAATGCAATCCCTATCAAACTACCACTGGCATTTTTCACAGAACTAGAACAAAAAATTTCGCAATTTGTATGGAAACACAAAAGACCCCGAATAGCCAAAGCAATCTTGAGAACGAAAAAAGGAGCTGGAGGAATAAGACTCCCTGACTTTAGACTATATTACAAAGCAACAGTAATCAAGACAGTATGGTACTGGCCCAAAAACAGAAAGATAGATCAGTTGGACAGGATAGAAAGCCCAGAGATAAACCCACACACATATGGACACCTTATCTTTGATAAAGGAGGCAGGAATGTACAGTGGAGAAAGGACAGCCTCTTCAATAAATGGTGCTGGGAAAACTGGACAGGTACATGTAAAAGTATGAGATTAGATCACTCCCTAACACCATACACAAAAATAAGCTCAAAATGGATTAAAGACCTAAATGTAAGGCCAGAAACTATCAAACTCTTAGAAGAAAACATAGGAAGAACACTCTATGACATAAATCACAGCAAGATCCTTTCTGACCCACCTCCTAGAGTAATGGAAATAAAAACAAAAATAAACAAATGGGACCTAATGAAACTTCAAAGCTTTTGCACAGCAAAGGAAACCATAACCAAGACCAAAAGACAACCCTCAGAATGGGAGAAAACATTTGCAAATGAAGCAACTGACAAAGGATTAATCTCCAAAATTTACAAGCAGCTCATGCAGCTCAATAACAAAAAAACAAACAACCCCATCCAAAAATGGGCAGAAGACCTAAATAGACATTTCTCCAAAGAAGATATACAGAATGCCAACAAACACATGAAAGAATGCTCAACATCATTAATCATTAGAGAAATGCAAATCAAAACTACAATGAGATATCATCTCACACCAGTCAGAATGGCCATCATCAAAAAATCTAGAAACAATAAATGCTGGAGAGGGTGTGGAGAAAAGGGGACACTCTTGCACTGCTGGTGGGAATGTGAATTGGTTCAGCCACTGTGGAGAACAGTATGGAGGTTCCTTAAAAAACTACAAATAGAATTACCATATGACCCAGCAATCCCACTACTTGGCATATACCCTGAGAAAACCAAAATTCAAAAAGAGTCATGTACCAAAATGTTCATTGCAGCTCTATTTACAATAGCCAGGACATGGAAACAACCTAAGCGCCCATCATCGGATGAATGGATAAAGAAGATGTGGCACATATACACAATGGAATATTACTCAGCCTTAAAAAGAAATGAAATTGAGCTATCTGTAATGAGATGGATAGACCTAGAGTCTGTCATACAGAGTGAAGTAAGTCAGAAAGAAAAAGACAAATACCGTATGCTAACACATATATATGGAATTTAAGGGAAAAAAATGTCATGAAGAACCTAGGGGTAAGATAGGAATAAAGACGCAAACCTACTGGAGAACGGACTTGAGGATATGGGGAGGGGGAAGGGTGAGTTTTGACAGGGCGAGAGAGAGTCATGGACATATACACACTAACAAACGTAGTAAGGTAGATAGCTGGGGGGAAGCAGCCGCAAGGCACAGGGATATTAGCTCGGTGCTTTGTGACAGCCTGGAAGTGTGGGATGGGGAGAGTGGGAGGGAGGGAGACGCAAGAGGGAAGACATATGGGAACATATGTATATGTATAGCTGATTCACTTTGTTATAAAGCAGAAACTAACACACCATTGTAAAGCAATTATACCCCAATAAAGATGTTTAAAAAATAAATAAATAAATAAATAAAAACTGCAGTGAAATTTACAACGTACATTTTTAACTAGTCTAAGACACTTTCAGATAACACTATGTCACTTCATGTGGGCAGATACCTTAAAACAGAGTACTTCTGGGCTTCCCTGGTGGCGCAGTGGTTGAGAGTCCGCTTGCCGATGCAGGGCACATGGGTTCGTGCCCCGATCTGGGAAGATCCCACATGCCGCGGAGCGGCTGGGCCCGTGAGCCATGGCCCCTGAGCCTGTGCATCTGGAGCCTGTGCTCCGCAACGGGAGAGGCCACAACAGTGAGAGGCCTGTGTACCGCAAAAAAACAAAAACAAAAACAAAAAAAATCAGAGTACTTCTAATTCCTCCCTCTTATCCCTTGTGATATTGCTGTCATCCATTTCATTTATATACATGCTATAATGACCCACTACCTTGTTACTATTATTGCTTTAAAAAGTTATATCTTAAATTAACTTAATTAAGATTAAGAAAAATAAAAGTTTTATTTCACTTTTATTTATTCCCTGATTCTATTCCTTATTTTTATGTGGCAGGTTTCTGAGCTGTATTATTTTTCTTCTGCCTACAGAACTTCTTTTTTTTTTGAGTCAAAATAATTTTATTATAATATTGCTTAATATGTACAAACTTAACACTATATAGAAATTTCTTAATCTCATTACATTTTTACCATTATAAAATCTAAACCAATTTCAAAATCAAAACACAGTATAAAAATAGAATTAAAAAATTAACAATATTAATTCAATATGCTAGATTTTATTTCACTAAAATCACCATTAGTAAGAATGTGAAGTACTGATTGCTTGTGGTATGGGCTCCTTTGAGATTGGCATGTCTACAGTTTATTTTATTTCATTTTTTTAGACTTTATTATGGAAAATTTCAAACACAAAAGTGGAAGGAGTAGTGTAATAAATCCTCATGAATCCATCAATTAGCTTCAAGAATTATCAACACATGGCCAGTCTCATCTCATCTATATCATTCTCTTGTCCCCTTTTCAATTTTTTTATACAGTAGGTCATTGTCGCTTATTTATTTATTTTATTTATTTATTTTTTGGCTGCATTGGGTCTTTGTTGCTGTGCACGAGCTTTCTCTAGTTGCGGCGAGTGGGGGTTACTCTTTGTTGTGGTGTGTGGGCTTCTCATTGTGGTGGCTTCTCTTTGTTGCAGAGCACAGGCTCTAGGCACATGGATTGCAGTAGTTGTGGTACACGGGCTCAGTAGTTGTGGCTCATGGGCTCAGTTGCTCCATGGCATGTGGGATCCTCCTGGACCAGGGCTTGAACCCATGTCCCATGTCTTGGCAGGCGGATTCTTAACCACTGTGCCACTAGGGACGTCTGGTTATTTATTTTAAATACAGCAGTGTGTACATGTCAATCCCAAACTCCCTAACTATCCATCGACAGAGGAATTGATAAAGAAGTTGTGGTTCATATATACAATGGAATATTACTCAGCCATTAAAAAGAATGAAATAATGCCATTTGTAGCAACATGGATGGACCTAGAGATCATCATATTGAGTGAAGTAAGAGAAAGAGAAATATCATATGATATTGCTTATATGTGGAATCTAAAACAAATGATACAAATGAACTTATTTACAAAACAGAAACAGACTCACAGACTTAAGAGAATGAACTTATGGTTATCAAGGGGGAAGGGGGAAGGGGAGGGATAGTTACACAACTCCTTTTAATATTTATTCTGGTGATTAATTCTCTGTTGTTGTGGGTTTTTTGTTTTGTTTTGATTTTATCTGAGAAAATCTTTTTTAAATCCCTTACTTTTGGAGAGTAATTTCACTGGATATAGAATTCTAGGTTGGTGTTTTGTTTTGTTTTTTTCCCAACACTTTAAATATTTCACTCCACTTTCTTCTTGCTTGCATGGTTTCTGACAAGAAGTCTACTCTAAGTCTTAGTTTTAAAAAACATTTATTTATTTTATTTATTTATTTTTGGCTGCCTTGGGACTTTGTTGCTGCACGTGGGCTTTCTTTAGTTGTGGTGCGTGGGCTTCTCATTGCTGTGGCTTCTCTGTGGCAGAGCATGGGCTCTAGGCACATGGGCTTCAGTAGTTGTGCCATGTGAGCTCAGTAGCTGTGGCTCGCTGGCTCTAGAGCGTAGGCTCAGTATTTGTGGCACACAGGCTCATTTGCTCCACGGCATGTGGGATCTTCCCAGATAAGGGCTCAAACTTGTGTCCCCTGCATTAGCAGACAGATTCTTAACCACTGCACCACCAGGGAAGCCCAGTTTTTATAGTTTCAATATGATGCACAGTTATATATGTGGGGGTTTGGGGTTGTTGTTTAGTTTCATTTGTCCTTCTTGGTGTTCTCTGAGCTCCTTGGATCTGTGGTTTTCTGGCATTAATTTTGGAAAGTCTTGATCATTAGTATTTTACATATTCTTCTGTTTTTTCTCACTTTCTTCTCCTACTGGTACTCTAATTATATGCCTAGTACCCCTTTTGATATTGTCCCACAGTTCTTGGATATTATGTTCTGGTTTTCTTGTCTTTCTTTTTTTCTCTCTTTGCATTTCAGGTTGGGAAGTTTCTACTGACATATATTGAGGCTCACTGATTCTTTTTCAGTCATGTTGCGACTACTGATAAGTCCATCAAAGACATTCTTCATTTCTGTTACTGTGTTTCTTATTTCTACAACTTCCTTTTGATTCTTTATTAGAGTTTCTACCTCTCTGTTTATATTCTCCATCTGTTCTTGCATGTAGTCTATCTTTTCCATTATAGCACTTAACAATAATCATAGTTATTTAAATTCCCTGTCTGATAATTCCAATATCTATGTCACATCTGAATCTGGCTCTGCTGATTGCATCTCTTTAGACTGTGTCTTGTCTTGTCTTTAGAGGATTAATACTAAACTGGTTAGAAATTCAACTGTTTTAAATATTTCCTGTAGATATTGGTGCCAGAGACTTCAAATTCCTGCAGTGTCTTTGTCTCACCTGTTGACTTTGGGCTTCTCTCAGTACTCCTCCTCAGAAAATCTGTATCTTGCATCTCTTTCAGCTGTGGTCCATAGTTGTTATAGTGCAGCCCCATCTGTGTGGCATAGGGGAGGGGGAACATTCTACCATCTTCTGATTACATCTCAGTCTTTTAGTGGGTCTATGTCTTCGGGCTGTGACCTTTACAAGTGTTGCTTCAGTGATATAGCTTTTCCATCCTACCTTCTACTTCCTTCCCTGGTTTCAGCTTTACAAATCTATTTTATTGAAGACCTTATGCCTGTTGAGTATGCTTTTTTCCCCCATATTAGGTGAGACAGAAAAGCTAAAGGAGAATAAAATAGAAGGAATGCTTTTCCAAGCTGTGATAAGGCTCTGACAATGTACTTTCACCTAGAGAGTGGTTCTTTGTCATGGAGAAGATCCTGGGCATATTTTATAATGGTCATTCCTCATCTTTCCCTGCCAGAACCACAAAGAATCTTTCTTGGGTCTTTACTATGAGAACCTGGTGGGGTTCCTGGAAGCAAAAGCCACAAAAGTGTAGTGGCCTCCAAAGTTTCTCACTTACACACCAGTCCATTAGTCCATATAGCCTCCAGAAATTCATCAAAATTACCAGTTAAGTGTTTTACCAGCTTATGGCTCCAGCAACTTCTGCTTCAGGTAAGCATATCTCATCTTTTTCTCTCTGGATATACTTGTCTCTCCAGATTTCAGAGTTGTGGTTTGTCCTGTGACCTCAGTTTTTTGCTGTGTACATGAAAAGTTGTTGATTTTCAGTTTATCTAGGCTTTTCTTTTTGTAGGGACAGGAATGATAACTCTAAGCTCTATACATGATAGAGCTGAAACTTGAAAGTCATTTTTCCTCTGTTTTCTTTCATAAACTGAATCTTATAACCCTTTTATTGAATTTTAAAAATTTTGGCTTTCCTGTTTTACATTTTCAAGAGTTCTTTCTGGTTTTCTAAGGTTTTTAAACCACATCATGTTCTTATTTTTTGAGTGCCACATGTGCTTTCATCTTTCTAAGGACACTAAGTTTTCATTGGAATTCTAAAGACTTTGTACAAATAAAATTTCTTTCGGTTTCAAATTTCACTTTCACAATTTAGAATTAAATTTTTTTCTCACCCTTTTTGGGAGTAGTTTTGCTTCATTAAAAGCATTATTATACTGGAAACCACTTTTCAGGTTTTGTGTTTTTAGATATCTAGTTATGTCTTAACAGATATCACATCAATCAGAGACCAAAAACCTTAGTTAAATTTAAAAACTTTTCTGGTATGGACTAAGAAGTGGACTAATTGTTCACAACATGTTGACAGCTCTCTTTAAATCTTTGTAGGTTCCAACAGATGTACAATATTCAAAACATCTGGCCAAGGAGAAATTATTAGGCTGCCCCTGAGTGGAAGAAATTAGCATTGCTTTCAGAGAAACAATTCTTTTTAGTTCTTACAGGTGAGGATGGCAGTCCTTAAGTTGTTTTGCTCTATTTTTCAAATAACATTATAAAATGCCAATGAATCCCCAGCTAGAGATAATGCTACTATTTCTTTAAAACAATTTTTTTGTATTATGAACTTCTGGTAAAAATCTTAAAACATCTTTTAAATAATTCATCATTATAGACTCTTCCATGGCAGGTGTCCAGCTAGACATCTGGCTGTTCTACAGTCTAAAACACAGGATTGTTTATCTCTACATACAAAAGCTTCTGTCAATATTAATACTCTTAGTTCAAAACTAGAAAAAAAACTGCTGTTACTACCATCTTCCATTTGTTGAGTCCTATTAAATTCCAGATACTAGTCTAATCTTCAAAGATAACTGGTATTATACTCAAATCACAGAAAAAGGGAACTGAAGCATAGAGAGGTTAATGACTTCCTCAAAGTCATAGAACCAGATAAGTGGGAAGCCAGAATTCTCACCCATGTCTCTCTGGTCTATATCCACTCCCCATACCTTCTTTGTTTCCAGATTTGTGTCCATTTTTAGGGGTCTGTTAACATTGTGAATGATCTTGTGTAATTTTTTCTTCATGATCATTTTCCCATTCAGCCGAGAAATTTCTATTTCAAGATCTCGCTATCTAAAGTCTTCAGAATTAGTATTTTTGATACCTGTATAAAATATTTTTGATGTCTGTGTAAAGTCTTGCTCTATTTAAGTAGTCTTGTTATGTATAAGACTTCACTGGAGAAGACTTCCGTGGAAGTAGTCAATCGCAAGTGCAAGGACCAGGAAAGCATCACCTATGAGATCCTCCATTAGTCTTCTCTACTTACCAAGGCTTCTGTGACACTGGACTGACCTTGAAGTGGAGGAAGGGGAGTCACATGATACCTGAGTTTGGGAACTACCATAACAGGTCAATCACTGTGACCACTGGGAGCATGAGTCAGAACTACTAAAAATGGCTGAAGCTTATCCAAACAATGACCGGAAACTAAGCACTAAAATGTATCATCTCCTAAGAAATAGTCACTAGCTTCCTGACAGTGTAGTAACCAGATCCCTATGAAATCAGAGGAAGGCGGTGAGTAAAGAAGCCTCCCTGGAGATAAGAAAACACCAGTGGTCATAGTTGACTGTGATTATCAAAATAATCTGATAATTAATCTAGTAACACTGAAACTTGCATGTATCCTGGAAAGACAGAAGTGCATCCAAAATGTATCCAAAAAGGCCATGCTTTCTCTGAAAAAAAGGATGATGAAATGGCAATTCCATGAGACCATAAAACTCCAAAGAACTGCTGAAACACTTTCTCAAGCATAAAATCTAAATAAATTTATGTATTTTACTAGACCCAAGAAATATTGGGTTGGCAAAATTTCCTTGGTTTTTAAAGTAATAATAAAGGACACATTTTTCATTTTTACCAAGAACTTTATTGAACAACTTATTTACCCTTTTTTTTTTCTTCCACCGCAGAGCACAGGCCCCGGACGCACAGGCCCAGCGGCCATGGCCCATGGTCCCAGCCCCGCCGCGGCATGTGGGATCCTCCCGAACCGGGGCACGAACCCGTGTCCCCCGCACCGGCAGGCGGACTCCCAACCACTGCGCCACCAGGGAAGCCCCGTATTCACCCTTTTGTTCCACTACCTTCTGCCATTTTCCAGGCAACTTCATAATTCCATCTTCCCCAAATGTTTTATCTTTTTGAGCAAAGAACTGTTCCAGGTGCCTTTTACAGTCTTCCAGGGAATTGAAAATTTTTCCATTAAGAGAATTTTGTAAAGACTGAAATAAATGGAAATCCAAAGGTGCAATGTCTAGTGAATATGGCGGATGAATCAGAACTTCCCAGCCAAGCTGTAACAGTTTTTGCCTGGTCATCAAAGAAACATGCGGTCTTGCATTCTCCTGATGGAAGATTATGCATTTTCTGTTGACTAATTCCGGACGGTTTTCGTCCAGTGCTGCTTTCAGTTGGTCTAATTGGGAGAAGTACTTGGAATTAATCGTTTGGTTTTCCGGAAAGAGCTCATAATAGAGGACTCCCTTCCAATCCCACCATATAAACATCACCTTCTTTGGATGAAGACCAGCCTTTGGTGTGGTTGGTGATGGTTCATTTCACTAGCCCCACGATCTCTTCCATTCCTCATTATTATACGGTATCCACTTTTCACCTCCTGTCACAATTTGTTTTAAAAATGGAATGTGTTTGTTGCCTTTAAGTAGAGAATTGCATGTGGAAATATGGTCAAGAAGGTTTTTAATCACTTAACTTGTGTGGGAGCCACACACCAAAGCGATTAACATAAACAAGCTGGTGTAAGTGATTTTCAGTGCTTGATTTGGATATTTTGAGCATGTCCGCTATCTCCCGTGTGGTATAACGTTGATTGTTCTCAATTAATGTCTCGATTTGATTACTGTCAACTTCAATTGGTCTACCTGACCCTGGAGCATTGTCCAGTGAGAAATCTCCAGCATGAAACTACACAAACCACTTTTGACACGTTTGATCAGTCACAGCATCTTCATGCACCAGACAAATCTTTTTTTGTGTTTCAGTTGCGTTTTTACCTTTCTTGAAATAATAAAGTTGAAATATGCCGAAAATGTTGCTTTTTTTCCTTCCATCTTCAATATTAAAATGGCTACACAAAAATTTACCAATTTTGATTTTTGTTTAAATGCATGTTGAGGGCTTCCCTGGTGGTGCAGTGGTTGAGAGTCCGCCTGCCGATGCAGGGGACACGGGTTCGTGCCCCGGTCCGGGAGGATCCCACATGCCGCAGAGCGGCTGGTCCCGTGAGCCATGGCCGCTGAGCCTGCGCGTCCGGAGCCTGTGTTCCGCAACGGGAGAGGCCACAACGGTGAGAAGCCCGCGTATCGCAAAAAAAAAAAAAAATTAATAATAAAAATGCATGTTGATATGACAGATGTCACAATATAATCTAACAAAATTGTTTTTAATGAAGTTAAAGACAACTAAGCACTATTAGAGCCATCTTACGGAAAAACCCAACGAAGTTTCTGGCCAAACCAATATTTAATTTTGTGTGTGGTATGAGTTATAATAATATTTTTTATGTCAGTATCGCTTCTTAAATTTGAACTAATTTCTTGGTATCTCATCATTTCAGCTCCAGAGAAATGTAGTGCTGTGCCCACCTAATTGAGACAAGCTGGTTCTCTATAGGGAGATGCAAATTAGCTTAGAAGTCATGGATTATCCATTAATAGTGACATGGTGGGGTGGAGATGTCTTGTAGAGAGAAGGTTTGGGCATTGGGAAGATGATACTGTGTCTAACTTTTAATAATCAATAGAGTACTTTTGAAGATGCTGCCTCAATTTAAAAGGGAGTTTTTATCCAAACTTGGTACCCAAATAATCATTTCTCTCTCTCTTGTTTTAAATAACAGCTTTATTGAGGTATAATGCATATATCCTAAAACTTACCTTTTAAAGTATACAATTCAGTGGGGTTTTTTGGTGTGTGTGTATACACAGAGTTATGCAAACCTTCACTATCTTATTCCAGAACATTTTCATCATGCTAAAAAGAAACCCCATACTCATTTGCAGTCATTCCCCATTCCTCCCCCCACCCTCACCCCCGCAGAGCCGGGCAACCACAAATATATTTTCTGTCTGTCTGGATTTCTATATTCTGGACATTTTATATAAATGGAATCATATAATATGTGGCCTTAGGACTGGGCTTCTTTCACTTAGTATAATGCTTTCAAGAAATCATTTCTCTTTGGCATTCATCTTCTGGGCAGTTTTACAGGGTGTTCCTGCCTTGTCCTGGACTCTGTGTGCTCTCTATTCATGTATAAACTCCTATGACATGTGCTTAAATTATTCCTGTCAACTCTGAGTCTTCCCAGCACCTAGCCACTGGCTGTTTTTCTGGCTATGTCCAGCTAGGGCCCAGCTCTACCTACCTGACTCTAAAGAGAAAAATCCCCCTCCAAGAGTGCTCAAAAACTCCATGGGAATGTGTCAATCTGCTACTTTCTGTGGTTTTCCAAGAAATACAATAGATATGTAAAAATGTTTTTGGAATTATAATTGCCAACGAAAGCTCTTTGAGATTTCATTAGCTTGGAGCTCTTTTCCAAACAACGTTTGTAGTTTGATCAGTATAACACAGTAATATACATATCTTTGCTTTGCTAAATGGTTAAAACACTTCACACAGTTTATTAAAAATACCAGAAAACTGATAAAGTTAAAAAGTAAATAAAATAAATATTAAAATAAGTTGGAAATCATCTATTCTATTGCTTCATAGTTAACCATTCCCTCCTTCATAAATAAGGATGACTCTTTTATTTTCCACTTTTTGTATTATCCTTTTCTTCGCCTACATCAAGTATTATTTAAGGATCATGCTTTCTCTCTTTTACTCCAACACACTAGTTTTTATTTTGTTTCTATTTTTCAATTATGATGATATTAAAGCAATTTTTAAAGGAAAAATATCCATCCATAATCCCACACACACCTAGTAAAATTGCTGCTATTTTTCTCTTCATTTTTACTTTTTTCCCAGAAAACATATTTTTTTGATTAATTTTCCTGAAATAACTCTATAATACATTTCCCCCTGTATTTTTGCAGGAAAATTTTAAGAAACCCCCATCAAGTTTCTTTCAGGTTGCTTGTAGGCTTTCTATAGGTTTACGCTTACAAACTCAGGAATCTGATAAATTCTACTTCACATGATTACTATAACAAAAACTCCTTTCCACGTAGGCCTTTCTATAGAGCTTGTCACAGCATACCAGCTGGCTTTATCAGAAAGTGGAAGCAAGAGGGTAAGAAAGAATGCCAGCAAAAGAACATGCTCCCTTTTTCCTTTTCTACAGATACATTTTCTCATAGCTATAACTCAGGTTGCATATATTTTTGTGTCCTTACTTTTCCACTTAACCCAGTTACTTTAACTTATCCCATGTATAATACCATTAATTTCAAAGCCTCATAACAGATTGTTCTATATTTTACTTACACATTTTTTATTTTGGGGCTAATATGGTAGCTTCAAATTTTTCAAAAGTATAATTTGGATAAGGAAAATGTTGAAACTACCTCGTAGAAGAAATGAAGCAGACTTTGAGCATGGTCAAGCCCCATACACTGAGTTTAAGACTCTCCATCAAATAAGGGGAGACTAAGAGTGCTCTGGGTTTAGGGCCTAGAAGTAGTAGGGAAGGAGATATGGGGAAAGGGCAGGGCCTCTATCTAATGTCAGATGGAATTGAAATATTTGGGTCCCTTCTCAGATCCTGGGGCCACATCAGAGGAGAGTGCTTACAAGGTCATCTCTCTTCTGCTATCCACTTTCTTCCTGGTGATTCCTCCCTAGGAGTAGCCCCAAACTTCGATTGACTGGGTGTTTGCTTGATGGCTAAACCATGTAGAGGTCATTCTTCCCAAGGGTAGAAGAACTGGCTCATCTGCAGTGAGCTAGCTCCTTCTTTTTTTTTTTTTTTTTTTTTTTTTTGCGGTACGCGGGCCTCTCACTGTTGTGGCCTCTCCTGTTGCGGAGCACAGGCTCCGGATGCACAGGCTCATCAGCCATGGCTCACAGGCCTAGCCGCTCCGTGGCACGTGGGATCTTCCCAGACTGGGGCACGGACCCATGTCCCCTGCATCGGCAGGCAGACTCTCAACCACTGAGCCACCAGGGAAGCTGTAGCTCCTTCTTTAGGGAGGAAGCGCCATGGTTCTCAGAAAACTTGGATTCAACAGCACTGGCAGAGATAGGGCAGGAACAGAGCCAGAAACAGTTACTGCTTATTTCTTTAGAAGCCAACTTATCATCTCTTCTCCAACTCTGCCTGACTCCAACTCTTCCTCCTGGGTTCCCTAATTTTGGGCAGGCTCCACCATCCATCCTGTTACCCAAATCACACACCTGGATGTCCACATGACACTGTCCTCTTCTGACCAAGTATTTTCTGATCACATATGAATATTACAATAAATAGAGAATCTAATCCATGACTACATATTGTCAAGTGGTTGAAGGAATTATTGAATAAGTGGACTGATAGTATTAAAGGTTTTTCTGTGTGCAGATGGTCAATAGGCACATGAAAAGATGCTTATCACTGCTAATTACTAGAGAAAAGCAAATCAAAACTACAATGAGGTATCATCTCACACCAGTCAAAATGGCCATCCTCAAAAAATCTACAAACAATAAGTGCTGGAGAGGGTGTGGAGAAAAGGGAACCCTTTTCATTGTTGGCGAGAATGTAAATTGATACAGCCACTATGGAAAACAGTATGGACGTTCCTTAAAAAACTAAAAATAGAACTACCATATGACCCAGCAATCCCACTACTGGGTATATACCCTGAGAAAACCATAATTGAAAAAGAGTCATGTACCAAACTGTTCATCACAGCTCTATTTACAATAGCCAGGACATGGAAGCAACCTAAGTGTCCATCAACAGATGACTGGATAAAGAAGATGTGGCACGTATATACAATGGAATATTACTCAGCCATAAAAAGAAACGAAATTGAGTTATTTGTAGTGAGGTGGATGGATGTAGAGTCTGTCATACAGAGTGAAGTAAGTCAGAAAGAGAAAAACAAATACTGTATGCTAACACATATATATGGAATCTAAGAAAAGAAAAGAAAAAAAAAAGTCATGAAGAACCTAGGGGTAAAACGGGAATAAAGACACAGACCTACTAGAGAATGGACTTGAGGATATGGGGAGGGGGAAGGGTAAGCTGTGACAAAGTGAGAGAGTGCATGCATATATACACTACCAAATGTAAAATAGATAGCTAGTGGGAAGCAGCCGCATAGCCCAGGGAGATCAGCTCGGTGGTTTGTGACCACCTAGAGGGGTGGGATAGGGAGGGTGGGAGGGAGGGAGACCCAAGAGGGAAGAGACATGGGAACATATGTATATGTATAACAGATTCACTTTGTTATAAAGCAGAAACTAACACACAATTGTAAAGCAATTATACTCCAATAAGGATGTTAAAAAAAAAAAAACACACATGCACCCCAATGTTCATAGCAGCACTATTTATAATAGCCAGGACATGGAAGTAACCTAAATGTCCGTCAACAGAGGAATGGATAAAGAAGGTGTGGTACACATATACAATGGAATATTACTCAGCCATAAAAAGGAACAAAATTGGGTCATTTGTAGAGTCGTGGATGGACCTACAGAGTGTCATAGAGTAAAGTAAGTCAAAAAGAGAAAAACCAATATCGTCTATTAATGCATATATGTGGAATCTAGAAAACTGGTATAGATGATCTTATTTGCAAAGCAGAAAAGAGACACAGACGTAGAGAACAAATGTATGGATACCAAGGGGGAAAGGGGGGTGGTGGGAGGAATTGGGATATTGGGATTGACACATATACACTATTGATACTATGTATAATATAAATAACTAATGAGAACATACTGCATAGCACAGGGATCTCTACTGAATGCACTGTGATGACCTAAATGGGAAGGAAATCTAAAAAAGAGAGGATATATGTATATTTATAGATGATTCATTTTGCTGTACAGTAGAAACCAACAAAACATTGTAAAGCAACTATACTCTAATAAAGATTAATTTTAAAAAGTCTACAAATAGTAAATGCTGGAGGGAGATGTGGAGAAAAGGGAACCCTCCTACACTGTTGGTGGGAATGTAAATTGGTGCATCCACTATGGAAAACAATATGGAAGTTCCTCAAAAAACTAAAAATAGAGTTTCCATATGATCTAGCAATCCCACTCCTGGGCATATATACAGACAAAACTATTATTTGAAAAGGCACATGCACCCCTATGTTCATAGCTGCACTATTTACAATAGCCAAGACATGGAAACAATCTAATGCCCATTGACAGATGAATGAATAAAGAAGATGTGGTACACACACACACACACACACACACACACACACACACACACACAATGGAATATTACTCAACCATTAAAAAGAATGAAATAATGCCATTTGCAGCAACATGAGATTATCATACTAAGTGAAGTAAGTCAGAAAGAGAAAGACAAATACCATATTATATCACTTACATGTGGAGTCTAAAATATGACACAAATGAACATATCTATGAAACAGAAACAGACCCACAGACATAGAGAACAGACTTGTGGTTCCCAAGGGGAAGGGGGTTAGGGGAGGGAAGGATTAAGAGCTTGGGATTAGCAGATTCAAACTATATATTATATATAGGATAAATAAACAACAAAGTCCTATACAGCACAGGGAACTATATTCAATATCCTGTGATAAACCATAATGGAAAATGAATATGAAAAACAATATATATATAAAACTGTCACTTTGCTGTACAGCAGAAACTAACACAACATTGTAAATCAACTACGCTTCAATAAATTTTTTTTTACATAAAGAATTTTTTTAACTTTTTATTTTATATTGGAGTATAGTTGATTAACAATGTTGTGGTAGTTTCAGGTGTACAGCAAAGTGATTCAGTTATACATGTACATGTATCTATTCTTTTTCAAATTCTTTTCCCATTTAGGTTATTACATAATATTGAGCAGAGTTCCCTGTGCTATACAGTAGGTCCTTGTTGGTTTTTAAAGTCCATTTAAAAAAAGTTTTCTATGTGTAGAATGTAAAAAAACTGTAGATATTTAAGAACACATTTATTACTAGACGCTTCCATGTATATCTTCAATTAAAATAATTCTGACCAAACACGGTTTACTTCAGATTGCTTGTGTCTGGCATATGAGAAGCATTTAATCAAACTGGTATGGTTTTCACATGATGTCCACAACCACTAGCAACTTTTGATTCATTTCTGACTGAAGACAATGATTCAAATAGGCAGAATGCTCTTTTGCTGTGTTTAAAACTTTAAAATTTAAAAAATGTTCTAGGGACTTCCCTGGTGGCACAGTGGTTAAGAATACACCTACCACTGCAGGGGACACAGGTTTGAGCCCTGGTCTGGGAAGATCCTACATGCCACAGGACAACTAAGCCTGTGTGCCACAACTACTGAGCCTGAGCTCTAGAGCCTGCAAGCCACAACTACTGAGCCCGCATGCCACAACTACTGAAGCCAGTGTGCCTAGAGCCCATACTCTGCAACAAGAGACGCCACTGCGATGAGAAGCCCGTGCACCACAACAGAGTAGTCCCCACTAGGCACAAGTAGAGAAAGCTTGCACGTAGCAACGAAGAACCAATGCAGCCAAAAATTAATTAATTAATTTAGAAAACAAGTAACAAAATATTCTAATATGGTTGCTTTAACAAACAAGTAGCAAGGGAAAAAAGAGGAGAAGGTGAACTGCAGAAAACCAGAGAGACTTAAGAGATATAATGAGAAATGTTTGGATCCTGATGTGAACAAACTAAAGGTTGAAAAATTCTGAGACAGACCGGGACATCTGAACTATGACTGGATATTTTATATTAAAGAATTAATGTTATTTTTTAGATGTGAATTGTGCTTTTATGTTTTAGAAAAGAGTCCTTCAGAGAAAGACAAATACCATATGATATCACATATACGTGGACTCTAAAAAAGTTGAACTCATAGAAACAGGGTAGAATGGTGGTTGCCAAGGGCTGGGGGGCAGGGGGGAATGTGGAGATATTGGTCCAAGGGTATAAACTTCCAGTTACAAGATGAATAAGTTCTGGGGATCTAATGTACAGCATGGTGACTATAGTTAACAATGCTTTATTATATACTTTGCCAAGAGAGTAGACCTTAAATGCTCTCACCACTACCACAACCACCAAGAAAAAAAAAAAAAGGTAATTATATGAGGTGATGGATGTGTTAACGAACTTTATGGTGGTAATCTTTGCACAATATATATGTATCAAATAATCACAATGTACATCTTAAACTTACACAATATTATATGTCAGTTATACTCAATAAACCTGGGGAGGAAAAAAGAGTCCTCACCTTTTATAGAAGCATAATGAAGTATTGACAGATGAATTGCGATAATGTCTGAGATTTGCTTTAAACAATACAGTAGGGTGGTGGGGTGGCTGGGTGAAAAGTAGATGAAACAAGACAGGTTCACTGGCAAGCTGTTTGGCTGGCCATGACTCCTCATGTTACTACTTCACCTCAAGACCCTGACTCTCACCACTTCATGGCTACCCTCCTTTTGACTTTACCTTCTGCTGGTAACTATCTCAGTTACTAATTCAGAGGTAGCAGGAACTTGGAGGCAGATGCCTCATCTCTTCTATAGTTGGATCCAACATTTCAGATTACTTCTCAGCAGGACAGAAATTTTACTCTCCATGCATTTGACAGGCTTAATTTAGCTTAGCAGCTTTAAAACTTCTTTCATGGCAGAAACCTTTTCTCAAATAAAATCTTAAACAAACTTAGATATATAAACATATAAAAGTGGGAGCCACTCTAATTGACCAATCATCTAGGAAAACACTCTATGCTGGCTCATATTAAAGAAAGTGCATGTTCTAAGATAAGCCAAGGGGGAAGACAGATGCAAAGCTACATCAAATTAGGGCTCTTCCTAGAAATGTTGCTGGACTGAGCATGGTGAGAAATGAGGGGAGAGAAGATACAAGAGTCTGGAGTCAGGCTTTGGGCACAGCTTCTGCAATAGCCAGTGGTCTCTTTCTTCCAGATATCCCATTGTTGGGGAAGTTGCTTTGCACAACTTTATCCCCACAATGGGATCCACTCTACTCTTGCCCATTATGATTGTTTGCTCATTCTATGCACCCATGCAGAGGCAAGTCTCACTCAGGCTGTCCCCACTCATGACCACATGAGATTTTTCCTAGTACAGAAAGTTCCTAGTACAGAAAGTTTTATTCACTGGTGATTAAAACCTGATTCATAAGTGAGTCTTACACCAACGTAGGTCATGATTTACAAAAAGCTTGCAAATTTCCTTATTTCCAAGAACTGGATAGTTAGTTTTTTCTTGGCCAGGTTTAGAACAGCTTACCATGTATGGAAAGGGAGTCCTTTCTTTGGGAACTTCTGTTTTAGTAGGTGCTAAGCTATCTGGTGGGATCCATGGTTTCCTTCTTTTAGAAACATCCCTGGAGTGTGCCACTCAGGGCTCAAGATTCTTTGCCAGAAAATGGCTGGAGAGGAATTCTATAGGTATGAATCACAAAGGCTTAGCTTTCTTAATATTTATTAGTGTTTTATGTTAATACATATCTGCAACTTTTCTCATTCCTAATTTTAACATATATTCATCAGCTGAAGAATTTGGCTATAGTAAGTACCTGGTGAGCTCAACTAAGTGGGACTCAATATTATTAGTTGTGGTGTAGTTGTTGTTGTTAAAAAACATTATTTTTAAAAGTTTTAGATTTACAGAAAAGTGTTAGTGTTATTATATGAAGGTCAACTACATATAATCCTCATGTTAAGGGTAAAGGAGACAATAGTTATCCTCTTAGAGTCAACCACTCAGTCTTGCCCCTTTCACCAATTTCCCAATCTGTAACACTGGCCAATCACTTTGGATCTCTTAACTAGCAAATCTCACTAACCAGGGGTCCAGTACCCCAAAACTAGACCCAGGAAGGAGGGAGTGGGGGGAAGGCAAGGTACCAGACATGGTCCATTGGACATAACCTTAGCATCATTAACAGAAAGTTCTTGAGACCAGCCAAAGGGGCCAGTTACTATGTAAAAGAAAGATGGGTAAAACCAGAAACCATAAAACTCCTAGAAAAAAATATAAGTGGAACCCTCTTTAACATAAATTGTAGCAATACTCTTTTGGCTCCATCTCCTAAGCAAAGGAAATAAAAGCAAAAATAACAAATGGGACTTAATTAAATTTAAAAGCTTTTGCCGAGCAAAGGAAACCATTGCCAAAATAAAAATACAAACTACTGAATGGGAGAAAATATTTGCAAATGATATGACCAATAAGGGGTTAATATCCAAAATATATGAACAGCTTATACAACTCAACATCAAAAAAACAAACAACCTGATTAAAAAATGGGCAGAAGACCTGAATAGACATTTTTCCAAAGAAGACATACAGATGGCCAACAGGCACATGAAAATATGCTAACGTTATTAATCATCAGAGAAAAGCAAATTAAAACCACAAAGAGATATCACATCACACCTGTCAGCATCAAAAACCCCCACAAATAACCAACATTGGTGAGGATGTGGAGAAAAGGGAATCCTCATACACTGTTGGTGGAAATGTAAATTGGTGCAGCCACTGTGGAAAACAGTATGGAGCTTTCTCAAAAAACTAAAAATAGAACTACCATATGACCCAGAAATTTCACTCCTGGGTATCTATCCGAAAAAATAATGAAAACAGTAATTCGAAAAGATAAATGCCCCAGTGTTCATAGCACATTATCTACAATTGCCAACATATGGAAGCAACCAAAATGCCCATCAACAGATGTATGGGTAAAGAAGATGTGGTATACACACACACACACACACACACACACACACAGTAGAATATTACTCAGCCATAAAAAAAAATGAAATTTTGCCATTTGCAACAACATGGGTGGACTTGGAGAATATTATGCTAAGTGAAATAAGTCAGACAGACAAAGACAAATACTGTATGATAACACTTATATGTGGAATCTAAAAAATACAAAAAACTAGTGAATATAACAAAAAAGAAACAGGGAGGAATCAAGATGGTGGAATAGAAGGACATGGAACTCACCTCCTCCCACGAATACTTCAAAAATACATCTACATGTGGAAAAATTTTCACAGAATACCCTACTGAATGCTGGTAAAAGATATCAGATATGCAGAAGTGCAAGAAAGATCTCCACATAACCAGGTAGGATGAAAGAAAAAAAAGAAATCGGGACAGGACCTGTACCCCTGGGAGGGAGCTGTGAAAGAAGAAATGTTCCCGTACGCTGGGAGCCCCCTTCAGAGGTGGGGAGATCAGCCTGGACAGGAAGGTAGCTTCAGAGGCTCAGAGGAGAGTGCAGCAACTGGTTGGCAGCAAGCAGAACAGAGAGAGACTGGCACATAGGACCTGCACTACCTCGTTGCAATCCCCTGTCCAAGATGCGTGCCTGCTGGTATATGTGGGGGCTGGGTGCTGAAACTCCAGTTTCAGAGGACAGACCAGGGAGAGGACTGGGGTCGGCTGCATGGAGACAGCCAGAAGTGGCTGGAGAGTGGTGCAGGCCACAACCGGGGGGGTTTACGTGGAAGAAGCCCAGGCCTGCCATAGAAGCAAAGCACCATTGCTAGGGGATATGCGAAGGGAGGTACGGGGCCTGCCATAGCAGGCGCTTTCTCCGCTCCACTTCTATGAGCTCTGGGAGTGGGACAATGGGTGCTACCATGGCTAGGACGGGTCCAGCCTTAGCAGCTGTGGGCTTTGTGGGCATGTGCATGCAGAGGTAGGGCCAGGATCTGGGCTGCTTCCATAGCTCCCACAGTGGGTCCAGGTGTATGACTACTATAGTCCTGGTACCTGACTTCAGTAGACTGGCGCCTAAGGATCTGTGCTGGTGGTTTTGTGAACACAGTGACTAAGGGTCACTAGGGCTGACTGCCTGCATTCCCACAGTGGAGGCGAGGTTGAGGGAAGTGCCAACAACAGTGTACTTTGTGAGCCCAAACAGATGACACCACAGAGCACACTCCCTGTTGGACAGCTCTGATGAAGGAATACTCAGTGGCTCCTCTCCCAGCTGGGGTGCTCCAGTCCTGCCTACCTCACACTACAGTGCAGAAACAGATCTGGGGGCTTCTATTCCAACAACCAGGGCACAGACCTTGCCCCTGACAGGGCAGTGACAAACACAGAGCAAAGAGGAGGCCCTACTCAATATCCACTGCAGGCTCTAGTCACCAGAACACCAGTCATGCCCCCTATCAAGGGGATAACAGCCAGCACACAGTGAGGAAAGAGCCAGAAGGCATCCACACTAAAAACAGCCCTTGCACCAAAAATATTAAACCCATGCAGGCTATGCAGGGACACTCCCACATAAAAATAGCCCTCCAAGACCACAGTAGAAAACTGTTTCTCTTAAACTCATAGAATAAGAGAAATATAAGTAAAGTGAAGAAGCAGAGCTTTGAGATGGAAAAGCAATAAGGCAACAGAGATCCTAAATGATACAATAGAACAGTTAGACTTAATTGATAATTTCAAGACATTACATCCCCCAAAACAGAATACACATTCTTTTCAAGTGCACATGGAACATTCTCTAGGATAGACCCCATACTAGGGCACAAAACAAGCCTTGACAGATTTAAAAGTATAGAAATAATTTCAAGCCTCTTTTCTGACTACAACATCATGAAACTAGAAAGCAAACACAGTAAAAGAAATAAGAAAAAAATGATTACATGCCGGCCAAACAACACGCTACTAAAAAACCAATTGGGTCAATGATGGAATCAGAAAAGAAATTAAAAAATACCTTGAGGCAAATGAAAGTGAAAACACAACCATAAAAAGTCTGTGGGATGCAGCAAAAGCAGTTCTTAGAGGGAAGCTCATAGTCATAGAGGGCTTCTTCAGAAAACAAGAAAAATCTCAAATAAACAACCTAACCCACTACCTAAAAGAATCAGGAAAAGAAGAACAAAAAAACCCCTAAAGTCAGCAGAAGTAAGGAAATAATAAAAATCAGAGAGGAAATAAATAAGAGATTAAAAACAATAGACAAAAGTCAATAAAATCAAGAGTTGGTTCTTTGAAAGGGTAAACCAAATTGACAAACCTCTGGCCAGGCTCACTGAGAAGAAAAGAGAGAAGACCCAAATAAACAAAATAAGAAATGAAAGAGGAGAAATCACAGCTGATACAGCAGAAATACAAAAAACTGTAAGAGAATACTATGAACAATTATATGTCAACATATCCAACAACCTATTTAGAAGAAATGGACAATTTTCTAGAAACATATGGCCCACCAAAACTGAATGAAGAAGAAATAGATAACTTGAGCAGACCAATCCCTAGAAGTGAAATAGAATCTGTAAAAAAAAAAAAAAAAAAAAAAAAATTCCTACAAACAAAAGACCAGGACCAAATGGCTTCACAGGCAAATTCTACCAAACATACAAAGAAGAACTTATACTGATCCTTCTCAAACTCTTCTAAAAGACTGAAGAAGAAGGAACACTTCCAAAGACATTCTATGAAGCCACCATCACCCTGATACCAAAACCAAAGACACTATCAGAAAAAATATATATAGATCAATATCTTTGACAAATATTGCAAAAATTCTGAACAAAATATTAGCAAACCGAATCCAATAATATATAAAAAAGGTCATACACAACGACCAAGTTAGATTCATCCCACGGTCAGTCAGAAGGATGGTTCAACACATGCAAATCAATCAATGTGATACACCACATTTACAAAAGAAAAGACAAAAGCCACAGGATCATATCAATAGATGCAGAAAAAGCATTTGATAAAATTCAACATCCATTCGTGATAAAAATCCTTATGAAAGTGGATAAAAAAAGAACATATCTCAACATAATAAAAGCTGTTTATGACAAACCCACAGCCAATATAATACTCAATGGTGAAATGCTGAAAGCCTTCCCACTAAAATTTGGAACAAGACAAGTATGCCCACTCTCATCACTTCTATTCAACATAGTTTGGAAGTCCTAGACACAGCAATCAGACAAGAAAAAGAAATAAAACGTATTCAGATTGGTAGGGAAGAGGTAAAATTGTCATTATATGTAGATGACATGATACAGTATATAGAAAACCCTAAAGATTTCACACAAAAACTACTAGAACTGATAAATGAATTCAGCAAGGTAGCAGGATACAAGATTAACATACAGAAATCGATTGCATTTCTTTACAGCAACAATGAAATACCAGAAAAGGAATGTAAACAAACAAGTCCTTTTAAAATTGAATAAAAAAAAAATACTTAGTAATAAGCCTCATCAAGGAGGTGAAAGACATTTATGCTAAGAACTACAAAGCTTTAATAAAGGAAATTGAAGATGATTCAAAGAAATGGAAAGATATCTCATGCTCTTGGATTGGAAGAATGAATATTGTTAAAATGGCCATACTACCCAAAGCAATCTACAGATGTACTGTGACCCCTATCAAATTACCTATGCCATTTTTTCACAGAACTAGAATAATCCTAAAATTTATATGGAACCATAAAAGATCCAGAATTGCCAAACCAATTCTGAGGAGGCATAACCCTCTCAGACTTCAGACAATACTACAAAGCTATAGTCATCAAAACAGCGTAGTATTGGCACAAAAAGACATGTGGATCAATGGAACAGAATAGAGAGCCTAGAAATAAACCCAGACACCTATGGTCAATTAATCTTTGACAAATGAAGCAAGAATATACAATGGGGAAAAGACAGTCTCTTCAGCAAGAGGCATTGGGAAAGTTGGACAGCAACATGCAAATCAGTGAAGTTAGAACATACCCTCACACCATACACAAAAATAAATTCAAAATGACTTAAAGACTTAAATATAAGACAAGACACCATAAAACTCCTAGAAGAGAAGGTAACATTCTCTGACAATAAATCGTACCAATGTTTTCGTAGGTTAGTCTCCCAAGGCAATAGAAATATAAGCAAAAATAAACAAAGAGGACCTAATCAAGCTTATAAGCTTTTGCACTGCAAAAGAAACCATAAACAAAATGAAAAGATAACATATGGACTGGGAGAAAATATTTCCAAATGGTGTGACTGACAAGGGCTTAATTTCCAAAATATACAAACAGCTCATACAATTCAATAACAAAAAAAGAAACAACCCACTCGAAAAATGGGCAGAAGACCTAAATAGACATTTCTCCAAAGAAGACATACAGATGGCCAATAGGCATGTGAAAAGATGCTCATCATCGCTAATTATTAGAGAAATGCAAATCAAAACTATGAGGTACCACCTCACACTGGTCAGAATGGCCATTATTAAAAAGTCTACAAGTAATAAATGTTGGTAAGGGTGTGGAGAAAAGGAACCCTCTTACACTATTGGTAGGAATGTAAATTTGTGCAGCCACTATGGAAAACACTATGGAGGTTCCTCAAAAAACTAAAAATAAAGTTGTCATATGATCCAGCAATCCCTCTCCTAGTCATATATCTGGAGAAAACTTTAATTTGAAAAGATACATGCACCCAATATTCACAGCAGCACTATTTACAATAGCCAAGACATGGAAACAACCTAAATGTCTATCGACAGATAAATGGTTAAGGAAGATGTGGTGGGACTTCCCTGATGGCGCGATGTTTAAGAATCTGCCTGCCAATGAAGGGGACACGGGTTTGAGCCCTGATCCAGGAAGATCCCACATGCCATGGAACAACTAAGCCTGTGAGTCACAACTACTAAGCTTGTGCTCTAGAGCCCAAAAGCCACAACTGCTGAGCCTGCGTGCCACAACTACTGAAGCCCACAGGCCTACAGCCCATGCTCTGCAACAAAGAGAAGCCACCACAATGAGAAGCCTGCATACTGCAAGGAAGAGTAGACCCCGCTCACCACAACTAGAGAAAGCCCATGTGCAGCAACAAAAACCCAATGCAGCCAAAAATAAATAATAAATAAATTTATTAAAAAAAGATGCGGTGTATATATGTGTGTGTGTGTATATATATTATATTATTATTATTATACACACACACACACACACACACACACACACAATGGAATATTGCTCAGCCATAAAAAAGAATGAAATAATGTCATTTGCAGCAACATGGATGGACCTAGAGATTATCATACTAAGTGACATAAGTTATAAAGAGAAAAACAAATATCATATATATCACTTATATGTGTAGCCTAAAATATGACACAAATGAACATCTCTATGAAACAGAAACAGACTCACAGATATAGAGAACAGACTTGTGGTTGTCCAGGGGAGAGGGGTAGGGGAGAGAAGTATTGGGAGTTTGGGATTAGCAGATGCAAACTATTATATGCCAGATGGATAAACAATAAGGTCCTACTGTATAGCACAGGGAAACTATATTCAATATCCAATAAACTAATGAAAAAGAATATATATATGTATAGCTGAATCACTTTGCTGTCCAGCAGAAATCAACATGACATTTTAAAACAGCTATACTCCAATAAAATTTTTTTAAAAAAGAAACAGACTCACAGATATAGAGAACAAAATAGTGGTTACCAGTGGGGAGAGGAAAGTGGGGAGGGCCAAGGTAGAGGTAGGGAATTAAGAGGTACAAACTATTATGTATAAAATAAATAAACTACAACACAGGGAATATAGCCAATTGTATACTGTACAGCACAGTGAATATAGCCAATATTTTGACTATAAATGGAGTATTACCTTTAAAAACTGTGAATCACTGTGGTGTACACCTGAAAATTATACAATATTATACATCAACTATACCTCAGATAAGAAAAAAAAAAACCAGACTCTGGTTAAATGAAAAAAAAAAAAAGAAAGATGGGTAGGAAGTAGGAGAGCAACTGTGAACTAAGGGAGGGAGTGAAGGCAAATCCAGTAGCTTAGGTTGTCAGACTAACGTGGGCTGGGGCAGCAGATAGCAAGAGCACTGCAGGAAGGGGTCTCTATAGAGCAAACAGGGCTGGCATGAGACTCTAGCCTGATGTGCTTCAGAGATGCCAGGTCCCAATCACCACATGCCCTTCACACATGGTTTGAGGGCTCTGAAGTGGTTGAGGGCTCTGATGTTCCACAGAGAGACTACTTTGCACACTAGTGCCTTCACCTCTTTCATCCCTACATCTCCCAGGAAACGACCTGCCAGAGTCATTCTCCAGAAAACTAGGCTGAACATTGGACCCACCTAGGTGCTTCTGAACTTTACCAATGTCCAGACCCCATGATTGTGAACCACTGCTCTCAAAGGCCAAGCTTTTTCTTATGCTCCTGGAGTGGAGCCAGAGAGAAGGGAAAAACAGGCTCCACAGGCTGCAGTGTGGCTGCTGGCCAGATGGACTTCTTCTGGCTTGGGATTTAATTTCTGCTGTCCCAGGGCACCTACACCTCTCCTGTGCCCTGATCTACCTGCTGAGGACAGCTCCATCAGTGCAGGTTTTTTAAAATTAATTAATTAATTTTATTTTTGGCTGTGCACGGGCTTTCTCTAGTTGTGGCGAGCGGGGGCTACTCTTTGCTGCAGTGCATGAGCTTCTTATTGCAGTGGCTTCTCTTGTTATGGAGCATGGGCTCTAGGCACACGGGCTTCAGTAGTTGTGGCACACGGGCTCAGTAGTTGTGGCTCACGGGCTCTAGAGCACAGGCTCAGGAGTTGTGGTGCACGGGCTTAGTTGTTCCATGGCATGTGGGATCTTCCTGGACCAGGGATCGAACCCGTGTCCTCTGCGTTGGTACCACTGCACCACCAGGGAAGTCCCATCAGTGCAGTTTTTAATTATTGTAACAAAGCTCTATCAGAGAGGTCCTAGCAGGAAAACAATGGCACTCCAAACAGGGAACCCAAGCAGGGCTAACAAAAGAATCAGTTACAAAAGTTACAAGCACAGTATGATGGGGAACCAAGCATGGTGTTGCTTTTTGTGCTAGAAGGGTCATGAAGGAGGAGAGGGCTGGCCCCAGAAAGTGTAGTTCTAGGAACGGACTGTCAGGTGGCAGCTGAGGGTTCAGCACAGGGAAACGATCAACATGCAGAGACTTGGTAAGGAGGGAGCTCAAGAACTAAAAGCCCTGCCCTCGCTCTCCTGTATGTCCCAAGAGTGACTGATCCTTCAGCTAAGGACCCTGGATTTTAAGACAGACATGTGGCACAGACCTGTAGTGTCCCCACACCCACAGCTGAGCCACAGAGACAGAGATGTGCCACCAACTCTCAGCTCTCGTGTCACGTGAGACAGAAATAGATATTTGTTATACTAATCTGGGCAAAGTTGCTGAGCGGGGCAGCCCATAAAGTCAGCCTCTATAATCACCAGCAGATTGTGGGGGATGGAGAGTGGGCCTAGAGAGGCACACAGAAGGTATCCAGCTCAAAGGCCAGAGGTCCCCATCTCTATCTAGGCATCTTCCCTGGGCAGATATCTCTGTCTGAGGGCCAGGGGTCTAGCCTGAGGCAGAGCTGGAAGTATGCTCCTTGGGTCACTGGGTATCTTCCCAGACTGACACCCTCTCCTAGATGAAATTCCTAATGGTGCCTCATTCTTCTTTGTATCCTCTGTGCCCAATACCTGCTCATGGAGACATAATAAAGATGAAGGTGCTGAGTGTACATAAAGCCATTTATCTCTGCCACACTAGATTCAGAGGATCATATTACTCAAGACAGTCTGGATAATCTCTTAAAAATTAACCTGAAAGGTTTTCCCCCTTTGTCAAAATGTTTGTTGAGCAAGGATTTCCTTGGTGGCTCAGTGGTTAAGAATCTGCCTGCCAATGCAGGGGACACGAGTTTGAGCCCTGGTCCGGGAAGATCCCACATGCTATGTAGCCACTAAACCCGTGCACCACAACTACTGAGCCTGCACTCTAGAGCCCACGAGCCACAACTATTTAGCCCAAGTGCCACAACTACTGAAGCCCGTGCGCCTAGAGCCCGTGCTCCGCAATAAGAGAAGCACCGCAATGAGAAGCCTGCACACCACAACGAAGAGTAGCTCCCGCTCTCTGCAACTAGAGAAAGCCCATGCAGCAACAAAGACCTAATGCAGCCATAAATAAATAAATAAATAAATAAATAAATAAATAAATGTTGAGCAGAATGTGGTATGACTTAATGTACTTATTCAAATAGCTCCCGTAAGTGCTTCATCATAAGGCTGTAGCCCTTAGCTCTTATTCTTCTTCAATTACACACACACCAGGATTATTGAAAGGTTGGTCTTCTAATTGTATTTAAGCAATAGAACACAAAAGTCTTGAGGTAAGTCAGGATAGAGAGATCTAAAGTTTAACCTGGAAACTCTGAATCGGGTATCACTAATTCTGTCCAGTTTTCTCTTGACTTGAAAGCTCTTGTTGCGTAATCTGACTTTGCATAAATGCTGAAAGATGAAGTTGTGGGAGTGGCAAAATGCAGAGACTCACAAGTGTGTCCTCCTTAAAAGACATTTTAATAAATAAGAGTTGCGGCTGGAGTTTCCTGCAGTCATTGTGGTTGGGCATTTCTAGCCAACAACAAAGCATCTTGTACTTCAAAAAAGTACAGTGGTCTCAGTTTTATCCAAGTGGCTTCCCCAAGGAACTTTAACCATAACCCATTCAAATTTGAACTTGTATTCAAAGTACAAATATTTATTTAAATTAGTATTTTTGTAGTACATAAATGAATGTGTAGATTTTCTGAATTCTTTTAATAAGATTTTTTGCTTCCATGCCCTGTTGCTTACTTTGAGCTATGTGCCATACTAAACACCTTACATGTACTATCTCCTTTAATCCCATAATAACTCTACAAGGTAGATACTATTTATCCTCATTTTACAGATTTATAACTAATATTCAGCAATGTTAAGTGACTGGCCCAAGTCAGCCTTCATAATATCCAGAATTCAAACATTTGTCACCACTTCCATTGCTCTTATCTGGTCTAAGTCAACATCACCTCTCACTAGGATTACTGCTATAGTCTCTCCTCAGGTCTCCCCCTGCTTTGATCCTAGTCCCCCTACAGTCTATTCAGATAATGCCACTCCTCTGCTAAATGCCTGTAGTGGCTCCCCATTTCTCTTTGAATAAAAGTAAAGTCCTTTGAGCCTTAAGGCCCTATCTAACATGCCATAGTTACCTCTTTATACCCACAACATCTTCCCCTACACTCTTCCTTGCTCAGAATGGAATTCTTGCTATTTCTAAAGGCCAAATGTGTCACTCTAGCCTTGAGGCTTTGTCCCAGCTGTTTCCTCATACTGGAACAATCTTCCCCCAGATACTTGCATGACTAACTCTTCATCTCCTTTAAGAATTTGCTTAAATGACACCTTCTCAATGAGGCCTACCCACTCTTACCTTCCTATGTTAAATTGAAACCCATCTGCTTTATCTCTCTGCATTCCTTTCTTTGGGAGCCAAAACCCCCCAGGTCAGTCTGGATTTGAGATGCCTTTTTTGCTTACTCCAGGTGGCTGTGCAAATGTTATCATTTTCTATGTGTGCTAGGTAAAAAAGTTTGACAAGCCCTGCTTTAAGCAATCATGCAGATAATTTAATTTCTCAGGTTTCTTACTGTTAAGCAAGACAGATACACAAGACAGAAGTTACAAATGAAAAAGATGGTTTTAAAGTCTTAGAGAGATAGATATTCTTAGATATGAAATGGAATGAATATTTAATTACATATATTGCAAAAAACCAACAAAGCTATAATAATTAAAACAATGTGATATTGTCACAAAAATAACAAAAAGATCAGACTTTCTCTGATCTTTTCTCTCTTTTTAAAAAACAAATTTCAAGTTTACAATACATTATTTTAACTACAGTAACCATGCCACATTAGCTTTCCAGAACTTACTCATTTTATAACGGAAAGTTTGTACCTTTGAGCAACATCTCCCCATTTTCTCCATCCTTCAGCTCCTGATAACCACCATTCTACTCTCTGTTTCTGTGAGTTCAAATTTTTTTAGATTCCACATATAAGCAAGATCTTGCAGTACTTGTATTTCTGTGTTTGGTTTATTTCAGTTAGCATAATGTCCTCTAGGTTCATCTACGTTGCCGCAAGTGACAGCATTTCTTCTTTTTAATGACTGCATAATATTTCTCTCTGTTAGTGCCAGTCACACAGTGAGGCCAAACAAACTGAAATGTTGGAGTTTGGAGTAGAGAAAGGTTTATTGCAAGGCCATGAAAAGAGGTGGGAGGCTCATGCCCCTCAAAACCCTGAACTCTTGTGTGTGGGGGGGTGGGGTGGGGTGTGTGTGTGTACGCATGTGTGTACACACACCACATTTTCTACATACATTCATCTACTGACAGACACTTAGGTTGTTCCATGTCTTGTCTATTGTGAATAATGCTGCAACAGACATGCCAGTACAAATAGCTTTTGAAGATAGTGATTTCATTTTCTTTGAATATATACCCAGAAGTTGGACTGCTGGATTATATGGTAGTCTATTTTTAATTTTTGGGAAAGTTGATATACTGTTTCCCATAATGGCTGGACTAATTTACAATCCCACCAACAGTGTACAAGGGTTTCCTTCTCTCCACATCCTCATCAATATTTGTTATTTTTTGATTTTTAAAATAATAGCCATCCTAACAGGTGTGAGGTTAGGTTACTATAATTTTGATTTGTATTTTCCTGTATATTAATGATGATGTTGAGCATCTTTTCAAAAGGTGTTGTCTTCTTCAGAAAAATGTCCGTTCGGGTCATTTGCCCATTTTTAAATTGGGTTTTTTGGTTGTTTTGTTTATGCTTCTAGGAGTATTGTGGTTTCAGGTCTTACGCTTAAGTCTTCAGTGCATTTTGAGTTGATTTTTATCTGGTGTAAGATATAGGTCCAATTTCATTATTTTGCATGTGGCTGTCCAGTTTTCCCAATACCATTTACAAAAGAGGCCACCCTTTTTCCGTTGTGTGTTCTCGGTGTCCTTGTCGAAAATTGGTTGACCATATATGTTTAGGTTTATTTCTGCACTCTCTATTCTGTTCCAATGGTCTAGGGATCTGTTTTTATGCCAGGTCAGACTGTTCCTGATTGCAGTAGAAAAGAATACATTCACAAAATTGTTGGTTGCATACCATTTACTGAAGGCCTTATCCATACACTCTAGTAATGATACCATGCCTGGCATAGCAGCTGCTACTAGGCTACTACTTGGTTGAGCTTGCAGTAGCTACAGTCATCCTCCAGAATCTAGCCAGTTTCTGCAGGGGACAGGCTGATAAATTAAATGGAGATATGATAAGGACCATTACTGCTATGTCCTTTTAGCCTTTAAAGTGGTACTAATTTCTACCAGCACTGCCCTCCCACCTCCACCACAAGGATGTGATACTGCGTTTGACTTCATATCTTGTCCAGGTTACTTGGCTTTTCCTACTATTATAGCTCTTTCCGCCTATGTCAAAGGAACTGGGCACTCTTTTTTCTCCAGTGTACAGTCACCTGAGTAAATGGTCATAAGGAAGAACTGAAAAAATCATTATAGCATATACTTGCTATCATGTTTCAAGGTCCTTCCTCCGAGGGACCCAGCCAATAAGTTCTGGATCTAAAATTGGCTCATATGTAGGAACTGAGCAAGGTGCCATAATGCTATTGGGGCTTCTGCCCTCAGCTTCTTTGTCCTCCATGCTTGCCCCTCTCCCTTTTTTTGTTTGTTTTGGTTGTACAATACCTGCCAAAATGGCTGCCTGTGTATTTTGCCTATGGGGTACCAAACTCCATAATTATTTCAATAACTCCCTGAAGATCAAGCTTTCTTGGCAGCCTACCTGATTTTGCTGGTCATTATGAAAACTGTGACCCTTTGGCTTTGAGTAGTCAATACTACCACCAGGAATTTACTACTTCATGGGTCCCCTCATCCCCATGATATTAATGAACCCAGCTCTGTGACTGCATCTCCTACCAGCAGTCTGGGTAAGCAGAAAAGAGCTGTCACTGAACTTCTTAATGATCCTGCATATCCTTTCGACCAGTGCATTCTTAATAGCTTGAAAAAACGACATGTACTCTGGGCCCTTCTTTGGCACATAATCATCTGAGAGTCTTTGGTTTCACATAATATAATCACTTCAGCATGGCTACTTCCTTCAGCCTTTTTATTCCCTACTCTGCTATCTTCTGGGAAACTCAGCAGTAGCCATCGTTCTTTCCAACATTCTAAGAGTCACCTTAGAAGGTGACTTAGAGTCACACAGTTTGTCCTATACACTGGGGTCCTTGCCAAGGTGTTAAATCTCACATTCCAAGAAAGTGCTCCTAAGTCAAAGAATTCTGCTTATCTCCTCTTACATTTGAGGCCCCTTGATCCAGCATCCTCGACATCAAACCTTGAGGGTATTACCCTGACAACTGCTCACACATGCTAGCTGATTCTTGCAATTTATTTGGTATATAGTCTCTTTCCTCCCTTACAGGCCCAGTCAACCCAACTGCATTATACTGAGATTTAACCCTATGGCCAACCTAGTGACTAAGAGAGGAGAGGAAGCAACACCTCAGGGGAAAATATTATCTTAATGAATGAAAGGATAGGACTCTAGGCTGAGAAAGTGAAATTATTAAAAATAAATGAAGATGCTACAACTAAAATGTACAATAATGTTTAAAAAAAATCACTGGATGTGCTAACAAGACAACTGGAGATGGCAGAAGAAAGAGTCAGTGAACTTGAAGACAGATTGATAGAAATTCAATCTGAAGAACAGAAAGAAATATGATAAAGGAAAAATAAATAATCTCTTGGACCTGTGGGACAATATCAAATGATCTAACATGTGTGTAGTTAGAGTCTTAGAAGGAAAAGAGAGAAGGGGTGGACAAAATATTTTAAGAAATAATGGCCAAATATCTTAAATTTGGAATTCAACAACATCAACGTCCAAATCTGAGAAGTTCAGCAAACTCCAAGCAGGATAAAATACACATAAGGGTGCATATGTGTGCATGTGCATGCACGTGTGCACGCGCACACACACATACACACACTCCTATATATATCATAGTCAAACTGCTAAAAAAGAAAAGTTAAAAAAAAAAGTAACCAGAGAAAGGAGATACATTAACATACATAAGAACAACAATATAAAAAACAGTGTTGTCCAAACACAATGAAATGAAATCTTTAAGATACTGAAAGAAAAAAAGCAAAAATTGCTCAGCCCTAATTCTATATTCAGCGCAAATATCCATCATAAAAGATGGTTTTGGACCTTTACCTTACACCATATATAAAAATTAACTGAAAATGGATCAAATACATAAATGTAAGAGCAAAACTATAAAACTCTTACTTCTTAGAACATTTTTCGGAGGTTGGAGACAAGATGGCAGAGTAGAAGGACTTGAGCTCAACTCCTCTCACAAAAACACCAAAATCACAACTAACTCTTAAGAACCATTGACAAAAAAGACTGGAACCCACAAAAACTGATATTCTACATCCAAAGATAAAGAAGAAGCCACAACAAGATGGTAGGAGGGGTGTATACGTGATAAAAAGACAAATCCCATACCTGCTGGATAGGCGACCCACAAACTGGAAAATAAATGTATTGCAGAGTTTCTCCCACAGGAGTAAGAGTTCTGAGCCCCATGTCCAGCTCCTCAGCTGGGATATCTGACATTGAAAGGAGGAGCCCTCAGAGCATTTGGCTTTGAAGGCCAGTGGGGCTTGATCACAGGAACTCCACAAGACTGGGGGAAACACAAATGCCACTCTTGGAGGGTGCACACAAGGTCTCGTGTGCACTGGGTCCCAGGGAAAAAGCAGTGACGTCATAGAAGCCTGGGCCAAACATACCTGCTGGTCTTGGAGGGTCTGCTGGGTAGGTGGGGAGCAGCTGTGGCTCACTGTAGGGACAAGGACACTGGTGGTGGAGGTACCGAGGAGTACTCATTGGTATGAGCTCTCCTGGAGGCCACCTTTTCAGCACCAAGACCTGGCCCCAACCAACAGCCTGTAGGCTCTAGTGCTGGGACACCTCAGGCCAAACAACCAATAGGGTAGGAAAACAGCCTCATCCAGCATCAGACAGGCTGCCTAAAACCTTCTTGAGCTCACAGCCACGTCTAAACACCCCCCCCGAAATGGCCCTGCCCAGCAGAGGAACAACACCCAGTTCCACCCACCAGTGTGCAGGCATCAGTTCCTTCCACCAGGAAGCTTGCAGAAGCCTCTTAGACAAGCTTCACCAACCAGAGGGCAGACACCAGAAGCAAGAGGAACTACAACCCTGCAGCCTCGGAACAAAAACCGCAATCACAGAAAGTTAAACAAAATGAGATGACAAAGGAATATGTTTCAGATAAATGAACAACTTGTTCCAAAAGAACAACTAAGTGAAGAGGAGAGAGGCAATCTACCCGAAAGAGAATTCAGAGTAATGATAGTAAAGTTGATCCAAGATCTCAGAAAAAGAATGGAGGCACAGATTAAGAAGTTACAGGAAATATTTAACAAAGACCTAGAAGAACTAAAGAACAAACAAACAGAGATGAATAATACAATAACTGAAATGAAAAAAACATTAGACGAAATAAATAGCAGAATAAATGAGGCAGAAGAATGGATAAGTGAGCTGGAAGACAGAATGGTGGAAATCACTGCTGCAGAACATAAAGCAAAAATGAAAATAAATGAGGACAGTTTAAGAGACCTCTGGGACAACATTAAATACACCAACATTCACATTATAGGGGTCCCAGAAGAAGAAGGGAGAAAGGGCCTGAGAAAATATTTGAAAAGATAATAGCTAAAAACTTCCCTAACATGGGAAAGGAAACAGTCACCAAAGTCCAGGAAGCACAGAGAGTCCCAGACAGGATAAACCCAAGGAGGATCATACCAAGACACATATTAATCAAACCGACAAAAATTAAATACAAAGAGAAAATATTAAAAGCAACAAGGGAAAGCCAACAAATAACATACTAGGGAATCCCCATAAGGTTATCAGCTGATTTTTCAGCAGAAATTCTGCAGGCCGGAAGGGAGTAGCATGATATATTTAAAGTGATAAAAGGGAAAAACCTACAACCAAGAATACTCTATCCAGCAAGAGTCTCATTCAGATTTGATGGAGAAATCAAAAGCTTTATAGACAAAAAAAAGCAAAGAGAATTCAGCACCAACACACCAGTTTTACAACAAATGCTAAAGAATTTCTCTAGGTGGAAAAGAAAACCCCACAACTAGACACAAGAAAATTATGAATGGGAAAGCCCATCAGTAAAGGCAAAAATACAGTAAACGTAGGAAATTATCCACACACAAATATGATACCAAAACCAGCAACTGAGAAGAGAGTAGAAATGCAGGATATTGTAAATGCATTTGAAATTAAAAGACCAGCAACTTAAAATCTTGTTCATATATAGACTGCTATATCAAAACCTCATGGTAACTGCAAACTGAAAATCTACAATACATATACACACAAAAAGAAAAAGAAATCCAAACATAGCATTAAATTTAGTCATCAAATCACAAGAGAACAAAAGAAGGGAGGGAAAAAAAGACCTTCAAAAACAAAGGCAAAACAATTAACAAAATGGCAATAAAAACATATAAAATGAGTGTGCTAATAAAAGTACCTGCACCTTTATTGAGCTGTTGTGAAAATTAATGGAGTTAATACATGTACTACAGGGTTGGTGCTCGCTCAAGAACTAAGCAGCTGGACCTTGGGTGAGTCAGAAACTCCAGGGCTCAATTTATCTCTCGATAGGATAAGGGACACAAACTGAATCATTGCTATCAATGAAATCAATTTTTAAAAAATGGAGTGTAGTGATTCTGGCTGAGATAGAGGGGACCCAGACTCTGTCTGCTAGCCTTGCCCTGTTCCCTCTCTATCTGGACACTGCAAGGAAGCCCATGGAGTTTGAAAGGGAATGGAACCCCATTATAAGATATAGACTGGTTAAATGAATACAGAAACAAGACCCATATATATGCTGTCTACAAGAACCCACTTTAGATCTAGGGACATATACAAACTGAAAGTGAGGGGATGGAAAAACGTATTCTACGCAAATAGAGATCAAAAGAAAGCTGGAATAGCAATACTCATATGAGACGAGATAGACGGTAAAATAAAGGCTGTTACAAGAGACACAGAATGACAATACATAATGATCAAGGAATCAATCCAAGAAGAAGATACAACAATTGTAAACATATATTCACCCAACATAGGAGCACCTCAATATATAAGGTGAATGCTAACAGCCATAAAAGGAGAAATTGATGGAAACACAATAATAGTGGGGGACTTTGAAACCCAACTTACATAAATGGACAGATCATCCAGAAAGAAAATCAGTAAGGAAACACAGGCCTTAAATGACACATTAGCCCAGATGGACTTAATTGATATTTATAGAGCATTCCATCCAAAAGCAGCAGAATACACATTCTTCTCAAGTGTGTATGGAATATTCTCCAGGATAGATCAGATGCTGGGCCACAAAGCAAGCCTCAGTAAATTTAAGAAAACTGAAATCATATCAAGAAACTTTTCCAACCACAATGCTATGAGATTAGAAATAAACTACAAGAGCAAAACCACAAAAAACACAAACAAATGGAAGTTAAACAATATGCTACTAAACAACCAATGACGCACCGAAGAAATCAAAGAGGAAATCAAAAAATACCTAGAGACAAATGAAAATGCAAATACAATAATTCAAATCCTATGGGATGCAGCAAAAGCAGTTCAAAGAGGGAAATTATAGCAATACAAGCGTACCTCAGGAAACAAGAAAAATCTCAAATAAACAACCTAAACTTACCCCTAAAGCAGCTAGAGAAAGAAGAACAAATGAAAGCCAAAGTTAGTAGAAGGAAAGAAATCATAAAGATCAGTGCAGAAATAAATGAAATAGAAACAACGAAAACAATAGCAAAGATCAATAAAACTAAAAGATGGTTCTTTGAGAAGATAAACAAAACTGATAAACCTTTAGCCAGACTCATCAAGAAAAAGAGGGAGAGGACTCAAATCAATAAAATTAGAAATGAAAAAGAAGTTACAACTGACACCATAGAAATACAAAGGATCATAAGAGACTACTACAAAAAAACTGTGTGACAATAAAATGGACAACCTGGAAGAAATGGACAAATTCTTAGAAAGATACAATCTCCCAAGACTGAACCAGAAAGAAATACAAAATCTGAATAGATGAATCACAAGTACTGAAATTGAAACTGTGATTTAAAAAATCCCAACTAACGAAAGTCCAGGACCAGTGACTTCACAGGTGAATTCTATGAAACATTTAGAGAAGAGTTAACACCTATCCTCCTGAAACTATTCCAAAATATTTCAGAGGAAGGAACACTCCCAAACTCATTCTATGAGGCCAACATCACACTGATACCAAAACCAGACAAAGATACCACAAAGAAAGAAAATTACAAGCCAATATCACTGATGAATATAGACATAAGAATCCTAAATGAAATACTAGCAAACCAAATCCAATAATACATTAAAAGGATCATACACCATGATCAAGTGGGATTTATCCCAGGAATGCAAGGATTTTTCAACATCTGTGAATCAATCAGTGTGATACACCACAATAACAAATTGAAGAATAAAAACCATATCATCATCTTAATAGATGCAGAAAAGCTTTTTTTTTTCTTTTTTTTTTTTTGCAGTACACAGGCCTCTCACTGTTGTGGCCTCTCCCGTTGCAGAGCACAGGCTCCAGATGCGCAGGTTCAGTGGCCATGGCTCATGGGCCCAGCTGCTCCACGGCACGTGGGATCCTTCTGGACCGGGGCATGAACCCATGTCGCCTGCAACAGCAGGCTGACTCTCAACCACCAGAAAAAGCTTTTGACAAAATTCAACATCCATTTATGATTAAAAACTCCAGAAAGTAGGCATAGAGGGAGCATAACTCAACATAATAAAGTCAACATATGACAACCCCACAGCTAATATCATTCTCCACAGTAAGAAGCTGAAAGCATTTTGTTTAAGATCAGGAACAAGACAAGGATGTCCACTCTCACCACTTTTTTTTTTTTTTTTAATGCGGTACACGGGCCTCTCACTGTTGTGGCCTCTCCCGTTGCGGAGCACAGGCTCCAGACACGCAGGCTCAGCAGCCATGGCTCATGGGCCCAGCCGCTCCATGGCATGTGGGTTCTTCCTGGACTAGGACACGAACCCGCGTCCCCTGCATCAGCAGGTGGACTCTCAACCACCGAGCCACCAGGGAAGCCCTCTCTCTCACCACTTTTATTCAACATAGTTTTGGAAATCCTAGCCATGGTTCATCAGAGGAAAAATAAATAAATAAATAAAAGGAATCCAAATTGGAAAAGAAGAAGTAAAACTGTCACTGTTTGCAGATGACATATTATACATAGAAAATCCTAAAGATGCTACTCAAAAACTATTAGAGCTCATTAATGAATTCAGTACCAATGGTATTTTTCACAGAACTAGAACAAAAAAATTTTAAATTTGTATGGAAAAACAAAAGATCTCAAATAGCCAAGGCAATCTGGGTAAAGAAAAACGGAGCTGGAGGAATCAGGCTCCCTGACTTCAGACTATACTACAAGGCTACAGTAACCAAAACAGTATGGTATGGGAATAAAAACAGGAATAAAGATCATTGGAACAGGATAGAAAGCCCAGAAATAAACCGACACACCTATGGTTAATTAATCTACAACAAAGGAGGCAAGAATATACAATGGAGAAAAGATAGTCTCTTCAATAAGCGATGCTGGGAAAACTGGACACCTACATGTAAAAGAATGAAATTAGAACATTTTTAAACACCATATGCAAAAATAAACTCAAAATGGATTAAAGACCTAAATGTAAGACCAGATACTATAAAATTCTTAGAGGAAAATATAGGCAAAACACTCTTTGACATAAATCGCTGAAATATCTTTTTGGATTCACCTCTTATGGTAATTAAAATAAAAAGAAAAATAAACAAATGGGACCTAATTACACTTAAAAGCTTTTGCACAGCAAAGGAAACCATAAGTAAAATGAAAAGACAACCCACAGAATGGGAGAAAATGTTTGCAAATGAGACCAACAAGGGGTTAATCACCAAAATATAGAAACAGTTCATGTAGCTCAATATATATAAAAAAAAAAACTCAATTAAAATATGGGCAGAAGATCTAAATAGACATTTCTCTGAAGAGGTCATGCAGATGGCCAAAAAGCACATGAAAAAATGCTCAACATCTCTAATTATTAGAGAAATGCAAGTCAAAACTACAATGAGGTATCACCTTACACCAGTCAGAATGGCCATCATCAAAAAGTCTACAAACAATAAATGCTGGAGAGGGTGTGGAGAAAAGGGAACCCTCCTCCACTGTTGGTGGGAATATAAATTGGTACAGCCACTACTGAGAACAATATAGAGATTCCTTAAAAAACTAAAAATAGAGCTACCATATGATCCAGCAATCTCACACCTGGGCATATATCTGGAGAAAACCATAATTCAAAAAGATACATGCACCCCAATATTCAGAGTGGCACTATTTACGATAGGCAAGACATGGAAGCAGCCTAAATGCCCACTGATAAAGGAATGGATAAAGAAGATATGGTACATATACACAATGGAATTGTACTCAGCCATAAAAAAGAATGAAATAATGCCATTTGCAGCAACATGGATGGACCTAGAGATTATCATACTAAGTGAAGTAAGTCAAACAGAGAAAGACAAATATCATATTATATCACTTATATGTGGAATCTAAAATAATGAGAAAAATGAACTTAATTACAAAACAGAAACAGACTCACAGACTTAGAAAACAAACTTATGGTTACCAAAGGGGAAAGGGGAGGGGGAGGGATAAATTAGGAGGTTGGGATTAACATATACACATTACTATAAAATAGATTATCAATAAGGACCTATTATATAGCACAGGGAACTCTACTCAGCATTCTGTAATAACCTGAATGGGAAAAGAATCTGAAAAAGAATATATATATATATATATGTATAACTGAATCACTTTGCTGTACACCTGAAACTAATACAACATTGTAAATCCCAATATAAAATAAAAAATTTTATAAACACTTAGAAGAAAACACAGAGAAAAGTTTTCATCAGACTGGATTTGGTGATAACTTGAATATGACACCAAAACAAACGCAACTAAAGAAAAAAATAGATAAGTTGAACTTCATAAGCTGAAATTCTAAGCTTTTGTGCATGAAAGAACACTATCAAGAGAGTGAAAAGACAGCCCACGGAATGAGAGAAAATATTTGCAAGTCATATCTGATAAGGGATAATTTCCAGAATATATAAAGGACTCCTACACTCAACAACAAAAAAACCCAATTCAAAAATGTGCAAGGAACTTGAATAGACATTTCTTCAGAAAAGATATGCAAATGACTAATAAGCTCTTGAAAAGATGCTCAACATCACTAGTCATTAGGAAAATGCAAAACAAAACCACAGTGAGAGACCACTTCACACCCATTGAGATGGCTATTATGCAAAAAAAGAAAAAAAAAAAAAGGAAATAACAAGGGCTGACAAAGATGCAAAGATGTGAAGAAATTGGAACCTTGGTACATTGCTGTTGGGAATGTAAAATGGTACAGCTGTTCTGGAAAAAAATGTAGTCGTTCCTCAAAAAGTTCAACATAGAATTACCATATGATCCAACAATTCAATCCTTGGTATATATCCCCCAAAACTGAAAGTAGAGACTCAAACACATACTTGCACACCAATGTTCATAGCAGTATTATTCAGAATAGCCAAAAGTGGAAACAATCCAAATATCCATCAATAGATGAATTGTTAAACAAAATGTGGTATATACATACAATTAAATATTTTTAGCCTTAAATGAAATTCTGACACGTGTGACAACATGGATGAACCTTGAAAACATGCTAAATGAAATAAATGAGACAAATATTGCATGATTTCACTTATATGAGGTACATAGAACAGGCAAATTCATGGAGACAGAGAGTGTAATAGAAGTTATCAGGGGCTGGAGGGAGGGGAAAATAGGAGTTATTGTTTAATGGGTACAAAACTTTTGTTTGGGATGATGAAAAAGTTCTGTAAATGGACAGTGGTAATGGATGCACAACTTTGTGACTGTACTTGTTGCTACTGAATTGTACACTTAAAAGTGGTTAAAATTATGTATATTTTACCACAGTAAAAAATGTTTTAAAACATTTAAAAGAGTTGGGCTTCCCTGGTGGCGCAGTGGTTGAGAGTCCGCCTGACAATGCAGGGGACACGGGTTCGTGCCCCGGTCCGGGAAGATCCCACATGCCACGGAGCGGCTGGGCCCGTGAGCCATGGCCGCTGAGCCTGCGCGTCCGGAGCCTGTGCTCCGCAACGGGAGAGGCCACAACAGCGAGAGGCCCGCGTACTGCAAAAAAAAAAATTAAAAAGAGTAAAATAAACACCTTCAGACAAGTGAAAACTTCAAGAATTCATCATGCACTGTACTTGAAGCTTTATTTGTACTGTTTTCTTTACATACTAATTCTATAAAGAAGATAAAAATTTCTATTGTACATATGAGGAGAGAAAGCCTTAAAAGATTGACTTGCCTAAGATCAAAGAGCTAGTAAGTAGGTAAATAGTGATTTAAACCCATGTCTGCATGTTTCTAAACACATAAACTTTCCACTACATTATTTTTTTTTAATTAGGCTGCAAATTCCTAAAGGGATTCCATGATACCTTTACCTTCTCTAATTTTACAATAACCCTCCCTTGGCTTCAAATCACCTCCAGTAGCCCATAGTGTTCTTGATTGAAAATGTTAATACAATTTATTATTCTTAATAGAAATTTCAAATACTCAGAAGATTCCAGGTAATATGTACATTATAAACAAGGAATTCACCATTTTATATCAAAAGTTTATTTCTCATTTTAAAGCTTTTTTTCAAAATGTAAATCTGTTTTTACCATAAATAAAATCCATGTTGATTGTTAAAAATGATTTTAAAAGTGCAGACAAGTGAATAAAAGTGTGTGCCCTTATAATCTTACTCCCCAGAGATAAGCCCCGAAAGCATCATTTTGAAAATTTGATTATTTCAATTTTGTTTCAACTTTATTTAGTTTTGTGAATTTTTCATAATAATTGAATAACTAAATTTTTTTTTGTTTCAGTCCCTCTGATTCGAGTTAGCAAATAATGACTGAAACAAAAATGTTAAAGTTATAACTCAAAGTGTACAAAACTAAGTAATTATAAAAACACTAAGTTTTGTCAGGTTTTAGCCTTTATAGTTCTGAGGTTATCGAAGCTTAAAAACTTCACAAAGTCAATATTATAACTTTAACTTATTTTTTTTTATTCTTTTATACTTTGGCCTTGCCACACAGTACATGGGATCTTAGCTCCCCAGCTAGGTATCGAACCCATGTTCCCTGCATTGGAAGTGCAGAGTCTTAACCACTGGACTTATTTATCTAACTTATCTTCTTAACCACAGCATAGTGTCTTTTGAATGAACATGCCACAATCCAAGGTCTCAGGGGGGTTCACTTTTTCTATCTTTATGAGCCCCCAAATTGCTCCCTTTATTTCTCCTTTAACTGGGGAAAGGGGTTTGGCTAAGCTGGGACATGCGTTTTGGAGATGCGAGAATCTTGGTTGGGCTGGAAAAATAATGAACTACAAGGAGTTCTCCCAAGACATGAGACCCACACACATTCCTGCTCACGTGAGCATGATGAGAGAATTTCATTCTTCCTTTACCTCTGAATTGGAGGAATTTGCCACAGGAATCTGCCTAGCTCATATACTGCATTTGCTGGAGGGAGGTTGACAGGAGCATGAATGACACTTGTGAGTGGATTCATGGAATCACCCTCCTGGCTGCCCCCACTTTAAAAAGAGGTGCAGCAGTCCAGAATGCTTTTGCTAAACTAGGAGTCCACACTCTCTCAGCAGATTCTAAAAGCACAAAAAATTGTTTTAAGAATCTCTCACACCAGACTTAGCTAAGTGAATCCTGCAGTCCACAGACCCTGATATAACCCAGGAACCACTTGAGTTTTACTTGATCAACAGTTCAGAACTAAATCTGACAAATTGAGCATCAGTAAGGATAATAACTGCAGTGTACTGAAACATATTGAATGTGTTTAAAACTGTGAATTCATAATCATGCAAAAATTAGTTTTAATTGTTCACCTTTGAAAGATGGTAAAGAACTTTATTTTGAAAATTGGTAAATAAAGAGAAAAATCGAGCACTTATCCTGCCTTTACAACACAGACTATGTGATTGGATAACTAAAGAGCAGATAAGGAAAAGTTTCTCTTGACACGATATTCCAACAAATAAATGAAGAAGGAATGACAGAACTGGAAAACAACATTTTGCATATCTAATGAATTAAGGATGTAAGCATTCAGCATCAATGGCTACTAACAACTCAAAGTAACCATTATGTGCCTCTTGTTGCACAAAGCCATCTGTGAAGCAGTCTCCACTCCAAAAAAAAAATCAAACTTGATTTAGATTGTCCTTTAGATCCAAGTACCAATTATAGGAAATATAGAGGACAGAGATGCACACTTGGATGATAAAGCTAGAAATAAAAGTAAGAAAGCAATTACCATAAAGGTTAGTTAGGAAAGTGGTTATTTTTAGTAGGGACTTAATAGGCTCTCATGGAGAGCTTCTGGGTTGGCTGGCAAGGTTGTATTTCCTTTCATGGGTGGTGGTTAAAGGGTTGTTTGATTCATTAAATGGTACATTTGTTTTATGTTTTTTTTTTTCCTGTGGATGTGTTAAGTGAAAACGTTACAAACATTTAAAAATCATTAAGTTTGAAGAAGGTTATGGCAGATCAAGGTTTACATTGATATGTACAATAAGGGAGCAGAGCCAAGAATCAGTTCCAGGTGGGCAGGGTGGAGAGAGTGGGAACAGGGTAGACAGAAGCACCATGTTCCAAGTCTTCTTCCACAAAGCAAACAGCAATTTCAGCACTTGCTGGGAAATAGACAAGATCTCCAGCTGTCAACCTAATAAGGCTGTGGCTTCCATCAATAATCACATTCCTGCTGTGGAAACAGCTTAGCAGTTTCTCAAAAAATTAAACATAGAATTATCATATGATTTAGCAATTCTAGTGCTAAAGAATTGAAAACAGTTTCTTAAACAAATATATGTATACACTGTTCATAGCACCACTATTCAGTGTAGCTGAAAGGTGGAAACAACCCAAATGTCCATCAATGGATGAATGGATAAACAAATTATGGTACTGACACACAGTGGAATGTTATTCAGCTATATAAAGGAATGAAGTACTGATACATGTTACAATGCAGACGTACCTTGAAAGCATTATGCTAAGGGAAAGCAGCCAGACATAAAGGGTCATATACTGTATGATTCCATTTATATAAAATATCCAGAACAGGCAAATCCATAGAGACAGAAAGAAGACTGATGGTGACAGAGGCTGAGGGAACAGGGAATGGGAAGTAGCTCCTTAATGGATATGGGGTTTCCATTTGGAATGATGAAAATGTTTGGGCACTAGATACAGGTGGTGGTTGCACAACAGCACAGATTTACTTAAATGCCACTGAACTATACACTTAAAAATGGTCATGGTGGTAAATTTCAGGTTATGTGTATTTTGCCAAAATTTTTAAAAATTTTAATTTTGCCATTTAGCTTTATGTTACATGAACTTCAGTAATAAAAAACAAATAACCACATCGCTTCATTTACTTGATGTCTGCTGTGTACTTCTCCTGTGCCAGGCACTATGCACATGAAAGAGAAATAACCCCAGGATGCAAGGTGCTCACAGTCTAGTCTGAGGTCAGACAGATGGAGTGCATATGAATCCCAGTGCATTAAAGTGGGTGTGTAAGAAGTAAAACTTGTTTTATTTTTCTCTCATTCAACCTAGTTTTTATTTGAGCCTTTTATTTCACTGAGGTGGCAGAAACACAATTTTATCAAATTTGGAGTTTTCACCTCCTTTTTCCAGAGCTGTATCTAAATTCCTGGCACTTACATAATGCAAAGCTATGGGGGATGGAGTGGGCACAGTCTGGTCTCCAGTCTCTTCCTCCCTGATAGCTGCAGAGGTATCTAGAAATCAAACAGTCTGCTGGACCAGAAACACTGGTGCTGACATAATATGGTGATAACAACAGCTTATCTTTACATAGTGCTTATTATGTGCCAGGAGTTATCCAAACACTATGCAAACCCTGTTTAATTTAAACAGCAACCCTTCAAGGTAGTACTCTCTTTATCCCTGTTTTACAGATGAGAAAGTCAAAGGACATAGAAGCTACATGATTTGCATAAGGTCACACAGGCTGGTAAATGGCAGAGCTGATATTGGAACCCAGGCTGCAGAGTCTACATGTTTAACAAGTACTTATTACTATCCCTTGCGCCAGTCAGTGTGGCTCTCTCTAGGAGGTCAGCTTGCCCTGCTGCTTCCCTGACATACTTGGAGCCTCAAGAATCTTTCTGTTACCTCTATTTGGCCTCTTGTTCTAGGTGTGCTGGTTGCTGTCCAGATACTCTGCCCTTCAACTCTCATCCACTTCCTTCTCTTTTTCTCCTCCTGTCCCTGAGGAATCCTTTTCTAAGGTCTAGGAGAAAGTCCCTCACTCTATCAATTTTGCTGTTTTCCCTAAACATTTTGTTTCATTTTCATACTTTGAGTTTTTAGAAACCAAATCAAGAAATAGACTCAAATTTTATGTATGGGGGGGTGGGGGGAGGACAGTGTGGGGGTTAGGATGGCAGGAAGAGAAGGGAAGAAGAAAAGCAGAAATATCAAATGGAAAAAGAAGCTACATAAAAATTTTAAAACATTCTTTCAGTGTCTTTTGGTGAAGTTAGTGGATTGACCATCATGTTTATTGTCTTTCTTTCTTAGCACTCCTAATTTTTTTAGGGTGTCCTCAAGGATATTTTGCATGTTCTCAACCAAGCAGTAACAATGCTTTGCTCTCCTCTCTGGGGTCACTGGATATATACATTGTAGTATGTCTGACTGCCACCTCATCGCTGATGTTAGTGTAGTTTCATTCAAGCTTCCTTTCTGTCATAGCAATGAAAGGAAGCTTGAGCACCATTTTCTAAAGATCTGGGAGGCTGCTATGGTAAACTGGTTACAAAACAGCCTCAGTTTTCCTTCTCTGTACTTAAACTGCAATTTGACTTTGCAGTCACTCTCATCAAGAAGTGGAATCTATTTCTTTTTACTCCTTAAATCTGGGCTGGCCTGTGACTTATCTGAGCATCAGAAGTGTCTGTACTGGTTCTAAGCCTAGGCCTCAAAGGCCTTACACACTTCTGCCCTCTCTCTTGCTCCTCTGCTTTCACCATGGGCACATGCTGGAGCTAGCCTGTTGCAGGATGAAACATGTGGAGCAGAGCCATTCTTCCCAGCCAAGGTTATCTTAGACCAGCCAAAGGCCAGTCAACCACCCAACAGCTGAGTCCCAGCTGTGACAGAAGCACTGCCAAGATCAGCAGAACCACTCTGCCGACCCACAGACTTGAAATAAATGGTTGTTATGAGCCAAGAGTGGATGCTCGAATCACAGACCCTAGTTTGAAGGTCACTTTATAATAATCTAGTGTTGTCTTTTTTTCCCCACTAGATTGGTACTCTTCAAGAGCCAAGACCATTCATCTGTGTCCCCAGCACCCAGAACAATATCTGAATGTTAAAAGGATTAATGAATCAATGAACTGGGAATGTCAAGATGTTCAAATCTAAGAAAAGGTGTTTATAGGGGAGGGTGTGGATGTCAGAGATGGTAGATGTTGGAATTGGCTCACAGAAAAAGAAACTGGGCTTTCTAGGAGGAAGGATGAAGCTGGATGTGGTCAGGAATAATCAGCAGGCCTGGCTAGTGAAGTTAGACACAGAATCTATGAAAGACACAGAACTGGTTATTGCTGGTATGACCCAGGTTCCTCTGAGGTTAGGGATAAAACCTAGAATTTTTTCTCCTGGAAAACTAATTGCTTTTTTTTTTAAATTTGAAAATGGAATTGGCTTTATTCAACAATTCATGAATCAGGCAGCATCCCATGGGCTCTCTGAGGGGCTGTACAAAATGGAACATTTTATAGGAAGAAGGGTGGGGCAAGGGAGCTATTAGCAAAAGAAAATAATTATTTTTAGGCCAGGATTTCTTTTAGGGGGGAAGGAAAAGGCAAGGGTTTTACCATACCGGAAAACTAGTTGCTTTGAAGAGGACTATGAATAGGTTCCTTTGACTTTTCTTTCCTTAGAGTTCTATCTAAGGACGAGGTCCTCCTTATCTTCAAGGAGTCCTGATCTTAAGGCAGGTGAGACCACAGTGCATATTCTCTTCCACAACACAGGAAGAAATCTTGAGGCCCATTGGCACTCTCCCTGGATGTCAGAATAATAAATACATACTGGTAGTGGCCCCTTGAATAAATGTATTTGTCATATTCCTGGATTTCACAGGACTGTAACTTTTATCATTGTGAAAAAGGTTTGAAGGACTGACAAAGAGTTGCAAATATTTCTTTTACCAATCAAGTAGGCATGGAATAATATCATAATAAAGGTCAGGGTTACCCAAAAAGGTATAGTTGGCCACCTTATACTCATATATATCTTACATTGCCCGCATTACTCTCATTTTGTCCTAGACCAGTGAGAGCACTATCTTGAATGTGTATCATTCCATGGGTTGGCAACTGCTGGTATAAAAAATGGACAATTGTAACTAGGGAGCAATAACAAATCTTAAGGCTATAGTGGACTATAACAATGAACCATGAAAGAAATATGGCCTGTCTGGAATTACCCTCCTCTAAAACTACATTGCTTCCGTAGTAAGGACAGTGACTTCTTTGTTGAAGTACAGCTGTCAGGATATACCTTTAGTACTTCTATAAAGAGCTCTTTGTTAAACCCGAATTTCCCCAAAATTAACCCTCAGGATGATGAGAGGATTTGAAACCATATTATACAATAAAGTAGGACTTCTGTGCTGAGAGAAGACTTGGGCCTATTTGCAGGGTAGAGGGAATAGTGGTTAAAGGGTATAACTTCTGAACTACCTGTCCAGTGAAGAAGCCAATGACTTTCCCAACAAATTGTGATCTTGCTTCCCTAGCCATGGTAGACCAAAGCTAAACCAATTGATTCACTCCTACAGTTTGGGATTGGGACTGACAAACTCCTAGTAGGTTTTTGGCTGAGTGTCAAGAACTCCTAACTGAAAGAGCTCTTCAAAATCAAGAAGGCTTCTCAGAGAGGAAGCATGTGTGCCTTACCTGAATCAATTCTCTTTTCTCCCCCTTCCACCTCCTAAATAGAGAAACCAAGCAGCCATTTGCCAGGGCTCTTAGAGTAAAAATTAATACATCAGAAAGTTATCTAGATCAGACAAAACCCTTAAAGAACCTACAAACTCTAAGAAGCTGTAGTACATTGAGATGATTTTAGGTGATTCCATTGATGAATGTTTTTATTTTAATAGTTATGCTAATTCATTTATCTTCATAAATTTCAGTATTTAAAAAAAAATCTTCTAGGACATCAAACTCATGGTTTGATGAATATTGTTTAGGCCTCATCTATTTACGTAAAAAAAAAGATGGGTTTAAAGAACAATATTACATATATAATATAGATAGTCAGAAAATAAGGAAAAGATCATTATAATGAGTCACAAAGGAGGCTCAGCCACTTTCAAAGTTTTCAACAAAAGCTGCTGAAATGTTAAAGCTCTTTGATCTCATTAGTAATGCAAATTTGTGGTACAATGACTTGTGATATGTATAATAAACCCAACAGTGAAACCCCTGAGGCAAATCTTTAAGAAACTGGCTTGGATGATTCAGAGAAGGAATAGCTACTTGCTGAGTGGTTGGGGCCTGTCAGACATCTTTTTTTCTTTTTTTTCAGTACGCGGGCCTCTCACTGTTGTGGCCTCTCCCGTTGCGGAGCACAGGCTCTGGACGCGCAGGCTCAGCGGCCATGGCTCACGAGCCCAGCCGCTCCGCGGCATGTGGGATCTTCCCGGACCGGGGCACGAACCCGTGTCCCCTGCATTGTCAGGTGGACTCTCAACCACTGCGCCACCAGGGAAGCCCCAGACATCATTTTAAATGTTTTACAAGCATTAACTCATGTGATTCCTTCAACAACCTTATGAAGTAGGTAATTATTTTTATGCTCATTTTCCAGATAGGTCAACTGAGGCATGGAAAGATTAGTAAGTTGGCTAATTATCTACCACTAGTAAATCACAGAGAACGTACTTTTTCTTGAACAAGTTTCACACCCCCAGTCTGCTTATTTTGAATTTAAACTAGATTTTGGTTCCTGGGTCCTATAGCTTATTCAATTTTAACCCCCAGTGTTAGCACAATGCCTGGTACTTGGTTAAAAAAAAAAAAATGAAAAGAAAAGAAAAAGAATAAATAAAGGGATAGGTCCAATTATCGTAGTAGTTTGAATGACCCTAAAATTTCTTCCATATTTGCTTATTTTCCATTTAAAACCACAGGCTCTAGGCAACTCAGTCAAAGAACTGAATGAAGTCCCTAATCAAAGGCCTCTTTCCTCTCATAAACTGGGCTGTGGTCAGGGTTAGAACCTGGCAAACTTTCAACTCAGCTGCTTAAGAAACACAATGTAGTCCAAGGGTTTGAGTTGCCTCTGATGACTTCAAAAGTTCATTTTACCCACTGTTACTCTGTGGTTCTTTCAATTTCACTACCCCCTTGCTGCCATAGTTCTCTTGCCCCATCACCCTCCCCCCTTCATTAAGAATGCTCCCAAGACCCCCAAAACTTCTTACAAATAGTCAGTTCTTCCACTAAGTGGAAGTGTCTTAGTTACTGTAGTGCTGCCTGGTACAGTTGAGAAAGGACATAGAAAGGGGAATAGGAAAAGTGATACTGGAGGCCTGTCTTGTGCATGCCAGGTATAGCTTCCATGACTTCAGGGATCAAGGATCTCAGGTGGGGGCTCTGTTCTATAAAGGGAGTGGGGTATTTTCTGTTTTCTAAGTTGTCTACTATCCTTGGCAGTTAGCCCATTAGCACATGGGCTTTTAATCCTTAATATGAACTTTTAATCCTTTCAACAAGTCAGTTTGTTTAATCCTTTTGCACTATGGCATATTTTTTAGGGCAGGAGAAAGCCTTCTTTCCACAATCTCCACCACTCATTCCTCTACCCTGACTAAATTGTGCATAAATTGTGTCCCTTTAGCAGGCAGGTCGTTTCCTGATTTCATAATTTGTGGCTACACTTGGCAATTATTAAATCAGTATGTCATTCAGGAACAAATATGAACTTTCATCTCTTTGATAGATGAAGACAAGTCTTTTCATAATGTGCTCAAGAATGCTGGTCATGTTAAGGCTGTGTTAATCTACAGAAGAAAATAAATTTCATAATTCATCGTATTGTTTCCCACCTCCCACCCTTAGCCGGTAATTACTCACTCATGGGCAGGAATAGAGAGAAAACAGATACATGCCCAGAATCTTCTTATGACTTTACTGGTCTCTCTAAATTCTTTTTTTCACTCATTTATTCATTCAACAGATAGTAATGACTTTCTATGCTGTCTATTTAGCTGGGCTAGCTGGACCTTGCTGGGCCTGATTCTGAGCTGTAGATTGGCTCTGTGGGGTTCCAGCCCGTTTTTTCTCATGGCAATGGCAGAAGTGCAAAGAAGCAAGCCCAGTTGCACAAATACATTTCTAGTCTCTGCCTGTGTCAAGTCTGCTAACATCTCATTGGCCAAAGCAAGTCATACAGCCAAGCTCAAAGTCAAAGTACAGGTAAGTATACTCTATCTCTCTAACAGGAAGAACTGTAAAGTTGCCTGGCAAAACATTTAGATATATAAAAGAATAAATAATTGGGAACAATTATACAATCAATCACATTGACAAAAGAAACCATGATAGTTTCAAAAAGCCCCATGATTTCCAAGCAGTATAGAATACCTAAAAAATCAAACCTAGGCAGGTCATATAAAAACTTTGGAATACTAAAACCCAAATGTTTTATTATTATTCAGGTATGGTGAGGCCAACATATCAGGAGACAACTGTCATTGAAAAGATAGGTTGTTACTCACAGCTCCAAAGACAAGGGGGCAGGCCAAACATGTAGTCACACAGGGAAGCATCAGGGTCAATCAGGAGGCAGAAGGAGTGAGCGGAAAACATGGGCAAGAATCTTTATTGTGGTTTCTGTGGGAAGGAATGGGCAGGTTAGGTCTGGTTAGTTTGAATAATTTCAGTGGGCTCTGGGGTGTAGGGACTGTTTCTACTTGTCTAGTACATGGCCCTGGGGGTAGTGGCTTGGTATTGTGAAAGCCCAATAAAGGAGGTGGTTGGAGTATGGGCTCTAGATTGGTTGGTTCACATATGAAACAAATTCCCAGGCAAATAACTTACTGTCTCCAAGTTCTGGTTAGCCCTTGGAGGTGCAGCCAGCCTCTCCAGGGTCAGCAAGGACCCAGATGTCAGAGCATCAGAAATATAGAAAAATAAAAAGGCATGATGAATACCACAAGAGAACATCTTAAAAGCAGGCAGTGAAGAAAACAAAAGGCATATTTCTTCCAAAGAAGAAATAAACTGACAGATGACATCTCAGCAAAAAAGAAGTCAGAACACAATGGAAAGATATCTTTAGTGTACTGAAAGAGAAAAATTGCCAGTCTAAACATTCTATGTCTAGAGAAAATATTCTGCAAAAAGGAAGTCCAACAAAGATATTTTCAGACAAACAAAAACGATGAGAATTTGTCACTGCTAAAGAAAATATTAAAGAGAGTTCTTCAGGCAAAAGAAAAATGAACCCACATAGATACAGGCACAGAGATGCAGAAAGAATAAAAAATAAAACAACACATAAAATTTGTGGTATATGCACACAGTATAAATGTAAATATAAAATTTCATTAAAGCTTTAGAAATAAACCTCGCCAAGGAGGTGAAAGACTTAAATGCTGAGAACTACAAAATTTTAATAAAGGAAACTGAAGATGATTCAAAGAAATGGAAAGATATCCCATGCTCTTGTATTGGTAGAATTAATAGTGTTAAAATGGCCATACTACCCAAACTAATCTACAGATTTAATGTGATCCTTATCAAATTATGCATGACATTTTTTACAGAACTAGAACAAATAATCCCAAAATTTATATGGAACCATAAAAGATCCAGAATTGCTGAACCAATCCTGAGGAAAAAGAACAAAGCAGAATAAAGAATAACCCTACCAGACTTCAGACAATACTACAAAGCTACAGTCATCAAAACAGTGTGGTACTGGCACAAAAACAGACATACATATCAATGGAACAGAATAGAGAGCCCAGAAATAAACCCACACACCCATGGACAATTAATCTTCAACAAAGGAGGCAATAATATACCATGGGGAAAAGACAGTCTCCTCAGCAAGTGGTGTTGGGAAAGTTGGACAGCCACATGCAAATCAATGAAGCTAGAACACACCCTCACACTGTACACAAAAAATAAACTCAAAATGCCTTAAAGACTTAAATATAAGACAAGACACCATAAAACTCCTAGAAAGACTTAAATATAAGACAAGACACCATAAACTCTTAGAAGAGAAGGTAACATCCTCTGACAATAAATCATACCAATGTTTTCTTAGGTTAGTCTCTCAAGGCAATAGAAATAAAAGCAAAAATAAACAAATGGGACTTAATCAAGCTTATAAGCTTTTGCACTGCAAAAGAAACCATAAACAAAATGAAAAGACAACGTATGGACTGGGAGAAAATATTTCCAAGTGGTGTGACTGGCAAGGGCTTAATTTCCAAAATATACAAACAGCTCATACAATTCAATAACAAAAAAACAAACAACCCACTCGAAAAATGGGCAGAAGACCTAGATAGACGTTTCTCCAAAGAATACATACAGATGGCCGATGGGCATGTGAAAAGATGCTCATCATCACTAATTATTAGAGAAATGCAAATCAAAACTACAATGAGGTACGACCTCACACTGGTCAGAATGGACATTAAAAAGGCTACAAGTAATAAATGTTGGTAAGGGTATGGAGAAGAGGGAACCCTCTTACACTGTTGGTAGGAATGTAAATTGGTGCAGCCACTATGGAAAACACTATGGAGCTTCCTCAAAACACCAAAAATGGAGTTGCCATATAATCCAGCAATCCCACTCCTGGGCATATATCTGGAGATAATTTTAATTTGAAAAGATACATGCACCCCAATGTTCATAGCAGCACTATTTACAATAGCCAAGACATGGAAGCAACCTAAATGTCTGTCGACAGATAAATGGATAAAGAAGGTGTGGTGTATGTGTGTGTATATATATATATATATATATATATATATATATATATAAAATGGAATATTAGCCATAAAAAAGAATGAAATAATGCCATTTGCAGCAACATGGATAGACCTAGAGATTATCATACTAAGTGAAGTAAGTCAGAAAGAGAAAGACAAATATCATATGATTTCACGTACACGTGGAGTCTAAAATATGACACAAATGAACATATCTACGAAACAGAAACGACTCACAGACATAGATTTGTGGTTGCCAAGGGGGAGGGGGGATGGGGGAGAGAAGTATTGGGAGTATGGGATTAGCGGATGCAAACTATTATATGTAGGATGGATAAACAACAAGGTCCTACTGTATAGCACAGGGATCTATATTCAATATCCTGTGTTAAACCGTAATGGAAAAGAATGTGAAAAAGAAGTTACATATGTATAACTGAATCACTCTGTTGAACAGCAGAAATTAACACAACATTGTAAATCAACTATACTTCAATAAAATTTAAAAAATAAATATAAATGTAAATATATAATTTAACATATTGTTAAAAGACATGTAATCATTGGCATAAAAGGCAAAAAGCCGGGAGAGAGTGATGTCAGCATCATGGCGAAGTGAGGTGCTCTCTTTGTCTCTCCCTTTTGATCTACAACCAGTAAAACATCTACAACTCAACAAAGGTGACTCTGCCTAACATACCATGATGTCAGAAAGGTCCATACACATCTGAAAGTGGGTGAGCTGGAACACATAGAGGAGTTGAGCTAGAGGAACAGTGGAGGCAGTGCCTGCGGTCCTGCTCATCACCCCCGCCCCCACCCGCCCCCCCTACAGCCCCAGAGAACTTGGCAGCAGCAGGAAAGGTGGCAGACATGCCTTCGGCCTCCTAGTCACAGCAGTGCCCATGGCCACAGATAACTGGGCAGCAGTGGCAGCAGAGCCTGTGACCTTGTCCCTCCAGCAGCAGAGGCACCTACAGTTCTGGCCCCCATCCCATGCCCACAGTGACAGAGGGCACAAACCTGACAAGACTAGACAGGGCATTGGCTTCTGTGACCCTGGCTCCTCCTGCCCCCCCCACCCCAATAATGGAAGAAACTGCAATTCAGGAGGTACAGATTTGGTGGAAGCATCCACCGCCCTGGTGCTACAGGCAGCAATGCCAGTGACACTAGCAGCAGCAAGGTGCCAACAACCCCAGAGGCACAAGTAGCCGTAATGAGGGCACTGGGAGAAACCTCTGACAGAGGCACTTGCAGGTAGAAAGTGCCAGCTTACAAATATAACCAGAAGCAGCTTAAGAAAAACCAAAAACTTGTGCTATAGCGCCACCTACTAGCAAACAAAAAAGCCTCTAATTTCTAACCTATTGAATCCTCAGAATCAAGTTTTTAAAAAAGTTTTACCTAAAAAAGAAGAAAGGTGTTTGCTATTTCAAACGTGCCAGCAGAGGATCAACTCATCAAGCACCATGAAGAGCCACTGTAACACTATCACAAAAAGAAAATGACAATTCTCCCGGAACAAAACTTAAAGTCACAGAATATTGTCTCAAACTGACAGAGAATTCAAAGTCAGTTCAGTAGGCTTAATAATAAAATTAATGGACAGAAGGAATACTTTACCAAAGAGACTGAAACTCTAAAAGAACCAAACAGAAATTCTGAAGCTGAATAACTCAATAAATGAGATGAAGAATGCATTAGAAAGAATTGGAAATAGAGCAGGCCATATGGAAGAGAGAATTAACAAGCTTGAAGATATAAATCTAGAAATGATACAGATAGAAGAGGAAAGAGAATTAAGATCTAAAAAATGAGAAAATTCTATAAGAGCTATCAACTCTTTTAGGAAAGGCAACATTAGGGTAATGGGTATCTCAGAAGGAGAAGAGAGGCAGAGGGGAGCAGAGAGTTTATTTAAAGAAAGAATATCTGAGAACTTCCCAAACCTGTAGAAGGAGCTGGATATATAAGTACATGAATCTAAGAGAACAATTAATTACCTCAACACAAAAAGATCTTCTCTAAGACACAGTATATTAAAACTATCAAAAGGCAATGACAAAGAAAGAATTTTAAAGGCACCCTGGGAAAAAAGGGATGGTAACCTACAAAGTAACCCCATTAGCCTATCAGCAGATTACTAAGCAGGAACTTTACAGGCCAAGAGCGGGTGGAATGACATTCTCAAAATATTGAAAGATAAAAACGGTCAGCCAAGACATCCAGCAAACTTATCATTCAGATAATACAAAAGATTATAAGAGAATATTATGAACAGCTATATGCCAACAAATTAGGCAACATAAAAGAAATGGAAAAATTCTTAGAATCATACAACCTTCCAAGACTGAATCATGAAGAAACAGAAAATCTGAATAGGCCAATCAATAATAAAGATATTGAAACAGTAATCAAAAACCTCCCAAAAAACAAAAGTCCAGGACCAGATGGCTTCACAGGTGAATTCTACTAAACATTCAAAGAAGATTTAATACCTATTCTCCTCAAAAATCTTCCAAACAATTGAAGAGGAGGAAACAAACACTTCCTAATTCATTCTAAAAGGCCAGAATTACCCTGATACCAAAAACCTGAGAAAGACAACATACACAGAAAAAAATCACAGGCCAATACCTCTGATGAACATAGATGCAAAAATCCTCAGCAAAGTATTAGTCCACTGAATACAATACATTAAAAGAATCATATGCCATAATCAAGTGGGATTTATTCCAGGGATGCAAAGATGGTTCAATATCCACAAACCAATTGAAATGATACATCACATTAACAAAATGAAGGATAAAAATCACATGATCATTTCAATAGATGTAGAAAAAGCATATTACAAGATTCAACACCAAATAAAAACAAACCTCTCAGTAAGATAAGTATAGAAGGAACATACCTCAACATAATAAAGGCCATATATGACAAATTCACAGCTAACATCACACTTAATGGTGAAAAACTGAAAGCTATTCGTCTAAGATCAGGAACAAGACAAGGATGCCCATGCTCACCACTTTCATTCAACATAGTACTGGAAGTCCTAGGCAGAGCATTAGACAAGAAAAATAAATAAAGGGCATCCAAATTGAAAAGGAAGAAGTAAAATTATCACTATTTGTGGATGGCATAATTTTATATGTAGAAAATCCTAAAGATTTTACCAAAAAGTATTAGAAAAAAATAAACAAATGCAGTAAAGTTGCAGCATGCAAAATCAATGTACAAAAAGCATTTCTATATATAATAATAAACTAGAAGAAAGAGAAATCAATTTAAAAATCCCATTTACAGTCCCAACTTAAAGAATAAAATATGTAGAAATAAATTTAATCAAGGAGGTGAAAGAACTGAACTCTAAAAACTATAATTGTTGCAAGACACTGAAGAAACACAAATAAATGGAGAGATATTCTATGCTCATGTATTGGAAGAATTAACACTGTTGAAATGTCCATGTTATCTAAAGCAATCTACAGATTCCCTATCAATATCCAAAGGTCATTTTTCACAGAAATAGAACTCTAAATTTTAAAATTTATCTGAAACAACAAAAGACCCTAAATAGGTAAAGCAATCCTCAGAAAAAATAACAAAGCTGGAGGTATCACAATCCCTGCTTTCAAACTATATTACAAGCTATAGTAATCAAAACAGCATGTATTGTCAGTAAAACAGATACATAGATCAATGTAACAGAACTGAGAGCCCAGAAACAAACCCACACATACATGGACCCTTCATTTATGACAAAGGAGCAAAGAATATACAACAGAGAAAGGATAGTTTCCTCAATAAATGGTGTTGGGGAAACTGGACAGCCACATGCAAAAGAATGAACCTAGACCACTAACTCATACCAAACACAAAAATTAACTCGAAATGGATTAAAGACTTGAATGTAAATCTGAAACCATAAAACTCCTAGAATAAATCACAGGCAGTATGCTCTTCAACATCACTCTTAGCAATATCTTTCTGGATATGTCTTCACAGGCAAGGGAAACAAAAGAAAAATGAACAAACTATATCAAAAAATCTTCTGCACAGCAAAGGAAACCATCAATAAAATGAAAAGACAATCTACTGAATGGGAAAAGATATTTGAAAACCATATATCCAATATGGGGTTAATATCAAAATATATAAACACCTCAAAAGTTGAAAAAAAAAACCCTAAATAATTTGTCAGAGGAGCTGAATAGACATTTTTTCCAAAGGAGACATACAGATGGCCACAAACACATGAAAAGATGCTCAGCATCACTAATCAACAGAGCAATGCAAATCAAAACCACAATGAGATAACACCTCATGTCTGCTAGAGTGACTATTATCCAAAAGGCAAAAAATAATAAGTGTTGGCAAGGATGTGGAGAAAGGGAACCTTCAGAAACTGTTGGTGGGAATGTAAATTGGTGTAGCCACTATGGAAAACAATATAAAGATTCCTCAAAGAATTAAGAATAGAACTACCACATGATCTGGGTATTTACTTAAAGAATATGAAAACAACAACCTATGGAATGGGAGAAAATATTTGCAAATTGTATATCTGAAAAGTGACTTGAATCCAGAATATAAAAAGAATTCCTACAACTCAATAATAAAAGGCAAATAATTACAAAATGGTCAAGGGATTTGAATAGACATTCTTCAAGAATGAGCAAATATTGTGTAGTTCTACTTATATGAAATATCTAGAGCAGGCAAATTCATAGATTTTGGGGTCAGGGAAAATGGGGAGTTATTGCTTAAGGGTTACAAAATTTCTGTTTGGAGTGATGAAAACGTTTTGGAATAGACAGTGGTAATGATTGAACAACAGTGTGAATGTAATTAATGCTACTTAATTGTACATGTTAAAATGGTTAAAGTGGGGGGACCTTCAAGATGGCAGAGGAGTAAGACGTGGAGATCACCTCCCTCCCCACAAATACATCAAAAATACTTCTACAAGTGGAACAACTCCTACAGAACACCTACTGAATGCTGGCAGAAGACCTCAGACTTCCCCAAAGGCAAGAAAATTCCCATGTACCTGGGTAGGGCAAAAGAAAAAACAGAGACAAGAGAATAGGGACAGGACCTGCACCTCTGGGAAGGAGCTGTGAAGGAGGAAGTTTCCACACACTAGGGCCCCTTCACTGGTGGAGACGGCGGGTGGGCAGTGTGGGTGTGGGGGAAGCTTTGGAGCCGTGGAGGAGAAGTGCAGCAACAGGGCTGCAGAGGGCAAAGCGGAGCGATTCCCGCACAGAGGATAGGTGCCGACCAGCCCGAGAGGCTTGTCTGCTCACCTGCTGGGGCGGGTGGGGGCTGGGAGCTGAGGCTCGGGCTTCGGAGGTCAGACCCCAGGGAGAAGACTGGGGTTGGCTGCATGAACACAGCCTGAAGGGGGCTAGTGTGCCACAGCTAGCTGGGAGGGAGTCCAGGAAAAAGTCTGGACGTGCCAAAGAGGCAAGAGGCCATTGTTTCGGGGTGCACGAGGAGAGCGGATTCCTTTCCCATGCGCCCACAGTAGGCAGAGCACCACCTAAGGGAGCTCCAGAGATGGGTGCGAACCACAGCTATCAGCTTGGACCCCAGAGACAGGCATGAAACCCTAAGGCAGCTACCGCTACCACCAAAAATCCTGTGTGCAAGCACAGGTCACTATCCATACACCCCCCACCCCTCCACCCGCCGCCACCAGGAGCCTGTGCAGCCCGCCACTGCCAGGGTCCTGTGATCCAGGGACAACTTCCCTGGGAGAACACATGGTGCACCTCAGGCTGTTGCAATGTCACACTGGCCTCTGCTGCCACAGGCTCACCCCACATTCCAATTATGACTATCGTACCCCTCCCTCCTCCCAGACTCAGTGAGCCAGATCCCCCTAATCAGCCACAGCTTTAACCCCCTCCTGTATGGGTGGGGAACAGATGCCTGACCTACACGCAGAGGTGGGGCCAAAACCAAAGCTGAACCCCAGGAGCTGTGTGAACAAAGAAGAGAAAGAGAAATTTCTCCCAGCAGCCTCAGGAACAGCGGATTAAAACCCCACAATCAACTTGATGCACCCTGCATCTGCGGTATACCTGAAGAGAAAATGAATCATCCCAAAACTGAGGCAGTGGACTTTAGGAGCCACTGTAGACTTAGGGTTTTCTGTCTGCAACTGATTTGTTTCTAATATTTATGTTTATCTTAGTTTAGTTTGTACTGCTTGTTACCATTTGTGGATTTGTTTCCAGGTTTGGTTGCTCTCTTCTTTTTTTTAAAATTATTACTATTGTTTTATGTTACTAATTTTAAAAGATTTTTTATATTTATTATCTTTTTATTTTTATTTATTTTCTTTTTTTCTTCTCCCTTTTCTTCTGAGTTGTCTGGCTGACAGTGTCTTGGTACTCTGGCCTGGTGTCAGGTCTGAGCCTCTGAGGTGGGAGAGCCAAGTTCAGGACATGAGACCACAGAGACCTCCAAATCCATGCAATATCAATAGGTGAGCGCTCTCCCAAGGATCTCCATATCAGTGCTAAGACCCAGCTCCACCCAACAGCCAGCAAGCTCTAATGCTAGACACCCCATGCCAAACAACTAGTAAGACAGGCATACAACACACCCATTAGCAGAGAGGCTGCCTAAAATCATACTAAGTTCACAGACACCCCAAAACACACCACTGGATGTGGCCCTGCCCACCAGAAAGCCAAGATCCAGCCCCACCCACCAGAACACAGGCACAAGACCCTCATACCAGAAAGCCTACAACAGCCACTGAAGCAACCTCACCCACTGGGGGCAGACACCAAAAACAACGGGAACTATGAACCTGCAGCCTGCGAAAAGGTGACCCCAAACACAGTAAGTTAAACAAAATGAGAAGACAGAGAAATATGCAGCAGGTGAAGGAACAAGGTAAAAATCCACCAGACCAAACAAATGAAGAGGAAAGAGGCAGTCTACCTGAAAAAGAATTCAGATAAATGCTAGTAAAGATGATCCAAAATCTTGGAAATAGAATGGAGAAAATACAAGAAATGTTTAACAATGACCTAGAAGAACTAAAGAGCAAACAAACGATGATGAAGAACACAATAAATGAAATTAAAAATTCTCTACAAGGAGTCAATAGCAGAATAACTGAGGCAGAAGAACGGATAAGTGACCTGGAAGATAAAATAGTGGAAATAACTACTGCAGAGCAGAACACAGAAAAAGAATAAAAAGAATTGAGGACAGTCTCAGAGACCTTTGGAACAACATTAAATGCACCAACATTTGAATTATAGGGGTCCCAGAAGAAGAAGAGAAGAAGAAAGGGTCTGAGAAAATATTTGAAGAGATTATAGTTGAAAACTCCCCTAACATGGGAAAGGAAATAGTCAGTCAAGTCCAGGAAGCACAGAGAGTCCCATACAAGATAAATCCAAGGAGAAACAAGCCAAGACACATATTAATCAAACTACCAAAAATTAATACAAGGAAAAAATATTAAAAGCAGTAGAGGAAAAGCAACAAATAACATACAAGGGAATCCTCATAAGGTTAACAGCTGATGCTTCAGCAGAAACTCTGCAAGCCAGAAGGGAGTGGCAGGACGTATTTAAAGTGATGAAAGGGAAGAACCTAGAACCAAGATTACTCTACCCAGGAAGGATATCATTCAGATTCAACAGAGAAATTAAAACCTTTACAGACAAGCAAAAGTAAGAGAATTCAGCACCACCAAAGCAGCTGTACAACAAATGCTAAAGGAACTTCTCTAGGCAGGAAACACAAGGGAAGGAAAAGACCTACAAAATCAAACCCAAAACAATTAAGAAAATGGTGATAGGAACATACATATCAATAACTACCGTACATGTAACTGGATTAATTGCTTCAACAAAAAGACAAAGACTGGCTGAATGGATACAAAAACAAGACCTGCATATATGCTATCTACAAAGACCCCCTTCAGACCTAGGGAAACATACAGACTGAAAGTGAGGATATGGAAAAAGATATTCCATGCAAATGGAAATCAAAAGAAAGCTGGAGTAGGAAGTCTTATATCAGACAAAATAGACTTTAAAATAAAGACTATTACAAGAGACAAAGAAGGACACTACATAATGATCAAGGGACAAATCCAAGAAGAAGATATAACAATTGTAAATATTTATGCACCCAACATAGGAGCACCTCAATACATAAGGCAAATACTAACAGCCATAAAAGGGGAAATCAACAGTAACACAGTCATAGTAGGAGATTTTAACACCCCACTTTCACCAATGGACAGATCATCCAAAATGAAAATATATAAGGACACACAAGCTTTAAATGACACATTACACCAGATGGATTTAACTAATATTTATAGGACATTCCATCCAAAAACAATAGAATAAACTTTCTTCTCAAGTGCTCATGGAATATTCTCCAGGATAGATCATATCTTGGGTCACAAATGAAGCCTCGGTAAATTTAGGAAAATTGCAATCGCATCAAGTACCTTTTCCAACCACAACTCTGTGAGACTAGATATCAATTACAGGAAAAAAAACTGTAAAAAATACAAACACATGGAGGCTAAACAATATGCTACTAAATAACCAAGAGATCACTGAAGAAATCAAAGAGGAAATCAAAAAATACCTAGAAACGAATGACAATGAAAACAAGATGGCCAAAAAACTATGGGATGCACCAACAGCAGTTCTAAGAGGGAAGTTTATACCAATACAATCCTACCTCAAGAAACAAGAAAAATAAACAACCTAAACTTACACTTAAGGCAATTAGAGAAAGAAGAACAAAAAAAACCCCCAAAGTTAGCAGAAGGAAAGAAATCAGACCACAAATAAATGAAAAACAAATGAAGGAAATGATAGCAAAAATCAATAAAACTAAAGCTGGTTCTTTGAGAAGATAAACAAACTTGATAAACCATTAGCGAGACTCATCAAGAAAAAAAGGGGAAAGACTCAGATCAATAGAATTAGAAATGAAAAAGGAGAAGTAACAACTGACCCTGCAGAAATACAAAGGATCTTGAGAGATTACTACAAGCAACTATATGCCAGTAAAATGGGCAACCTGGAAGAAATGGACAAATTCTTAGAAAAGCATGACCTTTTGAGACTAGACCAGGAAAAAATAGAAAATATGAACAGACCAATCACAAGCACTGAAATTGAAACTGTGATTAAAAATCTTCCAACAGACAAAAGCCCAGGACCGGATGGCTTCACAGGTTTATTCTATCAAACATTTAGAGAAGAGCTAACACTTATCCTTCTCAAACTCTTCCAAAATATAGCAGAGGGAGGAACACTCCCAAACTCATTCTACAAGGCCACAATCACCCTGATACCAAAACCAGATAAAGATGTCACAAAGAAAGAAAACTACAGGCCAATATCACTGATGAATATACATGCAAAAATCCTCAACAAAATACTCACAAACAGAATCCAACAGCACATTAAAAGTGTCATACATCATGATCAAGTGGGATTTATCCCAGGAATGCAAGGATTCTTCAATATACGCAAATCAGTCAATGTGCTACACCATATTAACAAATTGAAGAATAAAAACCGTATGATAATCTCAATAGATGCAGAAAAAGCTTTTGACAAAATTCAATACCCATTTATTATAAAAACCCTCCAGAAAGTAGGCATAGAGGGAAGCTACCTCAACATAATAAGGGCCATATATGACAAACCCACAGCCAACATTGTTCTCAATGGTGAAAAATTGAAACCATTTCCTCTAAGATCAGGAACAAAACAAGGTTGCCCACTCTTACTACTATTATTCAACAGAATTTTGGAAGTTTTAGCCACAGCAATCACAAAAGAAAAAGAAATAAATGGATTCCAAATAGGAAAAGAAAAAAGTAAAACTGTCACTGTTTGCAGATGACATGATACTATACATAGAGAAACCTAAAGATGCTACCAGAAAACTACTAGAGCTAATTAATGAATTTGGTAAAGTAGCAGAATACAAAATTAATGCACAGAAAACTCTTGCATTCCTGTACACTAATGATGAAAAATCTAAAAGAGAAATTAAGGAAACACTCCCATTTACCACTACAACAAAAAGAACAAAATACCTAGGCATAAACCTACCTAAGGAGACAAAAGACCTGTATGCAGAAAATTATAAGACACTGATGAAAGAAATTAAAGACCATACTAACAGATGGAGAGATATACCATGTTCTTGGGCTGGAAGAATCAACAGTGTGAAAATGAGCATACTACCCAAAGCAATCTACAGATTCAATGCAATCCCTATAAACTACCAGTGGCATTTTTCACAGAACTAGAACAAAACATTTTTACCATTTGTATGGAAACACAAAAGACCCTGAATAGCCAAAGCAATCTTGAGAAAGAAAAATGGAGCTGGAGGAATCAGGATCCCTGACTTCAGACTATACTACAAAGCTACAGTAATCAAGACAGTATGGTACTGGCACAAAAACAGGAATATAGATCAATGAAACAGAATAGAAAGCCCAGAGACAAACCCACGCACATATATAAAATGCAATATTACTCAGCAGTGAAAAGGAGTGAAATTGAGTTATTTGTAATGTGGTGGATGGACCTAGAGTCTGTCATACAGAGTGAAATAAGTCAGAAAGAGAAAAACAAATACCATATGCTAATGCACATATGTGGAATCTCAAAAAACGGTACTGATGAACCTAGGGGCAGGACAGGAATAAAGATGCAGATGTAGAGAATGGACTTGAGGACACGGAGAGGGGGGAAGGGTAAGCTGGGAAGTGAGAGAGTAGCACTGACATATATACACTATCAATTGTAAAACAGGTAGCTATTGGGAAGCAGCTGCATAGCACAGGGAGATCAGCTTGGTGCTTTGTGACTACCTAGAGGGATTGGATAGGGAGTGTGGGAGGGAGGCGCAAGAGGGAGGGGATATGGGAATATATGTATACATATAGCTGATTTACTTTGTTATACAGCAGAAACTAACACAACATTGTATAGCAATTATACTTCAATAAGGATGTTAAAACTTCTAAAAAAAATTAATTTAAATTAAAAAATAAAGTAAAAAAAAACCCAAAATTGCACCAGATTAGAAATGAATAAGGATATCCATCAAAGAAATAAAGAGATTAAAAATTATGAAAATATTTTATGCAAATCTACAGCAAGAAATTTTAAGACTCGATGGAAATTGATTATTTCCTTCCACAATAGAAACGGCTAGAATTGACCTAAGGAGTATAAAACATAAAAAGCCCAATTTTCATAGAAAAGATTTGAAAGGTAATGTGGTAGCCTGAATAATGATTCCCCCAAAGAGGTCTGTGCACTAATACCTGAATCTGTTAATGAGTTGCTTTATAGGGTCAAGGGACTTTACAGATTATGTTTAGGAGATAAAGAAATTATCCAGCATTATCTGGTTCCTTCAAATGATGTAATCTCAAGGGTCCATATATAATAGGAATGTTAGTAGGATAAATAATGACCCCAAATATATTCAGGTTCTAATCCCTGGAATTTGTGAACATTATCCTATGTGGCAAAGAGATTTTTGCATATGTAAGTTCAGGATTTCGAGGAGTGATTATTCTGTATTATCTGGTTGGCCCTAAAAATAATTAAAAGTGTCTTTATAAGACGGAGTTAGAGGGTGATTTGACCACAGAAGAAGGTAATGTGACCAGGAAAGCAGAAATTTGAAGATGCTACACTGCTAGCTTTGAAAATGGAGGAAAAGACCAGGAGCCAAGAAATGCAGGTGGCCTCTAGAAGCTAAAAAAGACAAGGAAATGGATTCTTCTCTAGACCCCTCAGACGAAGTGCAGCCCTGATGACACCCTGACTTTAGCCCAGTAAAGCTGATTTTGCACTTCTGACCTCCAGAACTATACGAGAATCAATTTGTGTTGTTTTACAAAATTTGTGGTAATTCGTTACAGTAGAAATAGGAACCTAATACAGGTGATTATTAAAACCATTAAAATAAGGAGCAGATGTTTCATAACTGTGCTCTAATGCTTAAATAACAGGTAATTCTGATGCAGTTTAAGCTCCTTTATTTATTTTATAAAGCAAGCAGAATCCTATTATTGAAACCAGATAAAGAGCAGGAAAAAGTAAAACTTTCAGGCCACTTTCACTAATGAACCTAGATATAAAAATTCTAAATAAATTATCAGCAAACAAAATTTAACATCTAATAAAATTAATTTTATGTATTATTACTAAATGGTGTAAAGTTTAGGAATGCAAATGTATGGTCTAAAAATCAATTATTCATTACAACAGCAAATTAAAGAAGAAAAACCATATGACCATATGAACACTTGCTGAAAGGGCATTGATAAAATCCAGCAGCCTCTCCTAATAAATGCTTTACATAAAATAGAAATAAAAAGAAATCAATGAGAAATGGGAAAGGCAATGAATGAAAAGTATATGAAATCTAATAAGTGCTCATTCATTCAATAAGTACTTACCACTACCAGGTACACTGAGGATACAATAGTGAACATGATAGATACAATCTGTGCTCCCTAAAGCTTTCAGTACAGTGGGAGTGACAAGCAGTTTATTGAAGGCTTTGATGTGGAAGTAGGATATGGGAACCCATGAGAAAGCACTAAACCCAGTTCGGGCTACATAATAATAGAATTCTTGCAGGGACTGACATTTAAATTGAGATTGGAAAAGTGAGTTCAATGTATCTAGATTAAATGAGAGTGATTCATTGTAATGTACAACGTGATAAATATAATTAATACAGCTGTATGTTATATATGAAAGTTAAGAGAGTAAATCCTGAGTTCTAATTACAAAGAAATTTTCCTTTAATTTTGCATCTCTATGAGATGATGGATGTTCACTAAACTTATTGTGATAAACATTTCCTGATGTATGTAAGTCAAATCATTATGCTGTATACCTTAAACTTATACAGTGTTGTTTGTCAATTATATTTCAATAAAACTAGAAGAAAAAAAATAAAGGTAGAGTGTTTGAAGAAAATATTTCTGGGAGAGACAATAGTACTTACAAAGGCCTAAATATGAAAGATCCAAAGTTGATGTGACTGAAGTACAGATCAGGAGGAGAGTGAAGTATGTGATAAAACTGGTGGGGAAGGCCCAGTCTAGACCAGGAAGGATCTTGAACCATATCAAAGATCTTGGACTTTATCCTATATGCAATGTAAAGACACTGGTGAGATTTAAGCAGGGGAATTGTGTTGGTTCTTCTCTATTTCCCTGACCTGCAAATCCATTCTTTGCCTTGATCCTGCCCTGGCAAGCTGATCCCCACAGGGGGATCACCCAGTTTCTTTTGCCTACCAGCTTCCGGCTTCGTTCAGCCAATGAGTTGTCTATGCCCTGTGCCCTCCTGCTTCAGTGCTACGTCTCTGACAGTGAGTAGATCTCTCCTGGACCACAGATCCTACCAGGTAGCGTCTTTGTGGCTCCAGCTCTCACTGAGTAACTATTTCTTGCCCCTTCAGGCCTTAAAGATGGATACGACTTCCCCTGTTTCTAGTCTCCTTAATCCTGCTCACACCTCTGTAAGTAGGCCTTTTATCAAAACTTTTCATTTGAACCATCTCAATTAAAGTCTATTTCCTTTTGAGAGCCTGACTGATATGCGAATGATTAGATCACATTTCTATTTTACAAAGATCCCTTTGGCAGCTTTATGGAAAACAGATTAGAGGATGTTAAGACTGGCTTCAAGAAGACCAGTGAGGAGGCTATTCTGGAGGTAAGAGAGGAAAATGGCTTGGGCTAAGGTTGCAGAACTAGGGATAGGGAGTGAGGAGTCCAGCTCCTTGCCAAAATCCTATTTGTGACTTTTCAGGTCCTACATACAATAGGCAATTACAAAGACTTTCCCAGGCAGGCCTCATAGGGAAAAGCTTGCCTCCCACACTAGACTTGGTGCAGAGCCAATGCACTTCAGTCTCTAAAGGGGGTTGCAGCCATACTCTTACATACATCTGCATTCCTAGTCCAGGCATCTCCATTTGGAGGTCTCCTTATCAGGGAATCTAGTAGACGCTTTTCCCACTCTGACACAGTACTCAGTATTTTTCCACTCCTCGCCCTTCTCCCTCTTCCTCTCCTTTGGCCCCACAGTTCATAAAATTGTAGGAGCCTTTTGTCTGAGGCTCCCTCAACAGTGAGTCAACCCCACCCATTCACCATTTCATGGCAGAAAATGAAACGGGAGGAGTCGACACTTAGTTTGCTTTTATCCTCTTCCTTGTACTATTGCAGTTAAGTGGTTAAAGGCTTGACTGTTACTTTCATTTTGGCTCATTATTAATCAGCTACTCCAGCACCTGACAGCTCAGCTTTCTCTAGCTCAGCTGAGCTCCTGACAGAGAGAAGCATGTGGATTCCAGAGATATTTGGAAGATAGAGTTGATAGGTTTGGCTATTGATTAGACTTGGGGTGGGGTGGATGAAGAGCAGTGAGGGAAAATGCAAAGCCAAGGAAGCTGCCTAGTTTTCTTATTTGGGCAACTGAGTGGATAGTGCTGCCATTCACTGGAATGTGAAACAAGGAGCAGGAGAGCAGCAGGGAGATATTTCTGTTTGAGGTCTGTGGGTCATCCAAGTCAGATGAGCAGAAGAGAGTTGGATATGTGAAAAGGAATTTAGGGGAGAAGTCTGGATTGAGATATAGATTTGAGAGTCATTGATTTATAAATGTTAACTGTAGCTACGGACATGGACAAAATGGCCCTGGGAGAATACAGAGAGTGAGAAGAAAAGTTGGTCTGAGACTAAGGCCCACAATGGTCTATTCTTAAAGTTGACCTCTTGGGATTCTCTAGATAATTCTCTAATGATATATTTTTCTATGACTCTATCAAAGCCCTTCTTAAACTTACTGAATAAAATAGAGATAGCAGATTATAATGGAGAGCCAAAATTTAGAGTCAGCCCCATCATTCCTACTCTCCTCTGGCCTCCACATTGACCTCCCTGCCCCTGTACCTCTAAACTATGCCCTGGCTCCCTCCTCTCAGGGAGCTGGAGGATGATGGACTCAATCAAGCCATCTCTTCTGTTCCCTTTCCATGAAATCACAAAATCTTGACCTCCCTGTATTTTGAGCCTCTCCAAAGAGCAAAGGAATAGCCAGAATTTAGAGTTGAAATCTTTGAGTTTTTCTTTATCTGAAAACAGGGATAATACTAGCACTTACTTCATAACATTCTGTATCAAATGCTATAATGAGATAAATTAAAGCACTTATGACAGAGCTTGGAACGCTGTAGATACTCCATAAATGTGAACACCCTTTCTCCGGACTCCATGTCCCTCAGAACTGATAGGAATCCAGAATGCTGATTAAAGCACATGGTTAATGGCAAAGTTGTTCCTCAATGAAAGCAGCTGTCTTCACAACTGCACGTAATATATTTCTTGGAATAATGTGTTCTGTACATTTACATCAGTTGTGTAAATGATTATTTCTTTTGGTTCACAAATTATTTATCCTAATCAGCAAAGGGAACTACCTCTAAACCAAACCTGACTAAGCCCCTTTCTCAAGGAGAAGCCATCATGCCGCTGAGTAAAACTGCAGAGTAATTTCTTGAAACCTTTTAATTTTCTCTTCCCATTTTCTATTGGCAAGCTGAACCAAGCAGAAGGCTAAATTCCTAAGTATCCAGAAATTTAGAGGTCACTGTGTGCACTTCATCCTGAAAGGTTGAAATTAAATCAATCTGACAAAGATGGGGATTTCCTGATTTTTGTTCTGTTTATATTGAAATATGCTTTTGTTTTGCCTAAAATACTGTTTCAAAACAAAGACCTGGCAAGATGCCTGAGCAGACTTTCTGCTGTCTCTTCCATCTCCTGTGTCCCTATATGAGAGGCAGCGTAACCCCACAGTTCTATGAAAAGAATGCAAGTTTTAGAGTTAGGCTGTCTTGGGCTCAAATATGAGCTTCACTACTAAGCAGATATGTGACTTTGGATCAGCCACTTAAGCTCTCTGAGCCTTACTTTTTCTATCTGTGTAGTGAGAATTTCATTTGGGTTCCAGTGTCAATTAAATGAAAAAGTATGTATAAAGCCTCTGGTACACAGTAGGTACCCAATAAATGGCAGTCATGATAATATTTATTATGGTGGGTTAAACCAGACAGAAGAATGGAGTGGGTCCAGAAAACATTCCTTGAGAGGAAGAAAGGAAAGAAGGAGTAGATAGAGCGGGAAGAGAAAGTCATGACTTTTTATTCATTTCTCAGGGAAATTGGAAGGGACAATAAGGATGGGAGGGTCACTTGGGAAGCTGTCCTGGATGAAAAGGATATGCACAAAGATTCATCAGGTCAAAAAAGGGAGGTAAAAGTTAATTAAGACTTCTATTTGCATTCAGACAAAAATTCCGAAGGAAAAAATTCCGTTTAGAGATGGGACTACAATTCTCAGGGAGGTGAAATGGATACCATTACCCCAGAGGACTCTACAGTGGACTCAGGATGGAGGGAGAACACTAGAAAAAATACCTGGTAATCAGAACTGCAAGGGTAGCTAGTGTTATTTGTCTCTGTGTTTGTTTGGTTTATTTTCCACCCAAGAACCATTTCTATATCCTTGAGTGAGAGCTCCCTGTTTAACTTGGGAAAATTACCTTCCCCAATGAAGTTGCCATCCTTTCTAAGACTGACCAACTTAACTATCTTTCCTTGAATTTTGGATCTTCAATAGAAATTTAAAAATGAGAAATGGATAGAGTGAATTCCTCTAAGCAGGAATGCCTTGCAGAGCCCTGACCCTCACCCTACCCCCATCGGTTTCTGTTTCCCAGATCCGTTTTTTTCTAAACTGGATTCTCCAGGTGGATTCAATTCTGTTAGTTACCCAATATCCTTCCAACAAATCCCTTTTCTGCTCAAGTACATAAGAGATGGATGTCTAATTGCTCAGTTATGGCACTGAATCAAAACACAATTTATGAGAAAAGAGGCCTCTAAAACCAAGGGGATGATCACATCAATACTATGATATCACTCCTTCGGAAAGCTGATTTTTAGTTTCATTCCTACCCTTCAACATTCTCTATACTGAAGGGTGCTGGAAATCTGCAAACTAGATTTTCTAGGTTTCCTTGCCAGGTAGTTTCCAGTGAGATTCCACCAAAGGCATGTCCTAGAAAAGACTAGGAAAGAGAGAGAAGACATCTTTTTCATTTTTTGCATTTGGATCTATCAGTGGCAACAGGCAACCATAAGCTCCAGAAGTTCTGGCAATGAGTCCAGCAGCATCAGTGGAACTGTGGGCTTCCAAGTTCCTTCAGTCTCAGTAAGAGTGCAAATTCTCAGCTCCTAGAAGCTGAGCAGTTGTTTCAACAGTATCAGCAACCACAGAAGGGCCCCAACAGCATAGCCTCAGTAATACAGCCCTCGTGAGCTCTGGGTACCATCATTTGCCCATTTTGGCCTCTTTGGATTTTATTCCCTCTCTTTGAAACGCCTGGAGCAATTCTGCTTTTCTAACTTGGCACTAACTGATAACTGGGTGACTTAATATTAAACTTTTGGTGGGGATGTTAACATGCGAGTAGGATCAGCAAGGTGTAGTGCAGTCAGACAGACCTTTGTTTAAATCTGGGTCTACTACCCAGTAGCAGTGTTATCTTGGGCAAGTAACTTAACTTAAAGATGTCTTAGTTTCCTTATCTGTAAAATGGAGATGACAGGATTCCTCATAGGGACATATGCAGATTAAATGATACAATGTATGTACCTGGCACTTAGTAGGCACTCAACAAATTTTAGTTTCCTGTCTATCCCTTTCTTAGCACTTGCCTATGCATGGTTTGGGTACAGAGCATAAATACATTCCAGAAACTTTTACTTCAGACAAGTTTATCTCACCAACCAAGATAAAACAGAAATGGACTATTAGAGGAAGTCAGATATGGAGGGGAAACATCTCCTGTCAGTTGTTGACAGAAAATATTAAGTGGGATTTCCAAAAAGATGCTTTCCAGAAAGAAATATGATGCAAAACAAAACTTAAACTCTTACTTCATAACAACCTAGTTCAAATCATAAATATAGGCCTGTACTCAGAAAAATGATGTTCTTATGTATGCATGGGAATTAGATGTTAATCTTGCAGAGAAAAACTGGATGCTACTCCTACCGTGGGTATTTTCGTAATGTCACTTGGAAAACGGAATGAATTATTTTTGACCTATCTGGATAGAAATTTCACATTTCGTGTCATTTAGTATGAGTTGTCATGGATGTTAACAGAGAAAATATGCCTTTTCACATAAGGCCCCTTTAGCCCTTTGGAGCACTGGCTCTCTAGTATTTGAAGTAAATCCAAAAGTATTTGAAGTAAATCCAAAAAGATAAATAAAAATGACTAAAAGATCATTGTAGGGACCTCATGAAGAAATATTAAGGATTAAAGATGTTTAGGCTTGAATAGAATTATAGGATACTAGTATTGGATGAGGAGATCCTCACTTTCAATCTTATTTTTGGATGCGGAAACCTAAGGTCAGAGGAGAAGGGACCTGCTCCTAAGTCATATATTTGAAGGCAGAAATGTGACAAGGTTTCCTATATCTGGGAGGGAGGCCCCAAAATGTGTTATCTTTTGCTTGTCTTCTGGAATGACTTTGGCCAGTCTTTAGCTTCTAAGGTTGGGGCTGGAGGATAATCACAGTTATTTACCTTCTCAGGGCCTGCAGGCATTAGAATTTTTTTTAACTATCTATCAGAAAAGCTCAAAGAGTGTTCTTCCTATGTTTCCCTCTACATTTAGGCCTTTAATCCACTTTGACTTTATTTTTGTGTAAGGTGTTAGGGAGTGTTCTAATTTCGTTCTTTTACATATAGCTGTCCAGTTTTCCCAGCATCACTTATTGAAGAGACTGTCTTTTCTCCATTGTATATCCTTGCCTCCTTTGTTGTAGATTACTTGACCATAGGTGCGTGGGTTTATCTCTGGGCTTTCTATCCTATTCCACTGATCTATATTTCTGTTTTTGTGCTAGTACCATATTGTCTTGATTACTGTAGCTTTGCAGTATAGTCTGAAGTCAGGGAGCCTGATTCCTCCAGCTCCATTTTTTTCCCTCAAGACTGCTTTGGCTATCCGGGGTCTTTTGTGTCTCCATACAAATTTTAAGATTTTTTTGTTTTAGTTCTGTAAAAAATGCCATTGGTAATTTTATAGGAATTGCATTGAATCTATAGATTGCTTTGGGTAGTAGAGTCATTTTCACAATATTGATTCTTCCAATCCAAGAACATGGTATATCTCTCCATCTGTTTGTGTCATCTTTGATTTCTTTCATCAGTGTCTTATAGTTTTCTGAGTACAGGTCTTTTACCTCCTTAGATAGGTTTATTCCTAGGTATTTAATTCTTTTTGTTGCAGTGGTGAATGGGATTGTTTCCTTAATTTCTCTTTCTGATCTTTCATTGTTAGTGTATAGGAATGCAAGAGATTTCTGTGCATTAATTTTGTATCCTGCAACTTTACCAAATTCATTGATTAGCTCTAGGAGTTTTCTGGTGGCATCTTTAGGATTTTCTATGTATAGTATCGTGTCATTTGCAAACAGTGACAGTTTTACTTCTTCTTTTCCAATTTGTCTTTTTTGACCCATCTCCTAGAGTAATGGAAATAAAAACAAAAATAAACAAATGGGACCTAATGAAACTTAAAAGCTTTTGCACAGCAAAGGAAACTACAAAGACGAAAAGACAACTCTCAGAATGGGAGAAAATATTTGCAAATGAATCAATGGACAAAGGATTAATCTCCAAAATATATACAGCTCATGTAGCTCAATATTAAAAAAACAAACAATCCAATCAAAAAATGGGCAGAAGACCTAAATAGACATTTCTCCAAAGAAGACATACAGATGGCCAAGAGGCACATGAAAATCTGCTCAACATCACTAACTATTAGAGAAATGCAAATCAAAACTACAATAAGGTATCACCTCACACCGGTTAGAACGGGCATCATCAGAAAATCTACAAACAAATGCTGGAGAGGGTGTAGAGAAAAGGGAACACTCTTACACTCTTGGTGGGAATGTTAATTGATACAGTCACTGTGGAGAACAACATGGTGGTTCCTTAAAAAACTAAAAATAGAATTACCATATTACCCAGCAATTCCACTGTTAGGCATATACCCAGAGAAAACCATAATTCAAAAAGACACATGCATCCTAGTGTTCATTGCAGCACTATTTACAATAGGTCATGGAAGCAAACTAATGTCTATCAACAGACAAATGGATAAAGAAGATGTGGTACATATATACAATGGAATATTACTCAGCCATAAAAAGGAACGAAATTGGGTCATTTGTACAGATGTGGATGGACCTAGAGACTGTCATACAGAGTGAAGTAAGTCAGAGAAAAACAAATACCATATGCTAACGCACATATGCAGAATCTAGAAAAATGGTACAGATGAACTGGTTTGCAAGGCAGAAATAGGGACACAAATGTAGAGAACAAATGTATGGACACCAAGGCGGGAAAGCAGGGGTGGAGGTGGGGGTGGTGGGATGAACTGGGAGATTGGGATTGACACGTATACACTACTATGTATAAAATAGATAACTATTAAGAGTCTGCTGTATTAAATAAATAAATAAAATTCAAAAAAGAAAAGTTCAGCCTCTCTCTCAGGAGGAGCATCAGCTGGCCACTCCCTGCAGGGTCACTGTGCCTGGGTACATTGGCTCCAGGAGAAGGGCAGGCACCACAGAGTGCCATCTGGGCCAACTCTACCCAGATCTTTGGCTTTAGGGTGCCCCAGTGGTGATCTTCTGTTTTTGGTTAGTAGGTCACACATAAAAATAGATGTTTCAATCTAGTATTGAATAGACAGACACTTGCTTTCACATGTATCCTTCAGTATATTTTCATTATAATCTTCATAACTTTTTTAACTACAAATGATCAAAAAGGCCTCAATGTTGAAGAATGCACATAAAATGAAGAGGGACTGCTCCTCTCTGTTCTAGCAAGGAACAGAGATTGCCTTAGGAAGCATGTCCCTTGTTATCCAGTCTTATGTTCCTTCCAGTTTCTCTAAAATAACTAACAGTAGCATTCAAAAGTAGTAAAATATGGTGCCCTACATGTGTTTTATAAGACTTTATTCACCCTTGAAAAGAGACTTGTAATAGGTGGTCTAAATTTCCAGGAGGCACAACCGAAGGATTTAAAGTAAATATTTTAATATTACACTAATGGTTACTAAGGATTATCATAGAATTACTACTTCTTCTGGAGAGCTTGAAGAATGTTTGACAATTTGAGGGAAGAAAGATAGACAGAGGGACTTCCCTGGTGATCCAGTGGTTAAGAATCTGCCTTCCAGTGCAGCGGACGTGGGTTTGATCCCTGGTCAGGGAACTAGGATCCTATATGTCACGGAGCAACTAAGCCTGTGTGCTGCAACTACTGAGCCGCACACTCTGGAACCAGCATGCCACAACTAGAGAGAAGCCTGTGTGCTGCAATGAAGAGCCCACATGCTGCAATTAAGATCCGATGCAGCCAAATAAATAGTAAAAAAAAGAAAGGAAGGAAGGGAGGGAGGGAGGGAGGGAGAGAGAGAAAGAGAGAGAGAGAGAGAGAGAGAGACAGAAAGAAAGAAAAAGAAAGAAAGAAAGAAAGAAAGAAAGGAGGAAAGGCAGGCAGGCAGGAAGGAAGGAGGAAAGGAAGAAAGAAAAGGTAGCCAGAAATTAGTTTTAGCTCACACTGTTCTTTGAATGTGTTGACAAGTGATGCTGAGAAGTCATCCCCACAGGACCCAAACCAAGAGGAATGAAAGAGGATATACAGCATTGGCAGTTAACTTAAGAAATCAGACTTTTTGAGTGCTGCTGTTGTTATTTTTAACCACTATGTTTTTTAAAAAAATAACAGCTTTATTGAAATATAATCCACATACATACAATTCTCTCAAAAGTATACAAAATCAGTGGTTTATAATATATTCACAGAGTTGTGGGACTATCACTACACTCAATTTTAGAACATTTTCATGATCCCAAGTGAAATCCTGTACCCATTAGCAGTCACTCCCCATTCGTTCCCTCATCCCTTCTCAGACCCTGGCAACCACTAATCTACTTTTTGTCTCCATGGAGTTGCCTATTCTGGACCTTTCATATAGATGGATTCACACAAAATATCACTCATACATGGTCTTTTGTGTTGTTTCTTTCACTTAACATAATGTTTTTAAGGTTCATCCATGTTATACTATGTACCAGTACTTCATTCCTTTATATTGCTAAATAATATTCCATTATATAGATATACCACATTTTGTTTATTCATTCATTAGTTGACGGACATTTAGCTTGTTTCCCTTTTTTTTTTTTTTTTTGCTATTATGAATAATGTCGGTATGAATATTCAGGTACAAGTTTTTGAGTGGACATAATGCTTTCACATCTCTTGACTATATACCCAGTAGCGGATTTCCTAGGTCATATGGTAACTCTATGATTAACCTTGTGAGAAATTTCCAGACTGTTTTCCAAAGTGGTTGCACCATTTTATAATCCTACCAGCAGGATCTGAGGGTTCCAACTCTCCACATCCCTTCCAAAATTTGTTATTATGTCTCTTTTTTATTTTAGCCATCCTAGTGTGTAAGGAGTGGTACCTGATGGCTTTGATTTGCATTTCCTAATGGATAATAATGTTGAGTCTTTTCATGTGTTTATTGGCCACTTGTTTATTTTCTTTGAAAAACTGTCCATTTTTGATAGTTTTGCTGTACATACATCCTTTTTTCAAAAAATTAATTTGTATTGGAGTATAGTTGCTTTACAATGCTGTGTTAACTTCTACTGTACAGCAAAATGAATGAGCCATAATATACATATAACCCCTCCCTTTTGGATTTCCCTCCCATTTAGGACACCACAGCGCATTAAGTAGAGTTCCCTGTGCTATACAGTACATTCCCATCAGTTGTCTACTTTATACATAGTATCAATAGTGTATATGTGTCAATCCCTACCTCCCAATTCCTCCTTGGTATCCACACATTAGTTCTCTACGTCTGTGTCTCTATTTGTGCTTGGGAAATAAGGTCATCTATACCATACATCCTGATAGACAATATTTTTCTTTCAGTACTTTCAAAATGTAATCCCACTGCCTTCTAACAGTCATTGTTTCTTATGAGAATTCAGCTGTCAAACTAATCAGTATTCCGCTACATAAGGTCAATTGTTTTTCTCTTATGCTTTCAAAATTTTTACTTTTTTTTTACTTTGGCTTTCCACATTTATGATACATTGTGTATCTTTATTTATCCCAGTTAGAATTTATTGAGCTTCCTGGATGTGTAAATTAAAGCTTTTCATGAAATTTGGGAAGTTTTCAACCATTAATACTTTGATTATTTTTTTCTACTCCTTTCTCTTCTCTCTTTATGGTGCTCCCATTAGAGAGGTGTATGCGCACTTAATGGTGTCCCACATTTCTCTGAGGCTCTGTTCATTTCTCATTTTTTCTCTCTGTTCTTCAGATGGCATAATCTCTATCAATTTATCTTTGAGTTCACTGGTTCTTTTTTATGCCTGTTCAAATCTACTACTGAGTCCCTCTAGTCAATTTTTCTTTCAATTATTGTACTTTTCACTTCCAGAACTTCCACGAATTTATCATTTCTATCTCTTTATTGATACTCTCTATTTGATGAGACCCCATCATCTTACATTTTTAACCTTTTAAAGTATGGCTCCTTTTAGTTCTTTGAACATATATTTAATAGCTTTTCTGCTGAGTCCATTTGAGTACTCTCACAGAAAGTTTCTGTTGCCTGCTATTTTTCCTGTATATCACACTTTCCTGTTTCTTTGCATGTCTCAAAATTTTTTGTTGTTGAAAACTGGGAATTTTAGATAATATATTATAGCAGTTCTGTATACTGCTTCCCTCCCCTGAGCTTGTTGTTATGGTTGTTTGCTAATTTATTTTTTAATGACTTAGTTGGACTATTTTAATGAAATCTTTGATATTGTTCCTGAGAAGGCCCAGCCTTGGGCATGTGCATATTATGATGACAGTGATTTTAGCAGGATCCTCTCTGTCTCTTTTCCTGTCTTCACTGTTAAGCTACCTGCTTTATTTGGTATTATACTCAGCTGTTAGGCTTTATTAATTGCAAGTTGATTTCTCCACTGTTTTTGGTAATGCCCTGGGGCATAAGTTGCTCAGCAGTCTGATCCAGTTTAATTCAGACCTCTTAGCAGTGGTCTTGAGTCCCTTCTATGAGGCTTGTTATAACTCTAATAAGGCTATTGTTAGCTATATCTTTTCCTGGTTCTCTCTAGTAGACTACTTGACCTATAGTTTAGTTGTTGTTTTCATGGAGTTACTGTATTTCTTTTAATGTTAACCACCAAAATGGCCATTGTTTTCAAGAGTGCCCTTAGGCTTCTTCATTCTCTCTTCCAGATAAAGTCAGTTCTCTTGAGGAGAGCTTTGGAATTCTCTTATTATGGCCTGCCTCTCCCTCTGGAAAAAATCTTTGCACCTCTGCTCTAGAGCTGGGGGGCAGGTACAATGGTCCACTTCTCTTAGAGTGACACTTCTGTTTTATGAGCAGAGTGCTAGGTAGTGGTGGCAGCTTCTGATCTTATCAGTTTGCCCTCTAAGTTTCAAACCCTCGATCCTACAAGTGAGCTGCGGAGAGGATATTCACGGCCTCAGTACTGTCAGATTGCCATGCCTTGGGTATAGATTCTGCCCTATTAATGGGGACTAGATGGAGGAAAGGAGATCCCAACTTCTTGGCCACACTCTCCTAGAATTTAGACTCTGCAACACAAAGCTGGAAAGCATGAGGAATGCTGTCAGCCTGCCCCTCCCAGGGAAATACCAAATCCCAGGGAAATGGAGGGAGAAGGAGCCCTGTCTTGTCCATATCTACCTGGTGTGAGCTTCCATTATGCTGAGATGTGAGGTGGGGTGGGGAGGAGGATGGAGCAGACAGATCATGGCTCAAGTTCCACAGACTCTTGTTCTCATCAAGATCTAGATTTTCCTTGAAAAAATGTTTCTTCATTTGCACTGTGCCCTTAGGAGAATTTCCAGAGACTTTATTTTTAAAAATTGCAATTTTCTATTAGAGAAATACAAATCAAAACTACAATGAGGTACCACCTCACACCAATCAGAATGGCCATGATTAAAAAGTCTACAAATAACAAATGCTGGAGAGTGTGTGGAGAAAAGGGAACCCTCCAACACTGTTGGTGGGAATGTAAATTGGTGCAGCCACTACGGAAAAGAGTATGGAGGTTCCTCAAAAAACTAAAAATAGAGTTGCCATATGATCCAGCTATCCCACTCCTGGGCATATATCTAGAAAAAATTATTACTTGAAAAGGTACATGCACCCCTATATTCATAGCAGCACTATTTACAATAGCCAAGGACTTCCCTGGTGGTGCAGTGGTTAAGAATCCACCTGCCAATGCAGGGGACACGGGTTCAAGCCCTGGTCCGGGAAGATCTCACATGCTGCAGAGCAGCTAAGCCCGTGCGCCAAAACTACTGAGCCTGTGCTCTACAGCCCACGAGCCACAGCTACTGAGCCCACGTGCCACAACTACTGAAGCCTGTGTGCCTAGAGCCTGTGCTCCACAACAAGAGAAGCCACCACAATGGAAAGCCCGAGCATTGCAACGAAGAGTAGCCCCCACTTGCCACAACTAGAGAAAGCCCATGCACAGCAATGAAAACCCAATGCAGCCAAAAATAAATAAATAAATAAATAAAATTTAAAATAAATAAATAAATACAATAGCCAAGACATGGAAACAACCTACATTTCCATCAACAGATGAATGGATAAAGATGTGAGATATATATATATATATATATATATATATATAATGGAATATTACTCAGCCATAAAACAGAATGAAATAATGCCATTTCCAGCAACATGAGATTATAATACTAAATGAAGTAAATCAGAAAGAGAAAGACAAATATCATATGATATCACTTATACGTGGAATCTAAAATACAACACAAATGAACATATCTACAAAACAGAAGCAGACTCACAGACATAGAGAACAGATGTGTGGTTGTGGGGGTAGGAGAGGGAAGGATTAGGAGTTTGGGGTTAGCAGATGCAAATTATTATATATATTAATATATAATACAGGGACCTATATTCAATATCCTGTGATAAACCATAATAGAAAAGAATATGAAAAAGAATATATACATATAACTGAATCACTCTGATGTACAGCACAAATTAACACAACATTGTAAATCAACTACACTTCAATAAAATTTTTTTTTAAACTAGTAATTTTCACTAGTTATAGTTGTTCTACTGGGAGTGGAGGGGGTTTTCACAATACCATTCCAGAAGTCCTAGCAACTAAATTTTTAAAGGCATAATGGAGTTAATGGAGATCTAGAGAAACTCAACTAAAATGATAATTAAGATCATGGTTAAAAAAAGAAAGACTTTCTCATTAAGAAACAAAAAGCCTGAGAAGAGAAGCAATTGATGCTTATTAAGTACTTTGAAGCACATGTATCAGAATATTCCACCAACTGAGCTTCCCATTCCTTATTTCAGTCATATATCATAATCCTGTTGATCTTTCAGTAAAGATTTGATTACCTGGCTTATAGTCTTTCTCTTCACCATTCATCTTGTCATCACTATTGATGATTCAAATATTCATGAAGATAATACAAGCAATATCCAAGTCATAGCTCCTTGACCTCTTCACCTCCAGTGAACTTGTCTTTTAATCCACTGCAGTTATTCACTCCCACAGCCATGCTTGATATCAATTATTGTACCATTAACAAAATCTCTATTTCAAGCATACTGCTTTCTGATCACCACCACCTCTCTTTCCAGCTCATCCTTAGTCCATAAGTCTTTGACTTCACAAGCACTTTCAGCTCAGTGATCTTAGCACCTTTGAACCGCCTATCAATTCAATCATGTTCTCATTTTCCTCTCACCTAGTTGACATTCCAGGATCGGTCACTTTCATCACATCTTTGCATACATCCTCAATTCCTTTGCTCCTATCTTCCCTCCATCATTCTCACCCAACATATTCCAACCCTGGTAAAATCCAATTCTCCACCCACTCAACACTTACACCAAAGCTTCTGTACATAGCCCAAGAAAAACACATAAATTCCTGATAGACCTCACTTAAAAAGACCCCCCCAAATGCAAATTGTCCTCAGGATTGTTCAGCATTTCTCATATTCTATTCTATTCTGTTCTGTTCTAACATTAAACAGCTTCTCCACCTTCCTCACACTCAGTTCATGACCTTTTTTCTTTTTCCCTCGGAAGCAAGTAGATGACAACTTTCATGTCTTCCCACACCCAAATATGCCAGCCTACTTTCATCTGTGCCATATATTCTGACTACCTTTTAAAAATAAGTGATACGAGACTTCTCTGGTGGTCCAGTGGTAAAGAATCTGCCTTGCAATGCAGGGGATGTGGGTTCGATCCCTGGTCAGGGAACTAAGATCCCACATGCCATGGGGCAACTAAGCCCACATGCCACAACTATTGAGCTTGTGTGCCTCAACTAGAGCCTGCATGTTGCAAACTACAGAGCCCACGTGCTCTGGAACCTGCGCACTACAACTACAGAGACCACATGCCTGGGAGCCTGAGCGCCACAGCTAGAGAAGAGAAAACCTGCATGCACAACTAGAGAGAAGCCCACACACCACAACGAAGAGCCCACACACCACAAGAAAAGATCCTGCATGCCTCAGCGAAGATCCCATGTGCCACAGCTAAGACCCAACACGGCCAAAAATTAATAAATAAATCTTAAAAAAATTTTAAAAATCATTATAAAAAATTAATAAGGGATATAAGTTTAACTCCTCCATGTGTGCATTAGATCCCATATCCTTGAGCCTGCTCAGAGACTATAACATTGTGATTACCCCTTCTCTCACCTGCATCATCATGTTCCACCCTCTACTCTCTAATTCATATCAACATACAAACTGTTGCAATATCTCCTAAAATATACTTCCTTACATCCAGATCACCACCCTCCATATAACCTCTTCTTTCCAGCAACTCTTTAAAAGAGTTATTTATTCTCATGATCTCTGCATTTATCCTGTTGTTCTCTCTTGAAGGCTTTCATCTCCACCCTTCCATTAAAGTAGCTCTTGCCAAGGTAATCATTATCTCCAAATTGCCAAAACCAATGGGGAGTGCTTAGTACTATCCCTTCTTAACTTCTTAGCAGAGTTTGACACAGTTGCAACACTTGAAACACTTTCTCCATTTAGCTTTCAAGACATCACAGTTTCCTGGATTTCTTCTTACCTCATTCATGATTCCTTCTTGTCTTAGTTGCTCAATTCTCTGACTCTTTCCACATTTAAGTTAGAACGCTTCAGGATTTAGTCTTCAGATCTTTACTCTTCTCAGTCTACATTTCCTCTGTTTATGGACTGAATTTTGTATTTCCCCAAAATTATATGCTGTAGCCCTATCCCCCAATGGGATGGTATTTGGATATGAAGCCTTTGGGATAATTAGGGTTAGATAAGGTCACAGGGCCATAGTGTGTCAGTATTAGTGCCCTTCTAAGAAGAAACACCAGAGAAATTGCATTTTCTGTCTCTCCACGCATGCACAGAGGTCATGTGAGCACACAGCAAGATGAAAGTCACAAGCCAAAAGAAGAGCCCACAGAATGAGACCTACCTTGCCAGAACCTTGTTCTTGGACTTCTCAGCATCCAGAAAAAATTTCTGTTGTTTAAGCCAGACAGCCTATGGTATTTTGCTATGGCAGCCTGAGGAGACTAAGACACCACCCTATGCAACCTCATCAAGTACTATGGCTTTCCATTTAGTAACGAAAAAACCATGTATCTGCCAAACCTCAAACTTATATATCCAGCATCATACTTACATCTCCACTTGAATATGTCTAGCAAATATCTTATATTTAAGTAGCCCTAGATGAACTCTTCTATCTCTCCACACCATCACCCCCAACTTGCTTTCCACTTATTCCTCTGTATCTCAGTAAATGACACCTCTTCTCCCTCTTGGGAAGCTCGAAATCTTGGAATTATCATTGATGCCCCACTTTCTCTCACATTTCACCTGAAATTTTTAGAAAATCTTGCTGCTTCTACCTTCAAAATATACCCCAAATCAAAGTACTGCCACACCTTGGTCTAAGTCATCATCATCACTTGCCTGGATTATTGCAATAGTCCTCAGTTGAACTATTTTTTTTTTAACTCTTGTCAACCCTTTAAGTCTTTCCTGTATACAGCAGCAAGAATTTTTTTTGAAAAAGCGTAAGCCATATAATGTCATTTGACTACTGAATATCCTCCAATATATCCACATCATGCATAAAATAAAACTCATGGCTTACAGAGCCCTATATTACCTGGTCCCTTGTCTCCTCCCTGATCTTCTCTCTTGTCCCTTTTCTCGTCATGCACTGGTCTTCAGACACACTGCATTTATTACTCTTCCTTGGGCAACCCTGCTCTTGCTTCAGGCTCTCTACATCTGCTGTTCTCTCTGCCTGGAGCTCTTCTCCAAGATATACAGGCAGGTTTTCCCCTCATTTCATTCAAATCTTTGTTCAAATGTTACTTACCTAAAGAAGCCTTTCCTGCTCACCCTTTCTAAAATAGCAGACCCTGACATACTCTGTGCTCTTATCCAGCTTTTTTTCATAGCATTTGCCATGACCTGATATTATATCATGTATCTATTTATTTATTTGGCTATATTTTTCTTATCTTACTAGAATATAAGCTCCCCCAGGTAAGGGGCTTTGTTTTGTTTTGCTTTGCTGCTGCGTTATCTGTGTATTGACTAGTGCTTGCCACTTCAGAGCTGTTAAATAAATATTTGTTGATTGAGTGAATGCATTGACTTGTAAAAAGAACAGAGGCTAATACAACTTGTCATTTTTTTCTAGAGAAGGGGCATTTTCTTTAAGAAATATACAGAGATACAATGTTTCCAGAGTAATTTTTAGATCTTTGAATATTCAATATGGAGAATGTGAGGAGAAAAATTCTGGAAATTATGCCTGTTAACGTATTCATTCAATAAATATTTATTGAGTGCCTAGTCTGTGCCAGGCACTGTTCTAGGTATTGAGGATAAAATAATGAACAAAACATACACAAAACTTTGCACTCATAATTAGGAGAATGAGGGAAAAAACAAGGTAAATTAGTAAATTGTACAATGCAGAAAAGAGTGATAGCCAAAGGGGGAAAAGGGGAAGAAACACTACAGGTTAAATATCCAGAATTCACCAATAGATCAATTGTAAAGAAAATAAAGTAAGTGGGGGGGAAACAATAGATTATACTCTAAAATATGACCAAACTATGGTGTCTAAGGAGTCACACTTGGAAGATTAAACTAAAAATACAAGAGAATGATTGCTATAAAGTTCAGTGTAATTTTTAACTGAGGGAGGAATGACAGGGTTTTGATAGAATGGGGTACATAGAAGGGGTTTTCTGAGGTGAATGACAGGATTCTGTTTCCTGACCTGGGGGGTGGTTACAAGGGTATTCACCTTCTAATGATTCATTAAACATACATTTATTTTGGATGGTTTTCTGTACCTGTGTTTTATCTTACAATAAAAGATTAACAAAAAACAACAAAGGGAAAAAAAAAGAACCACTCCTAATAAGGCCAATTACCAAGCCAATCCACTTGTAGATAACAACTATCAATGCTGAACAAAATATAAAAACAAATACCTGAACAAATAGTGAACAAAATAGGTAGATACTTGGCAGAAGAGAGCAAAGGTCAAGTTTCCATTTTGTTAGCATGGCTAAAAGCCATGTGGGGTAGATAAAGCTCTGTTAGAAAATCACAGTCTTACTGGTTTAAAAATCAGAGAACAGGGTTTGAGTTTAGGGTACCACATTCACAGGAAGGTGAGAGAGGAAATCCCCAAAAAGAGAGAGCAAAAAAGTGGAGGTCCCAAATTCTGGGTAAAAAATTTGCCCAAATCTCTGCCTGACCCTTGAAAATGCATACTGAGGAAAGACTCAAAGCAGGTGCTTTGGTAAGGCCAAAAGAACCGAGCTAAAATTTGAGCTACACCCATTGTAGAGGAAAAGTTAACTATATGTTTCTAAAAATCAATATTCTTCAGAGGAATATTCAGATTCAAGAGCATTCACAATATTGTGGATGTGAATCAAAATTACACAACATTCAAAGAATCGGGAAAACGGTAAATTTGTAAGAAAAAATATCAATAGAAAACAATCTAGGATGACTCAGATGTTGGAATTAGCCAACAATTATTTCAAAGCTTATATTAAAACTATGCTTGGTGATATACAGGAAAATATACTCACAATTAATGAAAAGATGGGAAATTTTAAAAGAAAAGAGACTTTTTTAAAAGCCCAACTGGAAATTCTCAAACTGAAAAATGAAATAGCTAAAGTAAAAAATTCACAGGATGGGCTTAAGAATAGAATGGAATGGCAGAGTAAAGAAGGAATGGAGTTGAAAATAGATCAACAGAAATTATCCAATATGAAGAACACAGAGAAAAAAATATTTTATTTAACAGAGGCTTATAGGACAATATCAAAAGTTCTAACATGTATGTGACTGGATACCTGAAAGGAGAGGATAGAGTTAATTGAGAGGGAAAAAATGGCCCAAATTCCCCCCAATTTAGCATAAGACATACATTTACAAATTTAAGAAGTTTAATGAAGCCTATAAAGGATAAATAAGTTGGAAAAAAGCCTCCTATTAATATCATAGTCAAGCTGATAAAAATGAAAGAAAAATATTTGAAAGCAATCAGAGAAAAATGACACATTGCATACAGGGAAACAACGATGTAAATGACAGCTGCTTTCTCATAAGAAATAATGCAGGCCAGAAGACAGCAAAATATCTTTAAAGTACCAGAGGGGAAATCTGTCAACTCAGAACTCTATATTCAGTTAGAATATCTTTCATGAATGAAGGTAAAATAAGATTTTCAGATAAAAGAAAGCTAGGAGGATTCATCCCCACCACATCTGCAGTACAAAAAATAATGTTGAAGTAAGTTCTTCAGTCTCAAGAGAAATAAAGCCAGATGGAAATTCAGATCTTCAGGAAGGAATGAAAGACCCTTGTAAATGGTAACTATGTATATAAATATGAGACTATTTTCCTCTTAATTTCTTTAAAACTCACCTAACTGCTTGAAGCAAAAATTATAAAATGGTATTGTAGGGCTTATAATATATGTAGATGTAATGCACATGACAACTATAGCATGAGGGAATGGTAAATGGACCTATACACTTGCAAGATTTCCCTATTTTATGTGAAGTAGTACAATATTAACTCAAAGCAGACTGTTATAAGCTATAGATATGAATTGTAATTCCTAGAAACGCCACTAAAAACACCAAAAAAAGCATAGCTAAAAAGTCAGTAGATAAATTTAAATGGAATTCTAAGATATATTCAAGTAGTCCAAAAGAAGGTAAGAAATAGGGAAGACAGAAACAAAAAACAGAAGTCAAAGTGAAACAAACAGTAAAATGGTAGACCTGAATCCAATCATATCAATAATTACATTAGGTGTTAATAGACTAAAGACTCAAATTAAAAGGCAGAGACAGTCAAAATGGATAAAAAAGAAAAATCCAAAATATACTGTCTAGGGCTTCCTGGTGGCGCAGTGGTTGAGAGTCCGCCTGCCGATGCAGGGGACACGGGTTCATGCCCCGGTCTGGGAAGACCCCACATGCCGTGGAGCAGCTGGGCCCGTAAGCCATGGCCACAGAGCCTGCGTGTCTGGAGCCTGTGCTCCGCAACGGGAGAGGCCACAACAGTGAGAGGCCCGCGTACTGCAAAAACAACAACAAAAAAAAAACAAAAACAAAATATACTGTCTAGAAGAAATGTATTTTAAATATAAAGACACAGATAGTTTGAAACTAAATGGATGAAAAAGATATTATTGTACAAATAGTATGGAGGTCCATTAATATCAAATAAAGTACACTTCAAGTTAGGAGAGAAAAAGGAGCATTTCAAATACAATAAAAGGAAGACAAAACAATAATGTATGTACCTAATAACAGAGTCTCTAAATACCTGATGACAAATCAGAATTAAAGTAAGAAATAGACAATTTCACAAGTATCATTATAAATTTTACACTCCTTTCTCAGAAATTGATAGAACAACTAGACAAAAAATTCTGTGAAGACATAAAAGATCTGAAAAACACTATAAGCCACCTTGACCTAATTTATATTTAGAGAACACTAGGTGAGAAGTGATGGTGATTTGGACCAGCGAGAACAGCGAAGTGGTGACACGTGATCAAATTCTAGATATATTTTAAAGGCTTGGGATAGTCACTTAACATCTCAAAACATTTGTTATAAATCAGTAAAATGAGGATTAATACTATCAACCTCATGGAGGTATTGTGGAATTAACTGAGATAGTACATATAAATGTACTATGCTATACAAATTATGAGATATTATATATATGGTGCATAGCATAGTGCATGGCTCAGAGTAAGCAATAAGTATACTTAGCAATTAGTCTTACTATTACAATAGTAAGCCCTCCTATGTGCACCCTCCTATGTGCCAGGGCCTAAATTAGGCACAGAGAATACAGATTTCAATATGAGGCTCACATCTTACAGATGAAATGGAAACCAAGCGTTGTACTCACTTCATTGCAGTACCAATGGGAGCAGGAATGTCCAGCAGCTATAACAATGGGACATAAAACCCACAACTTTCATTTATTAAAATGTCTGTCAGGAAGACACACCTGTGATTCCCTGCATTTTACCTCTCCCACAATTTCATTTTTGAGCCCCTATGCAGAGTCAGATTACCCAAGAAAAGCTTTAAGTCAGGGGAAATTTGGGGAAAAGAATAAGCAATACCTGATACAGAGTTTCACGGTTGAAGTTTAGATTTTTCTATCCTGACTGAACTCAGGGTATTTATTTGGCTTCTGTTGTTTTTCACGGAAGGAATGTTGACCTTTAAACAGTCCTGGCTTCTGTGGAATTAGAGGAGAATAAGAAGTGTAAGAGCTGGAGACTCAAGATAGAGCATTTACAGTACATATTTGAGTAGCACATTGTTCAAGTCATACAACACTCTGGCCAAAAATATTTTGACAATGGGGAAAAGAGCCTTTTCAAGTTAATTCTTCAGATACATTAACCCCAGAGGGTCTTGTATGGGTTGGAATAGGAAAAGGGAGATTATGTAATATGATCCTGTGAAATGAGTGGGTCAGAAATAAGTGTTTCTACATGCACAGGGTCAACACCAACATCTTTATTATATCTACTATGGGCTGGGCTCAGAGGATACAAAGAAAAATGAGGCACCATAGAGGTTTCCTTCAGGAGGTGGTATCAGTCTGGGAGAACACCCAGTGACCTTAGGATCATGCCACCAGCCCAAATTCAGGCTATATTCCTGTCCCTCAGAAAGACATGACTACCGTGGGCAAAAGCCTAAAGAAGGGATCCCCTGGTCTTTGGGCTGGATGCCTTTTGAGTGCCTCTCCATAACCATTCTCCCTGCTATGTGACCACAGAGGCTAACTTTATGGTCTGCCCCACTTGGCTCCATTGCCCTGAGGCTTCTGGTGAGCTTTCAGTGAGTGCTGGGGCAGAGCCAACAACTTCAGATTATTAAAACAAATATTTATTTCAGTCTCATGTTAAACAAGGACTTATCTAAAAATCTATCGCCAAATATAAGATCATGTAGATTTACCCCTTTATTTTCTACTAAGGTTTTTACGGTTTTAGTCCTTACATTTAAGTCTTTGATCCATTTTTATGTATTTTGTGTATCATGTGAGGTAGCTGTCCAACTTCATTCTTTTCAGTGTGGATATCCAGTGTCCCAATATAATCTGTGAAAAAGGCTATGCTTTTCCCCATTGAATGACCTTGGCACCAGTGTCAAAAATCATTTGAACATATATGCAAGGAATTATTCCTAGGCTCTCTATTCTATTCCATGGTTCTATATATCTCTCTTTATGCCTGCACCACACTATTTTGATTATTGTAGCTTTGTAGTAAGTTCTGAAATCAGGAAGTATGAGTCCTTCAAAGTTTTGTTCTTTTTCTAGATTGTTCTGACTATTCTAGGTCTCTTGCAATTCTATATGAATTCAGAATCAGCTTGTCATTTCTACAAAGAAACTAGCTGGAATTCTGATAGGGATTGTGTAAAATCTGTAGATCAATTTGGGGAATATGGTCATCTTAACAATATTAAGTCCCTTGATTCATAAACATGGATGAATCATTTAGGTCTCTCATTCCATTCATTTAGGTCTTCTTTAACTTTTTCAATGTTTTGTCATTTTCAGTGTATAATTCTTCCACTTCTTTAGTCAAATTTATTCTTAAGTATTTTATTCTTTTTGACACTATTGTAATGAAATTGTTTTCTTGATTTTATTTTGATTCATTGCAATTATATAGAAATACAACTGATTTTTATGTGCTGATCTTGTAATGTGCAATTTTGATAAATTCAGTTATTAATTCTAATCTTTTTTGTGGATTCTTTGGGATTTTCTATATATAAGATCATGTATCTGCAAATAGAGATAACTTTACTTCTTCCTTTTACAATTTGAATGTCTTATTTATTTTTCTTGCCTAATTGCACTGGCTAGAACGTCCAGTACAATGTTGAATAGAAGTGGTGAAGCAAGCAGCCTTGTCTTGTTTCTGATCTCAGGGGGAAAGCTTTCACTCTTTAATCATTGAGAGTAATGCTAACTGTGAGGTTTTTTTATAAATGCCCTTTATCCTTTGGGGGAAGTTCCTTTTTATTCCTAGTTTGTTGAGTGTTTTTATTATTAAGTAGTAATGAATTCTGTTAAAAGTTGTTTTGGTATAGATCAAGATGATCATGTAGTTTTTCCCCTTCATCCCATGAGTGTGATTTTCATATGTTGAACCACTCTTGCATTCCTGGTATAAATCCCACTTAGTTATGATGTAGAAGATTTTTAATATGTTACTGGATTCATTTTTGCTAGTATTTTGCTGAGGATTTTTGCATCTGTATGTATAAGGGATATCGGTGTAAAGTGTTCTTTTCTTGTGATATTTTTACTGGCATTTATAGCAGAGTAATTCTGGCCTCATAGAATAAAGTAGGAAGCGTTCCTGGCTCTTCTTTTTATATTTACTTATTTATTTTTTATACTATAACCATTTTATTAATGGTTGACATCAAGAATATATAAAATCAAGAATATATAAAATCAATGCAGAAAAATGGTATTACATAAATATCATTCTTATAATGGAATCAAAATCTCATGACTACAGAGTATTTTCACTTTGTGTAAGTGATAACTAAAGTCAGTTTTAGAGCTCAACATTCTTATGAAGTTTAGAAGTATTTTAAACTAGCTTTTGGAATCTTAGAATTTATTTTTTAATCTTTCTTTTTCTTTCTTCTCCCAGTAACACTGAGATATAAAATATAAAATATAATATATAGCATATTTATTTTTATTTTTTGAAGAGTTTGAGAAGTATTGCTGTGAATTCTTCTTTAAGTGAATGGTGAATTCACCAGGGAGGGTACCTTATCCTAGGCTTTTCTTGCTTGTTATAGGTCTGTTCAGATTTTCTATTTCTTCCTGAGGCAGTTTTTATAATTTGCATGTTTATAGGAACTTATCCATTTCATCTAGGTTATTTAATTTGTTAATATATAATTGTTTACGATATGCTCTTATAATTTTTTATAAGATTTACAGTGATATATTCACTTTCATTTCTGATTTTAGTAATATGAGTCTTCTCTTTTTTTTCTTAGTCAAGCTAAAGTTTTGTCAATTTTGTTGATCCTTTCAAAGAATCAAGTTTTGGTTCCAGTGATTCTCTCTTTTGCCTTTCTATTCTCCAATTCACTTATTCAGCTCTTATCTTCATTATTTCCTTTTTTCTGCTAGCTTTGTAACTGAGCAGGACCCTATGGGGCCTTCCTGGGACAGAACCCTCCCCCATATCTTTGCTTTAGCTCCTCTCTGAAGTACCTAGGTAATAGTATCTGATGCATATTTCCTTAGATTTTCAGATGCTAAAACCACCACCAAATGGAAGAAATTAACTACTTGATGATGAGGAGAACACAGCCTCCAGACCTTTTGGTGCTTAAGGATTGATCACCGTCAACCAATCAGAGAATTATGCACGAGCTGATCACGTACCCTGGGACACCTCTCCCTCACCTTACCTTTAAAGATGCCTTGCTGAAACACTTCCGGGAGTTTGGGGTTTTTTAAGCACAAGCCACCTGTTATCCTTGCTTGGTCCTGCAATAAACCTTTCTCTGCTCCAAACTTCAACGTTTTGTTTTGTTTGGCCTCACTGTACATTGGGCACACGAACTTGTATTCAGTATCAACTTTGGGTTTAGTTTACTCTTCTTTTTCTAGTTCTTTAAGGTTTAGAGTTAGATTACTGGTCTGGGATCTTTCTTCTGTCTTCATGTAGGTGTTTACAGCTATAAATTTTCCTTTGAGCACTGTGATGGGGCTTGGGGCAGGCTGCCCCCAAATATGCCAAGGTGGCATATTGATTATTATGAACTGAAGTTACTTGACAAACAGCCAGTACAAGAAGAATATTCTGACCCTCCTTTGTTTCTCTGAAAGCAGGAAACAGTGCTCCCATTGGAAGATACCCTCTCTATGCTGAGAGGATGGAAGGCATTCTTATTACTGGCGATACGGAATTCAAAACTGAGAAATCTGTATAAACAAACTGTATTATTTCTTCATTAATTTGTTACCCCAAGCAAAAACCCCTCTGCTTTGTCAAGTCTTCACAAATAATTGATTCTTTGTCTAAGAAGGTATATTAACCCTGGTTTGGTCACTTCTTAGGTCCCACACCTATGGGACCTCTATACAAGCAAAATTACATTTGTGTATTTTTCTCCTGTTAAGCTGCCTTATGTCAATTTGATTATTAGGCTAGCTTAAGACACCTAGCAGGGTAGAGGAAAAATTTTCCTCCCCTACAACTGTTTTCTCTGCATCTCATAAGTTTGAATATGTTTCATTTTCATTCATTTCTAATTATTTTCTAGTTTCACTTCTAATTTCTTTTTTGACCCATTAGTTGCTTGAGTGTGTTAATTTCCCCATATTTGTGAATTTTCTAGTTTTCCTTCAGTTATTAGTCTTATCTCATTGTACTCAGAGAAGAAAATTTTAGATGATTTAAATATTTTAAAATTCATTAAAATTTGTTTGGTGGCCTAATATGTGTCTTTCCTGGAGAATGTTCCAAGTACACTTGAGAAAAAATGTATTCTGCTGTTGTTGTGTTCCACAGATGTGTTCCATAGATGTCTGTAAAGTCTAGTTGGTTTATAGTGTTGTTCAAGCCCTATATTTTCTTATTGACCTTCTGTCTGGCTGTTCTACACATTATTGAAAGTAGGGTATTGAAGTCTCCAACTATTACTGTTGAATTGTCTATTTCTCACCTCAATTCCGTCAGTTTTTGCGGCATATATTTTGGGGTTCTGTTATTTGGAGAGTATATGTTTTAAATTGTTAATTTTCTTGATGGATTGACTCTTTAATAAATCTATAATGCCTCTGTCACCTGTAACAATTTTTGTCCTAAAGTCGATTTTGTCTGATATTAGCACAGCCACACCAACTCTCTTTTGATTACTATTTGCATGGAATATATTTTACCGTGCTTTTACTTTCAACCTATTTGTGTCCCTGGATCTAAAGTGAGTGTCTTATAGATGGAATATAATTGGATCATGTTTTTTATTCATTCTGCCAATATCTGCCTTTGCAGTGGAAAATTTAAGCCATTTACATAAAGTAACTACACATAAGGAAGTACATACTTCTGCCATTTTGCTATTTGTTACCTTTAAGTCTTATATCTTTTTTTCCCCCATTTTCTCCATTACTGCCTTCTCTTTTTATTGATTTTTTTCTAGTGTGCTATTTTGACTACCCTCATTTCTTATTCTGTGTATTTTTGTTTTCTTCTTAGTGGTAACCCTGAGGATTATAATAAAATCTTAACTCTATAATAATCAAATTTGAGTTAATACTAACATTTTCAATAGCATACAAAACTCTTCTCCTTTATAGTTCCACCTCATTTTTCCCAATGTTTTTGTCACAATTAATTGTTTCTACATTAATTATAGATCTATAATTATTATTTTATGCATTATTCTTTTAAATTATAAAGAAAAAAGAGAAGAATTACAAATAAAAAATATAACAATATCAGCTTTTATATTTATTCATGTAGCTTCTTTTTAACATTGTTCTTTATTTCATATGGCTTCAAGTTACTCTCTAGCGTCCTACCATTTCAGACTAAAGGACTTACCTTAGCATTTCTTACAGGGCAGATCTACTAGTGACCAACTCTGTTTTTGTATATCTGAGAATATCTTAATTTTCTCTTCATTTTTGAAGGATGGTTTTGTCACATATAGAATTTTTGGTTGACTGTTTTTCTTTTAGCACTTTAGATATGTCATCCTAATGCATTCTGACCTCCATGGTTTCTGAAGAGAAACTGTTAACCTTATTGAGGATACCTTATACATGATAAGAAACTTCTCTCGTGCAGCTTTCAAAATTCTCCCTTTGTCTTTAGCTTTTGACAGTTTGGCTCTAATGTGTCTCCGTGTGGATCTCTGAGTTTATCCTGCTTGAATTTAATTGAGTATTTTGAATGTATAGATGCCTGTCTTTCATCAAACTTATGTTTTTAAACATTATTTTTTCAAATATTCTGTGTTCTTTTCTCTCTTTTTTCCCTCTAGGACTCCTATTATGCATATGTTGGTATGCTTGAGGTGTCCCAAAGGTCTCTTAATCTCTGTTTATTATTCTTCATTCTTTCCTCTTTCTTCTCCCCAATTGACCTAACCACTGATTCTTGTTAATAGTCACATTTGTTACTGATCTCCCCTAGTGAATTTTTCATTTTATTTCACTTTTTTTTTCAATTCCAGAATTTCTAGTTAGTTCCTTTTTATAATTTCTTTCTCTTTATTGATACTCTCTATTTGGTGAGACATCATTCTCCTGGTTTCCTTTATCTCTTTGAACATATTTAAGACAGCTGATTTAAAGTCTCTGTCTGGTAAGTCCCATGTTTGCTTTTCCTCAAGGATGGTTTCTGATGACCTCTTTTTTTCCTGTGAATGGGCCATATTTTATTGCTTCTTTCCACGCCTCATCATTTGTGTTGAAAACTGGACATATTGAAAATTATAATGTAGTAACTCTGGAAATTCAATTCTTCCCATTCCCAGGTTTGCTGCTCCTGCTTGTAGTGAGTTGTTGTTGTTGTTTGTTTAGTGAGTTTTCTAAAGTATTTTCTACAGTCTGTATTCTTTGTTACATGTGACCACTGAAGTCTGTGTTCCATTAGCTTAGTGGTCAGCTAGTGTTAAGACCATAATTTCCTTAAACAACTACAGCCAAAATTAGAAGAAGAAAAGAAAAAGAAAAAATTACTCTCCCAGTTTTTTCAAGTTGGTTCTGTGTTGGGCATTCCTTCAGTGCTTAGCCAGGTGATTTATAACTCTGCCTTAGCCTTCACTTCATGCTACCATGGAGACTGAAGGTCAGCCAGAGGTGAAAATATAGGGTCTTCTAAGGCCTGTTTTGAACATGTGTCCAGACTTGGGTATGAGCCTTGACTTCCTGATTCCCCAGTATACATGTGAACTTTTAAAAGACCTTATTCTCCCATGTATCTCTTTTCTTAAGTTCTTCCTTTCCAGGCTTTTTGACTTGTCTATTGCTTATTCTGTTTTGTATCTTGTCCCAGGATGCTGCAGCCAATTCTTTTGCCTTTAAATGTTTTTGGCAAACACTTCCCAGGAGGCCACCGCAGCCCTGGGAATGCTTCAAATCAAATAAAAGAAAGGAAATTACCTGCACCAGTCCTTTAGGGAGCCTCAAGACAGGTCAAAACACACAACCAGAATTCTTTGAGAACAAGGTCTATCTTCCTCCTTCTGGCACTAGCATCTGCACCAGGGGTGCAGGCTGTCATCTTCCTGGCTGCTGTTGATCTGGGGGATGAAGGATGGCAAGTAGGTAATTAAAAATGCCACAGCACTCTCTCACTGCGATGCACCAGCTTCTTTCTTCATTAAGCTTTTTGTGGTTGTTGTAAGTTTTTACTAGATTGAAGGGTAATGTGAAACTTGATTTTAACAGCTCTTGTCAGCTTACTTGTTGCTTTTGTGAAGGCATGGAACCCTGGAATTCCATATTCTGCCATATTAAGTGACATCAATTGAAATAGTTCTGCAACTTACATTATGGACAAGAATATGTTTAATTTTGTAAATGTTCTATGCGTGCTTGAAAAGAGTATGTATTCTCCACTCTTAGATAAAATGAAATTTATATATCCATTTGACCTAGCTCATTGATTGTGTCATCCAAGATTTCTAAATTCTTATGAATATTTTTTCTGCTTAATAGTTGCTTATACATATTCAATCTCTCACTAGAATGATTGATATGTGTATTTCCCCCCATAATTCTATTCATTTTTGTTTTATGTACTTTAGACTGTAACAGATTTTTGTTAGTTTAGATATATTTCTTCCCAGTGTATTGAATGTTTTGTCATATTCAGTAAACTTCTTCATCTTTAGGTATACTTTTTACCTAAAAGCATAACATGAATGAAGCAATACGAGCTTTCTATTGATTAGTATTTGCCAACATATAATTTTCTATCCTTTAATTTCAATTTATAGATTTTGTATATGTTTCTTAAAAACAGCATATAGATGAATATTTTCTTTTCAAGTCCAATAATATTAGTTTTTGTTTTTGTTTTTTGTTTTGCAGTACACGGGCCTCTCACTGTTGTGGCCTCTCCCATTGCAGAGCACAGGCTCCAGATGCGCAGGCTCAGCAGCCATGGCTAACGGGCCTAGCCGCTCCACGGCATGTGGGATCCTCCCGGACCGGGGCACAAACCTGCATCCCCTGCATCGGCAGGTGGACTCTCAACCACTGCGCCACCAGGGAAGCCCAATATTAGTTTTTTGACTGGAGCATATAATTCATATAATGAAATTATTGATATATTTGGGTTAAATATACTCTATTTTGTCTCTTCTCTTTGTCTCGCCTTTTGCATGTTTTGTTTTCTCTCCTTTCTTGATTTGTATTGTATGAACTGTTTTGTTCTTTCTCCAGTCTTGCTTGATTTGTATTGTATAGACAACTATTTCATCTCCTTTTTTTTTTCTTGGGCAGCGCCATGGGGCCTCTAGGATCTTAGTTCCCCAACCAAGGATTGAACCCAGGCCCTCAGCAGTGAAAGTACAGAGTCCTAACCACTGCACTACTAGGGAATTCCCTATTTTATCTCAGTATACTTGACCCCATTCTATTTTTCCTCCTCCAATAGTTTGGAAGTTAGTTATGTGCCTGATATCTATTATTCTGAAAATCTTCCTGAAAAATGTAACAGGCATGTTTAATGTATCTAAGCCTAAAATTCAGGAATATTTTTATCCTCTTTCTGACAAATACATGGTCTTAGAGAATTCCCATTCCTATAATCACCTCTCCAGATTTATGGGCTACTTTTGTCATGTATTTAGTTCTAGCTTTTCTTAATATTACAATAAATTATTATCATCATTTATACTCAATATTTGTTTAGTAGTACCTCCATATTTATCATATGCTTTGCTCTTCAATTCCACTTGAACCTTAGGTCTACCATTTGGGGTCAACTTCCTCTGTCTGAAGTATATCCTTTACAATTTCATTTTTAAAAGTCTGCTTGTAGCAAACCCTCAGTTTTAGCTTTTTTTCTCTTTTAGGAACAAAGTAACATTGCCAGATCTAGTATGTGTCTGTGGGTCAGCAAAATTTCAGACAGCCTCCTTGTATCTACCCTGAAAGGAGGCAGTTGGTACTTGAGAAGGAACAGGAGAGGAGAAAGAACTATGTAAGTCATAAAACTGGGGTGACCATATCTCAGTGTTCACCTATTACTCTGACTAATTATTAATAACACTTTTCTCATTCTAAAAAGTTTTACAGTTTGGATAATAAATTCTACTGTCACTTGAATAAAGCCCAAATGACCTGCAGTCCTCCTGGCTTCTGGAGCCATGTTTTCATTTGTATTGAACTCAGATAGCTAGGGACTTTCACTTCGAATAGAATGGAGTAGCTTGTGGCAGTCCAATGTTGCCATTAAGAATCACCAAAAAGAGGGCTTCCCTGGTGGCGCAGTGGTTGAGAGTCCGCCTGCTGATGCTGGGGACACGGATTTGTGCCCCGGTCCGGGAAGATCCCACATGCAGCGGAGTGGCTGGGCATGAGCCATGGCCCCTGAGCCTGTGCATCTGAAGCCTGTGCTCTGCAATGGGAGAGGCCACAACAGTGAGAGGTCTGGTACTACAAAAAAAAAAAAGAATAACCAAAAAGGGTTGATAAAACATCACAAACAAACAAATGAACAAACAAAAAAACAAGCAAACAAAAACCCATTTAAAGGTAAGAGAAAGATAAGAAGCATTGAGGATGAGGACTCAAGATTCCAAGGACAGGGAAGCTGAAGCTACAGCTGCTTTTTTCCCAGGGGCATTGGTCGATTCCATGTTTGCACCAGGAGGCAGGCAATCTGGATTCTGTCTGGGCAGAAGGCCACTGCTAGGAAACAGAGAAATCAGCAAAGTCTTTGGTTTTCTTGTGGGGCTGAAGAGACAAAATTGGAGCCTTGAAGGGCCAATAACTTAGTGGAAAAAAAAGGCTGGGGAGAACTGAGCCTGACATACAAAGAGTTTTCTCCTCAAAAAATTTGCCAAATTATGCAGTTGCATGAGGCAGAGGTTTAAAGTAATTAGAAAGCCCTTAAAACAGAGCTGAAGTTTTGGCAGTTTTTGTTGTATTTTGCAATCTTACTCTTCTGAGGAGAGAAAAGTTATAGTGCATGACTGCTAGGGGAAATTTTCATAATTTAAAAATTTGATTAATCCAAAAGAAGCAAAGAAAGAAAGAAAATGTGGCATAAACCAGGAGGACAAAATATAGAAAAATAAAGCAAAATTGTAGACATAAATGCAAATATATCAGTAAATACAGTAAATGTAAGTAGACTAAATAGTCCAGTACAAAGACAAATGATAGTCAAACTGGTTAAAAACAAAAACCAACTACATACTGCTTATAAGAGATACTTCTTAAATAAAGAGGAACATTTTATAATAAAACAGAGTTCAGAGTACATCATAAAGTCAACTGTTTATCCTTTGTAATCTTAGTATTTGCAAGAATTACCAGGGTAGAGCATAATGACAGGTCCCTTGGTTGTTACCTGTCATCTCTCCCTCCCATTTACTGCACACAGCTCAACTCCAAATCAGCACGGATCGTCTAGCTTCTTGCCTACTTGCCTTCTTCCTTCACTGCTTTATTTCAAGAGGAGATACAGCCCTCTTCTTTCATTCCTCACAAACACAACACTTATCTTGTAACAGATAATTGCTCAGGCTTAGGGATAATGAAAGTGTTGCATGTGACATGACTCTCATGTGAATTGGAAGTATAAAAACAGAACATAAAATCCATAATTGCTGGATTAATTTAAGATGGAAATGGGGAGAAGACAGAAAGCAGTGAATCTTAGTTGACAGGATTGTAACTATTGGCTTTTTACATGCTATTAAAACCTGCTAAAATCTCATCCATTCAGCTCTCCCTTCTACAGCAATTTGGTTCTCTGCCAAACTTTCCATAATAAATAGAGCCTGCAAGCTCTCTGAACAGAGAACTGCAGCCTTTCAGGGGAGAAATCAAAACAAGATCACAAGGTAAGAATGAAATCAATATTCTGGTAGATTTTTAGTCACGTCTTGCAAAGTGAGACCTTGAGAACCATGGAGAAATGGTTTTATTTCTATAAAATAAAGGATTAGGTTGATTTATTATTATTGCCAATAGAAGTAAAAGTTGATGATAATAGTTGCTACTAACTTCGAATTCCATTTTGCTTTCCTTTGAGTGATTTATAAAATTATTAATAGATTGCTAAAATAAATTGTTTTTATAGTACTGTTCCCCTTCCTCACCACAAAACTTCGTAAAGAAAGTTGATAATTCTATTTCCTACTCCTGAAATGCTTATCCAAGACAAACATACTCACAATTGTTTACAAGCGGTTTTCAAGAAAGAAGGACAAATATAAGAACTGAAAAGTGCTATTCCCTCAAAAAAATCTGCTCAAAAATAATTTGTGAAAAAATAAGGAATTAACATTCTAAATAAGTAAATTTAAAAGCTCATTAGTGTTGTTACTATTCTTCATTTAGAGTGAAAATAGTTTTTGCTCTCTTTAATTCTTGCTGTTTTGCACTTTCCTTTGCCTTATCTTTCCCTGCATGAATACTTGCCTCCAGACTATTTGAATTTAAAAAATGACACAAGGTCCTAAGTATTGTGGCTGCACAAGAGTTGATTCTAGAAGGTCTTCGGAAATTTGAGAGTGGAGTATCTAGGACTAGGTGTGGCTGGATATTCTTGATGCTCACTCACTCCTCAGCATTGTGCTTCCTCAGCCTGAATCATCCCTTTATGTCACTGAATGCATCCCTGTATGTCATCCTATGCTGTTCCCTACATCCCTACCTACTGCTTCTCACATTTGTCTTTTGAATACTTAGTGCACTTCTTCTAATTTCGACCCTGAAAAGGCACAGCTCTGTGTTCAGAAAACTTCAGAATCCTCTGTTTCTTAAAGTTTAGGGTGGGTGCTTGAGGTGAATCACACAGCTGGGTAGTGTCCTTAAATTGTAAAGAATTCTCACGGGCATCACTGTCTGCAACTCAAATTTCACATTTTCTTCTCCATGCTTCTCTGAAAGGATCCTGGATTTCCTACCAATATTTGACTGGTGGCTGCATAATTCATTTTCTCAGCAATGTGTTGACTTAGATGTTTTTCACTTTCCCACCACTGTTTAACTTACAGTATCTAAAGCAAGAATGTACCTCTTTTCCTTTCCCATTTATGGAGAGAGAAGAATCCTGAGGGGAACTTTCACTTAGGGGTTGAAATAGGTCTAAAAAGTAAGGGAAGCGATTGAGAAATGGGAGATGCCTCTTCTGGCCAAAGTCTGTAGAGGATTAAAGAAACAGCTTTCAACCAACTTCAGGGAATGTATCTGAGTTTCAGCTGTAAAAAGTTCTGCTCCATGGAGGAATTAAATCATTACAGGGAAATACTGTGGGAGGTGAGGAGGGGGGTTGGGGTGCAGCATTGAGGGAAGAAAAAAATAAACACCAAGAATTGTTTATGCGAGTAAATCTGACAGCATGAGGTCTGTTTTGGAGATATGAGTGCAAAGTTAAATCATTACATGGAAGTACTGCAGAGGGGGCAGCACTGGGGGAAGAAAAATATATACATCAGGGAATATTTATGCCAGTAAATCTGATAGCATGAGGTCTTTTTTGGAGATGTGAGTGTAACTGCGCCAAAATCAATGTATCTTTCATTCAACAAGTTGAAATTTTGCCAAACATGGTGGGCATCAAGTGATAGAATTCTCTTATATCTCAACTTGCAGCAAGAACATTTAGAAACATTAAGACCAAAAATAATCTCCTTGAACAGCAGAAAGAGATCTTAATTCCATTAAAAAAAAAGATGCTTGGTTCAAGGACTTTAGGAAATCCTGGTAGAACCTCTAATCTCTTTTCAATTTCCCTGTGGTTTCTCTGGTGCTATATCTGTACGCAAAAGGAAACTTTAAGGGTACACAGCCTTAGAGGACAGGCAAAGTTCATTTTTGGAGGTGTTAAAGGGGGGAATAAAGAGTTTGGGGCACTTCTTCCCTGTAGCAGACTCCTGGCACACGTTCACATGCTGTCCTTGTTATTGTTGGTAAATCATGCTATATCTGTGAAGGTTTTTGATTTTTTTGTTTTGTTTTGATTTTTACTTTAAGTGAAGAGTGCAGTATAGCATAATAGTAAAAAACACAGATTTTTAGAGTAAGATAGGCCTCAACTCCATTATCTGTCATTGATTAGCTGTATGATTTTGGATCTTAACTTTCCTGAGCCTGAATTTTTTTCTCTTGTGTAAAATGTAAAACAAAATCAAAACAATAATAAAACACTCTACCCTAGAGAGGTGATGAGATGCTTATGAAGGTAAAGCAAGTCAGAAGCAGTCATGAAAGGTAACTGTTAATGATCACTGAAATTTTACTAAATGTGAGACATTCATTCCACATTCTCCCATTTAATCTTCACAGTACCTCTGTGAAATAAATATTATCTTCTCCATTTATAAAATTAAGCAGGTGAGATTTAGAAAGATCGTACTAACCCAACATGACACAACTAGCAAATTTCAGACCAGCAATTAAAACCCAGAGTTAAGTTCCATGAATGAGAAAGACCAACAGGGAAAATGGATTCCAAATGACTTAATTTAATGTGTCGCTAATCCTCTTTGTGAAGCCATTTTCTATTCAAATTTTCCATCATTTCCAAATAAAAATTTTAGTGAGATAACATTAAAACCTTTCACCTGTTTTCTTTAGGGCTACATTCATTACCATCTGAGGGAAAGGGTTCTTGTCAGCCACTGTTCTCTTATGTGACTTTCTTTTGTCATTCCCACTGGTAATGCCAGAACAAACAGTATCCATCCATAAACTTGGCTTTACTTTTAACCAGCATACCAGTCTACATCTAGTTCCTCTTCACTTTGAACAGCTCATAAATTGGATGATCATCACAATTTTTCCCAGCAGTGTTAATGAATCTGAGACCTTTTGCAATTGTAAGAATGTTTTGCTCATTACTTCTCTTGGATTTCCTAGCAAAGATTAGATATTTTCTTAAAGAGTTGGACAGAACTTCATAGTTTTGCATGTCTGCTGTGTTCAAATCTCAACCACTCTAACTTCTTAGCCCTAACTTCTTAGCCTGCTGGCTCTATCAGTTGCAGTTGTTTAAGAAATGCTATTTAAGTAGTTTATATTTTCTTTAAAAAGAGAAAATGATATGACTTTTCCCCACGTTCTTTCATTTGGGGGCTTGTTAAACCCAAACATGAACTTTCCTCTAACCTGAATTTATTAGTTCCAAAATTTTTCCTACCTAAGGTTTTATTTTTCAATTATCTTTTATACATATATTATATATATTAATTGTCCACACTCTTTAACAATCCTGTTTAAACAATACTTTATCAGTAGTCAGCATGATTGCTTCATGCAGGTAAATCAATAGTAGTAATATTGTTTCCTTGAGTAAATATTTCTTATTTTCTAGTCATTTTTAAGAGTTTGAGGCACAGACCTAGGTGCCAACATTCATTCTAGTGTAATTCAGTGGCTATCTTTAGCTTCCTTTTTTTTCTTCATTATGACTTGTATAAGATCTATATTACCTCAATGTATATGTAGCATTACTTTACAAAGAGCATGCATATTTTTTTCTTCACTGACTTTCTCACATGCCATATGGTTTGTGAAATCATAATCATAATTGTCACTATGCGGTGCCAATTACATTTATTAGAATAAATTGGATGTTATTGACTCAAAGGAGTATAAGCTGTTTGACTAAAAAAGTTTGGAGGGTCCCATGCCTAGGATGTGACATATAATGCTTACATGTGGCTGTCCAATTATTATTACCATTCATTATGTCAAGTGGAAGGATTTCTCCTCAGTACTATGAGGTCCATGAGATTAGACACAGCATTTAGAAGCATTAAAGTCATTCGCACTGTGATGTACCAGTTGGAAAAAAATGTTGTTTATAAATCTTTGTATTTTTTTAATTCATAAAAGTATAAAAAATTAGATAGAAGTCCAGTTTATAGCAGCGTCCAATTTTTTTTTCTGGTTATTTGTGGGAAATGCTCCTAAAAGAGCATCTGGCTTTAGACTTATTGGCTCTCCCTACTATCTAGATAGAATCATGCAGGGACTAGTAACCTCGAGGGTTGTAGTTCACTGCTAGGTCCAGATAACTTCTGTACTTATTACATGCACCACCTCTTCTTGGCAAAGAAAGGCACACCAGTTATATTCTTTTGCTCTGCATCATTAGGCATAGAAAGAGGTCATATCTGTCCAGGGGAGGAAAATAATTAGGTCTTATCTTGGAGAAGAGAAGTGTCTAGCATAGTCTTCATTTCAGTAGTTTTCACTTTAAACCCAGCTACCAGGTAACCAAGACTGAGCTTACTTGGATTCCCATGTAAGGATGATGAAGTCAGCAATCTGGGAAACTGCTACAGCCCATGAAGTAGGCAGGGTGGGAGACAAAGGCTTGTCACGCCATGGTGGACAAGTTTCCAGACCTCTGAGTTGTATTTCTGATCATTGCACAAGATAGCTCTGTTGAAACTTTTATGGGAATTAAATATCCAGGGTATGGATTGTGTCTTAGCTTATTCAGGTCAATGTCCAGGAACTCCCACATCTGTGAGTAGAAAGCTTCTATACTCTTGAATTTTAAATGTCTTCTAACAATCAAATTTAATATCTAATACACAATGCAGTATATCACTGGGTGGCCATTTGGTTGTGAAAGAAAATCTCATGGTCTGTCCAGGGATGACGTTCAAAACATTTAACAGCTGGCATGGCATGGCAGAGATAAGTGAGAAAGGAACTAGCCACGTGGAGCATGCCAGCTGAATACCAACTTTGGAAGGGACTCTCATTGTGGCTTTGGCCTCTATCAACTAATTTGGGATAATGTGGTAGTGAAGGAGCTGTGGGATAGCTTAAGTTTTGCGGTACGCAGGCCTCTCACTGTTGTGGCCTCTCCCGTCGCGGAGCACAGGCTCCAGACATGCAGGCTCAGTGGCCATGGCTCACGGACCCAGCCGCTCCGCGGCATGTGGGATCTTCCCAGACCGGGGCACGAACCCGTGTCCCCTGCATCGGCAGGTGGATTCTCAACCACTGCGCCACCAGGAAAGCCCAGTGCTTTTCTCTTTTGAGCATCATTACGGACTCATGATTTTTGGTGATGTGTAATTAACTCGTTTTCAGACTTGTTTTGATTAGCTATAATTTTTTGTTGTCTTCAGTCACTTGGTCACAATTTAGTACACAGAAGCCCCTTCACGGTGGCTCTTTCTTTTTAAACTACCTCAGAACTTTAAAATATGCATCTCTGTTCTCAGGCAACAAGTTATTCAGGCTCACCCTGCATTTCTTCTATCTGAAACATTAAATCAGCCGTTCTCCAAAGAGCCCTAGTTTCTTCAGTGGAGAACATTATTAGGCTACCAAAATCTGGGCCCTGGGATATACATTGGATTATATCATCTTAATACTGAAATTAAAGCAGTTCAGTTAAAATCATGAGTTCATATTTGTATTATCACTGGAGTTCTATGATATATGTCAAAATACTTCTTACAATTATTTTTAATATTTTATTTTGTTATGAGTATATAAACATTTGTTTGATTTACACTTTGGTCCAATTGTTTAAGTTCTTTTTGACTTTGAAAATATTGATGTGTTATTGACAGTTTTTTAAATTTGGTTGCTGCATTAGTTACTGGAGGATGTGGAAACCTGCTTAACAGTTCACTTTATAAATAGGATGTTAACTGAAGTTTGATCTTCAATGTCTTTACAAGTCATTTCATTTGGCTACTATGTGTCCACCCACAATGACTTAATGCATGATTATATGTATATGATTATCATAATCAATTGTATACACAAATTAATATATATATAAATTTTTGGTGAACAAATCCTACTGGTGTTTTACAAGAATAAAATAGCAATAAAAGTACTATATTGGCAATCTGTAAAATTAATAGTAAAACTAGTAATAATAGTACCACTATTGGCAATCTGAATTTTTTTTTTAAAAGAACAACTCAAATAATTACTTATAAATTTCAAAATCCTTTCATGATATAAAATTTTTCAGTTTATCCATTCTGTTTCTGTCATATCATGCTTTTCTCTCATATAAAATATTTTTATTGATTTTAAAATATCAATTTATGTATTCATATTATACTAAAATTTTGCTTAAAATATATCATTATTTAAATATTAAAATGTTTAAACTAGCTGCTATGGAACACAGTATGAAGGTTCCTCAAAAAATTAAAAATAGAACCACCATATGATCTAGCAATCCCACTTTTGTGTATGTATCCAAAAGAATCAAAAGCAGGATATTGAAGAGTTATTTACACACCTATGTTCATTGTAGTATTATTCAGAATAGCCAAGAGGTGGAATCAACCCAAATGTCCACTAATGAATGGATAAAGAAAATATAGTATATACATACAATGAAATATTATTCAGCCTTACAAAAAAGGAGGAAATCCTGTCACATGCTACAACAAAGATGAACCTTGAGGACATTATGCTAAGTGAAATAAGCCAGACACAAATACTCTATACTATATGATCCCATTTATAGGAGGTATTAAAGTAGTCAAACACAAGAAACAGAGAGTGGAATGGTGTTGCCATGGGCTTTGGGAAGGGGGAAATGGTGAGTTGTTGTATGATGGATATAGTTTTAATTTTGCAAGATGAAAAAGTTCTAGAGATCTGTTGCACAACAATGTGAATGTAGTTAACACTACTGAAGTGTACACTTAAAAATGGTTAAGATGGTAAGTTTTATATTATCTATTTTTTTACCACAATTAAAAATGTTTATAAAGAAGGGCTTTGAGCAGGGGGTGGGGGAGAATGTTTAAACAACCCAACTGTATTTAGAGATATTATTAAGTCAATGTCCAGAATACATTAGTTGTTAGCCATTTCTTTTTAGGATTTAGAAAAAGCCAATGTAGATTACATTTAGACAAAAAATATGTAAAGATAATTTGTATCACTTGATATGCTTTAGCTGCAATAAAAGAATAACAAATTGAATATGGCTCAAATTATAAGGACATTTACTGCTCACTTAACAAGAAGTTCTGAAGTTGGCAGCCCCAGAGTTGGTGTAAAGAATCAAGGACGGGGCTTCCCTGGTGGCGCAGTGGTTGAGAGTCCGCCTGCCGATGCAGGGGACACGGGTTCGTGCCCCGGTCTGGGAAGATCCCACATGCCGCGGAGCGGCTGGGCCCGTGAGCCATGGCCGCTGAGCCTGCGCGTCCGGAGCCTGTCCTCCGCAACGGGAGAGGCCACAACAGTGAGAGGCCCGCGTAACGCATAAAAAAAAAAAAAAAAAAAAAAAAAAGAATCAAGGACATAACCAAAAGACCCAGGCTCTTCTTACCCTTCTGCTCTGCCATTCTCAGACTGTCCATGATCTCTCCCTTCATGGGAGAAGATGGCTGGCCCAGCTTTGAGCACCACATCCTCACAGAGGGCAAGTGAGTGGAAGTCAAACAGCACTTACTTCTAAGGAGAGAAAGTTTCCCAGAAGTTCCAGGCACACCTCCCCTTTGTCTCAATGGTAAGATCTGTGTTACACGCCTATACCTAGAACTGTTATTGTCAGATGGAGACAGTATTGCCATGAATGGCTTAGGTTTCTACACATCTAAATTTCTTTTGGGGGGAAAGAAAAGAGATTTGTCAGTTAAAAAACAACATTCATGCTAGGTAAACTCTCAGCATCCCCTCATTCCTGCAGAACTCCAACCATTTTTAGTTTTTCAGGACTTCTTGCCCGTCGCTGAGAAGGGCACCCAAATTCTTTTCAAAGTCATCCTGAGGATTCTGCCTTAGTCTGAAAAACACCTCAAAAATTGTCTTTAGGGGGGCTTCCGGGAAGATGGTGGTAGAGTAAGACGCGGAGATCACCTTCCTCCCCAGAGATACACCAGAAATACATCTACACGTGGAACAACTCCTACAGAACACCTACTGAACGCTGGCAGAAGACCTCAGACCTCCCAAAAGACAAGAAACCCCCCCACGTACCTGGGTAGGGCAAAAGAAAAAAGAATAAACAGAGACAAAAGGATAGGGATGGGTCCTGCACCAGTGGGAGGGAGCTGTGAAGGAGGAAAGGTTTCCACACACTAGGAAGCCCCTTCGCGGGCAGAGACTGCAGGTGGCGCAGGGGGAAAGCTTTGGAGCTGCGGAGGAGAACCCAGCGACAGGGGTGTGGAGAGCAAAGCGGGGAGATTCCCGCACAGAGGATCAGGGCCGACCGGCACTCACCAGCCCGAGAGGCTTGTCTGCTCACCTGCCAGGGCGGGCGGGGCTGGGAGTTGAGGCTCGGGCTTCGGTCTGAGCACCGGGAGAGGACTGGGGCTGTCTGCGTGAACACAGCCTGCAGTGGGTTAGTGCACCACAGCTAGCCGGGAGGGAGTCCGGGGAAAAGTCTGGACCTGTCAAGAAGAGGCAAGAGACTTTTTCTTCCCTCTTTGTTTCCTGGTGTGCGAGGAGAGGGGATTAAGAGCGCTGCTTAAAGGAGCTCCAGAGACGGGCGCGAGCCGTGGCTAAAAGCACAGACCCCAGAGAGGGGCATGAGACGGTAAGGCTGCTGCCGCCGCCACCAAGAAGCCTGTGTGTGAGCACAGGTTACTATCCACACCCTGCTTCCGGGGAGCCTGTGCAACCCCCCACTGCCAGGGTCCCGGGATCCAGGGACAACTCCCCCAGGAGAACACACGGCGCGCCTCACGCTGGTGCAATGTCACGCCGGCCTCTGCCGCCGCAGGCTCGCCCCGCACTACGTGTCCCTCCCTCCCCCCGGCCTGAGTGAGCCACAGTCCCCGAATCAGCTGCTCCTTTAACCCCGTTCTGTCTGAGCGAAGAACAGACGCCCTCTGGCGACCTACACGCAGAGGCGCAGCCAAATCCAAAACTGAGCCCCTGGGAGCTGTGAGAACAAAGAAGAGAAAGGGAAATCTCTCCCAGCAGCCTCAGAAGCAGCGGATTAAAGCTCCACAATCAACCTGATGTACCCTGCATCTGTGGAATACATGAATAGACAACGAATCATCCCAAATTGAGGAGGTGGACTTTGAGAGCAAGATGTATGATTTTTTCTTCTATTTGTGAGTGTGTATGTGTATGCATCTGTGTGAGACTATATCTGTATAGCTTTGTTTCCACCATTTGTCCTAGGGTTCTATCCATCTTTTTATTTTTCTTAATAATTATATTTTTATTTTAATAACTTTATTATATTTTATCTTACTTTATCTTCTTTCTTTCTTTTTTCCTTCCTTCCCTCCTTCCTTCCATCATTACTCCCTCCCTCTCCCCTGTCTTTCTTTCTTTCTACTTCTACTAATTCTTTCTTTCTACTTTTTCTCCCTTTTATTCTGAGCCGTGTGGATGAAAGGCTCTTGGTGTTGCAGTCAGGAGTCAGTGTTGTGCCTCTGAGGTGGGAAAGCCAACTTCAGAACACTGGTCCACAACAAGGACCTGGAAGAACTAAAGATGAAACAAACAACGATGAAAAACACAATAAATGAAATTAAAAATACTCTACATGGGATCAGAGTAGCAGAATAACTGAGGCAGAAGAACGATTAAGTGACTTGGAAGATAAAATAGTGGAAATAACTACTGCAGAGCAGAATAAAGAAAAAAGAGTGAAAAGAACTGAGGACAGTCTCAGAGACCTCTGGGACGACGTTAAATGCACCAACATTAGAATTATAGGGGTTCCAGAAGAAGAAGAGAAAAAGAAAGGGACTGAGAAAATATTTGAAGAGATTATAGTTGAAAACTTCCCTAATATGGGAAAGGAAATAGTTAATCAAGTCCAGGAAGCACAGAGAGTCCCATACAGGATAAATCCAAGGAGAAATATGCCAAGACACATATTAATCAAACTGTCAAAAATTAAATACAAAAAAAATATTAAAAGCAGCAAGGGAAAAACAACAAATAACACACAAGGGAATCCCCATAAGGTTAACAGCTGATCTTTCAGCAGAAACTCTGCAAGCCAGAAGGGACTGGCAGGACATATTTAAAGTGATGAAGGAGAAAAACCTACAACCAAGATTACTCTACTGGGCAAGGATCTCATTCAGATTTGATGGAGAAATTAAAACCTTTACACACAAGCAAAAGCTGAGAGAGTTCAGCACCACCAAACCAGCTTTACAACAACTGCTAAAGGACCTTCTCTAGGCAAGAAACACAAGAGAAGGAAAAGACCTACAATACCGAACCCAAAACAATTAAGAAAATGGGAATAGGAACATACATATTGATAATTACCTTAAAGGTAAATGGACTAAATGCTCCCACAAAAGACACAGATTGGCTGAATGGATACAAAAACAAGACCCATATATTTGCTGTCTACAAGAGACCCACTTCAGACCTAGAGACACATACAGACTGAAAGTAAGGGGATGGAAAAAGATATTTCATGCAAATGGAAACCAAAAGAAAGCTGGAGTGGCAATTCTCAGATCAGACAAAATAGACTTTAAAATAAAGACTATTAGAAGAGACAAAGAAGGACACTACATAATGATCAAGGGATCGATCCAAGAAGAAGATATAACAATTGTAAATATTTATGCACCCAACATAGGAGCACCTCAATACATAAGACAAATACTAACAGCCATAAAAGGGGAAATCGACAGTAACACACTCATAGTAGGGGACTTTAACACCCCACTTTCACCAATGGACAGATCATCCAAAATGAAAATAAATAAGGAAACACAAGCTTTAAATGTTACATTAAACAAGATGGACTTAATTGATATTTATAAGACATTCCATCCAAAAACAACAGAATACACATTCTTCTCAAGTGGTCATGGAACATTCTCCAGGATAGATCATATCTTGGGTCACAAATCAAGCCTTTGTAAATTTAAGAAAATTGAAATCATATCAAGTATCTTTTCTGACCACAACGCTATGAGACTAGATATCAATTACAGGAAAAAATCTGTAAAAAATACAAACACATAGAGGCTAAACAATACACTACTTAATAACGAAGTGATCACTGAATAAATCAAAGAGGAAATTAAAAAACTTAGAAACAAATGACAATGGAGACACGACGACCCAAAACCTATGGGATGCAGCAAAAGCAGTTCTAAGTGGGAAGTTTATAGCAATACAATCCTACCTTAAGAAACAGGAAACATCTCGAATAAACAACCTAACCCTGCACCTAAAGCAATTAGAGAAAGAAGAACAGAAAAACCCCAAAGTTAGCAGAAGGAAAGAAATCATAAAGTTCAGATCAGAAATAAATGAAAAAGAAACGAAGGAAATGATAGCAAAGATCAATAAAATTAAAAGCTGGTTCTTTGAGAAGATAAACAAAATTGATAAAGCTTAGCCAGACTCATCAAGAACAAAAGGGAGAAGACTCAAATCAATAGAATTAGAAATGAAAAAGGAGAAGTAACAACTGACACTGCAGAAATACAAAAGATCATGGGAGATTACTACAAGCAACTCTACGCCGATAAAATGGACACGCTGGAAGAAGTGGACAAATTCTTAGAAATGCACAACCTGCCAAGACTGAATCAGGAAGAAATAGAAAATATGAACAGACCAATCACAAGCACTGAAATTAAAACTGTGATTAAAAATATTCCAACAAACAAAAGTCCAGGACCAGATGGCTTCACAGGCGAATTCTATCAAACACTTAGAGAAGAGCTAACACCTATCCTTCTCAAGCTCTTCCAAAATATAGCAGAGGGAGGAACACTCCCAATCTCATTCTACGAAGCCAACATCACCTTGATACCAAAACCAGACAAGGATGTCACAAGACAGAAAACTACAGGCCAATATCACTGATGAACGTAGATGCAAAAATCCTCAACAAAATACTGGAAACAGAATCCAATAGCACATTAAAAGGATCATACATCATGATCAAGTGGGGTTTATCCCAGGAATGCACGGATTCTTCAATATACGCAAAACAATTAATGTGATAAACCATATTAACAAATTGAAGGAGAAAAACCATATGATCATCTCAATAGATGCAGAGAAAGCTTTCAACAAAATTCAACACCCATTTATGATAAAAACCCTGCAGAAAGTAGGCATAGAGGGAACTTTCCTCAACATAATAAAGGCCATATATGACAAACCCACAGCCAACATCGTCCTCAATGGTGAAAAACTGAAAGCATTTCCACTAAGATCAGTAACAAGATAAGGTTGTCCACTCTCACCACTCTTATTCAACATAGTTTTGGAAGTTTTAGCCACAGCAATCAGAGAAGAAAAGGAAATAAAAGGAATCCAAATTGGAAAGGAAGAAGTAAAGCTGTCACTGTTTGCAGATGACATGATACTATACATAGAGAATCCTAAAGATGCCACCAGAAAACTACTAGAGCTAATCAATGAATTTGGTAAAGTAGCAGGATACAAAATTAATGCACAGAAATCTCTGGCATTCCTATACACTAATGATGAAAAATTGGAAAGTGAAATTAAAAAAACACTCCCATTTACCATTGCAACAAAAAGAATAAAATATCTAGGAATAAACCTACCTACGGAGACAAAAGACCTGTATGCAGAAAATTGTAAGACACTGATGAAAGAAATTAAAGATGATACAAATAGATGGAGAGATATACCATGTTCTTGGATTGGAAGAATCAACACTGTGAAAATGACTCTACTACCCAAAGCAATCTACAGATTCAATGCAATCCCTCTCAAACTACCACTGGTATTTTTCACAGAACTAGAACAAAAAATTTCACAATTTGTATGGAAACACAAAAGACCCCAAATAGCCAAAGCAATCTTGAGAACGAAAAATGGGCCTGGAGGAATCAGGCTCCCTGACTTCAGACTATACTATAAAGCTACAGTAATCAAGACAGTATGGTACTGGCACAAAAACAGAAAGATAGATCAATGGAACAGGGTAGAAAGCCCAGAGATCAACCCACGCACATATGGTCACCTTATCTTTCATAAAGGAGGCAGGAATGTACATTGGAGAAAGGACAACCTCTTCAATAAGTGGTGCTGGGAAAACTGGACAGGTACATCTAAAAGTATGAGATTAGATCACTCCCTAACACCATACACAAAAATAAGCTCAAAATGGATTAAAGGCCTAAATGTAAGGCCAGAAACTCTCAAACTCGTAGAGGAAAACATAGGCAGAACACCCTATGACATAAATCACAGCAAGATCCTTTCTGACCCACCTCCCAAAGAAATGGAAATAAAAACATAAATAAACAAATGGGACCTAATGAAACTTCAAAGCTTTTGCACAGCAATGGAAACCATAAACAAGACCAAAAGACAACCCTCAGAATGGGAGAAAATATTTTCAAATGAAGCAACTGACAAAGGATTAATCTCCAAAATTTTTAAGCAGCTCATGCAGCTCAATAACAAAAAAAACAAACAACCCAATCCAAAAATGGGCTGAAGACCTAAATAGACATTTCTCTAAAGAAGATATACAGACGGCCAACAAACACATGAAAGAATGCTTAACTTCATTAATCATTAGAGAAATGCAAATCAAAACTACAATGAGATATCACCTCACACCAGTCAGAATGGCCATCATCAAAAAATCTAGAAACAATAAATGCTGGAGAGGGTGTGGAGAAAGGGGAACCCTCTTGCACTGTTGGTGGGAATGTAAATTGATACAGCCACTGTGGAGAACAGTATGGAGGTTTCTTAAAAAACTACAAATAGAACTACCATATGACCCAGCAATGCCACTACTGGGCATATACCCTGAGAAAACCATAATTCAAAAAGAGTTATGTACCAAAATGTTCATTGCAGCTCTATGTACAATAGCCTGGAGATGGAAACAACCTAAGTGTCCATCATCGGATGAATGGTAAAGAAGATGTGGCACATATATACAACGGAATATTACTCAGCCATAAAAAGAAACGAAATTGAGCTATTTGTAATGAGGTGGATGGACCTAGAGAGTCTGTCATACAGAGTGAAGGAAGTCAGAAAGAGAAAGACAAATACCGTATGCTAACACATATATATGGAATTTAAGGAAAAAAATGTCATGAAGAGCCTAGGGGTAAGACAGGAATAAAGACACAGAGCTACTAGAGAATGGACTTGAGGATATGGGGAGGGGGAAGGGTAAGCTGTGACAAAGCGAGAGAGAGGCATGGACATATATACACTACCAAACATAAGGTAGATAGCTAGTGGGAAGCAGCCGCATAGCACATGGAGATCAACTCGGTGCTTTGTGACCACCTGGAGGGGTGGGATAGGGAGGGTGGGAGGGAGGGAGACGCAAGAGGGAAGAGATATGGGAACATATGTATATGTATAACTGATTCACTTTGTTATAAAGCAGAAACTAACACACCAGTGTAAAGCAATTATACTCCAATAAAGATGTAAAAAAATTTTTTTTCTTTAATCTGATTTTCAGTTCTTTCAGGACAGAAAACTAAGCCTTTAATCAGACATATCAGAAACACTTCTTCCATACTAACGGAAAAGAGGAATGTGTCCATTTCCCATTTGACCATTTTCTAGTCAGCTCAATTCATTCTTAAATGCAGACGCTGATGTTCCTTTAATTTTTTTTTTTTTTAGCCATGAAATAGATTGCTTACTTAATTCTGTCAATGAGTCTCTTTGATCACCACACTTGAAAAAGTAGAATACATATATTTTAGAATTCACTGACAGTCTCTATTTCCTTTAACTTAAAAAATTCATTAACATATACACACAGAAAATTGCACAAATCATGCGAACAAACCTATGCAACCATAAAAAGAAACAGAAGAGTAAAGAACACCAGAATCCTCCTCCTGCCCTCTTGTTGTCACTTCTCTCTACCTCAAGAAAAGCCATTATTAGGTTTTTTAATATCATATATTCAATATGCCTTTGGGGGTTTTGAGCTATTCATAAATAAATTCATACATTCTATATCTCTTTGTTTCTAGCCTCATTCATTCAAGATTATGTTTGTGAGATACCTCTGTGTTGTTGCACATCGAAGTAGCTTGTTTACTCTCATTACTGGTTAGAATTCCTCTAAATGAATGTGCCACAATTTATCCATTATAAGGTAGTCGGACATTTGCATTGTTTGCTGCTTGGAGTTATGTGACTAGGACTGCTAGGAATATTCTCCTACATATATTTTGGCAAATATTTTTATGCCTTTCTGTTGGATATATACCTTCAAGTAGACTTGTTGGGCCAAATGTATGTATATGTTCAGCTTTAGTGGATACTACCACATTATTTTCCAAAGTGGTTGTAGCAATTTACACTCTCATCAGCCATGTATAAGAATTCCAGTTGTCCCAAATCTTTGCAAATACCTGGTATTTCCTGTCTTCCTCATTTTAGCCATTTTGATAGATAAGCATTGTGGTTCTCCTTCAACGTTAATGCATGCATTTTCTTTACTTTTCCTAGAAATATGTTGTTTCAGTCTGGGGCAACTAGACTTAAATAAGCTGACAAACACACTTCAGAAAAAGATATCTTCCCTAGGATTGTAGTTTTGGAGTTGAGGTATGCCTCTGTTGTGTACCAACTGCAAAGCAACATTAATTAGAGAAGAAAACATTAAGAAAACAAACCATCATATTATATTTGGGTTTCAGAAAAAAAGTCAGGAACCATTTTTTAAAAATGTTACACTATAGTAGAAAAAAAGGATTGTTCTCTTAACCCCACGATCACAAATGGAGTTTTTATAGACTTTGAATACAACATACTTTAAGGAAATTTAGTCAAGTTATTACTGAATCATTATGATCTAATAATAATCCACCCTCAATGTTTTATTAAATAAAACATTGTCCAAGTGACATACAATTTAACAAAGTGTATCTACTTTATGTAATTTATCACAAGCATTTGATAAACCAGGTAATATAGAGGTTCTACACGTGACATCCAAGCACTAAAGGCTGACCGACTGACTGGTTTGGGTTTATTTTTAAGCACAAGGACAACTCTTATCTTCTGGTTGGGTGTCAGAAGACTTAAGTTCAAACAAAGCAAAGGGTATTTTTAGAGCTTATATTTAGTCTTCATAATATAACTAGCAAGCAGTAACTAGTAGTTGACTTCCATTCTTAAAGAGGAAACTTTTTTCTTAAATGTTTTTATTTTTAAAGTGGGTCTGGTACATTATCTTCTACCAATGCAAAGTTTTGCTGCTTTGGGCTGCCTTCTCTTGGCCCTAAATTTTATTTTATTTTATTTTTTTATTGTTTGGCTGTACAGCTGCTGTGGAAGTGCAGAGTCTTAACCACTGAACCGCCAGGGAAGTTCCTCTTGGTCCTAAATTTTAGACATTAAAGTCCTTATTTCCCCATTACCATAAACATCTGGCTCACCCTTTCAGAAGCTCCTCTTGTTATTCCTCAGTTTTTCAAATCTGCCTTCAAATGAAGCCTACTAGCCTCCAGGATCAATTCCAGAAATATCTAGTGGCATCCCTATGCACTGCGAATGGAAGTTAGGTATACTTTCACTGGCTTTAAACATATATATATATATATATATATATATATATATATATATATATATATATATATATATATTATCTGGAATAAACTCTTCTTATCAATATTTTATGTAGTTAAGAAATGTACCATACCCAAATCAGTCTGCTTCTTTAGAAATTTAAGGATATATATTGCATTCTACTTTAAAGATGCACTTCAAACTCTAAAGTTTTCCTGTCTAAAATATGATGTTTCTCTTAAAAAACAAACAGCAAATCACCTGCTAGAATTTCAGATGCTGCCCAGATAACCATATCCTTGTTAGGATTTGGAATTGTACAAATATTAAACCAGTCTAGACTTTGGAATCTGGGCACTATTTCCAGAGTCATAGCTGACATTAATGGGCAAGTTCTCATCTTTGGTTAAGCAATCTGTTTTGGTTGTATTGTTGCCAATTCCAGATGCCCTCACTCTTCTTGGTATGTGTTTGTGGAGAACAGGCAAGATCCAGAAATAATTCCTCCAAACATACATACACATAGATGCAATTACTATCTTTTTTATGAATAAACAGGGATGATAGAGTTTGATATAGCTTCATTGCCTACCGTTGCAAGTTGTTTTCCTTTGTGGATCTAGGTATAAACTTTTTAGAAAGCAAAACAAGGCAGGTCTAAAACAACGAACTGAAGCAAAACAGATTGGATTTTTATCTCCAGTTTTGAGTGCTGATTTTATGACCTAGTGACTCAGGTATATTCACATGCTGTGGCTTGGCACCTGCTTTTACCTTATCTATTTCTCAGCAAAGCCTTTATCTGAGATTTTGCCCCCACTCCTTGTTCCCCTGCCACCTTCTATGGAATGCTGTGCCAGAAATATTTTCTGTGATTCAGTTTTAATCACATCTTCTAAAACCTTTCTCACTCTTCCCTCACTTGTCTTACAAGCTAGAAGGAAACAAATCAAGGCTGCATGCCCTTATCCCCATCCAAAAAAGTGAGCAGTTTCATTGGTTCCTAGAGACAGGACATTGCACTGTGGAAGAAGGTATTCAAACATTTATTAAATTCCATACTTGAGACAAAAGGACAGCATCAAAAATTTCCCTGATAAAATGGAACAGTTCCCTGTATTTTCTTCACACTTTGTTTTTCTTTGCTGTTGTTGCTTAAAATTTTAATGAAACATTAGCCGGTTATAGAGGAAAGAGCAGTCATAGCTACTGCTCTGTGAGCTGGGGACCTAAGTTCTGGTCCTGATCCTCCACCATATACTCACTCACTAGCTGTGTGACCTTAAGTAAGACCTGCTTTGAGTGTCACTTCCCTCATCTGTAAAATAAGGAGTTTTAGGCCAGCCCTGCAGTTTTTAATGGTACTCAGTGGACGGCAAATGTGCTTTAGTGGTTCTAGCATCTATCTGATGCTAATTTCACAGGTTCTGGGGCTACTCTAAGACTAAACACTGATCCATAAACCCAATCAAAATTTCCTTTCTGCTCATCCAAATAGTTTCATTGTCTTCAGTAACTGACATTACAATCTTTTCTCTTTTTAAAAATGTTCTGCAGTTTCATAATTAATATATCAAGATGTAGATTTTTTTCTTTTTTTAAACCTACTTGGGATTCATTGGGATTTTTAGATCTGAGGATTGGGGTCTTTCAATAATTCTGGAAAGTTCTCAGCCTTTATACCTTCAAATATTGCTCATTTCCTATTCTATCTCCTTCTAAAATTCCAAATAGATACACATTAGACTGTCTCATTCTGTCCTTGAAGTCTCTTACCCCCATTTTTATATTTTTCATCTTTTTAAAAAAGTAATAATTATTTTTTTAAAGTCTTTATTGAATTTGTTACAATATTGCTTCTGTTTTAGTTTTTTGGCCCTGAGGCATGTGGGATCTTAGCTCCCTGAACAGGGATCTAACTCGCAACCCCTGCATTGGAAGGCGAAGTCTGGACCGCCAGGGAAGTCTCTATTTTTCATCTTTAAGTGTTACTGGATTGTATTCCAAGGAATACCTTCAGATATATTTTCTAGTTCACTGACTCTCTTCATATGTGTCTAATCTGTTTAATCAATCCATGGAGCTTTAAGTCCAACAGTATATTTTTCATTTCTAGATATTTTATTTGGATCTTTTTCAAATCCATTTGTTCTTTGTTCATGTTTTCAATCTTTTTAGAGCTCTACCTAAACATATTACAATCAGTTGTTTTAAAAAAAATCAGTTGTTTTATATGTCATTTATGATTGTTCTAATACATGAAGCCTTTGCAGGTTGGTTTCTGCTGTCTGTTCCCTCCATGGGCTCTCACCATGATGCCTAGTATTCTTGTTTGCTTTATAAATCTTGACTGCAAATTACTCATTCATCCTGCAAATTTTTCTCTGTGAATATTCTGTGGCTTGAGTTGCAGCCGGTAAAATTCATCAAGATAAGATTTGAGTTTTCCTTTCCAATATGCCTTGGGATACTACCAACCTAAAACCATTTTGTGTTTAATTCTCTATTTCAGGCTTTTGGAGGCACACAGGTAGTGAGTGTGAATACAGGCTGCAAACCCCTGTGGGGGCTAAGTTTTCATGAGGAGATAAATTCTCAGAGCAATGGTTTCCCTTCCCTCGGACAAACAAGCTTCCTAGCTATCCCCTTCTGCAAGTGGGGTTTATTTATCTCAATCAGCCTTAACCTGTGAGTGTAGCCCTTTGGATATCCAGGTTTGTGCAGCAATTCCCTATTAGAATCCCCATCTTAGGCACATCCTGGGCTTTATTTCCTGGCCCCCGCACTTCATGTAGTTGTCCGCTCTCTCTAGCATTTAGCAGACAACTTTAGGAAAAAGCCAAGCTTGCATGCCTACTATACATTCTTTACTTTCATGCCAGCTCAACGATAAATTTGAAAAAACTTTTTTTTTTTTTTTTTTTTTTGCGGTATGCGGGCCTCTCACTGTTGTGGCCTCTCCCGTTGCGGAGCACAGGCTCCGGACGCGCAGGCTCAGCGGCCATGGCTCACGGGCCCAGCCGCTAGGCGGTATGTGGGATCTTCCTGGACTGGGGCACAAACCTGTGTCCCCTGCATCGGCAGGCAGACTCTCAACCACTGTGCCACCAGGGAAGCCCTTGAAAAAACTTTAAAAAATATTTCTTACAGCATTATAGTTGTTTTGTCAGGTGGGCTGGCCATGGTAACTAATCCACTGTTATGTCGGAAACAGAAGTCTCTGATTAATTAACTTTATAATGAGCAAATATTATAAATTTAAATATATAAACCATAGTTATATTAATAAATCAACAAATTCCTGATTTTCTCTTTTTTGTCTCTTGGGGGTTCTATTCAATATTCCTTTTTCAGAAAAGGATTCTACTTCTTTAAAAGTTTTGAAAATTTCCTCTTCCACCCACAAACTGTAATGATTATAATGATTTCTCCTTATGATGCTGCTAAATCTATTAACTAGCTAGACCACCACTGATGGCATATGAACTGAGTCTCAGTTTCACTCTCCCTTACAAGGTCAAATAATCCAGGTGGCATGTCATATTTTCAAACTTTTAATTTTGTTTTCTTAGTAGGGAAACCTTTTTGACCTAGAAAACTTTAAGCAGAAGCCCAGTATGGAAAAGAGGTTTCTGCTCTGGGCTCAGGAATAGGGAAGAAGATCTGAAAGCCAACAGATTTGAATTTCTCCACCACTTTTCTGGAATACCTCATGAATTCTAAAAGTTTGCTTGAGGTTTTAGGCTACGGGACCTTACACAAGTTCTTTGATCTCTCTGTGCTTCAGTTTCCTCATCTGTAAAATAGGGAAGATAATAGTACCCCCTGATAAAACTGCTATGATGATTGAATGAGTTATATATATAAAGCACTTAGTACAGTACAGTATTGGCACAGAGTGAACACTATATAAAGGTTAATTTTTAAAAATACAGAACTTCTAACTCTTCAAAAATCCTATTGAATTTTTCATACTCTTTTGACTTTTTACAAAATTCATAATTTGTATATTATTTGTCCAGTTTTACTTAAAAAGAATTTTCAAAATAAAAGAAAAAAGTGATCTCAACTTTAAACTTCAGAGTCAAACTAAAACCAAAGACCTATTTATTCTATGTTGTTTCATTCCCATACATTGCTTTCTTCTAGCACTTAGGGCTCTCTGAATCCATAAAAACAAAAACAAATCTACACTACAGACTCAATAGACTTCCCTTTTCACTTTAAGTTTGCTCTAAGACAAAACATACCCAAGTCCATTATGTACCTTGATTTCAGATCTACCTCTACCCATCTAGGTTACTTAATGCTCCCTTGTCTGCCCGCCTCGTCCTGTCTGCTATAAGGTTAGTGAAAAGAGAGGAGAAGGGCACAGGGCTGAGGCAGAGCTTGTGCATTTCTCTGAGGATGGCATCTTTTGGGTGGTCAAGGGGCTGGTGTGGCTGCTGGTATAGAACCAAGCCCAGGGATAGGGGAAAGAAGGGGCTGAACCAGGAACCTGTATAGGAGCACAGGAAAGAGAGTCAAAAGGATAAGAAGACACTGGCTTTCAGGAACCCTCTTCATTTTTGAGAGGAGGAGACTGTGACCTAGACAGCTGAAAAGCCCTGTGGGGAGGGAGCAAATCCTGGGTCTAAGCTTGAGAATGGGAGGTCATTCTACCTCTGCTTCTTCAAAAATTACTAAAGACTTGGTCCAATACACAGCTGGGTCTCCAAAGTATGTGACGCATGGGGAGGGGCAACCAAGGGGAATAAAACAACACATTGAACTGAATAATTCAAAATGTTGATCACACTAAAACCACAGGGCCAGAGGCCAAACATAAAGCCAGCTTCTTTAAATGCTTTAGAAAAAGCACTGACCCAAGAACAAGAAGACCTGGGTTCTATTAGGCTGAGCCATATAAAACTGTCATTTTTGTGGGTCAAAATTCAGTAGTGCCCATTTCACACTGCTCAACCCACAGTCCCAATTCCACCACTCTGTGGATCTTTGGGATCCACAGAGGCTGGTGATGCCTGCCTTGTCTAGTTTGTAGGGTTTTTGCAAGGACAGATCCAAATTACACAACATTTATTGAGTGCCTGCTTATGGGTAGCTGCTTGGAAGACAAAAGATGACTAAGGTATAACGCTGGTTCCCAAGGAACTAGCAGTCCAGTGGAGAAGATAGGGAAACAAATAAAGTTGGATACGATAAGCAAATAAGGGAGGAAGCAATAAATTCTGCTGATTGGGAGACAAAGGAATTTGAATTGAGCTCTAAGAGTTAAATAGAAGTTTCCCAGGTAAAGGGGAAGAGGCAACTTTAGCAAGAGGAACAACTTGAGCAAGCCATGGAGGTGTGAAAGTGCATGGTAGCTTGAGGAACAGTAAATAGTCCAGTGGGTCTAAAATGCACAGGGCATAGAGGAAGGGGCTGTGTGAGGCTAGAAAGTCTGAAGGGCAGGTCGTACCAGTGTATAAAAATGATTAGATAAGACTGCATCCAGGAAAACCGTAAGAAAGCATAGAAGTGTTTTATAAATACTGTGTTATTTACCTTAAAGACATAAAAGTTTTCCTAAAAACTCATACCATCCTTCTCCTCCTCTAACAAAAGGTTCAGCTTGAGTCATAGATTAATTTGCCAGCTTTCTTGAGTGTTTCCCCTCCCTACGAGGCATGTAGAAATTTTCAGAGATGTGGGGAGTGGAGACAGGAAGTGATTCAGTTTGAGTGCTGTCTCATGGTTCCCCAAACTCAACCTCCCTTTCCTTGACATCACTTATTCTGATCTCCCCCAGAAGAAAGAAGTGAAGCCACCACAACCAAGGGAGTAGAAGGTCAGTGTGAGCACACTCCTCTCTTACCTTCTCCCTTCTGCTTCCCTGCAAAATCTCTCAGAATTAAGTCATACAGTGTTGCCAAGCTTAGCCATAATCCCCATTTTTTCTTCCCCCTACCAGACAGGAACAGTTTTGGGATGCTGACTGCTTTCAGTAATTTTCTGGTAGCCAACAATGGGTTGTGTAATCCCACCACATCCTCAGAGATCCTCTGCACAAACCAGAACATGCAATCTTGATGACACAGTGAATGGAATTAAAGGCCCAGGAATATAATTCTACTTCATTCTACTAATGGCTTCCATGGAATAAGAGAAAGAACCACATAGACTTGATTTCAGATTCTGACTTTGTTACTTATTAGCTATGTGGCCTTTTCCAAGATACTTAATCTCTCTGAGCCTCTATTTCCTCACTTCTACAATGGAGGCAATCATATTCAAATATTAGTGTCATGGTGACAATTATAAATAATGTATGTAAAACATCTGACCCACAGAAGATGTCCAAGATACTGTAACTGTTATAACCGTTAGTATTATCGCCACCACCAACATTATTAAGAGTTTGCACTAATGCAGACTCCCTACTGGTTTCATTCCTACCCTCTTACTTCCCTCAATCTGTTCCTAAAATGGCAGCCAGAGCACTCTTTTAAAAACTAAGTCATATTACATATTACTTAAAACCCTTCTTTGGTTTCCCATTGTACTTTGCTTTTTTGTTTTGTTTTGTCAATCTTCATTGGAGTATAATTGCTTTACAATGTTGTGTTATTTTCTGCAGTACAACAAAGTGAATCAGCTGTATGTATACATATATCCCCAAACTCCCTCCCTCTTGAGCCTCCCTCCCAACTCCCTATCCCAGCCTTCTACATCGTCGCAAAGCATCGAGTTGATTTCCCTGTGCTATGCAGCAGCTTCTCACTAGCCATGCATTTCGCATTTGGTACTGTATATATGTCAGTGCTGCTCTCCCACTTCTTCTCAGCTTCCCCTCCCCCTCTGTTTCCTCAAGTCCATTCTCTACATCTGCATCTTTATTCCTGCCCTGCCACTAGGTTCATCAGTACCATTTTTTTTGATTCCATATATGTGCATTAGCATATGGTATTTTTCTCTTTCTGACTTACTTCACTCTCTATGACAGACTCTAGGTCCGTCCACCTCATTACAAATAACTCAATTTTGTTCTTTTTTATGGCTGAGTAATATTCCATTGTATATATGTGCCACATCTTCTTTATACATTTATCTGTCGATGAACATTTAGGTTGCTTCCATGTCCTGGTTATTGCAAATAGTGGTGCAATGAATAGTGCGGTACATACCTTTTTGAATTATGGTTTTCTCAGGGTATATGCCCAGTAGTGGGATTGCTGAGTCATATGGTAGTTCTATTTTTAGTTTTTTAAGGAACCTCCATACTGTTCTCCATAGTGGCTGCATCAATTTACATTTGCACCAACAGTGCAGGAGGGTTCCCTTTTCTCCACACCCTCTCCAGCATTTATTGTTTCTAGATTTTTTGATGATGGCCAGTCTGACTGGAGTGAGGTGATATCTCACTGTAGTTTTGATTTGCATTTCCCTAATGGTTAGTGATGTTGAGCATCCTTTCATGGGTTTCTTGGAAATCTGTATATCTTTGGAGAAATGTCTATTTAGGTCTTCTGCCCATTTTTTGATTAGGTTGCTTGGTTTTTTTCTTTTTTTTTTTTAGTTTCCCTTGCTGTGCAAAAGGTTTTAAGTTTCATTAGGTCCCATTTGTTTATTTTTGCTTTTATTACCATTACTCTAGGAGGTGGGTCCAAAAGGATCTTACTGTGCTTTATTTCATAGAGTGTTCTGCCTATGTTTTCCTCTAAGAATTTTATAATGTCTGGACTTACATTTAGGTCTTTAATCCATTTTGAGCTTATCTTTGTGTATGGTGTGAAGTAGTGTTCTAATTTCATTCTTTTACATGTAGCTGTCCAGTTTTCCCAGCACCATTTATTGAAAAAGCTGTCTTTCTCCATTGCATATTCGTGCCTCCTTTATCAAAGATAAGGTGACCATATGTGCATGGGTTTATCTCTGGGTTTTCTATGCTGTTCCATTGATCTAAATTTCTGTTTTTGTGCCAGTACCATACTGTATGGATTACTGTAGTTTTGTAGTAGAGTCTGAAGTCAGGGAGCCTGATTTCTCCAGCTCCGTTTTTCTTTCTCAAAATTGCTTTGGCTATTTGGAGTGTTTTGTGTTTCCATACAAACTGTACATGCAAACTTGTTCTACTTCTGTGAAAAATGCCATTGGTAATTTGATTGGGACTGCATTGAATCTGTAGATTGCTTTGGGTAGTATAGTCATTTTCACAATGTTGATTCTTCCAATCCAAAATCATGGTATATCTTTCCATCTGTTTGTATCATCTTTGATTTCTTTCATCAGTGTCTTATAGTTTTCTGCATACAGGTCTTTTGCCTCCTTAGGTAGGTTTATTCCTAGATATTTTATTCTTTTTGTTGCACTGGTAAATGGGAGTGTTTCCTTAATGTGTTCTGATTTTTCATGGTGTTCTGATTTTTCATGGTTAGTGTATAGGAATGCAAGAAATTTCTCTGCATTAATTTCATATCCTGCTACTTTACCAAATTCACTGATTACCTCTAGTAGTTTTCTGGTGGCATCTTTAGGATTTTCTATGTATAGTATCATGTTATCTGCACACAGTGACAGTTTACTTCTTCTTTTCCAATTTGGATTCCTTTTATTTCTTTTTCTTCTCTGACTGCTGTGGCTAAACCTTCCAAAACTATGTTGAATAATAGTTCTGAGAGTGAGCACCCTTGTCTTGTTCCTGATTTTGAGGAAATGGTTTCAGTTTTTCACCATTGAGAATAATGTTGGCTGTGGGTCTGTCATATATGCCTTTTATTGGCTTTTTTATTTTTTATTTTGATTAAAAACTCTGGAGAGTTTTTAATCATAAATGGGAGTTGAATTTTGTCAAAAGCGTTTTACTGCAACTATTGAGATTATCATATGGTTTTCTTTTTCTTTTTTTTTTTTGCAGTACGCGGGCCTCTCACTGTTGTGGCCTCTCCCCTTGTGGAGCACAGGCTCCGGACGCGCAGGCTCAGTGGCCATGGCTCACGGGCCTAGCTGATCCGCGGCATGTGGTATCTTCCCGGACCGGGGCACGAACCTGTGTCCCCTGTATCGGCAGGCGGACTCTTAACCACTGCGCCACCAGGGAAGCACTAGCATATGGTTTTTATCCTTCAGTTTGTTAACATGATGTATCACATTGATTGATTTGCATATGTTGAAGATTCCTTGCATTCCTGGGATAAACCCCACTTGATCATGGTGTATGATCCTTTAATGTGCTGTTGGATTCTGTTTGCAGTACTTGGTTGAGGATTTTTGCATCCATGTTCATCAGTGATACTGGCCTGTAGATTTCTTTCTTTGTGACATCTTTGTCTGGTTTTGGTATCAGGGTGATGGTGGTCTCATAGACTGAGTTTGGGAGTGTTCCTCCCTCTGCTATATTTTGGAGAGTTTGAGAGGATAGTTGTTAGCTCTTCTCTAAATGTTTGATAGGATTCTCCTATGAAGCTATCTGACTCTGGGCTTTTGTTTGTTGGAAGATTTTTAATCACAGTTTCAATTTCAGTGCTTGTGATGGGTCTGTTCACATTTTCTATTTCTTTCTGGTTCAGTCTTGGAAGGCTGTACTTTTCTAAGAATTTGTCCATTTCTTCCAGGTTGCCCATTTTATTGAGATATAGTTGCTTTTAGTAATCTCTCATGATCCTCTGTATTTCTGCAGTGTCAGTTGTTACTTCTCTTTTTTCATTTCTAATTCTGTTGATTTGAGTCTTCTTCCTTTTTATCCTGATGAGTGTGCCTAATGATATCTCAATTTTGTTTATCTTCTCAAAGACCCAGTTTTTAGTTTTATTGATCTTTGCTATTCTTTCCTTCATTTCTTTTTCATTTATTTCTGACCTGATCTTTATAATTTCTTTCTTGTAATAACTTTGGGGTGTTTTTTGCTGTTCTTCTTCTTTCTTTAATTGCTTTAGATGTAAGGTTAGTTTGTTTATTGAGATTTTTCTTGTTTCTTTTTTTTTTTTTTACATCTTTATTGGAATATAATAGCTTTACAATGGTGTGTTAGTTTCTGCTTTATAACAAAGTGAATGAGTTATACATATATTCCCATATCTCTTCCCTCTTGCGTCTCCCTCCCTCCCACCCTCCCTATTCCACCCTTCTAGGTGGTCACAAAGCACCGAGCTGATCTCCCTGTGCTATGCAGCTGCTTCTCACTAGCTATCTATTTTACATTGGGTAGTGTATGTATTTCCATGCCACTCTCTCACTTTGTCACAGCTTACCCTTTCCCCTCCCCATTTCCTCAAGTCCATTCTCTAGTAGGTCTGTGTCTTTATTCCCATCTTACCCCTAGGTTCTTCATGACATTTTTTTCTTTAGATTCCATATATATGTGTTAGCATACAGTATTTGTCTTTCTCTTTCTGACTTACTTCACTCTGTATGACAGACTCTAGGTCCATCTACCTCACTACAAATAACTCAATTTTGTTTCTTTTATGGCTGAGTAATATTCCATTGTATATATGTGCCACATCTTCTTTATCCATTCATCCAATGATGGACACTTAGGTTGCTTCTAGGTCCTGGTTATTGTAAATAGAGCTGCAATGAACATTGTGGTACATGACTCTTTTTGAATTATGGTTTTCTCAGGGTATATGCCCAGTAGTGGGATTGCTGGGTCATATAGTAGTTCTATTTGTAGTTTTTAAAGGAACCTCCATACTATTCTCCATAGTGGCTGTATCAATTTACATTCCCACCAACAGTGCAAGAGGTTTCCCTTATCTCCACACCCTCTCCAGGATTTATTGTTTGTAGAATTTTTGTTGATGGCCATTCTGACCTGTATGAGAGAATATCGCATTGTAGATTTGATTTGCATTTCTCTAATGATTAGAGAATGTTGAGCATTCTTTCATGTGTTTGTTGGCAATCTGTATATCTTCTTTGGAGAAATGTCTATTTAGGTCTTCTGCCCATTTTTGGATCGGGTTGTTTGTTTTTTTCGATATTGATCTGCATGAGCTGCTTGTAAATTTTGGAGAATAATCCGCTGTCAGTTGCTTCATTTGTAAATATTTTCTCCCATTCTGAGAGTTGTCTTTTCATCTTGTTTATGGTTTCCTTTGCTGTGCAAAAGTTTTTCAGTTTCATTAGATCCCATTTGTTTTTTTTTTTTCTGTTTTTATTTGCATTTCTCTACTGGGTGGGTCAAAAAGGATCTTGCTGTGATTTATGTCATAGAGTGTTCTGCCTATGTTTTCCTCTAAGAGTTTGATAGCGTCTGGCCTTACATTTTTGTTTTTAATCGATTTTGAGTTTATATTTATGTATGGTGTTAGGGAGGGTTCTAATTCCACTCTTTTATGTGTAGCTGTCCAGTTTTCCCAGCACCACTTATTGAAGAGGCTGTCTTTTCTCCATTGTATATTCTTGCCTCCTTTATCAAATATAAGGTGACCATATGTGTGTGGGTTTATCTCTGGGCTTTCTATCCTGTTCCATAACTCTATATTTCTGTTTTTGTGTCAGTACCATAATATATGGATTACTGTAGCTTTGTAATATAGTCTGAAATCAGGGAGCCTGATTCCTCCAGCTCTGTTTTTCTTTCTCAAGATTTCTTTGGCTACTTGGAGTCTTTTGCGTTTCCATACAAATTGTGAAATTTTTTGTTCTAGTTCTGTGAAAAATGCCAGTGGTAGTTTGATAGGGATTGCAGTGAATCTGTAGTTTGCTTTGGGTAGTATAGTCATTTTCAAAACGTTAATTCTTCCACTCCAGAACATGATATATCTCTCCATCTGTCTGTATAATCTTTGATTTCTTTCATCAGTGTCTTATACTTTACTGCATACAGGTCTTTTGTCTCCCTAGGTACGATTATTCCTAGATATTTTATTCTTTTTGTTGAAATGGCAAATGGGAGTGTTTTCTTAATTTCACTCTCAGGTTTTTTATTATTAGTGTAGAGGAATACCAGAGATTTCTGTGCATTAATTTTGTATCCTGCTACTTTACCAAATTCATTGATTAGCTCTAGTAGTTTTCTGGTAGCATCTTTAGGATTCTCTATGTATAGTATCATGTCATCTGCAACCAGTGACAGTTTTACTTTTCTCTTTTCTGATTTGCAATCATTTATTTCTTTTTCTTTTGTAATTGTTGTGGCTAAAACTTCCAAAACTATGTGGAATAATAGCGGTGAGAGTGGGCAACCTTGTCTTGTTCCTGATCCTAGTGGAAATGTTTACAGTTTTTCACCATTGAGGACGATGTTGGCTGTGGGTTTGCCATATATGGCCTTTATTATGTTGAGGAAAGTTCCCTCTATGCCTACTTCCTGTAGGGTTTTTATCATAAATGGATGTTGAATTTTGTTGAAAGCTTTCTCTGCATCTATTGAAATGATCGTATGGTTTTTCTCCTTCAATTTGTTAATATGGTGTATCACATTGATTGATTTGCATATATTGAAGAATCCTTGCATTCCTGGGATAAACCCCACTTGATCATGGTGTATGATCCTTTTAATGTGCTGTTGGATTCTGTTTGCTAGTATTTTGTTGAGGATTTTTGCATCTATGTTCATCAGTGATATTGGTCTGTAGTTTTCTTTCTTTGTGTCATCTTTGTCTGGTTTTGGTATCAGGGTGATGGTGGCCTCGTAGAATGAGTTTTGGAGCTTTTCTTCCTCTATTATATTTTGGAAGAGTTTGAGAAGGACAGGTGATAGCTCTTCTCTAAATGTTTGATAGCATTCGCTATGAAGCCATCTGGTCCTGGGCTTTTGTTTGTTGGAAGATTTTTAATCACAGTTTCAACTTCAGTGCTTGTGATTGGTCTGTTCATATTTTCTATTTCTTCTTGGTTCAGTCTCGGCAGGTTGTGCATTTCTAAGAATTTGTCCATTCCTTCCAGGTTGTCCATTTTATTGGCATATAGTTGCTTGTAGTAATCTCTCATGATCCTTTGTATTTCTGCAGTGTCAGTTTTTACTTCTGCTTTTTCATTTCTAATTCTATTGATTTGAGTCTTCTCCCTGTTTTTCTTGATGAGTCTGGCTAATGGTTTATCAATTTTGTTTATCTTCTCAAAGTACCAGCTTTTAGTTTTATTGATCTTTGCTATCTTTTCCTTCATTTCTTTTTCATTTATTACTGATCTGATCCTTACGATTTCTTTCCTTCTGCTAGCTTTGGGGTTTTTTTGTTCTTCTTTCTCTAATTGCTTTAGGTGTAAGGTTAGGTTGTTTGTTTGAGATGTTTCTTGTTTCTTAAGGTAGGACTGTATTGCTATAAAGTTCCCTCTTAGAACTGCTTTTGCTGCATCCCATAGGTTTTTGGTTGTTGTGTCTCCATTGTCATTTTTTTCTAGGTATTTTTTGATTACCTCCTTGATTTCTTCAGTGATCTCTTGGTTATTAAGTAGTGTATTGTTTAGCCTCTATGTGTTTGTATATTTTACAGATTTTTTCCTGTAATTGATATCTAGTCTCATAGCGTTGTGGTCAGAAAAGATACTTGATATGATTTCAATTTTCTTAAATTTACAAAGGCTTGATTTGTTTCCCAAGATATGATCTATCCTGGAGAATGTTCCATGACCACTTGAGAAGAATGTGTATTCTGTTGTTTTTGGATGGAATGTCCTGTAAATATCAATTAAGTCCATCTTGTTTAATGTATCATTTAAAGCTTGTGTTTCCTTATTTATTTTCATTTTGGATGATCTGTCCATTGGTGAAAGTGGGGTGTTAAAGTCCCCTACTCTTATTGTGTTACTGTCGATTTCCCCTTTTATGGCTGTTAGGAGCACCTCAATACATAAAGGAAATGCTATGTTGGGCACAGAAATATCTACAATTTTTATATCTTCCTCTTGGATTGATCCCTTGATCATTATGTAGTCTCTTTCTTTGTCTCTTGTAATAGTTGTTATTTTAAAGTCTATTATGTCTGCTATGAGAATTGCTACTCCAGCTTTCTTCTGGTTTCCATTTGCATGGAATATCTTTTTCCATCCCCACACTTTGAGTTTGTGTGTGTCCCTAGGTCTGAAGTGGGTCTCTTGTAGACAGCACATATATGGGTCTTGTTTTTGCATCCATTCAGCCAGTCTATGTCTTTTGGTGGGAGCATTTAATCCATTTACATTTAAGGTAATTATCAATATATATGTTCTGATTACCATTTTCTTAATTTTGGGGGGTTTGTTATTGTAGGTCTTTTCCTTCTCTTGTGTTTCCTGCCTAGACAATTCCTTTAGCATTTGTTGTAAAGCTGCTTTGTTGGTGCTGAATTCTCTTCGCTTTTGCTTGTCTGTAAAGGTTTTAATTTCTCAGTCAAATGTGATTGAGATCCTTGCTGAGTAGAGTAATCTTGGTTGTAGGTTTTTCTCCTTCATCATTTTAAATATGTCCTGCCACTCCATTCTGGCTTGCAGAGTTTGTGCTGAAAGATCAACTGTTAACCGTATGGGGATAGTCTTGTGTGTTATTTGGTTTTTTTCCCTTGCTACTTTTCATATTTTTTCTTTGTATTTAATTTTTGATAGTTTGATTAATATGTGTCTTGGTGTGTTTCTCCTTGGATTTAACCTGTATGGGACTCTCTGTGCTTCCTGGACTTGATTGACTATTTCCTTTCCCATATTAGGGAAGTTTTCAACTATAATCTCTTCAAATATTTTCTCAGTCCCTTTCTTTTTCTCTTCTTCTTCTGGGACCCCTGTAATTCGAATGTTGGTTTGTTTAATATTGTCCCAGAGGTCTCTGAGACTGTCCTCAATTCTTTTCATTCTTTTTTCTTTATTCTGCTCTGCAGTAGTTATTCCCACTATTTTATCTTCCAGGTCACTTCTCCATTCTTCTGCCTCAGTTATTCCGCTATTGATCCCTTCTAGAGCATTTTTAATTTCATTTATTGTGTTGTTCATCACTGTTTGCTCTTGTTCTTCTAGGTTCTTGTTAAACGTTTCTTGTATTTTCACCATTCTATTTCCAAGATTTTGGATCATCTTTACTATCATTATTCTGAATTGTTTTTCAGGTAGACTGCCTATTTCCTCTTCATTTGTTTGGTCTGATGGGTTTTTGCCTTGCTCCTTCATCTGCTGTGTGTTTCTCTGTCTTCTTATTTTGCTTAACTTACTGTGTTTGGGGTCTCCTTTTTGCAGGCTGCAGGTTTGTAGTTCCCGTTGTTTTTGGTGTCTGTCCCCAGTGGCTAAGTTTGGTTCATTGGGTTGTGCAGGCTTCCTGGTGGAGGCAACAAGTGCCTGTATTCTGGTGGATGAGGCTGGATCTTGTCTTTCTGGTGGGCAGGTCCACATCTGGTGGTGTGTTTTGGGGTGTATGTGGCCTTATTATGATTTTAGACAGCCTCTCTGCTAATGGGTGGGGTTGTGTTCCTGTCTTACTAGTTGTTTGGCATAGGGTGTCCAGCACTGTAGTTTGCTGGCCATTGAGTGAAGCTGGGTCAGAGTTGGAGATCTCTGGGAGATTTTCGCCGTTTGATATTACATGGAGCTGGGAGGTCTCTTGTGGAGAGGTGGCTCTGCCACCTCAGAGGCACAGTTCTGACACACGGCTGGAGCACCAAGAGCCTGTCATCCACATGGCTGCTAGTGTTGGAGGGTCTCCTGCTGAGGTGGGGGGAGGCTGTGGCTCACCATGGGGACAAGGACACTGGCAGCAGAAGTTCTGGGAAGTACTCCTTGGCGTGAGCCCTCCCAGAGTCTGCCATTAGCCCCACCAAAGAGCCCAGGTAGCAACCATCACTTTTTTTGATGCACAAACTATGCCAAATTTGCCCAGCAGGAGACCCTTCAAAGGGGCTCCTGTGTCCTTTTCGCACAATCTCACTAATATTTTAATGACTCACTGCTTTATGGCACAACAAGGTACTCAATGTTCACTTCTACTTTCCCAGCCCAGATCTAGAATCCTGGCTCCTTTTAGTGGAGAAAGTATGTAGAAACTAAGACATGGGCACACTGATATTGCTAATTCAAATTTAACACTACAGGGATTTTCCCTTCTTCTTTTATTTTATATTTATATCTCCTTTTCCCTGCAGTGAAAATCCTATAACACCAATACATTTGTTTTATCCCATAGTATAGCAAAAACAATCTCAGAATTTCAATACAGATATTTCCACTAACAACAAACCCAGAAAGTAAAGTTTAAGATTTCTTTACAGTTCTTTTTGTCCTCTCACTATATTTCTAGTATAGATATATATTCAGAATATGATGTTCAAATTTTACTGAAATTATTATTTTCTCTATGTGGCTATGTTATCAATTTTACACTGAGTTAGCCACAGTTGTTTCTGTTTGTTTTCAAGTTGAGACAATTGAACTAATGTTATATGTTAATCCAACAGAAGCCTGAAAAATGAAGCCTAAAATGAAGTATTCAACCACCAAAATTTCCCCAGCAAAGATGAACAGCTCAGCAGGCAAAGCCTTGGTAAAATCTCCCAACTTGAGAAGTAAGGACTTAAGCCTTTCTGATTGTTTTACACACTATTTTTTACCTGTTACCAAATCTTTATTATTCCAATGTTTATACATTCTACCTTACCAAAAACTACTAAGAATACAAGAGCTGAAATTGAAAGGGATGGCTCATAAATGTGTAACACAGTCAGTGCTGTTTTGTTTTGTTTTGTTTTTTGCGGTACGTGGGCCTCTCACTGTTATGGCCTCTCCCGTTGCGGAGCACAGGCTCCGGACGCGCAGGCTCAGCGGCCATGGCTCACGGGCCCAGCCGCTCCGCGGCATGTGGGATCTTCCCGGACCAGGGCACGAACCCGTGTCCCCTGCATTGTCAGGCGGACTCTCAACCATTGCGCCACCAGGGAAGCCCAGTGCTGGTTTTAAACAGACTATATCTGGCCAACTTTTGCTTATTTGATATATCACAGAACAGGAGTGGCTCAGATGACTTAAACCTGCTAATAGTGATAAACGTAATTATGGCCCTTCATGTTAACCCCTTCTCTACCCATACTTCCTGCCACCAAATCCCAAAACCTTTTTCCCAGATTTCCTAACAAAAATTTAAACAGACCCACTTTTATTCGACAAACATTTATTAAGACCTTTGGTATATCAAGCTTGTGGTCTTGACTTGAGACTTCTGATAAAGGAGAGAATAACAAGCAAATATATTTGCATAATCCAGGACCCAAATAAAGCAGAATTGACCAAATGATGCTCAAGTCTGTCCAATTGCAAACTCAAAGGGTTTGGAATAAGTTGAAAGGTAACTAAGTCAGGTAGTAGCCTTACCTTTAAGATCAAAGGACTATTAACATCTTTGATTCTTAAAATTACTTATCCTAGAAAAGAATTATGCAAATTTATTCTCATGTTTTACATTTGAGAACAGTAACACAAAAGAATTAACAGAGCTCTGGTGGACCAGAAAGAAAATACAGCATGAGAAATGGTAGTGGGGACTGGCATATCTTTGTCCTTTGTGCTCTTCTGCATTTCCCTGAACATTTTAGGCCAGAAGAGAAAGCAGTGTTAAAGAATATCATTTCTGTCTCCCTGAGGCTCTGGCCCACCCATGCTCTTCTTTTGTAAGTAGGAAAACCAGTAACTGGACTACAGTTTCTGAATCACCAGGAAATCACAGCTAAGTTAGTTCTTTTATTTATGTCTGAGTCAAAATGCTCCTTGCAGGAACAGTGACTCATTAGAAGTGACTCTGTGTCCCCAAATTCCCTCTTAATAAAAAATGAATTTTCTTTGTACCCTAGGAGATGTGGGCTCTATGTAGATACTGGAATGAGGGAGGGAGCAGGCTGGAATATACATCAGAGTTTCTGGCATTGATGGAAAATGAAAATGTAACCCCACCTGTCAGGGTTCAGTGGCCCTAACTGCTTATTTACACCATTCAGAGAAACAATGATAAAGATAATCCCAAATCTCATCGCATTATTTTTATGGTTCCTTAGCAGATTTTCCCTTCCAACAATATTGGCTCAGTTTAATACTATAATTGTCATTATTTAAACACTCCTGGCTAAAATTTCAACAGATACCTGTGTGGTGTGTGACAGGTATGAACTGCTTTTCAAAACTCAAGGTGCAAGAAATGTCACATCTTATTTTTCTAAATAAACTGCTCTGAGTCCCCAAACAACAAAGTTCATTTTAATTCCTTTTCCTCCCCTGGGCTAGCAGGATCTTACACAATCACAAAGCCATAAAACGCAATACCCAACCACTACAGGTATCCATACAGTCATGTCCCACATGAGTTCTGGTCAGCACCGGGGCATTTCACCTCTAGTGCCAACAGGGTACGGGACTTCATGAGCTAGAGGAAAGCCTCTCCCCAAACTCATCTCCTTCCCCGTTTCTAGGAAGCTACTCCTCAGGGTCAGGCCATTCTCCTCTGTTAATTCCTCTCCCCCACATCCATCAACCCTTTCCCTGCCCTGAAAATACAGTGTCCTTATGTATCTATCCAGAGGTCACAATATGGGAGCCCTGGGACATATCCATCCAGCAGGAGTATTTTAGTTGGCCTGAATAGTATTACTGTTGTTTTTTAATTGAGACAACATTTAAAAATTGGGAGATTTTGCATAAAAGTCTGAATGTGTGGTTTCTCTCAAAAAAATCTGAAGATCTAGCAACAAATGGGCCCATATCCCTACATGACAATAGTTGAAGGTAGAACTGAGTAGGGATCACCCCCTTTAGTTTGCAGCTCTCCACAGAAGATCTTCTGTTACAGTGAAGGAGCTTTCACTTTATCCTGTGGACAGCAGGGAACCAACTGAAAATGTTTAATTGAGGAAAAACAAGACATTTTTATTTTGGAAAGACCATGTTGGTGGTAGTGAAGATAGAGCAAGCAGGCAAGAGTAGAAATAGAAACTGATCAGAGGTCTACTGCATTCATCTTAGGGGTCTGGTGATGAGGGCCTGACCTAAGATGGCAGAATGGAAAGACTAAAATTCAGATACGTTCAGAAATTGAAATCAGTAAGGTAAACCGAATAAATTGAAGGATAGAGAGAGGGGAAAATGGATAATTCTCAGCTTTCTGATTTAAAAATTGGGCAGAAAACGGCAGATAGAGGTACTGTTTTTAAAGATAGGGAATTATGGAGAAATATATTGGGGGTAAAAGATAAAGAAGTTGTTTTTTTATTATGAGTATATTTGCATTTGGGGTATGTGTATGTCATTCAGGTAGAGATGTCCAGAATTCAGAAGGCTCTACACAGATAGAAATAGACATGCTTTAAGGTAACTTTAGTCAAAAATGCCCTGTGGCATCAAAATTTCTGTAGAGAAAGAGCAACAGATATAAAGCTCAGGAGACAGACCAAAGGTAGAGTTACAGTTTGGGGAGTCATCAACATAGAAAAAGATGACTGAAGTCATTGGAGCAAGCAAGATTGCCCAGAAAGAAAGCCTAGAGTGAGAAAAAAAGGCAAAGGACAAAATCTTCAGGAACACCAACGTTTTAGGATCAGGCAGAGAAGGAAGAACTAACAAAGAGACAGAGATGGACTGATCAGAGGGAAACAAGGAGAATCCAAGGAGACAGCTGATACAACAATAAGGGAAGAAGGGTTCAAAGAAGGAAGTGGTCCACAAGTCAAATGCAACAAACGGGTCAAAGGTAGTAAACAGGGCAAAGAGACCTTGGTAAAATTAGTGTTTGGGGGAAAAAATGAAAGATGAAGTGATTCCCTTCTGTAGTTCCTGTCAGCTATGGTCTGGCTCTACAAAAAGATTTCCAGGCCCATTCCCATTTACTCACCATAAATGTCTGAGGGATTTCATCATGCAGTTGCTATGATGAAACTGCTTATGAGAATTTCCTTAAAAGCCATATAAATACACTGCCCTCAGATATCAAGCAGGATGGAAACACAGGAAATGGCAACAACCTTTTCATAAGTTTGAGCTGGCTTTTTGATCCTAGTGGAACACTCTCTTCTACAGAGTTCCTATGGCCATGACAGCTTCATGCTTTCCTCCCAAGAACACAGCCCTCACACCACAGTTTCAGCTGCCCCGAATACCAAAGTATACCTTCTTCCAAACTCTCCCAATGTAAAGTATTTTAAATACTTCAAAAAGTCATCCCCCAAGGAATTATACCTAGTGTTTGTCTCACTAGATGCTAGCCCTTACATTCACATATTTAGCCCTCAATTCTCTTTTTCTACATCCATAATATTTCCCCAGTGCTATGACCCTCACTTCTAACTACCCAAGACCCATATCCTCCTCCCCAAAGAGTCCACTCTCAATATTAGACATACCTGGCATGGGATACCTCAGGGGATGCTACACATAATGAGAAGCATACAGGAATGAGCATGCTTAGAGCATCATCTTATGCCTTTTAACTCTGAAGAGACAATGTGATACAGTATAGTGTAAACCCTGACAGGTGGATTTTGTTTTTCTATTTTGTAATGCAAGTGCCCGACTTAAGCTTTGATTGCTGAGGCATGCACTTCAAAGAGGTATACACTTCAAAGAGGCATCTACTTCAAAGATGGCTATCTCAAATAAATACATGGCCAGCCACAAGGCTAGATAAAGAAAAGGAGATCTTGCTTGATTTTCATAACTGGCCATTTGGACTACTTTCTTTTTTTCTCTTCCCATACTTTAAATTCCTGCTTTTATGTTTTAAATTCACCAATAAATAGTGAGCTCTCGCTATCCTAGGCTCCCACCCTCAACCCCAATAAAAGCAGAACCCCACGCCCATGTACCCTCTCTACCTGTGACTTCTCTGTGGGGTCCCAGATATGCAGTGTAATTTACAGATCCTATAATTAATTAGCCTTTATTTCTTCAGCTTCCTGATGGTTATTGCTGAAGGTCATCCTGCAATCATAATAAGAACTTTAACAGCCAGTCCAAAAACAACATTGGTTATTGACAGGCTAAGACCAGCACAAAACATGCAATTAATGACATATTGTATTAAATTAGTTGTCAGGAGACCAAGTTCAGTGTTGGCTCTGGCACAGCTTTGTAAATTATCTTTGCACTATATAAATGTGAGATACTGTAGCTGACATATCTGTATTATAAAGGAATATTAGGGATTTCCAGGGTGAATGAGTATGATTTAATGGCCTTTCCCTGTTCAGACAGTTGAAGATACTTAAAGGTAGATGCCCATCTGAATTGGAAGTAAGATATAGATAATTCAAAACAGTAATTAACAAAAGTTTATTCCACTTAACTTTGAAAAGCATATTAGGAAGGCAAATCTTCTTGAGAATAAAAAAAAATCATAGAATGGATCTCAAATCACAAGGAATTATTTTCATTTTCTGAATTACTGTCAATAATTGAAATTTGGCTATATTGCATAAATTGCTTGATAATTCATTTACTATAATGTTGGAAATTGAGATCCTATGACTCAAGTGTTTCTTTTATATTTGACTTTGAAAGGTTTTTTATGATTTCCAAGTGACAAATTTAATGTTTTATTTGAGATTTTAATTTTTATTTGGATAAATGAAATCAGAATTACTGAATAACTGATATTTTTTTTACTTCAACTGATTTAATTTCAGTTTGCATTTTGCTATTCCCTGAAGTTGTAGTGTAGCATTTTTTTTAGATGGAGGTAGATGGAAGCATAGCTTTGATATTAGACACACTTGAGTCACATCTTTTCACCAGACCTGTAACCTTGGGCAAGTGTCGTGAATGCTAAGAACTTCAAATCATCATCTGTAAAACAAAGAGAATAATACCTACCTTGCAATATTATTTGTGAAGGGTTAAAGGAAACAGTATGTAGAATTATCAGCACAGTGTAGACACTGTGCTGATAATTATCAGCCCACTGTAGACACACTAATATTTAACAAGGGAGTCAAAAATACTTAATGGAGAAAAGATGGTCTCTTCAATAAATGGTGCTAGGAAAACTGGATAATAACATGTAAAAGAATGAAACCTAACTTAATGGAGAAAAGATGGTCTCTTCAATAAATGGTGCTAGGAAAACTGGATAATAACATGTAAAAGAATGAAACCTAACTCCTATCTACACCACTCACAAAAATTAACGCCCAATGGATTAAAGACTTAAATGTAAGACCTGAAACCACAAAACTCCTAGAAGAAAACATAGGCAGAAAGCTCCCTAACATGGTCGGCTATTTTTAGTATCAATAACCTTTATAGACTATAGTCATCTCTCCAAAATTATTAAAAGTATACTCTAGATAAGTAGAAATGATTGTAGATTTCATATGATCAAAGAGCTCCCCCTCAGTTAGGCAAAAATTGCTATATGTTGGATGTAGATCCACACTCCCTTAAACCAATTTTGAAACCAAATCTTTTCTAAAGATCTAAAGTTTTTTGTATCTCATTTGATAGCAAAATATGACCTGAACTCATTTGACAGCTAAATCCTGACCTGAACCACATGAGGTCTTTATTTATTTCACTTTATGTAAAATTTCCTGTTTCACTATAAAATTATTAATTTTTTATTATGAGGTGCTGCCCTAGTCCCTGCTGGGTGTTCTAGTTATATACAATATATGGTCTACATGACAGTCTTAAAATCTAATAAACTCTGAATTTTGAAACACAACTGGCCCCAAGGTTTCTGATAAGATACTGTGGACCTGTAGTTGCTTTCTTGGTCGGTACACTCAGGGTTTGTAAAAGGATAAAGATGGATGGAATGAAATGGTATCACAATTTTTTCAATTGCTCAGAATCCCAACAGAAGGCTGAAGAAGTTTGCCCCATGGTCTTTATGCAGCTACGCTCTGGCCTTAAAATAGAAAAGAAGACCTGTTACTTTAGGAAAGAAACCACCAAAAGGCATTCACCAAGAACAGGTAAGGAGAAACTGCATTTCCTGATAATTTTTCAACATAATGATGGGCATCTATTTGCCTTCACTTACCACATCAAGATACATAATTTTTTTCCTCATCCAAATTCCTTCTGGAAAAGAGTAAGGATGATGAACTATTTTTTAGCCATTTTCAGAAGGGCATATAGAGTTTTTAATAGCATGGGAGAAATGGTTATGCTATAATATTAAGTAAAAATAGAGGATACAAAATTATAAATATATTTACAATATTTTTTATTTTTTTCATTTAAAGGAAGTAAACTAAAATGAATAGTGGTTGCCTTTTGGGTGTTGAGACCATGGGTGACTAGTTTTCTTTTGCCTGGACTCCAGTGGGTGTGCCCTATTGGGATATAAGTGTATAGGAGGTATTGATTCCTTCAGACCATGGGGTGACTGAAATCCTGGGGTCATTCATCATTGTCAGCAAGCAGCCTCGACTGGAAATCCTCAAAGGAGAGATGGGAGAGGGGTCTGCACAGAGTGAGGACTGACAGTCCAGTCTTATTCCTACACCTATCCTGCAGCTAAAACGTACAAAGAGAAACATCTGGTATTCGCTGCCTGTCAGGAGCTGGAACACCTTGGACCGTCTGTGAAGAGCTTCGCCTTCGATAAAACTAGGGTCCAGAAATATACTACAGCAACTGGTCTTCCAAGTATCAAAGGTAAGACTGGTCACAGGGGTGGTGTGAGGATGAGGAGGGAGGTAAGACACGGACCTTGGAAATGCCACTCCAGGAAGCAGCCCCAAGTCTACAATTTCATGTAAATATATCAGAAACTTCTGTCCATTTGTTGCTGATGTGCCCATGTAGTGGTATCCAAACTAAGTACAGGGTAGTTGCTCTAACAATGCATGTGCGTTCTATAGTTAGCATTCCATTATTATTTTGAAATGCTTGCTATGGATTGGAATTTCATATACATTATTCCTGAGAAAAATACATTATCCTTTAGGGGAAAAAACCACATTATCTTCCCGAACTTCAACATTTTGACAATGAAAGAAAAAGAAGAGCTATTATATTTTTTAAATATAATTTCAACTCAAGTATTTTAAATAGTTGTTAAAATGGTTTTAAATTATATCACATACTTGTGCAAATATTCAATATTCTTAATTTTTTATATATTATTTTCTTTAGCATAATTCTATACTATAAAGAAAATATGATTTTTTTCCTCCAGGACCTATATATGTAGTCTCTAAATCTGCTCCAGTTTACCCCAACATGCTGTAGAAATATTACCATTTTCTATGTGTGCTCGTATATTAAAAAAAAATTGAGAGTACTGCTTTAAGTGTCACTGTTATTTAGCCAGAAGACAGAATCAGGCTCACATCTGCATTCTCCAGGACTGTTGAAAGTCTCTGAGTAACTCCATGCTTTACAGATGGGTATTCACTTATCCATGTCTATCAAAATACAGCCCCTTCTTGCCCATAGTTCCCTAGATCATGTGGAGTCAGGAAGCAGAGGTTTCCTCAGGCAAACTCTATAACTTTTCCAGCTTCTTTCTCCCCACTAAACCCTCCCATAAGCACACTAACATGGCCTACCATGGTCTTCATGCAGGATGCTAGCATCTTTAATCTCATTCAAGTGGCACACCTCAGCCTTTTAGCTACATTAAGCTTGTGCCAGAGGCTTTCATCTATCCAACAGTGATGGACAAAGTACAGCTCAAATTGCAGAAACAAACACAACCTATTGAGAAAGCTTTTCTTTATTTCTAAAAGATTTTTCATGGAAACAAGGTTTTTGAATTCTTAATGACAAGATTTTTACTTGTTACAGAACATTCTGCTTCCCTGAGTACATACAACAATCAATACATTACTTTTGTTTTCGAGGATGGAAATTATGAGATCTATGTTGAAGACTTAGGAAAAGACCAAGAGAAAGGTAGAATATTTCCTTTTGTCTTTAATGATATAATGATGACTAGTAAAGTAAAAAAATAAATTTACCAAACCATAAACAATAGATTAACTCAGACATGGCAAATAGATTTCATGCTATGTGCTAACTCCAATGCATTGGCAGGGGATGCTTGAATATTACTATATTGAGGAGGAATCAGAAGTTTATTCAGGGGGCTTCCCTGGCGGCGCAGTGGTTAAGAATCTGCCTGCCAATGCAGGGGACATGGGTTCGAGCCCTGGTCCGGGAGAATCCCACATGCCACGGAGCAACTAAGCCTGTGCGCCACAACTACTGAGTCTGCGCACTAGAGCCCGCGAGCCACAACTACTGAAGTCCATGCGCCTAGAGCCCGTGCTCTGCAGCAAGAGAGGCCACCGCGATGAGAAACCCGCGCACTGCAACGAAGGGTAGCCCCTGCTCGCCACAACTAGAGAAAGCCCGTGCAGCAACAAAAGCCCAAAGCAGCCAAAAATAAATAAATAAAATAAGTTTAAAAAAAAAAAAGCTTATTCAGGATTCATCAGGGGAGAAGGATGATATTGAGAAGTGGTATCTGTTGTGAAATGTGGAAAGAGGTACCACATATATTTGCTATCGCTAAATTATCTACTAGGTCTTTCCAGCTTTATCAGTATCACTAAAGTATAAACCCTAGTAAAAGAATATACCAGTGCTATGAACAACATTTTAAATATTTTAATACCAGCATTGTTGGAGAATTCCTCAGAATATATTTATGCATTTTTAAGACCTTTCTCAAAACCACAGAAGTTTTGCCTTTATTGATATACAATAAAAGAAGAGGATGTTTTCTGATGTTATATATATGTTGAAACTGAACCATTTGATAAAATTGTATCTCACCGAAGGGATTTTATGCATTCTCTTTCAGACAAGGTGTTACTCCGTTACTATGATTCCCAATTCCCCTCAAGTGAAACAGGTAATTTCGAAAGCTGGGTAGCTCTAGTGCTTGAATTCCTAAATTTAGGGTAAAGACAAATCCAAAAATGCTCCATGGGAAAGGAAAGCAGTCTCAGAAGGTTCTCTCCAGCCCAAACTCATGGTAAAAGTCTTGGATCTAAGATTTTAAACGGATATACTCCATCTCATCCATTTTGCAGTTTAATAATTAGGATAAAGGTTTGGCTACATTTAACACAGATTCAGAATAATAATGTCTTAAGTTATACAAAACTTTATTTCTGTTTTAGCCAGGGCTGGAATGGCAGTTCTGCTCAACAGGTTGCCCACACCCAGCTCCTTTTCTCTTTGTGGCTCTGCCAACATCCACATGGTTCAAGATTCCTTGCCACCATGAAAATATCCATTCAGCAGGACAGAGGAAGACAGATGTATTATTTGAGTTCTATTTCCCTTTAAGGACGCAACCTGGAAGTTGCACCTGACACTTCTATTCACCTTATATTTCTCAGAACTTAGACATATTGCTACACTTAGCTACAAGAAGGCAGGCTGGGAAACATTCTATTATTACACAAAAAGAGGAGTTGGATATTGGGGGACAACCATCAGTGGCCTTCTATGCAGACAGGGAAGCTGACAACTAGAGCAATACCCATGAGACTCACAATTCTACTAGTATTCTAATAGTATATAAGAAAACTAACCTCTCTCCTAAGGGGACTTAGAATTACCCCTTACTGTCCAATGACTCTTTAGTTTCATCTGGGTACAAGTATTTCTAAGAGATGTGTTGTTGAATGAAATAGTTATTTTATATGACATCTTGGACTCTTTTCCTGGGTGTTAAATTCATTTAAATTAAAATGAGCTACAATTCTTAACTTTATAATTTGCATTTTTTAATTGCAAGAAGGTGGTGGTGATCATCGGAAGTTAATGGTAAACCTGAGCCCCACAAAAGACAAAGATTTCTTGCTGCATGCCAACAGTAAGGAGCATTCTGTGGAGGTAATAGAAATATGCACCTAACTGTCATGACAGACTCTACTCATCTGTGCAGATTTGGGGTACTTTGAAGAAGAAGTTTTGTTTGTGCTATTGTACATAAAACAAAATCAGTTATGATTAAAAACTTGCTTCTGGAACATGGAAGGGAGTGAAATGGCATGTGTAGCCTTGCTACTGAAAGTTTGATCTCTGCCAGCAGTGCAGCATTGCCTGGGAGCGTTTTAGAAATGTAGACTTTCAGACTCCCTCACAACTGAATCGAAATCAGCATTTTAACAAATCTCCAGGACATTCATAGGTACATTAAAGTTTGAGAAGCACTGCTATATAGAATGACTCGAATCCTTTCTATTTGGCTGTAGGAACTACTATGTTCTTCCAGGAAGTATTTCCTTGTAAAATATGGTTTTCTTAGGCAATTGAAAAACTAATTTTATACTCTGAGACTGCTAAAGGGAGAGTCATAAACATTTCCATATGCCAAGATATATAGATAACATAATAATCTACATTTTAATCATAGGATTCACTGCATTGTCTTCTTCAGTTAGTAAATAGCAGTATTATATTGGTCATGATGAAGAATTATAAACATCTTGAGGAACAAACAAGCCAAAGTGGACACAAGGAAGAAAACATTAAAGTATAATATAGAAGATAAATTATATAAATATATAGAGCTAACAAATATAGCCATGCAAGGTATTAATATAAACTCTGGATGGTAATCAGCATCTCCCTTAACAAAACATTCCTAAGTATATATAATAGTGTTTGGCATATATAACTACTCAATAATAAGTGCTGACCCCTACTGAGCTTTATTATATACCAAGAAGTGTGCTAAAGGTTTTACAAGTACTATCTCATTTAATTCTCACAATAACTCTCTTATGAAGTTATTGTATTGGTTAGGTTTGCTGTGTAACAAACCATCCCTAACACTTAATAACTTAAAATAATAATCATTTCTATCACTCATGTATCTGTGGGTAAGTTGGGAGTTGACCGATCTAGAAAACTGGCTACACTAAAAAACTGAGGCTTGAAAGGTAAATCAAAGTGTCCAGGTCTCAGAGATACTACATGGCAAAAGAGAAATATGAATCCAGAAGTACTGCATCCAGATCCAGTCATTCTAAGCCATCATGTCTCTCAAAATATACTATCAGTGAATCAAATCAAATCCCCCTACTTTGGCCCTCTGCTCATTTCTTCCCCACCTCCCATCCCCTTCTCAGTAAGCAGGCTTGCTAGAAATATCAAGTTATGAATAATTATTCTCCTTTAGTTTCCAATACAGGGATGTAAAGTTGACTCTGTACTTCCAACTCACATATTGGTTACTTTCTCTCTTGTCTTCCTCAGCTACAAAAATGTGAAAACCAATTGCCAGAACAGGCCTTCTTTGTCCTTCATGAGAAGACCTCCCAATGTGTTTCATTTGAATGTAAGAGCAATCCTGGAGTGTTTCTAGGAGTAAAGGATAACCACCTAGCTCTTATTAAACGAGGGGAACACCCTGAGGATTCAAATGAAGAGAATACCATATTTAAGCTCTCAAACTTAATATGATGGAAAGCTGCGGATCTTGGGTTGAGTAGTCCAAACAGCTACCACTGGAGAAAGGATAAGCGATAAAGAGACAGATAACATGAAGGGAAATGGAATGTTTAGTATGCTGAGGAATGTTTTCCTTATTATGTATAAAAATATTTTTTATAATCCTTCAGTTCTGTTTTTTACTTCCCTCTGTATCACTGCATATTCAGTACAAGTATTGGTATATTAAATAGCATACTGGTAAAGAGATTTGCCAACATTCTGAAGAGATACAGCCTGACCTTTACATTTTTCCTCTTTCAGTCCTGAAAGAACTTCTTCATATTTTGAGCTGAGACCTCTGGGGAGAAGCAAAGGGACTGATCCGCAATTTTGCTTTAGACAGGGATCAATTTAAAGAGCTATATAGGGACATAATTTTCCCTTGTTCCAAATAATAGCCTCAAACACTAGAGCCACTAATAAAAAAGACAATTGGAAGCTACACAGATTTACCATTTCACAACTGGAATAAAACACCAAGTTTGTTTGTAAATACCGAAACTTCAGATGCCTATATAGTTAGACAGGTAATATAAATATGTGAAAAGGCAAGGATAATTTTAAAATTAAGGAAAACAAATCTAGTATTTTAAAAGTGAATAATTTCAACTCTAATTCACTTTTAAAATTCTGATTTTTATAGACTGAGTTAACTTTAAGCAAGGCATTCTTACATTAGAAAGTGAAATAAATTTTAGTTCAGACATGAAATTGAAATTATTAGGAATATCTAACAAACTAGAATATTTTTAAAAGCACTGAGCCACAATATATGTTTGGGCATCCAAGTATCATGGGTTCCAAGTACCATGGGTTCCAAGTACCATGGTGTGGACATAAGTCCTCTAACCTATTAGAGCTTAGACGGGACATAGGATTAACATTACAATTTCAATAACTGGTTATCCTTCATATGTTCTTCTGACCCTGGCTTCCAGGAATCTATGACTTTTGATATATTCATTACCTTGGACAAAATTTCTTCTCATCCTTTCTTCCGACATGCACAAGGCCTTTTGTTGTTTAGCTTCCCAATAACCCTGCTTACTATGGAATATTCACTTGACTTCTGTTCTTTCTCCATTTCTTTTGACCATCTGTGTCCTTCTGCACCCCCTGACCTCACTTCCACGTAACCTAACCTCTGGATGCCAACATCTTTATTCTGCTTTTTCTACCTGATGGTGTAGAATTTTATGTAAACCTATTTATGGCAGTATTCTTCATTAAATGTCTTTGTGTTTTATTGCTACTAAGGTACTAAAGTTTATACTCAACCATATAATAACATTTCTCAACTACTAAATAATTTTTGCTTATTTTAAAACCTTAGCAATTTCTACTGTAATTCTTCACAGGTGTAATACTGATAATAAATGACAAACATAATGACAGAATACTTATAAAATATGACTTTTTCTGAAAGTGTCGGCTTTTTAATTTGTTGAGATATATTGAATATAACTGTTGGTGGAACATAAAATAAAAGAGGCTGAGAATTATTGTATGAGTGCAAACAATTATAGAACAATATATCTTTGATTCATTACTTTGTCAATAATTTTACTATAGAGACAAAAATAAAAGCAGAATCTATATCACTCCCTCTGAAAAAATGTTGACCATGTGTATCTGTATGATATACTTAAATGATTATTATTAAGTAACCAAATATATCCATTACATTGTTCATATTCTTGAATAAACTGTATTTTTCAAAAGTATGTGAGACCACAATGATTTTATAATAAAATGACTCATATTGTGAAATTATTAAGTGAAAGTAAGCATACCCCAATCCATCAACGTTGGTAAGTGGAGTAGGTCATTTCTCTAATATTTTTGGTGATTCAAAATTAAGTAAGGGACTTGCCTGGTGGCGCAGTGGTTGAGAGTCCGCCTGCCGATGCAGGGGACACGGATTCATGCCCCAGTCCGGGAAGATCCCACATGCCGCGGAACGGCTAGGCCCATGAGCCATGGCCGCTGAGCCGGCGCGTCCAGAGCCTGTGCTCCACAACGGGAGAGGCCACAACAGTGAGAGGCCCTTGTACCGCAAAAAAAAAAAAAAAAAAAAATTAAGTAAGATTTTTCAGAGAAGAGACTGTGTCTTTTTCACCTTTGTACTCATAGTGCCCATCATGGTGGCCAGTACAAAGGAGGTATTCAGAGACTTTTACCAAAGATCAAACAGCCAACATACACTTGCATTAAACCTTTAACCTGGGACTTCCAACTCCTTATTTAGATATCTTTCAATCAGGTTATCTTATTTTACAAGTTTAATTTTCCTTTTTTTAAAAAAATACTTTCCACCATCACTATAGTCAGTATTATTTGATTAAAACATTCAAATGTATGGTAGCTTTTTGTCATTTACTTGCATTTTTTTTAACATCTTTACAGGAGTATAATTGCTTTACAATGGTGTGCTAATTTCTGCTTTTATCACAAAGTGAATCAGCTATACATATACATATATCTCCATAACTCCTCCCTCTTGTTTCTCACTCTCACCCTCCCTATCCCACCTCTCTAGGTACTCACAAAGCACCAAGTTGATCTCCCTGTGCTATGCGGCTGCTTCCCACTAGATATCTATTTTACATTTGGTAGTGTATATATGTCCATTCCACTCTCTCACTTCGTCCCAGCTTACCCTTCCCCCTCCCCATATCCTCAAGTCCATTCTCTACATCAGCGTCTTTATTCCTGTCCTGCCCCTAGGTTCTTCAGAACCTTTCTTTTTTTTTGAGATTCCATATATATGTGTTATCATATGGTATTTGTTTTTCTCTTTGTGACTTACTTCACTCTGTATGACAAACTCTAGGTCCATCCACCTCACTACAAATAACTCAATTTCATTTCTTTTTATGGCTGAGTAATATTCCATTGTATCTATGTGCCACATCTTCTTTATCCATTCATCTGTCGATGGACACTTAGGTTGCTTCCATGTCCTGGCTATTGTAAATAGAGCTGCAATGAACATTGTGGTACATGACTCTTTTTGAATTATGGTCTTCTCAGGGTATATGCCCAGTAGTGGGATTGCTGGGTCATATGGTAATTCTACTTTTGGTTTTTTAAGGAAACTCCACACTATTCTCCATAGTGGCTGTATCGATTTACATTCCCACCAACAGTGCAAGAGGGTTCCCTTTTCTCCACACCCTCTCCAGCATTTATTGTTTGTAGATTTTTTAATGATGGCCATTCTGACTGGTGTGAGGTGATACCTCATTGTAGGTTTGATTTGCATTTCTCTAATAATTAGTGATGCTGAGCATCCTTTCATGTGTTTGTTGGCAATCTGTATGTCTACTTTGGAGAAATGTCTGTTTAGGCCCTCTGCCCATTTTTGGATTGGGTTTTTTGCTTTTTTGATATTGAGCTGCATGAACTGCTTGTAAATTTTGGAGTTAATCCTCTGTCAGTTGCTTCATTAGCAAATATTTTCTACCATTCTGAGGGTTGTCTTTTGGTCTTATTTGTGTTTTCCTTTGCTGTGCCAAAAGCTTTAAGTTTCATTAGGTTCCATTTGTTTACTTTTGTTTTTATTTCCATTTCTCTAGGAGGTGGGTCAAAAAGGATCTTGCTGTGATTTATGTCAAACAGCGTACTTCTTATGTTTTCCTCTAAGAGTTTTAGAGTGTCTGGCCTTACATTTATGTCTTTAATCCATTTTGAGCTTATTTTTGTGTATGGTGTTAGGGAGTGTTCTAATTTCATTCTTTTATATGTAGCTATCCAGTTTTCCCAGCACCACTTATTGAAGAGGCTGTGTTTTCTCCATCGTATATTCTTGACTCCTTTATCAAAAATAAGGTGACCATATGTGCATGGGTTTATCTCTGGGCTGTCTATCCTGCTCCAATGATCTATAGTTCTGTTTTTGTGCCAGCACCATAAATGTCTTGATTACTGTAGCTTTGTAGTATAGCCTGAAGTCTGGGAGCCTGATTCCTGTAGCTCCGTTTTTCTTTCTCAAGATTGCGTTGGTTATTTGGTGTCTTTTGTTTCCATACAAATTATGAAAGTTTTTGTTCTAGTTCTGTGAAAAATGCCATTGGTAGTTTGATAGGGATTGCACTGAATCTGTAGATTACTTTGAGTAGTTTGGTCATTTTCACAATCTTGATTCTTCCAACCCAAGAATATGGTATATTTCTCCATCTGTTTGTATCGTCTTTAATTTCTTTCATCAGTGTCTTACAATTTTCTGCATATAGGTCCTTTGTCTCCTTAGGTAGGTTTATTCCTAGGTATTTTATTCTTTTTGTTGCAATGGTAAATGGGAGTGTTCTCTTAATTTTTGTTCTGATTTTTCATCATTAGTGTATAGGAATGCAAGAGATTTCTGTGCATTAATTTTGTATTCTGTTACTTTACCAGATTCATTGATTAGCTCTAGTAGTTTTCTGGTAGCATCTTTAGGATTCTCTATGTATTGTATCATGTCATCTGCAAACAGTGACAGCTTTACTTCTTCTTTTCTGATTTGGATTCCTTTTATTTCTTTTTCTTCTCTGATTGTTGTGGCTAAAACTTCCAAACTTGCATTTGTTTTGATGTTGGATAACACATATTACCAGAACGAATTTGCCCATTTCATTTTATCAGAAATGACAATTATGTCAAAATTTAGTTTTCCCTCATTTTATTTATGTTCTTTACATTTTTATGTATTTATTGGACACCTTGAAATATTGTCAGGAAAATTTTATTTGAATGAGTAAAGTGACTTAGAATTGGGATAGAAAACTAAGTAAGTGTTGAAATTTGGGGAGTTGGGGAAAGAAAATTCCTAATTTAAGTAGAATGCAACAGGTTGTTTAAAGTCTAAAAGGATTAATTCACAACCCCCATATCTGCAGAAAAAAACAATCCAAAAAAAAAATCCCACCAATTTCAACCTTTGCGCCTCATGCTGAGAAACTGCATGGTGGATAGAGAAATCTTAAGCTGGGATACTCCAGTTGGGTTTGGGACAGGCTTGTCCTAAAACTCCTTCTCCCCTCATACTATCAGCTCTACAGCTCAGAAATCTCATCTTCTAGCAGGTATTCCTTAAATACATGCCATATATACTGGATGTATCAATGAGCTACTTCCTGTTGAGGTGCCAAGATGATGAAACACTTCCTCAAGTCCAATTACAGTCCCTAACCCAGAGGACACTCCCATAAAGAGAACGCATGAATCACTGCCTAGCATATTAAGAACATAGGCTGAGACTTCCCTGGTGGCGCAATGGTTAAGAATCCACCTTCCAATGCAGGGGACTCCAGTTCCATCCCTGTTCAGGGAACTAAGATCCCACATGCTGCGAGGCAACTAAGCCCATGCACTGCAATTACCGAGCCTGTGTTGCTCTAGAGCCCGCATGTTCCAAAGCCCACATGCTCTAGAGGCCATGTGCCACAACTAGAAAGAAGCATGTGCCCCACAACAAAAGAACCCGCGTGCCACAATGAAAACCCGATGCAGCTAAATAAACAAATATTAAAAAACAAAAAAAGAACATAGGCTTGGTTTACTGCTTACTGCCTGTGCAACTTCAGCAAATTATATAACCTCTCTCAATCTCAGTTTATCCTCTGCAAAAACTAGGAGATACCAAATATTGTAGTTGTTTACTTACTATCTATCAGCACCACCCCTACTTCCTTGCCCACAGAAACTCATTTTGACCTGGGCAGCAATATGCCCAACTAAAAATACACTCCTTCCCAGACTTCCACACAGTAATGTGGTAACCATTTGAAACCGTTCTGGACAATAAAAGTTAGACAGTATCATGGTTTGAGAAAAACTATTTATTTATGGCTGCATTGGGTCTTCATTGCTTTGTGTGGGTTTTCTCAAGTTGCAGTGAGTGGAGGCTACTCTTCACTGTGGTTCGCAGGCCTCTCATTGCAGTGGCTTCTCTTGCTGTAAAGCACAGGCTCTAGGTGTGCGGGCTTCAGTAGTTGTGGCATGTAGGCTCAGTAGTTGTGGCACACAGGTTCAGCCACTCCACGGTATGTGGGATTCTCCCAGACCAGGGCTCGAACCCATGTCCCCTGCATTGGCATGCGGATTCTTAACCACTGTGCCACCAGGGAAGTCCCTGAGAAAAACTTTTTAAAGGGGACATATTCAGCTGGCATGTCCTTTTTCAGTCTTTCACCCTCTCCCCTTCTTCCTACCTAGACCATAAGTATGAGGCTGAATGTGCAGCAGAAAACTGACCATGAAGCAGTAAGCAAGGAGACAAAGGCTTACATATTAAAAATGGCAGAAGGAAAAATGGGAGAACGCTGGTGTAGAGAACAATATTCGTGTTCTGCTCAAATCTTAAGTTTCTTTATACTGGATTCTTTGGTACCATACACCCACACCACCACCACCACCACCACTTTCTGTGTGCTTTCAATATCCAGCACTTGCATCACTTCTTACAAAGACTACACTTATAGTACTGATGCTGCTTTTCTCTCTTGCACAGAGAGATAAAAGTTTCTGTGAGTTTGCATTCCTTCCACCAGCCTTATAAAGCTCCTGAAAGCCCAGCTCCCTTGTTTTGGGTGAAACAACTCTGTCTTAAATTTCACTCAAAAATTCCCCTACAGGGTTCATGTGGAAGCTACTCTCTGCTGGACTTCAGCATGAGATCACATTCTTGTTTAGATCCCTGTCCATCCCTGCCCTACCCAACTCCCATAGCAGTATTTCTTGGGAACACTTCCTTAGTAAATCACATGCTGATAAATCCCTTAATCAGAATCTACTTCTGGGGAAACTAATGTAAGACTCCAGGTCACACGTGACATTTTTTTTGCTGCCATACTAGTCTTGTAGTGTTAACTGCAGACTTTCTTGTTGAGAGAGAAAAATAAAACCATGTTTGCTTAAGCTAATGGTGGGTTTTCTGTTGAATGTGGCTTAAAGCAAACTCATCCATAGAAGAGGTGATGGTAATACCTGCTTCTTAGGACACTGATAAGAATTGCCTTGCACATTGCAACCACTCAGTGAATGTTTGTTTAGAAAGACAGGCAAACCCAAGAACAATCTTTCTTAGGTATAATTGGAATATAGAAAGGCACAATCAAATCCCTCCATGACTTTAAGAAAAAACCTCTAAGAATAAAGTGTGACGGTCGGGGTGGGGGTGGAATCAGAATGGATGTGATCTTACAGGTATAGAAGTAATCCACTAAGTTCATAGGGGTTTATTTGAGTATACTTCTTAACCTACAAATAAGTTACATATAGTCTTTAATATACATCAAATATTACATTATAAATATAAAAAGATTTAAAAGCAAAAATGAAAGAATGACTCATATTCCTTCAAAAAAATCATTGGATAAGAGCATAGATGTTCCAAAATATAGAAATGGGATAACTAAAAAAATTTATAATAATTTATTAATATTAAATTGATCAGAAAAACAATAGAGAAATCAATGAAAACAAAAGCTCGATATTGCAGAAAAATCAATAAAATGGATAAATCTTTTACCAGCTTGATTAGGAAAAAAATGATGATACAAATTACCAACATCAAGAGTAAGAGAGTTGTCATCAGTATAGATTCTAAAGATATTAAAAGGATAAAAAAGGGAATATTATGGACAATACTTGGCAATTTTAATAAAAATAGACAGATTACTTGAAAGATACAAACTATCAAGACTTACTCAAGAAGAAACAGACAATATGAATGGCCCTATATTGATTTACTCAATATTCTGTAATGGCCTATATGGGAAAAGAATCTTAAAAAGAGTGGATATATGTGTATGTATAACTGATTCACTTTGCTATACACCTGAAACTAACACAACATTGTAAATCAACTATAGTCCAATAAAATTTTTTTTAAAAGTGAATCTGTAGTTTAAAATCTTCTCATTAAAAACTCCAGTCTTCATTGTTGAACTCTTCCAAATATTTAAGGAAGAAATATCAATTCTAAACAAACTCTATCAAAAAATTGAGGGAATTCTGTTGAACTAATTCTATGCAGCAAGTGTTACACTAAAAACCAAAGACATTGAAAACTACAGACCAATAGTTTTCATGAACAAAGATAAAAGAATACTAAATAAAATTTTAGCAAATCAAACCCAACAATACAGAAAAAGGATATATAATACATACAAAGGATACACACACACAAACATATATTTAAAAGATATAAAAATGCATCATGACCAAGTGGGGTTTATCCCAGGAATACAAGGTTGGTTAAATATTCAAAAATCAATCAATGTAATTTACCACATTAACAAATTAAAACAGAAAAATAATACGATGATGTCGATAGATGCAGAAAAAGCAGTTCAAAATCTAATATCCATTCCTAATAAAAGCACTCAATAAACTAGAAATAAAAGGGAAATTCTAAACATGATAAAGGGCATAGACCAAAGCACACTTACAGCTAACATCATAATTAATGGTAACAGACTGAATAAGATCAAGAGCAATGAACGGATGTCCACTCTCACCACCTCTTTTTTTCTTTTTCTCTCACCAGTTGTATCTAGCATTTTACTGGGGCTTCTAGTCATTGCAATAAGGCAAGACAAAGAAATAAATAATACAGACTGCAAAACAAAAAGTAAAACTGTCTTTATTTAAAATAACATAATCATCCATGTAGAAAGTCTGATGTAATTTGCAAAGAAGCTAATAGAACTATAAATTGAGTTTAACAAAGATCCAGGTTGTTACAATACACAAAAATCACTTTTATTTCTATATAATATAATAACAAAAGACAACTGGAAATTTAAATCTTTACCATTTATAATACAATTAAGTATTTTAAAGTACTTAGGGATAAATCTGACAAAGATGTGCAAGACCTGTTCACTGAAAACTACCAAGCACAAATGAGAGAAATTAAAGAAGACCTAAATAAATGGAAAGACATACCTTGTTCAGGGGTCAGAAGATTCAATATGGTTAGATGTCCATTCTCCTGAGGTTGATATATGTTTCGTGCAATCCCAATCAAAATCCCAATCTGATTTTAAAATTTACATAGACATTCTGAGGACCTAGAATAGCCAAAACAATTTCTAAAAAGAAAAACAACACTAGAGGTCTCTACTACTTGCTTTCAAGACTTATTATAAAGCTACATTTATGTTAAGAGTGTGGTATTTCCATAAAGATAGACAAAGTCATCAGTGGAACAGCATAGATAGTTCAAAAATAGACTCAACTATATATACACAACAGATTATTCCCAAAGATGCGAAGTCAATTCAATAGCAAAAAAAAAAGGTGATCTTTTCAACAAATGGCGTTGGAACAATTGCATATCCATATGCAAAAAACAAAAATGAAAGAAAGAACGAAAAGAAAAAAACCATTAAACTTCAAGCCATACCTTGCACTATATATGAAAACTCAAGACGAATCACAGACATAAAAAGTAAAGTGTAAAACTATAAATCTAGAAGAAAACATAAGAGAAAATCTATGTGACACTGGGTTAAAGATTTTTTATATAGGATATCAAAAATATGATCCATAAAATTTTAAAATTTGATATTTTGGAATTCATCAAAATTAAAAACTTCTGCTCTTAGAAAGATGGTGTTAAAAAGAGTGAGAAGACAAGCCAAAGACTATAAGAAAACATTTGCAAAACATGTATTTGCTAAAAGACATATCTAGACTATATGAAGAACTCTTAAAACACAGTAAGAGGGCTTCCCTGGTGGCGCAGTGGTTGAGAGTCCACCTGACGATGCAGGGGACGCGGGTTCGTGCCCCGGTCCGGGAAGATCCCACATGCCGCGGAGCGGCTAGGCCCGTGAGCCATGGCCGCTGAGCCTGCGCGTCCGGAGCCTGTGCTCCGCAAAGAGAGAGGCCACAACAATGAGAGGCCCGCGTACCGCAAAAAAAAAAAAACAAAAACACAGTAAGACACAGTGATGTCAGCATTATGGTAGTATGAGACAGTCCCTTTACCTCTCCCCTTCTATCTATAACTAGTAAAACACGCATAATTTAACAAAGGCTCTGCTGCCCAACACATCAGGATGCTGGAGAGATCCACACGTTTGTACATCTAAAGGTGGGTGGATATGAACTCATAGAACAGACAGAACTGGGGGAAGAGTGGAGGCAGTACAGCTATCCTGGTCCTCCTGGATGGTGGCTGAGCCTGCAGCCCCAGAGAACCTGATAGCAGCAACAGAGGTGGTGCACACAACTCTGGGCTCTAAGCCGCAGCAGCACCCACATCCACAGGCAACTGGGCAGCAGTAGCATCAGGGCCCACAATCTAGTTCTTACCACCACAGTGGCACCCATGACTCCAGTCACCCATGAACATGACAACTCCAGAAGTGGTAGAGGGAACCATAATCCTGGCTTGTCCCAAATTTCCCCCTCTCCCTGCCACAGTGACAGTGCCCACAACCCAGGTGAACCTGGACACAGCAGAGCCACCCACCATTCTGGTGCCCCCAGCAGCAACGCCAGAAATAGCACTGACACCAGCAACAAGACACCAGTGACCCCAGGAGCACAAGTAGCAATAACAAGGGCACTGGTAACACCTCTGATAGAGGTGGTAGAGGGAGCAAAGTGCTGATTCTCAAATATAGCTAGAGCCAGCTCAAGCAAGAGAAACCTAAAACTTGTGCTATAGCACCACCTAGTAAAAAACAAAAGGAAGGACTTAATTACCAACCCGTTGAAAAATTAAAATCAAATTGAACAAAAGCTCTACCTAAACAAGAAAGATGTTCACTACTTCAAGTACACCACAGAGGAACAAGTCATCAAGCACCATGAAAAAACATAGTGACATGATATTTTAAAAAGAAAATGAAAGAGGGAGGGGATATGGGGATATATGTATACATATAGCTGATTCACTTTGTTATACAACAGAAACTAACACAACACTATAAAGCAATTATACTCCAATAAAGATGTTAAAAAAAAAAAAGAAAAGAAAATGACAATTCTCCAGAAACCAAACTTAAAATCTTGAAAGACTGTGAGGACAAGATAGCAGAGTAAAAGGACCTTGAGCTCACCTCTTCTCATGAACACACCAAAATCACGACTAACTGCTGAACAACCATCGATTAAAAGGACTGGAATCTACAAAAAAAAAAGGTATTCTACATCCAAAGACACAAAGAAGAAACCACAAGACAGTAGGAGGGGTGCACTCTTGATATAATCAAATTCCATACCACACAGGTGGGTGACCCACAACCTGGAGAATAATTATATTGCAGAAGTTCTCCCACAGGAGTGAGAGCTCTGAGCTACATGCCAGGATTCCCAGCCTAGGGGTCCAGAATTGGGAGGAGGAGCTCCCAGAGCATTTGGCTTTGAATGCCAGCAGTTGATTGCAGGAGCTCCACAGGACTGGAGGAAAGAGTGACTCCACTCTTAAGAGCACACACAAGGTCTCACATGCACCAAGACCCAGCGCAAAAGTAGTGACTCCATAGGAGTCTAGCCCAGACCTACCTGCAGGTCTTGAAAAGTCTCCTGGGGAGACAGGGGATGGCTGTGTCCCTCTCTGGGGTCAAAAGAGCTGGTGGTGGACACAGCAAGGACCTAAATGACCTCTGACTAAATGCAGACATTTTGGTTCCTTGGCATGGAGACCTGGCCCCACCCAGTAGCCTGTAAGCTCCAGTGCTAGGACACCTAAGGCCAAACAACCAATAAGGTGGGAACACAAGCCCACCCATCAGTAGACAGGCTGCCTAAAGACTTCCTGATCCCACAGCCAGCCTAAGACATGCCCCTTGACACTGCCCTGCCCACCAGAGGGCCAAGAAACAGCTCTACCCACCAGTGGGCAGGCATTGACTCCTCCCACCAGGAAGCCTGCACAAGCCTGTAGACCAGCCTCACCCACCAGGGGGCAGACACCAGAAGGAAGGAAACTCCAATCCTGCAGCCTGTGGAACTGAGTCCACAAACACAGGTCAGAACCTACCCTGGAACCAGCTGGTCCCTGGCTCTTGGGTGATGAGAGGGGAGTGTACTTCTGGGACACACAGGATGGCCCCTACAGAAGGCCACTCCAAGGTTGAGAAATGTAACCAAGGTACTACATACATAAAAATACAAATAGAAATTCAAAAATGAGATGGCAAAGGAATATGTTCCAGACAAAGGAACAAGATAAAACCCCAGAAGAACAACTAAGTGAAGTGGAGATAGGCAACCTACCTATGAAAGAATTCCAAGAAATGGCTACAAAGATGATCCAAGAACTCATAAAAAGAACAGATGCACAGATTGAGAAGTCACAAGAAGTTCTTAGCAAAGAGATAGAAAATATAAAGAACAACCAAACAGAGTTGAAGAATACAATACTGAAATGAAAAACACACTAGAAGGAATCAATAGCAGAATGAATGAGGCAGAAGAATGAATCATTGAACTGGAAGACACAGTGGTGGATATCACTGTTATGGAACAGAATAAAGAAAAAAGAATGAAAAGAAATGAGGACAGTTTAAGAGACATCTGGGACAACAGCAAACACACCAATATTCACATTATAGGGGTCCCAGAAGGAGAAGAGGGAGAGAAAGAGGCTGAGAAAATATTCAAAAAGATAAACAGTCACCCAAGTCCAGGAAGCACAGAGTCCCTTATAGAATTAACCCAAGGAGGAACACACCAAGACACATACAAATCAAATTGACAAAAATTAAAGACAAAGAGAAAATATTAAAAGCAACAAGGAAAAAGCAGCAAATAACATACAAGGGAATCCCCTTAAGACTATCAGCTGATTTTTCAGCAGAAACTCTACAGGCCAGAAGGGAGTGGAAAAATATATTTAAAGTGATGAAAGGGAAAAAGCTACAACCAAAAATACTCGACCCAGCAAGGCTCTCATTCACATTTGATGAGAAATCAAAAGCTTTACAGACAAATGAAAGCTTAAAGAATTCAGCACCACGAAACCAGTGTTATGACAAATGCTAAAGGAACTTCTTTAAGTGGAAAAAAAAGGCCACAACTAGAAACAAGAAAATTACAAAATGGGAAAGCTCACTAGTAAAGCAAACATACAGTAAGGGTAGGAAATCATGGACACACAAATGTGATATCAAAACCAGTAATCATGAGATCCTCTGGCACAAATGCTGGATACCTGAAATGCAATTGAAATTAAGAGAACAGCAACCTAAAACAATCATGTATACATATAGACTGCTAGAGCAAAACCTCATGGTAACCACAAAAATCTATAATAGATAATACACACAAAAAAGAAAAAGGAATCCAAACACAATATTAAAGATAGTCATAAATCACAAGAGGAGATAACAAAAGAGGAAAGGAATAAAAAAAAAACCTACAAAAACAAATCCAAAACAATTAACAAAATGGCAATAACAACATACATATCAATAATTACCTTAAATATAAATGGATTAAATGCTCCAATCAAAAGACATAGACTGGCTGAATGGATACAAAAACAAGACCCATAAGGATGCTGTCTACAAGAGACCCACTTCATATCTAGAGACACATACAGACTGGAAGTGTGGGGATAGAAAAAGGTATTCCATGAAAATGGAAATCAAAGGAAGCTGAAGTAGTGATACTCATATCAGACAAAATAGACTTTATTTGTCTGTTTGTTTGTTTTTTGGCCACTGTGCAGCTTGGGGGATCTTAGTTCACCAGCTAGGCATTGAACCCAGGCCATGCAGTGAAAGCACCAATTCCTAACCACTGGACCACAAGGGAATTCCCCAAAATAGACTTTAAAATAAAGACTGTTACAGGAGACAAAGAACAAAACTACATAATGATCACAGAGTCAATCCAAGAAGAAGATATAACACTTGTAATAAACATATATGCACAGAACATAGGAACACCTCAATATATAAGGCAAATGTTAACAGACATAAAAGGATAAATTGACAGTAACACAATAATAGTGGGAGACTTTAACACTTCACTTACATCAATAGACACATCATGCAGACAGAAAATCAATAAGGAAACACAGGCCTTAAAAGACACATTAGACCAGATGGGCTTAGTTAATATTTATAGAGCATTCCATCTGAAAGCAGCAGAATACACATTCTTTCAAGTTCACGTAGACTATTCTCCAGAATAGATCACATGCTGGGTCACAAAAGAAGTCCTGGTAAATTTTAAAAAACTGAAATCATATCAAGCATCTTTTCCAACCACAGTGCTATGAGATTGGAAATCAACTACAAGGAAAAAAAACTTCAAAAAACACAAACACGTGGAGGCTAAGCAATAAGCTACTAAACAACCAATAGATCACTGAAGAAATCAAAGAGGAAATTAAAAATACTTAGAGACAAAAGAAAATGAAAACACGACAATACAAACCCTATGAGATATGGGAAAAGCAGTTCTAAGGGGGAAATTTATAGCAATACAGTCTTACCACAGGAAACAAGAAAAATCTCAAATAAACAACGCAACCTTACAGCTAAAGAAGAACAAACAAAAGCTAAAGTTAGTAAAAGGAAAGAAATCATAAAGATCAGAGCAGAAATAAATGAAATAGAGACTAAGAAAAGAATAGAAAAGATCAATGCAAGTAAAAGCTGGTTCTTTGAAATGATAAACAAAATTGATAAACCTTTAGCCAGACTCATCAAGAAAAAAGGGAGAGAGCCCAAATCAATAAAATCAGAAATGAAAAAGGAGAAATTACAACTGACACCACATAAATACAAAGGATTTTAAGACACTACTATGAGCAGCTATATACCAATAAAATGGACAACCTGGAGGAAATGGACAAATTCTTAGAAAGGTACAATCTCCCAAGACCAAACCAGAAAGAAATAGAAAATATGAACAGAATAATCACAAGTACTGAAATTGAAACTGTGATTTAAAAACTCCCAGCAAACAAAAGTGCAGGACCAGATGGCCTCACAGGCGAATTCTATCAAACATTTAAAGAGGAGAGACACTCAAGATGGCAGAAGAGTAAGACGTGGAGATCACCTTCCTCCCCACAAATACACCAGAAATACATCTATACGTGGAGCAACTCCTACAGAACACCTACTGAATGCTGGCAGAAGACCTCAGCCTTCCCAAAAGGCAAGAAAATCCCCACGAACCTGGGTAGGGCAAAAGAAAAAACAGAGACAAAAGAATAGGGATGGGACCAGCACCACTGGGAGGGAGCTGTGAAGGAGGAAAAGTTTCCACACACTAGGAAGCCCCTTCACTGGCAGAGACCGGGGGTGACGGGGGGAAAGCTTCAGAGACATGGAGGACAGCATAGCAACAGGGGTGCAGAGGTCAAAGCTAAGAGATTCCCGCACAGAGGATTGGTGCTGACCAGCACTCACCAGCCTGAGAGGCTTGTCTGCTCACCAGCCAGCCAGGACGGGTGGGGGCTGGGAGTTGAGGCTTGAGCTTCGGTTATATCCCAGGGAGAGGACTGGGGTTGGCTGCGTGAACAAAGCCTGAAGGCGGCTAGTGCACCACAGTTAGCCGGGAGGGAGTCTGGGAAAAAGTCTGGAACCACTTAAGAGGCAAGAGTCCATTGTTTCATGGTGCGTGAGGAGAGGGGATTTAGAGCACCGCCTAAACGAGTTCCTGAGAGGGGCGAGAGCCACGCCTATCAGCACAGACACCAGAGATGGGCATGAAACGCTAAGGCTGCTACTGCAGCCACCCAGAAGCCTATGTGCAAGCACAGGTCACTATCCATACCTCCCCTCCTGAAAGCCTGTGCAGCCCGCCACTGCCAGGGTCCCGTGATCCAGGGACAGCTTCCCCAGGAGAATACAGGGCATGCCTCAGCCTGTTGCAACGTGATGGTGGCCTCTGCCGCCACAGGCTCGCCCTGCATTCCGCATCGCTCCCTCCCCCAAGGCATGAGTGAGCCAGAGCCACCTAATCAGCTGCTACTTTAACCCCATCCTATCTGAGCCAAGAAAGGATGCCCTTAGGCACCCTACATGCAGAGGTGGGGCCAAACACAAAGCTGAACGCCAGGAGCTGTGCAAAGAGAAAGGGAAATATCTCCCAGTGGCCTCAAGAGCAGTGGATTAAATCTCCACAATCAACTTGATGTACATTGTATCTGGGGAATACCTGAATAGACAACGAATCATCCCAAAATTGAGGCAGTGGACTTTGAGCAACCATATATTTCTTTTTTCCTTTTTCTCTTTTTGTGACTGTGTATGTTTATGCTTCTTGGTGTGATTTTATCTGTATAGCTTTGCTTTTACCATTTGTCCTAGGGATCTGTCTGTCCATTTTTTGGTATTTTTTCTTTTTTTAGTATAGTTTTTAGGGCTTGTTATCATTGGTGGATTTGTTTTGTGGTTTTGTTGCTCTCTTCTTTCTTTTTTTATTACTTTTTAATATTTTATTTTAAAAACTTTATTTTCTTTTTTTCTTTCTTTTTTTTTTTCTCCCTTTTCTTCTGAGCTATGTGGCTGACAGGGTCTTGGTGCTCTGGCCGGGTGTCAGGCCTGTGCCTCTGATGTAAGAGAGTCGAGTTCAGGACACTGGTCCACCAGAGACCGCCCGGCTCCATGTAATATGAAATGGAGAAAGCTCTCCCAGAGATCTCTATCTCAGTGCTAAGACCCAGCTCCACTCAACGACCAGCAGGCTACAGTGCTGGGCACCCTAAGTCAAACAACTAGCAAGACAGGAACACAACCCCACCCATTAGCAGAGAGGCTGCCTAAAAGCATAATAAGGTCACAGACACTCCAAAACACACCACCAACACAGTCCTGCCCACCAGAAAGACAAGATCCAGCCTCATCCACCAGAAAACAGGCAACAGTGCCCTCCACCAGGAAGGCTTCACAACCCACTAAACCAACCTTAGCCACTGGAGGCAGACACCAAAAACAATGGGAACTATGAACCTGCAGCCTGTGAAAAGGAGACCCCAAACACAATAAGTTAAGCAAAATGAGAAGACAGAGAAACACACAGCAGATGAAGAAGCAACATAAAAACCTACCAGACCAAACAAATAAAGAGGAAATTAGCAGTCTACCTGAAAAAGAATTCAGAGTAATGAGAGTAAAGATATCCAAAATCTTGGAAACAGAATGGGGAAAATACAAGAAACGTTTAACAAGGACCTAAAAGAACTAAAGAGCAAACAAAAAATGATGAACAACACAATAAATGAAATTAAAAATTCTCTAGAAGGAGTCAATAGCAGAATAACTGAGGCAGAAGAACGGATGAGTGACCTGGAGGATAAAATATTGGAAATAACTACTGCAGAGCAGAATAAAGAAAAAAGAATGAAAAGAATTGAGGACAGTCTCAGAGACCTCTGGGACAACATTAAATGCAACTACATTCGAAATATAGGGGTCCCAGAAGAAGAAGAGAAAACGAAAGGGACTGAGAAAATATTTGAAGAGATTATAGTTGAAAACTTCCCTAATATGGGAAAGGAAAGAGTCAGTCAAGTTCAGGAGGCTCAGAGAGTCCTATAGAAGATAAATCCAATGTGAAACACAACAAGACACATATTAAACAAACTACCAAAATTAAATACAAAGAAAAAACATTAAAAGCAGCTAGGGAAAAACAACAAATAACACACAAGGGAATCCCCATAAGGTTAACAGCTGATCTTTCGGTAGAAACACTGCAAGCCAGAAGAGAGGGCAGGACATATTTAAAGTGATGAAAGGGAAAAACCTACAACCAAGATTACTCTACCCAGCAAGGATCTCATTCAGATTTGATGGAGAAATTAAAACCTTTACGAACAAGCAAAAGTTAAGAGAATTCAGCACCGCCAAACCAGCTTTACAACAAATGCTAAAGGAACTTTTCTAGGCAGGAAACACAAATAAAGGAAGGGAACTACAATAACAAAATAAAACCAATTAAGAAAATGGTAATAGGAACATACATATCGATAATTACCTTAACGGTAAATGGATTAAAGGCTCCAACCAAAAGACATAGACTGGCTGAATGGATACAAAAACAAGACCCATATATGCTGTCTACGAGAGACCCACTTCAGACCTAGGGACACATACAGACTGAAAATGAGGGGATGGAAAAGAGATATTCAATTCCAATGGAAATCACAAGAAGGCTGGACTAGCAATTCTCATGTCAGATGAAAGAGACTTTAAAATAAAGACTATTACAAGAGACAAAGAAGGATACTACAGAATGATCAAGGGATCAATCCAAGAAGAAGATATACCAACTGTAAATATTTATGAACCCAACATAGGAGCACCTTAATACATAAGGCAAATACTAACAGCCATAAAAGGGGAAATCGACAGTAACACAATCATAGTAGGGGACTTTAACACCCCTTTTTCATCAATGGACAGATCATCCAAAATGAAAATAAACAAGGAAACATGAGCTTTAAATGACACATTAAACAAGATGGACTTACTTGATATTTATACGACTATCCACCCAAAAACAACAGAATACACTTTCTTCTCAAGTGCTCATGGAACATTCTCCAGAATAGATCATATCTTGGCTCACAAATCAGCCTTGGTAAATTTAAGAAAATTGAAATTGTATCAAGTATCTTTTCTGACCACAACGCTATGAGACTAGATATCAATTACCGGAAAATATCTGTAAAAAATACAAACACATGGAGGCTAAACAATACACTACTAAATAACCAAGAGATCACTGATGAAATCAAAAGGAAATCAAAAAATACTTAGAAACAAATGAAAATGAAAAAACGACGACCCAAAACCTATGGGGTGCTGCAAAAGCAGTTCTAAGAGGGAAGTTTATAGCAATACAATCCTATCTCAGGTAACAAGAAAAATCTCAAATAAACAGCCTAACCTTACACCTAAAGCAATTAAAGAAAGAACAAAAAACAAACAAAGAAACAAAACCCCAAAGTTAGCAGAAGGAAAGAAATCATAAAGATCAGAGCAGAAATAAATGAAAAAGAAATGAAGGAAACAATAGCAAAAATCAATAAAACTAAAAGCTCGTTCTTTGAGAAACAGAATTGATAAACCATTAGCCAGACTTATCAAGAAAAAAAGGGAGAAGACTCAAATCAACAGAAATTAGAAATGAAAAAGGAGAAGTAAAAACTGACACTGCAGAAATACAAAGAATCATGAGAGATTACTACAAGCAACTATATGCCAACAAAATGGACAACCTTGAAGAAATGGACAAATTCTTAGAAAAGCACAACCTTCCGAGAGTGAACCAGGAAGAAACAGAAAATATAAACAGAGCAATCACAAGCACTGAAGTTGAAATTGTGATTAAAAATCTTCCAAATAAAAGCCCAGGACCAGATGACTTCACAGGCGAATTCTATCAAACATTTAGAGAAGAGCTAACACCTATCCTTCTCAAACTCTTCCAAAATATAGCAGAGGGAGGAACACTCCCAAACTCATTCTACAAGGCCACCATCATCCTGATACCAAAACCAGACAAAGATGTCAAAAAGAAAGAAAACTACAGGCCAATATCACTGATGAATATACATGCAAAAATCCTCAACAAAATACTAGCAAAGAGAACCCAGCAGCATATGAAAAGGATCATGCAAAATGATCAAGTGGGGTTTATCCCAGGAATGCAAGGATTCTTCAATATATGCAAATCAATCAATGTGATACACCATATTAACAAAATGAAGGATAAAAACCATATGATCACCTCAGTAGATGCAGAAAAAGCTTTTGACAAAATTCAACACCCATTTATGATAAAAACCCTCCAGAAAGTAGGCATAGAGGGAACTTACCTCAACATAATAAAGGCCATATGTGACAAACCCACAGCCAACATCGTTCTCAATGGTGAAAACCTGAAACAATTTTCACTAAGATCAGGAACAAGACAAGGTTGCCCACTATCACCACTATTATTCAACATAGTTTTGGAAGTTTTAGCCACAGCAACCAGAGAAGAAAAAGAAATAAAAGGAATTCAAATCAGAAAGGAAAAAGTAAAGCTGTCACTGTTTGCAGATCACAGGATACTATACGTAGAGAATCCTAAAGATGCTACCAGAAAACTAATAGAGCTAATCAATGAATTTGGTAAAGTAGCAGAATACAAAATTAATGGAGAGAAATCTCTTGCATCCCTATACACTAATGATGAAAACCTGAAAGAGAAATTAAGGAAACACTCCCATTTACCATTGCAACAAAAAGAATAAAATACCTAGGAATAAACCTACCTAAGGAGACAAAAGACCTGTATGCAGAAAACTATAAGACACTGATGAAAGAAATTAAAGATGATACAAACAGATGGAGAGATATACCATGTTCTTGGATTGGAAGAATCAACACTGTGAAAATGACTATACTACCCAAAGCAATCTACAGATTCAATGCAATCCCTATCAAACTACCAATGGCATTTTTCACAGAACTAGAACAAAAAATTATACAATTTGTATGGAAACACAGAAGACCCCAAGTAGCCAAAGCAATCTTGAGAATGAAAAACAGAGCTGGAGGAATCATTATCCCAGATTTCGGACTATACTACAAAGCTACAGTAATCAAGACATTATGGTACTGGCACAAAAATAGAACTACAGATCAATGGAAGAAGAGAGAAAGCCCAGAGATAAACCCACGCACATATAGCCACCTTATTTTTGATAAAGGAGGCAAGAATATACAATGGAGAAAAGATAGTCTCTTCAATAAGTGGTGCTGGGAAAACTGGACAGCTACATGTAAAAGAACGAAATTAGAACACTCCCTAACACCATACATAAATATAAACTCAAAATGGATTAAAGACCTAAATGTAAGGCCAGACGCTATCAAACTCTTAGAGGAAAACATAGGCAGAACACTCTATGACATAAATCACAGCAAGATCCTTTGTGACCCACCTCCTAGAAAAATGGAAATAAAAACAAAAATAGACAAATGGGACCTAATGAAACTTAAAAGCTTTTGCACAGCAAAGGAAAACACAGATAAGACAAAAAGACAGCCCTCAGAATGGGAGAAAATTTTTGCCAATGAAGCAACTGACAAAGGATTAATCTCCAAAATTTATAAGCAGCTCATGCAGCTCATTATGATAAAAACAAACAATGCAATCCAAAAATGCGCAGAAGACCTAAATAGACATTTCTCTACAGAAGATATACAGATTGCCAACAAACACATGAAAGGATGCTCAGCATCACTAATCATTAGAGAAATGCAGATCAAAACTACAATGAGGTATCACCACACCAGTCAGAATGGCCATCATCAAAAAATCTACAAACAATAAATGCTGGAGAGGGTGTGGAGAAAAGGGAACACTCTCGCATTGTTGGTGGGAATGTACGTTGATACATTCACTATGGAGAATAGTATGGAGGTTCCTTAAAAAACTAAAAATAGAACTACCATATGACCCAGCAATTCCACTACTGGGCATATACCCTGAGAAGACCATATTTCAAAAAGAGTCATGTACCACAACATTCATTGCAGCTCTATTTACAATAGCTAGGACATGGAAGCAACCTAAGTGTCCATCCATGACTGGATAAAGAAGATGTGGCACATATATACAATGAAATATTACTCAGCCATAAAAAGAAACGAAATTGACTTATTTGTCGTGAGGTGGATGGACCTAGAGTCTGTCATACAGAGTGAAGTAAGTCAGAAAGAGAAAAATAAATACTGTATGCTAACACATATATATGGAATCTCAAAAAAAAAAAAAAAAAGAAAGGTTCTGAGAACCTAGGGGCAGGACAGGAATAAGGATGCAGACGTTGAGAATGGACCTGAGGACATGGGGAGGGGGAAGGGTAAGCTGGGACGAAGTGAGAGAGTGGCATAGACTTATATATACTACCAAATATAAAATAGATAGCTAGTGGGAAGCAGCCGCATAGCACAGGGAGATCAGTTCGGTGCTTTGTGACCACCTAGATGGGTGGGATGGTGAGGGTGGGAGGGAGACACAAGAGGGAGAAGATACGGGGATATATGTATATGTATAGCTGATTCACTTTGCTATAAAGCAGAAACTAATACACCATTGTAAAGCAATTATACCCCAATAAACACGTTAAAAAAAATAAAGAAGAATTAACATCTATCCTTCCAAAACTATTCCAAAACATTGCAGAGGAAGGAACACTCCAAACTCATTCAATGAGGCCACCATCACCCTGATACCAAAACCAGACAGAGATACCACAAAAAAGAAAGTTATAGGCCAATATCACTGATGAACATAGACACGAAAATCCTCAGCAAAAAACTAGCAAACTGTATCCAACAGTATATTAAAAGGATCTACACCATGATCAAGTGTGATCAATCCGAGGGATGCAAGTGTTTTTCAATATCTACAAATCAATCTATGTGATATACCACATTAACAAATTAAAGAATAAAAACCGTATAATTACCTCAATAGATGCAGAAAAGATTTTGATAAAAAATTCAACATCCATTTATGATAAAAAAAATAACTCCAGAAAGTGGGCATAGGGGGAACCTACCTCAACATAATAAAGGCCATATATGACAAACCCAAAACCAACATCAAACTCAACAGTGAAAAACTGAGAGCATTTCCTCTAAGACAGCAGTCCCCATCCTTTCTGGCACCAGGAACCAGTTTTGTGGAAGACAATTTTTCCATGGACAGGGGGTGAGGGGGATGATTCAGGTGGTAACTGAGCAATGGAGGGGATGGGTCAAGTGGTAATGTGAGTGATGGGGGGATGCTTCAGATGGTAATGCAAGCAATGGTTCAGGTGGTAATGAGAGAGATGGGGAGCAGCAGATGAAGCTTTGCTCGCTCACCCACTTCTCACCTCCTGCTGTGTGGTCCAGTTCCTTAAAGGCTGTGGACCGGTACCAGTCCATGTCCCGGGGTTGGGGACCTCTGCTCTAAGATCAGGAACAAGACAAAGATAACAACTCTCACCACTTTTATTCAGTATAGTTTTGAAAGTCCTAGAAATAGCAATCAGATAATTAAAAGAAATAAAGGGGATCCAAATTGGAAAAGAAGAATAAAATTGTCACTATTTGCAGGTGACATGATACTATACATAGAAAATCCTAAAGATGCTACTCGAAAAGTATTAGAGGTCACAAATGAATTTGGTAAAGTTGCAGGATACAAAATTAATACCCAGAAATCTGTTATGTTTCTATACATTAACAACAAAAGGTCAGAAAGAGAAATCAAGAAAACAATCCAATTTACCATCACACTAAAAACAATAAAATACCTAGGAATATACCTACCTAAGGAGGCAAAAGAACTGTACTCTGAAAACTATAAGATGCTGATGAAAGAAATCAAAGAAGGCACAAACAAATGAAAAGATATATCATGTTCTTAGATTGGAAGAAGCAATATTGTCAAAATGATTATACCACCCAAGGCAATCTACAGATTCAACACAATCCCTATCAAATTACCAATGGCATATTTCCTAGAACTAGAACAAAAAAATTTTTAATTTGTGTGGAAACAAAGAAGACCCCAAATAGCCAAAGGAATCTTGAGAAAGAAAAACGGAGCTGGGAGAATCAGGCCACCCAGCTTCAGACTATACTACAGAGTTACAGTCATCAGAACAGTATGGTACTGGCACAAAAACAGAAATAAGATCAGTGGAACAGGATAGAAAGCCCAGAAATAAACCCATGTACCTATGGTCAAGTAATCTATGATCAAGGCAAGAACATACAATAGAGAAAAGACAGTCTCTTCAATAAGTGGTGCTGGGAAAACCAGACAGCTACATGTAAAAGAATGAAATTAGAACATTTACTAACACCATACACAAAAATAAACTCAAAATGGATTAAAGTTCTAAATGTAAGACCAGATAACTATAAAACTCCTAGAGGAAAACATAGTCAAGAGACTCTTTGACATAAATTGGAGCAATATCTTTTTGAATCCACCTCCTAGAGGAATGAAAATAAATACAAAAATAAACAAATGGGACCTAATTAAACTTAAAAGCTATTACACACCAAAGGAAACCATAAACAAAACAAAAAGACTACCTACAGAATAGGAGAAAATTTTTGCACACATTGAGACTGACAAGGGATTAATCTCCAAAACATAAAAACAGTTCATGCAGCTCAAAACAAAAAAATAAACAACCCAAAGAAAAAATAGGCAGAAGACCTAAATAGACATTTCTGCAAAGAAGACATACAGATGGCTAAAAAGCATGTGAAAATATGCTCAACATCACTAATTATTAGAGAAATGCAAGAAAAAACTACAGTGAGGTATCACCTCACACTGGTCAGAATGGCCATCATCAAAAAGTCTACAAATAATAAATGTTGGGTTTCCCTGGTGGCGCAGTGCTTAAGAATCCACCTGCCAATGCAGGGGACACGGGTTCGAGCCCTGGTTCGGGAAGATCCCACATGCCACAGAGCAACTAAACCTGTGAGCCACAACTACTGAGCCTGCTCTCCAGAGCCCGCGAGTCACAACTCCTGAAGCCTGGGTGCCTAGAACCTGTGCTCTGCAACAAGAGAAGCCACCGCAATGAGAGGCCTGTGCACCGCAACAAAGAGTAGCCCCTGCTCATTGCAACTAGAGAAAGCCCATGCACAGCAACAAAGACCCAACGCAGCCAAAAATAAATAAATTAAGTAATTTTTTTAAATTAATTAAATAATTAATTAATTTTAAATAATAAATGCTGGAGAGGGTGTGGAGAAAAAGGAACTCTTCATCCACTGTTGGTGGATATGCAAACTGGTGCAGCCACTATGCAGAACAGTATGGAGGTTCCTCAAAAACTAAAAGTAGAGCTACCGTATGATCCTGCAATCCCACTCCTGGGCATGTATCTGGAGAAATCCATAATTTGAAAAGATACATGCACCCCAATATTCATAGCAGCACTATTTACAATAGCCAAGATATGGAAACAAGCTAAATGTCCATCGACAGATGAAGGGATAAAGAAGATGTGGTATAAATATGCAATGGAATACTACTTAGCCATAAAAAATAACGAAAAAATGCCATTTGCAGCAATATGGATGGACCTAGATATTATCATACTAAGTGAAGTAAGCCAGACAAAGACAAATATCATACGATATCACTTATATGTGGAATCTTAAAAAAAGAGAGCGACACAAATGAACATATTTTGAAAATAGAAAGAGACTCACAGACACAAAAAACAAGCTTACAGTTACCATAGGTAAAAGGGGGTGGGGGAGGGATAACTTAGGTGACTGGGATTAACATACACATACTACTACGTATAAAACAGATAACCAACAAGGATCTACTATATAGCACAGGGAACTATACTCAATATTATGTAATAACCAATAAGGAAAAAGAACCTGAAAAGGAATATATATGTACATATATATGTGTATATATGTATATATGTATATATGTGTGTATACAGATGTATAACTGAATCATTGTGCTGTACACCTGAAACTTATATAATATTGTAAATCAACTATACTTCAATAAAAGTTTTTTAATTAAAAAAAATTTTAATATACTGTCAGCCATCACAAAGATAAAATTCTTTCCTCCATTGAGAAAAAAATAAAAAAGACTGTACTCTAAGCCATAGAGAATTCAAAATGGTTGTCATGAAGAAACTCAATGAGCTACAAGAAAACTCAGAAAGGCAGTTCAATGGGCTTAGGAATAAAATTAATGAATAGAACAAATACTTTACCAAATAGATCAAAATTCTGAAAAATTCTGGAGCTCAGCAACTCAGTAAATGTGATGAAGAATGCATTAGAAAGCACTGGAAATAGAGCAGACCATATGGAAGAGAGAATTAGGAAGCTTGAAGATCTTGAATCTTGAAATGATTCAGGTAGAAGAAGAGAGAGAACTAAGATATTTAAAAAAAAATAAAGATGCTCTATGAGAACTGCGTGACTCCATTAGAAAGGCAACATAAGGATAATGGGTATCACAGAAGGAGAAGAGAGGGAGAGGGGAGCAGAGAGCTTATTTAAAGAAATAATAGCTTAGAACTTCCCAGACCTGGGGGAATAAACTAGATATACAAGTACATGAAACTAAGAGAACACATAATTGACTCAACATTAAAAAAGACCTTCTCCAAGACACAGTATATTAACACTGTCAAAAGGCAATGATAAAGAAAGAATTTTAAAGGCAGCCAGTGCGGGGGTGGGGGAGTAGAAAAACACAGTAACCTACAAAGGTACCCCCCAACCCCCATTAGGCTATCAGCATATGTCTCAACAGAAATTCTACAGGTCAGGAGGGAGCAGAATGACATACTCAAAATCTTGAAAGATAAAAATGGTCAGCCAAGAATACTTTATACAGCAAAGTTATGATATGAAGGAGAAATACAAAAAAACAAATACAAAAAAACAAAAGCTGAGGGAACTCATCACCACTAGACCTCCCTTACAAGAAATGTTGAATGGATCTCTTCTAGCTGAAATGAAAAGGCCAAAGTATACTAACCTTTGAATAAAGTGATAAACAGACAGAATAAAAAAATTGCAACTCTGTGTCAGAATATCTTGTTAAACACTTAATTGTAGCATAAATGTTAAAGGGGATAAAAGCATTAAAAATAACCATAGCAATTTCAATTTGGAAACAAACACACAATATAAAAAGGGATAATTTGTGACCACAAAAATATAAAAGGAGAAGAGGAAAAGGACATAACTTGTATGTGTAAATGAAGATAAGATATTATCAGCAGATAAAGGACCATTTTATCTGTGAGATGTCTTACACAAACCCCATGGTAAACACAAAACAAAAATCTAGAGCAGAGACACAAAACATAATAAAAGAGGAATCTGAGGGAAAACATCATAGACAACCACCAAACTAAAAAAGCAGATAGAAACACAAGGAAAAAGAAAGAATTGAGATACAGAGCAACCAAAAAACAAAAGACCAAATGGCAGTACTAAGTCCTCATATCTCAATTACCCTCAATATAAATGGATGGAATTCACCAATGAAAATTGAGCCATTGGCTCAAAAATGAGCCATTCCACAGAGTGGCTTTGTGGATTAAAAACAAGTACCAACTATATGCTGCCTTCAGAAGACTAATCTCAGGTCTAAAGACAAACATAGACTCACAGGGAAGTGTTGGAAGATGATACTCCAAGCAAATAGCAGCCAGAAGAAAGCAGGTGTAGCCATACTCATATCCAACGAAATAGACTTCATATCAAAAAAGGTAACAAGAGACAAGATGGACATTTTATAATGATAAAGGGGATAATCCATTAAGGAGGCATAACAATTATCAATATATCAATATATATGCAGTTAACATAGGAGCACCAAAATGTATAAAGCAATTATTAACAGACCTAAAGGGAAAAATTGATAGTAATACAATAATAGCAGTGGGCTTCAACACCCCACTTATAAAGATGGATAGATCATCCAGACAGTAAGTCAACAAGAAAATATCAGCCTTCAATGAAACATTACCAGATGGATTTAATAAATATATATAGAACATTCCAAAAGCAGTGGAATACACATTCTTCTCAAGTGCACATAAAATGTTCTCAAGGATAGACCATATGTTTGGACACAAAAGAAGTTTCAATAAATTTAAGAAGACAAATCATATCAAGCAACTTTTCTGACCACAACAGTAAGAAACTAGAAATCAACTACAAAAAGAATGCTGGAAAAATAAAAAACGTGGAGTAAACAACATGCTACTGAACACTACTGGGTCAACAAGGAAATCAAAGAAGAAATTTAAAAATACCTAAAGACAAATGAAAATACAACATAACAAAGTCTATGGGATGCAGCAAAAACAGTACTAAGAGGGAATTTTAGAACAATGGAGGCCTATCTCAAGAAAAATCTGAGACTAAGATAACAAGGACATATTGTACAGCACAGGGAAATATAGCCATTATTTGGTAATAACATTAAATGGAGTATAATCTATAAAAATATTGAATCACTATGCTTTATACCTGAAACTAATATTATAAATCAACTACATTTCAATAAAAATCATATGATCATCTCATTATATGTAAGAAAAAGCATTTAGCAAGATTCAACATCCATTTATGATTAAACACTCTCAATAAAATGGATATAGAAGGAATGTACCTCAACATAATAAAGGTCATATATGACAAACCCACAGCTAACTAACATCATACTCAATGATGAAAAACTGAAAGCTATCCCTCCAAGATCAGGAGCAAGACAAGGATGCCTGCTCTCACCACTCTTATTCAATATAGTATTTGGAAGTCCTAGACAGAGCAATTAGTCAAGAAAAAGAAATAAAACACATCCAAATAGGAAAAGAAGAAATAAAACTGTCACTGGTTGTGAATGACATGATTTTATATATTGAAAACCCTAAAACTTCCACCAAAAAACTATTAGAAATAATAAACAAATACAGTGAAGTTGCAGGGTACAAAATCAATATACAAAAATCTGTTGTGTTTCTATACTCTAACAACAAACTAGCAGAAAGTAAAGTTAAGAAAAAAATCTGACTTACCACTGCAATAAAAATAATAAAATATCTAGGAATAAATTTTACAAAAGAGGTGAAATACCTGTACATTGAAAAGTATAAGACAGTGTTAAAAGAAATTAAAGAAGACACGAAGTTATAAAATAAATGTCACAGATATGAAATGTACAGTGCAGGAAACACATCAATAATTATGTAATATCTTTACATGGTGACATACGATAAATAGACTTATCATGGTAATCATTTTGAAATGTATAGAAATATTGAATCACTATGTTGTGTAACAGGAACTAACATAGTGTTGTAGGTTAATTTTACTTCAAAACAAACAAACTTAAAGAAAAAAATCAGATTTTTGGTTACCAGAAGCAAGGTGTGGGGGAAGGGGAAATTGGACAAAGATAGTCAAAAGGTACAAACATCCAGTTATAAGATAAATAAGTACTAGGGATGTAATGTACAACATGATAAATACAATTAACACTGATGTATGTTATATATGAAAGTTGTTAAGAGAGTAAATCCTAAGAGTCTCATTACAAGGAAAAAAAATTTTTTTCTATTTCTCTAACGTTGTATCTATATGAGATGATGGATGTTCATTAAACCTATTGTGGTAATCATATCGTGATGTATGTAAGTCAAATCATTACATTGTACATCTTAAACTTGTATGGTGCTGTATGACAATGATATGTCAATAAAACTGGGGGAAAAGACATTGTTGAAAGAAAATAAAGAAGACACAAAGAAACAGAAAGACATTCCATGCTCATAGATTGGAAGAATCACCATTGTTAAAATGACCATATTACCTAAAACAATCTACATATTCAATGCAATCCTTATCAAAATCCCAAGGACATTTTTCATTGAAAAAGGACAAAAAATTCTAAAATTTGTATGGCATTACAAAAGACCCTGAATAGCCAAAGCAATACTGAGAAAAAAGAGCAAAGCTGGAGGTATCACACTCCCCAATTTCAAACAAAGCTATAATAATCTAAACTACATGATATCGGCACAAAAACAGACACACAGATCAATGGAACAGAATTGAGAGCCCCAGAAATAAACCCATACACATATGAACAACTTATGACAAAGTAGCCAAACTCATACAATGGAGAAAGAATACTCTCTTCAATAAGTGGTTCTGGGAAATCCACACACAAAAGAATGAAAAACTAGGCCACTATCTTACACACCTTGCATTAAAAGTAACTCAAAGTGGATCAAAACTTGAATATAATATCTGAAACCATAAAACTCCTAGAAGAAAACAGGTAGTACTCTCTTTGACGTTGGTCTTAGCAATATCTTTTTGGATACATCTCCTCAGGCAAGGGAAACAAAAGCAAAAATAGACAAATGCAACTATATTAAACTAAAAAGCTTATGTACAGCAAAGGAAACCATCAACAAAATGAAAAGGCAGTCTACTGAATGTGAGAAGACATTTGTAAAACATATATCTTATAAGGGGTTAATATCCACAATATATAAAGAACTCATACAACTCAACAAGAAAAGAAAATCCAATTTAGAAATGGATAGAGGATCTGAATAGATATTTTTCCAAAGAAGACCTACAGATGGCTAACAGGCACATGAAAAAATATTCAACATCACTAATTATTAGGAAAATGCAAAACAAAACCACAATGGGATATCACTTCATGCCCTTTAGAATGGCTATTATCAAAAAGACAAGAAATGACAATGTTAGAGAAGATGTGGAGGAAAGGGAACCCTCATTAGTGAAATAAGTCAGACAGAGAAAGACAAAAAAATGGCATAATATCACTTATACGTGGAATCTAAAAAAATAAAACAAACTAGTGGATATAACAAAGAAGAAACAGACTCACAGATGTAAAGAACAAAAAAAACCACCCACTAGTGGTTACCAGTGGGGAGATAGAAGCAGGGAGGAGCAAGATAGGGGTAGGTATTAAGATGTACTAACTACTATGTATAAAATAAATAAGCTACAAGGATATATTGTACAGTACAGGGAATATAGTCAATATCTTATAACTTATAAATGACATATAACCTTTAAAAATTGTGAATCACTATGTTGCACACGTGAAACTTACATAATATTATAAATAAACTACACCTTAATAATAAATAAATAAATGGGAACCCTCGTGCACTGTTGATGGGAATGTACATCAGTGCATTTACATTCTATTTACTATGGAAAATGGTATGGAAATTCCTCAGAAAATTAAGAATAGAACTACCATATGATCTAGCTATTCCACTTCTGGGTATTTATCAGAAGAAAACAAAAATGCTAATTAGAAAAGATACATGCACCCCTATGTTGACTGCAGCATTATTTACAATAGCCAAGATATGGAAACAGTCTAAGTGCCCACCAATGGATGAATGGATAAAGAAGAGGTGGCATATATATATATATATATGTATATATATATATATATATATATACATATACATATATATATATGTCATTAAAAATGATGAAATCTTGCCACTTGCAACAACACAGATAGACCTAGAAGGTATTACGCTAATAAAAAAAGTAAGGCAGAGAAAGACAAATACTGTATGATTTCACCCATATGTAAAATATTTTTGAAAATAAAAAACAAAACAAAACAAAAACAAACATATTTAGGCAGAGAACAGATTGGTTGTTACCAGAGGGGAAGGGGGATGGATGGAGGGCAAAATGCGAAAGGGAGTCAACTGCATGGTGATGGATGGAAACTAGACTTTTGGTGGTGAGCACGCTGTAGTTTATGCAGAAGCTGAATTATAATGTTGTACACACGAAACATATAATATTATAAACTAATGGCACCTCAAAAAACTCAATAATAAGAAAACAAACAACCCAGCTTTTTAAACTAGACAAAATATTTGAATAGACAACAAAGAAAATATATGGATGGCAAAGAATCACATTAAAAGCTGCTCACCAAGTCATTAAGGAAATGTAAGTTAAAACCAGAATAAGAAACTACTTCACACCCACTAGAATGTCATAATCAAAAGATAAATAATAATAAGTGTTGGCAAGGCTACAGAGAAACTGGAACCCTCATACTTTCCTGGTGGAAATATAAACTACTAGTAGTAGTTTATACTACTACTAGTACATACTAGTAGTATGTACTACTACTTTGGAAAATAGTTTGGCAGTTCCTTAAAAAAGTAAAAATAAGTTCACCTTACAACCCAATAATTCTATTCCTAAGAATCTAACCAAGAGAAATTAGACATATATCCATATAAAGACTTGTACACAAATGTTCAGAGAGGCAATATACGTAATGCCCAACCACTGGATGAATGGATAAACACTCAGCAATAAAAGGGAACAAAGTACTGATACATATTACAACATGCATGAATCTCACAAACTTTATACAAAATGAAAGAAGCCAGATGTAAAACACTACATATTGCATGATTCCATTTACATGAAATATCCAGAAATAGCAAGTCTACAGAAACAGAAAGTAGATGCCTGGAGCTAAGGACAGGAGCAGGGAAGACTACAAATGGAGACAAGGGTCTTTTTGAGGTGATGGAAATTTTCTAAAATTGGATTGTGGTTACACAACTCTGTAAATTAACTAAAATTCATTGAATTGTACACTTAAAATGGATGAATTTTAAGGTATATAAATTATACCTCAATAAAGCTGCTTTTTAAAAGATTTTTTAAAATAACTAAACATACATCTACCATGTGATCTAGCTATGCCATTCCTACGTATTTACCCAAGGGAAATGAAGGCTTATCTCCCTACAAAGACTTGTGTATAAATGTTCACATTTGTTTTGCTTGTAATAGTCAAAATCGGGAAACAACCCAAATGTTCAACCACTGGTGAATGGATAAGTAAACTACAGTATATCCATACAATGGAAGTACTTCTTACCAATAAAAAGGAAGAAATTATTGTGATCTACTATAATATGGATAACTCTCAAAATAATTAAGCTGACTGAAAGAAGCCAGATTTTAGGGGGACCTCCCTGATGACACAGGGGTTAAGAATTCACCTGCCAATGAAGGGGACATGGGTTTGAGCCCTGGTCCAGAAAGATCCCACATGCTGTGGAGCAGCTAAGCCTGTGCATCACAACTACTGAGCCTGTGCTCTAGAGTCTGCGAGCCACAACTACTGAGCCTGAGAGCCACAACTACAGAAGCCCGCGTGCCTAGAGCCCATGCTCCGCAATAAGAGAAGCTACCGCAATGAGAAGCCCATGCACCACAACGAAGAGTAGCTCCCACTCACTGCAACTAGAGAAAGCCCGTGCACAGCAATGAAGACCCAATGCAGCCATAAATAAATAAATAAATAAATATTTTTTTAAAAAGAGAGAAAGAAGCCAGATTTTAAAAAAAGAAGGCGGGGACAACTAGGAAGATGGCGGAAAAGTAAGATGCGCAGATCACCTTCCTTCCCACAGATACATCAGAAATACATCTACACGTGGAGCAACTCCTACAGAATACCTACTAAACGCTGGCAGAAGACCTCAGACCTCCCAAAAGGCAAGAAACTCGCCACGTACCTGGGTAGGGCAAAAGAAAAAAGAAAAAACAGAGACAAATGAATAGCGACGGGACCTGCACCAGTGGGAGGGAGCTGTGAAGGAGGAAAGGTTTCCACACACTAGGAAGCCCCTTCGCGGGCGGAGACTGCAGGTGGTGCAGGGGGAAAGCTTTGGAGCTGCGGAGGAGAACACAGCAACAGGGGTGCGGAGAGCAAAGCGGGGAGATTCCCGCACAGAGGATAAGGGCCGACCGGCACTCACCAGCCCGAGAGGCTTGTCTGCTCCTCTGCCGGGGCGGGCGGGGGCTGGGAGCTGAGGCTCTGGCTTCGGTCAGTCCGATTGCAGGGAGAGGACTGGCAGCGTGAACACAGCTAGCCGGGAGGGAGTCCCGGGAAAAGTCTGGGCCTGCCGAAGAGGCAAGAGACTTTTTCTTCCCTCTTTGTTTCCTGGTGCGCGAGGAGAGGGGATTAAGAGCGCTGCTTAAAGGAGCTCCAGAGATGGGCATGAGCCGCGGCTAACAGTCCGGACCCCAGAGACGGGCATGAGACGCTAAGGCTGCTGCTGCCTAAACCAAGAAGCCTGTGTGCGAGCACAGGTCACTATCCACACCTCCCCTCCCAGGAGCCTGTGCAGCCCACCACTGCCAGGGTCCTGGGATCCAGGACAGCTTCCCCGGAAGAACACACAGCGCTTCAGGCTGCTACAACGTCCCGCCAGCCTCTACCTCCGCAGGCTCGCTCCGCACACTGTGCCCCTCCCTCCCCCCAGCCTGAGTGAGCCAGAGTCCCCGAAGCAGCTGCTCCTTTAACCCCGTCCTGTCTGAGGGAAAAACAGACGCCCTCCTGCGACCTACATGAAGAGGCGGGGCCAAAACCAAAGCTGAGCCCCGGGAGATGTGCAAACGAAGAAAAGAAAGGGAAATTTCTCCCAGCAGCCTCAGGAGAAGCGGATTAAATCTCCACAATCAACTAGATGTACCCTGCATCAGTAGAATACCTGAATAGAAAATGAATCATCCCAAATTGAGAAGGTGACTTTGAGAGCAAGATTTATTATTTTTTCCCCTTTTCCTCTTTTTGTGAGTGTGTATGTATATGCTTCTGTGTGAGATTTTGTCTGTATAGCTTTGCTTTCACCATTTGTCCTAGGGTTCTGTCCATCCATTTTTTGTTTTGTTTATTCTTTTGTTTTTTTACTTAAAAATTTTTTTATTTTAATAATTTATTTTATTCTTTCTTTCTTTCTCTCTCTCTCTCTCTCTCTCTCTCTCTTTTTCTCCCTTTTATTCTGAGCCATGTGGATGAAACCACTTGGTGCTACAGCCAGGAGTCAGTGCTGTGCCTCTGAGGTGGGAGAGCCAACTTCAGGACACTGGTCCACAAGAGACCTCCCAGCTCCACGTAATATATAATGGAGAAAATCTCCCAGGAATCTCCATCTCAACACCAACACCCAGCTTCATTCAACGACCAGCAAGCTACAGTGCTGGACACCCTATGCCAAACAACTAGCAAGAAAGGAACACAACCCCACCCATTAGCAGAGAGGCTGCCTAAAATCATAATAAGGCCACAGACACCCCAAAACACACCACCAGATGTGGACCTGCCCACCAGAAAGATAAGATTCAGCCTCATCCACCAGAACACAGACACTAGTCCCCTCCACCAGGAGGCCTACACAACCCACTGAACCAAATTTAGCCAATGGGGACAGACACCAAAAACAACAGGAACTACAAACCTGCAGCCTGCAAAAAGGAGACCCCCAAACACAGTAAGATAAGCAAAATGAGAAGACAGAAAAACACACAGCAGATGAAGGAGCAAGATAAAACCCACCAGACCTAACAAATGGAAAGAAAATAGGCAGTCTACCTGAAAAAGAATTCAGAATAATGATAGTAAAGATGATCCAAAATCTTGGAAATAGAAAAGAGAAATGCAAGAAACATTTAACAAGGACCTAGAAGAACTAAAGAGAAAACAAGCAATGATGAACAACACAATAAATGAAAATAAAAATACTCTAGAAGAGATCAATAGCAGAATAACTGAGGCAGAAAAATGGATAAGTGACCTGGAAGATAAAATAGTGGAAATAACTACTGCAGAGCAGAATAAAGAAAAAAGAATGAAAAGAACTGAGGACAGTCTCAGAGACTTCTGGGACAACATTAAAAGCAACAACATTAGAAATATAGGGGTCCCAGGAGAAGAAGAGAAAACGAAAGGGACTGAGAAAATATTTGAAGAGATTATAGTTGAAAACTACCATAATATGGGAAAGGAAATAATCAAGTCCAGGAGGCACAGAGAGTCTCATACAGGATAAATCCAAGGAGAAACATGCCAAGACACATATTAATCAAACTGTCAAAAATTAAATACTAAGAAAACATATTAAAAGCAGCAAGGGAAAAACAACAAATAACACACAAGGGAATACCCATAAGGTTAACAGCTGATCTTTCAGCAGAAACTCTGCAAGCCAGAAGGGACTGGCAGGACATATTTAGAGTGATGAAGGAGAAAAACCTACAACCAAGATTACTCTACCCAGCAAGGATCTCATTCAGATTTGATGGAGAAATTAAAACCTTTACAGACAAGCAAAAGCTGAGAAGTCCAGCACCACCAAACCAGCTTTACAACAAATGCTAAAGGAATTTCTCTAGGCAAGAAACACAAAAGAAGGAAAAGTCTTACAATAACAATCCCAAAACAATTAAGAAAATGGGAATAGGAACATACATATTGATAATTACCTTAAATGTAAATGGATTAAATGCTTCCACCAAAAGACACAGACTGGATGAATGGATACAAAAGAAGACCCATATACATGCTGTCTACAAGAGACCCACTTCAGACCTAGGGACACATACAGACTGAAATGAGGGGATAGAAAAAGATATTCCATGCAAATGGAAATAAAAAGAAAGCTGGAGTAGCAATTCTCATATCAGACAAAATAACCGTTTAAATAAAGGCTATTACAAGAGACAAAGAAGGACACTACATAATGATCAAGGGATCGATCCAAGAAGATATAACAATTGTAAATATTTATGCACCCAACAAGGAGCACATCAATACATAAGGCAAATACTAACAGCCATAAAAGGGGAAATTGATAGTAACACATTCATCGTAGGGGACTTTAACACCCCACTTTCACCAATGGACAGATCATCCAAAATGAAAATAAATAAGGAAACACAAGCTTTAAATGATACATTAAACAAGATGGACTTAATTGATATTTATAGGACATTCCATCCAAAAACAACAAAATACACATTTTTCTCAAGTGCTCATGGAACATTCTCCAGGATAGATCATATCTTGGGTCACAAGTCAAGCCTTGGTAAATTTAAGAAAACTGAAATTGTATCAAGTATCTTTTCCAACCACAATGCTATGAGACTAGATATCAATTACAGGAAAAGATCTGTAAAAAATACAAACACATGGAGGCTAAACAATATACTACTTAATAACGAAGTGATCACTGAAGAAATCAAAGAGGAAATCAAAAAATACCTAGAAACAAATGACAATGGAGACACGATGACCCAAAACCTATGGGATGCAGCAAAAGCAGTTCTAAGAGGGAAGTTTATAGCAATACAATCCTACCTTAAGAAACAGGAGGGCTTCCCTGGTGGCGCAGTGGTTGAGAGTCTGCCTGCCGATTCAGGGGACATGGGTTCGTGTCCCGATCCAGGAAATCCCACATGCCGCGGAGCGTCTGGGCAGGTGAGCCATGGCCAGTGAGCCTGCGTGTCCGGAGCCTGTGCTCCGCAACGGGAGAGGCCACAACAGTGAGAGGCCTGCGTACTGCAAAAAAAAATAAAAATAAACAGAAAACATCTCGAATAAACAACCTAACTTTGCACCCAAAGCAATTAGAGAAAGAAGAACAAAAAAACCCGAAAGTTAGCAGAAGGAAAGAAATCATAAAGATCAGATCAGAAATAAATGAAAAAGAAATGAAGGAAATGATAGAGAAGATCAATAAAACTAAAAGCTGGTTCTTGGAGAAGATAAAAAAGATTGATAAAACATTAGCCAGACTCATCAAGAACAAAAGGGAGAAGACTCAAATCAATAGAATTAGAAATGAAAAAGGAGAAGTAACAACTGACACTGCAGAAATACAAAACATCATGAGAGATTACTACAAGCAACTCTATGCCAATAAAATGGACAACCTGGAAGAAATGGACAAATTCTGAGAAATGCACAATCTGCCAAGACTGTATCAGGAAGAAATAGAAAATATGAACAGACCAATCACAAGCACTGAAATTGAAAGTGTGATTAAAAATCTTCCAACAAACAAAAGCCCAGGACCAGATGGCTTCACAGGGAAATTCTAACAAACATTTAGAGAAGAGCTAACACCTATCCTTCTCAAACTCTCCAAAAATACATCAGAGGAAGGAACACTCCCAAACTCATTCTACGAGGCCACCATCGCCCAGATACCAAAACCAGACAAGGATGTCACAAAGAAAGAACATTACAGGCCAATATCACTGATGAACATAGATACAAAAATCCTCAACAAAATACTAGCAAACAGAATCCAACAGCACGTGAAAAGGATCATACACCATGATCAAGTGGGGTTTATTCCAGGAATGCAAGGATTCTTCAATATATGCAATCAATCAACATGATACACCATATTAACAAATTGCAGGAGAAATACAATATGATCATCTCAATAGATGCAGAGAAAGCTTTCAACAACATTCAACACCCATTTATGATAAAAACCCTGCAGAAAGTAGGCATAGAGGGAACTTTCCTCAACATAATACAGGCCATATATGACAAACCCACAGCCAACATCGTCCTCAATGGTGAAAACCTGAAACCTTTTCCACTAAGATCAGGAGCAATACAAGGTTGCCCACTCTCACCACTCTTATTCAACATAGTTTTGGAACTTTTAGCCACAGCAATCAGAGAAGAAAAGGAAATAAAAGGAATCCAAATCAGAAAAGAAGAAGTAAAGCTGTCACTGTTTGCAGATGACATGATACTATACATAGAGAATCCTAAAGATGCTACCAGAAAACCACTAGAGCTAATCAATAAATATGGTAAAGTAGCAGGATACAAAATTAATGCACAGAAATCTCTGGCATTCCTATACACTAATGATGAAAAATCTGAAAGTGAAATCAAGAAAGCACTCCCATTCACCATTGCAACAAAAAGAATAAAATATCTAGGAATAAACCTACCTAAGGAGACAAAAGACCTGGATGCAGAAAATTATAAGACACTGATGAAAGAAATTAAAGATGATACCAACAGATGGAGACATATACCATGTTCTTGGAGTGGAAAAATCTACATTGTGAAAATGACTATACTACCCAAAGCAATCTACAGATTCAATGCAATCCCTATCAAACTACCACTGGCATTTTTCACAGAACTAGAACAACAAATTTCACAATCTGCATGGAAGCACAAAAGACCCCGAATAGCCAAAGCAATCTTGAGAACAAAAAACAGAGCTGGAGGAATCAGGCTCCCTGACTTCAGACTATACTACAAAGCTACAATAATCAAGACAGTATGGTACTGGCACAAAAACAGAAAGATAGATCAATGGAACAGGATAGAAAGCCCAGAGATAAACCCACACACATATTGTCACCTTATCTTTGATAAAGGAGGCAGGAATGCACAGTGGAGAAAGGACAGCCTCTTCAATAAGTGGTGCTGGGAAAACTGGACAGGTATATGGAAAAGTATGAGATTAGAACACTCCCTAACACCATACACAAATATAAGCTCAAAATGGATTAAAGAGCTAAATGTAAGGCCAGAAACTATCAAACCCTTAGAGGAAAACATAGGCAGAACACTCTATGACATTAATCACAGCAAGATCCTTTTTGACCCACCTCATAGAGAAATGGAAATAAAAACCAAAGTAAACAATTGGGACCTAATGAAACTTAAAGGCTTTTGCACACCTAAGGAAACCATAAACAAGACCAAAAGACAACCCTCAGAATGGTAGAAAATATTTGCTAATGAAGCAACTGACAAAGGATTAATCTCCAAAATTTACAAGCAGCTCATGCAGCTCAATAACAAAAAAACAAACAACCCAATCCAAAAATGGGCAGAAGACCTAAATAGACATTTCTCCAAATAAGATATAAAGATTGCCAACAAACACATGAAAGAATGCTTAACATCATTAATCATTAGAGAAATGCCAATGAAAACTACAATGAGGTATCATCTCACACCGGTCAGAATTGCCATCATCAAAAAAATCTAGAAACAATAAATGCTGGAGAGGGTGTGGAGAAAAGGGAACACTCTTGCACTGCTGGTGGGAATGTGAATTGGTACAGCCACTATGGAGAACAGCATGGAGGTTCCTTAAAAAACTACAAATAGAGCTACCATATGACACAGCAATCCCACTACTCAGCATATACCCTGAGAAAACCATAATTCAAAAAGAGTCATGTACCAAAATATTAACTGCAGCTCTATTTGCAATAGCCAGGACATGGAAACAACCTAAGTGTCCATCATCGGATGAATGGATAAAGAAGATGTGGCACATATATACAATGGAATATTACTCAGCCATAAAAAGAAATGACATTGAGCTATTTATAATGAGGTGGATGGCCCTAGAGTCTGTCATACAGAGTGAAGTAAGTCAGAAGGAGAAAGACAAATACGGTATGCTAACACATATATATGTAATTTAAGAAAAAAAATGTCATGAAGAACCTAGGGGTAAGACGGGAATAAAGACACAGACCTACTAAAGAATGGACTTGAGGATATGGGGAGGGGGAAGGGTAAGTTGTGACAAAGTGAGAGAGTGGGATGGACATATATACACGACCAAACGTAAAATAGATAGCTAGTGGGAAGCAGCCGCATAGCACAGAAAGATCAGCTCGGTGCTTTGTGACCACCTAGAGGGGTGGGATAGGGAGGTTGGGAGGGAGGGAGACACAAGAGGGAAGAGATATGGGAACATATGTATATGTATAACTGATTCACTTTATTTTAAAACAGAAGCAAACACACCATTGTAAGGCATTTATACTCCAATAAATTTTTTTTTTAAAAAAAGGACCCAATGCAGCCAAAAATAAATAAAAATAAATAAATTTATTAAAAAAAAAACCTAATTTGAAAAGATATATGTAGCCCAATGTTCATAGCAGCAGTATTTACAATAGCCGAGACACGGAAGTAACACAAGTGTCCACTGACATACGATTGGATTAAGATGTGATAGAGATAGATAGATAGATAGATAGAGAGATAGATAGAGAGATAGATAATGGATTATATAATTTTATTTATATATATACTTATATATATAATGGAATACTACTCAGCCATAAAAAGGAATGAAATACTGCCATTTGAAGCAACATGGATGGACCTAGAGAATATTATGCTTAATGAAATAAGACAGAGAAAGACAAATGCAAATACTATGATGTCACTTATTTGTGGAATCTAAAAAATAATACAATGAATGGATGTATATGCAAAACAGAAATAGATTCACAGATACAGCAAACAAACTTGTGGTCTCCAAAGGGGAGAGGGAAGCGGGGAGGGACAAATTAGGGGTATGGGAGTAACAGATACAAACTACTATATATCATATAGATAAGCAACAGGAATACACTGTATAATACAGGGACTTATACCATTATTTTGTAACAACCTATAATGGAATATAATCTGTAGAAATACTGAATCACTTTGCTGTATACCTGAAACTAACACAATATTGTAAGTCAATTACACTTCAATTTAAAAAAAGGAAACTTCTATTTGATTCTTCTCTCTTTATAGCATGATGTCTCTCTCCTATAGCCTCCTTATTGCTCCTGTACCTGGAACATTCATTCCTACCAGTCTATTTTTTCATACATCTGATATATCCTCTTGATTCTCTTCCATCAATGTTATTCCCATGCTTCCTTCAAAATCCAGTTGTCTCCATTATGTTTTCACGCCTTATGGATGACTCTGATTGTGGTGACAAAGTTGATTGTTTTCTGCCTAGTATTGTATGTATGCATGATTTAATCTTCTTAACAAGGGTGTATACCATGAAGGCATGTGTTCTACATGTTTTTTAATCTTCCTGCTAGGACACACAGTAGTCGGTAACTAGGACAAGTTAACTTTATTCTGTTCTTATTTGTAGCTTCATTCCAAGATTATAACAAAATTTTGCCAGAACGCATCTTTCAGAGAATATGCCAAACCTCTTGGTCCTATGTCATTCTCTTCTCAAATGACCTAATTAATGCTTGAGATCTTGGTAAAGTCTCCTCAAGTGTACCACATTACTGAATCTAAATTCTCACACTGGGCAAATTGAGTTCCCATATTAATCTAATGGAGTAAGGGAGGGAATATTGATGGATAAGGCTGAAAAGTTAGGCATGGGACATATCACTCAGGGCTTTATAAGTCATGTTAAAGATTTTGTTTTTATCCTATGTGCAAAGGGAATCCACCGAAGCTTTGGAGCAAGAAGATGACAAGATCCAATGGATTGGAGGGAAATAAGAGTAGAAGTGGAGAGATTATTTGGAGAGCTATTGCAGTAATCCACGTTTTCAAAATGATGATTTGGTTTAGGGTGATGGCAGTAGAGACTGGGGTTAGTACACAGATTGAAGATATATTTGAAGGAGTTTTAAATGGCACTTGGAGATGAACTGTATTAAGAAGTGAGGGATGGGGATGTCCCTGGTTGCACAGTGGTTAAGAATCCACCTGCCAATGCAGGGGACTTGGGTTCGAGCCCTGATCCGGGAAGATCCCACATTCCACAGAGCAACTAAGCCCGTGCGCCACAGCTACTGAGCCTGTGCTCTAGAGTCCACAAGCCACAACTATTGAAGCCCACGTGCCTAGAGCCTGTGCTCCGCAACAAGAGAAGCCACCGCAGTGAGAAGCCCGTGCACCACAACGAAGAGTAGCCCCTGCTCGCCACAACGAGAGAAAGCCCGCGCGCAGCAATGAAGACCCAATGCAGACAAAAATAAATAAATAAATATTTTTTAAAAAAATTAAAAAAGAAGTGAGGGATGAAGGGATTTGGTAATGACTCAGGTTTCTGGCTTGAGCAGCTGGATGCACAAAAGCACTGAGATGGGAAAGACTGAAGAGAAACAGATTCTTGGATGGATAAGCAAGTGCTTCATTTTGGATAGAGTTTGAGATGTCTGACATATCCATATGCAGATGCTAACCAAGTTTCAACTCTGGAACTCAGAGGCACTATTCACAGAGAAAATCTGTACCAGAGCTGTTTTGCTGTTAGCTAATTCCATTTTCAGTGAGAGACCAATTTTATCATTGAACCTTCTAGAGCAGCAGTCCCCAACCTTTTTGGCACCAGGGACCAGTTTCGTGGAAGACAAATTTTCCACAGACTGCGGGTGGGGGAGATGGTTTCGGGATGATTCAAGCTCATTACATTTATTGTGCACTTCATTTCTATTACTATTACATTGTAATATATAATGAAATAATTATACAACTCACCATAATGCAGAATCAGTGGGAGCCCTGAGCTTGTTTTCCTGCAACTAGATGGTCCCATCTCGGGGTGATGGGAGACAGTGACACCTGAAGTGTGTTGCTTATGTCCAGTCTACTCCGTAAGATGTGGCTTAATTGTCATTTGCCACTCACTGATAGGGTTTTGATATGAGTCTGCAAGCAACTGATTTATTAGTCTCTGTGCAGTCAAACCTATCTCCTAATGATAATCTGTATTTGTAGCCGTTCCCCAGGGCTAACATCACAGCCTCAGCTCCACCTCAGATCATCAGGCATTAGATTCTCATAAGGAGCGAGCAAACTAGATCCCTCGCATGCGCAGTTCACAGTAGGGTTCGAGCTCCTATGAGAATCTAATGCCGCTGCTGATCTGACAGGAGGCGGGACTCAGGTGGCAGTGGGAGCGATGGGGAGCGGCTGTAGATACAGATGAAGCTTCGCTTGCTCACCCGTCGCTCACCTCCTGCTGTGTGGCCCGGTTCCTAACAGGCCACGGACTGCTACTGGTCTGTGGCCCGGGGGTTCTAGAGCTAGTCACCATGAAATTGCAGCTTAAATCCTAGCATGAACTTGGCAGTATGGAGACTCTTTTTAAAGACTCTGTTATAAAAACACTTACAAAGCAATCTTCAGCAAATGAAATAGATCACTGAGTTCAAGAACCCAGGGGCCCCCAACCTAAGCTTGATTATGCACCTACCATGTGCTAGGCTACATGCTCTACAGGCACTATCATATTCTGCAAGATGGCTCTATTACTCTGCCTAGTTTACATATGAAGAAACCAAGGGTTAGAAAGATTAAGACGTTTTCTCAATGATATTTGGCATCACAGCCTAGTGAGTGCTGAAGCCAGGACTAGAAGCCAAGTGTGTCTGACCCCTTCAATTTTCCACTGTTTTCTTGGGGTTATTTTGCATAACATGACAACCTAAAACGTCAACAGCAGCATTTTCTTTTCCTAGAATATGAAATATTATATTACTCCCCTCCCCAGCCCCAAGTCTCCTTTTTCCCCACTGGATTTCCTCCCCCACCTTTTTCCTTTTCCCTCTCACCCTCTCTCCCTCTCTTTCTTTCTTTCTCTTGGAAAAAAAAAAAAAAGTAGTTCCTATCTGAGTGATGGATGAGGAAAGATGGATAAGAATCAAATATTCTAATGATGCTGGTAAAATCTGGCTTTCTTAAGGTACTGTTAAATATGCTCCTAACTGTGAGCTACAGAGAGAAAACAGTTGCCCTGGCACTGGAATAAAAACAATTTGCCTTCACTATAAAACCATTATGATTTGATGGATGGGGAATGAACTACTCCTACAACAGCTGCTGTACTCATTAATTATTCAAGTAGCCTGTGAGGAAACAACATTCTGCTCAGGTATTTAGCCTGTTACTTTTGCAAAACAACTTACCACACCCCTTGCATGCCTTTTGTGGTCTCATTTTATTGTGTGTAAGTCAGCCTCAGAATTAATACAAAGTAGGTATGCAAGTTAGAGACTACCAAATTGATTTCAAGGTTGGTCTTGAAATTGTTTTTTAAAGTATTTTGGTGTATACACCCCCTCTAGACCTTCCAGAATACAAATGTTCAATTCAGCAAATTATACCTCTCCTAGAGGCAACTGTTGACACCATACTCTTTATCCCCAAAGACCTATGAATTATTTTTTAAGTGAAAGGAAAAAAGAAAGAACATAATGGACCATGTTAACATTTCTTGGGTTTAAGAAGTAATTTGAGTTATTTTGAATATTTCTGTTGGATGGTATGGTAGAAGACACTGTTCATGAACTATACAACACGTGAGATAGTCAGACCATCCTTGCTCCTAGTTCATGAATAGTGAGGCTTATCATTTTCAATAGACATTTGAACTGTTTTCTGTTTTTCACTATTACAAACTGCACTGCTATGAACATTCCTAGACTTCCTTCACATGTCTCTCAGTGCAAATGTGCACTAGGAGTGGGACTGATGAATCATGGGGTATTTTTATTACCTTTCTTTAATTTCAAAATGGTTATACCAATTTACATCCCCACCCACAGTCTAAGTATTCCTCTTGCTTCATATTCTCACCAACACTACTTATTGTTAGAGATTTTTATTTTTGCCAGTCTCATGGGTGGGGTGACATGGTACTACATTATGATTTAATTTGCATTTCCTTAACTACTGAGGTAGAACATTTTTTAATAGGTTAATTTGCTATTCAGCTTTCTGTTTCTGTGAAATGCCTGTTCAAGTTTTTGCCCATTTCTCTATGAATTTTTTTTCTAACTGATATGTAGAAGTTACATATATATCCTGGATACTGACTTTTTGTCAGTTTTACCAGTGCAAATGTCTTCTCCCAGTTTGTACCTTGTATTTTCACTCTTTGTGCTGTCTTTGGTAAATAGAAATTCTTAATTTTAATATAGCTGAGGTTATGAATCTTTTCCTTTATAATTTATGCTTTCTGTGTCTTATTTAAGAAATCCTTCCCTACTCCACGTCATCCACATCATTAAGACATTTTTCAACACTGTTTCTAACAATTGCATAATTTTGCTTTTATTGCTTAAATCTGAATGCATCTAGAACCTATTTTTTGCCACATGGATAATCTGTTTTCCCAACATCATTTATTTAAAGACTCATTCTTTCCCCCACTTACCTGCTTTAAGTTTTCATATATACATGGGTTGGCTTCTTATCTCTCTATTCTGTCCCATTAGTCTATTTGTCTGTCTTTGAACTAATAGCTTTATAAATCTTGATATCTAGTATTTTGGTAAAGCAGGTCCCCCGGTCTTATACTTCTTCAGGAATGACTCATGTATTCTTAGCCCTTTGCATTTCCACATGAATTTTAGAATTGACTCGTTAGGTTTAAGTACACAGTTGGGACTTTGATTGGAATTGCACTGAATCTGCAGATCACTTGGGATAAGTGAAATCTTTACAATAACATGTCTTCTAATCCATGAATATGTTTTATTTCTCTATTTAGGTCTTTTTTAGTGTCTTTTGATAATGGTTTATAATTTCTGCCATAAAGTATTTGGACTCTTCTTGTTAGATTTCCCCCAGAACTTAACATTTCTTAATGTTATTGTAAATTTTATTAAATTATACTATTTGTTGCTATTGTATAGAAATGTAATGACTTTTAGCATATTTAAATTGTGCCTAATAGGCTCGCTAAACTTTCATATTAATTCTAATAATTTATCTATTGACTAATTTTCCAATCTTTACACATTTATTCTTTTTTCTTGCTATATCACACTGGCTAGAACCTTCAGTACAATACTGAAAGAAAGCAGACGATAGACGCTCCTCTTGTTCCTGATCTTAAAGGGAATACTTCTAACATTTCAACATTGAGTTATGCCTATATTTAAAGCTGAAGAAATCGTGCTGCTCAGAAGTAAAGCAGTTGCTCAAGATCATAAAGCCTTTAAGTGATAAATCCAGGATTTAACATTAATCCAAGACCCATGTTCCTTTTATCAATTTGTGTCAATATGGCCAAAAATTTAACCAATGGGACTTAAAATAGGCAGAGGCAAGGGGATACACTTGTATTTAAGACAATCTAACCCAAAGTAAAATTAAAAAATAAAAGTCTTTGAGCTTCGCTAAAACTTCAGAAAATACTGGCAATCATTCTGTGGTGCAAACGTGGACATAATCCTTCCTAAAAATTGCCTGATAGTTCCTTGCTTCTCACAAGGATAAAGTCCAAATTCTCAGCAGGATACCCTTCCAAATTTGTCTCTAGCCACCCTATCCCCAAATACCTTCAACCCTGCACTATTCATCATTTCCTAAACCTGTCATATATTTTCATCTGCTGTGACTTGCCTTGCTGTTTTAACCTGCCTGTTGTACAATTAAGAATCCTAACGACTCATCCATTCATTCAACCAACAAATAGTTACCAAGACCCTAGAATGTGGCAAAAGTTGTGGTAAGCACTGAGGATATAATGGTGCAAAAAACAGTATAGTCAATGCATTTGTCAAGGCTTCAGAAAAAAGGAAGTTGTGGGAGAAGAATAGAAGACAGAATAGCAGTGTTCTAATTGTCTTACTATTTGCTTTAACTGAGTCTTTGATTTGTGAGCTGGGCTAACCATTCTGAAGTCCCCTATCTTTCGTACTTATCCTTTTACTTCTTGTATTAATCAGAATTCTCCAGAGAAACAGAACCAATAGGAGGATGAATGTGTGTGCCTGTGTATGTATATATATACACAAACATATGTGTGTACGTATGTGTGTGTGTGTATGTACATACACAGAGAGAGAGAGAGAGAGATTTATTTTAAGGAACTGGCTCACATGATTGCAGAGGCTTGGCAAGTCTAAAATACGATGGGTAGGCCAGCTTGCTAAAGACTTAGGGAAGAGCTGCAGTTTGAGTCCAAAGGCAGTCTGCTGGCAGAATTCCTTCTTACTCTGGGGAGGGTGGAGGAGAGGGGTCAGTCTTTTTTTCTGTTAAAACTTTCAATTGATTGGAGGAGACCCGCCCACCCACATAATGGAAGGCAATCTACTTTACTCAAAAGTCTAACAATTTATACGTTAATCTCATCCAAAAAATACGCTCACAAAACCATCCAGAATAATGTTTGACCAAATATCTGGGCACCATGGCCCAGCCAAGTTAACATACAAAATTAACCATCACACTTCTTATCCTTTCCTCTCTTTCCTATATCCTTGAACTAATTTTTTTTAAGGAGAACTTGAGTAGGAGAAGGGAGAAAGGGATAGAAGGAAAATGTCAAGGATAGCCATCTGATTTTTTCTTTTTTTCTTCACGCTTAAGCTGTGAGGAATGTGTGGTTGAGGAAGAGCTCAACTGTTCAGGCTGTTTAACCCTGAAACCCCAACAGCACTGTCTTCATCCTCGTCTCCCTCAGAAGCTCCCAGTGCATGCATAGATCACTCTGCCAACCTTGCTGCAGCTGAGGAAAAGAGTCTTATAAAGTACAGTACTACTTTTCTTTCTTAGGAGAAAATGAATATAAAGTTGTTTGAGGTTTGGGGTTTTTCTTCACTTATTTCAAACCCAGAATGGTCCGCATAGACTTCCCACTCTGAAAGAAATTTAGTTTTCAATGTTGAATAATGAAATAACAGAAAATAATTATTTAACGTCTTATAAAATAAGAATATGGAAAAGGAAAACACACTGACTACAAAATGAGGTTCTTTTGAGGGTATTAGAAGCCCATGTTTGTTTTCCTAAATTTCTCTTCCACAGAGATTGAAAAAGAGGTGTCAAATAACAAAATGTATCCTGCTTGTAAAATCACGTGAAATAGTTTCTTCAGGATGGGCATAAGCTCTGCAAATCTACAGAGAAATATCAATATATAAAACATTTTAAGGGTGCAAATATACAAATCTTACTTCACCTTGGATTGGCTAACTAGGCCATCAACAGAGGGGTAAACACTTCCATCTAGTGGTTCATTTAGGGAAAAGACATTTGTACCCTTCAAAATGTTTCAACTAGTTAGGCAATCCAGTCCTTAAAAATAGACCATTTTGCCCTGAGAGAAAACAGGCTAAGAAAAATTAAACAAACACTTAGATATACAGTATGGCACGGTAGACAGATCACTGAACTAAAAGTCTGATATCTGAGTTCTAGCTCTGAGTTCTAGCTCTGAATTCTACTTTTCATAGCTGCATGATTTTGAACAAGTTTTACCTCTCCAAACTTGTTCCTCATTTGTAAAATAAAGTGGCTATACTAGATTAGTGTTTCTCAAGTGGCAAGTTATAACACAGGATCCGGACACGCAGGCCCAGCGGCCATGGCTCACGGGCCCAGCCGCTCCGCGGCATGTGGGATCTTCCCGGACCGGGGCACAAACCCACGTCCCCTGCATCGGTAGGCGGACTCTCAACCACTGCGCCACCAGAGAAGCCCTGATCTGAATTTCTTTTAATTTAAATATAGCCAAAAAACAAAAGTGCACCACAGGCTGTAGGAGTATTGTTTGAAGAAGTAAATAAGTGTACACATACGTGTTCTATGAGTGTTCATGTATGTGTTTCCTGGAAGACAGTATAAAATGTACCTGTTAATGTTGGTCACAGCCAGAAAAGCTGGAAAGACTCTAAGATTTCAATCAACTCCAAATTCATGTTCCTATGAATTGTGGCCATCAGTCCTCCCTCAGAGTCCTAATACACGGTTTGAGCCTGCTTACTTTATAGTTAGATTTCTGATAGACCTGTCTACTGACCAGTGATTTCTCTCTTACATTAACTCAAAAATACTCCAATCAGAATAGATATAAACATTTTCCTGGTTTTGTTTATGTGTTTTGTTTTATTTTCCTTCTCTAGAGACCACTACCAATCCTTCTAATGCAATGTTTCTCAAAATAATGGTCCAGGGACCAACAGTCTTGGATTCATCTAGGGTGTTGCTCGAAATATAAATTTTTGCTTCTCCTGTCCCACTGCTAGACCCACTGAATCAGAATCTCCAGGTATAGGGTCCAGCAATCTGCACTGCCATCAAGTACGCTAGGTGATTCTTACGTGTCCTAAAATTTGAGAAATACTAATTTAATTTAATTTTCAATGACATTTTCAAGGATAGAGCTCTTAGCAAGTAATTTTGTTGATCCCTGTCCATCTAACACCCTGTGTACTATCTCTGTCCTTTCCTCCATTTATTCCTCCCAAAAGGAGATGATTCTTGCTCATTCCCATCTCAGGAGGACAGATCTCTAATATCTAGAGAATTGGGCCAACGGAAACACCAGTAACTTTCATGTATAAATCTGTAATATACTACCTGAGACCAAATGTGATTTTTAATATATTAAGCTATACTGAACAAATATTAGCCAGCAATTGTTCATTTGCACACAATCATACTCTGTACTTTTAAACAGAGCCCAAATCCTTTCTCTCCCAAATTTCAAAATAAATACTTCTGAGAATTTGTGGTTATATATATCCTTACTACTCAAAGTGTGGTCCCTATACCACAACACCAGCATTTCCTGGGAGATTGTTAGAAGTAGACTCTCAAATTCTACTCCATAATTGGAATCATCTGCATTTTAATAAAATTCCCCAGGTGAACTGTATGTACACTAAAGTTTAAGAAGCACTGGTCTAAATCAAAACCACAGTGAGGTAGTACCTCACACCAGGCAGAATGGCCATCATCAAAAAGTCTACAAATAATAAATGCTGAAGAGGGTGTGGAGAAAAGGGAACCCTCCTACACTGTTTGTGGTAATGTAAGTTGGTACAGCCACTATGGAGAACAGTATGGAGGTTCCTTGAAAGACTAAAAATAGAACTACCATATGATCCAGCATTCCCACTCCCAGGCATATATCTAGAAAAGATGAAAACTCTAATTCGAAAAGATACATGCACCCCAATACTCACAGCATCACTACTCACAATAGCCAAGACATGGAAACAACCCAAGCACCCATTAACAGATGATTGTTTTAAGAAGATGTGGTATATCTTTCCAATAGATGATTACTCAGCCATAAAAAAGAATGAAATATTGCCATTTGCAGCCACATGGATGGACCTAGAGGATATCATAGTACATGAAGTAGGTCAGACAAAGACAAACATATATATCACTTACATGTGGAACCTAAAAATAATACAAATGAATCTATATACAAAACAGAAACAGACTCACAGGCATAGAAAATAAGCTTATGGCTACCAAAAGGGAAAGGGACTGAGGGGAGGGATAAATTAGGAGTATAGGATTAACAGATACAAGCTACTATACATAAAATAGATAAGCAGCACGGATTTACTATATAACACAGGGAACTATATTCAATATCTTATAATACCCTATAATGGAAAATAATCTGAAATATATATCTATATAACTGAATTACTTTGCTGTATACCCCTAAATAACACAATACTGTAAATCAACTATACATCAATTAAGAAAAAAAAAGCACTGCTCTATAAATAGTGGATGCGAACCAGTCAATTAGTAAATGCACAAGTGACTGCAGCCAGGATTTTTGATGAAGCTCGCAGAAAAAAAAAAAAAAAAAAAAAGTAATGTGATGGCTTCTAGGCATTGTTATGGACTGAATGTTTGTGTCCCCCCCAAATTCATATGTTGAAGCCCTAACCCCCAAAGTGATGATATTTGGGAGGTAATTAGGTTTAGATGAGGTCATGAGGGTGGGGCCATATGATAGGATTGGCATCCTTATTAAGAAGAGACACCAGAGATTTTTCTCTCCGTGGAAGAGAGCCCTGAAAGCCAGGAAGAGAGCTCTCACCAAGAATCAAATCTGCTGGCACCCTGATCTTGGACTTTCCAGCCTCCAGAACTGTGAGAAATAAATATCTATTGTTTAAGTCACCTGGTCTATGGTATTTTGTTATAGCAGCCCAAGCTAAGACAATGCTCTAAACAGTTTTTTTTTTTTTTTTTTTTTGTGGTACGCAGACCTCTCACTGTTGTGGTCTCTCCCATTGCGGAGCACAGGCTCTGGACGCGCAGGCTCAGCGGCCATGGCTCACAGGCCTAGCCGCTACGCGGCATGTGGGATCTTCCCGGACCGGGGCACAAACCCGTGTCCCCTGCATCGGCAGGTGGACTCTCAACCACTGCTCCACCAGGGAAGCCCTAAACAGTCATTTTTTAACCTGGAATCTGTTCTTTTTATTATCAAAAAGTGGGTCCCTAATACTACTCCTGCCTGTGTAGAAAATCTCAGAGGAACACACAGAAGAGAGGGTGAGAGAGATAGAGGTTGCAAGACAATTTTTTAGAGAGGACTATAAATCTCCATATAGTTATTGAAGGCTCTGTATTAAATGAAGTAGTTGTTCAGGTGGGAAGACTGAGAAATAGCTGGTATCAGTACCCTGATACAAGGAAATGAGCAAATCACCTCCAGGAGAGTCAGACACAGAAAAAGATCAAGGCCAACCTAAATCAGTAAGATGCTACAACAAGATTATAGTAGCATTCCTCTAAATGACAGTTGCAATAGAGATTCTATTACCTAGAGTCACCAAAGCAGATACTGTTGTCTGGATGTTCACATGTTACATAAACCCCATAGTTGCTATCACAATATTTTAGAAAAGCTGAGTCTGTTTGGGAGAACTACCTAGACAGAAGGGACAATTTTAAGGCTTAAGGCCCAGGGCTTGATAATTTTGGTCCTAATGGAAAGTGATAATAAAACCACAATTGTAATATCCTTGGCCACTTATTTCTCAAGGCCACTTCTTTCTTAAGAAATGAGGATGAGGGGCTTCCCTGGTGGCGCAGTGGTTGAGAGTCCGCCTGCCGATGCAGGGGACACGGGTTCGTGTCCCGGTCCGGGAAGATCCCGCATGCCGCGGAGCGGCTGGGCCCATGAGCCATGGCCGCTGAGCCTGTGCATCCGGAGCCTGTTCTCCACAATGGGAGAGGCCACAACAGTGAGAGGCCCACGTATTGCAAAAAAAAAAAAAAAGAAAGAAAGAAATGAGGATGAAATAAGCTATACAGGAATAAAACATCAATAAATGCCCAATCAGACCATATATTCCATCTGGCTCTTGGAAACAGGGCATCCCCTTCCTATTATTAAGTAGTATCTCTCCTATGTGGATACTTCCTGCTCTACTCAAACAATCTCCCAGGTCTGAATCCACTTATGGCTTTATCTCTGGCCTAATTTTGTTTCCCTAGTTTGAATTAGTCTCTAGTTCTTCACCAGCAGTGTGACTCTGACCTGAGACATTCATGTGTATCAGCTAATCAATTACATCTTCTCAAAGAAGGCTCTTCCAGATCCTTCTGAGATGCTCCAATCTGGACTAGTTACCTTCAATGCCTTGGTGCATAACTCTCATTCTGGGATCGTCCCTCATCATCAATCCTGGGAATTCCTCGACCTCATCTGTATCACCTGTTTCAAGTACCCTATGTTTTCCTCTTCCTTATTTTGGTGAAGCATATCCTCCAGTAACTTCCCGGGGAAGGGTGCATGATAGATAAAATATGACACCTTGCATGTATTAAAATGTCTTTATTCTGCCTTCACAGATGATTGATAATTTGGATGGGTGTAGAATTCTAGGTTAAATCTTGAAGGCACTGCTCCACTGCCTTCTAGATTCCAGTATTGCTTGTGAAAAATCTGAAGCCATTCTTATTCCTAGCCTCTTGTATTTCACACCTCCCTCTCTCCTTCTTTCTCTCTCCCCAATCTTCTCTCTGAGTTCTGAAATTTCACAATGAAGTACCTTATGAAATTAGATTGAAACTGATGCCTTTAGTTCTGGGGAATTTTCTTGACTTACTGACACATTTCTCCCCTCCATTTTCTCAGTTCTCTTTTTTGGAATCTAACATTCAGCTGTTAAATCTGCTAGAATGACACTCTAATGCTCTTTTCTTTTCTCTCTTATTTTTCATTTCCCTTATTTTTTGCTCTACATTCAAAGATGTTTTCAATTTCATTGCCTAATCTTTCTATTGAGTTTATCATTTTGGTGATCATATTTTTAGTTTTCAAGAGTTCTTTTTTATTCCTTAAATATTCCTTTTAAAGTGCACTCTTATTTTAAGATTACAATATCTTCTCTTATCTCTATGAAAATTTAATGACAATTTTAAAACTATTTTTCTTCTTCCTATATTGTCTCTATTTCTTCCAAGTTATTACTTATGTTTGCATGCTTTGGTAGATTCCTTTTGTGTATGCAGCTTTCCTCAAATTTCTGATATTCTTTGGTTGTCTTCTCACAGTTAAGAGAGCAAAACTAAAAAGCTAATTGGGGCTTCCCTTGTGGCGCAGTGGTCAAGAATCTGCCTGCCAATGCAGGGGACATGGGTTTGAGGTCCGGGAAGATCCCACATGCTGCGGAACAACTAAGCCCATGCACCACAACTACTGAGCCCACGTGCTACAACTACTGAAGCCCACGCACCTAGAGCACGTGCTCTGCAACAAGAGAAGCCACTGCAGTGAGAAGCTCGCACACTGCAATGAAGAGTAGCCCCCACTCACTGCAACTAGAGAAAGCCCACGCACAGCAACGAAGACCCAACACAGACAAAGATAAATATATTTTTTTAAAGCACTAATTGGAAGCTCTGAGTACCTAGGTGGCATTTGCCCAGTGAGCTTCATCATTAGATATTTTGGAGGGAACCTCCAATGCCAATATGTGATATAATGTGCCAAAAGTTGTTTGATAGCTAACCTGTCGACCATTCTTCCCTCCACTGTTGCTAACAGAACACTATTTTTCTTTTCTTTAGGGTGGTAAACTTGATCAATTCAAGGCATGAAACATAGTCCTGTGGGAGCAGCTGGACAGTCTGTAACATAGCTTCCAAAGGCACAGCAATACTTAGCCATGTGTTAGGCAAGCATCAATACCAAAGGAGTGCATCCAGGGGTAGAGAACAGAGCAGAAGTGGCAGGTATGCTCAAAGCCACATAGGTAGCTATATCAAGATTCCAGGTTACATCTATCTATTTACAGCAAGACTACAGAAAGTGACAGGGGAGAAGGGGGATTCAAAGGAAGTAGGAAGTAGGATGCACCAAAAGGTATCAGGTACCAAGCACACTGGGGAGGGAAACTGAGGCAAAAGCTCACCCTACAAATAAAGCCAAAATTAGGGGATGGAAGGGAAAACTACAACTCAGGAATTATCTAGACAGGCAGGGCTCTTGTTGGAAAGCAAGCACTAGGTCGCTGATATTGTTGATTAGACTGCCATCAACTTCAGGACTGGCTCAGGAACTGGTGAGGGCCTGAGTCTAATACATGGGATCCATCATCTGTAGAGCTGGAAAAGATACTGAGTAACAGAAATAAGGCAGTGATAGACAACATAGGTGAAAGTAAAATCTAGAGCATCCCAAAGAGGGTAAATAATTCACTAAGGGGACAACATGGTTAAAGCAAAAGGGAAAGGCTCAGGGCTGGTAATCAGTTATGTGTACCATTATGACCAAACCTACTGTAAAATATGAAAATAACTCCATGCTAGTTTGCAAACAGCAGCTGCAATGAGCCTTCAAAGTGTCCCCCTCCCCTCACCCCTCTCCCTCCCTGATGTCCCCAGTATCCAGTTCATCTCATGACCCAGCATATAAACAGCCCAGCAGAAGGCCTTCTGGACCCTATTCCAACCACTCGCCATTCTGATTATCAGTGCTCATGCATCATCAGTTATTAAATATTTTGCTATGTTCCTGAGAGGCTTAACCTGAATTGTGAAAATAATAAATATGCACCTGTCTGATGTATTCGACTCCATACAAGTGAACAAGTTCATAAATGTTTCTGTATGAGCAACCAACTGTTTAGTACCTTTTGCATGTGAGTGCAAAGGTATTCTAAGAAGTCATGGAAAGAATTTTCATCAATAGAGGCGCCTTCCTCACAGTGATATGGGGCAACTTCAAGGTTATCTGGTCTAAAGAGCTATCTTTTATAATCCTTCTGAGTCTATGAGACATCTGTAGTGTTTACCAACCTAACAAGGCCCAGTAAAACACCTTCAACTTTAAGATACAAATTTAACTCTGGACTTCTGTTAAAAGTCCTGTTCTCCAGTGATTTCACCAAAATGAGAATAGAAGGAATTACATACTTTTAAGGCACAATCCATAAGGACAAAGAGATGAGAAGAAGAGATAACAACCACAAAAATGAAGAAAGCAGAGGGAAGAGTAGTAACTTACTTGGAAGACCTGAGAAGTTTGAATCCTAAGCTGGTAGTGGAGAAAGTCAAGAATCAAAGCAAATTACATTGCATGACCACCAAAAGGCTCAGCAATTGGCAGGACAAGGTGTCTCTGGAAGTAGAAAAAGGAGGGTGGTTGTATGAAAATGGGACTAAAAACATGAAGACAGGTTGAAAATCCAGTTAAGGCGTTAGAAAACCCTACAACTCTTCTCCCAACTGTGGTCAAGCAACTATGGCAAAGATCATCAAAAAATACTGAAAGTTTACTGTCTAGAAAGGGTAAAACAGAGGATCTATGGATTGAAGGCACAAATGAGAGCAAGGATTTTGTACTAAAACAGGGAGATAATTTTGCAAAACAACAAAGCCACAGACTGACAATGAAGACCTTTTTTATTTTTAAGCTCAACTAGTAATCAAAGTAATATAAATTAAAACAGCAAGATGTAATTTTTTCCCTATTAAATTGGCAAAGACGAATGACATAACCTAGTGTTAATGAGAATGCAGAAAAATAAACTCTTTCACATTCTGCTAGTGGAGGGTAAATTGTTATAAATTTTTCTGATAGTTATATATACTAGGTCACTTATTTGTTATTCTGCCTCAGTTATTCTGCTATTGATTCCTTCAAGTATATTTTTCATTTCAGATATTACATTGCTCATCTCTTGTTTGTTCTCTAGTTCTTCTAGGTCTTTGTTAAACATTTCTTGCATCCTCTTGATCTTTGCTTCCATTCTTTTTCCAAGATCCTGGATCATCTTCACTATCATTATTCTGAATTATTTTTCCAGAAGGTTGCCTATCTCTACTTCACTTAGTTGTTCTTCTGGGGTTTTTAACTTGTTCCTTCATCTGGCACATACTCCTCTGCCATTTCATTTTGTCTATCTTCCTGTGATTGCGGCTTCCATTTTGCAGGCTACAGGATTGTAATTCTTCTTGCTTCTGCTCTCCACCCTCTGATGGATGAAGCTATCTAAGAGGCTTGTGCAGGCTTCCTGATAGGAGGGACTGGTGGTGGGTGGAGCTAGGGTCTTGTCCCTCTTGTGGGCAGGGATGTGCTTAGTAAGACTTTAATCTGCTTGTCTGCTGATTGGTGAGGCTGTGTTCCCTCCATGTTGGTTGTTTGGCCTGAGGCTTACCAGCACTGGAGCCTACAGGCCATTGGATGGCGATAATAGTGGCCTCTAGGAGGACTCACGCCAGTGAGTACTTCCCAGAACTGCTGCTGTCAGTGTCTTTGTCCCCACAGTGAGCCACAGCCACCCCCTGCCTCTGCAGGAGACCCTCCAATACCAGCAGGTACATCTGGCCCAGTTTCTTATTGGGTCACTGCTTTTCTCCCCTGGGTCCTGGTGCTCACAGGTCCTTGTGCATGCCCTCCAAAGGTGGAGTTTCTGTTTTCCCCAGTCCTGTGTAATTCCTGCAATCAAACCCCACTTGCCTTCAAAGCCAGATTCTCTGGGGGCTCCTCCTTCTGTTGCCAGACTCCCAGGCTGAGAAGCCTAATGTGGGGTTCAGAACTTTCACTGCAGTGGGAAAACTTCTGTGGTATATTTGAAAAAGAATAGAAACATGTATATGTATAGCTGAATCACTTTGCTGTACACCTGAAACTAACACAACATTGTTAAACAACTACACTCCAATATAAAATAAATTTTTTTTTAAAAAAGGAAAATATCAATAGTAACACTGGATCCTGGGGTGGGGGGGGGAGCAGGTAGAGTAGGGTAAGGACAAGAGAATTCTCATTGCATATTTTTTTGTACCTTTTGAATTCTGTGTCTTGTGAGTGCTTTACATATTCTCCCATCACTACACATATACACATAAATTTTTTTAAACAAAAATGTTTTTAAAAGTATTTTAAATCATTGTTAAAGAATGTATATTTAATGACATGGAAAATGTTCATGATAAACTGTTAAGATAAAATAATAGGTTATAAAACAGAAATATATATGTAATTCAAAACTAGTAATCATGTATGCATAGGGGGAAAAAAGCCTGACAAGGTATAATCAAAAGCTTTTCTTTTGCAGCTAGAAAGAAATGTTCGCTTTAAATGGATATTATACATAGCTATAAAAAAGACATAACAAAATAAACACATAACAACATAAATAAATCTCAGACATAATTTTAAATAAAAGAAGCCACACAAAAAAGTGTTTATTATATTCCATTTACAGGCTGTTCAAGAAGAGGCAAAATTTATGTTAATAGAGATCAGATTGCTGATTACCTATGTGGGAAGAATGGCTAGGATTGGAAAGGGACATGAGATAGTCTTCTAGAGTGTCAGAAATATTCCATGTCTTGATCTAGGGGGTGTTTACATATGTGCATACATATGTACAATTACCTTGAGTTATACACTCAAGATTTGGCCACTTTATGTATGTTATATCTCAATTTTAAAAATTAAGTCTAGAAGGATATATTTCCAGACAAATACACACAAAGATACTATGAGAGTTATATATGCCATATCTCAAGAGAAAAATAATGAGGATGTTCCAGAGAACATGCAGTGGTAGAGTAAAGAGGATGGACTTTGGAGTCAGATAGACCTAGGTTTGAATTCCAGCTCTGCCACTTAGCAGCTCTGTGAATTTGGGCAAGTTATTCAACTTCCCTCTGTCTCAGATTCCTCACCTGTAAAAATGGGAACAATAAGAATACTGACCTCAGAGGATTATTTGAAGAATCAAATGAGATAATGTAGGTGAAGTGCTTAAAAGAGTCAGTGGGTAATAGTAGGTATTCAGTAAAAATTTCTTCTGCTGCTAAAGGTAAATGTAGAAATTCTTTTTTTTGATCCAACACAGGAGCATGCCCATGCATGAGCCCGCATTCGCACACACACATGCATGCATGTACACACACGCACAGACACACACACACACACACAGATCCTCTACAAATGCCTCTATTCTATTGGACAAAATTACCAAGAAACAAAGCAAAAAGAAGAGAGACTAACAGCCAGGATTATACCATTTCCAGGAAAAATATAAAGTACTAGACAAAAATATTTTAAATTATGCATATTTCAATTTGCATAAAACGTTTTATGCAGTTTCCAATGAAATTTTCAAAAATCCCAACAGCAAAAGAACATGTTTCAATATTCATCATCAGTATTCAAAATTATCACTTAGGGATGAACAACAAGGTCCTACTGTATAGCACAGAAGGCTATATTCAGTATCCTATAGTAAACTATAATGGAAAAGAATATTTAAAAAAGAATATATATATATATACACACACACAACTGTATCACTTTGCTGTACAGCAGAAATTAACACAACATTGTAAATCAACTATACTTCAATTAAAAAAAATTTTTTTAAATCATCACTTAAAAAGACTTCCCTGGTGGTCCAGTGGTAAAGAATCTGCCTTCCAACGCAGGGGACGTGGGTTCGATCCCTGGTCGGAGAACTAGGTTCCCACATGCCGCGGGGCAGCTAAGCCCGTGTGCCACAACTACTGAGCTCATGCGCCTCAACTAGAGAGCCCATGTGCCGTAAACTACAGAGCCCACATGCTCTGGAACCCACGTGCCACGACTACAGAGCCCACGTGCCCTGGAGCCTGCTCGCCACAACTAGAGAAGAGAAAACCCACACACCACAGCTAGAGAGAAGCCCACATGCCAGAATGAAAGATCCCGCGTGCCGCAACAAAGATCCTGCATGCCACAACTAAGACCTGACACAGCCAAATAAATAAATAAATAAATAATCACTTAGAATTTCAAATAGAAAACTGAAAAATGCATCAGAAAAGAGACATACAAGTTTGTAAATGCAATTGTCTTCCCTTATTGGAGCGGTTAAGATCAATCATTAACTATGCAGTGAAAAAAAATAAATCTTCATTTATAATACTAATAAATGCTGAAACACACCCTGGGATTCTTTTGCCTGGGCCAAACGGAAGAAAACCATAATAACTCTTTCTCATAGATTATTAATCAGAATTGCACTCCTGGCCTGGGAACCAGAAATCTATCTGTGGATCAGTGGCTAAAGGAGCCAGCATTCTGAAGAGAATTTTCAAATTGTAAGTGAATGTAGCACAAGTTTAATAACTGAATTATGCAAACAAATTGATAATAAAATCCTTTGAAGGAGTCTCCTGTAAAGAATTTTCATTGGCAGACAATGAAAATTTTAAAGCAATGTACAATATTTTAGGGATAATTCAAACCCTAAGAAATAAAAAGACAAAGATCTTCCTATGTTCAAAGTTTAAAACCCAGGTTATTTGTGATTTTTGTTTTGTCACTAAACACCAATAGTTTAATTTTCTGAGGGAGAGAGAGACAAGAAGACACATTAATAGAAATGCACAAATCTCATGTTAGTCAATAATATCAATAATAGTCAAGGACTTTCCTGGTGGCACAGTGGTTAAGGATCCACCTGCCAATGCAGGGGACATGGGTTCGACCCCTGGTCTGAGAAGATCCCACATGCCTCAGAGCAACTAAGCCCATGCGCCACAACTGCTGAGCCTGCACTCTAGAGGCCACAAGCCACAACTACTGAGCCCACGTGCTGCAACTACTAAAGCCTGCGCACCTAGAGCCAGTGCTCCATAGCAAGAGAAGCCACCACAATAAGATGCCCATGCACCACGACGAAGAGTAGCCCCTGCTCACCACAACTAGAGAAATCTCACACACAGCAATGAAGACCCAATGCAACCAAAAATAAATAAATAAAGTTATTAAAAAAAAATAGTCAGAACCTACATCCTACTTCCTCTGTGCCAGACACTGCTCTAAGTGCTTTTCATGTATCTACTAATTTAATAAGGTAGATAGTATCACTAGCCTCACTTTACAGACAAAGATACAAGGAATAGAGGGAGTAAGCAACTTTACCAAGTCACACACTAAGAAATGACAGAACCATGATCTGAATTCAGTCTTCAGACTCCAATATCAATGGTCTCACCACTCAGCCATTTAACTAAAGATATTTAAAAGTATGTAAATTCAGTGATGTCAAGTACCCTTGATATAATATGATGAGAATGGCACTCTCCTCTGTGGTCATCCTCCCCCAAACATCAGACAACCTCAAATTGATAGACATTCTACAAAACACTTGACTAACACTACTCAAAACTGTCAATGTCATCAAAAACAAGGTAAGTCCAAAAAACTGTCACAGGCCTAGCTAGGACGGCACTAGGACTAAATGTAATGTGGTATTGTGGATGAAATTCTGGAATAGAAAATGGACATGAACCATAAACAAGACGAAAAGACAACTCTCAGAATGGGAGAAAATATTTGCAAATGAAGCAACTGACAAAGAATTAATCTCCAAAATTTACAAGCAGCTCATGCAGCTCAGTATCAAAAAACCAAACAATCCAATCCAAAAATGGGCAGAAGACCTAAATAGACATTTCTCCAAAGAAGATATACAGATTACCAACAAACACATGAAAGAATGCTCAACATCATTAATCATTAGAGAAATGCAAATCAAAACTACAATGAGATATCATCTCACACTGGTCAGAATGGCCATCATCAAAAAATCTACAAACCATAGATGCTGGAGAGGGTGTAGAGAAAAGGGAACCCTCCTACACTTTTGGTGGGAATGTAAATTGGTACAGCCACTCTGGAGGACAATATGGAGGTTCCTGAAGAAACTAAAAATAGAGCTACCGTATGACCCAGCAATTCCACTCCTGATCATATATCTGGAGAAAACCATGATTCAAAAAGACACATGCACCCCAATGTTCATTGCAGCACTGTTTACAATAGCCAGGACATGGAAGCAACCCAAATGTCCATCAACAGAGGAATGGATAAAGAAGATGTGGTAAAGGGACTTCCCTGGCAGTCCAGTGGTTAAGACTCTATGCTTCCACTGCAGGGGGCATGGGTTCGATCCCTGGTTGGGGAACTAAGATCCTGCATGCCACACAGCACAGCAAAAATCACAAAACAAAAAGAAAAAAAGAAAAAAAAATGTGGTACATATTTACAATGGAATATTACTCAGCCATAAAAAAGAATGAAATAATGCCATTTGCAGCAACATGGGTAGACCTAGAGATTGTCATACTGAGTGAAGTAAGTCAGACAGAGAAAGACAAATATCATATGATATTGCTTATACATGGAATCTAAAAAAAAGGGTACAAATGAACTTATCTACAAATCAGAAATAGAGTTACAGATGTAGGAAACAAACTTATGATTACCAGGGGGTAAGGTGGGGAGGGATAAATTGGGAGATTGGGACTGACATATACATACTACTATATATAAAATAGATAACTATTAAGGACATACTGTACAGCACAGGGAACTCTACTCAGTACTCTGTAATGGCCTATATGGGAAAAAAATCTAAAAAAGAGTGGATATATGTATATGTATGACTGATTCACTTTACTGTACACCTGAAACTAACACAGCATTGTAACTCAACTATACTCCAATAAAAACTTTTGAAAAATTACAAAAACATTAAAAAATGTGTTACAAATAAAAACAGTCTGCATAAGCCCTTCTTTAAAAAATGTAAAACTAGTAAAAAATCAACAGGTTATTTCTTTAAAAGTATATAACCAAATATATGATTTTTACTTACCATCTCTACTCATCCCTTGAGGCACTTCTTGGTGAGATATCCAATAGACAAGCAGCTGTGCCAGAAAAACACAAAGAGGGAAAAAAATGAGAGGTTTTCTTTCCCATGCCAGAGAGCTAATTCCAGGCAAAGAGGGTGGCGTTTATCTTGTTGCCCTTGGAGAAAGTCCTCTGGAATCTAGCCAAAAGACCTGAAGGCAAATGAAAATAATCTTTATTTTTCCATCTCTCTTTCACCAACAAGGATGTGATTTGTGCCCTACCCCCAACCTAAGGACATTTTTTAACAATGGTTATTTCCATGTTTCCTGTTCGTTGGAGTTACTAGTATACAAAACAGACCTTTCATACAGTCTTTCCAGGCACCAAGTGCAATATGCAGTTTTATTCAGTAATATGTTGGATACTCCAGAAAACCAACTCAGACTAAACCCTGAGATGACAGCAGGAAGTCCCCTCTGTTAACTCAAGGAAAAGGCCCAAACCAGAATGTAATGGAAGAAGCCTTTTTAAAATTATTATTATTATTTTATTCTTGGCTGCATTGGGTCTTCGTTGCTGTGCGCAGGCTTTCTCTAGTTGTGGCAAGCAGGGGCTACTCTTCACTGCGGTGTGCAGGCTTCTCATTGCGGTGGCTTCTCTTTTGCGGAGCACGGGCTCTAGGCACGCAGGCTTCAGTAGTTGTGGCACGCAGGCTCAGTAGTTGGGGCTTGTGGGCTCTAGAGCGCAGGCTCAGTAGTTGTGGTTCATGGGTTTAGCTGCTCCGCGGTATGTGGGATCTTCCTGGACAGGGGCTTGAACCCATGTCCGCTGCATTGGCAGGTGGATTCTTAACCACTCTACCACCAGGGAAGTCCCTGGAAGAAGACTTTTGCAACCAGACGACTCCTGATAGGTGGGCAAGAGTTACCCAGGAAATAAGCATTCCAGGCAGAAAGAGAAACATGTGCAAAGGCCTAGGGGCAAGCGGACACAGTGAATTTGAAGTTTTCAGAACTGCAGTAATTTAGCGCTGGAGTACAAAGTATATGGTGGGAAGTGGAAGAAATGAGGCTGGAAAGATAACACATCAAATATGTTTCAGGATATATTTCAGGAAAGAAGAGTCTATTGTGAACAAATATGAAGTCACATGTGCAAGAAAACATTAAGTGTATATGCAGGAATAGACTTCAGACAGGCTTCTGGCCTGGGGTGGTATACCAGGGAAACTCACCTTCAAGTCACTCAGTGTCTCAGTAAAGAACTTTCATAGATAGAATGTTTAAATATGTTGTGTTATATACATACTAAGAACTACTATACAGCAGTGAAAATGAAAAAATTATAGCAATACCACCAACATGGATGAATCTTAAAAACAGTGGGCAAGTCACAGAAGAATACATAAGGTATGATTCCATTTATACAACATTCAAAAATAGTGACAGATGTTAACTAGATTTATTATAGTGATCATTTCACAATAAAGTTGACCCTTGAACAACACGTGGGTTAGGGATGCCAATCCCCTCAGAGTTGAAAATCTACATATAATGTACAGTTGGCCCAATATATCCATGGTTCCACAACTATGGATTTAAGCAACTGTGGATCATGTAGTAAAGTACGTATTTACTGAAAAAAATCCATGTATAAATGGACCTGTGCAGTCCAAACCTCTGTTGTTCAAGGGTCAAGAAATATACAAATATCAAATCATTATATATACCCCCTAAACTGTTATGTGTCAATTATACCTCAATAAAAATAAAGTTCAAAAACTGGCAAAACTAAATCATACATTATCTATAGACACAAAAGAGGTAAAAACTTATGAAGTAAAAAAGGAATGATCACCCCAAAAATTTCAAATAGAGGTTAACTGGGTGGAAGGAAATAGAATGAGAAGGACATGTATCATGCTTCAAAAACACTGGAAACACATTCTGTTAGTTGAGTGGTGAGTACATAGTTATTTACATTTATAGTATTTTAAAGTACATATATATACTTTTACATGCATATTTATATTTCAGAAGTAAGAAAGATAATAAAGAGTTTAAGTATGAGTTTAAAAAAATGAAGCAGCCCTAGGTTTATAGAGTAATATCCCAAATTTGCTACTTAATAACTATGTTGCAACTTATTTTCTGTGCATCTCAGTTTCTTGATCTGCAGAAATGGAAACCTGAGTCTCACAGAGATTAATAGTATTTCTAATACCTACCTCTAAAGATTATTATGAGGATTAAATGAAATAACATATGTGAAAACACTTAGAACAATTCCCGGCACATAATAAGTAATCAATTAAAATTAGGTATCTCCATTATTTTTATTATTTTTTTAACATCTTTATTGGGGTATAATTGCTTTACAATGGTGTGTTAGTTTCTGCTTTATAACAAAGTGAATCAGTTATACATATACATATGTTCCCATATCTCTTCCCTATTGCATCTCCCTCCCTCCCAACCTCCCTATGCCACCCCTCCAGGTGGTCACAAAGCACCGAACTGATCTCCCTGTGCTATGAGGCTGCTTCCCACTAGCTATCTATTTTACGTTTGGTAGTGTATATATGCACATGCCACTCTCTCACTTTGTCACAGCTTACCCTTCCCCTCCCCATATCCTCAAGTCCATTCTCTAGTAGGTCTGTGTCTTTATTCCCGTCTTACCCCTAGGTTCTTCATGACATTTTTTTTTCTTAGATTCCATATATATGTGTTAGCATACGGTATTTGTCTTTCTCTTTCTGACTTACTTCACTCTGTATGACAGACTCTAGGTCCATCCACCTCACCACAAATAACTCAATTTCGTTTCTTTTTATGGCTGAGTAATATTCCATTGTATATATGTGCCACATCTTCTTTATCCATTCATCCGATGATGGACACTTAGGTTGTTTCCATCTGCTGGCTATTGTAAATAGAGCTGCAATGAACATTTTGGTACATGACTCTTCTTGAATTATGGTTTTCTCAGGGTATATGCCCAGTAGTGGGATTGCTAGGTCATATGGTAGTTCTATTTTTACTTTTTTAAGGAACCTCCATACTGTTCTCCATAGTGGCTGTACCAATTCATATTCCCACCACAGTGCAAGACTGTTCCCTTTTCTCCACACCCTCTCCAGCATTTATTGTTTCTAGATTTTTTGATGTTGGCCATTCTGACTGGTATAACATGATATCTCATTGTAGTTTTGATTTGCATTTCTCTAATGATGTTGGGTATTCTTTCATGTGTTTGTTGGCAATCTGTATATCTTCCTTGGAGAAATGTCTATTTAGGTCTTCTGCCCATTTTTGGATTGGGTTGTTTGTTTTTTTGTTATTGAACTGCATGAGCTGCTTGTAAATTTTGGAGATTAATTCTTTGTCAATGCTTCATTTGCAAATATTTTCTCCAATTCTGAGGGCTGTCTTTTGGTCTTGTTTATGGTTTCTTTCGCTGTGCAAAAGCTTTTAAGTTTCATTAGGTCACATTGGTTTTTTTTTGTTTTTATTTCCATTTCTCTAAGAGATGGGTCAAAAAGAATCTTGCTGTGATTTATGTCATAGAGTGTTCTGCCTATGTTTTCCTCTAAGAGTTTGATAGTTCCTGGCTTTACATTTAGCTCTTTAATCCATTTTGAGCTTATTTTTGTGTATGGTGTTAGGGAGTGTTCTAATCTCATATTTTACATGTACCTGCTCAGTTTTCCCAGGACCACTTATTGAAGAGGCTGTCCTTTGTCCAATGTACATTCCTGCCTCCTTTATCAAAGATAAGATGACCATATGTGCGTGGGTTTATCTCTGGGCTTTCTATCCTGTTCCATTGATCTATCTTTCTGTTTTTGTGCCAGTACCATACTGTCTTGATTACTGTAGCTTTGTCGCATAGTCTGAAGTCAGGGAGCCTGATTCCTCCAGCTCCGTTTTTCGTTCTCAATATTGCTTTGGCTATTCCGGGTCTTTTGTGTTTCCATACAGATTGTGAAATTTTTTGTTCTAGTTCTGTGGAAAATGCCAGTAGTAGTTTGATAGGGATTGCATGAATCTGTAGAGTGCTTTGGGTAGTAGAGTCATTTTCACAATGTTGATTCTTCCAACCTAAGAACATGGTATATCTCTCCATCTATTTGTATCATCCTTAATTTCTTTCATCAGTGTCTTATAATTTTCTGCATCCAGGTCTTTTGTCTCCTTGGGTAGGTTTATTCCTAGATATCTTTTCTTTTTGTTGTAATGGTAAATGGAAGTGTTTTCTTAATTTCACTTTCCAATTTTTCATCATTAGTGTATAAGAATGCCAGAGATTTCTCTGTATTAATTTTCTATCCTGCTACTTTACCAAATTCATTGATTAGCTCTAGTAGTTTTCTGATAGCATCTTTAGGATTCTCTATGTATAGTATCATGTCATCTGCAAACAGTGACAGCTTTACTTCTTCTTTTCTGATTTGGATTCCTTTTCTTTCTTTTTCTTCTCTGATTGCTGTGGCTAAAACTTCCAAAACTATGTTGAATAAGAGTGGTGAGAGTGGGCAACCTTGTCTTGTTCCTGATCTTAGTGGAAATGGTTTCAGTTTTTCACCATTGAGGACGATGTTGGCTGTGGGTTTGTCATATATGGCCTTTATTATGTTGAGGAAAGTTCCCTCTATGCCTACTTTCTGCAGGGTTTTTATCATAAATTGGTGTTGAATTTTGTCAAAAGCTTTCCCTGCATCTATTGAGATGATCATATGATTTTTATCCTTCAATTTGTTAATATGGTGTATCACAGTGACTGAATTATGTATATTGAAGAATCCTTGCATTCCTGGGATAAATCCCACTTGATCATGGTGTGTGATCCTTTTAATGTGCTGTTGCATTCTGTTTGCTAGTATTTTGTTGAGGATTTTTGCATCTATGTTCATCAGTGATACTGGCCTGTAGTTTTCTTTTTTTGTTACATCTTTGTCTGGTTTTGGTATCAGGGTGATAGTGGCCTCATAGAATGAGTTTGGGAGCATTCCTTCCTCTGCTATATTTTGGAAGAGTTTGAGAAGGATAGATGTTAGCTTTTCTCTAAATGTTTGAAAGAATTCGCCTGTGAAACCATCTGGTCCTGGGCTTTTGTTGGAAGATTTTTAATCACAGTTTCAACTTCAGTGCTTGTGATTGGTCTGTTCATATTTTCTATTTCTTCCTGATTCAGTCTTGGCAGGTTGTGCCTTTCTAAGAATTTGTCCACTTCTTCCAGGTTGTCCATTTTATCGGCATAGAGTTGCTTGTAGTAATCTCTCATGATGTTTTGTATTTCTGCAGTGTCAGTAGTTACTTCTCCTTTTTCATTTCTAATTCTATTGATTTGAGTCTTCTCCCTTTTTTTCTTGATGAGTCTGGCTAATGGTTTATCAATTTTGTTTATCTTCACAAAGAACCAGCTTTTAGTTTTATTGATCTTTGCTATCATTTCCTTCATTTCTTTTTCATTTATTGCTGATCTGATCTTTATGATTTCTTTCCTTCTGCTAACCTTCGCGTTTTTTTGTTCTTCTTTCTCTAGCTGCTTTAGGTGCAAAGTTAGGTTGTTTATTCGAGATGTTTCCTGCTTCTTAAGGTAGGATTGTATTGCTATAAACTTCCCTCTTAGAACTGCTTTTGCTGCATCCCATAGGTTTTGGGTCGTCGTGTCTCCATTGTCATTTGTTTCTAGGTATTTTTTGATTTCCTCTTTGATTTCTTCAGTGATCACTTCGTTATTAAGTAGTGTATTGTTTAGCCTCCATGTGTTTATATTTTTTACAGATCTTTCCCTGTTATTGATATCTAGTCTCATAGCATTGTGGTTGGAAAAGATACTTGATAGAATTTCAATTTTCTTAAATTTACCAAGGCTTTGTGGCCCAAGATATGATCTATCCTGGAGAATGTTCCATGAGCACTTGAGAAAAATGTGTATTCTGTTGTTTTTGGATGGAATGTCCTATAATTATCAATTAAGTCCATCTTGTTTAATGTATCATTTAAAGCTTGTGTTTCCTTATTTATTTTCATTTTGGATGATCTGTCCATTGGTAAAAGTGGGGTGTTAAAGTCCCCTACGATGAATGTGTTACTGTCGATTTCCCCTTTTATGGCTGTTAGTATTTTCCTTATGTATTGATGTGCTCCTATGTGGGTGAATAAATATTTACAATTGTTATATCTTCTTCTTGGATCGATCCCTTGATCATTATGTAATGTCCTTTTTTGTCTCTTGTAATAATCTTTATTTTAAAGTCTATTCTATCTGATATGAGAATTGCTACTCCAGCTTTCTTTTGGTTTCCATTTGCATGGAATATCTTTTTCCATCCCCTCACTTTCATTCTGTACATCTCCCTAGGTCTGAAGTGGGTCTCTTGTAGGGAGCATATATATGGGTCTTGTTTTTATATCCATTCAGCCAGTCTGTGTCTTTTGGTGGGAGCATTTAATCCATTTACATTTAAGGTAATTATCGATATGTATGTTCCTATTCCCATTTTCTTAATTGTTTTGGGTTTGTTATTGTGGGTCTTTTCCTTCTCTTGTATTTCTTGCCTAGAGAAGTTCCTTTAGCATTTGTTGTAAAGCTGGTTTGGTGGTGCTGAACCTTCTCAGCTTTTGCTTGTCTGTAAGGGTCCTAATTTCTCCATCAAATCTGAATGAGATCCTTGCTGGGTACAGTATTCTTGGTTGTAGGTTTTTCTCCTTCATCACTTTAAATATGTCCTGCCACTCCCTTCTGGTTTGCAGAGTTTCTGCTGAAAGATCAGCTGTTAACCTTATGGGGATTCCCTTGTGTGTTATTTGTTGTTTTTCCCTTGCTGCTTTTAATATGTTTTCTTTGTACTTAATTTTTGACAGTTTGATTAATATTTGTCTTTGTGTTTTTCTCCTTGGATTTATCCTGTATGGGACTCTCTGTGTTTCCTGGACTTGATTGACTATTTCCTTTCCCATATTAAGGAACTTTTCAACTATAATCTCTTCAAATATTTTCTCAGTCCCTTTCTTTTTCTCTTCTTATTCTGGGACCCCTATAATTCGAATGTTGTTGCATTTAATGTTGTCCCAGAGGTCTCTGAGACTGTCCTCAGTTCTTTTCATTCTTTTTTCTTTATTCTGCTCTGCAGTAGTTATTTCCACTATTTTATCTTCCAGGTCACTTATCCGTTCTTCTGCCTCAGTTATTCTGCTATTGATCCCATCTAGAGTATTTTTAATTTCATTTATTGTGTTGTTCATCATTGCTTGTTTCCTCTTTAATTCTTCTAGGTCTATGTTAAATGTTTCTTGCATTTTCTCTATTCTATTTCCAAGATTTTGGATCATCTTTACTATCATTATTCTGAACTATTTTTCAGGTAGACTGCCTATTTCCTCTTCTTTTGTTAGGTCTGGTGGGTTTTTATCTTGCTCCTTCATCTGCTGTGTGTTTTTCTCTTCTGATTTTGCTTATCTTACTGTGTCTGGGGGTCTCCTTTTGCAGGCTGCAGGTTCGTAGTTCCCGTTGTTTTTGGTGTCTTCCCCCAGTGGCTAAGGTTGGTTCAGTGGGTTGTGTAGGCTTCCTGGTGGAGGGGACTAGTGCCTGTGTTCTGGTTGATGAGGTTGGATCTTGTCTTTCTGGTGGGCAGGTCCACATCTGGTGGTGTGTTTTGGGGTGTCTGTGGACTTACTTTGATTTTAGGCAGCCTCTCTGCTAATGGGTGGGGTTGTGTTCCTGTCTTGCTAGTTGTTTGGCATAGGATGTCCAGCACTGTAGCTTGCTGGTCGTTGAGTGAAGCTGGGTGCTGGTGTTGAGATGGAGATCTCTGGGAGATTTTTGCCACTTGATATTATGTGGAGCTGGGAGGTCTCTTGTGAACCAGTGTCCTGAAGTTGGCTCTCCCACCTCAGAGGCACAGCACTGACTCCTGGCTGCAGCATCAAGAGCCTTTCATCCACACGGCTCAGAATAAAAGGGAGAAAATGTAGAAAAGAAAGAAAGAAAGAAAGAAAGGAAGGAAGGAAGGAAGGAAGAAAGAAAGAAAGAAAGAGGATAAAATAAAATAAAGTTATTAAAATAAAAAATAATTATTAGGAAAAAAATTTTTTTAAGTAAAAAAACAAACAAACAAAAAAGGGACGGACAGAACCCTAGGACAAATGGTGAAAGCAAAGCTATACAGACAAAATCTCACACAGAAGCATACACATACACACTCACAAAAAGAGGAAAAGGGGAAAAAATAATATATCTTGCTCTCAAAGTCCACCTCCGCAATCTGGGATGATTCGTTGTCTATCAGGTATTCCACAGTTGCAGGGTACATCAAGTTGATTGTGGAGATTTAATCCGCTGCTCCTGAGTCTGCTGGGAGAAATTTCCCTTTCTCTTCTTTGTTCGCACAGCTCCCGGGGTTCAGTTTTGGATTTGGCCCCACCTCTGCATGTACGTCGCCGGAGGGCATCTGTTCTTCGCTCAGACAGGACAGGGTTAAAGGAGCAGCTGATTCGGGGGCTCTGGCTCACTCAGGCCGGGGGGAGGGAGGGGCCATTATTTTTATTATTGTAGCAGATATTTAATAAATGATAATTTCCCTTCTGCCTTTTCTTTCAGAAAAAGAGGAACCAGTACAAATGAAGGTCCATTTTTAACTCCCGTAGAAGAATCAAGCAGAGCCATTAGTGTTTATAGTTTGCTGCATTACTACTGTATTTCTTCACTTCTAATATTCACATTTTATGGAGTTTTAATGTTTCTAAAATTGGGATTGCATGATTTAATCAGTGTGTGCTCTAATACAGGTTCTTCCTCCTAGAAACCTCTTATTAAAATGAAGATGTGTCTTACAATTGATTGTGTCTCAGAATCGAGGAAATAAAGTAATTATGCTGTTGCCATAGCACGCATGACAGATTTAAGACAAGAATAGCCAAGCAACTATGGAGTAGAGTCCAAGCCTTAGGTTTTATGTGTTACAACAAATTCACCACAATGGTCATAATCTTTAAAAGATTGTGAGTTTTCTGTTAGCAGCTTGATTGCCCCCAGGTCTCTGCAGCCACCGGCTACAAGTGAGTCAAACTGCTTTGGCCCCCACATTTTGCTAGTTCTAAACCCTCAGAGCCAAGCTTCAGGGCTTAAGCACACCACCACCCCAAGCCACCAAGTCTCCCCAGTCACTTCTTGGAGTCCTCTATGCTCAGGACCAGCCCTTACATGTGCTTCTAATCTGTTCTCTCTGTGGATGTCCAGTGTGTGCCCAGTCCCTTGAGGGAAAGTGTATCTCCTAGTACTCAAAATCTGAACATCCTCCAGATAAATTTTCCTGCTTAATTAAGGGTCAAGTAATCTGGGTCCCTTACAGACATTTTAATAGCAGCCTACGCCTTTGTTGAAACTGCATGTAATTCAGGAAGTGTGTTGGCTGGGGAGGAGGGTGATAGTGAGAAGCAAGTGTCAAAATGTCTTTTTACAACCCCCTGTTCCCTTTTAAGGAATCCTCCTAATTTCTAGATCCTGACTAGAGAAACACACCGAACCCTGAGTTCCTTAGCAGAGCACAAACAACCTACTTCTACCAGCCCATAATTGACCAAGTCTTTACTGACTCATGTGCCAGCTTCACCTACATTCTTCTCTTATATGACTCCCTACTGTTGTCCCCAGGACTTACCATCCAACCTGCTATCCTCCAACACGTAAGGAGAAAAAACAAAATCAAAACTTCTGGGAAGGGATAATCTGTTTCCCCCACTTTCCTCAGCCAAATGAAAAAGGGAATGAGAACACCTTCTGTTGTGAAATTCCCCCTAAAGTCTCCTCATACTGCCCTTTATTTAGTTTAGTTCTTGGGCTTCTTTGCCCTTCATCTTCAGCATTATGAGGGTAGTTTCTGGTTCAGAGTCTGAGAAAATTCTTGGAACCACTAGTGTTTCTGCAAGCATCAAAAGAAAAGTCCATTCTCTGGAACAAAATAGTGTTTAAAGAGCCCTTACTACCCTTTGTAGGTCTTTATATACACAGCCTTCATGCTTCCAACAGGAAGAATCTTCATTTTTAATCTAGGGAAGTTCCTATATCTTTTGATCATTTTCTTTTCCCTTCTCTTCGCCCCTCCACTCCCCTGTCATTCCTCTTCTTCTACCTCTGAGGATCCATACGTAAAATTCCTCCTAACAAGCCCCTTCATCCCATACATATCATCTCATGCAAATGCGGAGAGGAGAACATTAGTTCTTCAGATTCAACCAGATTCTGAATTTTAATTTGATTGCCCCAAGGATTCCCGCTACAATTAAATACACCACCAAAGAGAGTGAATAACTCTCCAACTTAAAATAAGCTCCAATTTAATATCCTGATAGTATGTTTGGGCTTCAGAGAAGAAAATCCTACACTATAATATACCTCACTATTTTTTTAAGTTAATTAGTTCTTGTAGAAGGGCTGCTAAAAGGAAATGTCACCCTGGTTCTAAATGAAGACCAACTCAACTACTGAAATGTGAGGATTGTTACCCATAACCTGTGCATCTGTAAACCACAGCAAATATTCCAGTTCATGCTGGACAATATCTATGGGGAAGGTGACTCACTGCATATACTACAGATGGAGCTGGGCTATGATGTGAGACAGTTATGGAAATAACTTGCAAACTGAAATCAAATATAATATTATGGCTTTCCACAAGAAAAGCCTAACTACCAATTTTCTCCTCCTACTCTTGAAACATTCTTACTGGATTAGGTTTTCAACTATATGCCTTATTTTCAGGCCCAATTAAACATTTAAACATTTTTCCTGTTTTTCAGCTAAAATGAACAAAATGTTCATGGTAGTAGGTCTGTCATCATAGAAATAAAGTCCTAGAGATCTCACTATGGTTAAATCTAGCAGTGCAAATGACCGGACTACAGGGTGAGTTGTCAGTTCTTTAGAAGCAATCTGAACCACCAATGTGGATTATTTTACAAGAGCTGATGTAATCAGGAAGCTCTGCATTGACGTTCCATAACAAAAGAAGTCAAGTGGTTAAAACGGCTGACACTGGTACAAGTCCCTAATCATTTCTAGACTCAAGTAGCAATTACTACAGTCTCGCTCCTTCCATCCCCAAACAACCCAGACCTGGTGAGTGGTATGACTTTGCTTTTACATTCAAGTTTCAATAATTTATTTCTAAAACATAACATACAGGCTTCTAAATAGTAAGAGAAAAAAACCATTTTGTTGTATCATTTACCTTTACATTTACAAAGGATTGGTATAAGTCCATCATCCTTACTAGAAAAATAATTCAAAGTTTATTCTTTGCTAAAAATGGGTCAATATGGGAATAAAGACACAGACCTACTAAAGAATGGACTTGAGGATATGGAGAGGGGGAAGGGTAAGCTGTGACAAAGCGAGAGAGTGGCATGGACATATATATACTACCAAATGTAAAATAGATAGCTAGTGGGAAGCAGCCGCATAACACAGGGAGATCAGCTCAGTGGTTTGTGACCACCTAGAGGGGTAGGATAGGGAGGGTGGGAGGGAGGGAGACGCAAGAGGGAAGAGATATGGGAACATATGTATATGTATAACTGATTCACTTTGTTATAAAGCAGAAACTAACACACCATTGTGGAGCAATTATACTCCAATAAAGATGTTAAAAAAAAATGGGTCAATAACGTCTTTCTTGGGAAAAAAATATAGCAATCCATTGTGGGACTAAAAATAATTTTCAAGCTCTTTCTTCAGAGGTTACTGAATCAAATATTTTGGCTGTTTTTAGTACACAAATAGCATCAAAATCTTTCAGTTTCAGATGAACAGGTTTGTGAGACTTTCTGTGGAATACTGATTATTTCATTGTCTAATCTAGAGAGCTGAGGTTCTAAAATCATGGGGCAATAGTTTGGTATTTTACATCTTAAAAAGATAGTTTATTCAAACAGTTGGTTAGATTCACTATAAATTAAGTAAAATTTCATTTGATAGATCTACGTTTTCAAAACCTATGTGTTGTTTTGTATGTGGTTATGCATAAGCCTAATAAAATGGACTGTTCCACTGTGTAACTTATTTTTCCAGGCCTACTCAGGAGGTCAGAATATTACTAGCTAGGAGGCCCCTTTCCAGAGGCTATGTTTTTCTTTGTTTTGTTTTTTGGGTTTTTTTTAACATCTTTATTGGAATACAATTGCTTTACAATGGTGTGTTAGTTTCTGCTTTATAACAAAGTGAATTAACTATACATATACTTATATATCTCCTCCCTCTTGCATCTCCCTCCCGTCCTCCCTATCCCACCCCCCTAGATGGTCACAAAACACCGAGCTGATCTCCCTATGCTATAGCTGCTTCCCACTAGCTAGCTATTTTACATTTGGTAGTGTATATATGTCCATGCCACTCTCTCACTTCATCTCAGCTTACCCTTCCCCCTCCCTATGTCCTCAAGTCCACTCTCTATGTCTGCGTCTTTATTCCTGTCCTGACCCTAGGTTCTTCAGAACCATTTTTTTTTAAATCCCATATATACGTGTTAGCATACGGTATTTGTTTTTCTCTTTCTGACTTACTTTACTCTGTATGACAGACTCTAGGTCCATCCACCTCACTACAAATAACTCAATTTCGTTTCTTTTTATGGCCAATATTCAGAGGCCATGTTTTGATTTGGGATATGGAAACGAAGTTGCTCAGAGAGGTCAGGTAAATTTTGCTATGAGGGAAATCATTACCCTACCAAAAAGAATCACAGCTTAACAAAAGATTTCATACTTTGAACTGAAGGGTGAGGAAACATAGAAATAAGAAAATAGGTAGTGAGGTTTGTGGCTGAAACAATTCAGAGAAGGATAATCAAGTGCAAGCTCAAATCTGGTTATCTGGAATCTCAACTTGGAATAGATAAATGTATGCTCCGTGTAATTCAGGAGTTTCTTTACCCTTCATCCTCAGTTTTAAAAGAAGAGCACTGGTTCAGGGTCAGAACATTCCTGAAACCACTAGCGATTCTGCAGGCGACTGAGGAAGAGTTCAGCCTCTGGAACAAAACAGTTTCTAGGCAGTCCTTACTGCCCTTTTCAGGCCTTTATACACACAGCCAAATCCCTCATTAGCCTTCATGTTTCCAACAAGGACAATCCTCATTTTTTAATCCAAGGAGGTACATACTTCAAAGTAAGACAATAATAAACACTACTGAGCTATATGAAAGGATTATTAAGTATAAATCCAAAGGTTTGAAGTTGGTTTGGATGCCCAGCTAGATGCTTCATTATAGCTACATAGACATGAGTATGGCAAACAGGTGAAATTTGCTGAGGATCATATCAGGTTCCACAAGATCATGCTTGCAAGAACTACCAGAATATCCAACAAAACCACTAGAAACTAAGACTTGCTCAAGGCTATTCCCTGGTAACGGGCAGCCAGGCAATGAGCTAAATGATACCTGACCACCTGCCATTACTGGGTTGAAGTCCTGATTTTTCCACTGTATAAATTACCAGCTCTGAATAGAAGTAAGGGACATGGTACGTTGGCATCCTGACAGAGCCTGTTCAACTACTACTACTTTTCTGTGCAGACCACCTCCCACAACTGATAACCATGTATATGGACACACATGCCTTCAGAAATGTAAATGGATGCTTGGAAAAGAAAGAAAATGCAACTGCAACATTGAAAATCCATGCACTGTCTGTTTGCATATATCTTATTTCTTCTCTCTTAAATTCTCATAGTACAGTAGCGTTTGCTTTTCTTAAGCTTAAACTTGACACAACTATTATAGATTTACTCATTCTCCCTCCCTTTCCCTCCCCAAAATAACAGACAATTGTGACTGGTCAAACTCACTTTCTAAGTTCCACTATCCCAAGCCTTTGGCACTGTTGATACTTCATGCCATGGGAGCACTGTTGGACTTAAGAGTTTCGAGGGGCCTTCATATACACCTTATGAGTGGTGCCAGGAGTTTCTCAGGCCCCTTTGGGAACCTGGGAAGGGAAAATTGGGAGGGTACAAGACCAGGAGTCCTAGACTCCCTTCCCCACTTTGAGGCAGCTTTTATTTATTGTATGTATGAGGCTTTGTCATAAATTTCTGTTAGCACAAAAAGTTCAACTGATTTTCAAGGTTTTAAAAATGGCTGCTGCTGCTGGTGGGAATGTGAATTGGTTCAGCCACTATGGAGAACAGTATGGAGGTTCCTTAAAAAACTACAAATAGAATTACCATATGACCCAGCAATCCCACTACTGGGCATATACCCTGAGAAAACCAAAACTCAAAAAGAGTCATGTACCAAAATGTTCACTGCAGCTCTATTTACAATAGTCCGGAGATGGAAACAACCTAAGCGCCCATCATCGGATGAATGGATAAAGAAGATGTGGCACATATACACAATGGAATATTACTCAGCCTTAAAAAGAAATGAAATTGAGCTATTTGTAATGAGATGGATAGACCTAGAGTCTGTCATACAGAGTGAAGTAAGTCAGAAAGAGAAAGACAAATACCGTATGCTAACACATATATATGGAATCTAAGAAAAAAAAATGTCATGAAGAACCTAGGGGTAAGACAGGAATAAAGACACAGAGCTACTAGAGAATGGACTTGAGGATATGGGGAGGGGGAAGGGTGAGTTTTGACAGGGCGAGAGAGAGTCATGGACATATACACACTAACAAACGTAGTAAGGTAGATAGCTAGGGGGAAGCAGCCGCAAGGCACAGGGATATTAGCTCCGGGCTTTGTGACAGCCTGGAGGGGTGGGATGGGGAGAGTGGGAGGGAGGGAGACGCAAGAGGGAAGACATATGGGAACATATGTATATGTATAGCTGATTCACTTTGTTATAAAGCAGAAACTAACACACCATTGTAAAGCAATTATACCCCAATAAAGATGTTTAAAAAAATAAATAAAATAAATAAATAAATAAAAATGGCTGCTGTGGTGGAAAGAGGTCCGTAAGGGGAGTCAGACTTGGTTTGAAGGGCAGGACCAGTCACCTCTGAGGCAGGAGGGAAAATATCTCTCCTTCCTGACAACTGTGGAAGCACCTACCTCACAGGGACGTTGTGATTTCTAAACCACTATGAGCATTGGAGGTACACAGGCTGAGTCCAAGTTCTGTCCTCCGAGCCCTTTGGGCCAGAAGTCTCATCTCTGCCTCCACGACCCCAACCCAACCTACCCTAACCCCCAGCCACACCCCCAACCCCACCCGGAAGTGGACCCTGTAAACCAAGGCATCTATTCCACAGCCAGGACACTGACCCACTGGCCACAGCGTCCATTCCACTGGCCAAGTTATGGATCCGTCCCACCCCACCCTACAGTCTGACCCCGAAGGCCTAGACTTCGACTCTGCTGGCCAAGACTACCTTTCCTCTGGCCATGAGTTCGACTATCTCTACCAAGAATTGGACCTGGACTCCCTTCATGAAGAACTTCTTTCTCAGTCTATGCCAGGCGCCATGATAGAGACCTCTGCGGCCACGTATGAATCCCACCAGACTGCCAAAACAGAGGATCTCACAGAGGCGGAGAAAAAGGAGCTCAAATCTGAGCTTGGTAAATTGGAGGCAGAAATCGTAACCCTACGCTGTGCGCTGGCAGCCAAAGAGAGATGCTGCGTGGAGCTCAAGAGGAAGTTGTACCTGACGGCCTTGGTGGGGCTGAGGCAGAATCTGTCCAAGAGCTGGCACGATGCTCAGGTCTCCAAAGCCTACATGAAACAAAAGACGTCAGCTGCCCTGTCCACCATGGGCTCTGCCATCTGCAGGAAGCTTGGAGACATGAAGAAATCGGCCACATTCAGATCCTTTGAAGGTCTCATGGGAACAATCAAGTCCAGAGTCGCAGGTGGCAGAGAGTTAGGCAGTGACTGCCTTCCTTCTTCAGCGGGGAGTGGGGATGATCCGCTCGCAGTTTCAGGGAGTGGGAGTGATCCAGTTCCGGGAAGTAGGGATGACCTACTCCCCTTTCTGGAGCCAGAGTGAGCTCCTTGGTAAATCTGCCTGACCACTTGACCAGTGCAAGAACTCCCTTCCCTCATCCCAATTGCACCTCTGCCCATCAAAAACAACAACCAAACGACAATGGTAAAGTTAATTCAGGAAATGGACAGAGTCCGGTTTTGAGAAAAGTAGTTCCCATTTGTGCATACATATTTGCTGCTGTTGAGATAAAGAATCCAACGTTTTGTACACTAAGTTATTTTACACTAAAGTTTATATGTGAAATGTATCACTATACTAGCCTTCCTGGGGTTGCATTTAAATGGACAGGACAATGGTTCCAGAGGGATTTTAGGCCAAAGCCAAAACTCGTTTTTTGGAAAAACCAGTGCATCAAAAGGACAAAGTAGGTTTCTATTTAGAACTGGTAAAAGGTATGAAATAATCTGCAATTTTATCCTCTCCCCATTTCCTTCCTTCCTTCCCTAAATCCTAGAAAGAAGCTTGAAAGCTCTACCTGGCCTACGATTTTTATCTTAAAAAGATGATCAAGAAAAATGTTGTTTTTCTCTGAGACTCTCAGAAAGGGGGAAAAATATTAATAGACTAACTGGTACATAATACTATGACTTTTATGAAATGATTTTTTTAACTCCTAATTAAGCAAAATAACTTTAGCTTCAATTTAGGAGATTGTCAACTACTTTGGACTCAAGCTGAAATTGCAACTTTATTTTGCCCTGTGCTTTGTTTGTAATCTTTTTATATATCAAAATGAGAGTTTTATAATTGAATCCTTGTGGCCATGTGTCTCTGCCACAGCAGCATGCTACCTAAAAGAAAGAAAATTGCTTCTCCGTTCTGCGGCAATTACTAGTTAGTTATCACCTTCAGCTGGGGGACTGAAGGGAAAATAGCATAGCCAAATTCAAGAAAGATAAACCCCTGTCTTAAGTGACATTTAAAACAGAATGTCTATCCCCTGCAATTCTGGCCAGTATGCCTTTGAACGGACCTAACTGATTGTACATCACTGGTCACCTTGACTCCAAGTTTATCCTTGTTTATAGCTAACCCCAATGGAGAAGGAAACAGAACCCAACCTTCAGGGGATATCAAGTTAGTAGGAGCCTGTAGGAACAGTAACCTGGTTTGGGTTTGTTTGAACTTTCTCATATCTGATATTCACAGGAGCTATGTTTTGGATTTTTTGGGGTTTTGTTTTTTTCTATTTTCAACATGCCAGGACCTGGCAGCTTCTTTCGTTCCTCCAGTAACAATGCAGGTTAAAAGTTTGTGTCTTATATTGGCTTTTAGCAGGGGGACTAGAATCTTTATTTTCTTGGGTATATATATTGATAATGTCTCACTGTCTAAAGGTAGTCCCTACAGCCTAAGAAAGTGATCCTGTTTTGTTGATTTTTGAACACTCCCCCTATATTCCTTTGGTTTTCCTACAAGCAAAACCAAATACCACTATAAATGCAAAAGCACTTGGTAAACTATAAAGTCATTGATGTAAAGTCCACCTATTTCTGAGGACAATGTTTTGCTTGGATTAAAATAAGATGTTCAACTATTTTACATGTTGTGTTTTAATTTGTTGTAGTTTTATGTGCTGAAGAACTAGAGAGAAACTTGCATCATTCATGAAGCCAAAGTAGCCCAACAGGCAAAGGCTTTGACCCCATATTGCAGAAAGCCTTGTGTTAGAGAAAATCTCCAGCTGATATGATGAGACAAACCCAGAATATGTTCTATTTTATGTAGTAATTCAAACAAATGCTGTAACAGTTTCCTCCAATAAATCCTCAACCCCCTGAGAGCAGTGAAGAACACAACTATTTTTGTTTATCATTGTATTCCCATGCCTGGCTTACAGTAGATGTTCAATAAACACTTGTTGAATTAATGAAGGAATCAATATCACATACTTCAGACATCAAACCTTGAATCCAAGAGATTATCAACAACCTGAACTTGTTGACAAGTTTCTCCTGCTTTTAAAAGCATTTCGCTTCCCCATTCAGAGATAATTTGAGATCCTACTATGTGTCAGGCACTGTGCCAGGCTCTGAAACCACAGAAATCAATTAGACATGGCCCATGCTCTCTAGAAACAGATTTTCAATCATTACAACTCATTGCAGTAGGTGCTAAAATAGAAGACATCTGTAAAGAATGGGTGTTCAGCTATGCCTTGGTAGTCAGAAAAGAATTCAGAGAGGCATAAAGTCTTAGAGGACTAGTAGGAATTTGCCAGACATACAAGAGTAGAACATTCCAGACAATATACAGAGGAACTAAGTTGTGAAGGAATGTAATAGAATGGCATGTTCCAGGAAATACCAATAAGTCATTGTGGCTAGAGAGAGAGGGGAAGTGGTGAGAGACGAGGATGGAGAAATAAGCAGGGGCAAGATCATAAATAGTCTTCTTTATATGTTATCTGACATTAGTATTTAATCCTGTAGGAAATGAGGAGGCTTTGAAGGTACTTAAATTCATGTTTTAGATGTATCACTCTAGTCACCATAGAAGTAGATTGAGAAGTATTGAAGAGATAGAATCTCAAAAACTTAGAAAGCAACTGCACAGGAGAGAGGGAAGGACAGATTTGCAAGTAGATAAAGATGTAGAATTGAAAAGACTTGATACTGACAATGCTGGAGCTGCACATTCATTTTGCTTTGGCTCTTCTATTGGATTCCAGCATACCTGCATCAACAGCCATGGATACCAAATAAACTGCCTTCATGAGCATGTGGACTTTGGGTCAAAGGTTTCCTCCAGATTTTCTTTCTTCCACTTGCTTCTACCCTTCGCATGTATTGCTGACCCTCATTCCCTAGCCTGTTCACCTTTATAATTTGATCACTTCTGCTCATCTAGCCCTATTTGGATTCTGTAGCCTAGCCTCAGTCTATTTTATTTTAACTAGGCCACTTCAGGATGCAATTTCCAATAGTTCTCAGAATATGTGAACCCTCAAAAATGCCCCATCTGGCTCAACACCTGAGAACCACTGATTGGGAGTGATGTTGGAACAAAATTCCCTGAGGCTCTCAGTTTTCTTGGTCTTCCATTGCTCATATGAGTGAAGGGGCTGGAGTGGAAGGTAGAGAGACAAGGTTGAAAGTTCCAACTCCCACAGATGACACTCTCCACGCAGCTGGCAAGGATGCGAGTAGAGTACCAAGCCCTTGTTCGTTAGCATAATACATACCCCAGCATACTGCAAGCATCACTCCCAGAGAAATTCACCTGCACTTCTGGAAACTACTTTATTCTAACCTTCAGATTTGAGAGAAAATATATCACATACCTACTCTCACGAATTGCATGGACTGCAGAGAGCTGAGCAGTGATCCAGAGCTCTGTAGGTCTTCTGATAGTGCTAGGCAATGTGCTTGATGGCCTTACCCATCAAGGGCACAATGATGACATTTGTTGCTTCTGCTAAGGAATGAGGTCAGTCGCACCTGGGCTATGGAATTTCAGTTCTTGTCCATGAATTCCAATGTAAGAAAAATTGATGAGTGTCCCTCTATCAAAACTACTGGGGCCGCAGTTACCATCTGAGACCATGTCCCACTCCTTCTGACCAGATCTATTGATAGGAGGCTTGATGATGCCACGACTTCCAGTGCCTAGAGCCTCATTCACATAAGGCAAGTGAAAAGTGGAAGAATGCCTTCAAGATTATGCACCTTGGCCAGCTACTATGAGACATTACCATGGCACTTGGTCATCTCTCAGAAATTACTAAGCAAGTCCCTAAAACAGTCAGAAATGTTTGACAAATTCCTGAGAGTTCACCAGGTAATTTAAAAGTTCCTTCCCTGTTTATCTATACTATCACCCAAATAAATGACCACCTGGAAGCTGAAGGTTTTGGTCACCTCTACCCCAATCCTGGCTACCTTGCCCCAGACCCATGGCATTAAAACTTGCAGTTAATTGGAGAAAAAAATGTTACCTAAGTTAGAGGAATAATTCATAGACTTGGCTAAGCCAAACTTTCTTTTTGACATTATAACTAAGAGATTAAAAGTCTCAGTTGGGTTGAAACTGGTCTCTACAGTCATATAGATATAGATTTTTCATGTTTTAACTTCATGGTATGGCATCAAATATCCTAATATTGACTTAGAAACTTGTATTGTAACCGAGGCCACCCACACTTCCAACCAACTGGCTATAAACCTTCAGGGTTCTTACTACTCCTTCAGACACCATAATTCACTGGAATGACTCACAGAACTCAGGAAAGCCCTGTACTTATGATTACAGTTTTATTATAAAGGATACAAATCAAGATTGACCAAACGAAGAAGCACAAAGAATGAGATCTCAGGGGAAACCTGAAACTTCCATGTCCTCAAGATGCATCATCCTGCCAGCACATCAATGTATGATTACTAAACTAGCAAGCTCAGGTGTCCAGCTTCAGGTGTCCAGAGTTTTTACTGGGGTTTCATTACATAGGTATGATTGATTGAATTATTGGCCAAATGATTGAACTCAGTCTCCAGCTGCCTTCTCTCTCCAGAGGTTGGGAGGTCAGGTTAATATAAAGTGACTCAAATCCCCAAACCTTAATCACATGGTTGGGTCTTTCCAGCATTGCCAGCCCCCATCCTGAAACTATCCAGGGACCTACCATGAATAACAAAGACACTCTTATCACTCAAGGAATTACAAGGATTTAGAGTCTCCTTACAAGGAATCAGGGACAAAGACCACCCAATTTTTTTATTATATAGAAAAGCAAGCAACAGGAAGCTGCCCTACAAAATGGTCCCTCAATCTCCACAAACACAAGCAAAAGGCACTATGCCTCCATGCCAGCCTGTAGACACTTCTTACAGACAATTTGGCTGGTCAATGTTCCTTATCACCACAAAAATCTCATATAATAATTCACAGCATTGCTTCATTACCCAACATATACTATTCCATAACTCTTATAGCTTCCAGACTGTTATTTACCCCAAAATTCCTGATTATTAGTAACACCCTAGTGGTTGGTACCTAGAAAAGCCAGAGACTACCAATGGAGGTGTATAAAATACCTTCAAAGGCACCAATGACTATTGGATTGAGGCTGTACTGGAGATGAAACATCTGCTCCAAGACAGATGAAACATATGTCTTCCTTAGCATATTCAAAATCTTTATCCACCCTATGGAAGCTGATATCTAATTATTCCCATCTCTGCATATTCATCCTGCCTTCCATTGGTCCTTGCTGAGCCTAGTCCATCTAGACCTTTACCCACTTTTACATATTATCTCCCAGTCCCCAAAATAGAAATATTAGACACCTGCTGGTTGGCACCTTGGCTCCCTCTCCCATGGTACTTAATACCATGGAGATCTTATGGAGCTAGAAAAATGGTAGTGGGAATCAGCCTCCCACTGCAAAATTATCCTAGACCCTGGTCAGGGCCTTTCATGAAGCTCTCCTGAGGGGGTTGGGTGGGGAGTTTAGGGGAGTGGGGTGAGGCGTTGCAGCAGCCATACTGAACACCATCTCATTTCTTTCTGGCCTGCTGTCACACTGAACTCTCCTTCTTCCTCTGTACTCTGCCCTGCCTCTGTCTGACTCCAAACCTTTGGTTCTCTACACCCCAAACTTTGAACCTACCTCTGGCCCTGTGAATTTTTTATTCAAATCAAGTGTTCCCATCAAATGGCTCTTATCTTTTCCTAATGGACTTAGTTTGCCCTTTGATTTGTGACTCTATGCTGCTGTCTATGAAAGCCTGATAAGCCCATCTGAACCTTACAGGAGAGGAGACAAGCAACCCACACATTTGGAGTTACCAAAGATTGGCTAGTTGGTAATGTATATAATTTCCAGGAAGGCAAACATTTATAATAATAAGAGCTAACATTTATCTGCTACTTACTATGGACCAGAAACTATTCTAACACATTTCAGGCTTTAATTCATTTAATCCTTACTATAGCTCTTTGAGGTAGATTCTTTATTATTCCAGTTTTACAGATTAGGAAACCAAGACTCAAAGAAGTAAAGTAACTTTCCAAAAAATACACAGCTAGTAAGTGCTGAGCCACACGCAAACTAGGAAGAGAAGTCTCACCAGAAATCAACCCTACCAGCACCTTGCTGTTGGACTTCCAGCCTCCATAACTATGAGAAAATAAATGTCTGCTATTAAAGCCCCCCAGTCTGTAGTATTTTTTTTTATGACAGCCCTACCAGACTAATATAATCTCCTTCAAATTTTTACTCAAAAGTCACCCCTTTTGGCCACCCTATGTACACTTTTAACCACCATCTCCTCATTTCTGGGTTTAGAACCATATATCACAGATTACATTTTTGCAATTTGTTTACTGTCTGCCTCTTCAACTAGAATGTAAATTCCATAAGTGCAGAGATTTTTGTCAGTTTTGTTCACTAGTATATCCCCAGCATCTAATGCAGTGTCTGACACATAGTAAGTGTTCAATAGATAAATGAAAGGAGGGAAGAAAGTCCAGGAGCTGACTGGCTTGGTCCTCCTCATATCTCACCAAACTCTATAGGACAGAATGGAGTCAGGGTTGGGACAATAAGTGAAACCTGGTCTGTATGTAGAATTGGGTCAGCATGATGGCAAATATCAACTTCAACAAACAATCAGAGCAGCCAGAGTCAGAAAATTAAACTAAGTCCAAACCAAGGAGATGTCTGAAGTCATTAAAAACTTAAGGGTATCTAGGCAGCCAGCGACTAACTCTGCCCTATACCTGGTTGTTAAGGCTTGTGGCTTTTACTTCTGATTATTTCACCTGCTCAGATACCTGCATTCAAAGGCTACTCACTCTTATTTTACCACTCTTGTCCTTAGCTCAGGCAGAATTGGTGGTGATCTGAGGAAAGATATGCAAGTTTACTCAGTGCCTTCAAAAGTTTCCTTCCCTGGGCTTCCCTGGTGGCGCAGTGGTTGAGAGTCCATCTGCCAATGCAGGGGACGCGGGTTCGCGCCCCGGTCCAGGAAGATCCCACATGCCGCAGAGCGGCTAGGGCCGTGAGCCATGGCCACTGAGCCTGCGCGTCAGGAACCTGTGCTCCGCAACGGGAGAGGCCACGGCAGTGAGAGGCCCGCGTACTGCAAAAAAAAAAAAAAGTTTCCTTCCCTTATAAAGCTTGAGAGTCCTAGAAAAGGAAATGCTTATAGTGTTCCCCCAGGTAGCAGCTAGGGGTCTCTCCAGGGTCCACCAGGGGTCCCTCGCTTCATCCTAGCTTCCTCCACTGTCTATCTCTCATTGCTGGCCACTTGGATTTCACCTCTCTCCTCGGTCTTTTTTGATGCCATCTTAGTTTTGTTTTCATCCCTGGATGCTGCCTCTTGAATTAATTTAAGCACTTTATTCAGAAGTCTCTTAACAGTTGAACCCAGGATCTCGGGATCCTACTCCTGCATGAGTGGATTGAGAGCAAAGCAATAAAGACAAACTCTGCGACACTCCCCTTCTCCCAGCCACCTCCCCTCTACTTACAGCTTCTTCTCAACACTAGGGGGTGCTACTCACACTGTCATTTTACCCTATTTTGTGCTACACAAACCCCACAGTCATGCTCTTCATCCCTAAACTTCCATCAGTCACATCTTGTGATAAAACATTTATCATTAAAGCCTAAATCTATGACTCCCACTGAAATATGGATAAACCTTGCACCAGTTCCTTATGTAGAAAAAGACTTACCATTAACTAGGGTTTTGACCTTAACCTATAGAACCTACTTGCAACACTGAGAAGAAGGTCAGGGGGAAAATTTTTTTGTTAATGTCATAGAATATCTGACTCCATGTATTCTCTGTATTCACTTCAGGACCAGGCAAGTAGAGGGGACTCCTTGTTCTGATCCAAAATGAGAAGAGAGATATCCTTCTCTGAAGGAAGAGGTTGTTTGTGGCAGTAGAGGGAGAAGGAAGAGGATCAATAATTGGGATCAGTGGATGAAAAGAAAGAAAAAAAGGAGGGTCACACATGCCGAGGACTGAGGGGGTGGAGGGAGTGCAGGCATGGTGGGATTTGAGGGCCACCTGCACCTAGGAGCCTTGGGTAGATATTGCTGGTCAGCTGGGGTGCTGTGGGCTGGGAGTGTGGCATGTTGTTCCGAGGTGGTGGTGCTTGTGGGAACAGAGGAGGAGCAAGCGCCTCGCTGAGTTCTTTTGGCCAAGCGGCTGTGGTGGTTGTTGCCATGGAGACATCGAGCAGTCAGAACAAGTCTGTTTTAGGTTGTATTGTAAATACCTGGGGGCAGAGACAAGATGGTGGAATAGAAGGATGTGACCTCACCTCCTCTTAAGAAAACACCAAAATCACAACTAACTGCTGATCAACCATTGACAAAAAAATGCTGGAACCTACCAAAAAAGGTATCCAACAACCAAAGACAAAGAAGAAGCTAAAACGAGACAGGGGCAAACAGCAGAAGCAAGAACTACAACCCGGCAACCCATGGAATGGAAACTGCAATCACAGAAAGGTAGACAAAACAAGATGGCAGAGGAATATGTCCCAGATTAAGGAACAAGATAAAAGCCCAGAAAAACAACTAAGTGAAGTGGAGATAGGCAATCTACCTGAAAATGAATTCAGAGTAATGATAGTAAAGATTTTCCAAGATCTCAGAAAAAGAATGGAGGCACAAATTAAGAAGTTACAAGAAATGTTTAACAAAGACCTAGAAGAACTAAAGAACAAACAGAGATGAACAGTACAATAACTGAAATGAAAAATTCACTAAAAGTAATCAATAGCAGAATTAGTGAGGCAGAAGAACAGACAAGTGAGCCAGAAGACAGAATGGTGGAAATGACTGCCATGGAACAGAACAAAGAAAATGAATGAAAATAAATAGGGACTTCCCTGGTGGTGCAATGGTTAAGAATATGCCTGCCAATGCAGGGGATACAGGTTCGAGCCCTGGTCCAGGAAGATCCCACATGCCGTGGAGCAACTAAGCCCGTGCACCACAACTACTGAGCCTGCAATCTAGAGCCCATAAGCCACAATTACTGAGCTCAAGTGCCACAACTACTGAAGCCCATGCACCTACAGCACGTGCTCCAGAGCAAGAGAAGCCACCGCAATGAGAAGCCTGCACACTGCAACAAAGAGTAGCCCCCACTCACCATAACTAGAGAAAGCCCACACACAATAACAAAGACCAAACACAGCCAAAAATAAGATATAAATAAATTAATTAATTTTTTAAAAAGAGATTCAAATTTTTAAAAAAAGAAAAGAAAGACAATCTGAGTGACCTCTAGGACAACACTAAACACACCAACATTCGCATTATAGAGGTCCCAGAAGGAGAATAGAGAGAGAGAAAGGACCTGAGAAAATATTTGAAGAGATAATAGCTGAAAACTTCCCTAACATGAGAAAGGAAATAGTCACTCAAATCCAGGAGGCACAGAGAGTCCCAGGCAGGATACACCTAAGGAGGAACACACTGAGACACACAGTAATCAAATTGACAAAAATTAAAGACAAAGAAAAAATAAAAAGCAACAAGAGAAATGCAACAAATAATGTACAAGGGAACTCCCATAAGATTATCAGTTGATTTCTCAACAAAAACTCTGCAGGCCACAAGCGAGTGGCACAATATATTTAAAGTGGTGAAAGGGAAGAACCTACAACAAAGAATACTCTACCCAGCAAGGCTCTCATTCAGATTTGACAGAGAAATCAAAAGCATTACAGACAAGCAAAAGCTAGGTGAATTCAGCACCACAAGACCAGCTTTGTGACAAATACTAAAGGAACTTCTCTAGGCTGAAAAGAAAAGGCCACAACTAGCAACAAGAAGATGACAAATGGAAAGCTCACTGGTAAAGGCAAACATACAGTAGAGGTAGGAAATCATCCACACACAAATATGATATCAAAACCAGCAATCATAGCTGTATTTACAATAGCCAGGACATGGAAGAAACCTAAGTGTCCATCAACAGATGAATGGATAAAGAAGATGTGGTACATGCATACAATGGAATATTACTCAGCCATTAAAAGAAATTAAATTGAGTTATTTGTAATGAGGTGCATGGACCTAGAGTCTGTCATACAGAGTGAAGTAAGTCAGAAAGAGAAAAACAAATATCACATGCTAACACATATATATGGAATCTAAAAAAAAAAAAATGTTCTTCAGAACCTAGGGGCAGGACAGGAATAAAGACACAGACATAGAGAATGGACTTGAGGACACGGGTAGGGGGAAGGGTAAGCTGGGACGAAGTGAGAGAGTGGCATGGACATATATACACTACAAATTGTAAAATACAAAGCTAGTGGGAAGCAGCTGCATAGCACAGGGAGATCAGCTCAGTGCTTTGTGACCACTTAGAGGGGTGGGATGGGGAGGGTGGGAGGGAGACCCAAGAGGAAGGAGATATGGGGATGTGTGTATACGTATAGCTGATTCACTTTGTTACTGTGGAGCAATTATACTCCAATAAAGATGTTTAAAAAAGAAAAAAGCAATCACGAGGAGAGTACAAATGCAAGATATTGGAAATGCATTTGAAATTAAAAGACTAACAACTTAAAACAATCTTATCTATATATAGACTGCTATGTCAAAACCTCATGGTAACCACAAACCAAAAATCTATAATATATATACACACAAAAAAGAAAAAGGAATCTGAACATAACACTAGATATGGTCACCAAACCACAGAGAAGAGAACAAAAGAGGAAGGGAAGAAATAACACCTACAAAAACAAATCCAAAACAGTTAACAAAATGGCAATAAGAATATACATATCAATAATTACCTTAAATGTAAATGGATTATATGCTCCAACCAAAAGATATAGACTGGCTGAATGGATACAAAAACAAGACCTGTTTATATGCCACCTACAAGAGCGCCATTTCAGATCTAGGGATACTTACAGACTGAAAGTGAGGGGATGGAAAAAGTTATTCCATGCAAATAGAAATCAAAAGAAAGCTGGAGTAGTAATACTCATATGAGACAAAATAGATTTTAAACTAAAGATTGTTACAAGAGACAAGAAAGGACACTACCTAATGATGAAGTGATCAACCCAAGAAGAAGATACAACAGTTGTAAATATACATGGACCCAACATAGGAGCAACTCAATATATAAGACAAATACTAACAGCCATAAAAGGAGAAATTAACAGTAACACAGTAATAGTGGGGGACTTTAACACCCCACTTTCATCAATGAACAGATCATCCAGACAGAAAATCAATAAGGAAACACAGGCCTTAAATGACACATTAGATCAGATGTACTTAATTGATATTTATAGAGCATTCCATCCAAAAGGAGCAGAATATACATTCTTCTCAGTGCACATGGAACATTTTCCAGGATTGATCTGGGCCACAAAATGAGGCTCAGAATATTTAAGAAAACTGAAATCATATCAAGCATCTTTTCCGACTACAACATTATGAGATTAGAAATCAACTACAAGAAAAAAAACTAAAAAACACAAACACGTGGAGGCTAAACAATATGCTACAAAAAAACCAATGGATCACTGAAGTAATCAAAGAGAAAATCAAAAAATACCTAGAGACAAATGAAAATGAAAGCATGATGTTCCAAAACCTATGGGATGCAGCAAATGCAGTTCTAAGAGGGAAGTAGCAATATAGCAATACAATCTGACCTCAGGAAACAAGAAAAATTCTCATATAAAGAACCTAACCTTACACCTAAAGCAACTAGAGAAAGAAGAACAAAGAAAACCCAAAGTTAGTAGAAGGAAGAAATCATAAGGATCAGAGCAGAAATAAAGAAAATAGAGATGAAGAAAACAATAGAAAAGATCAATGAAACTAAAATCTGGTTCTTTGAAAAGATAAACAAAATTGATAAACCTTTAGCCATACTCATCAAGAAAAAAATGAAGAGGACTCAAATCAATAAAATTAGAAATAAAAAAGGAGAAGTTACAACGGACACTATAGAAATATTTATAAAGGATCGTAAGAGACTACTACAAGCAACTATATGCCAATAAAATGGACAACCTGAAGAAATGGACAAATTCTTAGAAAGGTACATTCTCCCAAGACTGAACCAGGAAGAAATAAAAATTATGAACAGACCATTCACAAGTACTGAAATTGAAACTGTGATTTTAAAACTCCCAACAAACAAAAGTTCAGGACCAGGGACTTCCCTGGTGGCACAGTGGTTGAGAGTCCACCTGCCAATGCAGAGGACACAGGTTCAATCCCTGGTCCGGCAGGATCCCATATGCCGTGGAGCAGCCAGGCCTGTGCATCACAACTACTGAGCCTGTGCTCTAGAGCCTGCAAGCCACAACTACTGAGCCCACGCACCACAACTACTGAAGAACACATGCCCTAGAGCCTACACGCCACAACTACTGCAGCCTGCGCACTCCAGGGCCTATGTGTCGCAACTACTGAGTCCACATGCTGCAACTACTGAAGCCCGTGCACCTAGAGCATGTGCTCTGCAACAAGAGAAGCTACCACAATGAGAAGCCCACGCACCGCAACAAAGAGTAGCCCCCAGTCGCCGCAACTAGAGAAAGCCCGCACACAGCAATGAAGACCCAACACAGCCAAAAAAAAAAGTCCAGGACCAGATGGCTTCAAAGGCAAATTTTATCAAATATTTAGAGAAGAGTTAACACCTATCCTTCTGAAACTATTCCAAAACTTGGCAGTGGAAGGAACACTCCCAAACTCATTCTGTGAGGCCACCATCACCCTGATAGCAAAACCAGATAAAGATACCACAAAAAAACAAAGAATACAGGCCAATAACACTGAGGAACATAGACACAAAAATCCTCAACAAAATGCCAGCAAACCAAATCCAACAATATATTAAAAGGATCATACACTATGATCAAGTGGGATTGATACGAGGGACTCAAGGTTTTTTCAATATCTGCAAATCAGTCAGTGTGATACACCACATCAACAAATTGAAGAATAAAATATGATCATCTCAATAGATGCAGAAAAAGCTTTTAACAAAATTCAACACCCATTTATGATTAAAAACTCTCCAGGGGGCTTCCCTGGTGGCGCAGTGGTTGAGAGTCCACCTGCTGATGCAGGGGACACGGGTTCATGCCCCGGTCTGGGAAGATCCCACATGCCGCAGAGCAGCTGGGCCCGTGAGCCATGGCCGCTGAGTCTGCACGTCCGGAGTCTGTGCTCCACAACGGGAGAAGCCACAACAGTGAGAGGCCCGCGTAACGCAAAAAACAAACAAACAAAAAACTCTCCAGGAAGTGCGCATAGAGGGAACATATCTCAACATAATAAAACCCATTTATGAAAAACCTACAGCTAACATCATACTCAATGGTGAAAAGCTGAAAGCATTTCCTCTAAGATCAGGACCAAGACAAGGGTGTCCATTCTCACCACTTTTATTCAACATAGTTTTGGAATTCCTAGCTACAGCAATCAGAGAAGAAAAAGAAAAAAAGGAATCCAATTTGGAAAAGAAGTCAAACTATCACTGTTTGCAGATGACATGATACTATACATAGAAAATCCTAAAGATGCTACCAGAAAACTACTAGATCTCATCAATGAATTTGGTAAAGTTGCAAGTTACAAAATTAATACACAGAAATCTGTTGAATTTCTATACACTAACAAGGAAAGATCAGAAAGAAAAATTCAAGAAACAATCCCATTCACCATTGCATCAAAAAGAAAAAAATACCTAGGAATAAACCTACCTAAGAAGGCAAATACCTGTACTCCAAAAACTAAGAGACACTGATGAAAGAAATTGAAGATGACACAAACAGATGGAAAGATATACCATGTTCTTGGATTGGAAGAATCAATATTGTCAAAATGACTATACCACCCAAGGCACTCTACAGATTCAATGCAATCCCTATCAAGTGGCATTTTTCACAAAACTAGAAAAAAAAACCTTAAAATTTGTATGGACACACAAAAGACCCCAAATAGCCACAGCAATCTTGAGAAAGAAAAATGGAGCTGGAGGAATCAGGCTCCCCTGACTTCAGACTATAATACAAAGCTACAGTCATCAAAACAGTATCATACTGGCACAAAAACAGAAATATAGATCAATGGAACAGGATAGAAAGCCCAGAAATAAACCCACACACCTATGGTCAATTAATCTATGACAAAGGGGGCAAGACTACACAATGGAGAAAAGACAGTCTCTTCAATAAATGGTGTTGGGAAAACTGGATAGCTACATGTAAAAAAATGAAATTAGAACATTCTTTAACATCATACACAAAAATAAACACAACATGTTTAATCCATTTTGACCTAAATGTAAGACCTGATACTATAAAACTCTTAGATGAAAACATAGGAAGAACACTCTTTGACATAAATCACAGCAATATCTTTTTCAATCCATCTCCCAGAGTAATGAAAATAAGAACAAAAATAAACAAATGGGACCTAATTAAGCTCAAAAGCTTTTTCACAGCAAAGGAAACCATAAACAAAACGAAAAGACAAATCTCAAAATGGGAGAAAATATTTGCAAATGATGCAACCTACAAGGGATTAATCTCCAAAATATACAAATAGCTCATGCAGCTCAATATCAAAAAAACAAATAACCCAACCAAAAAAATGGGCAGAAGACCTAGACATTTTTCCAAGGAAGACCAACAGATGGCCAAGAGGCACATGAAAGGATGCTTGCATTGACATCACATTATTAGAGAAATACTAATCAAACTACAATGACCTCACACTAGTCAGAATGGCTATCATCAAAAAGTCTACAAACAATAAATGCTGGAAAGGATGTGGAGGAAGGTGAACTCTCCTACACTGTTGTTGGGAAGGTAAATTGGTACAACCACTATGGAGAACAGTATGGAGGTTCCTCAAAAAACTAAAAATAGAGTGCCATATGATCCAGCAATCCCACTCCTGGACATATATCCAGAGAAAACGATGGTTTGAAAAGATACACGCACCCCAATGTTCATTGCAGTGCTGTCTACAATAGCCAAGACTTGGAAGCAACCTAAACATCCATCAACAGAGGAATGGATAAAGAAGATGTGATATATATATATACACAATGGAATTTAGTCAGCCATTAAAAAGAATGAAATAATGCCATTTGCAGCAACATGGATGGACCTAGAAATTGTCATACTGAGTGAAGTGAGACAGAGAAAGAGAAATATCGTAGCGGAATCTAAAAGGAAATGATACAAATGAATGTATTTACAAAACAGAAATAGACTCACAGACTTAGAGAATGAACTTATGGTTACCGGGGGGGAAGGGTGGAGGGAAGGGATAGTTAGGGAGTTCGGGACTGACATGTACACACTGCTATATTTAAAAAGGATAACCAACAAGGACCTACTGTATAGCACAGGGAACTCTGCTCAATGTTATGTGGCAGCCTTGATGGGAGGGGAGTCTGGGGGAGAATGGATACATGTATATGTATGGCTGAGTCACTTTGCTGTGCACCTGAAACTATCACAGCATTGTTATTTGGCTATACTCCAATTAAAATAAAAGGTTAAAAAAAATAGATAACCAGCAAGGACCTACTGTACAGCATAGGGAACTCTGCTAAATATTCTGTAATAACCTAAATGGGAAAAGAATTCGAAAAAGAATAGATACACGTATACGTATAACTGAATCACTTTGCTGTACACCTGAAACTAACACAACATTGTTAATCAACTATACTCCAATATAAAATAAAATTTTTTTAAAAAAAGAAAGTAAAAGAAAAGTGTGTCAGGAGCTACTCTGAAGCTAAGCAAGGGAAAATTCTCAGCTTCTCACAACACATCATACTCTGGTCCCCAGATTCTGAAAGCCTCCAGCTCCACACCTCATTACCCTCCTCCCAATCATCTCTTAGGGAGATTCGCTGCCCTAGGCAACAGAGGCTCAGAAATGGGGGATGGGAAGGAGGGAAGATGCTCCATTCCTGGCATGCTTAGTTGGACCACTGAACATATTTCGCTGTAAAAATACTGCTTGTTGAATGGCCACGTCTTATAGTTCTGTTGGAACTCCACTTCAAAGCATTATAGGTTAAATATAGCTAACCACCATGTACAACATGATTTCTATGGAGAATGCATTCTGAGTTCCACATAACTCACTTCTACAAACAAACCACTGGAATTCTGGCATTCCAACAGGGGGACTGCCTGTGCAACTTTCAAATGAGAGAGGAAGATATATTAATGTGTTTTGGGACTATTGGCTTCATCAGACAAGGAAAGACTGTGTGTCTTTTTTGCTTGAGAGCCTTCTTATATTGCCTCCTGATCATTCTAGAGATAAAGAAATACAAGAGAACAAGTAAAATATAAGAGAATGAGTAAAAGTCGGAAGGAGGTATAATTTTAGCTTCTTTGGGCATTTTGATCATGAAAACTACTAAAGCAAATTGGATTAAAGTAAGCTCAGAAAATTAAGTTTACCTAAATTCAGATTATTAAACTGTACTTTAGCCACTTTAGTATAATTGTGGGGGGGGTGGAATTGGGGGAAAGTGGAGAAAATGACTCATGCAGTCTTCTTACTGAAGCTGAAAGTCTAGTAAACTCTGAAAAGATGCCATTGCTAAGTGAGCTATAGCTCACTGTTTATGTGCAAGCTTAGACACCAAATCATATTTATCCTTTTTGGGGGCCCTTAGCAAAACAAGACATTTAACTTCTAGTACCTGGAAATATTTCTACATTGCAAGTTTTTTTCTGGGAAAAAAAAAACATGATTTGAAAATAGCAAGAGACAAAACAGGCTTTTTAAAATGATTCTTAAGTAATTAACATTTTTACGTATAAGATATGTCTGGCAAATATTTAAAGAGCATTCATAAGTGTCCGGACAGTGATTTTTTTTAAAAAGTCCAATAAACCTTGATATCATTCATCTGAGCACTTCCTATGTGCTAAGGACTTTACTTCTATTATGTTCTTTAATCCTCACTAAAGTCCTTTAAGGAAGAAAGTAACTCTCCCATTTCATAAATGAGAAACTTAAGGCAGAGAGACTAAAGAACTTGCCCAAGTCTTCGAAGCCTGCAAATGGCAGAGTGGACACTTGAATCCAGGTGCATCTAACTCAAAGCCAGGCTCTCAGCTACTCTGCTGCCTCCCAAATGGCAGAAGTCCAGCTGCCACTATTAAACATTAGCCATTATTACCAAGGATTGCCCAGGGGCATCTTTATAGGGCAAGTATCATGTGCAAAACACTCCCAAAGGGTTTCTCTGTAGGAAAGAGTGTACTTGCCAGAGGAAGATGTTTTTGAATATTATTGCCAGTAACAAATCCTTAAAATTAATCTATACTTTTTGTGCAATTAACGATCTTTAAGCAAGTACCTATTTAGAAATAGACCATGAATCATGCAATCTGCATAAAAATAAGCACAATGTCTTATAGGGATATAGGTGTCCTGCTTGGGGGAGCTGGCAAACAGAGGGGGGACAGGCAAACACAGGTGCACGCATGTGTGCACACACATGCGTCCACCTTGAGGAGTGGTTCTGTTATCACCCAAGAGAAAGAGGGAGTCATGGTATGTTCTAGTTCCATCTCTAGCCTTATACAGAGGCTTGTTAATATTGGAAGGCTCAAGCCTGGTGACCTGAACTAGTTCATTGCATAATCCACTCTTGAGGCTGTCGCTAAACTGTGGTGGAAGTTTGGATCATTTCCCCCAGGATAGCCCATAAAGCTCTAGAGCTGTCAATCCTTTCTCCTGGCAGATGAACAATGCCTATCAGTTCTTGTGGGTGGAACTTCATTGCTCCCTCCTCCCCCCGGACATGACTGCTGGGCTTCTAAAGTTATCACCCTCCACATCTCCTAAAATGCAGTATGTCAGAAATGCAACCAGTTTGCACCCAACAGCATTCCCCACCCCAACCCCCCCCACCAATTCCCAACCAAAGCTCTGGATATTCATGAATCATTATGACTGCTTAATCTCAGAGAGTTTTACTCAATTCCCTCTAAATCCCTCTGGATGGGTGAACAGGGACGGGCTTAGCTGCCCACAGCAGCTGCTAGACCCAGTATCTGTGAAAGCAGGGTCTGTATCTACATCCCAACCTCCAATGACTGAAAGGACCCAGCAGAAATCTGTCCTCAGGACTCTAAATTTTCCTTCTGTAGTGTCATATTCCCCAGGCCTAGGGAGTAAAGGAAAGCAGAGCCGTTGCCTTTTTTCCAGGGCAAACAAGCAGGTGCTCTGAATCCAGCGGTTCATAGCAAAATGTTCAATTTCTCCTTGTTTGGGAGGAAAGGTTGTTCTAGCTAGGGCAGAAGCTAGATTCCAAGTGGTCAGAACTGGAACAGCGTTTTCCATGTAGCATCAGGAGGTCAGATGGGCCAGCTAAATCACAATCCAGTAGGGAAAGCTTACATTGGAAAGTTGGCAAGACAAGGAGCTAATACATAACCCAAAGGCCGCAGGTTAGGATTTCAGAACAAGGACTTGAGAATCAGACAAAATGTGGTTCAGTTTACAGGGAGGTAGAGAGCAAAGAAAGGTGTCCAAGGGCACTGCTGTAAAGAACCTTAGAGTGTTTGTAAGTGAAACCAAAAGGATACATGGACAGCTTCACAGCAAAGTGTGCACCCTTCTACCTCCTGCCCAGTCTTCAGGTGACTTGGAACAGGTCCTCTTTCCAGTTCCAGGCCCAGGGGTATGCATCATACTATACAAAAGCTCCTTCCTCAGAGCTGCGATATCACCTTGGCTCCATCTGAATATTTTGGTCTTCTTTGACCTCTGTTTGACCACAGACTAGCTGAAATCTCATGTCCCTTCTTTCAGAAGATCTTCTGTCCAAAAGCTTTGCAGTTATGCCTCAGACAAGGTCCCAATCAACTCTCACTTAAGGCTCCACAGACCTGACTGCAGTCTGACTGGCAAACAAGATACCAATAAAACAAAAATCCCATGTCGCAGAGCAGCTAAGCCCGTGCGCCGCAACTACTGAGCTTGCACTCTAGAGCCTGCAAGCCACAACAACTGAGCCCACGTGCCACAACTACTGAAGCCCTTGTGCCTAGAGTTCATGCTCCGCAACAAAGAGAAGCCACCAAAATGAGAAGCCCACGCACAGCAACGAAGAGTAGCCCCCACTCACCGCAACAAGAGAAAGCCTGCACGCAGCAACGAAGACCCAACGCAGCCAAAAAATAATGAAATAAATAAATTGATATTTTAAAAAAATCCAAAAGCCTTTTCATGGTCTTCAGAGCTTAGATCATCAATCTCAGCTTATTACCACAGCTTCCCATGCTTACCTCCTTCTAGCTTCACTAGTCTTTTTGTTCCTTGATCATTCCAAGCTCCCTTTCCACCCCTAGACTCAGGCCCTGCCCTGAATCCTGTACTTTATAGGGTCCCATCTAGCCTTCCTTCATTTATGTCCTTCCCTATAGGGCAAGGTCCACAAGACAAGGGACATGCCCACCAAGAGCCAGTACCTCCCTATTAGATCACCCTATTAGATCATACTTGGGATTCCTAGAACAACAGAAGCTTCTGACCAAACAGCCTCAAGCCTGCCCCTAGAGCTTACAAGGACCTTTTCCCTATGTTCATCCTCCTGAAGGGACCACTCCCACTGGTACGTACATCTCTAGACTCTGTGTTACACAGCATGTTATGGAATACAGTGACACAGAAAGTAATTATTGAACAAAGAAATAAAATTACTCAACATATTTGGTTAGGTCTTCCCTAACCAAAGAAAAGAAGAGTTAAATTAAATGCAGTGCCTTCAGCTGTGCCCTTCCTGAATGTCAACTCATTAAAGCTTTGTTAAACCAGAAAGCCAGGGAAACTCAAAGCTCAAGTTACCCCCAAGAAAACTTTCGTTCTTGCCTCTTTTGATGAAAAGCCAGGAACTTGCTCCTAGTCTTCCAATATACACAGTGCTTCAAGGTTTGAGGATTAAACCCAGCATTTCACAAGGCGGTTGCCGAACTAATGCTGCAACACAAACTTTATCATTCACACTAAAGACCGTCTTTTTAAAATATTTTCTAAATCAGAATGTCAATCATATTTGGACTCTGGTGCAAAGATTAGAATAATTAGTACCTGCAATCTTGAAATAATTGCTCATGGACACTGGTTTGCTGACACAAACTAAATGATAAATGTAAATTAAAATGACCAGATGCTACGTGGCTATTCAGAAGGTCTATATAGAGAAAAGCAGCTGTCTTTCAAAACTTATCTCTGCTTACCTACATATTTATGTTTCCCTTTCGGTTCAATCACTTGGAGTGTGTGGAGGGCCATTTTCTTAACTCAGATTTATTAGAAAACAACATGAAGCAAAACTTTCTGCTAATTCTTCGTTGGAGGCAAGGCAGTCCCAGGTAGGCAAAAGTGAGTGGAAAAAGGCAAGCGAGGCAAGGAAGGAGAAAAAGGTAAATATTGGTTTGGTCAACCCAATACAATCTTTTTCGTATTTACTGAGCTGGCCATACCTTTAAAAGAGACTTAACAAGTTGTTTAGTAATGTAGGATATCTCCAGAAAGGCATTTTTGGAATTACTTCATCTTGGAATCTTTGAAGGGCAAGAAATGTATTTTTCAGCTTTTTTTCCATCTCCTCTTTCCCATAGGGCATTACTTCAATGCTGTTCCTGCCATGTAAAGACAAAGAGATTTTGATACTTCCTACTGGTGGGAATTGGAAGAAAAGCATTTATTAACTGATACTTGCATGGCAAATGCCAGAGGATAAATCAATGTGCTTCTGTAAAGATAACCATATCCTGCCCACCAGCCATGACTGGGACTGTCACCAGACTGGATGCAAGGTGACCCACCATCATCCACCATCATCCATCTGGTTTTGAGAGAACATAGAGGTGAACTGAAAGGGAATATGATGGGGACGGTCATCCCCACATCCTTCAAGTCCAATAGTAGCACTAATTGCTGCAATCCTTTCTCAGGTGAGGCACTGTTTCTAATTTACATTCTTGAATGGGGGTGGGAACGGTCAGTTTCTGGCACTTCCACTTGGCCTTTCTAAAAATAATGGCCCTTAATCTACATAGTGCAGGGAACCCATGTAAGAGTTCTGATATCTATTCCAGCTAATACCTATTCCATTTATACACTCAAGGACTAGGGAACTAACTACAGACTACCGGGCAGGTCTGCTGACTCACTGGTCCTACTGTGAATTGGACTTGGGCTAATACCCCACTTATCATCTTACACCCCGCTATCATAACTTCCATTCTAACTAGAAGACCAGGATGGTATTTTGGGCCTCCTAATATCAGTGCCAGAGCCACCTCAGACCTCATATCTAACAGGTTTGAAAAGCCTGAGTATTGCCCTTTCCTCTGGTGCAGTTACTCTGGTAAATGACCAAAGGTCCCCTTAGGGAAGGATCAGAAAAATATATTTCATATATACTATGGTGGCATTGCCCGACTCTTCCTCAAGGGGACCTGGTCTCCCCTTCAGTAAATGGATTCTGGGTCTATAAACCAATTTAGTTCTAGAAACTGGGTGATTTTTTCATTGTAGCATTGATGTCAGCTTTCCAGCTCTCAATTTTCTATTATACAAATCAAGCAATGCCCTGGTCAGTTCTCCATCTATCTTATCTCTAAAATCACCATAGATCCATGTAGGCCAAGGCACTCTAATTGCTACTCTGATTTTGATTCCCATTGCAGTAATTATGTCCATTGTGCCTCTAAGAATTGTCCTGCCACTGGTCTCTGTCGTTCTGAAATCCCATCAACCTCATTGATATTAGGCAGCCTAACTTCCATGCCACGTATGCAGGCATGGCCTGCAGAGAACAGGCACCACCAAGCTTCCTAAAGAAACTGGCATACCTAGCACTAGTATATTTCTTACTGCCTTAGAGGTGGGAATGAGCTCTGGGTCCTTCAGGAAACATAATCAGTGATAGATTCTCAGGCTGTACATGGTGAATCCATTCTAACATTCCTGCTTCCCTAATGCATACGTCCTTTTTGCTTAATGTAATGCCAAGTTGACTAGCAACATCACCTCACATACTCTAGGCCACTGTCATGACCAAGTTTCAAGGTGCCAACTTGACAGTGTGCTTAAACTAGCTCTAAGTCCTAGAGCATTGAATCCTTAATCATGGGAGAATACCCCCATATCAGTGAATTCTCCCCTATCCAGCCCTATATTATTCCCCCCATCTAATATCCCCAAAACCCACTCTTACACATATTCCCTTGTTTCCTGCTGATATATAGTGGCCAGATCCTGTCATTTGTTTGATAGGTAGTCTATTTCTCCCCTAAGCAGAGACTATACCTTTCCTCTCAGGCTGTGTTGAAATATAATCCTGGTTACTTGTCTGGAGCCAATAAGGTATAGTAGAGGCAGTTTTGAGGAGAACAAGTATCATCTTGTTAGGCCATTGCACAGCCTCTAGGAAAGGGGAGGCTGCTTTCCTCTGTCAAAGAAAGCAGGTAGATTCCACTGGCCTGGGAACATTCCAGGGAATTTTTTAGTTCAGGGTTCTTAGGTTTATCCTCATTACACAGGTCTTTCTGCCCTCTAGCATATTCATGGAAGCTACAAATTTAATTTCCTTTACATCTCTACTGTCTTTGTAATTATAATCCGGATCTGATTTTCAACCCATTCTACCCTGAGACCAGACTGCCAGTGACATCTCTGGTTTTCAGAGAATCCTTTAAGTTAGCAATTAGCTGCCCCGAGTCTATCATTTTCTTTTAATAAGATTTCCACTGCCACCAAAAGCAGCCACCCCACATAACAAGTCTTATAATTACCAATTTCCACATAATGATCTCACAATGCCTTGCCTTCTGCCTTGCATCCCCTCCCAATTAATCACAGGTGAAGTTTCATTAATTGTGATCCCACTGCCAGGGGTCATTATTACCGCAGTTAGCACTGGGCAATAGGGTCTCAATTGCTTTTAGTCGAGTAGGCAATCCAACTCCAAAATTCCATCCTGCGAGTTTGCTTTTTATGGCTAATCCTGGAATCTATTTTCTTAGCTTCAATTCCCTAAAACACAGAGCCTGAGGCAAAGCTTTTGTGCTACTTTTTATTGGGAGTGCAATTCCAGGGAAGCAAGAGGAAAAATGAGAAGTCAGCCAGGGAAGGAGAGAAGGCAAATACAAAGTAGAGCATTACTAAGTTGACCACAGCTTCATAAGGCATACAGTGGATTGTCCAGTGGTCATGGGACCTCTCTAGAAAAGCCATAAGAACCACTGTGTCTTGAAATCACCCATTAGGGAGAAGAAAGGTAGGCAATTTATCTACTGATTCCTTCCTGTTTCCTACTGTATTTAGACAGGTTTGCCTCATATAGCATTAATGCCCCTGCATTTCTACATTCCCTCTGGACATCCACTGGTTCCAGATGGATCAGACAGGCCATAGAGTTACTGTGATAAGCAGCCAAGAACAATGGAACATAATGGATCTGAGAAGACATATAACCTAGGTCTTATGTACCCATAGCACAAATAGGGGAAAATGTCATCTCACAGCTAGAGCCATTCAGAGTTATTGTTAAAACTCTCAAAGAGAAACAAAGCTGGGTGCTAGTTAAAGGCAGTAAAGACAGATTTACTCAGTAACTACTGCTGTAGTTAAGGGAGTCCAGTGTAAACCAAGCTCAATTTTGATCCATGTAGAGGTGACTGGGCATTTTAAAGGGAGAATAGGAAGTAGACAAAGAGAATACATAGGAGCTCAACAGAGTCAGGGAAGAGGGAAATTACAAAAAGTGGGTAGGGAGGTTGGTCAGTATGATTAGGCCATCTGAGTTTTCTAACTGGTTCTTATTGAAGTTAGTTACCCTCCCACAGAGACTGGGAGACAGGGGCCCTATCTTCAGATGTTGACTGAAACAGTAAATTCTTTTGGCAGATTGAGCTTTCCCAGGCAGGTACTTAAGGGGGAGGGGCTTGAACATCCCAGGTATATGGCCTTGAGCTGTTAGAAACCATGCTTTTGTTCAAGAGTTTGTTCAGGTCTCTTAGTGTGGAAGGCAGTGAATGAAATTGTTTGTGCTGAGGGTCTGCAGTCCCTATAGGCCAAGTTTAAGGCCTAATTAAAAAGAGGGCTCAAAGGAACCTAAATTTGGTAAAGGAAACAGTCTTTGTCAGCACATCCAACTAAGGACTATGATACATATCCCTATCTGACATCAGCCAGTTCTGTAGGCTAGAACATCCCATACTATAGATGCAAAAGCAAGTCTTATAAAGGTGGTACATTTTACTGCAACACTTTTGTCTTTTATTTCAACCATTTTTTAACTTCCTGAGGGATGATGACAATGTTAAATGAGAAGATGCATATAAGAAAGTGTTCAATAAATGTTAGTTCCCTTACCTGTTAAACTTTACCAAAAGAACTTCTTTGCTCCCAAGGGTGATTTCCTCACCAGATGACCTCTTCAGTGGAGCCCTGGCCTTTCAGACAGATGCTCATGTACATTTATTTCCACACTTCTCTAAGAAGGTTGGGGCCTTTAACAGTTCAGCCCTGACTCACAGATGGAAGCCTCAGCCACCTTAAAATAAGACCCCTACTAGAGCTGCACATAGTCTCTTCAGATTTCAACTCTGTCCTGACCTCTGGGCATTCTCTTCTGACATCCACTGACTCCAGCAGACCAGCCCTGGCTCTCCAAGCTAACTCAGTGTCCTAGAGCCCTAGTTAGGAAAAAAGTTCAGAAACCCCAGTAAGAAAATTATCTTCCTTTGCAGTTGAGTACCAAGCGTGACAAAACAGCAAGAAAACCTGATAAACATCCCCTCACCCCCGACTCTGCTCTACAAGACACTAGTTAGATACACTGCAATTAGTCAAGATTAATTAAGCTCCTAAACCTCCAGAGGTGTTAATGACATAACTCTGGTTTCCTATGGTACAGAAAGAAATGGGTATTTTGTTGTTGTTGTTGTTGCTGCCGCTGTTTTAGGGGAAAACAGGCATTACCTCCTATTTATTATAAATTCATGTTTTAGTATAATTGACTTATTAGAGATATAATTTTTAAAGAACAGTTTCCTTCATTTAACTGGCTGTTAGTTTATTTAAATTCAGTTCAATGGCAAAGCCACCTGCGTAAAAACTGAGAGGTTGCCCCTCTGAAATTGTTTAATACAGATACACAGTCAAAAATCAGAGTTACCTCTGAATCCTAACCCAACTCTGAAAAACCTACCTGGTGTGCTTCAGAGGATCTACCCCCTACTGTTAAGATGCATTTGGACTTTTCAAACATCTAGCTTCAATTTTTTAAAAGAAATCTGAATATTAGATTGTGAAAATCTCTATCACAGAAAACCTGGACCAAGAGAATTATTTTCCGAAGAGTCATTTCTTTAGTAATAATACATTGGATCAAGGAGGGAAAATAACCTAGATGGGTTATTTTGTTATCTTAACCAAATTTTGTTAGAAGACTGTGGGCAAATGAGAATCATAGAATCTCATCCTTAAGTTAAATATTTTGACTAATCACCTGCCTAACAAATGCTTGGTTGGTATTTTGCAGGTTCTTGGGACTTGTCCCAAATCAGAATCTATTAGAATAGTGTGTAAAGAATCTGCATTTTTTTTTTTTTTTTTTTTTTGCGGTACGCGGGCCTCTCACTGTTGCGGCCTCTCCCGTCGCAGAGCACAGGCTCCAGACGTGCAGGCTCAGCGGCCACGGCTCACGGGCCCAGCCGCTCCGTGGCATGTGGGATCCTCCCAGGCCAGGGCACGAACCCGTGTCCCCTGCATCGGCAGGCGGACTCTCAACTACTGCTTCACCAGGGAAGCGCCATGCATTTTTAACAGGCTATCCAAGTCATTCTTATGGCCATTGAAGTTTGAGAACTAGGGTAGAAGGAGGTAAGCACTCTCATACACTGCTGATAAGAGGGCAAATCAGTAGAACTTTGTTGGAAGGCAGTTTAGTAGAAACTCTCTCAACCAACCCTGGATTAACTATGTTATTAGATAAACTGCACTCTATTCTTTCTATAAAACACACTGCTGGCCAGGACCCATCAAGTCCTTGATACCAGTATACTAGTCTTTGATCTGCCCTTACCATTCTGAACTATCTGCTTACCAAAAGTCAGTGTTTTTTATAAAAAAAAAAAAAAAAAGTTTATGCCAATTATACTTTTTTTTAAAGATTTATTTATTTTTGACCCCCTTGAGTCTTTAGCTGCCATGCGGGCTAAAGACCCAACAACTCTTTAGTTGTAGCAAGCGGGCTTCTCTCTAGTTGTGACGTGTGGGTTTTCTCTCTCTAGTTGTGGCACAGGCTCCAGGGTGCATGGGCTCTATAGTTTGTGGCACGCAGGCTCTCTAGTTGAGGTGCACGAGCTCAGTAGTTGTGGCGGATGGGCTTAGTTGCCTGGTGGCATGTGGGATCTTAGTTCCCTGACCAGGGATCGAACTGCGTCCCCTGTATTGTAAGGTGTTTTCTTTACCGCTGGACCACCAGGGAAGTCCCTGTACTTGTTTTATAATTATGTTATTTGATCAATATTATGTAAAAGAAAAGTTCTTTCAGGGAAAACTAATTTGAATGATTTGGACAGATTCTAAAGGCACACATACAAATGTTGTCAAATTAGGAGTAACGGAACGGAATACTACTCAGCCATAAAAAAGAATGAAATTTTGCCATTTGCAACAACATGGATGGACTGGAGGGTATTATGCTAAGTGAAATAAGTCAGACAAATAAAGACAAATACTATATGATATCACTTATATGTGAAATCTAAAAACTAAAACAAACTAGTGAATATAACAAAAAAGAAGCTGACTCATAGATATAGAGAACTAGTGGTTACCAGTGGGAAAAGGGAAGGGGGGAGGGGCAATATAGGGGTAGGGGATTAAGAGGTACAAACTATTTATTATGTATAAAATAAGCTACAGGAATATATTGTACAATACAGGGAAAAGTCAATATTATATAATAACTATAAATGGAGTATAACTTAAAAAAATTGTTAATCGCTATATTGTAGACCTATAACATATAATACTGTACATCAACTATGTTTCAATTAAAAAATTAAATTAAATTTAAAAGAAAATGGGGTTATGGATAATAAACAATTAAAATGAGATAAAGTTTTTTTTATACAAAATTCACTTTTCTTTACTACCAGAACTTGTTTAAAAAACAACAGTCTAAGTCTTTAATTGACAATTGAGAAGTTTAAGCTATTTGTTAGAGAACATCTATGTCTAATTACAAAGGTTATTAAAATCAATTGAGGAAAAAAAGGAAAACTACAAATCCTAAATAATTCATTTGGAGGTCATTTATCCAAGAAACATTACATGAAACTTTAATCAAGGGTCCCATTGTCAAAACAATAACAACAACAAATTCCTTATAACTGTGAGTCTGTTTCTGTTTCGCATATAGATTCATTTGTATGATTTTTACATTCCACATATAAATGATATCATATAGTATTTGTCTTTATCTGGCTTACTTCACTAAGTATAATATTCTCCATGTTGCTGTAAATGTATTTCATTCTTTTTTATGGCTAATATTCTATTACATATATATAATAATATACACACACATTCTTTTTTTCTGAATTTTATTTTATGTTTTTGTACAGCAGGTTCTTATTAGTTATCTATTTTATACATATTACTGTATATATGTCAATCCCAATCTCCCAATTCATACCACCACCACCACCATTTATCCCCACCACACATATTCCCCGCCTTGGTGTCCATATGTTTGTCCTCTACATCTGTGTCTCTATTGCTGCAAACAGGTTCATCTGTACCATTTTTCTAGATTCCACATATACGCATTAATATACAACACTTGTTTTACTCTTTCTGACTTACTTCACTCTGTATGACAGTCTCTAGGTCCATCTATATCTCTAAAAATGACCCAATTTCATTCCTTTTTATGGCTAAGTAATATTGCATTGTATACATGTACCACATCTTCTTTATCCATTCGTCTGTCAATGGGCATTTAGGTTGCTTCCATGACCTGGCTATTGTAAATAGTGCTGCAGTGAATATTGGGGTGCATGTGTCTTTTCGAATTATGGTTTTCTTTGGGTATATGCCCAGTAGTGGAATTGCTGGGTCATATGGTAATTCTATTTTTAGTCTTTTAAGGAACCTCCATGCTGTTCTCCATAGTGGATGTAACAATTTACATTCCCAACAACATTTCAAGACAGTTCCCTTTTTTCCACATCCTCTCCAGCATTTGTTGTTTGTAGATTTTCTGATGATGGCCATTCTGACCGGTGTGAGGTGATACCTCATTGTAGTTTTTTGGGGGTTTTTTTGTTTTTTTTTTGGTACACGGGCCTCTCACTGCTGTGGCCTCTCCCATTGCAGAGCACAGGCTCTGGATGCGCAGGCTCAGCGGCCATGGCTCACAGGCTCAGCCGCTCCCCGGCATGTGGGATCTTCCCGGGCCGGGACACGAACCCGTGTCCCCTGCATCAGCAGGCAGACTCTCAACCACTGCGCCACCAAGGAAGCCCTCTCATTGTAGTTTTGATTTGCGTTTCTCTAATAATTAGTGATGTTGAGCAGCTTTTCATGTGCCTCTTGGCCATCTATGTGTCTTGTTTGGAGAAATGTCTATTTAGGTCTTCTGCCAATTTTTGGATTGGTTTGTTTGTTTTTTTAATATTGAGCTGCATGAGCTGTTTATATTTTTTGGAGATTAATCTTTTGTCCATTAATTCATTTGCAAATATTTTCTCCCATTCTGAAGGTTGTCTTTTTGTCTTGTTTATGGTTTCCTTCGCTGTGCAAAAGCTTTGAAGTTACATTACATCCCATTTGTTTATTTTTGTTTTTATTTCCACTACTCTAGGAGATGGGTCAAAAAATATCTTGCTGTGTTTTATATCAAAGAGTGTTCTTCCTATGTTTACCTCTAAGAGTTTTATAGTGCCAGTCTTACATTTAGTCCTTTAATCCATTCTGAGTTTATTTTTGTGTATGGTGTTAGGGAGTGTTCTAATTTCATTCTTTTACATGTACCTGTCCAGTTTTCCCAGCACCACTTATTGAAGAGGCTGTCTTTTCTCCATTGTATATCCTTGCCTCCTTTGTCATAGATTACTTGACCATAGGTGTGTGGGTTTATCTCTGGGCTTTCTATCCCATTCCATTGATCTATATTTCTATCTTTGTGCCAGTACAATATTGTCTTGATTACTGTAGCTTTCTAGTATAGTCTGAAGTCAGGGAGTCTGATTCCTCCAGATCTGTTTTTTTTTTTTTTTTTTCTCAAGATTGCTTTGGCTATTCGGGGTCTTTTGTGTCTCCATACAAATTTTAAGATTTTTTTGTTCTAGTTCTGTAAAAAATGCCATTGGTAATTTGATAGGGATTGCACTGAATCTGTACATTGCTTTGGGTAGTATAGTCATTTTCACAGTATTGATTCTTCCAATCCGAGAACATGGTATATCTCTCCATCTGTTTGTGTCATCTTTGATTTCTTTCATCAGTGTCTTATAGTTTTCTGAGTACAGGTCTTTTACCACCTTAGGTAGGTTTATTCCTAGGTATTTTATTCTTTTTGTTGTAATGGTGAATGGGATTGTTCCCTTAATTTCTCTTTCTGATCTTTCGTTGTTAGTGTATAGGAATGCAAGAGATTTCTGTGCATTAATTTTGTATCCTGCTCTATACCAAATTCATTGATTAGCTCTAGTAGTTTTCTGGTGGCATCTTTAGGATTATCTGTGTATAGTATCATATAATCATCAAACAGTGACAGTTTTACTTCTTCTTTTCCAATTTGTATTCCTTTTATTTCTTTTTCTTCTCTGATTGCTGTAACTAGGACCTCCAAAACTATGTTGAATAATAGTGCAGAGAGTAGACATCCTTGTCTTGTTCCTGATCTTAGAGGAAATGCTTTCAGTTTTTCACCATTGAGAATGATGTTGGCTGTGGGGTTGTCGTATATGGCCTTTATTATGTTGAGGTATGTTCCCTCTATGCTGTCTTTCTGGAGAGTTATTTCCTAAATGGGTGTTGAATTTTGTCAAAAGATTATCTGCATCTATTGAGATGATCATATAGTTTTTATTCTTCAATTTGTTAATATGGTGTATCATATTGATAGATTTGCATATATTGAAGAATCCTTGCATCCCTGGGATAAATCCCACTTGATCATGGTGTATGATCCTTTTAATGTGTTGTTGGATTCTGTTTGCTAGTATTTTGTTGAGGATTTCTGCATCTATATTCATCAGTGATATTGGTCAGTAATTTTCTTTTTTTGTAGTATCTCTGTCTGGTTTTGGTATCAGGGTGATGGTGGCCTCGTAGAATGATTTTGGGAGTGTTCCTTCCTCTGCATTTTTTGGGAAGATTTTCAGAGGACGGGTGTCAGCTCTTCTCTAAATGTTTGATAGAATTCACCTGTGAAGCCATCTGGTCCCGGACTTTTGTTTGTTGGAAGACTTTTAATCACAGTTTCAATTTCATTACTTGTCATTGGTCTATTCATAGTTTCTATTTCTTCCTGGTTAAGTCTTAGAAGGCTGTGCTTTTCTAAGAATTCATCCATTTTTTCTAGGTTGTCCATTTAATTGGCATAGAGTTGCTTGTAGTAGTCTCTTATGATGCTCTGTATTTCTGTGATGTTCGTGATAACTTCTTTTTCAATTCTGACTTTACTGGTTTGAGTCCTCTTCCTCTTTTTCTTGATAGGTCTGGCTAAAGGTTTATCAACTTTATCTATCTTCTCAAAGAACCAGCTTGTAGTTTTATTGATCCCTGCTGTTGTTTTCTTTGTTTCTATTTCACTTATTTCTGCTCTGATCTTTATGATTTCTTTCCTTCTGCTAACTTTGGGTTTTGTTTGTTCTTCTTTCTCTAGTTACTTTAGGTGTAAGGTTAGATTGTTTATTTGAGATTTTTCTTGTTTCTTGAGGTAGGCTTGTATTGCTATAAAATTCCCTCTTAGAACTGCTTTTGCTTCATCCCATAGGTTTCGGATAGTGGTGTTTTCGTTGTAATTTGTCTCTAGGTATTTTTTGATTTCCTCTTTGATCAGTGATCTCTTGGTTATTTAGTAACGTATTGTTTAGCCTCCACGTGTTTTTGTTTTTTACATTTTTTTCCCATAATTGATTTCTAATCTCATAGCACTGTGGTCGGAAAAGATGCTTGATATGATTTCAAATTTCTTAAGTTTACCGAGGCTTGATTTGTTACCCAAGTTGTGACCTATCCTAGAGAATGTTCCATGTGCACTTGCGAAGAAAGTGTAATCTGCTGTTTTTGGATGGAATGTCCTATAAATATCTATTTAATCTATCTGTTCTATTGTGTCATTTAAAGCTTGTGTTTCCTTATTAATTTTATTTGGGTGATCTGTCCATTGGTGTAAGTGAGATGTTAAAGTCCCCCGCTATTATTGTGTTACTGTCAATTTCCTGTTTTATAGCTGTTAGCAGTTGCTTTATGTATTGAGGTGCTCCTATGTTGGGTGCATAGATATTTATAATTATTATATCTTCTTCTTGGATTGATCCCTTGATCATTACATAGTGTCCTTCCTTGTCTCTTGTAACATTCTTTATTTTAAAGTCTATTTTATCTGATATGAGTATTGCTACTCCAGCTTTCTTTTGATTTCCTCTGCATGGAATATCTTTTTCCATCCCCTCACTTTTAGTCTGTATGTGTTCCTAGGTCTGAAGGGGGTCTTTTGTAGACAGCATATATATGGGTCTTGTTTTTGTATCCACTCAGCGAGCCTGTGTCTTTTGGTTGGACCATTTAATCCATTCACATTTAAGGTGATTATCGATTTGTATGTTCCTATTACCATTTTCTTAATTGTTTTGTGTTTGTTTTTGTAGGTCCTTTTCTTCTCTTGTGTTTCCCACTGAGAGAAGTTCCTTTAGCATTTGTTGTAGAGCTGGTTTGGTGGTGCTGAATTCTCTTAGCTTTTGCTTATCTGTAAAGCTTTTGATTTCTCTGTTCAATCTGAATGAGATCCTTGCCAGTAGAATAATCTTGCTTGTAGGTTCTTTCCTCTCAGCACTTTAAATATATCATGCCACTCCCTTCTGGCTTGTAGGGTTTCTGCTGAGAAATCAGCTGTTAATGTTATGGGAATTCCCTTGTTTATTATTTCTTGTTTTTCCCTTGTTGGTTTTAATAATTTTTCTTTATCTTTAATTTTTGTCAATTTGATTACTATGTGACTCAGCGTGTTTCTCCTTGGGTTTATCCTGCCTGGGACTCTTTGTGCTTCCTGGACTTGGGTGGCTATTTCTTTTCCCATGTTAGGGAAGGTTTTTAATATAATCTCTTCAAATATTTTCTCAGGTCCTTTCTCTCACTCTTCTCCTTCTGCGACCCCTATAATGCGAATGTTGGTGTGTTTAATGCTCTCCCAGAGGTCTCTTAGGCTGTCTTCACTTCTTTTCATTCTTTTTTCTTTATTCTGTTCCATGGCAGTGAATTCCACCATTCTGTCTTCCAGGTCACTTATCCATTCTTCTGCCTCAGTTATTCTGCTATTGATTCCTTCTAGTGTATTTTTCATTTCAGTTATTGTATTGTTCATCTCTGTTTGTTTGTTCTTTAATTCTTCTAGGTGTTTGTTCTTTAATTCTTCTAGGTCTTTGTTAAACATTTCTTGCATCTTCTCGATCTTTGCCTCCATTCTTTTTCTGAGATCCTGGATGATCTTCACTATCATTATTCTGAATTCTTTTTCTGGAAAGTTGCCTATTTCCACTTTGTTTAGCTGTTTTTCTGGGGTTTTATCTTGTTCCTTCATCTGGTACATAGTCCTCTGCCCTTTCATTTTGTCTATCTTTCTGTGAATATGGTTTTCGTTCCACAGGCTGAAGAATTGTAGTTTTTCTTGCTTCTGCTCTCTGCCCTCTGGCGGATGAGGCTATCTAAGAGGCTTGTGCAAGCTTCATGATATATACGATATCTTCTTCAGCCAATCATCTGTTGATGGGCCCTTGTGTTGTTTCCATGTATTGGCTATTGTAAATAGTGCTGCTATATCTTTTCAAATTAGAGTTTTCATCTGTTTGTATATATACCTGGGAGTGGGATTGCTGGATCATGTGGCAACTGTATTTTTAGTGTTTTAAGGAACCTACTATACTATTTTCCATTGTGGCTGTACCAATTTACATTCCCACCAACAGTGTGGGTAGGTTCCCTTTTCTCCACACCCTCTATGGCATTTATTATTTGTAGTTTTTTTTGTTTTTGTTTTTGTTTTGCAGTACGCAGGCCTCTCACTGCTGTGGCCTCTCCCGCTGTGGAGCACAGGCACCAGACACACAGGCTCAGTGGCCATGGCTCACGGGCCCAGCTGCTCCACGGCATGTGGGATCTTCCCGGACCTGGGCACAAACCCGTGTCCCCTGCATCGGCAGGCAGACTCTCAACCACTGCGCCACCAGGGAAGTCCCTGTAGACTTTTTAATGACAGCCATTCTGACAGGTATGAGGTGATATCTCATTGTGGTTTCGATTTGCATTTCTCTAATAATTAGAGGTGTTGAGTATCTCTTCATGTGCCTGTTGGCCACCTGTATGTCTTCCTTGGAGAAATACCTATTTAGGTCTTCTGCCCATTTTTTGATTGGATCATCTGTTTTTTTCAATGTTGAGTTATATGTAGTGTTTGTATATTTTGGATATTATCCCTTTGTCAGTCACATCGTTTGCAAACATTGTTTCTCAGTCCATAGGTTGTCTTTTCATTTTGTTTGTCGTTTCCTTTCTTATGCAAAAGCTTTTAAGTTTGATTATGTCCCATTTGTTTATTTTCATTTTTATTGTTTTTGCCTTGGGAGACTGATTGAAGAATATATTGCTATGATTTATGTCAAAGAATGTTATGTCTATGTTCTCCTCTAGGAGTATTATGGTTTCAGGTCTTACATTTAGGTCTTTCAACCATTTTGAGTTTATTTTAGTATATGGTGCAAGGGAGTGTTCTAATTTCATTGATTTGCAGGTAGCTGTCCAACTTTTCCTACAACACTTGTTGAAGAGATGGTCTTTTCTCCATTGTATCGTCTTGCCTACTTTATCATAGATTAATTGACCATAGGTGCATGGGTTTATTTCTGGACTCTCTATTCTATTCCATTCATCTACATGTCTAGGGAAGGATTATGCCTCCAGCTTTGTTCTTTTTCCTCAGGATTGCTTTGGCAATTCTAAGCCTTTTGTGGTTCCATATAAATTTTAGGATTATTTCTTCTAGTTCTGTGAAAGATGTCATGAGTATTTTGATAGGGATTGCATTAAATCTGTAGAGTGCTTTGGGTAGTATGGCCATTTCAACAATATTAATTCTTCCAATCCAAGAGCATGGGATATCTTTCCATTTCTCTGAATCATCTTCAATTTTCTTTATCAATGTTTCATAGTTGTCAGTATATAGGTCTTTCATCTCCTAGGTTAAGATTATTCCTAGGTATTTTTTTGATGTGACTTTAAATGGAATTTTTTTAAACTTTCTCTTTCTGATATTTCATTATTAGCATAAAGAAATGTAACAAATTTCTGCATTTTAATCTTGTATCCTGCTACCTTGTTGAATTCATTTATTAGTTCTAATACTTTTTGCATGGAGACTTTAGGGTTCTCTATATAGAGTGTCATGTCATCTACAAATAGTGACAATTACCTCTTCCCTTCCAATTTGGATACATCTTATTTCTTTTTCTTGTCTGATTGCTGTGGCTAGGGCTTCTAATACTGTGTTGGAAAGAACTGGTGAGTATGGGCATCCTTGCTTGTTCCTGAATTTAGCAGTAAGGCTTTCAGCTTTTCACCACTGAGTATTATGTTGGCTATGAGTTTGTCATAAATGGCTTTTATTATATTGAGATATGTTCCCTCTATGCCCACTTAGGTGAGAGTTTTTATCATGAGTGTATGTTGAATTTTGTCAAAGGCTTTTTCTGCATCTATTGAGATGATCATGTGATTTTGTCTTTCCTTCTGTTAATGTGCTGTATCACATTGATTCATTTGCATATGTTGAACCACCCTTGTGACCCTGGAATGACTCTGACTTGATCATGGTGTGTGATCCTTTTTTGTATTGTTGGATTTTGTTTGCTAATATTTTGTTAAGAATTTTTGCATCTATATTCATCAAAGATATTGGCCTGTAATTTTCTTTCTTATAGTATCGTTGTCTGGTTTTGGTATCAGGATGATGGTGGCTTCATAGAAGGAATTTGGGACTGTTTCCTCCTCTTCAGTCTTTTGGAATAGTTTGAGAAGGATAGGTATAAGTTCTTCTTTGTATGTTTCATAGAATTCTCCAGTGAAGCCATTCGGTCCTGAAGTTTTGTTTGCAGGGAGTTTTTTGTCTTTTTGTTGTTGTTGTTAATTACAGATTCTATTTCACCTCTAGTGATCAGTCTGTTCAAATTATCTGTTTCTTCTTGACTCAGTTTTAGCAGGCTGTACGTTTCTAGAAACTTGTCCATTTGTTCTAGGTTGCCCAATTTGTTGGCATATAACTGCTCATAGTATTATCCTTTGATTTTTTTGTATTTCTGTGGTATCAGTTGTTATTCCTCCTCTTTCATTTCTTATTTTGTTTATTTGGGTCCTCTCTCTTGGTGAGCCTGGCTAGAGGTTTGTCGATTTTATTTATCTTTTCAAAAACCAGCTCTTAGTTTTACTGATCTTTTCTATTGTTTTTTAATCTCTATTTAATTTATTTTCTCACTGATGTTTTTATTTCCTTCCTTCTGCTGGCTTTGGGTTTTGTTTGTTCTTCTATTTCTAATTCTTTTAGGTGGTAGTTTAGGTTGTTTATTTGAGATTTTTCTTCTTTCTTGAGGAAGACCTGTATCACTATGAACTTCCCTCTTAGAACTGCTTTTGCTTCATCCCATAGATCTGGTAAGATTGGGTTTTCATTTTTCATTTGTCATGAGGTATTTTCTCATTTCTTCTTTGATTTCACTATTGACCCATTGTTTTTTTTAGTAGCATGTTGTTTAGTCTCCATGTGTTCATTCTTTTCCTGTTTTTCTTTCTGTGGTTGATTTCTAGTTTCATACAACTGCAATCAGAAAAAAATGCTTGAAACAATTTCTAGCCTTTAAATTTGTTGAGGCTTGTTTTGTGATCTAGTATGTGATCTATCCTAGAGAATGTTCCATGCACACTTGAAAAGAACATGTATTCTGCTTTGGTTTTTTTTGGGGGGGGGGAGGAGGATGTAGTGTCCTGTAGATATCAATATCATGTAACTTGTCTATTGTGTCATTTAGGACCTCTGTTTTCTTTTTTCATTTATTTATTTATTTATTTATGGCTGTGTTGGGTCTTCATTGCGGTGCACTGGCTTTCTCTAGTTGCGACAAGCAGGGGCTGCTCTTCATTGCGGTGCGTGGGCTTCTCATTGCGATGGCTTCTCTTGTTGTGGAGCATGGGCTCTAGGCGCGTGGGCTGCAGTAGTTGCAGTATGTGGACTCAGTAGTTGTGGTTTGCGGGCTCTAGAGTGCAGGTTCAGTGTTTGTGGTGCACGGGCTTAGTTGCTCTGTGGCATTTGGGATCTTCCCAGACCATGGGTCGAACCCATACCCCTGCACTGGCAGGCAGATTCTTAACACTGTGCCACCAGGGAAGTCCAGGACCTCTGTTGCCTATTGAATTTCTGTCTGCATGATTTGTTCATTGATGTCAGTGGGGTATTAAAGTCTCCTACTATTGTTGTGTTATTGTCAATTTCTCCCTTTATGTTTGTTGTTATTTTATAGATTTAGGTGCACCTATATTGAGTGCATATATGTTAACAACTGTAATATTCTCTTCTTATATTGATCCCTTTATCATTATATAATGCCCTTCTTTGTCTTCCTTTATGGCCTTTGTTTTAAAGTCTATTTTGTCTGATATGAGTATTGTTACTCCTGCTTTCTTATCATTTCTATTTGCATGAAAAAATCTTCTTCCATCCCCTCACTTTGTTTTTGTGTGTCTTTCACACTGAAGTGAGTCTCTTGTAGGCAGTATATTATAGGTTCTTGGTTTTTTTTTAATCCAATCTGCCATTCTATGTCTTTTGATTGGAGCATTTAGTTCACTGACATTTAAATTAATTATTGATAGGTATGTTCTTATTGCCATTTTAATCCTTGTTTTATAGTTCTTCTTTGCTCATTTCTCCTTTTTGTTTTTCCTTTTGTGGTTTTATGGGTTTCTTTTGTAGTATGCTTGAGTTCCTTTATTTTTGGTTTTTGTGAATCTATTGCATATTTTTGATTTGTGGTTACCATGGAGTTCAAGTATGTTGTGACCCATAACTATATCTACTTGCTTTAAACTGATAGCCATTTGAGCTCAAACACATTCTAAAAGATCTTCACTTTTATACTCCCCTTCCCCACATTTTGTGATTTTGGTGCCATATTTTATAACTTCATGCTTATCCTTTCACTGTTAGTTGTAGTTATAATTGCTTTTATGACTTATTTTTATTGTATTGTAATCTATGCGCTGGCTTATTTAAGTGATCCTCAATCCTCTTATATATGTGTCTTTCCTATTATGATTTTCCCTTTCCTATAGATTCTTGCTTGTTTTCTATTTTGCGAAGACCCTTCAATATTTCTGTTACGGTAGGTTTAGTATTGCTGAATTCTTTTAGCTTTTTTTCTTGTCTGAGAAATTCTTTATCTCTCTTCTATTCTAAACGATAATCTTTTGGGGTAGAGTATGTTAGGTTGCAGGTTTTCCGTTTTCAGGACTTTGAAAATATCATGTTACTCCCTGCAATAGACTTTTATTATTGCTTCATAGACTTTTTTTTTTTTTTTTTTTTTTGTGGTACGAGGCCTCTCACTGTTGTGGCCTCTCCCGTTGCGGAGCACAGGCTCCGGACGCGCAGGTTCAGCGGCCATGGCTCACGGGCCCAGCCGCTCTGCGGCCTGTGGGATCTTCCCAGACGGGGGCATGAACCTGTGTCCCCTGCATCGGCAGGCGGACTCTCAACCACTGCGCCACCAGGGAAGCCCTATTATTGCTTCATAGACTTTTGAAGTGCATTTATTTACCAGTGTCAGAGTGGGAAAAAATGAAAATGGAATGACTTTCTCTTTTGACTTTCATAAACCATTCTAGAAACGATTAAAGTGAGGCATACAGGTATATAAACATTTCCTTTGTCCCAGAAAACATTGTTGAGCAGCAATAACAAAAATATCTTACCTGGATTTTCAACAAAATTAAGATATTTGCAGTAGACATTATCTGTGGTTATAGTTGCTGGAGAAAAGGAACAGATTGTAAATTTTTCTAACTTGAATTTTGAAAAGTAAATTAAAAATATCTTTTATATCTATAACTTTATGTGATCATGATATCATATTTTAAACCCTAATGAAAGGTTTGGATTTTCAGAATAGGGAGAATTTCTGAGAACAAGCACACCAAAACTTGCCAGCATACAAGAGCCATTCCAGATTTGCAGACAAACCAGCCAAGCAACCACAGGCTTCTTCTCTTGCATTCACACATCAGGAAAGCCAAATCAGAACAATTATTTTTCAAAACAGTTTGTCTCAGTACACTCTTTTTTTTCTAAAACCAATATCTATTCTTAAGATAAAACATACGTATAGATTCTGTCTCTTTTGGTTATGTATACAAAACTCTTTCTTTTCTCACTACTTATTTTTAGAAACTATTAATTTGAATTATTGAGTTCTTTGTTTTTTAAGGAAAACATTTCATCTTAACTAGCTTTAGAAAGCAAAATTCTTTACTTAAGCTATTTTAGGATTTATCTGATCTACTAAAAGGAAAAAGAGCTCTGAAGATAATCTCATCTAGTTTTTTTCTTTTTTTTGCAAAGTAAAAAAGATCAGATCATTGTATTCTTTCTCACAGCGTTTTTCTCTATGCAGTTATTTTTTCTTATCTATTTGCCAGTGAGCTTACCAACATTTTAGATAATTGCATTTTCTAAGATTAATATTCAACATGTGGCTATAATTCATTCAACTCTTAGCAATCTGAGGTTCTACCTGGCTGAAGTAAATTTTAAATTCCTAAATTAGTTCTGGGTTTTTTTTAATAGCATTTCATCCTTTACTTAGGGTATTTTGCTATTTGTAATTAGTAGTAAATTGTAATCCTAAAAGGAAAGTGAATAGTAAGACAATTTTAAGTTCATGGGTGTAGCATTATCCTATAGACTGAATTGTGTCCCCCTCCCCCAGAATTTATATGTTGAAGTCCTAATCCCCAATGTGACTGTATTTGGAGATAAAGCCTTTAAAGAGGTAACTAAGGTTAAATAGGTCATAAGGGTAAGATTCTAATCCAACATGATATCATTATAAGAAGAGGAGGAAACACCAGGGATGCACCAACACAGAAAAAAGACCATATGAACACACAGTGAGAAGACAGCTATCTGAAAGCCAAGGACAGAGGCTTAGGAGAAACCAAAACTATGGATACCTTGAACTTAGACTTCCATCTCCTAACTGTGAGAAAATAAATTTCATCTGTTTAAGCCACCCAAGTTTGTGGTATTTTCTTATGGCAACCCTAGCAAACTAATACAACATCTGAGGCATTTAAATCACCAAGTATTTTTAAGCCACAGATAAATGCCTACAAATGATAATTTAAAAAAAAACCAAACCACAGGAATCTTCCAAACAGTGTAACAGAAAAATAATAAACTGGTTCTACACACAATAGCAAATAGAATGACCATGTTTTAAGGACTACATCATGGACTTCCCTAGTGGCACAGTAGTTAAGGATCCACCTGCCAGTGCAGGGGATATGGTTTCGAGCCATGGTCCAGGAAGATCCCACATGCCACCGAGCAACTAAGCCCCCAAGTCACAACTACTGAGCCTGTGCACCACAACTACTGAAGCCTGTGCGCCCAGAGCCTGTGCTCCACAATGAGAAGCCACCACAATGAGAAGCCCGCGCACTACAACGAAGAGTAGCCCCTGCTTGCCGCAACTAGAGAAAACCTGTGCACAGCAACGAAGACCCAATGCAACCAAAAGTAAATAAATAAATTTATTTATTTAAAAAAATGACTACATCATGGTTGAACTGATTGTTCCAAAACTGAGCCACATTCAGAGTTACCAACTTAATCACCATATATGTATTGGGACTCAGCCCAGAAAAGATACAGGGAAATCATACTTCCTCTGTGTACCACTACTACCTCTCTTATTGCCCTGATTAGACTTCCTGCTTCAAAGGAGACATTCAGGGCACCTGTTCTATTTCTACTTAGATTCCCAAACTAGAGGACATATAAAAACCCTCAAGCAATATTTTAAGAGTTGCTTTGCTAAAGTTACTGAATCCAAAATCTGACAAGGCCATGACCCTGTCTCAACTACATTCACTCTCCTTGAGTTTCTTTTGACCTTTTTGACAATTATAATTCATTTAGCATATATGCTGACTTTGGATAAAGTTGCTGGAGATATGCACCAATTTCAACCACATTCATTTCTAATCCATTATTTTTTTCCCCACCAATCTATGAATAATTCAGAATAATTGAAATCCTCAAGGAATATATTTTGAGTATAACGCTACTTTAAAAAATTTGTACCTTGCTTCAATTTGTCCCCATAATTTCATGATATCAGGAAGCTAAATGCAAATGCATTTTGGCTCTTAATTTTCACTTTTTAAAATTATATGCATGGGATATTTCAATACATGAAAAAAATAATCCAATAGCTCGCATTCTTTCCTACCTTCTCATTCACATGTCATTCCAGTCACTTTATCAAAGATCCTACACCACACTGTGAACCAAGTGTCTGCTCACTCTCCCCCACCTTTCCCACTGCAGCCTCACCTCAGGTGGTCTCTCATCCCCTCCTGCATTTGTCCATGCTATAGCAGCTTCTCTGTGGTCACATAACTTCTAACCACCACCTCCACAGTGAGGTTTGGTTCACTTCACTACTGGTGGCCTTGTGAATTCTAGGATCACCATCCTCCCTCTCCAGTTACATTGGCCCCATGGAGAGGTGAGGTGGTAAGGCTGCTCTCCTGTTTACTGCCTTGTCTCTTAATTCCCTCCTCACTGTCCCCAAAACACCACTAACATAAGGCTGCAGAATGGGTACTATGCTTTTCTGAAAAATTGTGGGAAAGACAGAGTGTATTACAATATAGGAAAAAACATAGAACTGGATGCTATATGAACAGAAATAAAGGTCCCCTTGGACCAGCACCTTAGTTCCTAGACTTGCTTCCACTACTCTCCTTCATAGTTCACTTTTACCCTCCTTTTCCCTTCACAGTGTGGTGCTAACCCTACTTTAGAAATATTCTAGTCCCTAACACAGGAGTAACATACTACTCGTAAGCTCTGTGCCTTGTATCCCATCTCCACCTAGAGCAATTCATCTGAAGCTGAACGTTTCCCCAAATCTGCATTGTTATATCTAGGATAATAGTCCTCGGAAATCTTCAGCAGAATTTTGGGACTCAAAGCATACACCTTTTCATGAAAACTTTGCTATTTTAGAGGACAGTTATGCCTCCTGACTCCTCCTATGGGAATCTAGTAGAAAACACACATGCACACACATACACATTCATGTGCACACATAGGTGCACCACATGTGTGCACAGAGCATAAGCACACACGGTCACACACATGCATATATATTCACATACATGTGTGTATGTACCATACTTTTCCCAAAAAACAGAACAACCAATCGCTTATCAATATTCTTAAGTCAGGAACCTATAGAACACTTAAGAAGATTTTATTTGTGTGTGTGTGTGTGTGTGTGTGTGTGTGTGTTTGTTTTTGGGTTTTTATTAATTAATTAATTTATTTATTTTTGGCTGTGTTGGGTCTTCGTTGCTGTGCGCGGGCCTTCTCTAGTTGTGGTGAGTGGGGGCTACTCTTCGTTACAGTGTGCGGGCTTCTCATTGCAGTCGCTTATCTTGTTTCTGAGCATGGGCTCTAGGCACACGGACTTCAGTAGTTGTGGCTCGTGGGCTCTAGAGCACAGGATCAGTAGTTGTGGCGCATGGCCTTAGTTGCTCCGCAGCATGTGGGATCTTCCCGGACCAGGGCTTGAACCCGTGTCCCCCGCATTGGCAGGCGGATTCTTATCCACTGCACCACCAGGGAAGCCCTGTGTGTGTGTGTTTTTAAAAAGCTTTTAAATTTGGCTTTTCTTTACTTTTCACCAGATCAAATTCTCATACTGGGCTTTCTCCCTAATTAATCTCTGAAAGAGGAGGAAGAAGAGCAGAAAGATTTTTAATTTCTCTATACAGATCAACCTGAGGCCAGGGGTAAGATTTACATTTTCATTTATGCCACCAACAGATAGAATTTTAAAATCCACTCTTTCTAAGAAGGACATCTATATAATTATGTGTATATATATTACAATACACATATGGTAAAGTGAATACATCATAAGTGTATAGTTCACTAAATTTTTACATATCTAAACCCTGCTGTGGCCCCTACCCACATCAAAATATAGAATATTATCATCACCCAGAAGTTTTGCTTGTACTCTTCCCAGTCAACACCAGCAATTCCTTTACTCCCCAGAGGTTTGACTTCTAAAAGTCTGGATTAAATTTGCATCTTCTTGAACTTTATATAAAGGGAATCATATAGTATGTGCTTTTTGTGCCTGGCTTAATTTAATCAATAATTTTGTGATTCATTCATATTGTGGCTATATTAGTAGTTCATTCTTTTTTTATTGCTGTACAGTATTCTATTGTATGTATACACTACAATTTGTTCATCCATTCTCCTATTTATAGACTTTTAGGCAATTTACAATTTGGAGCTATTATAACTAAAGCTACTATGACATTCTTGTACACATTTTGTTGAACATACACACTAATTTCTATGCCCAGGTTTCAAATTTGGTTTAATCAATTTGCACTCTCACCAGCAATGTACAACTGTCCAGCTGCTCTATATTCTTGCTAACACTCAATATTTTCAGTCTTTTTATCTTGAGTCCATTCTACCAAGACTTGTGATAAGTTTTAAGAAACTAAATGTTGTTGTGATATTCTTAAAAACAACTTTTATTTTTATGGGTAAAAACAATAATTTCTAATGTCTTTCAGATTGTATCATGATATATTCTGCAGGGTCACTCAAGAAATATTAAATATAATTTTGCCTTATCAGGGATTAGATAAAATGATACTGGATCACAAATTTCAGGTAGATCAAAGTTTACCAGCATCAACTGGTCATGTGTCAAAAACATTCAGCCTCTACCAGAACACATATGAAGCACACTTACAGCAATAATCTGTGGTAGACTGAAATATTGGAAGATTGTGAGAAGTAGAGTAACAAAGTTACTAAAGCCATAAAAGATTATCAATGGTGATCTATTATGACTAGGACTGGTAGGAGTGATGTTTTAGATTAATTACAAAAATGGCCATAATTATTTCCCTCTCTATCCCTTTGCAATGAATCTTTGCAGCTCCTCCTTTTAAGAAGAGGAGTCAATTTTCCCTCTCCTTGAGTTTTGGCTGGTTTTATGACTTGCTTTGGTCAATAAAACCTGGTGAATTGACCCTGTGCCAATTCCAAGTCTAGGCCTCAAGAGGCCTTGTTGGCTTATACTGGCTCTTGTAGAACCCTGCACATCCACCATGTGAACAAACCCAGGCTAGACCTATATGGTGCAGTGACAGATCATCTCAGGTAAGACCATTCTAGATCCAGCAAGCCATCATCTGAAAGAAGAATTATTCAGTTGGGCCTAGCCCAGATTGTTATCACATAGAATAATGAGTTAAATAAATGGCTGTTGTTTTAACCCTCTAAGTTTTGAGATGGTTTGTTAGGCAGCAAAACCTAACAAATACAAGAAGTATATCTCAAGTACTTGATGGAGAAGGAATTCTTAATTATTATTAGGAGAAATTCACATTTAAATTGCTTCTGAGTCCTGCCAACAGCTGCTGCTGATAGTGGTAGTCAACATTCACTGAATGGTACGTTAAGTACTTACATGTGATATCTCATTTATTCTTACCACAAATCTACTAGGTACCTAATCAATTACAGTTGAGGAAATTGATGTTTGCCTCACATAGTTTACTCCAAAGCTAACTCCAAAGCTGACGCTCTCAACCACTGCATCATCAGCTAAGAGCGAGAAGCTTACACTGACCCAATACTACCTTTCCTGCTCAGCTCAATTTACAGATAGTAAATTGATAGCCAAGAAAAGCTATGATCTGCCCAAAGCAGGTCCTTCTAACTCCCAGTCTAATATAGTCTTTTGTTAAAATTCTTTGTAGTCTATAAATTATATTAATGCTTATGATAAAAAATTGTGTTATTTTGTAAAAGAAAATATGTAGGCTAAATATTCTAGAAAAATTCTCTTTCAACAACCTAGAAGGGATAATAAAATTTCTTCACTGTATGGAAACCTTATAAAATGTAATTTTAATAGTACAGTTTTGGAAGGAGTGCATTAGATGTACCTGGTTTATTCACACTGTATAAATAACATTTTAGGTACCAGGGAGAAAATGAGAAAATGGGACTGTATTTTTGTAAATATTTCTCGCAATTGTGTTGTAATTTTTTTTGGCTTTACAAAGTTATATTTTAGGTTTTTAATTTGGGGTCTGGGAGTGAGCAGAGAGAAGGCAGACAGTAGATCTTTTTTCAGTTTTGGAAATCCTCTGGGATATCAAAAGAGGATTGAAATCTGCTTCAAGGGCCTCACAAACACGATTTGCTTTTTGAACTAATAAAACACCAAATTAATTTAACTACATGTAAATTTGCCAAGCAGAAGTTAGCACTTCATAATTTATCTCCATCTTGAGCTGACAGGACCCCTATTGGAAAGAGTTCCCCTCAGGCTCATAAATCCAAAGCCATAAAATGCTTTTTAAAGTAACACCAATGCTTCCCATCCCAAATTCTTTATTATCTCAAATTACTAACAAGATCATTTGAAAACCAGAATAAATTCTATTGACTGAATGCGCTCAGATGTTGTGACAAAAACAGAGGAAAGTAACCATTATTGAGTGCCTATGCAATAAAACTTTGTCTCATTTGGTTCTTGTGGCACTATGAGAGGTATTATTATACCCTTTTCAGGTACAGAAATCAAAGCTCAGAAAATTAAATAAGTCGCCCAATGCCATAATGCTGGTAATGAGAAGAATCCAGATTCAAATTCAGGTCTAATTCTAGAGCCCATGTTCTTTCCGTCATGCTACATAATTTCATTAAATCTGCATTAAACAAACTAATTACTAAATGGATATCGATGTTATACAGTATTTCTCACTCATGTAAATCTGCAAAATAATGTCAACATGTGTTTTTAACTGGAAAATGAGGAGGGGGGCATACCTTTCTATAGAAAGTATTTTAATGTCAGTAACCTTTCTCCTTCACAGGCAATAATCCTTACAGCAAACTAAATATTATATTAGTGAGATTGAAACTATTTTTTCCTCTAAAATAGTCTAGGAAAAATATCTATTTTTTATCTCAATTTTCTTGTCCTTCTTCATAAATAGTAATAGTTTTGAGGGGCTCAATACCTTAGAACCTAGGAATTTAGATCATAAGAAAATGTACAGCAAAGTTTTTTCTATGCAGAAATTATAACTATCTGTATAAAAGAAGACATGATTTATCTGCCTCCCTGCAAAGAGGAAGTGGGAGGGCATGAAGAAATGATCTCAGGTGAGGTGGGATAGAACGATGAAGAGAAGTGTCTTTGCCTTTAGAGGCCCTGCATATTATGCAGACTTGTTTCTTCTTCCAAGTAGACACCTGAATACTAGTTCCTCCCTCCCTCCCTTCCATCCTTCAACAGCCACTTGTTAAGTATATCTAGGTACCAAGTACTGTTTGTGTTGGAAACAAAGATTAATAGAGTAAGTCTCTGTTTCCTAGGCAATCAAAATTTTAATGATGAAGACAATCATGCAAACAAATAATTACAGCTCTGAGTTAGATGTTAGACATATGAACTAAGTGGGAATACAGAGGAAGCCTTTCCTTCAGCTGGGAGCTGTCAGGAAAGGTATCCTCGAGGAAGTGGCATTCGCAGGAAATCTTAACATATTAATTAAAATTTTCTAGGCAGAGAAGGCATGGTAGGAAAGAGCCAGTCTGAGTTCAAAAGAGGGTGGCTAGGGCTTCTCTGGTGGCGCAGTGGTTGGGAGTCCGCCTGCCGATGCAGGGGACATGGGTTCGTGCCCCGGTCTGGGAAGATCCCACATGCCGCGGAGCGGCTGGGCCCGTGACCCATGGCTGCTGAGCCTGTGCGTCCGGAGCCTGTGCTCTGCAACGGGAGAGGCCACAGCAGTGAGAGGCCCGCTACCGAGAAAAAAAAAAAAAAAAAAGAGGGTGGCTAGAGGGGTCTAAAGGTAGGTGTTTACTGACCTTTACCCTCAAGAATAAAAGATGAAAAGTGGAGTCCAGTGAGGCTTTTCATAAATCAAAATTTAGTAAATCTGTCAGTTTTATTCAGTGTTGCTAAAATTTCTTCGTAATGCAGAGAAGCATGATAAGGATGGGGTTTGGGATGGGTTATAACCTAAAATAACTTTCAGGGAACACAATATATCTAAAGTGTCATAAATTTTATATTAGAGCTGGGGTCAGCAAACTATGGCCCATAGGCCAAATTCTGTACTCTGCCATCTATTTTTATAAATAAAGTTTTATCAGAACACAGGTACGCCATTCATTTACATATTGAGTAGAGCTGCTTTTGTACTACAACTGCAGAATAACTAGTTGCAACAGAAATTGTCTGCCCACAAAAATCTAACATATTTACCATCTGAGGCTTTAAGAAACTTTGTACTAGAGCTATATATCAACATGAGTAAGTGTCAGAAAAATAATACTGAGTTTAAAAAGTAAGTTTCAATGTTATAAAGAATCATGTTATATAAAGCTTAAAAAGACCCCAAATTTACTATTGTTTAGAGATACATGTATTAAAAGTATAAAGACAGGCATGACAATAATAAATAAGACAATGTTTATCTCTTTGGAAAAGGGAGAGAAAGAGGAAAGTAAACAGAGAGGGGTTTTAACAATTTGAAATGTTTTATTTCTAAAGCAAGGTGGTGAATACAAAAGTGTCTATTATATTATTCTCTATACCTTTTTTTGTATGACTGATGCATTTCATAACTTGAAAACTCTTGGTTGTACAAAAAAAAAAAAGGAAAAATTAGATGGAGGAGTTATGTTGCAGATTCTACTGCCCCCAGATGGCTGCAACATCTTCCATCCCATATACTCTTACAATGTGGCTTTGACACCACTCCCATCTAGAGGCGGGGTCTCTACCCCTTCCCCCTGAAACTGAGTGGGCTTTTGTGAATGTTTTGGTCAAAAGAATATGGTAAAAGTGACATCATGTGACTTTCAAACTAGGCAATAACAAGTGATACAGCTTACACTTTGCTCACTGGAATTCTCACTGTTAAAATCTTCAACTACCATGTAAGCAGCCCGACTGCTTTGAGGCAGCCATGCTGTAAGAAAGTCCAATCCAGCCCAAAGAGACAGACCACATGGAGAAGTCCTGAGACTTCTTACGGAGAGATGCCTAGCTAGTTCCCTACTGTTCTAGTCCCCATTCTTCCACTTCTAACTGCATCTGACTGCAACAGCATGACATATTCTGATCCAGAGCTCCAGCTTTCCAACTAAGCCATTTCAGAATTCCTGTCCCACAGAAACTTAGAGACAGTAAAATGACTGTTATTTTAAACCTCTAAAATTTGTTTTGCAGAGCAAGTTGTAAATGGAAGTTCAACACTAAATTGACCCCATCATCAGGAAGTTAAACCCTAACAGCCTTCAGTGGAGAAATCTGAGCAAAATTGATCCGAAAACCCTCAGAAAGGTTGAACAATAAGAAGGACCAATCTCAGAAGGCATGTGACTGAAAACAGGAATAAACTGCAGGTGTTTAATGAGAATCCCAGATCCCCACTCCTATTTGAACCATCAGGTATTCCAAAGAGCCAGAGCACTCACTGCAAGAAGGATGAGGATTATTCTCTGGACAAAATGAATGGGGAGGCCTCCAGAGAAATAAAAGACAGATAGCTGAAGGGTAAAGAACACTGGCTAAAGAGGAAAGATATGGGAAATTTAAGCTCTAATCCTGTCACTCATTGATTACATGTCCTTGTCCAAATCATTTTCTCCTTTGTTAAAGAGCTTAGACAGGAATAATCTATGAAGTAGATTTCCACAATAAAAATCTGTGATTCTATTAAAAAGAGAACACCCTTTAAAATATGGCTAGTTTAAGTAAAGAATCATGATATGAAGCGCTTTTTAGTCAGTGGAAATTCTAGTTCACTTCTTGTAACATGGAGTTCTTTTAGAAATAGCATTAGAAACTATAATAGAAAACCTCCAGTTAAGGGACTTTTAATGTTTTGTTTTTCCCCACAAGGGACCAATTAAAAGAGTGTGGGCCTGTGGAAAACTGTATGAAGGTTTCTCAAAAAACTAAAAATACAACTATCATATGACCCAGCAATTCCACTCCTGTGTATTAAAAAAAAAACCACTAATTCAAAAAGATACATGCGCCCCAACAATGTTCATAGCAACATTATTTACAATTGCCAAGATATGGAAGCAATCTGAAAGTCCATCAACAGATAAATGGATAAAGAAGATGTGAGATATAAATACACACTCTCACACACACACACACACACACACACACACACACACATATACACACATGGGAATATTACTCAGCCATAAAAAAGAATGAAATTTTGCCATTTGCAACAACATGGAGGAACTTGGAGGGTATTATGCTAAGTGAAATAAGTCAGACAGAGAAAGACAAATACTGTATGATATCACTTATATGTGGAATCTAAAAAATAAAACAAACTAGTGAATATAACAAAAAAGTAACAGACTCACAGATATAGAGAACAAACTAGTGGTTACCACTGGGGAGAGGGTAGGGAGGAGGGACAAAATAGGGGTAGGGGATTAAGAGGTACAAACTACTATGTATAAAATAAATAAGCTACAAGATTATATTGTACAGCACAGGGAATATAGCCAACAGTTTATAATAACTATGAATGGAATAGAACCTTTAAAAATTGTGAATCACTATGTTGTATACCTGAAACTTATATAATATTTTACATCAACTGTACTTCAATTGAAAGAAAAAAGGGGGAAAAAAAGAAGCTGTGAGCCAAGGTATAGGGAACTGAAGGAATATGTACGAATCTAGCACTGTAAAAATGTTACAATCCCTAGACCCAAACAAATAAAAGAAGGGGGCTTCCCTGGTGGTGCAGTGGTTGAGAATCTGCCTGCCAATGCAGGGGACACGGGTTCGAGCCCTAGTCCGGGAAGATCCCACTTACTGCAGAGCACCTAAGCCCATGTACCACAACTACTGAGCCTGTGCTCTAGAGCCCACGAGCCACAACTACTGAGCCCACGTGATGCAACTACTGAAGCCCGTGCACCTAGAGCCCATGCTCTGCAACAAGAGAAGCCAACACAATGAGAAGCCCACACACCGCAACAAAAAGTACCCCCGCTCTCTGCAACTAGAGAAAGCCCACATGCAGCAACGAAGACCTAACACAGCCAAAAGTAAATTAAAAAAAAAAGAAAAGAAAAGAAGGGAGAGGTTACCAGAACATGGAAAAGTGAGTCATGCAGAGCAGGTCAGTTTTGGAGGAGTAGTGACTTCCCAAGAAGGCGAAGTGACCTTTCAGGAAGAAAGCCAGGGGAATAAATATACTGACCTCCCTCTCTTCCCATCCTGCAGTTTCCTTTCTGTGCTTCCTCCCCACTGGCCAAACTCAGTTGGAAGCCTGAGAGCACTGACCCCATTGATGTACTCCCTGCCCTTGAACTCCAGGACAGCCAGCTGGTAGAGAGTGGCCCTGGAGGAGAAAAAGGAAGGTAATCATCAAAGATGTGCGGATGAAAAGTTGGTAATCAGAACTTTAGAGACCAGATTGAAATTCACTATACATGTGTGTGTGTGTGTGTGTGTGTGTGTGTGTGTGTGTGTTAACTTTGAGACATTAGTTGAGAAAATGAGATATTGTGAGGGGTGATAAGATTCTAGAATAATTAGTTCTACGATCAATCTTTTATCTTTGTTTTGCCTCTTTTAACTTGAACGAATACTGAATCATGACAGATGGCATAAACTTTAGCATTTGCTTCTCATCCATGTAAATAATTCCTCTTTTCTTTCCTTGCTCACATCCAAGTTGTTTCAGCTACACATCTGGTAATAAGGTATGGTATGTTAGAACTCTGATATGATGGTTTTTGTCAGAGAACTTCTATCTTGTTTTTAAAACCCGGCAGCTTCCTAAGCAGACAACAGCATTGCAGGGGAAGAGAAAACCTTAGTTACAACATGCACTATGTGGAGAAACACAGAAGGATGTATTTTGTTACATATAAAATCAGTCTTTGCAGTTATTTATAGCCTAAGTAACATACTATTCACAAAAGCTCATGTTTCCAGATGTAATTAGTTTGGTCTGCACAGGACAAATTTATCTTTTCTGAGTCTCACAGCTCTAAGCCCTGTCCTGTCAATCATTTGGGATCTACGCTGACTAGATTAACACAAATCCTATACTGTCCCAGTAGATACCCAATTTTGACAGTAGTTTCCCTCCATCGCCGCCCCCCCCCACCACCACCAAGGGTTCTCCATGGAAGACCCACCACATTAAGAAGGACAAATTGTCTTATGGGAATGAGTACAGGAGATCTTGACTAGTTCCTCTTTTAGAACTTTTCTACTTCCCGGCAAAACTTTAGACCTGCATTTCCAACTGTCACTTAGATAGCTCCATCTAGGTATATTTTGGATGCATTTCAAATGCTACACAGTGCAAAGGGAACTCACTGAATTTTCCCAATTTGCTTCCTCTTCTAGTTAAGAGCATCACCATCTACCAAAACCATCGTTTAAGTCTCCCAAACTGGAAACTTGGGAATTATTCTTAGCATTCCATTTTCCTCATTACTCATATCCACACATTCTACAAGTCTGATAGGCTTTATTTTCTAGAATATTCTAGAAGCGACCCTTTCTTCTCTCACCCACTGCCACAAATTTCACCAAAACTGACACAATTGCCTCTTCAATAAGCTTTCTGACAGCATCTCCCCCTCCTCTCCTTGTCCCTTAGTTTTTCCCTAAGGCATCCTTCCACATTCCTTCTTCTGTCTTTCCAAAGGCATATTTAATCACAACAGTGGACTCCTTTAAAAACCTTAGTTTCTCCCTGGGGCCCACAAAATCTACTGCTTTGAATGCTAATATTCACACTGTGTTCTTCTCCATTTAGTCAACCTTTCTCTTATATGCAATCTCTTCTGACCTGTAAAAATGCATACCTCCTGTCTTTGCTTAAGCACTCTCTCCTCTTTTGGCATTCTGTACTTAACTAAATCCTCTCCATAATAATAGCACAAAAATAATTTATTGTGTAGCAGCAAGGGATAGGCACTATGCTAAACACTCTACACTCATTAGATGTTATAAGCACCATTTTACATTGAGGAAATTGAAGTAAGTAATTCGTCCAAGATCACATTTTAAGATAACAGCAAAACTAGGTTTACAATTCAGGTCTATCTCAATCCACAAACTGAACACTTAAATGCTGCCTTCATTACAATATACCAGTTAACTCAGGTCAAGTTGTACCCCTATCTTTAAGCTCACAGATCATTCTAGTCCCCCTTCACTCATCTCTAATTGTTGTTTTAACCAACAACACACTATTTAGTATTAAATTACTCTTTAATTTTTTCTAAATCTTATCTGAATTGGATTGTAAATTCTTTGTGAGCAAAGAATTAAAAAAAAAAATCTTAATATGCCTCTGCAATGGCATAGCATATCCTATAATAGCAACTAGCTATCTCTTATTGGGGCAGTTTATAAGCATACTTAATATTTACACATGTAATGAATACTCAGTATTTGCTTTACTTAAATCAGGAGCAGACAAGATGAATTATATTTAGAGGATACAGTGAATGTAAAATTTTCAACAAGAGTAGAGACCGAAGTGTGTATCTGTATTCCATTTTTTTCTGTCCTTCCCGTGTTGGGCCATCTTTTTTTTTATCATACTACTGGACTTCTCTGTACTTGCAGTTATTTTAGGTGGTTATTACAAAAATGCTGCTCTACCTTTAGGGTAATAATTTCCACCAGTCTGAATAGTCACGTTATGGATTTTGGCCAATATTAAGTCCAAAGCTTATATATTTAGTTTTTTCTACCTTCATATGCTCTCTCCCTTCTTATTTGAAATAAGCCCACTGTTAGGTGTGTTAGGTAACCCTGCTTGGGCCTATTTCGGAGAATTTATTCCTGGTAGGCTCTCCGGAAGTCCTTTTCGGAGGTGTGTAATTTTGCATCCTTTAAAAGCGTTTTGCATGACCCCGCAACCCCTTAGGCCAAATGCTCACTAACCCGGAAGGTCCACAAACGGAAACCGCGAGAGGCCCTCCGGGCGGCGGCACCAACGCCTCCGTGGCCCGAGGTCCGGTTGTGAGCGCAGCGGGCCCGTAGAGGGCGATCCCAGCCGGCCCCGCAGCCTGCAGGCCTAAGGCCGCCACCTCGGCCCAGCGGCGGGAAACCCCAGGAAGCTGGTTTCCGCGCGAAGGCAGCATTCGGGCCGGCGGGAAACGAGTTCGCTAAGCAGAAGGGTCCCCAAGGCCTTTCCTGGGTGGCCGGCCCCACCAGGCCGCGTGGCTGGCGGTGTCTGGCGGAGCGCGGTGAAGCGGGTTCATTTCCTTACGTGCTTTCTCACAAATTTAGGCCGCGCCCGCGCGCACGCACACCGCTTTTCATGATCATACAAGTGCACGTCAGAGTTTCTCATCTTTGGTGTGTTTTTGAGACCACAGAACCGAATCGGCTAAGCCTGAGGAGTCGCTCGCGCCCTGGGTCGCGAAACCGGGACCAAAGGTGCAACCCATGTGGGCGGCCTTGTAACCGCCAGACACCCGAAGACTAGAGGGCGTGTCCAGGGCCCAGGTGCACGCTGACGCGCAAGTAACGGCTCTCGGCGGCCCCGCCCCTCCGCCCCGCCCTCCCCGCACCCGCCCATTTTAGTTCCCTCATGTCTATAGCCACTTCCCTGGTCGCTTCCTCTTTAAGGCGGAGCCCGGCGTAGATCTCGCGAGAATCGGGTTGGCGCCGTGACCTCCATGTGGGAGCTAGAGCTCTATAAGTAAACACTCCGCGCGGTGCAGACAAGGCTGTTTCCCATTTGTGAGGCGGGGGCTGTAAAAGCAGCCGCGCTTCCGACTGGTTCCGGTTTCCTTCCCTCCTCAGCTCTCTTAGGTGGGCTCGCGGTCTAGTATTCGCCGCCGCCTGTCGGGCCCGGCGTCTGGTCGGTCTTCCTCGCTTGTGCGCGCGCTCGCCCGCCAGCCGCGGAGAGCCAGAGCAGCCGGGGAAGCGGCGCGGGCCGGGCGGGGCGCGGCCCCCGGAGCGCAGGGGGAGACAAAGCGAAGCCGGCCCCTTCTCCCGGCGCCGAGATGTGGATCCAGGTTCGTACCATCGACGGCTCCCAGACGCGCACCATTGAGGACGTGTCTCGGAAAGCCACAATTGAGGAGCTGCGCGAACGGGTGTGGGCGCTGTTCGACGTGCGGCCCGAGTGCCAGCGCCTCTTCTACCGGGGCAAACAGGTGAGGCGCGCCCACCGCACCCCTCTGGAAGCCGGAGCAAGGACAGCGGGGCGCCACGGGGTTGCGTGGGCTGGGCGGGCCGGAGTGCTTGGTGCACGGCGCACGCAGAGCGCACTTAGCTCCACTTCGGGTGGGCAACCCGCGAGACTCAGAGTGCGGCCCTGCGCCCGCCTACGGGGCCTAGCGGGGTCCTGGCCGGCCCCGTTGCAGGTGCGCTCGGCGGGGGCGCCCCGAGCGCCGAGACCTCACCGCCCTTACCAAGCGGGTCAGCAGCCGCAGGCACAGCCCCCTAGAGCGCCTGGGTTCCCTCGCTTCCCGCGCTTGGTGGGGTCCGGGGCCCCTGCAGGGCGGGGAGGGCAGCGGGCTCTGGCGGCCATGCCGAAGTGCGGGTGGGGAGGGTCGGAGGCCCCCGCTCCCGGCCGCGCTGACCCGGCTCACGGCTCGTATCGCTTCCGTATCTCTGCCGGGCTCCCGGCTCCCAAATAGGAGGGGAAACATACATTGCTCCCTCTGGGGCTCAAGACCCGAAGTCTGCCTCCTTACTGTGGAAGGGATTTATATATACTGAAGATTCGAAGTGTTTACAGAACTTCTGGCACTCCTTTCCCTCACCTGTTTTCCTAGAATCGAATCTGTTGTGGGGCAGATTAGAGACCTGGGCTGAAGAAGCTGTTGATGTAACCCGGGACAGGTTTAAACTGCCCAGTGTTTGCCAAGGGGGTTGTTCGCAGAGTGAAAAGCAGTGTAAAAGATTCGTCTTGCTCTTATTTTTCACCTTTAATTAGACCCCTCACTCAAGCTTTTAACACAGCAATTGGAGCATAGCCAGCGGTACATACTTAAAGGCTGAAAGTGTTTTTTTGGCGGTGAGGGTGTCTGTGGGCGTCGCTGGTAGTTGAACAGTTTAGCCTTGGTCTGGTCCATTGAAGAAGATTTTTCTTACTCGCATGGCCTGTACCTAGAGACCCAGACCCATCCTATTTTATTGCCTTTTTTAAAAAACAAAAACAAAAACGTTAATCCACTAAAGAAGTTGGCATCCTCCAGTTGGTAGATCATAGTTTGGCTCCAATCCTGTGGTTTGAAGTAAGTGTAACTCTCTTTGATTTGGTAGAAGTAGCCGTTTTCCTACAGCCAAAGGGTTTGATAGGAATATTTTTCTCCCCTTCCTAGTTACCCTTTGAAACCTGCCCAGAAATTTCAGAGTAACAAGATTACACTCTGAGAAAGAGCCAGGGTTTTTTTTGTTTTCAAGTAAACGATAGCATCTTTGATATGTGTTAGTAGCCAGTTTTATATTGATCTTCTAGTGTTAGACTTGTAAAAACAGCTGTTCAATTTAGTTGTAAACTTTGCTTTAGAAATAAATGTATGTGTATTAAAAACTATGTAGCTTTATATTGCTGTGCCTCCAGTGGCTGACACCTTTTTATCTTTCGGTCAAAAGTGAAAAGCATGTAATCAAGTTTATTGAATTTTATTTTCTAGCTAGGAACAATAGTACATGAATTCCTGGGATACTTTGGTGACTTCACCAGAGATAGAAATGAAGCGTGAAAATGTATTCCTGGGCGACACCCCTTACAGTCTAATTATCAAATATGATAAAAAGAAAATGTGCACCTGGCTGTCTTTAGGAGAAGGTAGGGATTGGGATAAATTCAAGGCAACAGGGTACATTTTCAGGAAACCAGGAGGCTATTCCAGGTTCAGGGAAAAACTTGAGGATAACAACATTATGTACCTCCTAGCCCAGGACAGTTGATAACTCCCTACTTTGATTTCACTATAGGGATAAACCAGTAGGAATTAGGAATGGACCTTGGGTGCTGTACTTAGTTGGAGACAGAAGGAAGACATTGCTGAAGCTGTATTTGTTCCTTATGAGCTGACAGGTAGCCATGGCAGTGATTATTATCTCTATTCTCATTTCCTCTTTGGTGTCCACAGTCCTTGGACAGGGTAGTGTGTCCTACTACTGGCTTGGTGTCACAGGGCTGCCCTTATCCTGTAAAATGCCTTTGTGCTTATTAGATAAAGGCCACCCCTTCCTCAAGATGCCTTACTGCCACATAGTGAAAAATGTCATAAATAAAAACAAATTTACAGTGTCCATGATGTAAGTGGTCTCTCCCCTACCCCCACCTTTGTATGTTAGGTCTGCCACTTTTAATCCTTGGAAAACATCAGAATCACTTGTGGATATTTATTATAGATGCTCAGCTCACCCCAGAATTGCAAGTGGTTGAATTTAACAAGACCCCATGGGAGACTCTGATGAGCACCAGAGTTTGAAAATGAATGTTGAAGGATAGTCAGCCTCATACTAGTTTCTTAATGTTCAAAGTATGGTCCCTGGATCAGCAGGACCAACAGCATTAGCTTCACCTGGGAGCCTCACACCAGACCTACTGAAGTAGAATCTGTATTTTAACAAGGTCCCCAGGTGGTCTGTATGCAAATGAAGCTTGAGAAGCTCTGTAATTATGTGATTCTCTCTACTTTAGAGAGTCAGAATGGAGAGCCTCAATTCAGGGCTGTAAGTTCCAGTTAAAGTAGGGTAACCTCATTTGGATATTCTTCTCTGGGAAGTTGAGTTTGCACCCTGGGGATTGGGGTTTTTTTTTTTTTGTTTTTTTTTTTTGATTTTTGGCGGTACGCGGGCCTCTCACTTGCTGTGGCCTCTCCCATCGCGGAGCACAGGCTCCGGACGCGCAGGCTCAGCAGCCGTGGCTCACGGGCCTAGCCGCTCCGCGGCATGTGGGATCTTCCCGGACCGGGGCGTGAACCCGTGTCCCCTGCATCGGCAGCCGGACTCCCAACCACTGCACCACCAGGGAAGCCCGGGGGTTTTTTTTAAGGAAGAGTTATATTGGTGGATCTATAAATCTTTTTGAGAATCCAGAGCTTTTCCTACTTCGAAAGGATTCTCTTCCCGCTTCTCTTTCCTTCCCTGTATCACTGTAGGGACTCTTAGAATAGATTGTAGATGTGGGGTATGAACCAGAACTGAAGAAAAGCTGAGTAGTTAGTTTCCTTTTGCCCCTGGACTCAGTTTTCACATGCAGTACAAAGTAGAAGTGTTTGCCTACTTAAAGGAGTGAGGGAGTGAGAGTGAGAGAGAAGGGAATAGGGGGAGAGGAAGAGGGAGGAGTGTATATGCTGTGAAAGTGTAATGCCCTCCACCTGCATCCCTTATCAGCCCCTTGGGAATGACTTCTCTGCCTTCTTAGCTACTGCCAATTGGTGTTTGCTTCCTAGTTTTCCCTTGCATCTTACTGTTACCTGGAATTTCTTCAACCCAATTCAAGGAAAAAATTCTAGGACTAGTCCTGCCTCTCTAATATTGTAAATTCTGCAGCCCCATCTTCTAGGATGGCAGTTATCAAACATTTTCTGCTGTGAGACATTGATGAACTATAGTTAAATGCATGAAACCCATAGGTGTTTGTAATTTCCAAATTATCCAGTCCTTTTCTCCCCCACTCAGCATACTTTAAGTGCAGGTAATTTTCAATCTATACTTTCATTAAATTTGGGAGAACTTTAGTACTTATTCTTATTTTTTTTAGCTGTGCAGCTTGCAAGATCTTGGTTCCCTGACCAGGGATCAAACTTGGGCCCTCGGCAGTGAAAGCTCAGACTCCTAAGCACTGGACTGCCAGGGAATTTCCAGTACTTTTAAAATAACATTCCAACAGTCTTCGCAACTCTTCACAATAGCCTAACTCTGTGGAACTTTCAGTGTGGTGAATAATAATCACTGTTTCAGGAAAACTGGGAGGGTACCTATGAATTAGGAAGCACTATATAATCTGGGTAAAAGTCGCTATCCTAGCGAGCGTGAGTAATTGAGGAAAAGTGGTTACTTGTTATTGTGGGCCTAATTTCTATTACAGGGCTTCATGCCTTCATATGCTTAGCGCTTCACTGTGACTTAAGATACTACTTTTCCTTTCAAACCAAGTCTCACTTTAAGCAGCTTATATTTACTCTGATCACTTCCTAGAAACTAGTCAGAGGGGTTGGGTATAAGAATGCCCCCAAGGTTCCTCTCACTGACACCTCAAATTTCAGTGGAAAAGTGTTTATGGAAATACTTTGGATTTCCAATTATTTCATCACCTTAACAGCTGTCTTCATTTTGGGGCATGCCCTACCAGTTAATTTGCATGTTCTGTGCTGTTAGTTTTTTCCCTACTTCGAACATGACATTTTTTTGTAGTTGTCATAATGTGCAACAGCTGTATGTTTAATCAAAGTTGCGCTTTTTCAGTTGTTACAGAATTGGTGTGTTCTTATTTGGGGGTGAGGGGAGAGGGAAGGGGATGCTGTTGGAGAAAGTCAAAATGAAGGTGTGAGTGTGTAGTTTTTTGTTTCTTGAGGTTTTCCCAGGAGTTCAGGATTAGGAGTTCTTGTTTTTTTAATCAGATAAGCCATGTTAACATCATGTCCCTATAAGGGCTTATCTGCTTACTGACTTGGAAGACTCCTTAGACTTATTTGAAATAAGCATGTTAACTAATCTGTGAGATAATGTCTCATTTAATTCCCCCGCTGGAAAATTTGAATTTCTCAATCCCTTGTTCTTTTAAACGGTGTGAACACCTGTAGTGTGCAGGATTGTGCCAAGTGTATTCTTGGACCGCTTGAATTAAAGTTACCTTACCTAGTACATTAGTAAGTTTGTCATTCAAGGACAGATTCTCATTCTTTTCTCTTTGGTTGACTTCTCACATACGGCTTTATTGTGTTAGAGCTGTGAATGGTGACAGGTATTACATGCAAAGAGGGAAGAATGACTAGGGATTAAATTGGTAATGTTTCCGGGGAAATGGTAGTTCTGAACTTCAAGGAGTTTAGAGAAATGGCCAACTGACTTTTATAAAGAAACAAAATGGAGACTTAGTTTCCTAGGCCTTCTGTAACAAAGTACCAAACCCTAGGTGGGTTAAGACAACAAATTTATTGTCCAGCAGTTCTGGAAGCTGTAAGCCAGAACTCAGGTTGTCAGCAGGGCCATGCCATCTCTGGCTCTAAGGAAGAATCCTTCCTTGCTTCCTTTAGCTTCTTGATGTTTGCTAGCAATCCTTGGTGTTCTTGGCTTGTAAATGTGTCACTCCAGTCATGTGGCTATTTTCTCCCCTTGTGTCTGTCCAAATTTAAACTTTTTATAAGGGCACCAATCACAATGGATTAGGGCCCACCCTTTTCATCTAGTTTTAACTTGATTACATCTGTAAAGATCCTATTTCCAAATAAATAAGGTCTCGTTCTGAGTTACTTGGGATTAGGACTTCACTGTATTTGGGAGGGGTTGGGGATGGGGCTGGTGGACGCCATTCAGTCCTTTATAGAGACCCTGCCAAAATATGGGTAAGTTGCAAGATAATTTATTCACTAGTCATCCTGGAATACTTTTCATAATACAACTTGATGGCCTTTACAGAGAACTTTGAGCAAGTTGGAGTAGCATAAGAAAGAATTGTAATTATTCCTGCTTGAATTTTTTTTGCTTGATTTTTTAAAATTACTGCTTCAGAAAGATAAAATGGTTAAATGTCCTTATGAACACAAGGTCATAAAACAGTTCACTTTCAAAATTCACCTTTCTTGTAGATTCATTAAAATATACAAAACTTGTTGAAGTTTAGAGTTTTTCTGCCTAGGTGATGAGGTCACAGCAGCAGTGATAACATTTTTGGTTTCAGTGGCTATCAGTTTTCCCTATAGTTGATATAGAATGATTCTTAAGAATTTATTGAGGTCCTGAAAAGATGCTGTCATCAGAGGCCATAGGAATGGCTTCACAGTCACTAAATTTCAGTGCTCTGTATTTTATTTTAATAATTTAGCTAGGACATTTGAGTAACTAAGGATGTAGAAAGATTGAGTTTTGAGAGAAGCATTTTAATCTTTTTCTATCCTTTTTTTCTAGTTAGAAAATGGATATACTTTATTTGATTATGATGTTGGACTGAATGATATAATTCAGCTGCTAGTTCGTCCAGACCCTGACCTTCCTAGCACATCTAAACAGACTGATGTACAGGCCAAACCCTGTTCTAATAGTCCACCTAAAGTAAAGAAAACCCCAAGGGTGGGACCTTCCGGTCAGCCGTCTACATCAACTCATGATTTTCTTATTGATCCTGGCATTGGACTATACAAGGTATGTTGTCTTCCTCAGACTTCTGGTTAATTGTGAGAATATAGATATGTTCTCTTCAGGGTGTTGTGAACAAGAAAACATTGATTGCTGTTTGAGAGTGAAGATTGGGCTGTTAATATTTTAACTTTTAAAAGTAATCTTGAAATACTAGTGAAAGATATATAGGCAAATGTATAAAATGTGTATGTACAGTCCAGAGAATAATAAAGCAAACACCTGTGTAATTCCACCAAGGTTAAGTAGTTCCTTTTTAAAGCCTCCTGTGTGCCCCTACCAGAACACATCTCCCTCTCTTTCCCTAAGAGGTAAACTACTTGTTCTCACTTCTCTGGTCATTTTATTTTTCTTTAGTGTTAACTACTTATGTATGTATCTCTAAACAATGTTTTGTTTTGCCTGTATTTGAACTTTTACTTTTTTGCATATAGATATTTTATTTTTCACTATTATGTTATTCCATTTTATTAACATGCCACAATACATATATCTAATCCATGATTAATAGGTATTTGGGCTGTTTCCAGTTTTAGCTGTTTTAAACTGTGCTGTTTTGAACCAACTATGTGTATCCTGGTATACATGTTCAAGAATTTCTTTAGGAATTTTTACCTAGAAATAAAAGTGCTGGTGGAACTTCAATGCATATTGTATCTGTAGATCAGCTTGGAGAATTGACATCTTTACAATGTTGAGTCCTTCATTCATGAATGATAGATGTCTCCATTAATTTAGATCTTTGGCATGTTTCTCAATTACTTTTCTGTTTACATACCTTTGACTTATTTCTATTAGCTTTGTTTTTGATGCAGTTTACAAATGGTTGTCTTTTAAAATTGTGGTTTGTTTGGTATGTAGAAATGCAATTGATTTATTTATTGACCGTTGTTATCTAGCAACTTCTTCAAATTCTAGTAAATTTTGTGGGAATAATTGACAGTTTTGCTCCATCTTTTTCTGTCCTTATATTTTTTCTTAATTTTTACTGGTTGGGATAAACTGGGACCCAAACTTAATTGTCAGAGCGTTTTCAAGGCAAAAAATTAAAGATTGGTAGACAAAATGAATTAAGAAAATGCAAATAGAGATCTATGGAAAAATGCAAACAGATCCATAAAAATGGAAAGAATCAAAACTGGCAAAGCGTTGTATCAAAGTACCTGGCCTGGCTACACTGATGAATTGCTTTAAACCCATGAAGATATCTAAATTGACCCACAAATGTAAAAAAAAAAAAAAAAAAGGAAAGCTTTCATTTATTCTGTAAATTTAGTGTAATACTGATACTTGAAACATGATAAAAAGCACACTAGTATCACTACATATTGATGTAAAACCTAAGTTATGTTTTACAAATAAAATTATAACTATATTAGAAGACCATACCTTGACTAATTGTGGTTTGTCAGGAAGTGGGATAGTTCATTTTTAAGAAATATTTTAATATTTCATATTAATAAACCAAAGAAAACAAATGATCTGTTTTCTTCATCTAAATAAAAATTTGAATTCATTTCTGATATTTTAAAAAAATCCTTGTTAACAGGAACAGATGGAATAGATGAATATTTTAAACCACACCCAGCATCATGCTTAATGGTGGGGAAAAGCCACAAGCATTCCCATTAAAGACAGGAGCCAGACAAAGAAGCCCCTTAATGCTATTGTTTAACATCTTTCTAGAAGTGCTAGATGATACAGATAAGCAGAAAACAAAGTGTTGTAAATACTGGAGAAGGCAATCTTTACTTAGGAATACCTGGAAAGCTGAGAAGATACCTTAGAGCATTATGAGCCATCAGAAGAGTGGCTGTTGAAATACCAGTAGCTTTCCTTACTATGATCATTTAGTAAAAGAAAAAAGTATAGTAACAAAACAAAAGTCTGCGAATAAACTTACATGATATGCACAAAAGTTACATAAATTAGTGCCTTATGTAGTGCTCACAGTTCAGATTGAATTTTTAATATTGAAAGCCCACTTGCCAAATTGTTGTTTACGTCACTCATTGATTTCATCACTCTTTCAGTTACCAAAACTTTCTACTTGATATTTTTTCACGTTATTTTAAAAATAAACTTGTTAGTTTAGAACAGTTTTAGATTTACAGCATAATTGGGAAGATACTACAGAGTTTCCATATATCCCACACCTGGTTTGCCCTGTTGTTAACATCTAACATTAGTGTGTGGCACGTTTGTTATAATTAATGAACCATATCTCCTTAGCTTGTACCTAATGTCTTTTATGTTCCAGAATCCCATCTAGGACACCATATTACATTTACATTAGTATTATACTTAGATAGTTGTCACGTCTCCTTAAGCTCCTCTTGGCTGTGGCAGTTTCTCAGGCTTTGTATTTGATGATCTTGACAGTTTTGAGGAGTACTGGTCAGGTATTTTGTAAAATGCCATGTTAGGATTCATTTGTTTTCCTCATCATTAGACTGGATTACATATTTTGGGAGGAAGAGCACAGAGGTGAAGTGCTATTTTCATCACATATCTAGGGCACTGTACTGTCGACATTCTATTTGGTGATTATAATTTAGGTTTTACATCAGTAGTAACTTACTACTGTTGATGTGAACCATAATCACCCGGCCAAGGTGTAGTGTGTGTCACATTTCTTCACTGTCAGTTTACTTTCCCCCATCCCCCTTTACATACTTTTTTTTTTTTGAGATGAAGTCATTATATGCAGCCCAAACTGCATGTAGTCAGATTATCTACAAAAATTATTGGGAATTCTTTTATGTGGGAGACTTGTCTCTTCATTTCCTCAGTCATTTATTGACATCAGTATGGATATTTTTTCTCCTGTGTCCCTTCCATATACCCCCATTATTTTGGGTTCCTTTGATTTTCGTTGAAGCGCTTTCTTTCTGGCACTAGCACTAGCGCTTTTCTTTCGGGCTCATCTTGTAAGTTTCCTGCCCCAGTCCTGCAGTCAACCATTTCTCCAAGGAGCCTTGGTTCCTTTAATTGGAGAATGGTATTGGAAACTAAGATCTGGGCTCTAGGTGCTCCTTGCTACTGGGGTGTCCTTGTTTTTAGGGCCCTCAGCTGACAGAGCAAGGAAATACATTCAGTATGTATAATAACTCCTGTATATCCATGTATCTATAATATTTATGTAACCATCTGTGTCCATATTAAGCTTACATTATTACATTTTAACTTTTAAGGGCAACAGTTTAGAAGCTGCTACTTTTGACTTGATTTGTTTTGGGCCATGTAGGTATGAATTTGTTTTCATAGGAGAGGACCAGCTTATGAATCTGCAGATCTGAGATTAAGAAAGGTTAAGTAGTTACGGTCAATTTAAATTCTCTGTTTAGCACACTTCTCAATACCCAGTTGTGTCCCCTCCCCCAAACTAATTCAGACAAGCATCATGAGAAACTACTTCTCTTAGCAGATCTTTGCTTTTTATTTGCAGTGTTAGCACTTTGGCGGTCAACTATTTCTAGTACTTGGTTTTGTTTTTTAAACATCTCATATTTCATATTAATATATAGCATAGATGTTAAGGACTTGAGCTTTGTTGTCAGACTTGGTTTCAAATTTCAATTCAGCCACTTTCTGAGTTGGACAAATTTGGCAAGTAAGTACATTGTCTCCCTTTCCTCATTTAGAAATACACTTGGAACCTGGCATGTGAACTCTCAAAAGGCTACTGTTATTTGTAAAGTAATATGTTTAGTCAAAGCTGCACTTAACCTTCCTCTTTAGTTGAAGAGACTAACACAAACTTACTTGCTTTTTTGGATGAAGCTCGGTAATTGTCATAGATATTTGAAATTTTGACTAGTGACTTTTTCATATAGAAGGGTTTATTTCTGGATAATCCATTCATTGAATATTTAGATATTTAGTGTATATTTGTACTGGGTACTAGAAATGAGTAAACAGATGATATTGCCCTCTGCCTTCATAATTATATTAGATATTCTTTTGGGCTAGCCTGAAAATGCTCAGAGGCTTCTACTTTTGACTTATTTTGAGTTTGCTTTGAATTTTGTCTGTTTTCCTTAGAGCGAGTCTCTGAATAATGAGTATATCAAAATTTCATTAAATTGTGTCTGAATCATTTAAAAATTGGGAGGTTTTTTTTTCCTCTTCATGAATTCTTGCCTATGTAATTTTTTGCTTTATAAAGATTTTTCTCTATGCATGAGCAAACAGATTTGGAGGCTTTCCCTTCCTTTTGCCTAAGAATATTTTTGGACCGCATGATAAGCAGGCACAAAAAGTGAATTTTCAAAGTAGTGTACTCAAAACAGACATAGGTATACATTTAAACTTTAAGATGAAATTTTAATCTGAAGTTGTTATCCAGTATCAGTCTTGTTTTGCCCTATTTGATAACTTTGAGCGATATTTGGTCAATTTCAGATAGCTTTTCATACGTTGTAAGAAACCAGATATCACTATCACGTTTAGAAAGTCTCTGGAAGATTGCAGAGGCTGGGTCCATCCATTCCCATTATACAACACATTGAATCACACTGGCTCTAGGAAGTAATTTGTTTTCTGAAACCAGGTGGACCTCTGATGCCTAAATTGGTTTTAATTCTGGTTTTTAGATGTGGAAGCTTTGTATGACTCATATCAGATCTTACTGTTGAAATGACTCATTCTGGCTTAAATAATAACTGTTTAGCATGATGATAGTAAGCTTTTAGGGCTTAGCTAAGTGTGTGGCACTGTTAAAACTTTTTACACGTCTATGCTTATTGTAGCAAATAAAGAGGAAAATTATCAGTAATTACTAAGTAAAAATCATGAATTTCTTATATTTCCTGTCTTTTTCTTGTCTTTTGTCTATAGTGCAGTGCTGCTTTATTTAACCTTGTTGATCATGAAATGTAACAGACAACAAATAAGAGTAGAACTTAACAAGATATTATGAAGTCAGTGTCCATAAATACCACTCAAATTAAGAAATAGAACAGCAGTACGCCAGGAGCTTCTCATGTGCCCCTCTTGATTAAACTCCCTCCTCCCTAGTTGTAACTACTACCCAAACTTCTATGGTAGTCATATCTTTACTTTTTATTAGCTTTAACCTTTTATTATACTTAACCTGTTAATAACCTTTAACCTATGTATGCATCGCTAATTTTCCTCTTTCTGAACTTTATATAAATGGAACCGTATTGTGTTTTGATTTGTAACTCTGAAGAAACACGGTATAATGAGAGAATCATGTTCAGAGTTAGAGAAACCTTTATCAACTTAGCTCCCATTTCTAGCTGTGTATCTTCTGAGGGCAAGTGTATTTCACTTCTGAACCTAATTGGAAAATAAGAGTGACGTTGCATTGTAATTTTTAAAGGAGGTAACGTATATAACGTTAAATGGCTAATGTATTTACTGAATAAGCATGGTATGGTAATAAGACTGACCATACTATGAGTTTTAATAAGTTTTAACATAGGACATATGTTGATACTTAGTGGAAGGAGAGTTATTTCATTTGTTCCTACTATATGCTTGCTAGGTTGGCACATCATACAGATTTGTCACCTACTCTCAATATACTGCAAAGTATGTTACTTTATAAAAGAAGCTGAGGCTGGGACAGGTTAAGTAACTTGTTCAAGGTTACATCTAGTAGGTGATAAGCAAGGGCTTAAACTGAGGTTTATCTGCAGAGCTTGTGTGTTTTCCACAGAACATACAAAGTGCTACAGCTAGCTATGGTAATTTCTCAAGTATTTGCTCTTGGTACTGTTTTATTTTTTAATGATTTTTCCTTGCCTCTCATACTTGGGTTTTTTTTGTTTGTTTGGGTTTTTATCAAATACTTGGACATGAAAGACTCTTCTCTAAATGTGGCTACAGGCATATCTTGGAGATAATACGGGTTTGGCTCCAGATGACCGCAAAAAAAGAATATCAGTAAAGAAGTCAAACAAGTTTTTTGTTTTCCAGTGCATACAAAAATTACATTTACACTATACTATAGCCTATTAAGTGTACAACAGCATAATTTCTTTTAAAAGTGTACAATACCTTAATTTTAAAATGCTTTATTAAAAAATAACCATCTAAGCCTTCAGCAAGTCGTGATCTTTTTGCTGGTGGGTGGTCTTGCGTCCGTGTTGATGGCTGCTGGCTGATCCAGGGTGGTGGTGGCTGTGGCAGTTTCTTAAATAAGACAACAGTGAAACTTTGTCATAGATTGACTGTTCCTTTTACAAACAAGTTTTCTGTAGCATACAAGGCTGTTGGATAGCATTTTACTAACAGTAGAACTTCTTTCAAAATCGGAGTTGAGTCCTCTCAAACCCCACCACTGCTTTATCAACTAAGTTTATATAGTATACTAAATCCTTTGCTGTTTCAACAATCTTTACAGCATCTTCAGCAGTAGCAGCTTCCATCTCAAGAAACTACTTTCTTTGCTCATCCATAAGAAGCAACTCCTTATCCATTCAAGTTTTACCATGAGATTACAGCAATTCACCCACATCTTCAGGATCCACTTCTAATTCTAGCTCTCTTGCTATTTCCATCACATTGAAGTCCTGAACCCCTCAAAGTCATCCATGAGGGTTGGAATCAATGTATTCTAAATCCTATTAATGTTGATATTTTGACCTCTTCCCATGAATCACAAATGTCCTTAATGGCATTGAGAACGGTCAATTCTTTCCAGAAGGTTTTCAGTCAGCTTTGCTGAGATCCATCAGAGGAATCACTATGGTAGCTATAGCCTTACAAAATGTATAGTAATGAATAGTAGCAAAAACATAAGCTTTAAGGTCAAGGTGTCTTCAAATCCTAGTTTTACATTTTATTAACTTTCATTTGGAGCAGATTAACTTGTCAGAGCCTTTGTTTCCTTATCCTGTAAAATATGATTTATTAATTATTAAGGTTAGTTAGACAAGCCTAACTAAAGGAGCCTTGCATAATACCTGGTATATGGGTATTAACTTCAGTACATACTAACCCCTACCCCTACCCCATGTGATACCATCCGTCAGAGTTCTGTTGGATACCTTAAGTGGTCTTAGACCCTCAGGAAGAGCTAGCTTGATTAGGTAATGATCTTGTATTAGTAATGTCTGGTTTTTTTCTTTTTAAAGAGTTTTTAAAAAGATGAAGGGATGTCTCTTGGTTGTTGCTCCTGAAAGGGCTTTGACCTTTAGACCAATTCCCTCAGCGTTTTTAGGACAGGATTTTTTTTTTTTTTAACCCAATTCCTTAGGTAGCTCTAAATTTCTCTGGTATACCTGTTTTCTAATACCGTTTTCCTTTTGTTAGATTGTATGGTTTAGTTCTGGATCATCCACTAGAGTTGACTACATACATTTTACATGTTTATAGCTCTGTTCTCTTTATATTTTCTTCGTTCTTTGAGGTACTAAATAATGCATTTGCTAGTGACTTGCTGTTGGTGGAACTTATCTCCATTTTGTATAGGTAGGTTCACTAGATTCTTTCCTTTGTACATGTGCGTAAGTCCCTTGTTTTCGAGTTTTATTTTCTGTTCAATACTGTGTTTTCTGGTTGGACTGACTGTAAATTATCTGTAGGATTCTGAAGAAATTAATGGAACAAATTAATATCACAGTCATAATACTTCAGAGTTCTGGCTTTTGGTTAGTGACTTTTTTTTTTTTTTTTTTGCGGTACGCGGGCCTCTCACTGTTGTGGCCTCTCCCGTTGCGGAGCACAGGCTCCGGACGCGCAGGCTCAGCGGCCATAGCTCACGGGCCCAGCCGCTCCGTGGCATGTGGGATCCTCCCAGACCGGAGCACGAACCCGTGTCCCCTGCATTGGCAGGCGGACTCTCAACTACTGTGCCACCAGGGAAGCCCTGTTAGTGACATTCTTAATGAATGACATGCCAGGATAACTCTTGGGTACACAAGAATTATATTTTAAACGTCTAATATAGATATGGGTAAGGAATAGTTAAAGAAAATACCTATTTCATTGAAGGATATTGGGAGGAAAGTTAATTTTCGTATTAGTAAATAACAGATTTGACAGTATAATCCAAAAAGAATAGTTTCGTTCTAATCTTTGAAATTACTTTAAACATGAATATCTGCAAATATTAACTATGATAACCCTCAAAATAACTTGAGTTATATTAATGTTTTTGAAGCAGTAGATGAAATTACGCTTCATTAACTAATTTTAAACTTTTTTTTAGGTAAACGAATTGGTGGATGCCAGAGATGTCGCCCTTGGTGCTTGGTTTGAAGCACGTATACATAGTGTTACTAGAGCTTCTGATGGACACTCACGTGGCAAAACTCCACTGAAGAATGGCAGTTCTTATAAAAGGACTAATGGAAATATAAATCATAATTCCAAAGAGAACACAAATAAATTGGACAATGTACCCTCTACGTCTAACTCAGATTCTGTTGCTGCTGCTGAAGACGTAATTTATCGTATCGAGTATGATGAGTAAGTGCTCATGCTATTGAGGACTTCATTCATGTTCTTGTTTGTAGAAGCAAAAAAATCTTCCATCTCAAGATTGTTTTCAAATAATAGTCTTTCAGAAGAAATCATCTAGGGGTCATGTTCAGTCTAGTACCATTTGTTTTTGTTTGTTTAGTGGTTGTAATATAATAAGAGCTCCTCAACATTTAGCATCTGGCTCCTAAGTGGTTTGTTGTTTTGGGTATCCTAATACCTGGCTTAATTCAATATGTAAGGGTTTCTCTTTGGTCCTCTATTAGGGTTTTTGCTATGTATTTTAATAATATTCTAGAAAGTATATAACAGTGTGTAATGTAATAGCATTCATTCATTTATTTATTTATCTTGGCCATGCCGTGGGGCATGTGGGATCCTAGTTCCCCAACCAGGGATCAAACCCATGCCCCCTGCAGTGGAAGTGCGGAGTCTCAATCATCAGACAGCCAGGGAAATCCCTGTAATAGCCTTTAGAATGAGGGTGAAATATTTTCTAAAAGCTATTATTGGGATAATTCACATAAAATATATACATTTAAAGGGTACAATTCACTGTTTTTAATATATTCATAGGATTGTGCATTATCACACACTACTCTTAGAACATTTTTATTTTCCCCCAAAAAACTATATATGCCCGGCAATCACTTCCCAATCCCCCTCTCCCAACAAAAAAAATTTTTTTGAATTTTGTTTTATTTATTTTTTTTATACAGCAGGTTCTTATTAGTCATCCATTTTATACAACAAAATGTAGTATTAAGAACTTGCTTTGAGGGCTTAGACTTTAACACTGAATTATTTTCCTTACCTATGTTCAAAATCTGAGTATAAAAGTTACTATGGGGAAAGATTTAGTGTTTATTCAACACTAAATGATCTTTGTCTTCATTCAAGTGACATTTTAATATGTATAGAAAGTATGAAACCAAATCTTTATCAGGTGTGAGTTCAAGATCCTAAAATGGTTTTGATTTTTCTTAACAAAAATGGTATAAAAGACTGGTGTCAACTCAGATTTCCAGGATACCTGGAAAGGGGTCAAAAGTAGATCCCTTTCATCTTTTCTGATACTTCTTATGGTTTTAGTTAACTTGCCAACGTGGCTTATTTCAAATGTGCAATCATACTGTTTTTTACCATAGTAGATGATAATAGAAGCAACAACTAGAATGGGTATTAATATCTGGGATTGGCCAGGACTGGCAATATTGGTAAATCGAGCCTGGGATAGAAAGGGATTGGAGTTGATGTGTTAATAGTAACCAGTGTCTGGGTTTATGAATACCATGGCAAAGAGGCAAGAGTGGAGGATTTAAGCTATCTGTATATTGGCTGTCAGCAAGTGGAGTTCTTGATTTGCTTCAAGTTTTTATTCTATTTCTTGGAGAAAAGAAGAAATAACTCAGAAACCTGCTACCTGGGACCTGATTCTGGCCAATAAAGGAGTTATTATTTGCCCCCCCCCAAGAAAAATTGTATAGAATGGCACAGTGTAGAAATAGGGTAAGAAGCTTTAAACACTAAGTAAACTAAGGCTTATTAAATTTTTTACAGTTTTAGGGGCTCTTAGTTGGTTTTGGAATAAGACTTTCCAAGGGATAGGCCTGAGTTTGGTACAATGTTAGAACATAAATTACAGTATCTTAGCGTTTATTTGGTTATTTTTTAATGAAGAAGTTTGTCTTGATTAGAATGAATGTTAGTCTAAACCCAACATGCATGAGAAGACTAAAATTATCTGTCCGAAATAATTTTACATGATGGAATTGTTTTAGTGTTGGCAACTTAAAGATATGGTAGCTGAACTTTCTTTCAGATGTAAGATATCAGAAGCTTAGTAAATGTCATTCATATCTTCAAAAAGAGAAAAGGACTATACAGAATAAAGTATGAAATAAATAAAATAGATGAGTTTCTGGATAAGAGTCCCAGATAACAAAAGGCTGGTATAAGCATCTAGAAAAAATCATGATCCCATATGGATGTGATAAAGAATCCTGTTAAAGTTTCTTTCGTCACGGTTATCAGAAAAGTTAAAAACTATAGTCAAGTTCATGTTAATTTCAATAACTTATTAAACAAGTTCTCACATTCTTGGACAGAGGATGCATTGAAGACAGATTGTGGAGTATATGGCTTAGCAGTAGTAATAGATTCTTATTGAGTAGTAAGCTCCAACTTAGTTAGTAGAATGTAGCTATCAAATAGTTACACTGTAGGATGTTTTATTAGAAGTAAGATATCTAGAACAAGACTGGTGGTGCTACCGTTTTACCGGGCTGGTTATTCTCTACTTAGAATATTGTTTTCCATCTTCGTGCTTTAAGAATAATACCAACAGGACATGGTGCATCTTTAGAGTAGAGGTCAAAATGTAAAATCAACATGAAGAATAGCTAAAAGAACTAAGTATTTACATTGAAAAGACTGGGATCAAGATAGCTTTCATATTTTAAAAGCTCGGGGTGAAAGTTGTGTACAACATAGAAGGTAGGTTTCAGGATAACATAAACTTCCTACCAGTCAAATCTCTAAAGATAGAGAATGGTCTGCACTGAGAAGGAGACAAATACAAGCATTGGCTATCTTCAACCTTAGGGGGAATTACTAGAAATGTTACATTGCAAAGGGAAATAAAGTTAGAGGTTATTAATCCAATCACTCTAATTTTTACTTCCAAAACAGTATTTGTCAATTTTTTTGTACTTAGTAGACTTTAAGTACATACAGGCTGCCATCCCATTCCATTTATGATTCTAAATCTGTCATTTCTCTCAATGAATTAACTTCATTTTTCTCATAGATTAAGTTGAAAGTAATCTGCTTAATTGTCTCCAAACTCTGAGTGCAGCAGTGCGAGTGCGTTTTGAACAGCCTGTCATTTAGCCAGTGCAGAGAGGTATTGTACATGGGACCAAGGAACCTGTTCAAGGAATTCTTCTGGGATTTGCAGTGTTTGTCAGTTTAAAGTGGCACTGTTCAAAAGTACTTTTACAGTGACCTACAGGTCCTAATATATTAACCAGGCTAAATGAATTCTCAGTCTTTGAAATGAATTTCATTAAAAGCATTGCTGTCTCAGAACAAGATTAAGTAGGTATACTACTCTGCATCTTCAGTCCCCACTCCAGTCAGAGCAGAGTTAAAAACAATTTTTAATCTGTGAGAAGTGATACGTACTAAAGATTTATAATGTTACTTATTAGGTAGATGTGTTCCACAAAACAACACTCCCAAAAGCCAAATCTAGTAGTTGACATTGTTCTAGAATCTTAGTGAAATCATTTGTTTGCTAACCTTATTCTATTTTTCCTCTCAAAATTATGGATATGAATATTCTAAGTGCATAAAAAGCAGGTTATGTTAAGAGATCTGTTTGAGATGTTTTAAGGTTTAAGGGTTTTACTGTTTTCAGGGGTCCCTTTTCTATATAATCCTTGATGAATATAGACTGAATTGAGAGCTTCCTACTGCAAATAATATAAAGCAAAATTGTGGAGTTAACATCAAAGTGCCTGCTACAAAGAACATATATGTGGGTTTGTTCTGTTTTGTTTTTTCATGATAGCTATTCTGTACCATTCATCTGTCATCACCCTTGCCTTAGCAAGGGCTGTGTATTTTTAGAATTAAACCAATCCAGTAAGTACTTTGGGAGAAAGAGCTAGCAGTACAAATATTAAATCTAGACTTTAGAGATTTAGATTCCAACGGATTCTTAAATCTTCTGTAAAGTTTTAACTTCTTAAAAGCAGCTTTATTAAGGTATAATTCACATAGCATTCGATTCGCCCATTTAAAGTGTAAAATTCAGTGTTTTTTTTTAGTATATTAACAGAACTGTGCAACAGTCATCACAATCTAATTTAGAACATTTTGGTCTTCCACAAACCCCGTACCCATTAGCAGTCACTCCCTGTTTCCCTACCCCCACCAGCCCTTCCCCCAACCCCTCTCAGCCATAGGCAATCGGGAATCTTCTGACTCTGGATTTGCCTATTCTGGACATTGCATATAAGTGGAATCCTATAACGTGATCTTTTGTGACTGGCTTTTTTCACTTAGCATAATGTTTCAAGATTCATCCATGTTGGAGCTTATATCAGTACCATATTCCTTTATTGTCAAATAATGCTCCATATTACCACTGTTTATTTATCCATTTATCAGTTTATGGACACTGGTGTTTTCTACTTTTTGCTGCTAGGAACCTTCATGTACTATTTTTTGTGTGTAGGCATTTGTTTTAGTTTTTTGGCATGTATGTGGCAGCAAGATTGCTGGGTTGTATGGCAGTTATGTTTAACCTTGGGAAGAGCCACCAGACTTGTTTCCAAAGTGGCTGCACCATTTTACATTCCCATGAGTTGTGTATGAGGGTTCCAATTTCTCCACACCCTCACCAAAACTTTGATTAGAGCCATCCTATAGTATAGGAGGTATAATTAACCTACAACATTATGTTAGCTACAGGTGTACAGCATAGTGATTCAATATTTCTATACATCACAAAATGATCACACCACTAAAGTGTGTTTATTGGAGAATGACTTTGCCTGCTTGAAACTTTTGTTTTTAGTGGTATTTTGGGCAGAAAACAAAAGGGAAGGGGATTCAGAAATGAGCAAATGTCAAGGTAATATAGGCAATTATAAACCCGTGGAGTGGTTAAATGGTCAATTAAAGAAAAAGAACATCAAATTTTCCCTTATTTCATAGTAAGCTTGTACTGTATATTTCCATAGCTTTCTAAAAGATGTCTTTATTCCCATTAGTTACTTTCTGTAGTTATGTAAAGTTTACAAATTTTAAGGGTCCTGAACATTAAATTCACAAATCTGTGACAGCAGTCTTGTGAGAGTAGAGATCCTGAAGCTAATTGTGATGATGAGCCATGATCTTGACTTATAGGGAAGTAGACTGGGAAAGGGGCAATCATTACCTTAGTGTTTCTGGTAGGTTAGTATGTCTATAGCATAGCTTACAGCAATTTAATTACATTAACTCTCATGTGCCAGACTCTGAGCTAACTTCTTACATGAATGCTCATGTAATCTTTACAATAACTATAATGTTAGTTACATTAACTTCCATATGAAGAGACCAAGGCTTACTTACATAACTTGCCAGAGGTAACATCTGTTAAATTGTCTGACTCCAGAGCTTAAGGGTTAACCAATATGCATTATTGCCATTCTGCCTTAAACATGGTACATGTAATTGGTAATAGCCTACATAACTTCAAAGGTCAGCCATTTTGTATGACCTAAAGACTTGCTTTAGACTTGGCCTGGGTTTTAAAGCAGACAGCACTCATACAACTTTGACTTAAACCCTGGGTATGTAAGCAACTGAGGCCACACTACTGAATTTAATCTTTACTCATCATTTGGCTGCTTTATCAACAGATAAAGGCTTAATTCCTTACCCTGCTTCTGTATTAAGAAACATCTGTTCTTAGTGGATTTGGTTTAGATTCCTCTTAATTAGACTAGCGGTTCTCAACCCTAGCTACACATTAGTTGTCTAGGAAGCTTTAAAAATATCAGTGCCTAGTACCCACCTCCATAACTTCTTGTATGATTGATCTTTGGGACCTCAGGGGATTGCTGTCTCAAAATTTCCTCTGTGATTCTAATGTGTAGCCATGGTTGAGAACCACTGCCTTAGACTAGTGGTTCTCAAAGTATAGTCCTGTCCAGGAACATCAACATTACTTGTTAGAAATCCAAGTTCTTGTACTTACTCCAGATGTAATGAATCGCTGTCTGAAGGTGGCCCTGCAGTCTGTGTTTTAATAAGTCCTCTGGGTGGTTAATATGTATACTCAAGTTTAAGAACCACTCACTGATTGCCTTTTGTACAGCCTTATCAGTTGCTACTAAGAACCATATGGGGGAAAGGGGTTGATATGACAATTTAAACATAGTAAATACATTAAAGGCTGGAGATGATATACAATAACTGAGGAATCTGAGTATTCATCTTTATTTTAGTACCTGTATACGTGGCTTATGGCTTGTTGATTTTTCCATTTCGTTTCCATATACATAAAGGATTAGTTAAGTCTTTTTCTAAAAGAAATTATATTTCATTCCAGCTAAATGATCTGTATCATTTAAATGAGGGACCATTTTCCACTATGCAGTCTTTATCTGTACCTTGGCTAACATAGAAAGCAGTGTCCATCATGTGTTTGTGGAGAATTTATCTTTTATGATGTATTGGTACATTCTTTTTTTTCCTTTTTAACCAGTTGAAATATTCTGTTTTGAGTTTTGTGGCAATTTTAGTATATTATCATTCACATAATGTTTCTTTTGACTTGATAATTTCTCTGAATTCCCCAAACTTGCACTTCCTCTTACGAACTCAAACCCCAACCGAGACCATATAAAAGGAAAGGTTAACATGGGAGTAGTATTTGCAGAATTAGCTCCAGAACCACTGTTTAAAAAGTATTCTTTATTTCTTCTGTCTGCTCCATCAACTGTTCAGTATTGGTAAATTCTTGAGTGGGGGAGAATACTCTGTAGTAGTTGAATATTTGTTCTGAGATCTAGTTCTGGCTTTCCTTTGAATTAGACTCTTAAATGCATCAAGTCAGTCGTTCTAAGACAAGCCTTCTGAATTGGACTTAGGGTTAAACTAGATCTCCGAATCTCCCCATATACCTTCTTCTAAGGATTCAACAGGTACATTTACAGGTCAGTTAAAAAAGGTGAATTTGGGAATACTAGTCTTGTTAGTGACTTGCTTTTTCTAATTGCTTTATTAAATTTAGTGTTCTAATTTAGAGACCTTGATTTATAAATTGGAGCTGATTTCTGTAAAGAGAAATGTAAGCTAGAAAACACATAGTAGTTTGAACAAGGAAGTATATATATAAAGAGGGAAAATGCTTATGAAAGTTATTTTATTTCTGTATCATATCGTAGTGAATTGTCTATGGCTAGGCAAAGTTGAAATCTTTAAACATGAGAGAGTTTTCATAGTGACATGAAAACTACTTATATAATCTCTCATGCTCCATATTGTTCACATTTCAAATAGAAATGTCAGTTTACCTCAGAAACAAACTCTTTTTGTTTTGACTTTTTAGTAAATTATTCTGAAGTACCCTTTTTAAAGCATGGTTCAATAATTCACTTGTTAAAACAACACTATGTGCCAAGCACTATACAAGTACTTTTTATATCTCGTGTAATCCTCATTAAACAATCAATGAAGTGGATACTTTTCTAAGTGTAAAGAGGGAATAACTGAGATTTAGAGAAGTTAATATACCTAGTATTGAATAGGTGATAAGTGGTAGACTGAGATTCAGAAGAGCACATACTTAGAACCACTCTACCATACTACCTCTCATTTTGAGAGAAGCATGCTTATAAAATACCTTAATGTATAAATAAGTATATATAAAATATTATAAAGCAGTTATGTTTGCATATTTTAAAAATTTCTATCATTCTCTCCAGTTATCTGTCACAGAACAGAAACCTTAAATCAGTAAACACCTGTGTGCCTTTAGGAAAATGCATAGCTCGCTAGTATTCAAAGGATTTTTAAACCAAATAGGTTAAACTGCTGCTTTTAACAGCGTGTCAAGGTTCTACCATGGGATTGAGATCAAATGGAAATGTCAGAGCATCACTTAGAACTTGGAGGGTAACTTAGGCTAGGCTACAATTAAAAGCTCTTCTGGCGAACGTCTTAGGATAATGTTGTCATTGCTGCCAGCATTCTCTTAAGATTTTTTGAGCTATTCTAAGCCTGTGGTGCATGCTTTTGAGTATTCTTAATTATGGCTACTGCAAATAGAAGTCAGTGAGCCAATTCTGAAAAAAATCAAGTGGTATTTTTAGATAAAAGTTGCTGTTCTATAAAGTAACAAAACTGATTTTCTTGAATGTATTGATGTGATCTATTTCTAAAGGAATCCCAAAAATGTTTTAATGATGTCTGGGTTTTCATGGGAGGAAAGGAATAAGATTTAAAAAAATCAGATCAGAGTGTCATGTTGATCTTGAGTAGGGAGCTATAAATGAGAGGTTTAGTTTCAGAACCCTGGTGCAGTGAGTGACCAGTCTCCCCCATTGTTTTTTGGTTGTTACTGACATGTTTGCCAAAGACTTAGAATATTTCCTCTTTCTATGACTTGCAGTGTTCTAAATGGATGATAATCAAGAGGGCAGAAGAAGTTAGATCTTTGACTTTATTGTTGCTCTTCTCTTGTGTTAAAAGATCACTTGGTGCTTAGAAAAATGACTACAGGTATCAGTTAAAATGACTACAGATATCAGTTGATGTCACCTTTTCAAATTTATACATCATTCCTTTACATGAGTGTTTCTCAAAACAATGGTCAGCAACACTGCTGATTCACCCAGGTACAGTATTTATAATGCAGATTCCTGGGGGATACCAGATCCCACCCCCACTCCCTGCATTGGGTGGGCCTGGGGTAGAGCCCAGGAATCTGCTTTTCAGAAAGCAGCCAGGAGCCTATTAAGTATACAGAGCATTGGTTCTCTTATAGGCTGTATAGTTTTAGTCATTAGAATCAGAATTTGCTTTGAATTCTAGGTCTTTGGTTGAGTTTTTTGCTTTGTTTTCTTTGAACTCATTCAGCTTTAATTTCCTCATCTGTAAATACCTACTTGACCATGTTCTTTTTTTCCCCTAATAACCTTGAAAAGTATCCAGTAATAATACTCAGATTTTCTGCTTTTCATTTTATTAATTTTTTATTAATTTATTAATTTATTTTTATTAATTTATTATTAATAAATAATAATATTAATTTATTATTATTAATAAAGCCAGGTTATTTTGGTAAGTACTCTTAAATAATTTATCTTTGGCATAGGTATCTTTTAACCTGATTACATTGTTTCCTCTATTAAAACAGTTATACACCATTGTTAACATGTTGTACAAGTGAGATATATTTCCATGTAATATGTAAAGTCCTACTGTAAGCAGTTTTAAGTAAGTTATTTTTGTCTGTGAGTAAGCTTTACATTTAAGGTGTGAAACTGAGTAATGTCATCTGTTAGATTAAGAAATGCTTTCTTTTTGCATGTAGTATGACATTAAAGATTTGCTAAACTAGAACATGCCTCCAGGTGAATGTTGTCCTTATTTAAGCATTTTAACACCAGGAAGCCATGTTTTGAAGGAAGGTTTCAGTGATAGTACTTTGCTTAATACTGTTTGAGTCTTCTAAAATGCTTAGTTAGCTTACAAGTCACCTAAGGAAATGTACTTTTACTATTTTATAACAAACCTGTTTTAAAAATTGTGCTTAATCAATTTCCCTGAAATTTAATTCCCTGGGTTTTACTCAATGATTTGTTAATTGAAAACACAGTTGGTTTTTGCTAAAATGTCACATAGTTCAGGATAATCAAAAGCATGTACTCTGAAGGATATCTCTAAAAGACATCTAAAGAGTATTTGGAGCAATGAAAATGTTACTGGGAAAACAAGCTTAAGGATATTTAAGGCTTATCTGAGAATGTAGACTTTATAACACCAAAGTGTTTCTAAATTCTCAAAGATGCAGAGTAGCTAACTAGAATAAACTTATACCTGTATTTGGGGTAATACCTTGACTTCAGGTTCTAAGAACAGGTCATGTAGAATAAGAAAAAAAGGACCCTAGTCTTATCCTTCCATAGCTGTATGTTGGCTCTTGGCACAGTGTAGTCAGCTTCAGTATGTTCCTTCTTCTCTGCTTCCGGTCTTTGGGGATATCTTGAGCCCTGTTTTAGAAGTTTTTCAAGCTTCTAACACTTCCCAAAATGTTTCAGTCTCCTGCAGTTTTCGCCAGTGCAAATGCTGGAAGAAGTCAGCGCTTGGACCAATCTGTAGAATTTGCAGTGGTTATCTTCAGCCATACATTAGACTTCATGGGAGGCAGGGAATGCTGTGTTGGAGGCTGCCTATACTTAAAAAGACTTTCTCTTGTGTACTTGTATAAGTAACTGGAGCTAACTACAAGTTTCTGTGTTTTAAGAAATCCAAAAACATAATCTTTAAAACGCCTTTTTCTTATTATCTCTGTATAGAATTCTTTGTTCCCACTTAACTACCGTAAAACACAGTGGTCACAGTTTATTACATTTTATTAAGAGCTTTAGTTATACAAAAGATTTTTCTATTTAATGAGTTGCATGTTTCCAAACATCTGTAGGCCTGGTATATCCCAAACACACTAAAGTTTGAACATGGTATCTGCTTCTCAATGAAAACTTGCTATTTTGTAGTGTTAAGTTCTGTGATAGAAAAATGCACAACTAGCTTTTAGAGTAACTAAAGTTCTGAGATTATAAGGTAGAGAAGATACTTCTGTATTCCTGAAGGAGAGCCACAGGATACCAAGGATAAGGAGGTACAAAATACAGGGTTACCTAAGGGTAGATTAGTATGGCTGGAGTGTAGGAGATATGTGGTGAGTAGTAAGAAATGAAACTAAAGGTGAATAAAGATTTCAAGTTAAACATGGCAGATTAAGTTGCATGTTTGTCTCCACTCCTTCTTACACCCTCCTAGAAGACAGTAAAAGAATAAATGCATAAACCCCCGAGGACAAAAAATATGATAGAAGTAAGACACAGAAGAGAAAGCAACAAAATTTTGGAAGGTAAGAAGCTAATGGGTAAATGATGCGTAACTTAGGCCAGAAAAAGCTGAAACCTAAGGATAAGCCAACAACAAGCAAGTAAATTGACATTGAAGAACCTTTGGAAGGTTCAGACCTTGGATTTACCAGGTACTTTGGACGTAGGCATATGGAATAAAACTGAGGAGAAGAGGATTGGTTTATTTATATGAAAGAGCATTTTAATCACTTCTACCCCACTCAAGGCTTAAATCAAGAAAGAGGAAAACATGGTATTTAGGAAATAGGATTCAACGCAGGAAGTAATGAAAGGAGATCCCAGCATGACAGCTGTGGAACAGGTCTAAGCCTGAAGAGCAAGTTTTCCAGATTAGAATAGGACAGAGGTCTCTAGAAGATGTTTTGCAACCCAGAACACTAGTAGAGTACCTGAAATGTCTGAACGTAGAAGAGTTTTAACACCTGTGGTAGAATGGGGATAATTAATATGTACATGGAAAATTAAGCAAGTAGCAACCAAAAAGAAGAGTTAAGTACTCAACAGAAAACAAAGTTGTGAAAGAAAGGATTTATAATTAAAGCATACTTCATTAGTTAGCTATGAACACTTATTTAGTCAACATGTAAAAAAAAAAATATTGTAAAAAATACTGATTTTTACAAACAACTTGGTTTGTATAACATGCTTAAGAGCAAGAAATTTTGTCAATCCCTGCAAGATTATAAGTCCTAGAGCCAGGTGATCAGAGTTTGAGTCATGTCTCTGCTTCTTACTCCTGTCCAAGTAAGTTAACTTCTGTGCCACATCTGTAAAATGGGGATAGAATAGTGCCTCCCTCTATCCTAAGAGGTAAATATGTTAACACTTAGAGCAGTGCCTTGTGTTAGTAATTATAAGGAAGAAGATATAGAGGCAAATGAGCTGTACATCACGGATGGGTAGAATAACAGTTTGAAGTAAAAAGCAATGTGTAAGCATGTTACTTTAAAATATGCTGGAAAATAAAAGAAATAGCTAAAAGTTAAACAGTTGCATTGGGGGAATAGAAATCAGTGTGGTGGACTGGGGCAGGAGGCTGCTTGTCCTCACTGTAAGCCTTGAATGTTAACTTAGAGTTTTGTACTCTTGTAGGAAAACTTCAAAAAGTGGGAAGAGCCTTTTGTTTGGATTTTAACTTGAAGCGCAGAGCATTTTATTTTTTATTGTAGAAATCTTTAAACTTATGCAGAGGTTGAGAGGAAGAACTCATCACCTAGCTTCAATCATTATGAACTCCTGGCCAATCTTGTTTAATCCGTACTGGCATCCCCAAGCACCACCACTGGATTATTTTGAAGCAAGTCCCAAATCTTAAGTTTTTTCAACCAGAAATAGCCTTAGCAGTTGTGGTGGGCACAGTGCTCAGATCTTCAAGACAGAACTTGCTGACCTGCAAGGAATGAATGCAGTTAACTGATAACTTTTAGCCACAGCACTTTGGATATCTGTGACAGTGTTTGAGCCAAAGCCACACTCTTTCTTGGCATCCTCCAGCTGGTGACTAAGTGTGGCAGCAGTTCTAGGGCCTGGCAGTTATGCCCAACATTGCTGCGGAGCTCACGATTGGATTGGCGAAGATTTTGTTTGTATCACACTCTCATGTTTCTCTTTCTCAACCCTCTTTTCCTCTCCTTTCAAAGTGAAAGACAGCATCGTGGTCTAAGGGCTATTGCTTCCTAGTCCTACTCTTTCTATTTTTCGTAGGTTCATCCTGATCTTGACATCTTTTTTCTCAGTTGAATACTCTAAAAGGATTCTTTTTAAAGTGTGCAGAAGACAGCTAACATCAGGCCAGAGATTTACTACTCTTGTTTTTTGTTTGTTTTTTGTGGTATGTGGACCTCTCACTGTTGTGGCCTCTCCCGTTGCGGAGCACAGGCTCCGGACGCGCAGGCTCAACGGCCATGGCTCACGGGCCCAGCCGGTCTGCGGCATGTGGGATCTTCCTGGACCGGGCACGAACCCGTGTCCCCTGCATCGGCAGGCGGACTCTCAACCACTGCGCCACCAGGGAAGCCTGATTTACTACTCTTTAAAAGGTCTGTGTGTGGTTGACCTTTGGCTGGTGTTGGGGAACTTAACTTTCAGGAGGATTCTCATCATTCTTTGACAAAAATGGTTCACTCTGCACAAACTCTGCAAAAAAATACATTATTTATGCCGAACACCTGCTTCTGGGAGTCTGGAATTTTGGTATGTGCTAGACATTGAGTGCTGATGTGATGAATCCCTAATAAAAATCTTGAGCATTCTTCACTGCACACCCCTGGTAGTAACATTACACACATGTTGTCGTATTCTGGACATATTAAGCACATTTTGTGTGACTACTGGGAGCGGACTCCTTGAGCTTGCACCTGGTATCCTCTAGACTTGATTCCATGTGCCTTTTTCCTTTGCTGAATTTGCTTTGTATCCTTTCATTGTAGTAAATCATAGCCATGGGAAGAACTATGTGCTCTCCTGTGAGAATAAGTCACTGATCCTGGGATGGGGACCCTAAAGCATTAAAAAAAAATCCACACGAAATTTACAATAATTCCTTAAAATCAAATAACCAGTCAATGTTCAGACTGACTTATTTTTTAAAAATATACTTGGGATTTACAGATAAGGATCAAAATTAAGATCCACCCATTGCATGTAGTTGATAGGTTAAGTCTCAACCTACAGGTTTCCCCTGTTCTTTCTTCCTTGCTATTTATTTGTACAAGTGACAGTTTATTCAGTTTTCCCACAGTCTGAACTTTACTGATTACATTTCTGTAGTGGTATTTAATATGTTCCTCTGTTAATGTTAGTTTCCTGAAAGTTTATACAGTGTTCCCTTGGTATCCATGGGGGATTGGTTCCAGGACCTCCACGCATACCAAAATCCATGGACGCTCAAGTCCCTTATATAAAATGTCATATGTGCATATAACCTATGCATATCCTCTTGTATACTTTAAATCATGTCAGATTACTTATAATACCTAATACAATGTAAATGCTATATAAATAGTTGCTTGAGCCTGGCAAATTGAACTGCCTTTTGGAACTTTCTGGAATTTTTTTCTGAATATTTTCAATCAGTGGTTGGTTGACTCTGGATGCAGAACCCATGAGTATAGAGGGACGACTATACTTAGAGGCTTGATTGGTTTTAAATTTCATTATTTGTTAAAACTAGTTTAGAGATGGTATTTATTTACCTATTACATGGCATTGGGAGGCACATAATACGTGCTGCTTTCTTTTTTTGTTTGTAAGATTTGGGTGTTGTCTGCCTGATACATCCATTGTGAAATTTGCTGCCAGCTTTTACTAGTTTTAGTAGCCATTAATCTTTACCTACAGCCACTATTTTATGAAATGTAGTAAAAATAGTGATACCTCATTCCTTCATTTATTAGCTATAATTTTTTCATAAGGAGCTTTCCTCAACAAGCAGTTGGTTCATATACAAAAGGTAGGATAAACTATTGACTCTTGAACTTATTGAGTGTTCAGAATGAGTAAATTCCCTAGCATCCTCCAGAGGTTGGTCAGTGAGATTTTTACTAAGTCTCATTATGAACTAATGGATTTTAATACTTGTTTTACTCTAGCTCAGTTCTTTTTGGTGCCCAGATTGTCTCATCTCTGGCCTGTGCAGGCTCCTTCAGGTTGAACCTGACATAATGAGGGTTTCTTTGCATTCAGGTACAATAGGAAGTCCCAAGCTCTTCTATTTCCTGCCCAGGCCTGGATTCAGCCATTTCTGTAAGGAGCCCTAGTTCTTTTTGTAAGAGCGTATAGTCAGCTGTTCATTGATACTTGTTTTGATCATGTTTCTAGGTCATAACATTGGAAACAGCTAGGAAATGTTTGTATTGATATTTCCAATTAATTTTAGAGTTGAGGGATTATCATTTAATATCCTTAATCTCTTATTTTTTTCTCTTACCTTGAAAATCACGGTTTCTATTAATGTCACTACTGACTTGTTTTATTTTACTCATATGATGGTTTCAGACTAACAGTACCAATATTGCAAACAATATGATTAGTGAAAAGTTGGTATGTTTTTTACTTTGTCCTTACTATATGGATATAACCCCATTAATAATGTATAGTTAGTGTATTTTCAAGTCACTTGTAATGGTATTTCTCAGTAGTTAAGCCACTTTTTTTATTTTGCTTTTGGTTTTTAGGGATTTCTCACATTTTGTAAATTCTGTTTTTATAATCAAGTGAAACATTAAACGATCCTATAGGTAAAACTTCAAAACAAGTACATTAAGAAAAAGTGTCCATCTTGGTTCCTTCTACCCTATTTCTTACCTCTTTTTGTAGTAACTAAATGAGTTTTTGTTTATCCTTCTGTCTCAAAATGTATGTATGTGTGATTATTTGTATACTCACAAATACATACTACACACTTATATATGTACAAGTACGTATTTCCACACACACTCATTAGGTAGAAAGCACACATAAATGCTGTTTGCATCTTGGTCTTTTTTTTAGTTAATGTCTCTCCATAGCAGATGTCATATTCCTTTTTACAGGAGAATAATATTCCATTATATAATTGTATCATATAGTAAGTAGTTTCCTATTATGGACATTTGATTATTTCTAGTCCTGCTGTTACAGATAGTGCAGCTATAAATAGCCTTGTGTATGTGTCTTTTCCTGGGGTTTTATGTTACTTAACGTTTGGGATACATTCCTAGAAGTGGAATTCCTGGATCAAAAGGTAAATATATAGGCAATTTTGCTGTGTATTGCCAAATTCCCCTCTACGAGGAGACAGTACCACTTTGTATTCCTATCAGCAATGTAAGAATGCCTGTTTTCCCACAGCCTATGAACAAATTGTTATCAAATGTCACAAAATGTTTTAAGCAGATCTGTGTTTTAGAATCTTTGGCAAAAGTATAATGGCGTCTAAGGTGTAATCCTAAAGACAGGGAGTTGTGTTAGCCTTGACAGTAGTCTCAGAGAAATGCAGACCTTCACTAAGGGTACAGTTCCATTAAATAAGTGTGAACAGTATATAGCATAAGGAGGACTTAGTAACTGGATGGAGGAATTGGGGATAACTCCAGTTTCTGGGAGTATGATGCTGATGCTCAATATTCTCTAAATTTTCAGATTATGGGATGGGGGAATTTCTTGAATTTGAGGTGCTCCTGAGACATACGTGTTAGAGATGTAGTTAGATATGTGAATCTGAAGAGAGAATTTTGGGTTAGAACAGAGCTTCTGAGTCATCACTCTGTGTGATGTTAAGATATGTGTAGATGAAGATGCCCAAGAAAAGAATAATAGTGATATTTGAGTCTGGGAGTGTTCTTGACTTTGGTAAAAGTAGTTTTTGGGTCCCTTCTATATCTTTTTATACAGCAACTGACTTATCATCTCTGGGTAGCATTAGAAAAAGTATACTTCACTTTCATGACTTTTACACACTTACTGTATACATAAAGATGATGTATTCATATGTTCTAATTCTTTAATTCTGAAATCATACTTAGTTTCAGGGCAAGCAGCTTAAATTCCTTTGATGTAGGCAATGATTTATTTTAACTCATCTCCAATAAACATGATTTTAAAAGTTTGTTACAAATATTTCCATTCATGGTATCTAATTTTGGCAATCATAGGTAAATGGAGAGCTTTTTACCAGTGAAATAACGCTTTTTTACTGTGTTAATCATACAGGGATATATGATAATGTCATGATGTAAAAATCACAATACATCTGAGAAAAGGATCTCATCTAAAAGAATAGTTTTCTATCCTTTATGGCCTTAAGAATATTTAGTCAGGAAACAAATTCACAACTTTAGATTTAGAAAAGCCCTAAAATATCTAGTTACAAGTCTTCTCCATTTTAGTTCTCAGAACAGCCATATGAGGTAGTTACCATTAGGTACGTTTTACATATGAGAGGTAGTCATATGTAAACTAAACACATGTAAAACAGCGAAGTTTAGTAACTTTCCCAAGGATACACGGTAGTAGGAAGCTAAAATGGAATTTAAACCCAGGCAGGTTGAAAATAGAACATATTTTGAGTGAAGAGACCAGTATGATAAAGGATTCAAAACCTTATGTAAGTTGAAGGAAATTCACTTGGAATGTTTTATACTTAGAAGGTAGAGGAGGGCAGGTGACAGACTTAGACTGTCAAGGATTAGGTCTTTCGTGGAGAGAGTATATAGATTTCTTCATGGCACTTAAGCTATGGAACTCATTCTGTGTTTATCTTTGATCCAGTATCAAGTATATTCTCTTTCGTATGTCAGAGCTATGTGAAGACAGAATGGTTTTTCTTAGGGTTAAAGCTGCCTCTCATCACTTAGCATCCGAGCAGAGGTTGCATGGTTATTTGGGAGGCTTGTGGTAAAGGGGAATTATAGTACTGAGAGGGTAAATGGACCAGATCGTTTCTGAGGCCGCTTGCTAATCCTGAGATTTTTCTTTCCCCAATTAACTAAAATTTGAAGAAACTTGATTAAAATTCTACCCAGGGTTAATATCCATTTATTATAAATGAGTTAGATATACTGTGAGGGTCCTAGGCCTGTATAGTACTTGTTTGATTTGGAAGAGCCAAGGCTAGCTGCTAGAGCTGCTTCCAACTTCAGGCCCACTTAAATTTTGAGTAGGCCACTCAGTTGGTTAAGGGTTAATGGTTTCTTCCCTTAGTTTTCTACATTGTTAATGCTGTCACAGAACCGTATGATATTTAACTATTCTTGTGTTTCTGCAGCACAGTAGCTTATCAAACTTGAGTATGCTTGAGAATTTCTGAGAAGATTTGTGAAAATAGATCACTGGGCCTCACTCCCGGCATTTCTGAGTCAGATCAGAAGTGGAGCCTAAGAGTCTGCATTTATAGCATGTTCACAGATGGAACCACCGGTTTGAGAACCACTGCTATAGTAGTTTGGCCTTTCTCAGTAGATTGAGTTTTCCAAGAGCAGGAACCAGATATTACTCATTTCTTTTAGCAAGCAATACATAAAGGCAACAGATCTTAATTTTATAGAAACCATTGTGGACTGTTACATTGCTGTTTTGGGCCTATGGATACCAGATGTTAGGCCAAAAAGTAAAGCTTTAAGTTTGGGTCAGGTTTAGGTTTGTTAAGTTTACATTTAGAAATTCAAGTAAGATCAAGATTCTGCTAGATTTCTTTCACATGGTTCTACTTTCTGATACATACAAATTCCAGGATTTTTTTGCTCTTGTTTTTTCATTTTGCCATTACTAGGCAGCTAGCTACATGTAAGAACTGAAATCTTATCTTTCTCTTTCTGGAAAAACGGAGGCTATTGAAAATGTACTAGGTTTATGTTCTTATTATGCATAAAGCAAATTGCAGAACTTGATGAACTGGTTCCAAGTTCAGGGAGGAGGTCAGCATCTAGTCTTATTAAAGTAATTTTTAAACATGGGTTAAGAAAATGTGGAAAAGAGGAACTTAGGTTTTTTACTTACCCTACTCTTTATTCCCTATCACCACCACCATCCCCAAGCTAGCAAAGAATGACTTACTAAGATTTTAGCAAGACTTGTTTATTCTGGCAGTTAAAATCAGGGATAAATATCATTTACTTTAAGTGCCATTAAGAATAATATGATTAGGTTTTTATACATGTTGCATATAATTTTAGTCTTCCTTGGTGATAATCATAAGCAGTGTTCTGTGATTCTTTTTTCTCTATCCTCAGATATCCGGAAAGTGGTACTGTAGAAATAAATGTCAAGGATCTTCGACCACGAGCTAGAACCACTTTGAAATGGAACGAACTAAATGTCGGTGATGTGGTAATGGTTAATTACAATGTAGAAAGTCCTAGTAATAGAGGATTTTGGTTTGATGCAGAAATTACCACACTGAAGACGATCTCAAGGACCAAAAAAGAACTTCGTGTGACTGTTTTCTTGGGGTAAGATTCTCTTCACTGATGCCATTTAATTACTGAATTGAGTGTAATTTTTAGGTATTAAGCACACGTTCTTTAGTAAAAAGAAAAAAAAAGATGGAATTTATGAAAGATGGAAATTTCCATACTAGAAGAAAACTTAATAAATTCTTGAGAATTTTTTATTAAGAATGGCCCTTAAATCTCCATTGTTACTTTAAGGCTGGAGGTATTATTTGAAAGCACCTTGGAAATAATTGAATATCTTATTAGAGAAATTCTTGCCTACCCCACAGGATTCTCCTAGGTTAAACCAATAATATACAAAAGCATTTCAATAGCTATGGTTGCTATGAGGATCTATGTTGATATAACACCAGTGAATGTCTACCTAGGCAGCTGTCTGCTGGACTTGCAAGGTAGCAAAAATTTTCTTTTATAGTAATTTAAGAACTTAAAACAAGCTTAATGAAGAGAATTCAAAATGTAAAATGTCACCCAAGATTTCACATTACTCAGATATTTCCACTGTTAATTCTTTAAGAAATACTTTTAGATGTTTCCTTCAGGTGATAAAGTACTATGCATTCTTTCAAAGCTACCTTTTTACACTTGGGGAAATAGTAAACATCGTTTTGTGTTCAGTTCTTCTGAATGAAGTGTATTGGATAAATAGTCACTAATTTACTTTTTTAAAAAGCCTGTTAAAAGTATTTCCAGTTCTTTATTACAATGTTTAAGTAAACAACTTTGTGTATATGTTTTTGTGCATTTCTTTTCTTTAGAATGAATTATTAGAAGTACATTTGTTGTGTTGAGCATTGGGGATACTAGAAAGACCCTGACAGTTTTCTTTTACTTAAGGGAAGCAGCCAAACTAACATTCTTGTCAAGTTCTGGTTAACTGATTATATATATTATGTATTATATATAATGGACATATATTATCATATCTGTTATAACATGGAGGTGACAAATCTAAGATCAAGCATCTGCTTATGATTAATAATATAAAGCAGGGGTTGGTAAACTATGTCCCACTGGCTGCCTGTTTTATGAAAATAAAGTTTTGTTGGAACACAGTGATCCCCATTTATGTATTGGCCATGGCTGGTTTTTTGTGTGTGTGCTCAACAGCATTGTTGAGTGGTTGCACATGAGGCTTACAGAATCTTGAACTACTTACTCTCTGACCCTTCATGGGAAAAGTTTGCTGACTCCTAAGATAAAGAAAAAGAATATTGTGAGCTTATCTTTTAGAAAACAGTTTCAGAAATTTGTACAAACACAAGTGTGATTCTATTGCCAGGCTAAGGACGTAACAATTAACAGAGTTCTAAGCAACTTGAAATTCTGATATGGATATATATCATGAAGGAAAGGAGAAAGCATCTACATAAATTAGTTATCTAGGGACTCTTATAATGTTCTTGAGTGTAGGAAGTGGAAAGAAGCATGTTTACACAATGGGAAGAGATAACAGTACTCATAACATTGAGCTAAAAAAGCTTGCTATTTAAAACATGTTTTCCTGAGTAATTATGAGGTACAGTTAGAGTGGAACATTCTGGCTTTAGGGACTAGAACTAAGATTGAGTGAAAATAATAGATAGGCAAATATTGGCTCATGAGAAAACGATTATATGATGGCTATCCCAAAGTAAAACACACTGTCCTATAAAGGATTATGTTTGCTGTCATTTAGGTTTTTACTAGACATGTTAGGGATACAAGAGTCAAAAAGGAGTCACTGTGGCTTGTGGATGGGAATTTTTTTTCATTGTTAGAAATCTTCTCCCTTCACTGGAAAGAATGGATAAATAACCAGAGGGAAAGTATAAATATATTCTGCTGTTGATAGTTTGGGGTTGTTACAAGCAGTGCTGCCATGACATTATACCTCTGTCCTGGTGCTTATGTGCGTTAGTTTCTGTAGGATGTGTCTTGTCTAGAAGTAGAATTGCTGGGTTGTAGAAGTTGTGCATCTTTAATAGATAGGACCAAATATTTAAGTGGTTGTACCAGATTGCACTTCCACAGTAGTATGAGAGTTCCCATTGCTCTGCATTCTTAACCACACTTACTTTTGTCAGGCTTGAGTTTTTGCTAGTCAGGTGGGTATATAATAGTATTCCATTGTGGCTTTGATTTACATTTCCCTGACTATTAATGAGATTGAGAACCATTAGGTTTATTGGCAATTTGGATATATCTTGTAAGGATTCTGTTTCAAATATTGGTGTGTGTTGTTGTAGCTAATTAGGTAGTCTGTCTCACTGATTTTTAGGAGTTCTAGAGAACTCCTAAAGTAGAGTAGGGACTTGACCATTTCAGTTACATGTGGAGAAAATGTCTACTTCAATTCTGTGGCTTATCTTTTTTCCCTATGTTTGAGTAGTAGTCGTAATTTTAAGGGGTTGAATTTCTCAAAAATTTTCCCTAATGCTTATACTTTCTGTGTCTTGCTTTAAGAAACCTACTGGGGGTTGGTCAGGGTTGGGGATAGGTGAGGGTGGTCAAAAGGTACAAACTTCCAGTTATATGATGTATAAGTTCTAGGGATGTAATATACAGCATGGCAACTATAGTTAACAATACTGTACTGTATATTTGAAAGCTGCTTAGAGAGTAGATCTTTAAAGTTTTCATCGCAAGGGAAAAAATATTGTAAATGTGAGGTGATGGATGTTAACTAAACTTTTTGTGGTAATCATTGTCAATGTATACATATATCAAATCATTATGTTGTATACCTTGAACTTATACAATGGTATGTCAATTATATCTCAATAAAACATAGAGTGGGGTGGAGGGGAGAAACTTTACTCAGAAAACATAAAGATATTCTCCATTATTACCTTATAAAAGCTTAATATTTACCTTTTTTAGATCTTTAATCCACTTGAAGTAGGTCTTTTTGTACAGTGTGAGGTAAGGGTTAGACTTAATACATATGAATAATCATTTTTCCTGGTATCATTTATTGAAAAGCCCATTTTCCCCTCATTGATCTTCAGTATCACCTCATCACATATCTTTTTGTGTGTGTGTGTGTGGTACGCGGACCTCTCACTATTGTGGCCTCTCCCATTGCGGAGCACAGGCTCTGGACGTGCAGGCCCAGCAGCCATGGCTCACAGGCCCAGCCGCTCCGCGGCCTGTGGGATCTTCCCGGACCGGGGCACAAACCCTTGTCCCCTGCATTGGCAGGTGGACTCTCAACCACTGTGCCTCCAGGGAAGCCCCACATATCTTTATATTTGATGCATCCATCTGGTCTCTATTCTGTATCATTGGTCTGTTTTGAGTGTCCTTATATAAGTTCCATGCTTTCATAATATGACAGAGCAGGTCTTCTACCTTGTGCTTCAATAGTTCTTCTCTGTTCTTAGCTCTGTGTAATTTCATTCGAGTTTTCCAGTCATTTTGGTAATTTCTACATAAAAACCATTGGGAATTTGATAGGTACTCCATTAAATGTAATCCATGGGTGTGATTTCTCTCCATTTACTTAGGTCTTTATTATGATTTTGTCATGTTTTTATTAGGTGGAACCATATGAAATGTTTTTATAGATTCAAAATATTTGAATGTTGGCCATTATATGGTTCAGCCTGATATAATTCTCTCCAGAGGTCTGATCTTATGTGTCTGTTATCCTTATTTAACCTCAGATAACACTTGTTATTATAAATCCTTTTTAAATTTCATTTTTCTCTTTGTTACTGGTATATAAGTAACTTTTGATTTTGGATCCATTAGCCTTACTAGAGTTAATAATTTTAATTCACATGTAGATTGTTTCAGGATTTTTATAATTGTAATCTGTGAATTATGACATTTTTGTGTTGTAGTTTTCCTTTGATTGCTAACTTTTGTCTTCATTCACCAGTTGCCTGTTGGTACATTGCTGAAAGGAGGTGGTGAGAGCAGGCATCTTTTTTTTCTCCTGATATCTCTTTGAAAGTTTTACCAATAATTACAATGTTTGACAGGTATTTTGTAGGTATGCTTTCCTGGATTTGGTTTGACAATATTTTGTATAGGATTTTTGCATTTAGGTTAATGAGTGAAATTTGTATATTAACTTTCCTATCTTAGCTATCCTTTCCAAATTATGTTGGTTTTATAAAATTATCATGTGCTGTAATATTTTTCTATTTTATGGTAGAGTTTTGTGTCCTTTGCTTGAATGTTAAAACTTCTCAGTAAAGTCCTTTGGGGCTGAGTTTTCTTTGTGGGAAGGTTTTTTGATTTCTGTAATGATTATAGAACTATTCAGGTTTTCTATTCTTGAAATAGGATTTAATTTTCTAGGAACCTATTTTAATTTTAGTTTATTGTCATAAGTTTGGATAGCCTCATCTTTTAACCTGTATAGTCTTTGTTAATGTTGTTCCCTTTTTCATTGTGAGTTTAGTTTGTGATTTAATCTCACCAAAGGTTTATCAGTTTTACTATACATTTACAAAGAACTAACCTTCATCTTTGATACTCTCTATTGTATTGAAAGTGCAATGGAAGAAGCAAATAGAGGACGATTTTTAATCTGCCTCGGAGATTTGATAAGGGAACTGGGAGTTAAAGTTCATGCTTGTTCCTAATTTTTAGTTTGTGAGTAGCAAAAAGTGAATATGCTTAAACTGTCTAATTCTAGTTAACAAATTCTTTTTGATTAACAACGTTGTGTTAGTTTCAGGTGTACAGCAAAGTGATTCAGTTATACATATACAAGTATCTATTCTCTTTCAAATTCTTTTCCCATTTAGGTTATTGCAGATTATTGAGCAGAGTGCCCTGTGCTATATAGTAGGTCCTTGCTGGTTATCTGTTTTAAATATAGCAGCATGTACATGTCAATCCCAAACTCCCAATCTATCCCTCCCTCCACCCTTCCCCCCTGGGAAGTTCATTCTCTAAGTCTGTGAGTCTATTTCTGTTTTGTAAATAAGTTCATTTATATCCTTTTTTTTTTTAGATTCCACATATAAGTGATATCATTTGGTATTTGTCTTACTTCACTTAGTATGATAATCTCCAGGTCCATCCATGTTACTGCAAATGGCATTATTTCATTCTTTTTAATGGCTGAGTAATATTCCATTGTATATATGTACCACATCTTCTTTATCCACTCCTGTGTCAATGGACATTTAGGTTGCTTCCATGTTTTGGCTATTGTAAACAGCACTGTAATGAACATTGGGGTGCATGTATCCTTTTGGACCATGGTTTTCTCCAGATATGTGTTCAGGAGTGGGATTGCTGGATCATATGGTAGCTCTGTTTTCAGTTTTTTAAGGAACCTCCATACTGTTCTCCATAGTGGCTGTACCAATTTACATTCCCACCAACAGTGCAGGGTGCTCCACACCCTCTCCAGCATTTATTGTTTGTCAAGTTTTTGATGTTGGCCATTCTGACTGGTATGAGGTGATACCTCATTGTAGTTTTGATTTGCATTTCTCTAATAATTAGCAATATTGAGCACCTTTTCATGTGCCTCTTAGCCATCTGTATGTCTTTGGAGAAATGTCTGTTCAGTTCTTCTGCCCATTTTTTGATTGGGTGGTTTGTTTTTTGATATTGAGCTGCATGAGCTGTTTGTAAATTTTGTAGAGTAATCCCTTGGCCGTCACATTTGTTTGCAAATATTTTCTCCCATTCTGGGAGTTGTCTTTTCATTTTGTTTATGGTTTCTTGGCTATGCAAAAGCTTTTGAGTTTAGTTAGGTCCCATTGGTTTATTTTTGCTTTTATTTCCATTACTCTAGGAGACAGATTGAAAAAGATCTTGCTGCAATTTATGACAAAGAGTGTTCTGCCTATGTTTTCCTCGAGTTTTATAGTATCTGGTCTTACACTTAGGTCTTTAATCCATTTTGCGTTTATTTTTGTGTATGGTGTTAAAGAATGTTCTAATTTCATGTTTTTACATGCAGTATCTCCATACAAATTAAAAAATTTTTTTGTTCTAGTTCTGTGGAAATGCCATTGGTAATTTGATAGAGATTGCATTGAATCTGTAGATTGCCTTGGGTAGTATAGTCATTTTGACAATATTGATTCTTCCAATCCAAGAACATGGTATATAGCTCTCCATCTGTTTGTCATCTTCTATTTCTTTCATCAGCATCTTACAGTTTTCGGAGTACAGGTCTTTTGCCTCCCTTAGGTAGGTTTATTCCTAGGTTTTTTTTTTTTTTTGCTGTGCGCGGGCCTCTCACTGTTGTGGCCTCTCCCGTTGTGGAGCACAGGCTCCGGACGCACAAGCCCAGCGGCCATGGCTCACGGGCCCAGCCGCTCCGCGGCACGTGGGATCCTCCCGGACCGGGGCACGAACCCGTGTCCCCTGCATCGGCAGGCGGACTCTCAACCACTGCGCCACCAGGGAAGTCCTATTCCTAGGTATTTTATTCTTTTTGATGCGATGGTAAATGGGATTGTTTCTTGAATTTCTCTTTCTGATCTTTTGTTGTTAGTGTATAGAAATGCAACAGATGTCTGTATATTAATTTTGTAGCCTGCAACTTTACCAGATTCATTGATGAGCTCTAGTCATTTTCTGGTAGCACCTTTAGGATTTTCTATGTATAGTATCATGTCATCTGCAGACAGTGACAGTTTTACTTCTTTTCCAATTTGGATTCCTTTTATTTTATTTTATATTCTGATTGTCGTGGCTAGGACTTCCAGAACTATGTTGAATAAAAGTGGTAAAAGTGGACATCCTTGTCTCATTCCTGATCTTAGAGGAAATGCTTTCAGCTTTTCGCTGAGTACTATGTTAGCTGTAGGTTTGTCATAAATGAGCTTTATTATGTTGAGGTATATTCCCTCTATGCCCACTTTCTGGAGAGTTTTTATCATAAATGTGTGTTGGATTTTGTCAAAAGCTTTTTCTGCATCTATTGAGACGATCATATGGTTTTTATTCAATTTGTTGATGTGGTGTCTCACACTGATTGATTTGCAGATACTGAAAAATCCTTGCATCCTTGGGATAAATCCCACTTGATCATGGCGTATACTAGACATTTACAAAAAAACTAACGTTCAGCTTTGATCCTCTCTATTGTATTGAAGGTACAAAGGAAGAAACAGAGGACATGATTTGTAATCTGCCTTGGAGATTTGATAAGGGAACTTGGAGTTAAAGTTCATGCTTGTATCTAATTTTTAATTTGTGAGTACCAAAAAGTGAATATGCTTAAACTATCTAATTCTAGTTAACAAAATTCTATTTTTAACTTGCCATTTTCTGCTTCTATTTTAACTTCGAAGAAAATTCAAAACAGAAGTCTAGGGTTTAAATCAGTTTTTCAAAACTTTGGTCACTTACTTTTGTATATTTAATACTGTATGAAATTATACTAGATTAGATATTCCTAAGTAGAATTTGAATCCTATAGCAAAAAAATTTTAACCTTACTAAAACTATGGATGTACTTAGTGTATTTTGTGTCATTTTTTAGGGTTTTATTTACTAAATTTTATCCATACTCGTTTATCGTGCCATCTCTAGTGATCTGATTATTGAATGTACCATTCTTACAGACTATGAACTTGATGTCCATATCAAGTTATAAATCAAAACTCACTGTATTCCAACCATATTGGCCTCCTTGTGTTGCTTAATCATGTAAACACGCTCCTGTTTCAGAGCTTTTGTACATGCTGTTTCCTCTGACTGGTCTGCTCCACACAGATAATCAGTTGGCTTACTTTGTCTTTTGTTTTATTTCTTTATTCAAATATGACTTCGAAAGACAACTTTCTTGATCACGCTATGTAAAACAATACAGACAGACAGATACCAGGCATAGGTGTGTGTATATATGATTGAATTCTCCCGTAGTCTAACTTATTTTTCTTTATGATACTGATTATCACCTGACATTTATTATTTTCTCTTGCCCTACTTGTATTAGTTTCTTGTTATTGCTATAACAAATTACCACAGGCTTAGTGGCTTAAATAATAGAACTTATTACTATTTTACAGTTCTGTAGGTCAGAAATCTTTATGAGTTTCACTGGGCTAAAAGCAGTGTCGGCAGGGATGTGTTCCTTTTTGGAGACTGAAGGAAAATTGACTTCCTTGCCTTTTTCAGATTTCAGGAGCCTCCCAGTTCCTTGGCCTGTGGCCCGCTTCTCCATGTTTAAAGCCAACAAAATTGTATCTTTGACTGTTCATTTGTAGTCACATCTTCATCAGGCTCTTTCTTCTTCCCTTTTCTACTTTTCAAGGCCCCCTGTGATTACATTGGGCCTATCTAGATAATCCTATTTAAAGGTCATTAACAAAGTCCCTTTTGCCATATAAGGTAACATATTCACAGGTTCCTGGGCTTAGGACATAGATGTCTTTGGGGCCTATTATTCTGCCAAGCATACCACTGGAATGTTAATGCTTTGATTTTGTTGTTGTTGTTGTTTGCTCCTGTGTGTCAGGCCCTGTTCTAAGCACTAGTTAAAATAAATGTTCAGTAAATACAATACTTCATAGAATCTGAAATTAATGGTTTTCCATATTTTAACATCTGAAATTATGATGTATCTTAAAATTGCTATTGGACTGAGTAAAGTCGGGTTCTTTCAGATATTTGAGTTTACTTCTGCTAGTCACCTTGGAGTGCCATCTAACTTGAAGTTAAATTTCCTGCTTGAGCTTTTTTAAACCACACAGGTAGTATGAATTCATATCTGCAGACCACAAGGTATGCCTGTGGTTCAACTCTCAGGGGATACTTTTTCTCCTTATACCCAGGGGTAATATTGAAACACAGGCATCTTTATTTTCTGTATCTGCAAGGTGGTTTATTTGCCATTTTTCTTTAACATGAGAGAAGCCATTTGTTGTCCTAGCTTTGAGGGTCCTTCTTGGACTGCTCATCTCAGGCTTTTTTCTTGCTTGAGGTTTCATAAAATAATATATCTTATAGTTGTTAGCTTTCACTTGGTGTCCCAACTTTATTTGAGGGTTCTTCTTGTACTGACCCATTGCAGGCCGGTTTCTTTTTTGGTAGTATATAAAATAGTGCATTTTTACAATTGTTCGTTTATTAGATTTCAGTGAAATAGGGTGTTTCCTGAAGGAATGAATTGACTACCTGTTTTGGTTGTGATCTATGCCTTCATTAGTTTAGTCAAGAGGAAATGGATGTAGTAAGCCTTCAACTTAAAATGATAAATGACTGGAAAAGTGATTTTAGTTTTAAGCTGTCTGATTTGTGACTTTATTGAAGCCCATAGAAGGTTTCTCTTTCCAGGTAGGGTGGAATAGCTGGCCGCAGATCAGCATTCTTACCTAGAACAACTAGAATAGCCAGATCAAGTACAGTTGTCATCTGAAAGGCAGCAGAGAGGTAAGGAGAACTACCAGGGGTATGACTCTGGAAAGGGAAGGACCTTAGGAAGCAGTTAGCTTTTTTTTTTTTTAATTTATTTTATTTATTTATTTGTCTATTTATTTATGGCTGCATTGGGTCTTCGTTGCTGAGCGCGGGCCTTCTCTAGCTGCAGCAAGCAGGGGCCACTCTTCGTTGCAGTGCGCAGGCTTCTCATTGCGGTAGCCTCTCTCATTGCAGAGCCGCAGGCTTTTGGTGCTCGGCCTGCAGTAGATGTGGCGTGTGGGCTTCAGTAGTTGTGGCGTGCGGACTCTAGAGCACAGGCTCAGTGGTTGTGGCGCACGGGCTTAGTTGCTCCACAGCATGTGGGATCTTTCCGGACCAGGGCTCAAACCCCTGTCTCCTGCATTGGCAGGCGGATTCTTAACCTCTGCGCCACCAGGGAAGCCTGACAGTTAGCTTTTGTAGTTGCTTTTTACCCTGGGGACTATGCTAATTATGGATACAGGGCAAACCTCACTGAACAACTGGCGGCATTGTGGGGACAAGAAATCAGAGCTGTTGGCAGATATGTGGGATGCCTCAAGCATATGACCTGTGCTCTCTTAGGACTTTTGCCAAATACTGGGTTTTCCTAGGCAGGAGGCTAAAAACATAAGTAAAAAACAAAGTGGAGTTTTTAGCAGTCTTAGAAGGCAAACATGAATGTGGGGATCCCTGGTGGAGTGGACCCACAGAATATACAACAGGCTCTTAGTTGAAAACTGTAGATGGTTAAGGCAGACAGATAGACTAAACCTTACCAAAGCTGAAAAACCAGCCTTGCCTCAGCAGAGTTGCTAATTAAAATGTTAAACCACTGTAGTATCTCTCCAGCAGAAGGAAGATTGGACCTTCTTAATGGTAAGATAATGTCTGAAGCCTCTAATGTGTTTTTTTTTTAAATGCCTTTCTTTCTTGTTTTAAATTTATTTATTTTATTCTTTTATTTTTGGCTGCACTGGGTCTTCGTTGCTGTGCCCGGGCTTTCTCTAGTTGCGGAGAGCGGGAGCTACTCTTCGTTGTGGTGCGCGGGCTTCTCATTGTGGTGGCTTCTCTTGTTGTGGAGCATGGGCTCTAGAGCACAGCCTCAGTAATTGTGGCACACGGGCTCAGTAGTTGTTGCTCACGGGCTCTAGAGCGCAGCCTCAGTAGTTGTGGCACACGGGCTTAGTTGCTTCATGGCATGTGGGATCTTCCCAGACCAGGGCTCGAACCCATGTCCCCTGCATTGGCAGGTGGATTCTTAACCAGTGTGCCATCAGGGAAGCCCACCTCTAATGTTTTAAATATACTGTCTACCATGGAATCAAAAATACTGTGCTACCAAAAGACAGGGCCACATAATCAAAAACCAGAAGAAGATAAACCAATAACAGAAATGGAGTTATAAGTGATCTTGATCAAGTTATCAGGCAGGAACTTTAAAGTAATTATAATTAATATGCTTAAGAAAATAGTTGAAAAGATAGAGAATTTCAACTGAGAATTAGAATCTATAAAATAATCAGGTGGAGAATAAGAAGTGAAAAATACAGTTTCCACAACTAAGAGTTCCTTAGGTTGGTTTATCAGCAGAAGACAGGATAAACTCAAAGGCAAGTCAGTGAAAAATATCCAACTAAAACATTGAAAATATAATGGAAAATAATACAGAAAAGACTGTTATATATGTGGGACTTTGTGAAGAGGTGTGTTTACATCTTTTTGTAGTTCCCCAAAAGAGAGTAGGGTGAAAACTATTTGAAAATGTAATAGCTAGAATTTTCCAAAACTGATAAAAGACGTCAGTCGAAGATTGAAGTTTTGTAGTTCCTAAGCAGGATAATTAAAAAGAAAACAGTGGCATATTGCAATAAGGCTGCTGAAAACTAAAGGTAGAATCAAAGGGAAGACGGCTGAGTTTTAACCAGGAGTAGTGTAAGCTAGAAGACAGTGGAATGGCATCTGAAAACACTAACTTTAAAAGTTCTCAACTTAGGAATACATTTTTAATGAAAATATACTACAAAAATGAAACTAAAATAAAGACGTCAGACCACACCTGAGAGGATACCAACCAACAGACTTGCACTAAAAGAAATACTAAAGGGAGTTCTTTAAGCAGAAGGAAGATGATCTCAGATAGAAATAAGGAAATATAGGAAATAATTATGAACAGAGGAAGGGTAACTGTGTGAGTACAAATAGACTACTGAAAAAATAAGATTAAAATATGTGTAGAATAAAATCATGATAACCATGTGAAAGATGGGATTAGTAAATGAAGCTTTGAGATTCTGACGTGATCAGGAAAGTACTGAAAGTAAAACGTAAAGCAGATTGATTTTTCAGGTTTGCATGGTGCATTCTCTAAGAACCACTAAAAATTAATAAAATATTAGCAAATTAAGAGTGGAAATAGAATAATACAAAAGAAGGCAATCAAGAAGAGTAAGACAAAAAGGTAGATAAAATAGAAGACATGGTAAAATGGTAGCAACAAATATATCATCAAGTATATTAACTATATATGAACTAAATATTATAAAGACAAAGATCAACAGACTAGATTAAAATAAAAACAAAACTCTTAGGCTGCTTATAAGAAAATCTCCTTAAATATGAAATCACAGAAGTTGAAAATATAAGGATGGATGGGATGCTAGGAAGATGGCAACAGCATAGATTTTAATCTTCCTAGATATCCTTATAAAAACAAATAGAATAAAACAAACAAAAATTAAGGGCAGTATCTACAGACATTTAGGGTGATGTGGTATCTCCCACAAACACCGAGATAGCTGCTGAGATAAACAACTGAAAGCTACAAGACCTGTGCGGTATCGGTAACTATTACAAGAGGAAGAAGAGGGTAACAGGAAATATGATTGACCCAAGAACTCCAAAATAATAAGTTACCTCAGCAAGCTATCTCACCTGAGAGTAGCAGCTATGGTGGCCATCTTTTAAGATGACCCCCAATAATTCCTGCTTCCTGGTACTCAACACCTTGCATAGTTCCCTCCCACATTTTATTAGGGTTGCTCTTTGTGACCAGTAGAATATGGCAGAAGTGATGGTATACCACTTCTGAGATTGGGTTATGAAAACATGGAAGCTTCCATTTTGGGCTCTCTCAGATCACTTCCTCTGGTGGAAGCCAGCTGTTATGTTGTGAGAATTCAGACAGCCCGTTGGTCTTCCCCGAGTTGAGCCTTTAGATAAGACTAGACTGTAGGTCTGGTCAACAGCTTGACTGAAACCTCAAGAAAGATCATGAGCCAGAACTACTCAGCTAAGCTGCTTCCAAATTGCTGATCCACAGAAACTGAGGTAATTTTTGTTTTAAACTGCTAGTTTTGTGGTGACTTGTTATGTAATAGTTAACTAATACAGCAGCTGAAGCCAGAAATGGGTATGCACCCTAGTTTGGATGAGTATACGCAGTTTGCAGTAAGGTCTGAAGAGATTAGAGCACTATGTACTCTCAAAATTAGTCAGCTAAAGTTCCATTCCAGGACAAAGTCCCATATTGAGAATAAACTACTAGGAATGCAGTCCAAATTGAGTAGGACAGGAACAGTAAAGACAAAGGGAAACAGGGTCCAGTTAAAAATAGGGCAGGGGAATAGAGCCAGGAGATACCAAAAGGAAGTTTCTATAGCGTCATTTTTTAAATTAATTTTTGAGGCAAAATTTACTTAAAGCAATATGTACCATATAAAGCCACCACTGTAATCAAGATATAGAGCCTTTTCATTACCCCCCACCAAAAGTCCCTGTGGGCTCCATCAGAGTCACAATTACTACTACAACCCTCAACCTTGGCCTCAAACTACTGATCTGCTTTCTATCAGATTAGATTTTAGCTGCTGTAGTTTTGAATGCTTCTCCAAAAAGCAACAACAACAAAACTGAGTTATGTGGAGCTCTGTGGCTGTGATCTAGCAAACCTAATTGAAGTTATACCCTCTAAAGGGTCAAGAAAATTTTATAAAAACAAGCAAAAGAAAAACATTGATGTGAAATCCATACAAAGTTAGAAGAAAAAGAAAAAATAAGGAACCAGGATAACACCCTTACAAGGAAAACATCCCAGAAAGACATCCATGAGTCAAGAAAAGGTAAGCCAAGAATTTTAAGTCTAGCCAAACTGGCCTTCAGTATAAAGGCTGGAGACAAGCTGTCATTAACTTGTAAGAACTAGGGGAGGAATTGTTCTCATGAACCCTTCTTGGGAAATCTTGTAGAGAACTAGTTTCAGACCATCAAGATGACTGTAGGCAATTTGACATAGAGCAGTGATAAACATTAAAAATATCTCTGCATCTAGAACTGGGACTAGAGGGAGGTACATAAAGGAGAAAGTGTAGTATGTAATGGTTTTATGGTCTGACACTGTAGATATAACTGTAAGACATGGCAGAAATACACAAAGAAATTTTAAAGTATTTTCTGTAGTCATAATGATAACTGGTGAAAATGTCATGTAATGTGGGGTAATACGCAAAGAAGTACTTGTAGCATTCTAACTTAGGCATCCCTGGTGTCTTTGAGAACTAGGATTTTCTGATTGTGGGGGAAAGGAGAAAGAGAAATAATTGCTTTGTCAAAAGCAGACTTATCCTTTAGTCCTGAATTTGAACAGAAAGTGTTTGCACGAACTCATGAGGTATCTTGTACGTGTATTAATGTGTATGTCTAAATTTTGTAGCTTGGTCTAGAAATAGTGATCAATCCAGTTTTAGAAAGCTTTTCTAGTGCCTAAATTGTGGTCTTAAAATAACCATTTCCACCTAAAAGAAACTAGGCTTCCTTGGAGATAAGACTACAGGCTGGGGGGGCGGTCGGGGGTCGGAAGCTGGGGCGAATTGAGAGGTGGGATAGGGAGGGTGGGAGGGAGGGGATATGGGGATATATGCATATGGCTGATTCACTTTGAAACTAATACAGTATTGTAATACTAACACAGTATTGTAAAGCAATTACACTCCAATAAAGATCTATTAAAAAAATAAAGACACAGGGTGGGGGCAGAAAATGTACAAGATGAACTGAGAGCAAAAATCTTGTCTTGTATATAACAAGGAAGCCCACAAACATTGCTAAATTCTTGTCAGAAAGATTTGAGAATCAGCTGGAATATCCCATTGGCCAAAGATGAGACGATTCGAACATCAATAAGGAAAATATCTAGCGTGGATTGAAACACCTCAAATACGTGAACTCCTAGTTACATAGAAACTCATTAGTCACCTACATAGAATGTTTGAGAACTATGTTTTTTAAACTGCTAAAGAAAGCATTTCATCTATATTTGTTATATGAGCTATACCACTGTCACCAAGCAATTGATGAGCTCAGGTTTCTCTTTATGGAATTATTCCAGCAAATAAGTAAAAAAGGAATGAAAGAACTAGAATACCAACATTTTCCAATTCCCAGTGAATTAATCTAGGCATTGAGCATCTATGGCTGCTGTAGGAAAAGATAACTAAATAATTAGGTGCTTACTGATGAAAATAGACCTATAGACAGATTTACCCAAAAAATGAACCTGGATTTGAGTAAACATTTAGAGCAAGGGTCAGCAGTTTTGTTCTGTAATGGGACAGATAGTAAATAGTTTAACCTTTGGCCGCTAGATGGTCTCTGTCACAATTCAACTCTGCTGTTGTAGCGTGAAACCAGCCATGGACAATACATAAACGAATAGGCATAGTTGTGTTCCAGTAAAACTTTATTGTTAAAAACAGGCATCAAACCAAGGGTTTTCAGCCTTTACTCCAGATCCAACTACTGATTTACTGGAAATATAAATGACAGAAAAAACTAAAGTACACTTTGGGAATGCAGGTATCAAAATCGAGACCATGGGAAACTCTATAGGACAAATGGTGGGGCTTCTTCAACAAATTATAAGGAAAAATATTGGGAATTTAGTTTTTTGTTTTTTGTTTTTTTTTTTTTTTTAAAGTTTTATTTTATTTTGTGGCTACGTTGGGTCTTCGTTGCTGTGCGCGGGCTTCTCATTGCAGTGGCCTCTCTTGTCGCGGAGCATGGGCTCTAGGCACGCGGACTTCAGTAGTTGTGGCGCACGGGCCCAGTTGCTCCACAGCATGTGGGATTTTCCCGGACCAGGTCTCGAACCCGTGTCCCCTGCATTAACAGGCGGATTCTTAACCACCGTGCCACCGGGAAGCCCCGGGAATTTAGTTTTTGAAACACAAAACTATATCATATACTTAGGCAGACAGGTGAGAAGATTGAAGAAAATTAAGGTAAATATAACTCGTGGGAGGGAGTGAAGAGGTTGTGACTGGAGGGAGGACATGAACTGCTGAGGTAGTTGACAGTCCTATCTCTTGTCATGGTTGATTACAAGGATGTGTACCTTATAATTGGCTAAACCATACATTTATCTATAAATTTTCTGCATTTGACATTAAAAGTTTTAAAAGGTGAAATGATTGAAAAAGTCACCAAGCAAATGGTAATCAAAAAAACCAAAGGTATGGGCTTCCCTGGTGGCGCAGTGGTTGAGTGTCCGCCTGCCCGATGCAGGGGACGCAGGTTCGTGCCCCGGTCCGGGAAGATCCCACATGCCACGGAGAGGCTGGGCCCGTGAGCCATGGCCGCTGAGCCTGCGCGTCCGGAGCCTGTGCTCCGCAACGGGAGAGGCCACAACAGTGAGAGGCCCGCGTACCGCAAAAAAAAAAAAAACCAAAGGTACACTTTTGATACAAAATGCATTACTAGAGATACAAAGACATTTCATAAGATTTAAGGATCCTTAATCTGTATGTACCCAATACTATATCTTCAAAAATACAAAGCAAAAGTTGATAAATTAAAAGAATTATACAAATCCACAGTCACAGCAAGAAACTTTGAAGAAGTATATGCAAACAGCTATAAATGTGGCTATGAAAAATATGGCTTAGTATTTGAAAGACTTTTCTTTGTAATAAGAGGTCATCTATTTACCCAGAAACTTGCCATATTTATTGGAAATATGTTTAAATCTTTCATTTTAATTGGGAGTATCATTTTACCTAGTCCTTAAGTTAAATTAAATTTACAAGATAGCTATCTTCTCACCAGATGATCTGAGTCTTGAATTTTTTTTCCTGATATTAAAAGTGACACTTAACTTCAAATATTAATCATTGGACTTTTCCTACTGCTGGAAGCAATAACTCAGTGATTAGAATAGCTGTAATCCCCATTTGTAAATAGGAAGTGTTCAGCGAGTTTCCAAACTGACTTTTAATTACTATTTGTGTGTGATTTAGATTTTGCTGGCAGAGGTTAACCTTTCTTCCTTTTTTAAACAGGGGTTCTGAAGGAAAATTAAATGACTGTCAGATAAGATTCATAAATGAAATCTTCAAGATCGAGAAACCTGGAGCCCATCCTCTTTCATTGGCAGATGGAAAGTTTTTAAGTATGGATTTTTCTTACGGGCTGAGACTGCATTTATTGTTCATGATTGCCATTTTAACTGGCCAGGGAATAACTTTTGTGAAAGTATAAAATTGTAGACCATACAAATTTATTTTCAAGACAACCATTTTGATGTAAGATCTATTTTGGTTTAATGGATTTTCCTCAAATGATAAGATTTATCTTCAAAAATATTTTCTCATCTTGGCATTTTATTGCCATTTTCTTGCTGTTTCCTTTATTATAGAGTCTGTCCAGATTAAAAACCCACTTTGGTAATGTTGTGGCCATTTAAGATTAATTTTGAATAGTGAGACTTATTTTTACACTAGTAGAGCCTAAGAAGAATAATGCTGGTTGAGCCCTGAATTTCTGGGAGGTAGTGAATGAGGTTTATGTCATCATTAGGATGTTAGAGTGTAGCCTTATCTCTTCCTTGCATATATTTTACTTAATATCATGTAGCTAGTTGGTAACAAAGGCAGACTAGATTCTAAGTCTTTTCATTCATGGTTCAGTCACTGTCTTTGCAAATAGGTTACAGTGTCTCATACTCTGTCAATTCTGATTTTTTTTCTGGAGAACAATTCATTGACTTTATGCTGTGTGTCAATGTCTAGTATATTCTGGGAAAAGAAATATTCAAGATTAAATAGTTCTGCCTAACCTCTTCTTACCACAGTTGTGCAAGATTAGAACAAGACAAGACCTTTAACAGATCAATAAATAAGATTTCCATGTTACTGGTCTAAGCCATGCTCATTTTTTGAGGCTGTGATGCTAATCTACGTGAATTAAGAACCTTAAGGCATACTGTGTATGACTGTTTCTGTGGTTTATGACTGTTTCTATGGCTTATGACTGTATGGTTATATTCTAGGAATACAGGTAAACTTGATGAGTAAACTTATTTAATGTGACTTACTTGCTCTCAGTAAAACACAATAGAAAAAGAAGATTGACCAGGTTTTTCTTGTGTTTTCTCTATTAGTGTATCTGCATGTATATGTTGTTCTTTCCTCTGTCTAATGCTAATCATGTTATAGCTACAGCTTTGAACTTCTGTGTAAAGAAACCATTTCACAGCCAGATTGCCATTGACCAGATCATTCTCCAAACCAAAAATCTAAACATACCTTTGGTATTTTAGGGCTGTGAAATTTCCATTACTTATATGTTGTCACAGCTACCTTAGTGGAAGTGAAACAAAATTGTAACCTTCCATTCATTAGCAAGAATAGGCAGTGTGTGGTCAGTCAGAAAGTTAGTACTGAAATCAGTGGCAATTTTCTTTCCCCGTCTCTTATTTGTCAAGTACTTCTTCCCTGTTTCTCTTATTGAACAATCAGCTCTGATACGGTAAATTCCTCGCGAATTTATTGTGTGCACTTGTAAGAAATTCAGAGTATAGAACTATATAAATTATAGAACTCCCAAGAGGTAATCACTCTAACAATATGTCATTCTAGACATCTTTCTGTATCTATCTAATTCATCTTTGTGTATCTATACAGTTAATTTTGTGTAAAAAATTTATTCTGCAATTTCCTTTTTGAATTTAACATATTTGGCTACCTCTGTATTATAGTTCTTATAAACTTACTCATTTTACACAAAATCTGTCCAGCTGTTACTCTTTTGACATTTAAATTTTACTTTTGGTATTAGTGAGCATTACTATAAGATTTCTGTGTATATATGTATATTTTATAATTTCAAGTGAATATTTTGGCAGAAGGTGTTTGGGTTTAGATGGGGGAAGCTGGTGGGTTGGGGGAGGTGGGGGGGCAATAAGCGGAACCTGTTAGTTGCCAGAGTTCTGAACCAATTGACAAGTAAGATAAAAAAATAAATAAACTGTTAGATACTGTTACTAATAAAGAGTATATTGGGGGCATAGCAAAAACCAAAATGGTTTGCTAACTTCTAATAGCCGTACCCCTCCTAGTTCAGTCCACAAGGAAAGGTTTGGATTTGCAGAATAGGTGTTACATAATAGTTTCGTTTATTACGTAGTTAAATCCAAACAACTTTGTTCAAGTATTGTATTTTGCTTGAAATGTTAATATATCTTACGGTGCCCTGTGAGTTCACTGCATTGCCCCTAGGCATCTCGATGCACATTTGGGGAACTTTAAAGTACTATACTGGATTATTTCTTATGGTTCTTTTCTCTTTGTTAAAAAAGCTGCATGTTATTCTCATGGGTTTTTCTTTATAAGATTCATAGAGATAAAAATGATTTTAAGACTAGGCTTGCTATAATTTTGTTCTTAATAGGGAAAAATGACCCTGAATGTGACTTTTGTGGTGGAGACCCAAATAAGAAATGCCGTTCTTGCTCCTGTCATATATGTGGTGGAAAACAGGAACCCAACATGCAAGTTCTATGTGATGAATGTAACATGGCCTATCATATTTACTGCCTGAATCCTCCTTTGGATAAGGTCCCTGAGAGGAATCATA